>NC_138299.1:150000-1440833 GCF_965601325.2 Salmo salar | reverse complement strand
ACAATTCTCAGAACTTCTCCCCAGTACCTGGATGTTGGCCTGCTGCAGGTGATGCGACCAGGTAGTGAAAAGGTTCTGTCTCATCTGCTGCTCGAAGTAGCCAGCGTAGGCGATGAAGGCTGCGGACAGCAGGCAGTCTCCGGCGATGGTTGCCATCTGGTTCTTGAACATCTCACTGGACTTCGGCAGAGGCTCTTGAGCAGGGCTGTGCTGCGGTTCACCTGTGGTCAAAGAAGACAGTCAAGGTCGGGTTAAAAAATTATAGATTGGATTGATAGTGCTTTTCCACCTGGTCTTCAATTGCTTTACATTGAAATGGAGCTCTAAACTGAAAAGACTCATCCCCTAGGGCTACATACTATTGTCAAGGCTAGGGCATTGACTTTCAGAATTTTCATAGTTGAGATCCTAGCCTTTTTCATAGAAAAAGCTTTATTTGCTCTAGAAAGGAATTTCCTAAATCTCTTGCCTATTCCTAAGGTTATGGAGATAGTGAAGTGGTTTAGTTGAGTTAATTAAGGTTTTTCCCTTATGGTCAGATTGATTTTCCTACCTTCGCCTCGACAGCAGCAAGATCGGCCTTAATGGCCTCAGAGATGAGCACAGCATACTCCTCCTTGTAGCGGGCGATGCTGGACTCCAGGTCACGGATCATCTGCTCCACCTCCTCCGCCTTGGACTTATTGTCCATGGCGTCGTCCTCCAACTTCTGCAGCTCATTCCTCAGTGGCTCCACGCGCTTCAACATGTCAGCACAGTTCAGCTAGAAGAATAATTGAATAATTGCAGGCTATAAGTTTTGATGGATCGAGACACGTGGTAAGTACGGATTTACTCCTGGCACTCACTAGACATTGGGTGAATCTCAAGTCTTTCTTCTCTCCACATCTCCTTCTCAAAATGCATCAAAGGAGAAGATCCAAGGTTCCTCCTCTAGGATCTTCTCCTCAAATGAGTTTTGAGAAGAAAATACTTTTTAGATTCACCCTTAAACATTACCAGTATAAGGTCAGTGGGCAGTGGTTTACTTACCTGAGCGATGGCCCATTTGACCATGGGGTCACAGGCCAGGGAGGCCCTGTTGACCATCTCGTAGTTGAAGTTGGGGTTGGACATGTAGTTTTTCTTCAACTTCTCACGGATTGACTCACTGCATTACGATAGCGTCACCGGATTAGGACAGAGCAGCACAGGCAAATGTATGAAATCGCAAATTAAATGAAATGGTGAGCAGGGTATTCGGAAATGATCAACATGAAATAATGTAGGAAAGGGATAGCTTGCAAGGAAGCAAAAATAAATAAATCTATAATTTAAAAAGGGAAAGGGTGTTGGTTGTTAGAGTTTAAAAGGGAAATTTCACAAAAATATGACTGGGTTTGTTTTGATCGTGTCCGAAGCACTTCTAGGTCAGTGAGGTGTGTTTCACACATAATTGGCCACAAAGGTGGCAGGTCTGGGTATTGTGCACCGAACAATATACCCGTTTACAACAACCGGTGTATTTATGGGGTGTGGAAGAGATCTGAAATTTAAAGTAGTCCTACTTTGTGACATTTAGCGATGCCTCTATGTTATACCAATTGCACTATATGTTTGTAGATATGGTTGTCCTGGTCCGATAGAGCCCTTGGATGTCTTTCAATGGTGTTCCCATCTTTGGAGATATTACTAGATATAGGTGACATTTTTTCCAGCCTCTGAAAGACTACAGCTGTGTGGGGCGGGGATTCCTGCTCTGGTCTCGCTGTGCATTGTGCATTTCCTATGAATGACAGACCTTGTGGTACACTATGAGCAAACTAATATGCAGTCTTAACTTCCTGATTCTACTAGTGAAATGAAAATGTGCTCGTTCTAGCTTGTGGGAATGGGATTTTTTATGTTTATGACAAAACGTAATGTTAATATAGTTATGACAATGCATTAATATAGTTATGACAAGTGGCAGAGCTAAGGTGAAATTTCCATTTAAGTGGAAAATGTATTTTGTATAATTTTTTTTAATGAATCATGGATTCTGATTTCAGACTAATTGTATGGCTACCGACTAAAGACAGAAAACATATCTATCCATCTGCTGGACATGCTAACTTGCTTCAATGAGCATAATCATGCCAAGACTGAACTATCAGTAAATAAGTACATTACTCAGATTTTGATTCGTATTCCTCAAGACAACTAATTGTCAATTAATGATAATGCAGTAAATCATAACTGCGTGGGGAAGATTTTCTGATTTAGAAATCAGATGTGTACTATCAAAAGATTATGGAGACAGTATATTACGGCAATGTAAATGTATATGCGCAGTACCTCATTTCCTCTGAGACAAAGTTGACTATGCTGGTGATGAAATTGTCCCTGACAATAACTTGTCTGATCATTTCCAGTCAGTAGTCTCTAAGGACAGCTTTTATACGTCAGGAGGGTTGGTCATGGAATGCACTTCAACAAGATGGTGACGCTTAATAGAGCTGACGGCTGGGGAGGGAGGGAAAAAGAGAGGGGGAACCACTCTTGAGGAACCATGTAGGACAGAAGGGGAAGGGGGGGTGGGGTTGACAGCAGTCGGTTTGGAAGAGGCCAGGGAGCGGAACAGCTTCTTCAGATTGTCGGGCAGGTTGGAGCAGCCTGCATAGCTGGGGATCATGGTGATGAAGATGGCCATGTCGGGGCTCACCTTCACCTGCTTGTTGAGCAGCTCGCAGGAGATGGCAGCGTCTTAGGAAGGGGGAAAACAGTGACTTTGTTTAACTTACTATATGCTATATAATGCTATATGAAGACGTGTTTGGTTTGTAATGAACAATGTGATAGTCAGCAGTCATTCGACATTGGTCAGATGTCTTTTATAACATATAGGGCCTCCCGGACCAAGACTAAGCATTTTCATGGACTAAAAGGCACTTTAAATGTCCATTCGAAGAAGCTTTCAATGAGAGGCTGTGGAGATGCATACTGCGGTCTCGGTTGGGGTTGCTGTGCTCCCATAGGGCCACCTGGATGAACTGGACCTGCTGGGAGACGGCCGACAGCATCCTTTCCTCCAGTCGATTGAACTCGAAGCAGCCCCAGGCGCCTACCTGGCACAAGCCCACAAAAATACGACCCATCGCCTGCAGACAACAGATAAATAGGTCTCTTAAGAGAGGTTTTTCGCATTCTAAAAATAACGAATTAATATAACATGAAACCAAGATTTGCCGTTTTTATTGCGTGAATTATCAGTCAGTATTAGCATACTTGGAAGTCAAAGGTCTCATCACAGTTGAAGACCAGGACGAATCGTCCCAGCTGATGACCCAGAGCCTTCACCGACTCAGTTTTTACAGTTCCGGCGGCCCTGTAAATAACAGCGAAAAAAATTCAGAGGAAGAGGATATGCTTGCAACTCAGTTTGCCTTTTAGAATTTAAACTACTTTGTTGGCTATGTAGTCTAGAGTGGCATGTAGTTCTTGGAGCATACCGAAGAGGGCTAAACCGAACCTGGCATAGTCAGATAGCAGCGGTCAGTAAGGAGGGTCTGGACCAACTTGTCCTGGACTCCCAGGTACTCAAATCCATAGTTGAACTTGGCGTTGGCCATCTGGATGGACAGCTGCTGCAGCACGTCAGTCTGCTTGGGGTCAAAGTAGAAGCGCATCTGGCTGAGCCACTCGAACGACTTTAGGTTGTCGATCTTGCTCTTGATCAGTTGCCTGGTCACGTCCTGTGGTGGCTAATTTCTGCATTACCAAATGAGGAGAGTTACAAACACACCAGTCTGAGTTAAACTACATCTTTAATACTTAAGATACTTTTGCAAAATCACTTAACCTTCAATAATGCACTCTCGAATGAACCAGGAAGGTGATTACACAATGGCTACAGAGATATTTTATAGCAAAGATACACCCCCTTCAACGTACATTGACAAACCACAGATCTTAGTAACAGTTCACAAAGGTTAAGTTTTGTATGACAGATATCCATAAAACACAGCAGGCAGTAACTGCTATGTCAACAGGGTTCATTGTATAGCCCAGTATCTGGTCCCCTTAGAAACGTCCCTCCCTAGTACGGTATTGAACTGAACTATTAGCTCATGTCCTTTGGAATGCTTTTTAGGCGTTTTTATCAAAATACATCATATATCTCCTCTGTCAGTGCTATCTCATAGAGGCCCATCCTCAGTAAAACACCTCTTGTTCCCACTCCTGGACAGGCTCACTGGGGGTAGTGACCTGCGCACAAACATTGTGGAGACAAATAATTGGTTCCCCATTAATCACACCATCCCTTCACATGGTTTAAGAATAGGTAAAGACACATTCCCATGAAGACAAGTCTGACCTCTCCCCTCTCTGGGCCCGAAGTGACTGAGCCCCAGCTAAGGGAAACGTGCAACTGAAACATACCAGAGTCCAAAGGACACTTTCTAATGACAAATATCTCACATAAGCATATTATACTAATAAAACATCTTAATCATCTATGTTACCCAAATAATTCTGATTCATCCACCACAGTCCCTCTGGTGGACCTATAGGATCTATAGGAAAGGAGCACAAAAACTCTTCCAAACCAACTGGTCCAAACTAACGTGCCAAAGCAAAGAAATAGAATGAATAGAAGTCAATGATGGCATAATGGGTGGACTGGCAGCCAAGCAGGAAGTAAAAGGAGTTAAAAGTACATAACACATGTACCCATCTCTGTTCTGTGATTTGTTGATCAACTCAACTGACTTTACAAAAAATACATGCGTCACATCAGTTAGCATCATTTGAATTAAAATTCTACATTACCATGGAAATTATTGCAGTATCAGGCAGCCATTGTGAGTGTACCCATGAGTTGACCAGTCAAATCGCCAGGGTTAGAGGTGCCAAGAGGTTCCGTTCGATTGATTCTATTTCTATGGTCAAAGTAACTCGGAAAAAGTAACTCGTCCAAACTAACTTCTTCAGAATGTCTGACAATGTAACATCTTCCGCTCACCAGATGTACCAGCTTCCTCCTGCGGAGTGGAGGCTGCTCCATCAGTATGGGGTCAGCCAGCACTTTGAGGGTAGCCTCCACGTTGGTCAGCATGCTTGATATGGGTAACATGTTATGATATGGGGTGGTGGCACTGGAATCCTCATCTCTCCCAAGTGGACATTCTCTCTTTCTCCCCTGACCCATCTGTCTATCTCCTCATTTGAATTCCATGCTGTCACAGTTACCAGCCCTTTCAAGCTTAACATCCTTATCATTTATCGCCCTCCAGGTTCCCTTGGAGAGTTCATCAATGAGCTTGACGCCTTGATAAGTTCCTTTCCTGAGGATGGCTCACCTCTCACAGTTCTGGGTGACTTTAACCTCCCCACGTCTACTCATTCCTCTCTGCCTCCTTCTTTCCACTCCTCTCCTCTTTTGACCTCACCCTCTCACCTTCCCCCCCTACTCACAAGGCAGGCAATACGCTTGACCTCATCTTTACTAGATGCTGTTCTTCCACTAATCTCATTGCAACTCCCCTCCAAATCTCCGACCACTACCTTGTATCCTTTTCCCTCTTGCTCTCATCCAACACTTCTCACTCTGCCCCTACTCGGATGGTATTGCGCCGTCCCAACCTTCGCTCTCTCTCTCCCGCTACTCTCTCCTCTTCCATCCTATCATCTCTTCCCTCTGCTCAAACCTTCTCCAACCTATCTCCTGATTCTGCCTCCTCAACCCTCCTCTCCTCCCTTTCTGCATCCTTTGATTTTCTCTGTCCCCTATCCTCCAGGCCGGCTCGGTCCTCCCCTCCTGCTCCGTGGCTCGACGACTCTCTACGAGCTCACAGAACAAGGCTCCGGGCAGCCGAGCGGAAATGGAGGAAAACTCGCCTCCCTGCGGACCTGGCATCCTTTCACTCACTCCTCTCTACATTCTCCTCTTCTGTCTCTGCTGCTAAAGCCACTTTCTACCACTCTAAATTCCAAGCATCTGCCTCTAACCCTAGGAAGCTCTTTGCTACCTTCTCCTCCCTCCTGAATCCTCCTCCCCCTCCCCCCCCCCTCCTCCCTCTCTGCGGATGACTTCGTCAACCATTTTGAAAAGAAGGTTGACGATATCCGATCCTCGTTTGCTAAGTCAAACGACACCGCTGGTCCTGCTCACACTGCCCTACCCTGTGCTTTGACCTCTTTCTCCCCTCTCTCTCCAGATGAAATCTCGCGTCTTGTGACGGCCGGCCGCCCGCCCAACAACCTGCCCACTTGACCCTATCCCCTCCTCTCTTCTCCAGACCATTTCCGGAGACCTTCTCCCCTTCCTCACCTCGCTCATCAACTCATCCTTGACCGCTGGCTACGTCCCTTCCGTCTTCAAGAGAGCGAGAGTTGCACCCCTTCTGAAAAAACCTACACTCGATCCCTCCGATGTCAACAACTACAGACCAGTATCCCTTCTTTCTTTTCTCTCCAAAACTCTTGAACGTGCCGTCCTTGGCCAGCTCTCCTGCTATCTCTCTCAGAATGACCTTCTTGATCCTAATCAGTCAGGTTTCAAGACTGGGCATTCAACTGAGACTGCTCTTCTCTGTGTCACGGAGGCTCTCCGCACTGCTAAAGCTAACTCTCTCTCCTCTGCTCTCATCCTTCTAGACCTATCTGCTGCCTTTGATACTGTGAACCATCAGTTCCTCCTCTCCACCCTCTCCGAGTTGGGCATCTCCGGCGCAGCCCACGCTTGGATTGCGTCCTACCTGACAGGTCGCTCCTACCAGGTGGCGTGGCGAGAATCTGTCTCCGCACCATGCGCTCTCACCACTGGTGTCCCCCAGGGCTCTGTTCTAGGCCCTCTCCTATTCTCGCTATACACCAAGTCACTTGGCTCTGTCATATCCTCACATGGTCTCTCCTACCATTGCTATGCAGACGACACACAATTAATCTTCTCCTTTCCCCCTTCTGATAACCAGGCGGCGAATCGCATCTCTGCATGTCTGTCAGACATATCAGTGTGGATGACGGATCACCAGCTCAAGCTGAACCTCGGCAAGACGGAGCTGCTCTTCCTCCCGGGGAAGGACTGCCCGTTCCATGATCTCGCCATCACGGTTGACAACTCCCTTGTGTCCTCCTCCCAGAGTGCTAAGAACCTTGGCGTGATCCTGGACAACACCCTGTCGTTCTCCACTAACATCAAGGCGGTGACCCGATCCTGTAGGTACATGCTCTACAACATTCGCAGAGTACGACCCTGCCTCACACAGGAAGCGGCGCAGGTCCTAATCCAGGCACTTGTCATCTCCCGTCTGGATTACTGCAACTCGCTGTTGGCTGGGCTCCCTGCCTGTGCCATTAAACCCCTACAACTTATCCAGAACGCCGCAGCCCGTCTGGTGTTCAACCTTCCCAAGTTCTCTCACGTCACCCCGCTCCTCCGCTCTCTCCACTGGCTTCCAGTTGAAGCTCGCATCCGCTACAAGACCATGGTGATTGCCTACGGAGCTGTGAAGGGAACGGCACCTCCATACCTTCAGGCTCTGATCAGGCCCTACACCCAAACAAGGGCACTGCGTTCATCCACCACTGGCCTGCTGGCCCCCCTACCTCTGAGGAAGCACAGTTCCCGCTCAGCCCAGTCAAAACTGTTCACTGCTCTGGCACCCCAATGGTGGAACAAGCTCCCTCACGACGCCAGGACAGCGGAGTCAATCACCACCTTCCGGAGACACCTGAAACCCCACCTCTTTAAGGAATACCTAGGATAGGATAAAGTAATCCTTCTAACCCCCCCCCCCCCCCTTAAAAGATTTAGATGCACTATTGTAAAGTGGTTGTTCCACTGGATATCATAAGGTGAATGCACCATTTTGTAAGTCGCTCTGGATAAGAGCGTCTGCTAAATGACTTAAATGTAAATGTAACATGTCTCCGCCACCCGAGATTGTGGTCAGAGCAGCATCCACTTTCTCCGACCAGTCGATCTTTGCCGGCAGCACCACCAGCTGAGCCTGGAGATAGTAAAGAGAAGAGAAAGAAAAGGGAGAGAGAATTCAAGTGGTTACAAGATTCACAGATCTAGAATAACCATGCTTTGTGGGGAAATTGGTTGGACTACAATTTTCATGGATGCTTTTCAGGGCCTACTGGCCGATTTACTTTCTCATAGGTCACAAAGTGGTTATGTATTTGTGAAAAGGAACATATAAATAAAATGTGATTGAGTGGTGGACTTGTACAATGTCATCTCGGAAACCAAATGCCAAATTGACATTGTATCCGTACATATGTGTAAACCGGAACGTTGTTACATTGTGGGTTGCAACCAGTCCATCTAGACTGTAAAGACTATGTACAGCATATCCTTAAATATTTGGATGTGGCCAATTTCTATTGAGTCACTGCTGACAAATTGCATTTGGTAAGTGACCAAAAAAAATGGGAACCACAGGATGTACAATAGCTCACTCTAACATTCTGTACCATTCTGTACCAACAATACAGTCGATCCAGTCGATGTAAGTGCCGAGTTCGATGGTGTTATCCTTGTTGAAGCTGCCCACCTCAGTGACGGACTCGGCCAGCAACTTGGCTAGTGTGACCCGCATCTCCTTCTCCACCAGGGTCAGCCATTCGTTGATTTTGGGGTGCTCTATGAGGTCCACAGGGGTCTTGTAGAGGACCTCCTCGCTCTCGCGGGACGAGATACCTAGCACTACCGTATTTTCCTCATTCAGCAGGATGCTGGAGACGCCGGCGAACATCTTCTTGAAGTGCTTCTGCAGCTTGGCCACATTCTGGCTGTTTCCGATGATCTCCAGTAAGTCTTCGTCACCAACAAAGTACAACCTTGCAGAGAGAAATGAATGTATATCCTTAAAAAGGTCCAATAGAGATTTTTTTATCTCAATATCAAATCATTTCTGGGTAACAATTAAGTACCTTAATGTGATTCTTTTTACTATTACATTTTTTTGGAAAACAAACAAAAATAGCTTCTTGGCAAAGGGCCATTTCTCAAGCAAGAATTTTGCTAAGATTTTCTAGGAATGGTCTTAGTGGGGAGAGTAAAACTGAAAATTCTGTTAATGGCAGAAGTTTGGAAATCTTTCTTATTGGTCTATTAATCAACTCACTGCATGGCAATGTCACCATGGAAGGCCAAAACTACATATCACCAAAACAGGATGACATTTCAGGCGGTCTTTTCAAACACTAAAAGGGCATTATCATTTTCACAGTATTATTCCAACCTCAGTGTAGACAGTGCCTTTCTTTTGTGCTGACCATAAGTCACTTTTGAAAGTGTCTACAGGACTGACTACATGACCATACAACATAACAGAATCAGTCAGATGCCCCTTTATAGAGACATGGATAACGTCTTCCCTGGGGAATGAGGATCTCTCCCTCTCCAGGTACTCTCCCAGGGCCTTCTGGATCTCACCCAGCAGGTGGCCAGCCTCTCCAGAGACCTCTGCACCCCCTGGATGTTTAGCTTGTCCATCACAAGAGGAGACTTGGTCACCTTCATCAGAGCCAGGAACTCTGTGCTGATGCTATAGAGGGAAAAAGAGAAGATTGCGTAATGGCAGTGAGTAATGTTCTCTCTCCAATAGTAAAAGGTAATCACGATCTTTACCAAGTCCTCTTCACCATAGGCAAGGTTATTTGGCCTATTCCCAACCTTAGGTGACAAGGGGAAAACTCAAAAGTCTTTCCTTGATTCCTTGCCTGCCACACAAAATGCATTGGAGTACAAGATCAGAACGGAGGAACTGTGGATCTTACCTTGAGAACCTCTGGGTCTCCACAGGCAGCAGGTGTTTGATGTCAGCGCTGTCGGTGAAGATGCCCTCCAGATAGACCCAGCGGCGTTGGACGTCGATCCGCACATCAAACAGGGCCATGATCCGGTTCAGCTTGTCCTCCCAGCTCAGTGCATCCTCCTCAAACACCTGATGGCACATCACAGCAGGACCCATTGACGCCATATGGAGACTAGGAATATACCATGTACATTCATTGTATATTCTTATACTATCCTGCACGAACCAGAGATGGAGTCAAAACCAAGACCAGTCTAGAAACCTTGAGATCCAGGCCCAACCTCTTAAGAACCAGATCACGAGACCTTATTTATGTGGTGTAAAGACCACAAGAGCAAGACTCCATCTCTGTTAAGAACACCTTTGAATTGAAACAATTTAAACCTTGTAGTAAGGTGACAGTTCATGGCCGACACGCTGTTGATGCGCTCCTTGACCTTGTTGAAGAGGTCGTCCCAGCCGCAGATTAGACGGCACTTGTTCTGGTAGTTGATCAGGTCCAGCTCATAGGCGTTCCAGACCTCACGGATCTGGACCAATGAAAAAATAATACATCCTCAGTATGCAACTGACTTTGTCTTGTGACTTTGTCAAACACAATTGAAAAGACTTGATCACTATGGTCGAAAGGCAGTGCACTGATATTGCACTTTCTCTATGGACATAAATGACGAGCTACAGATAAGAGCCTTTTTTGTTGTTGCAATTGCACTGCAGGGAACAATACATCTTTGTGGAGTTGAATGTTGTGGTTACCTGTTTGAGGACCATCTCTCCCTGGGCCACCAGCAGTACATCCCTCACCACCATGTCGTTCTGCTGCAGGTCCACGTCCCAGATCTGACCCAGGGTCAGCTCCGACAACACCCAGTTCACATGCAGATGTTTCATCAGCTGCTTCCAGTGGCGTTCTTTCAGGGCCTCTGACTTCAGCTCGATCACCAGCGATGTTGATCTAAGAGACGAGACAGAGGATAGTTGAGTGTTAGGACTGGACAGTTGGTTTGAGCATTTTATTAACGTGATCAGGACGTTTTTCAACATTAATATGTACATAGTACTTGCCCAAGCTTTGCCCAGCTAAGAGAAAAGTCAACCAGAAATGTTCAAACCTTTGTCGCAAGTAAATACTTTTCAATTGCAATGCCATTTTTAGAACAAATTGTATTATTGAGAGAGATATGGGCTCTTACCTTCATGTAACCTTTGAGAATCCTCTGAACGTACTCGTAGGACGCATACTGTCGCAGTCAAGCTGGGAAGTTCTTCAGCTGGTTTAGAAGGCCGTCCAAACTCTGACGCAGCTACAATCACAAATACAGATGCACATTAAACTTTATCCTAAACAGACATGGTCTTTTGTGACAAGTATAGTAGTTGAATATGAGAAGAAAATAAAAAAAGTAAATCCTTGGCCTGGTCAATCTGCTCCCACACCTTGGACAACTTCGACCACACCCCCTTCAGGTCCTGCAGCTCCTCCAGAGCCACCTACAGCACATAAAAATAGACTTAGAACATATTATGCTTATATAAAATGTTACGCTACATAAAATGTTACGCTACAACACTGCAGAGGAGCATCTGAACATCTTGCTCGGGAAGTGAAATGTTTGTATGGAGAGATACACCAGGAACAAAGAGGCAAGGAGACCATCGATACCACATGCCGAGCTGCTCTTGCACTGACTCTCCATCCGGAGTAGCGGCTGGCTGCAGATACCATACAGTGCTGAAAAGTGAACACCTCTAATTTAAAAAGACACAGGAGAGGTGTTATAACCATACCTGAACTCGCTCCTCGCTGCCACTCAGCAGGCCAGTGTCGGTCAGCTCCAGGGCCTCTTTGGCACGGGAGCACTTATCCCTGTCATCCTTCAGCCGGCCAAACTTGCCCTCGTAGATGGTGAGAGACTGGAGGGCATCCTCTGGACGCAGGCCACCCTATGGAACAACAGATCTACGATCAGCTTATACCCTCTCCAAAATCCCAACACTAAGTGGGAGGAAGAACGCAAAACTGACCTAAGATCAGTATCAAGGTGCGAAAATGCATATGAAAGATTCATGCAAAGATCACATTAACTTCAATAAAATGAAACAAAGCCATCCTACACATCACAATCATTCCCAAAAATGTATCTCTCTTAAATTATTTTCTCTTACAGCCACTGGTTTTGACTTTTCCCAGTCAGTGAGGAGATCGATGGTGCGACCCTCCAAGGCTTTGTCTTCCTGGATGATCTTCATCTGCAGGTTGGCCACCTGCTGCTGGATGGCCGTGTCCTTGCGCTTCATGATGTCGCTGAAGGCACCCCACTCGCCCTCGATATTGTCAATGTATAGACACAATGGCGGAAACTGGAAGCGCTGCTTCTCGAGAAGCCGCTGACCGTTGCGGAAAAGCTGTGAAAAAAAAAAAAAAAAGTCCGGATTTAAAATCCATCCAGCTTTTCAACCATGACAACGATTTGAGGTCACAGCTTGTGAGGATCCTACGAAAGCGGTTTTAACAGTACGTACATCCACATTCTTCTCAAACTGCTTGATCTTGTGTTTGAGTGTCTGGACGTAGGTGATGAAAGTCACAGCATCCGAAGTACTGGCCGTGTCCACGGAGTCCTGCTACAGCTCTTGGCGGGACTAGGATGAAGCAGATGAACAGGTTGAAATCAGAGAGTCCAATGGTCTGTTCCAACAGCCACACCAACATAACACTTAGAATTAAGCAATGTATTGGGCATGCATTCTAAGTGGTATGGAGAGGACTTACCTTGGAGATCTGGAAGTGGAAGTCCTGCATGTTGTTGCCCAGCATCTGACCGAACCTGCTGAGAACCTCTTTGTGCCAGGAGTCATACTTCAGGTTGACCTTGGGACTGGACCTGGAGTTCAACCAATCACCACATTTCTAGGCATCACTACATCAGTGCGCAATTGAAAAGAACGGCATAAACAAGGTGCTCTACAACTCTACTGCTGAACAGTCAGATTTTTTACCTTGCCATAGTCGATGACCACGGGCCCAAACTCCTTCTTGGTCCTGGCGTTGCGGATTTGGACTAGCAGGGCCTGCCACTTGGTCAGGTCCTCCCCCAGGCAATTGTATATGTTCTCTGCCTGCATGTCCCACAGGCACTGGTACTGCAGCCACACCTATACAACAGACATCAGAGACACGTAGGTGAGTGATAGAACCCATAGCTGTAGTGCACTCCATCTTGGGCCGAATCTCAATAAAAGTACGAGGCGAGGAACAAAGGACATGAGGAATCAAGGAAACACAATTGAGAAAGAGTCCAGTATCGTGTAATGGCGCTTCAAATCATTGATTGGGGTTGTGCGTACCTTGACGTACTGCTCCACTTCGTTGACGTTGGCCTTGACAGAGTTGTAGGCCTCCTCCAGGGCAGCCGGTCCGTCTGGCATTCTGGTCAGGGCGTTCCTGTAGAATTTCTCCTCTTCAAACAGCTCGTAGTGGACGCCCACTTAGGGGCCAGGAAAGTAATGTCAATACATCAACTCTGCAACCTATACCAGACACCCATGTACTTGCACCCAGGATGCTAGAGAGGCTAGCTTGGTGATAGCATTGAATTCAATACTAGCCTGCTAAAGAAACTAACATATAAAAGTGCTCTGCAGGGCCTCCAGACCTGGTATCTCTGGCTCTGGATCCTGGGAAGAGAGAGGATGACCATCTTCCAGGCAAACATCTCCTGGTAGAGCTTGTAGCTGCAGTCTTCGATGGGCGGGTTCAGGTAGATCACTTGGTTTGTGATCCTCAGCTCGTGCACAACGTTCTGTGAAGTACAGGAAGCAAAATAAGTTCTTAACTACAATTTGTGCCTTTGACATTTTGGCACAACTTTTTGATATAGAAGACATTTTATTAGTTATATTATCATCAATAAATCCTTTTACTGCAGTCTTGGACCCTAACCTTGATCTTGGGCTCCCCGCCAGGCTTGTGGCTGACTTGTGGGGCCTCGGTGTCCATGTCCACATCCGCCTTGTCCTCCATCTGGCCCCGGAGGACCTGGGTCCAGGCCCTAAGCCCAGCCTGCAGACGCACCCCGAGTATCCTCTCAATCTATACACAAGGAAAGGCAAAGAAATTGTAATTAAGTTCAGCAGGAATGTTAAAGGTGCTGGTATATCTGGCCCCTACTGGTCATGTTCCTAATTATTCAATTATCCTGCTCGAAGGATGATGAAAAATAGTTCCAACTTGTAAATAGTGGACTGTGCCGGTTTACATAACATCCCAGTTAGAGGGATATTGACTAGCAGGACACTGGGTAACAGTACCTTCAGAAAACCATACACACAATACAGGAAGTACGTATTAGAGTGCTGTGGTTTGTACAGACCTCCATGTTCAGCTTGTTGACCCAGATGGGCAGGTTGGAGTAGGAGTGCAGGTTGAGGTCGTCCACGGCCTTCTGCACACGATTGAGGATCTCTGTGAAGGTCTTGTGTTCGTACATACATAGAGCGAGAGAGACAGAGAGAGACAGAGAGAGAGACAGAGAGACAGAGAGAGAGAGAGAGAGAGAGAGAGAGACTCCAGGTCGTCCACCTGGAAAACAAAGGGGTCGAGACACTCAGACACGAATCTTAGACATTTAGGGGGAATGCGAAGATTAGATCTGCTTGCACAACTCAGACATTCGCGGAAGTCTTGCATTGATGTCAACTGCAGGGGTACAATTAAAATTGTAAGGTGAGGTGAGATCCCACCTTATGGCTCTAAAACACTGACCTTTTCCTAGAAATTGAAGACCGTCTCGGCCAGGCACTGGACGTAGGGGTCCAGTTTGTAGGACTCCCAGACCAGGGCGATACCCTCTGTGACCTGGGCCTGCACCTCCTTCAGGCCAGCAACCAGCAGAGAGATGGATGGCCTGGTGCGCCTTGTTGACAATGGCCAGCAGCACGCAGAAACTCAGCCACTTGAGGTTGCGCACCTCTTTAGAGAGTGTGACGATCTCGGGCAGGAAGTTGACCTTGAGCTTCAGCATGTTTCCTGTGCGACCGCGGCTGGTCTCGATGGTGAAGATGCGGCCCGACATGCCCAGGTTGCGCTGCTGCACCTTACACGCCCAATTGTCAAAGATCTCCTGGGTGTTGAGTTTGGCACGGAAGCTGTCACAATCCTGCTTCAGCTTGAGGCCCTCCACATGGTTCTCCCAGTCTTTGCCCAGCACGTCTTCCACACGCTTCATGTAGGCGGTCAGCTGTCGGTCGATCTGCTAGACCCAGATGATGGAGCCCGACACAGGAGGCAGGTCGCGCATGTGGCTCATTTTGCACGACTGGCTCTGCGGGTACTGCACCTTGCTCTGCGGGTACAGCAAATTTCCTGCAGTGACTCAATGTCATCCTTGACGCGCTGGATGAGCTGCGTCTGGTACTCGCGGATGGCGGCGCGGATGTGGGGGCGCACGAACAGGGCATTGAAGCGCGAGAAGATGCGGAACATCTCGTTGGCATTGTTGGCCGTGCCCAGTTGGTCGCGGATGCGGGTGGTGATGCGGGTCTCCACGCGGTCAATGCGCTCGTCGTAGCGCTTCATGGCTGCCTCCCAGGCCTCCATGCTCTCCTCAGACACATCCAGGACGTCCACTTCCTTGACGTTCTCGTATGCCAAGTTCACCTCCTCGATGGCATTGGCGTCCGCCACGTCAAACAGTACCTCCGCAACCTTCATCTCGGTGGGCCCCACCACCTCGCCTGGGGCGTGCTGTGGCACAGCAGACACCTCAACAAAGCAAGAAGAGGGAAAAAATAATAATAAAAAACAAAAAAATTCAGCAATGACCCGAGAGGTTTTTAGTCCAGATATAGGCTTGAGGGCACTAGTCATTGACCAATCTCTCTGTATGTGTCTTACTTGAGGCCTGAGTACACGAACGATGACAGCCGTCAGTTGCTCGTGCTGCCTGTGGAAGCGCCTCATGTGGTCCAGGCGGGCCTGGAGCTTGCGGTGGGCTGGGCTAAGGCGTCACACCATCTTCAGGTTTTCCTCCCTTTTCCTCTTCACAATGTCTCTCAGCAGGACCTGTAGCTTCTCGTACTCATCCTCCCAGGTCTGGAAGACCTCGAAGCAAGCCATCATCACCTGCAATGAGATAAAAATGAGTATAAATTAAATGTTATTAAATCATGTCAACTGATAACGTCAAGTCAACTCATGTCATTAACAATATAACTATATAGGAGAGTACAGGAATGTATGGAGTATTTGTAGCAGCCGCCATTGTAGACCCACCTTCTCAAACTCCTCATAGGCTACGTGCATGAGCTTCCTGGTGCCCAACACTTTGAGGAGCTGGGAGCTGAGGTCTCGGGATATGGCCTCCACCAGTCGCAGGGCCCGCTTGATGGGGTACTTGGTGTTACGGATCTTCCTTAGATGGGTGAAGATGGCCACCAATGCCTGGCGTATCTTGTCCAGCTCGGGGGCCGACAGCAGATCGTTTAGGGGGGGGAAGTCTTTCATCAGGGGGTTGTAGTCATTGACCGTCTCCACTGCCTGCTTCAGACCTGGGAAATAGATGGAGGGGAAAACATATTCAAGTCATTAAGCCTAATAAAATCATTGCAAGTTCTAAAGTAGTGATGACATTCATAAAGTAGATAATGTATATTGACTGAAGGTTTGAGTTACAGGTCCTCTATAAAAAAAAAAATAGAAAAGCGTTGAGATTCATAAAGAGGAATTACATCTGATACAAATGTTTGGCGATTGTTCCATGGAACAGAACTTACCGGTGTCAGACTCCCGGATATAGGACTTGAAGAAGGGAGCAACGGCATTGCTGATGAGAGTGCAGGGTCTCGTAGGGAGAATCCTTGCTCAGAGTCAACATGCGCACCTGGGTCGATATGGGCTTGTCAGCGTCAATCACTCCAGTCCTCTTGATGAAAGCCAGACTGAAAAACAAAGTTGGAAAATGTAATAATCCTCATATGAATAAACAGGGATTTAGGCTAGTTGGACTATTATTAAATGTTGGGAACTGTGTTCCATCAGTTCGATAAACATAAAAGGCCTATCTAACTGGGAAAAGACACAGTCTATCACTGGCCCATCTCAAAATGGATATCATATGCCATCACAATCTTGAAATGGAAATCACATGGTGATTTTTTAGTCCAGGATGACTCAGGGCTTTAAACAGACTCGGCGATAAGACGTTGCAACGAGCAGCAGGGTGAACCAAAGATATTGCTGAGTGCATGACGACACACTCAGTATCTGCACGTGTGCACGGGTACACGTCGATCTCCTACAACATGATAGCGTTCCAACAACTGGGGAGAAGATAAGCTTCTCACTACTTGTTGTTGCGGAAGACGGCCTGATACTGCCGTTTACTTCCTGTACTCCGACCCGAGTTGAAAGTTCTTACCTGTTGGACTTGAGCCGATAGTGGATGTCAATGTTGATGTTGTAAGAGATGCACTCCTCTTCCTCTCCTTCATCCCCAACATCCTCTGATGAGATAAAACAGAATGCCAGCCAGTGAAAGCACATAAGCAAAGAAAAATGGTGTATGCATTTAACCTACATTAACTAAAGAAAAAAGATTGACACAAAGATGTAGATATTTCAATAATACAATTCTAAATGTATTCAAATGAAACGGGTAATGTTTGTCATATACAGCACATTCGGTAAGTATTGATACCCCTTCACCTTTTCCACATTGTTACGTTACAGCCTTATTTTAAAATTGATTACTCCCCCCTCCTCAATCTACACACAACACTCCATAATGACAAAGTGAAAATAGTTTAGACATTAAACTTCCTTACTTAAGTATTCAGACCCTTTGCTATGGGACTTGAAATTGAGTTCAGGTGCATCCTGTTTCCATTGATCATCCTTGAGCTGTTCTACAACTTGATTGGAGTCCACCTGTGGTTAATTCAATTGATTGGACATGATTTGGAAAGGCACAAACCTGTCTATATAAAGGTGCCCCAGTTGACAGTGCATGTCAGAGCAAAAACCAAGCCATGAGGTCAAAGGAATTGTTCGTAGAGCACAGAGACAGAATTGTGTCGAAGCACAGATCTGGGGAAGGGTACCAAAACATTTCTGCAGCATTGAAGGTCCCCAAGAACACAGTTGCCTCCATCATTCTTAAATGGAATTGAAACCACCAAGACTAAATGGAAGACGTTTGAAACCACTAAGACTCTTCCCAGAACTGGCCACCCAGCCAAACTGAGCAATTGGGGGAGAAGGGCCTTGGTCAGGGAGGTGACCAGTCCTTCTGTGAAGATGGGCGAACCATCCCGCAGCACTCCAATCAGGGCTTTATGGTAGAGTGGCCAGATAGAAGCCACTCCTCAGTAAAAAAGGCACATGACAGCCCGCTTGGGGTTTGCCAAAAGGCACTTAAAACCTCTACGGGATTGGTGCACCGCCCCGGGACGGTTGAGCTAACGTAGGCTAATGTGATTAGCATGAGGTTGAAAGTAAGAAGAAAATTTCCCAGAACATAGACATATTTGATATGGGCAGAAAGCTTAAAATCTTGTTAATCTAACTGCACTGTTCAATTTACAGTAGCTATTACAGTGAAAGAATACAATGCTATTGTTTGAGGAGTGTGCATAGTTATGAACTTAAAAGTATTAATAAACCAATTACCGTAATTTCCGGACTATAAGCCGCAACTTTTTTCCCTCGCTTTGAACCTCGCGGCTTAAACAATGACGCGGCTAATATATGGATTTTTCCCGCTTTTAAAACATTTTTCTCCAAAAAAACACATTCTGTGACATGCTCAGTTTTTTGGCGGCATGAAGCTTTCATTAGACCAATGAAATTGCCGAACGGGTTAAGGTCAAACAACTTTTTTGTTTACTGTTTAGATTAAAATCGAGCGCTCTCAAACTTCCCATCATTCTGATAACGGTAGTCATTTTGTCACCCTCATCATGGCAAAGACACGGAGAAATGCATATGATGCAGCTTTCAAGTTGAAGGTGATTGATCTGGCTGTTGGAAAAGGAAATAGAGCTGCTGCACGGGAGCTTGGTCTGAATGAGTCGATGATAAGACGTTGGAAACAGCAGCGTGAGGAATTGACTCAGTGCAAAAAGACAACTAAAGCTTACTGCAAATGTTTTATTTTTTGTTACAAGCCGTGTTTCGTTAAAGCCCATTTATTTTTGTTACAAGCCGTGTTTCGTTAAAGCCTATTTATTTTTGTTACAAGCCGTGTTTCGTTAAAGCCCATTTATTTTTGTTACAAGCCGTGTTTCGTTAAAGCCTATTTATTTTTGTTACAAGGCGTGTTTCGTTAACCTGTTGGGGCTAGGGGGCAGTATTTGCACGGCCGGATAAAAAAACGTACCCGATTTAATCTGGTTACTACTCCTGCCCAGTAACTAGAATATGCATATAATTATTGGCTTTGGATAGAAAACACCCTAAAGTTTCTAAAACTATTTGAATGGTGTCTGTGAGTATAACAGAACTCATTTGGCAGGCCAAAACCTGAGAAGATTCCTTACAGGAACTGGCCTGTCTGACCATTTCTTGCCCTCCTTGATCATCTCTAACAAATACAGGGGATCTCTGGCATGACGTGACACTTCCTACGGCTCCCATGGGCTCTCAGAAGGCGGGAAAAAGCTGAACGATGTAATTCCATCCCCAGGCTGAAACACATTAGCGCGTTTGGCAAGTGCTCTATCAGAGGGCCATTAGACTGAGGCTCGTGCATGCTTTTACTTTCACTCTTTGTAATAAAAACCGATTTCCCGGTCGGAATATTATCGCTTTTTTACGAGAAAAATGGCATAAAAATGTATTTTAAACAGCGGTTGACATGCTTCGAAGTACGGTAATGGAATATTTAGAATTTTTTTGTCACAAAATGCGCCATGCTCGTCACCCTTATTTACCATTACCATTTACCAGTGCATTCTGACGAAGAACAGCAAAGGTAATAACATTTTTCTTATAGTAAATCTGACTTTGGTGAGTGCTAAACTTGCTGGGTGTCTAAATAGCTAGCCCTGTGATGCCGGGCTATCTACTTAGAATATTGCAAAATGTGCTTTCACCGAAAAGCCATTTTAAAATCGGACATAGCGATTGCATAAAGGAGTTCTGTATATATAATTCTTAAAATAATTGTTATGTTTTTTGTCAACGTTTATCGTGAGTAATTTAGTAAATTCACCGGCAGTGTTCGGTCGGAATGCTAGTCACATGCTAATGTAAAAAGCTGGTTTTTGATATAAATATGAACTTGATTGAACAAAACATGCATGTATTGTATAACATAATGTCCTAGGGTTGTCATCTGATGAAGATCATCAAAGGTTAGTGCTGCATTTAGCTGTGGTTTGGGTTTGTGACATTATATGCTAGCTTGAAAAATGGGTGTCTGATTATTTCTGGCTGGGTACTCTGCTGACATAATCTAATGTTTTGCTTTCGTTGTAAAGCCTTTTTGAAATCGGACAGTGTGGTTAGATTAACGAGAGTCTTGTCTTTAAAATGGCTGTAAAATAGTCATATGTTTGAAAAATTGAAGTTTTTGCATTTTTGAGGTATTTGAATATCGCGCCACGGGATTACACTGGCTGTTGAGTAGGTGGGACGCATTTATTTTTGTTACAAGCCGTGTTTCGTTAAAGCCTGTGTAAAGTTAATTTGTTTCAATGTACCGGTAGGCACCTGCGGCTTATAGACATGTGTGGCTTATTTATGTAAAAAATAATATATATTTTTTAATTCAAATCAAATTAAATTTATTTATATAGCCCTTCGTACATCAGCTGATATCTCAAAGTGCAGTACAGAAACCCAGCCTAAAACGCCAAACAGCAAGCAATGCATGTGAAAGAAGCACGGTGGCTAGGAAAAACTCCCTAGGAAAAACTCCCTAGAAAGGCCAAAAACCTAGGAAGAAACCTAGAGAGGAACCAGGCTATGAGGGGTGGCCAGTCCTCTTCTGGCTGTGCAGGGTGGATATTATAACAGAACATGGTCAAGATGTTAAAATGTTCATAACTGACCAGCATGGTCAAATAATAATAATCATAGTAGTTGTCGAGGGTGCAACAAGCACGTCCGGTGAACAGGTCAGTGGGTGCGGCTTATATTTAGGTGCGCTCAATAGTCCGGATATTACGGTAGGCACATTTGGGCAGTCTTGATACAACATTTTACAGAAATGCATTGGTTCATTGAATCAGTCTAAAACTTTGCATGTGCACTACTGCCATCTAGTGGTCAAAATCTAAATTGCGCCCAACTTGGAATAGTACATTATGGCCTTTCTCCTGCATTTCAAAGATGTATTATCTTTTAACAGATCTAATGTGTTATTATCCTACATTAATTTCCAAACTTCAAAGTGTTTACTTTCAAATGGTATCAAGAATATGCATATCCTTGCTTCAGGTGCTGAGCTACAGGCAGTTAGAGTTGGGTATGTCATTTTAGGTAACATTTTTAAAAATGGGTCAGATCCTTAAGAGGACTCTCGAACCATGAGAAACCAAGATTGAACTCTTTGGCCTGAATGCCAAGCGTCACGTCTGGAGGAAACCTGGCACCATCCCTACGGTGAAACATGGTGGTGGCAGCATCATGCTGTGGGGATGGTTTTCAACGGCAGGGAAGGGGAGACTAGTCAGGATCGAGGGAAATATGAGCGAAACAAAGTACAGAGAGATCCTTGATGAAAACCTGCTCCAGAGTGCTCAGGACCGCAGACTGGTGCGAAGGTTCACCTTCCAACAGGAAAACACAAGCACACAGCCAAGACAACACAGGAGTGGCTTCGGAAGAAGTTTCTGAATATCCTTGAGTGGCCCAGCCAGAGCCCAGACTTGAACCCGATCGAACATCTCTGGAGAGATTTTAAAATGGATGTGCAGCAACACTCCCCATTCAACCTGACCGAGCTTGAGAAGATCTGCAGAGAAGAACGAGAGAAACTCCCCAAATACAGGTGTGCCAAGCTTGTAGCGTCATACCCAAGAAGACTCGAGGCTGTAATCACTGCCAAAGGTGCTTCAACAAAGTAGTGAGTAGGGTCTGAATACTTATGTAAATGTGATTTCAGTTTTATTTTTTATAAATGTACTAACATTTCTAAACCTGTTTTTCCTTTATGGGGTAGTGTGTGAAGATTGATCAATTTTAGAATAAGGCTGTAACTTAACAAAATGTGGAAAAAGTCAAGGAGCCTGAATACTTTCCGAATGCACTGTACACACAGTCAATAACAAAAGTGCCATTTAAGATAAATTTATTGAAACCGTAATATTGACTGTTTATATTATATCACTGAACACAATCTTCAAAAAGGTAGTAACCTCAGCAGTGGCGCTTGCCGAAACCTATGACTGTTTTGTTAATTTAGCAGACAACACACTTATTTCCTGATCCCTTATCAGTCAAAACATCTAACAGAATAGTCGAAGTGATAAGCATCTCGCGTCTGGAACACTTATTCTCAAAGAGTGATCATTTGAAAACGGGCTCAATTAGGCGAGTTGAAATAATTTCAGGGTTCAAACAAATTCTGTATTTTTTTTTATATTGATATGTCCGATTTAGTATCTTCTGCCTGTTCTTTGGAATTGTCTAAATGGATTAACAATTCCACATTGAACACTGCATGAGGATGACGGCCACGATATCAATTGCAACAATTGCAATTTTCCTAAGTCCTTTTTTGTGGCACCTGATCACATGACTGAACAGTCGTCAAGGTGCGACAAAACTAGGGCCTGTAGGCCCTGTCTTGTTGATAGTGTTGTTAAGGCGGCAGAGCATCGCTTTATTATAGACAGACTTCTCCCCATCTTAGCTACTACTGCATCAATATGTTTTGACCATGACAGTTTACAATCTAGTGTTACTCCAAGCAGTTTAGTCATCTCAACTTGCTTAATTTCCACATTATTTTCTACAAGATTTAGTGAGTGTTTTGTTCCAAATACAATGCTTTTAGTATTATAAATATTTAGGGCTAACTTATTCCTTGCTACCCACTCTGAAACTAACTGCTGCTCTTTGTTGAGTGTTTGCAGTCATTTCAGTTGCTGTAGTAGCTGACGTGTATAGTGTTGAGTCATCCGCATACATAGAAACTTTACTCATAGTCAGTGGCATATCGTTGGTAAAAAAAATGTAAAAAGCAAAGGGCCTAAACAGCTACCCTGGGGAATTCCTGATTCTAACTGGATTATATTTGAGAGGCTTCCATTAAAAGAACACGCTCTGTGTTCTGTTAGACAAGTAACTATTTAGCCACATTATAGCAGGGGGTATAAAGCCATAACAAGTTTTTCCAGCAGCAGACTATGATTAATAATGTCAAAAGCTGCACTGAAGTCTAACAAGACAGCCCCCACAATCATTTTATCATCAATTTCTCTCAGCCAATCATCAGTCATTTGTGTAAGTGCTGTGCTTGTTGACTGTCCTTCCCTAATAAGCATGCTGAAATTCTGTTGTCAATTTGTTTACTGTAAAATGGCATTGTATCTGGTCCAAAAAAAAAATCCAGAAGTTTACTAAGGGTTGGTAACAGGCTGATTGGTTGGCTAATTGAGCCAGTAAAGGGGGCTTTACTGTTCTTGGGTAGAGGAATGACTTTAGCTTCCCTCAAGGCCTGAGGGCACACGCTCTCGAGTAGTCTTAAATTGAAGATGTGGCAAATAGGAGTGGCAATATCATCTGCTACTATCCTCAGTAACTTTCCATCCTTTTTCGTGGCACCTGTAATTCTGGTACACCAGAATAACAAAATTTCTAATGACACGCTCCATTTGCCTTGCAGCATTGCAGAGGCAGATGCCGTGCGTTCGGTGTGGTACATACCTTGGATTTATCGAACATATGCGTCAAACTGTATGCGTAGATGGCTTGACAGAAATGGTAGCAGAAGGTGAATGCTGAACTTTTGTTGCATACATATCCAGATGATGCTGCATACTATTTTGAGCAACTACGCTTTCGGTGTGATCAAAGCGTAAACGTAAATCAGACAGGGACCTAAAAATTCCAAAACTGCAGCTAGTTGTTGGAACACATTTCCCTACTTCAGTCAACCAGTCTAATTTGAATGTGATAAAACTCATTTGGCAAGGAATGTAGCTTGTGTGTCCCATCAGTTAGATATGTTTTAAATAGGCATTTATTTCAAAGTGCAGGAGCTTGTGTGCGCACTCAGCCACGAAGAACTGTTTGATGCTTGGCTTTTTTGTTGCGCCCTGCAAATGCACATGGGCAAATGGAACACTAGAGTCAAAGCAAATTAACGTTGTCTTCAAGACAATTTTGGTCAAATAGTTTTACAGTATATATATAAAAAAAAATTAAAATATGGTTAAAGATTGAGTTGATGTCAGTTCGAGTACTCGATTAATCATGCCCATCTAGAGGCGCAACTACGCGAGACTTCCGAGAATGCTTGCTAAGCAGACCAGCCCGGGGTTTGAGAAGTTAATGAGACCTGAAATTCTTCCTTCGTTAATTTTCTCAAACTCAAAGGCACAACCTAGATTCGAACTAGAGGTCGACCGATTCTGATTTTTCAACACCGATACTTGGAGGACCAAAAAAGGCCAATATATATATAAAAAAATAATTACGGCCGATTAATCTGCATATATATGTATGTAAATGACAATTACAACAATACTGAATTAACAATGAACACTTGTTTTAACTTAAATAAAATCTATTTAGTCTCAAATAAATAATGAAACATGCTCAATTTGGTTTAAATAATGCAAAAATACAGAGTTGAAGAAGAAAGTAAAAGTGCAATATGTGCCATGTAAAAAAGCAAACTTTTAAGTTCCTTGCTCAAAACATGAGATCATATGAAAGCTGGTGGTTCAATATTCCCAGTTCTTCAATATTCCCAGTTAAGAAGTTTTAGGTTTGAGTTATTATAGGAATTATGACGCATCGACTATTTCTCTCTATACCATTTGTATTTCATATACCTTTGACTATTGGATGTTCTAATAGGCACTTTAGTATTGCCAGCCTAATCTCAGGAGTTGATAGGCTTGAAGTCATAAACACTGTGTGAATCAAGCATTGCTAAGAGCTGCTGGCAAACGCAGTAAAGTTTGAATGAATGCTTACAAGCGTGCTGCCGCCTACCCCCGCTCAGTCAGACTGCTCTACGAAATATCAAATCATAGACTTAATTATAATAAACAGAGAAATACGAGCCTTTGGTCATTAATATGGTCAAATCCGGATCAACAGCATCAATGTAACAGTATAGCTTCCGTCCCTCTCCTCGCCCCTACCTGGGCGAGAACCAGAGACCCTCTGCACACATCAACAACTGACACCCACGAAGCTTCGTTACCCATCGCGCCACAAAAGCCACGGCCCTTGCAGAGCAAGGGGAACAACTACTTCAAGGTCTCAGAACGAGTGACGTCACCCATTGAAACACTATTAGCGCGCACCACCGCTAACTAGCTAGCCATTTCACATCGTTACATGAAGATTGATTGATTTTTATAAGTTTAATGCTAGTCAGCAACTTACTTTGGCTCCTTGCTGCACTCTCGTAACAGGTGTTCAGTCTGCCACGCAGTTTCCTCATGGAATGCAATCGGCCATAATCTGCGCCCAAAAATGCCGATTACTGATTGGCCCTAATTAATCGGCCATGCTGATTAATCAGTCGACCTCTAATTCGAACCAATGTCTTTTAAGTAGTTTAACATGTTATTACTTCAAAAAGTTACACGTTTGTCAAAAACGTTATATCAAAGGAATGCTCATAAATTAAACCACCCCCTGGCCAGTTGGGGAACCCTGCTGTATCGTCTATTGGTAAAACCATCAGTAAACAGCAGTTTATTTGACAGGCACGTTATCTAGCTAGCCTACGAAGAAGCTATTCATTGCCAACTAGTTAGCTAGTTACTTGAATCAGACTGACCTTTGAGAGTGCTTCTCTCGAGGAGAATGGTGTGTGTGAATTTGGGGTCTGAGAGAAACTTAATCTACTCTATGGATCTCTTCTCTTCTACAGCGGTTTCCAAGGAGGTCGGAGCCTCGCCGCCATCTTCCAGGAACAGGGGGACAAGTTTATGAATATGCTTCTGCAGCACCGCGGCATCAGCAACCGTTTGGACGGCAGCTGACACCTCCATGGTGCCGGAGCTATCGTCGCCCACGCTACTGTTGGACATTTTCCGAATGACGAACAACGATGGCCGTAGACTCAACAGTGAACAAACTAGACGTCTAGACAAAGCACATCCACGGGTGACGTGTATGTGGGACTCTAATCAATGCAGCCGATTTCGTCAACTGGCAGCTACTCCTTCAAACGTATTCATACAGTGCATGCTGGTACTTGTAGTACCGGAGGACGAACTTGAAGAGATAAGTCCACGGCTATGTCCCATAAGAGTACTACGCTGCCCACAATGCAATTTAGACGGGGAAATGGGAGTTGGCTGATGGGAAAGGTTAGATTCTGCAAATCTGTTTCATTCTGCACATTTTCTAATCGACTAAACATTTGATCGCAAGACAGTTTTCTGTTCCCAAAACTAAAATATGTTACGAACAGTATACTACACTTTGTCGAAGTTTCCAAAAAGTGCGTTGTTTAGGAGTGCAAAGGCAAATTGAGTTATTGCACATACACATTCCTGAGTAGGCGTTCCCTAACAGAAATATGCAAATAATGCTACAACGCGCGATAGGATCTCGCTAGCACGTCCTTGGCTTTGCCCACTATGACACTTTTTTTTTCGTTTGAAACGACAGGCTGTGGTTTAGTTAGAAAAACTCTTTGGTTAAACACTCGTTTCACCGCACGTCGATAATGAAGTTACTTTTTCGTAACAGCAGGTTAGAAGTTACGCAGCAGGTTAAGAGACTAATATTACGGTTAGGTAAAGTGTTAGGGTTAGCGAAAATGCTCTCCTAACCTGCTACGAAAATCACTTTGTGTCGAAGTTGGTAAATATTTTGGTGCTTTCAAGACAACTGGGAACTCAAAAGAAAAACTAGGTCAAATCATGACTTCAGTGATCTTCAGGTCACAAAGTCGGAGCTTTAGAAAGATGCTTGAGTTTCCAACTTGTGATTCCAAGTTGGATAACCGTTCCAAAAAATGTCCCAGTCAGAATTATTATTTTATTTTTCGTTTTGTTGTCTTGAAAACATTGAAGTCGGAAGTCTGAGATTTCTGAGATCTCAGTTGTTTTGAATGCGGCATATATCCCCATAATGCAAGCACTTTGGAAGGCAGTGATCAACGATGGCCACCGACTTGACAAAAGTGATCCACTTGAACGAGCACATTGTGATGTGTGAGGTACTCTCTCACTAATTGATTGTACAATATACACACATATGATTTCAGTTTGTGAGTGTGTGATATGTTTGTAAATAATGGCAACACTGCCATGTTGATCTGAGCCTTACTATTGGAAAACCACATTAGTTTCCGACTTTCGGCTGTTGCAGATACACCTCCTCCGCCTTCACTCCTCAACTTTCGCCTAGAGTCGTTTGCTTTAGCCTTACCACCCAAACGCTTAGAAATCAAAGCACTTTATGTATCAAGTCCCCTGAATTTGAAGGTGTCAAATTCACTTACACGTTGTATTAAATTAGTCAAAAGTGTAGTATTTGGTCCCATATTCCTAGCATGTAGTGACTACATCAAGCTTGTGGCTCAACAAACTTGTTGGATGCATTTGCAGTTTGGTTTGGTTGTGTTTGAATCACTACTTGACTTGGACTGAAATAGATTCCAGTACTCATTTTGGTTGCCGGTACTGTTGTTACAGTATGTAGGTGCAGGAACTCCACAATACATTTGAGTTAATATTCTATAAGAGGAACAGGAGCTCAAGCAGTAGAACATTAGGTGCCGGTACTCAGCTCCGGTGAGCTCCTGCCCAAGTCAAGCACTGGTTTGAATGAATTGTGAATAATGATGAGTGAGAAAGTTATAGGCACAAAGAACATACACCCAAAAACATGCTAATTTTTCACCTTTACCAAAAACAAGGGAGGTTAGGGGGTGTTACGTACACCTCTAGGAAGAGGGAACGCAACACCCTGCTACAACTCAACTCCCCGTGGAGTGAAAAGACGTATGGGACTGTAGGTGCGAGTAAGGATGACAAAGGCAGAGAATTTACCATTTACTGGGAATTTATTTATTTCTTCACACGGTAAATTTTGGGGAAATGGGGCTGAACGGAAGCAAAGAAAGTACATTTCAAAGCCCCCTCTCCTACCTTACCTGCCTACCCACTACTTACCTAACCTTTTAGCACCACCTGGTGCGCTAACCAACATACAAGGGGGTGGTCCGCCCAGGTCTTACCTAGTGTGCATTGACAGTAAATACTGCGGGTTATTTATGCCATCCTGAATCACATACAAACACATACAAACAAAACCACAACACAGAAACTGGGGAACGTAACAGGGGGTATGATATTTATGCCTCTAACCTTCTCACTCATCATAGTTCAACATTCAATAATGATTATCTATAATCATGGTAGCATCCATACTAATGTAGTGTTCAGAAACATATTATATTGTTATTTAATATAAAAGGGACTCCAAAATACATTATTTACCATTCATTTATACTGGGCACAACATAACCCGAAACACAACCTCAACAAACTGCAAATGTGTCCAACAAATCTGTAATTTAGCTTAAGTAATTTAAAAAAATGTTTAAAAAAAAAGTAAGCTTGAATGACACAGAGGCAGTGTTGTTACAGCTAATGCCTGTTTGCCTGAGGCTGATGCCGCGCAGGTGTTGGTACACATGCATATACACACACTCATTCAAGTGTGCATACACACTCATTAAAATGCATACACGTGCACATACACGGACACACACAAGTAAATAGTGCCATACATGCACATATTCAGTTGGCCTTGCTGTTATTTTTGTTGTCCTTGATGTATGGTTGTCCACGATATAATGGCGCCGGAGGGATGGCTGACGTTTTACTGGCAGCCATCCGTTTTACGGGCTCCTAACCAACTTCCTGACTGATGTCTTGAGATGTTGCTTCAATATATCCACATTAACGATCTTTGTCCCCATGTGCAGTTGCAAACCGTAGTCTGGCTTTTTTATGGCGGTTTTGGAGCAGTGGCTTCTTCCTTGCTGAGCGGCCTTTCAGGTTATGTCGATATAGGACTCGTTTTACTGTGGATATAGATGCTTTTGTACCTGTTTCCTCCAGCATCTTCACAAGGTCCTTTGCTGTTGTTCTGGGATTGATTTGCACTTTTCACACCAAAGTACGTTCATCTCTAGGAGACAGAACTCCTTCCTGAGCGGTATGACGGCTGCGTGGTCCCATGGTGTTTATACTTGCGTACTATTGTTTGTACAGATGAACGTGGTACCTTTAGGCGTTTGGAAATTGCTCCCAAGGATGAACCAGACTTCTGGAGGTCTACAATTTTTTTTCTGAGGTCTTGGCTGATTTCTTTTGATTTTCCCATGATGTCAAGCAAAGAGGCACTGAGTTTGAAGGTAGGCCTTGAAATACATCCACAGGTACACTTGATTCAAATGATGTCAATTAGCCATGTCAATTAGCCTATCAGAAGCTTCTAAAGCCATGACATAATTTTCTGGAATTTTCCAAGTTGTTTAATTAATAAAGGCACAGTCAACTTAGTGTATGTAAACTTCTAACCCACTGGAATTGGGATACAGTGAATTATAAGTGAAATAATCGGTCTGTAAACAATTGTTGGGAAAATGACTTGTGTCATGCACAAAGTAGATGTCCTAACCGAATTGCCAAAACTATAGTTTGTTAACAATACATTTGTGGAGTGGTTGAAAAATGAGTTTTAATGAATCCAACCTAAGTGTATGTAAACTTCCGACTTCAACTGTTTACAGTTAAGGGTAGGCAACAACACATCTGCCACGCTGATCCTCAACACGGGGGACCCGCATGGGTGCATGCTTAGTCCTATCTGTGCTCCCTGTTCAACCATGACCGCGTGGCCAGGACAACAACCTCCCTCAACGTGAGCAAGACCAAGGAGATGATCGTGGACTATAGGAAAAGGAGGGCTGAACACGCACCCATTCACAGATGGGGCTGTAGTGGAGCAGGTCAAGAGTTTAAAGTTCCTTGGTGTCCACATCACCAACAAACTATCATGGTCCAAACACACCAAGACAGTAATGAAGAGGGCACGACAACACCTTTTCCCCCTCTGGAGACTGAAAATATTTGGCATGGGTCCCAATATCCTCAAAGTTCTACAGCTGCACCATCGAGAGCATCCTGACCGGTTGCGTCACCTCCTGGTATGGCAACTGCTCGAGAAATCCAACCATAAGGTGCTACAGAGGGTAGTACATCACTGGGGCCAAGCTTCCTGCCATCCAGGACCTATATACTAGGCGGTGTCAGAGGAAGGCCAAAAAGAATTGTCGAAGTCTCCAGTCACACAAATCATAGACTGTTCTCTCTGCTACCGCACAGCAAGCAGTACCGGAGCGCCAAATCTAAGTCCAAAAGCTCCTTTATTTCTACCCACAAGCCATAAAACTGCTGAACAATTAATCAAATGGCCACCCGGACAATTTACATTGACACCCCCCATAGTCACTTTACCTCTACTTACATGTACAAATTACCTTGACTAACCTGTACCCCCGCACATTGACTCGGTACCGGTACCGCCTGTATATAGCCCCGGTATTGTTATTTTGTATTACTTTATTTTGTAAATATTTTCTTAACCAACAATGCAGTTCAAGAAATAAAGTTAAGGGCTTGTAAGTAAGCATTTTACGGTAAGGTCTACCTGTTGTATTTGGCGCATGTGACAAATAAACATTTATTTGATTTCGTTTTTTCCATTGTTGTTTTCTGTTTTCTTTTGTATTTGTCTTTTTTGTCATTTGTTCATTTTGTTGGTGCATTGGGGATGGGGGTTTGGGGACAGGGGGGGAAGGAATTATAAAAATGTTCTCAGGGGGGGGGGCCTCGGATGGTTGAGGGGCAGCTCTTGGGGAACTGTGGGGGAGATCTTGGAGGGCTGGTGGCCTGGCGTTTGGGAGCTTGGACCGGTGGCTGATAGGTCTCTGGTTCGGGTCCCCGTTTTTGACCTTGTGGGAGATCTGTCAACGTGCACTTGAGCAGGACGTTGACCCTGGTTGCTTCTGTGGGTCGCTCTGATGGGAGTCTATTAGATGACTGAATGTGATGTGCAATAGAGCCCCACAGTGGAGGTGTCATAATACCCGTAAAACCTAGGGGGGATATTACATTTTTTAGGTGCCCTTCTTTGCGAGGCATTGGAAAAACTCTGATCTTTATGGTTGAATCTGTTTGAAATTCACTGCTCGACTGAGTGACCTTACAGATTACTGTATGTGTGGAGTACAGAGAGGAGCTAGTCATTCAAACAGGATCGGCTCTAGTCTTTTAGCGGCCCTAAATGAGATTTGGCAAAAAAAAAACATGTTTTAAAGTCAATTTCCTGCAATTCTACACATTTTGTCATGAGTTGTAGAGATAATGTTGCTGTTTTAAAGCAAGTTTTCTACAGATTTTGCAATGGGGCCGAGAGAAAGCCTAGCAATTTTATAACAAATTTCATGCAATTCTACTGTTTTTTCATGACTTATGCCATGCTAATGATATCTGAGTGATAGGGACTATCAAAATCAAATGGTACCCCCTGAAAGTCAGAGCCCCTGGGCACGTACCTACATTACTACATGACATGGGGTTTTCAACCTTTTCTTGACCAGGGATGTGGTGCTGCTGTAGCGCGGGGGAGCGGCACTCCCTCACTTTTTACAATTTGAGAATGCACAGAGCTGGTCAAATGAATTCGGATAAATTATAAATAAATTCTATTTAATTACCACTAAAATTCCATGAAAACGATAGAATGACAAACAAAATAAATATGTACTGTAGGCTATAGCAGCCTAAAGGTAGGGATGGTGGTTTCTTCCCTGTCTTCTATCTCTCTGGAATAACTGTAGGTGTGTGCAGAGGCTTGTCGGTCGGAGCATTTTGACCATTTTGAGCAGGCCAAATCCGACTTAACAAGAACAGCCACAGACGAAACTTTAACAGGGGTTGCTAAAATGGCTGTCCTCAAAGCAGTTTGTTATGGAGTTGGGACTCATGTACAAGTACGACGCACTTGAACTCGCCCTACTGTCCGAGTCCTTAGCTTACAGAAACGTACCACTGCATCAGGGGCGGAAATCCCGGGGGGGACACGACCCCCCCATCCTGGGAAAAATATGATTTGTCCCCCCCAATATATCACTGAAACATAACTATGTAATTTAAATAATATGAATAATACGCAATGAAAGCAATTGTGCTGATTATAGACACTTAATAGCACGTTTTTAAGTTTCAAAAGATTGCGACCCCCCCCACCCTTTTCCTCACAATGGTTTGATCCACTGGCAAGGTAACAGAGGGGTCGTAGCCACTGTCTGAAAGGCACTCAATGAACGTAACTGACGTGAGGTTAATCCAGTCAATCGCGCACACACACTAGCTGAATATGCAGAGCTAGCACGCAAATATTAACTATTAAGCTAGCTAGTACCTATTCCATTTATGTGGCCTCGTCAAAGATGGAATTTTTGCTATCGTCAGTTTATTCCGAGATCAGCATGCAGATGATGTAAGTTAGTGCTTCAAAGTCCCTGTGATAAGGTTAGCGATAAACTGAAGTCCAAACTGAACAGAACTACACTCTTCTACCATTGTCTTAAATATATTTAATGATCTCGTTGCAAAAGCTAAATTGTCGCAAGGGAACCTTTATTTATTTATTTTATTTAACCCGGGTAGCAAAGATTATAGCAAACACCACTGAAACTGAATTGGTGCTCGCTAGCTTTGCAAATTCAGCTATTGTTGGAAGCCAGACAATATGAAACAAACTATTAAAATTACAAAAGGTTGCAGCATATGTTGTGTAAATGGTGAACTCATACAGCTGTCAACTCTTGTCATTTTAATCCGTTTCACATTTGCTAGCTACCTTTTAGATTGAAGCCCAAATAGAATGATAAAAGATAAGATGATAGAAGCCCATCTCCTACTGTAAATAACCTACACACTGTGTGTGTGTGTAGCCAGCCAGCCAGGTAGAAAAATGGCAGAAAAATAAAAGACGGACATCAGAGTATTTTTCAGTACACCAAAACGCAAAGTAAGAAACCTAGTAGCCTAATATCTCAAAGACTAGTTGATAAAATGTTCATAAGAAAGAAATGAAATTCTAATGGAAATGTTTCACAATGATGTCATTAGGCAGAGCAGGCAACAGATGGCACACAGACAGCAGAGTTGGGGACAGATATGCAGGGACAGACTGGCAGAGACAGGGAGTCTCAGGTAAGTTTGTTGAGTCTTTGTTTGGCAACATGAAAGGTTCTCCATTTTTTTTACTTGTAAAATAGGAACATAATTGGAAAATGCCATGGATACCCCCACTCTCAACTTAAACTGGTGACTGAACTAAGATTTGTTAAAGGCAATGGTATTGCTGTTGTGAGTAGTTGTGTAGTTTTGGGTACCGGTAGTTAGGAGTATGGCAAACACCTTATTTCTTTGGTTCCTCAATATACATTTACCATATTACTATGTAGGCTATGTGTTACAGCACTACTTTTGGTGTCCCCCTCAGGAATTGCTCTTGAGAAAACTTCATGTAATTGTCCCCCCCAAAGTTGATATCAGATTTTCGCCCCTGCACTGCATATGCAGACAAACTGATCCACCGCATTAACCTTATCATCACATCAACCAGATCTAGGATCCAAATTCACTGTGTGTCTCCTTGATGTTCAAAAAACTCCACTGACCCCCTCTTGCGCAGAGGAACCCTGAACGATATGTGGCCACATGGTTATGGTGTTGTCCACCACAATTCGAAGGGCACGCAAAGCGCTTAAAATAACCCTCATCAAGATCTGTCTGTTGCCTACACCTAATAGTCCTACTCATCATTATTATTACAAATAGAAGATTATCACTTCTCACAACGGTGCTTGTTTAGTAAAGTTAGATCAAAGCTGAATCAATGTCTCGCAAGATCACATAATGATTAATTAGCATTTTCCATAACAGAACCGAATATAATAGCACAATAGGCCTATACTATGTTACACCAAAAACACCTCCTCAGTCAATTCTTATCTGAAGCTGAATAGTAAAAGAAAATCCTAACGCAGCCAAAACTCAACAGCGCCCACCACTAGGCAGGATAAAGTATATGCTTTGATTGAAACAAATGAGGACTACAAGAAAGGCTGATAGATAGATATCAAGCAAATCTGGAGGCAGAAATTGTCATTCCAACACTGACAATGAGGTAGGAACTAGTCCAAGCTATATTTTCTTAGTTTTGGTTCCATACTTCACAGCAATCATTTTTTCGTTGTAATCTACAGGGGATACAGATTAACCTTTTTATTTGAAAACAGATTTGGTACCATGTACTGTATGTTCTGTTCTGTTTTATTCTATTTCAATTTATTCTATTCTGTTCTGTTATTACCCCTAAAGTACTTACTTATCAAGCAAGGTGAAATTAAATTGACTTTCACTCATGTGTGAAACAAACTGCATGGATTCTTCTAGAAGAGGCATAGGAGGGTCCCACTGGGAACACACTGGTTGAATCAACCCCACTGGGCACAGATGTCAACATCTATTCCACGTTGGTTAAACATCATTTTGTAGAAATGACGTGACAACAATGTTGATTCAACCAGTGTGTGCCCAGTGGGACGCTGAACCAACGTGGAATAGATGTTGAATTGATGTTTGTGCCCAATGGAGTGTCTTCTTTTTAAGTAAGCCGTTTCTTGGAAGCTGTACAAGTACTCACTGAGCCAGAGAATAGATTACTTTATCTGGGGTTAATTGGGGTGAGGGGAAAAAACAAACCACCCTAATGAGAGATGTCAGGAATCCTCTTTTGGCCTTTAGATCCTCTCTAGGCTCTATAAAAAACACTGGCAGGGTGTTTCCCAAATGGAACTCTATTTCATATTTAGTGCACTAGGGCCATAAGGCTCTGGTCAAAAGTAATGCACTAACTAGGTAATAGGGTGCCATTTGGGATGAAGCTTCAGTGTTCCTCTGACCCATGCATGCAGAGTTCCTAGAAAACCTAATCAATATTAAGCTCATGCATTGTAAATGTGTTGAATAAATACACTGTCAGTGTGCAATGGTTGACTGTCAGATATTGACTAGACCTAGATAGTCTCGTCTTGCTGTCTACAGTCTATCCCTTTGGTCCTACGGTACTGTAGCATTTATTTAGACTTAAAAATATATATACACACTACCGTTCAAAAGTTTGGGGTCACTGAGAAATGTCTTTGTTTTTGAAAGAAAAGCTAATTTTTTGTCCATTCAAATAATATAAAATTGATCAGAAATACAGTGTAAACATTGTCAATGTTGTAAATGACTATTGTAGGTGGAAACGGCTGATTTTTTAATGGAATATCTACATAGGCGTACAGAGGCCCATTATCAGCAACCATCACTCCTTTGTTCCAATGGCACGTTGTGTTAGCGAATCCAAGTTTATCATTTTAAAAGGCTAATTGATCATTAGAAACCCCTTTTGCAATTATGTTAGCATGGCTGAAAACTGTTGTTCTGATTAAAGAAGCATGAGCCCAAATGAGCCCATTCCAAGACCAGGGAGCGGGCAGCGTCTGGGACAAACATCCAGTTAGCCGGGCCCCCCCGGGAAACGCTGCGCCTCACGGACCCGGGTTCTCTATTCCCCAGACAAGGGTAGCCACCAGGCACGAGGTAGGAAATTCTTCCCACGTGCAGGGATGCAGCTTTCGGTCTCGGGTGCGAGGGTGTCGAAGCGGGGCAATAGCGTCGTGAAAGCACGTCCAGCTTAACATTCTTAGCCCTGGGTGGTAGGAGATGGTGAAGTTGAAACGGGTGAAAAACATGGCCCATCGAGCTTGCCTGGAGTTGAGACGCTTGGCGGTGCGGAGATATTCCAGGTTCTTGGGATCCGTCCACACTATGAATGGAAGTTCTGCCCCCTCTAACCAGTGTCTCCACTCCTCCAAGGCCATCTTCACCGCGAGTAGTTCTCGGTTCCCCACATCATAATTCCTCTCCGTGACGTTTAAGCGATGGGAGAAGAAGGCGCAGGGATGCAGCTTTAGGTCCAGGACAGAACGGCCCCCACTCCAACATTTGAAGCGTCTACCTCCACCACGAACTGACAGGACGCGTCTGGATGGATCAATACGGGAGATGTGGTGAAGCGGGCCAGGGACCACGTGAACGGGACCTTGGGAGAGGTGAGTGCTGACGGCGGGGGGGGAGGCAGGGTGCTGTAACTCCGGATAAAACGGCAATAGAAATTGGCAAATGCTAAGAAACATTGTAGCTGCACTCTGGACGTGGGTTGGGGCCAAGCCACCACCGCTCTCACCTTTCCCGGATTCATCAGCACATTCCCAGCAGCGATGATGTATCCAAGGAAGGAAAACGATAGAACTCACATTTTTCGGCTTTAACAAAGCTGGTTCTCCAGGAGACGCTGGAGGACTTGTTGGATGTGGAGAACGTGTTCTTGAGCCGAGCGGGAAAAAACGGGGATGTCGTCAAGGTAGACGAACACGAACCGGTTCAACATATCCTGGACAACATCATTAACCAGGGCATGGAACACAGCAGGAGCATTGGTCAAACCGAATAGCATCACCAGGTATTCATAGTGTCCACTAGCAGTGTTGAAGGCTGTCTTCCACTCGTCATCTTCCCGTATTCATACCAGGTGGTAGGCGTTCCACAGGTCTAACTTAGAGAATCTAGTGGCCCCCTGGAGCGGCTTGAAAGCCGAGGTGATGAGTGGTAGCAGGTAACAGCTATGATGTGATGTAACTGTGATGTCATTGAGGCCCCGGTAGTTGATGCACGGGCGCTGGGTTTTGTCCTTCTCCACAAAGAAGAACCCTGTGCTGGCGGGGGAGGCAGAAGGACGGTTGCCCCTGTAGCTAGGGAGTCCTCAATGTACGTCTCCATAGCCTTGGTCTTAGGACACGACAGTGAATATAGCCGTCCCTGGGGTGGTGTAGTGCCTGGGGGAAGGTCGATCCTGCAGTCATAGGGACGGTGCGAAGTGGCCCGGGCCTTGCTGAAAACCTCCCGGAGATCTTGGTACTCCGCGGGAACGGTGGAGAGGTCCGAGGCTTCTTCCGAGCCCACAGGAAGAGGTCCCGGGGCAGGCTGCGCCGACTTCAGGCAATGGGCATGGCAGATCGGGCACCAGCCCACAATAGTACCACCAGTCCAGTTGATAAGGGGATTGTGGTGCTGGAGCCAATAAAACCCCAATACCACGGGAACCTGAGGAGACTTGATGAGCATAAACTGTATAGACTCGCTGTGGTTTCCAGACACACGCAGGTGGATAGGAGTAGTATTGTGGGTGACCGTGCCTATAGAGTGCACATCCAGTGCTCTAACATCCAGAGAATGGAGAGGGGCTGAGTGGCGATGGCCAGCTCAGACACCAGAGTGGCGTCCATGAAACTCTCATTGGCCCCAGAGTCAATGAGAACCCAGAGAGATTTAGACTGGTCGCACCACAGCAAGATGGCATGGAGAGGGGTGCGAGTGAGGGGAGAAGAAAAACTCTCCATATGGCCCACCAGAGTACTCGTACCTACTGATGAGCCTGGTCTCTTTAACAGACAGGTAGACACATAATGACCGGCAGGTGTTAAGTCTGCGTAAGCGTTCGGCTGGAGACAGCCTAGCTCTGCCAATTTGCATCTGCTCCGTAAAAGGCCAGTCGGCAGCCTCGGGGAACTCGGATCCTCTCGGGGACGTAGACGCCGGGGACTTCCGGAGTTCCTTGGAGGCACTCTCGGCAGCCAACTTGCGGAAATCAACCGCATAGTCAGCCACACTGAGGAAGTCTTGGCAAAGCTGGAGTAACTTCCTGGCAGCCTCTCTCCCGGACAACGGAGAATCTAAAACCTTTTTCACCTCAGCCACAAACTCCTCCAGGCTGAAACACATGTCAGATTGTTGTTCCCACACCGCCGTAGCCCAGGCAAGAGCCTGCCTCGGACATTAGCTTTATGAGATACGTTATCTTCGAGCGGTCCGAGGGGAAGGATGAAGGCTCCAGCTCGAAGATGAGGGAACACTGGGAAAGAAACACCCGACAGGTTCCTGACCCTCCAGCGAAGTGTTCCGGAAGAGGTAAGCGGGGTTCTTGGGAAGCCGGGGTGGCCTGGAGAGATGCACTGCAGACAGTGATGTTACTGGGGGGCTGGAAGGCTACTGTCGTGGCCGGCTGACTCACAGATAATCAGTGGAATTGCTCCAGCAATGTATTCAAGGCACAGTCATGGCGTTCTGCCAAGGTCTGGAATCCATCTAGATGACCTTGAAGTAACTCCTCGTGTCCCCCAATGGTGGCTCCTTGGGAGGAGATGGCGTTGCGGAGTTGGTCCGAAAGGAACAGAACAGCAGGCAGCCACAGGGCAGGCAGAATGGTCAAAACCAGGAAAACTAGATAACAGTGACTAGAGAGAACCCAGGAGTACAGGAAAACCACTAGTAGGCTTGACGAGACAAGACGAACTGGCAACAGACAAACAGTTAACACAGGTTTAATTACACAGGGGATAATGGGGCAAATGGGCGACACCTGGAGGGGGGTGGAGACAAGCACAAAGATAGGTGAAACAGATCAGGGTGTGACAGGTACTGTAAATCCACACTATGAGGTTGGAAAAATACTGTGAAATTGTGTAAGAGTTTTTAGTGTAAGAGCTGTTTGAAAAGACTGCCTGAAATCTCAACCTGTTTTGGTGGGATGGAATTGTGGCCTGCCTGGTGACATCACCAGGCTGTAAATGAGTTAGTAGGCTAATAAGAAAGAGTTTAAGGACTGCACTGTGGCTGCATGGTCCTACACACTGTACAGAGGTCAGGTGTAGTAAACTTCTAAACTACCTCCTCATGACTGTGTATTGTAGATAGAATATAGGGTTAAAAAAACAGTCCATTATTCACTTGCAAAAAAATTACTCAATAACTTATAACTTAATAACTTACTCAATAATGATAGCTATCCTATCTGACAGGAGAACAAAAAAACATGTGAATACTTACATACCTGCAAATGAATACAGTATGTCAGAGTCAGACCACAAAGGTTCATGTGATCTTACTTGATATATTTACCCACCTGGCAGGCACCAATAACCCCACTAAACGGATAAGCTGGATAGGCGTCATAAATCTCTAAATGTTATTTACCTGTGTCGGGCAACTTAGGAGTTATTGGAACACTTGGATGAATGTTATATGGATTTGGGCATTAAATGTCAGGCCTTTGACTCAGATTGGAACGTACATATGCATTAGGAAAGAGAAATACAGGAACAAGATTGTAATCTTTAGTTTCCCTTCTGTTCTCTTGTGGTGTTAGAACAATAGCTACTGTTTCAGTGCTGGGGTCAATTCCATTTTAATTCAACTTAGTTTACTTCCTGACATGACATTTTTGTTTACTTACTGAATTGACTCAATAGCAATGGAATTGACCCCAACCCAGCTCACACCCTGTCCTGTGTTTCCCCTATTGTGCCAGGTAGGCTGCACTCCTTAAATAACATTAAGCTTGGCTCATAGATTAATTAATCAAATTTATTTACACCAGCTGATGTCACAAATTCTTACATCAGCTGATGTCACAAAGTGCTGTACAGAAACCCAGTCTAAAACCCCAAACAGCAAGCAATGCAGGTGTAGAAGCACAGTGGCTAGGAAAAACTCCCTAGAAAGGCCAGAACCTAGGAAGAAACCTAGAGAGGAACCAGGCTATGAGGGGTGGCCAGTCCTCTTCTGGCTGTGCCGGTTGGAGATTATAACAGAACATGGCCAAGATGTTCAAATGTTCATAGATGACCAGCAGGGTCAAATATAATAATCACAGTGGTTGTAGAGGGTGCAACAGGTCAGCAGGAAACAGTTGGAAACAACAGGTCTGGAACAGGTAGCACGTCCGGTGAACAGGTCAGGGTTCCATAGCCGCAGGCAGAACAGTTGAAACTGGAGCAGCAGCACGACCAGGTGGATTGGGGACAACAAGGAGTCATCAGTCCAAGTAGTCCTAAGGCATGGTCCTAGAGCTCAGGTCCTCAGAGAGAGAAAGAAAGAAAGAGAGAAAGAAAGATAAAAAGAGAGAATTAGAGAGCATACTTAAATTCACACAGGACACCGGATAAGACAGGAGAAATACTCCAGATATAACAGACTGACCCTAGCCCCCCGACACAAACTATTGCAGCATAAATACTGGAGGCTGAGACAGGAGGGGTCGGTAGACACTGTGGCCCCGTCCGACGATACCCGCGGACAAGGCCAAACAGGCAGGATATAACCCCACCCACTTTGCCAAAGCACAGCCCCCACACCACTAGAGGGATATCTTCAATTATAATTTGAAAGAGATTATAATTAGTAAGAGGTACAGACCTTTAAGTTATCTGTCTTCAGAGCTTGATGTGATCCGCCATATGAATGGTGTTCTTGGTGTTATATTAGATTGTAAACTGTCATGGTCAAAGCATACTGATGCACAATTGAGACATCCTGTAGGGCTGTATCACCGCCTGGTACGGCAACTGCACCGCCCACAATAGCAAGGCTCTTGTGGGCGGTGTGAACTGCACAACGCATCACCGGGAGCAAACTACCTGCCCTCCAGGACATCTAGAGCACCCGATGTCACAGGAAGGCCAAAAAGATCATCAAGGACAACCACCACCCAAGCCAATGCCTGTTCACCCCGCTGCCATCCAGAAGTCGAGGTCAGTACAGGTGCATCAAAGCTGAGACCGAGAGACTGAAAAACAGCTTCTATCTCAAGGCCATCAGACTTTTAAACAACCTTCACTAACACTGAGAGGCTGCTGCCTAGAAACAGACTTGAAATCATTGGCCACTTTAATAAATGGATCACTAGTCACTTTAATAATGCCACTTTAATAATGTTTACATATCATGCACTGCTCATCTACATTTACATTTTAGTCATTTAGCAGACGCTCTTATCCAGAGCGACTTACAGTAGTGAATACATACATTTCATTTTAAAAAATTGTACTGGCCCCCCGTGGGAATCAAACCCACAACCCTGGCGTTGCACACACCATGCTGGCGTTGCAAACACCATGCTCTACCAACTGAGCCATATGTATATACTGTATTTTATACCATCTATTGCATCTTGCCTATGCCGCTCTGTCATTGCTCATCCATATATTTCTATGTATATATTCTTATTCCATTCCTTTACTTAGATTTGTGTGTATTAGGTAGTTGTTGTGGAATTGTTAGATTACATGTTAGATATTGCTGCACTGTCAGAACTAGAAGCACAAGCATTTCGCTACACTCGCAATAACATCTGCTAACCATGTGTATGTGACCAATAAAATGTGGTTTGATTTTGATTTGATTTGATTATATTGTTGAAAAGATGGGGAGAGGTCGGTCTTTGATAAAGAGATGCTCTGCTTTTTTTAACATCACATGCAATCAACAAATCCTGTAAGCTCTGGTTTTGTAGCATCTTGACTATTTCCCAGTTGTATGGTCAGATGCGGCACAAAATGACCTAGAAAAGCTGCAGCTAGCCCAAAACAGAGCAGCACGTCTGGCCCTCAAATGTACACGGAGGGCTAATGTCAAAAAACATTTATTTAAGTCTCTTCTGTTTCAGAGTGGAGGAGAGATTGACTGCATCACTGCTCGTCTTTGTAAGAAGTATTGATGTGCTGAAAGTACCAAATTGTCTGTTCAGCCAGTTAACACACAGCAAAAAAATCCATACATACCTGACAAGACACACAATCAGTGGTCTCTTCACAGTCCCCAAGTCCAGAACAGAGGCTGGGAGATGCACAGTACTGTATAGTGCAGGGGTATTCAACTCTGATCCTACGAGATTCGGAGCCTGCTGGTTTTCTGTTCTTCTACCTGATACTTAATTTCACTCACCTGGTGTACCAGGTCTAAATCAGTTAATGATTAGAGGGGAACACTGAAAATGCAGTGGAACTGGCTTCGAGGTCCAGAGTTGAGTTTGAGGGGTATAGAGCAATGACTACATGGAATTCTCTCCACCTCAGGTAACTCAGGCAAGCAATAAAATCACTTATTAAAAAACAAATAAAACAACACTGCAAGGAACAAAGTGGTCTTTGAAGAGACACAAACTCTAACACACACAATCTCACACACCCACACATAATTTGTTTTGCTGCATTCTTTAACTGCAACATCCTACAAGTGTCTACATGACAATGCACTTGAATGTTTGAGATTAGTATTATTCATTTATTTATTTTCTCCTTTTTTTTAAAAGTAGTTGTATTGTTCTTTAGTCGTAGTGTTCTTATTTAAATGTTATTGCTGTTCTTGTCCATTAGTGCTCTGTATTTTGTCATGTTCTATGTTTCTGTGGACCCCAGGAAGAATAGCTGCTGATCTTCAACAGCTAATGGGGATCTGACTAAAAATCATAAAAAGTAATAAATCATATGCTAATTGTAGTTACTCAGTCCTATTCTTGCCATATCAGCACTGGAGTCTGTGGGTTTTGATTGACAGGTGACAGATGTATTATTGCTTGGCCGCTCATGAAAGGTCTGCACTTTAACCTTTTTGGCAAGATTAAACATAGCCCATAAAAACACATTGGACTGTCTTTTTCACATTGGACTGTCTTTTTTTTCACATTGGACTCTTTATCACACTGAAAGCGTAATAGGCAGGTTTAGGAAGTTACATTTTTTCGGAGGCAATGTGCTGCCATAGCTGATAGAGACTAAAACAAAAACCTTGAATCATGCCTCTAGTCTAAATAGTGGTAGCAGTTATCCTTTCCATGTCAACGGTCAGTTTGTGTATAATGCCCTGCATGTGAGGTCTCTGCTGCCATCTGTTGGATAAAAACTGAACTTTAGCCACTACTCCTGTCACTTATGTTCAGAGAACGATAGACAGAGTTTACAAAAGATTAAGAACACCTTCCTAATATTGAGTTGCACCCCCTTTTGACCACAGAACAGCCTACATTTTTGGGACTTGCACTCTACAAGGTGTTGAAAGCGTTCCACAGGGATTGTGGCCCATGTTGACTCCAATAATTCCCACAGTTGTGTTAAGTTGGCTGGATGTCCTTTGGGTGGTGGACCATTCTTGATACACATGGGAAACTGTTGAGTGTGAAAAACCCAGCAGCGTTGCAGTTCTTGACAAACTGGCACCTGCTACCATATCTCGTTCAAAGGCACTTAAATCTTTTGTCTAGCTCATTGACCTTCTGAATTGCACACATATACAATCCATGTCTCAATTGTCTCAAGGCTTAAAAATCCTTCTTTAACCTGTCTCCTCACCTTCATCTACACTGATTGAAGTGGATTTAGTAAGTGACATCAATAAGGGATCATATCTTTCACCTGGATTCACCTGGTCAGTCTATGTTATGGAAAGAGCAGTCTATTTTTCAGCAGAGTCAGACTTAATGGTTTTCTAAACCATATAACACACCTACAAAGAGTTTCCATATTTCATGAGTTAATATTCACTGTCAAACTGTCGATGACAATAACAATTCTGACAGTAGAGCAGGATAAACGATGTCCATATGGTTTATGAGAGAATACAAGTGGAGAAGTGATACTGTTATTACAGTACAGACATAAACCTGCCCCATCTAAGTGGAAGTTTGTTTCAAAACATGTAATCCCCAAGTCAAGGACACTCCCACTTATCTTTCCTGACCAATAAAAGGAGCCGCCAAACTAGCAGAAATTCTAGCAGCCTTCTCTGAGTTTCCCTTATAGTTGCCATGGATATGGAACGTATTAATTAGCATTTCTAGGAGAGGACTTGGCCTCCCAGACAGTGAATTCCTAGAGTAAGGTCTTGCTTGATGATTCCTTTCCTCAACTGAACACATGAGCGCTACTTCACATGTAATGGAAGCCACTCTAACAAGCTTTTTTCCCCCAGAGGTCAAATTCAGAATGTGAGCTTATCTTGAATTAAGGAGAGTAATTTATCTCACTTCGGTATCACCCATATAGCCCAGTGATACACTCTGTTTGTACTTTTGCCAAATGTATGACATGACAACGAGCTGTTTATACTGTAGGCCTAAAAACATTATGGGACCAGGCTATTACTGTCACGTCCTGACCAGTGAAAAGGGTCATTTGCCATAGTAGAATGGTCAGGGCGTGGCAGGGGAGTTGTTTTGTGTGTTTTGGGGTTTTTGGTTCTAGGGGAATTTGTTCTAGTTTTCTATTTCTATGTTTCGTTTTCCATGTTTGGCCGAGTATGGTTTCCAATCAGAGGCAGGTGTCTTTCGTTGTCTCTGATTGGAAGCCATACTTAGGAAGCCTGTTTTCCTTTGGGTTTTGTGGGTTAGGATACCTGACAGAACTGTTTGGCTGTCGTTTGTTTTTCTTTGTGAAGTGCTTTCATTCAAAATAAAAGATGAGCATTCAACACGCTGCGCCTTGGTCTATTCACTATGACGGCTGTGACAATTACCATCATGCCCAGAGTTACATACATGCCTTACATTCAGATGGTTATGACATGGTGGGCTGACTCTGTGGTTGTTGTGTGTGGTTTCTCAGTATGGGTGTTTTTTCCCCCAATAACTAATGTCAATGTTGAAAGAGGAAGCACTATGTTGGGACATATGATATTTATGCCTCTTAAACATTCTCACTCATCATTATTCACGATTCATTCATGATTATCCGTAATCATGAAAGCATCCACATTAATTTAGAAGTGTTTAGAAACATATTCTATTCTTATTTACAATAAAAGTGACTCAAAAATGACACAATACATTATGTACCATTAATTTCTATTGGGCACCACATAATCTGAAACACAACCAAAACAAACTGCAAATGCATCCAACAAGTTTGTAGAGTCACAAGCTTGATGTAGTCATTGCGTGCTAGGAATATGGGACCAAATACTAAACCTTTGATTACTTTAATACACATAAGATAATTTGTCTAAGTACTTATGACACCTTCAAATTGGGGGGATTATATACATAAAGTGCTTTCATTTCTAAACGGTAAAACAGATATGTATGAAAATACCCTAAAATAAAAGGTGACATTCGGTACTGTCTCCTCATATGAAACATTTGATCTCAAATCCAAATGCTGGGGTATAGAACCAAATGTCAAGTTCTATCTTCACTGTCCAAATAAATATGTAGGGGAGTGTATGTAATTGTGTGGAGAATACAGTAGATATGTGCATCGATGCATGAGCAAAGAGGGCATTTCCTGCATTTTCTAGTTTCGCATCTTTTTTTATTTTCTCACTTTCATTTCCTGTTTATATTGTGAGCTACTGTACTGTGCACACTAGTTACCAAACATGATGCAGCAAATGCTAAAATTGTCCTGTCAGTTATTTTATTTGCTACGCCTTAGATAAATTATGTAAATAAATCCACTGAAGTTGTTATACATGGGTAGTAATACTATAGTAACAATATTGTTTTAGTAAATGCATAATAATGGACTTGAGTGTTTTTTGCTATTACAAAAGTGGAGTAAGGAGCAGCCCCTATTCTGCTTGGGTAATTGCCAAAACTGCTCAACATGTATACACAATGTTGTTAGTGTAATTACAGCTCAGTAAAATTTGTGGGACAAAATCTACATTTTAAAAGGCCATCTCACATTATCACATACACAGTAGGCATATTCCACCAATGATTTAGCACTGCTACTGCAAGTGGAATGGTTACAGGGATAGCCAACAGTTTTTGTGATACAATAATACTCACTGATACAACATTATTTTCAGTGTGATATTTTCAGTGTAGTTTATTATTTGAGATTTGCCTAGCAAAAGTTGCAGTGTGGTGTCATTTTTGCAGCGTTTGTGTTTTGGTTTGATCACATTACAATAGGTCCATCATGTACGCAACTTGCTCCTTTAAATTGAGAATTTGACCAACCATTAGGCACTTGAGAGTCATATTCAGTAATATTTAGAATAAAATACAGTGACGAATAAGAGCCAAATGTCCCTGCAAGTCCCTCCTCCTGCTCTCCTTCCACCAATAATCTGCCTTTCCCAGCTGCCTGCCTATATCAGTTTGTGTGCCTGTGTTCAGCCAACCGGCTCGCTCCTTGCCGCTGACATCACTAACTAGCCAGTTCCCTCCAGCAGCACCAGAGAGCTTCATTTTCTGATCTGCTTTTGTGTTAAAATGGAGGCTGGCTCCTTGCCTTAAGTGGATTGCCTTCCTGGTCGAGTTTAGATGTTGACATGCACTAAAGCTGGAATGAGGATGGTTGTGGATGCACCTAATTCCAATGGGCCTTTCCAGCCAGTGGCTCTTATGCACTTCAGAGGTACGTAGGAACCGTTGTTGCTTTTTGTCCTGGGGAAGACAGAGACAGCATTTCTCTAGCTGTTCTTTTTCCCTCCATTGGTTATTGGCTGATTTGTCACCAAGATGGGAAGATACGGTTTAAGAGTCTTTGTTTCAGAAGGATTGATGTTTGTAAAGGGTTTTATAGTTTCCTTATAGGGGATCGGGGATGTTTGTCTTGGGGATGGCATGCAGAGCTCCAAGAAAAGAGAGTGTGAAAAAGCTGGTTTTACTACCCTCTCAGCCCCCCCCCCCCCCCCCCCCCACACACACACACAGAGCGCAGGGATGTAAAAGGAAGTGAGGTCATAGCCTAGGGAAGGTGTGTGTGTGTGTGTGTGTGTGTGTGTGTGTGTGTGTGTGTGTGTGTGTGTGTGTGTGTGTGTGTGTGTGTGTGTGTGTGTGTGTGTGTGTGTGTGTGTGTGTGTGCTTATCTGTGTAAGTGTTTAAGAGAGTTAGACAGAAAGAAATAGGGAAGGGTAGCCTTTGCCTGTGTTCGTTCTGCTTGTCTCTATTTGGTCCCAGCTCATGGTTTGTGTATCACTCCAGTTCATCTGGGCACAATTTAGCCATAGGGTGTTGTAGACTACTGCCTCTGCTGCAGCAGCCTCTCCCTGCCCTTTTCCTTCTTCCCTCCTTCCTCTTCCCAATGGAGGAGAGGTTGCCTCCGCTTAAGAGGGGAAAAGCCTGTTATTACCTTCCCCTGAAAAAACAAACCTTAGTGAGGCACAGTTACTAGGCTATAGGCTTGCAGTAGGCTATTTCAGCTATAGGCTAGCTTAGTCAATAGGCTAACTGCTAGCGCTTTCATAAAGAGCCATTTCCATGTAAAATGACCCATGAGCATCAACATGTGAAGTTAATAGGAGCATGTGAAATTGGGTGTCAAATGAAAGGTAAGAGTCTATATTTTTGAGAAATTAAGGCATATACATTTTTCTACCGTTTTCAATCCTAAAAATGAGGAATAAGTAAAGGCATTGATATCTTGTCAAACAGATGGAAAAGGGGTCTTAGAAAACATCTACCAGAAAAAATTATTAAAAGGTATCAGAAATATATCAAAACATGTTAATGTTGAAGTAAAGACCCCTGTCAACTAACATCAACACTTATATTTCGTTCAGGGGAATCTAGTGCTTTCTGTAAGTTTAAGAAACATTGCCTTGAAATTCCATTACCAAAAACCTACATCTTAAAGATATTTTCTAATTTCTCTCCCTCGTGAGTAGGGAGGATAATGAAAGTTCACAAAAGTAACAAGTAAAAGTAGACCTATCAATTACTAGTGTTTTTACTGACATCAATTTTGTGTATGAATTGTTAAGTGATTACAACTCAAAATTCTCTTAATAAATCGGTAACAGAATTTCTGAAATCATAGTAGTCACAAACCACAGTTGGGTCACCTGCTGCTGTCCTCTTTTCCTCTGGCATACTGTTATGTATAGCTGAGAACTATTTTCTTTCTCTTTCTGTTGTCTGGTTGTCAAAGCGAGTGTGAAAAGTCTGGACAACCCCTCCCTCTCTCTCCTCTCTCTCTCCGATAATGTCACCTCTCCCGACTCTGACTTGATTTCAACGTCCACAGACCTCGTTTTTTAGTCAGGTCCAGACCAGCCTTGATTTCAATGTCCATATACGTCTGGACCGGCCTTCATTTGGGCCAAACATAGATGTCCTGGACGTTCTATGTTTTGACAGCATAGTACATTACAGTAGAGCACAGTAAAGTACAGTAAAGAAAAGTAGAGTATAGTTCAGTACAGTCCATGTCATAGCTGACTCCCCATTCTTTCTGCAGACATTTTCTTATCTTAATTCGGAGCAGATATTTAGGAGTTTTTAAAAAACATGATCACAAAAAAACAGAGGGTTACGGTTAGTTAGTTCTTAGTTAAATGTTTTTGCAAAATATTCTGTGTAAATTGTTAAAAGTAGTCCTTGTGCATAGTTGTATGGTTTGTTAAACTTTGAAATCAATGATTTTAGTTTGGCATACATAGAGTCTCAGTTCAATTACATTACCTTGGAATTTCCCTGAGCTATAGGCAAGGCTAGCCAGCACACTGAGTCAGTAGTATGCAGACTTGAACTTGTCTGAAAATGTGAGTCTGAAACTTGTCTGAAAATGCCCCCGCTGTATTCTGTGAAAGCCAAGGGGGGTGGTGGTGTTGAATAAGATCTATGATGCCATGGGGTGTTATTGATTTGACTATGAATTTGAGCCGACACACCCCTGCATTGAATTACATTCATTTGTTTTGTGTGAGCTATCACACACTCTCTCTTATCCCCTATGTCCTTGTAAGACGTCGGACATATTCTTCTTGCAAAGAGAATAGCACAAATGGCCGTTGAAAGGCCTTAAGTTTATTATTCTGAACGCAAGACACAATGGAAATTGCAGCATAATGTGGCATGCTTTACCTATTCAGAGCCCATGCCTTTGTCAGTAACCTGTCCAAATAATACAAAAAGCAAATGTCGCTAGCTATATGTAACTTTAGAGCTCCTTCCTAAACCAGTTTTCTAGGCAGAAATGCCTACTACTGACTACTGTTTATATCCTGAAATAAACAAGCTAAATGTTTGCCTGGAAAGTTTCAGTCACTGGAACTTACAATAGCCCGTACTGAAACAGATTGCTATTTTGGAAGCTATTATGTGAATATGACCCATGCCAATGAGACTCCCATTTAGTATTGCTATTATATCCACGCAAAGACGATAATACTTTTCCGGCAAGGCTGCCTCCCGTGACCCTATTGTGTGCAACAGTAATGGAAGTCACATCAGGGTTAATGTATATTGTCACAACCATAACACAGCGCCTTTCTCTCTTCATCACAGAGGGTATTTTAGCCACATGTACAGAAACTTGATCAGTGAGCGTTATGTAATTGGAGAAGTCTGCGGGCTGACATGGACAAGGTAGGCAAGGGTGCCTGTGCCTAAATGAAGACCCTGTTCTGGAAGCAACTACTTGGGGACAGAACATTTACACATAACATATCGGTTAACACATATCATAAAGTATAACACAGGCTAACGTATAACCAAATGGCCATTTTATCCATAAGAAATGCTTTTACTTTCATCTGATGTGGAATTCCCAAGCTATTATCACTGACATTTATATGATTTATTGTCTTAAATTGAACATGTCAATGACACTCCAGACAGTTGTCTCTCTGTACCAAATCCCTTTTGTGTGTATCTAGGAAGGATGGGCCTCTCCTTTAACCCAGAATCTGTCACGGCCTGCTAAAGCCTTTGGGATATCTTTGTGTTTTCTCTTCTGTCCTCTGGCATTCGTCAGTCTTTGTGTATATCCACAAAAATTAGGGCAAGTGCTGTTATTATTTTGGGGATTGTGTTTGTCAAGTAGGCTAGTCGTTTCATGGGATGTTTTCCTCTCAATTATTCTTGACATTTGACTCAATACTATAGTGGTTAGTGCCACAGTCAATAAATGCAACTCCAGAGATGGTTGCACATTCACTTTCCTCAGTAAGGGTATAGTTTTCAACATTTATGTTAAGATTGTCATTTTGGCTCCTCCTAAATGAAGGCCAAATATGCCAAAAATGTAGGCTAAATTCACAGATTTTCTTTTTTTTTTCTCCGCAATCAGTCCACTATTATGTTTGATTGCTTGAGTAAAACCCTTCCATTTTATTCAGAGCTGGATAAGTGGAATATAAGTGGAATCATGCTTTGCATGAAAGCGCTCCATCAAAATGTCCTTCAATTTATTTTAATCTAGGCCTATATCAGATGGGATATAAAGGGGCTTTATTCAGTTGTTTGGGCCCCAGGTCCTCAACCCTATCTCTTGACCACACCCTTACTGCATCCTAGTCTAGACAACAACCAACTTTGCCATAAAAGCATGTGAAAAATCAGTAAGCCTCAGACCTCAAGTCTAATTTACGCACTTACCATTTAATTTGAAAAATATTCAAATTGATAAAGATGGTGTTGTGTCCCTTCCCCGCCACAAGAATGGCTGGGGTATTGATGGAAGGTCTTGCATTGTCCAATTTAAGAGCCTGGCCCTGCAGGGAATTTAATGGTTACATTTCTTCCAGGACCTATTTCATATGAATAGGCCATGGGTTGGACAGCCTTTGTGGGCTGAAAGAGGCAGTGATGTGCCGAAGCATGTAAAGTTTGTGGAATATACTGTACAACTGTGCAGGCACGGCTGGTGATTCAGCAGACTGTGGCCCTGTTCGAATACTTTAGAAATTATTTCTTGATCCTTCATTCCGTCCTTCTTTCCTTGCGGTACATACACAGATCTTTAAGTGATTGGATTGGTGAATAAAAGGTTACCACCTTATCACTTTCCTCAATCTAAACAATGTTTATTTCTGAGGCCTTTCTGAAGTATTCGAACTGGGCCTTTTGACTAGTGTCAGATACCCACTAGCAGACATACTGTACCAGTCTTATCAGCACAAAATCTCTGCCGCTTTAAACACACTCCACCTTCCCCTGGAGAGAACTTTGGCCATGACATGCAGAGGCAGACGACTATTATATTATACTAAAATAGTGTGTGTGTTAATTGACTGCTTTCTGTGCCATAGCATGACTGCTCACTGTGTCAAAACTGTGACACAGTGAGAACATCCCACCCTAGCATATTAAGTAATAGACTGGCACTGTGGAATGTTCCCAATGCTGTCTGTGACACCAGGGTTGGCATGTTCTAGTAACGATATCTCTATCATGCTGACTGCCTGCCACCCAGTGCGGTTCCTGTTGCCATGTTGGTACGGCAGATTGGGGATTAGTGATGGCAAATGTGCTTATTTGCCTCCTGTATTTGTTGTTTACATTGGCAGTGTTATAGGCTTTGATTTTTCCATTAATATTTTGAGGTTGGACGTTTGCAGATGGGGCGCACCGATTGATGTCACCTCATTAGTCAGTATGTGTTACACCTGTGCTGGTTTGTCATCTCGTTAGTGGGAAGGTGTTTCACCTGTGCTGGCCTAGTGCTCCAGTTGGCTTAAGAGATGTGGAGGGTTAATACCTTTTAGTTGGCGCTCCTGATTTTGATTTCTAAAAAACAATCCTTTATCTGATCTTCCTGGTTTTTGTTTTGTTCCACCATTTTGGTTTGCTTCCGGTCATTAAGTTTGGTGTTGGTTTTATTTTGTTTGCCTCTTGTTGGGCAAATTTAGTGGTCTCTCATGGTGGGTGACTTAAGTCCCAGTTGTTTCTAGTCAATTTTCAGTGGACACGCCCATGAGTGACTTTCAGAACCCCCTCTTAGAACCCCACCTGTTTGGTTGTTTGTGACTCTTTGCTAGTTCTCCCTTCTGTTTTGAGTGACAATTTGGGGTTTCTTGCTGGGGAATGTAACAAAATGGGGCTCGTCCGGGTTCTTGTTTCCCAGTAGTATGGCAGTTGCTCAGCTGTGCCCAGACAGTTTGTCACTGACATCCACCCAGAGGGGTTATAAGATTGGTGGAATCATTTTGAAAGTTGCATAAAAAAAGCATTTGTGGAAAACCCTACATGGGAGATACTAGATAAATGTACGATGGAGAATCTGCTTGTCATTGCAAAGCACTATGACATCAAAGTTGCACATGCCAATTCGAAATGAGTAGTCAGAGTTTGTCTATACTGTTTGTGTAGGATGAAATCCTTCCGTAGAGCGAGGATGATGAAAAGGGTCCTACGGGTGGTAGAGTACACCCCATAGACGTGCAACTTGCGAGAGGTAGAACTAAAGACAAAATGGGAACAACAGAAATTAGAGATTGAGCACGAGGAATGGGAACAGGAATGGGAGCATGCCATTCGATTAAGAGATTTGGAAGAACTCTGAATCTAGTCAAGCCATCCTGCACCCTCAGCAGAGTTTGATCTTGGTCGGAACAGCCGACTTGTACCGCCTTTCAAAGAAAAAGTGGACGTATATTTTACTCTGTTTGAGCAGATTGCCACATGCCTAAAATGGCCGCGAGATATTTGGTAAGTGTCCTTGTGAGAAAAGCTCGGAAAGTGTACGTCGCTTTATCTCTTGACCAGAGTTCTGATTATGACACTGTTAAAGCTGTTACCCTTCTGGTTTATGAGTTGGTCCCAGATGCATACAGACAACTGTTCTGTAAATTATGGAAGACAGAAATACAAAGCCATGTTGAGTTTGCAAGGGAACAAGCATGTATTCTTGATCGGTGGTGTGGTTCTCAAGAGGTCAAGGACCTTGAGGATTTAAAGACACATACTTCTCAAGCAGTTCAAGAATTGCCTTCATTAAAGGGTTGCTACCTACATTGATGATCACAAGGATCTCACTCTTGAGAAAGCTGCAGTCTGTGCAGATGAGTTTGTGTTGACACATAAACCTACCTTTACAAACAAAGAACCCAGTAGTTATGCCAATGCGAAAAGCAATCCCGAGAAGACACATCCTACTACAAGGTTTCAGTCTTTTTCTACAGTGCCCAAAGATAAAGATCAGCAGAAAACAACTTTTTTTCCGCATCCGCCAGTTTATCGTTACTGCTGTGAGAAAGGGCACATTGTCTCTGTGTCCTAAGAGGAAACAGAACATTGTGAGGGAGTAAAAGCTGTTTCTTCTTGTGGGAGCACTCCAGCCCATCAAGTCTCTGGTTGGTTGAGACTGGTGTATCTCCTAATCAAGATTTTAGATCTGATGTTTCAGACGGGTTCGTGTCTCTACCGAGTGGTGATTCTGTTAGGCAGCCAGTGAAGGTCCTGCAAGACACTGGGGAAGCCCAATCCTTCATTTTGGAGAGTGTTTTGCCTTCGTCTGACACTTCATCAACTGGTTACATTGTCTTAGTACAAAGAGTGGAGATGGGTTGCATGTAAGTTCCTTTATATAATGTGGAACTTGAGTCTGATCTTGTTTCTGGTTCGCTGTCGTTGGAGTGAAGCCTAGCCTAGCAGTGAAGGGGGGTCTCCTTCATTTTGGAAAAAGATTTGGCTGGAGGTGATGTCGTGCCAAATCCTGTCGTTTGTAAGGAATCTGATGGGTTACCTGAAAAGTACCCTAGAGTGTTCCCAGCGTGCTCCGTTAACATGCTGTCTAAGAAAGTTGCTGGGAGCAAGTCTAGTGTTGAGGAGGATGTCAGCAACCCCATCTTGATCGATCTGTCTGAGACGTTTGTGTGATTCTGATTTCTTTAACCTCTTACATCTAGATGTTCCGCTAGTGGAACACCGCTCCAATATCCAATGATAGGGCGTGGCGCGAAATACAAAGTCCTGGAAAATCCGAAAACTTCAATTTTTCAAACATATGACTATTTTACACCATTTTAAAGACAAGACTCTCCTTTATCTAACCACACTGTCCGAAAAGGCTTTACAACGAAAGCAAAACATTAGATTATGTCAGGAGAGTACCCAGCCAGAAATAATCAGACACCCATTTTTCAAGCTAGCATATAATGTCACAAAAACCAAAACCACAGCTAAATGCAGCACTAACCTTTGATGATCTTCATCAGATGACACTCCTAGGACATTATGTTATACAATACATGCATGTTTTGTTCAATCAAGTTCATATTTATATCAAAAACCAGCTTTTTACATTAGCATGTGACGTTCAGAACTAGCATTCCCACCGAACACTTCCGGTGAATTTACTAAATTACTCACGATAAACGTTCACAAAAAACATAACAATTATTTTAAGAACTATAGATACAGAACTCCTTTATGCAATCGCGGTGTCCGATTTTAAAATAGCTTTTCGGTGAAAGCACATTTTGCAATATTCTGAGTAGATAGCCCGGCCATCACAGGCTAGCTATTTTAACACCCACCAAGTTTGGTACTCACCAAACTCAGATTTACTATAAGAAAAATTGGATTACCTTTGCTGTTCTTCGTCAGAATGCACTCCCAGGACTTCTACTTCAACAACAAATGTTGGTTTGGTTCCAAATAATCCATAGTTATATCCAAATAGCGGCGTTTTGTTCGTGCGTTCAAGACACTATCCGAAGGGTAACGAAGGGTGATGCGCCGGCACGTATCGTGACAAAAAATTTCAAAATATTCCATTACCGTACTTCGAAGCATGTCAAACGCTGTTTAAAATCAATTTTCATGCGATTTTTCTCGTAAAATAGCGATAATATTCCGACCGGGAGACGTTGTTTTCGTTCAAAGACTGAAAATGTCAAATGGCCTCTTCACGTGCATGCGCGCACCCGTCTCATTGTTCTCAGATCGACCACTATCCAAATGCGCTACTGTTTTTCAGCCAGAGACTGCAGAGTCATCATTCAACGTTCTGGCGCCTTCTGAGAGCCTATGGGAGCCTTAGAAAGTGTCACGTTACAGCAGAGATGACAAAGAAGGCCAAGAAATGGTCAGACAGGGTACTTCCTGTACAGAATCTTCTCAGGTTTTGGCCTGCCATTTGAGTTCTGTTATACTCACAGACACCATTCAAACTGTTTTAGAAACTTTGGAGTGTTTTCTATCCAAAGCTACTAATTATATGCATATTCTAGTTTCTGGGCAGGAGTAATAACCAGATTAAATCGGGTACGTTTTTTATCCGGCCGTGAAAATACTGCCCCCTCTCCATAACAAGTTAAACCTCCTGAGTTGACCTCTTCTTTGAAAACTACAAAGGTGAGCAAGTTTGAAGGACCACTGAAAGAAGATAGGGTCCATACAGTTGACACATCGATGTCTAGGAAGCAGCTGATTGCGAAACAGAGTAAAGATGGTACCCTCTCCCCACTTTTTAAAGAGATACGTTCAGAGGAGGAGTTTGATGAAGTTCGTGGGGGTTACTTTGACAGAAGTGGTGTTCTGATGGGGAAATGGCGTTATAGGGCCATTTCTGTACAAGACGATTGGCCCAGAGTATCTCAAATTGCCTTTCCAGTTACAGCTTCGACAAGAGATTGTCACGTCCTGGCCAGTATAAGGGTTAATTGGTATTGTAGTTTGGTCAGGACGTGGCAGAGGGTATTCGTTTTATGTGGTTCGGGGTGGTGTGTTTGTTGAAGGGGCATTTGATTTAAGTATTCCGGGGTTTTTGGGCACTGTTTGATTTTCATGTATTCTATGTTTAGTCTAGTGTGTCTGTTTCTATGTTTGGTTAATTGGGGTTGGGACTCTCAGTTGAAGGCAGGTGTTGTCTATTTGCCTTTGATTGAGAGTCCCATATATTAGGGTGTGTTTGTGTTTGTCATTTGTGGGAGATTGTTCTGTGTTAGCCTTGTGCCTTGCCAGACTGTCAGTAGATCGTTCGTTCTCTTGTTTGTTGTTTTTTGTGTTCGTTTTTTGATTTAAATAAATGTTCAAAATGAACAAACACAGTCCTGCTGCATTTTGGTCCTCCTTCACCGACGATACCCGTGACAGAATCTTCCACCACACCAGGACCAAGCAGCAGAGGAAGGAGCAGTGGGACTTCGAGTTGGACTGGCGGGAGAGATGGACCTGGGAGGAAGTTCTAGACGGGGCTGGACCTTGGCACCAGGCTGGGGATTATCGCCGCCCGCAGTGGGAAATCGAGGCAGCCAAGGCAGAGAGGCGGAGGTAGGAGGCCTTGGACGCGCTGAGGGAGAAGCACGAGAGGCACCCCAATAATTTTTTTTTGGGGGGGGGCACACGGGTAGTTTGGCTAGGCCTAGGAAGAGCCGGAAGCCAGCTACCCGTGGTTATATGGAGGAGCGTATGAGGTGGAGAGCGCCATGTTTCGCTGAGGAGCGCACTGTCTCACCCATACGCACGCACAGTCCGGTGCGCGTTATTCCAGCCCCTCGCAGGTGCCGTGCTAGAGCGGGCATCCAGCCTGGTAGGAGGATGCCTGCGCAGCGCATCTGGTCGCCGGTACGCCTCCGAGGACCAGGCTACCCAACTCCCGCTCTACGCACGGCTACCATCAGGCCCCTGCACAGCCCAGTCTGCCCTGTACAAGCACCCCGCTCGTACAGGGCTACTAGTTCTATCCAGCCAAGACGGGTTGTGCAGGAGGTAAGATCAAGACCGACTGTGCGCCTCCATAGCCCTGGGTTTCCAGCTCCTGTCTCTCGTGCGGACCCGGAAGTGCGTCAACCCAGTCCGACTCGTCCTGTTCCCGCTCCCCGCACTAGCCTGGAGGTGCGTGTTCCCAATCTGGTACGCCCAGTACCAGCACCACGCACCAGGCTTCAAGTGCGTAAACCCAGCCTCGCCAGTCAACAGTCACTAGAGCTGCCCGCCAGTCAACAGTCACTAGAGCTGCCCGCCAGTCAACAGTCGTCAGAGCTGCCCGCCAGTCAACAGTCGTCAGAGCTGCCCGCCAGTCAACAGTCGTCAGAGCTGCCCGCCAGTCAACAGTCGTCAGAGCTGCCCGCCAGTCAACAGTCGTCAGAGCTGCCCGCCAGACAACAGTCGTCAGAGCTGCCCGCCAGTCAACAGTCGCCAGAGCTGCCCGCCAGTCAACAGTCGTCAGAGCTGCCCGCCAGTCAACAGTCGTCAGAGCTGCCCGCCAGTCAACAGTCGTCAGAGCTTCCCCGTCAGAGCTGCCCATCAGTCAACAGTCGTCAGAGCTGCCCGCCAGTCAACAGTCGTCAGAGCTGCCCGCCAGTCAACAGTCGCCAGAGATGCCCGCCAGTCAACAGTCGCCAGAATGGCCAGACCGCCCTGAACTGCCGGAGTGGCCCGACCGCCCTGAACTGCCGGAGTGGCCCGACCGCCCTGAACTGCCGGAGTGGCCCGACCGCCCTGAACTGCCGGAGTGGCCCGACCGCCCTGAACTGCCGGAGTGGCCCGACCAACCCAGAACCGCCGGAGTGGCCCGACCGCCCTGAACCGCCGGAGTGGCCCGACCGCCCTGAACCGCCGGAGTGGCCCGACCGCCCTGAACCGCCGGAGTGGCCCGACCGCCCTGAACCGCCGGAGTGGCCCGACCGCCCTGAACCGCCGGAGTGGCCCGACCGCCCTGAACCGCCGGAGTGGCCCGACCGCCCTGAACCGCCGGAGTGGCCCGACCGCCCTGAACCGCCGGAGTGGCCAGACCGCCCCGAACCGCCGGAGCCGCCAGACCGTCCCGAGCCGCCAGACTGCCCCGAGCTGCCAGACCGCCCCGAGCTGCCAGACTGCCCCGACAGCCTGGAACGGCCTGAACCGGAGCCACCTCCAGAGATAGGTGGGTTGGGGAGGGGGGGTGTAGCACAGTGCCGTCGTTGACGGCAGCCACCCTCCCTTTAGTAGGGGGGAATTTTTCTTTTGGTGTTGTTTGGGGTTATTTTTGTTAAGGTGCTTCCGGGGTTAGCACCTTTAAGGGGGGGGGGGGTACTGTCACGTCCTGGCCAGTATAAGGGTTAATTGGTATTGTAGTTTGGTCAGGACGTGGCAGAGGGTATTCGTTTTATGTGGTTCGGGGTGGTGTGTTTGTTGAAGGGGCATTTGATTTAAGTATTCCGGGGTTTTTGAGCACTGTTTGATTTTCATGTATTCTATGTTTAGTCTAGTGTGTCTGTTTCTATGTTTGGTTAATTGGGGTTGGGACTCTCAGTTGAAGGCAGGTGTTGTCTATTTGCCTTTGATTGAGAGTCCCATATATTAGGGTGTGTTTGTGTTTGTCATTTGTGGGAGATTGTTCTGTGTTAGCCTTGTGCCTTGCCAGACTGTCAGTGGATCGTTCGTTCTCTTGTTTGTTGTTTTTTGTGTTCGTTTTTTGATTTAAATAAATGTTCAAAATGAACAAACACAGTCCTGCTGCATTTTGGTCCTCCTTCACCGACGATACCCGTGACAGAATCACCCACCACACCAGGACCAAGCAGCAGAGGAAGGAGCAGTGGGACTTCGAGTTGGACTGGCGGGAGAGATGGACCTGGGAGGAAGTTCTAGACGGGGCTGGACCTTGGCACCAGGCTGGGGATTATCGCCGCCCGCAGTGGGAAATCGAGGCAGCCAAGGCAGAGAGGCGGAGGTACGAGGCCTTGGACGCGCTGAGGGAGAAGCACGAGAGGCACCCCCAATAAAACAAATTTGGGGGGGCACACGGGTAGTTTGGCTAGGCCTAGGAAGAGCCGGAAGCCAGCTACTCGTGCTGCTGCATTTTGGTCCTCCTTCACCGACGATACCCGTGACAGAGATTCTAAGGTTGAATCACGGTGGTAGTATTGCAGGCCATCTTGGGGTCAGCATGACGTATCTTGTGTAACTTCTTCTGGTCTGGTCTGAAACAAGATGTTGTGGCTTAATGTAAATCCTTCCGCAGGTAGAGCAATCAGACCAAGGTTCGAATTTAATTTAAATGGTCTTCCAGCAAGTGCTACAGCAGTTGGGTGTTACCCATTGCCCCTCTAGTACCTACCCCCCAGAGTCTCAAAGTGCTCTTGAGAGATTTCATCAGCCTTTGAAGTCTATGTTGAGAGCTTACTGCTTTGAGTTTGAGAAAGACTGGGATGAAGGGGTCCGTCTTGTGCTGTTTGCAACAAGGGAGGTTGTTCAGGAATCTCTCGGGTTTTAGTCTGAATAAGCTTGTGGTTGGACATCATGTCAGAGGTCCTTTGAGCTTGCTGAGGGAGAGGTTGTTGCAGGGCAACAGCTTACCCTGTTTAAACACAAAAAAACTAATCTGTTGGAGCACGTTAGCGCTTTTCGATACAGATTGCACTGCGCCTGTGAATTTGCCAGTGAGAATCTGCAAACAAATATGAAAGTTTGGTAAGGTCGAAAGGCCCAAAACCGCACTTTCGATGTGGGTGACCAAGTCTTGGTTTTGTTACCCATTCGGGGGTCACTGTTGCAAGCTCGCTTTCAAGCCCTTACCCCATAGTGAAAAACAGTTGTTAATCTGGATTACTTTATCGCCATTATTGTGCAGGAAAAAACCCAGCTGTGTCATGTCAACATGTTGAAACCATACTTCACCCGCTATGGTTGGTGAAAACCGGTAGTGATGTTCTGCCTGTGGCCACTGCTGTCACCGTTGACTATAGTCTTCCTCAAGTGCAGAAGGAAAGCCCAATACATCCTGTGCCTGTTGGACGATTGAGTAACTCAGAGATTCTAGACAACATTGTTGCACTGCTTTTAGAATATCAGGGTTTAATCTCATATGTGCCAACTCAGACAAATGTACTCAATCATGACATTGACATTGGGGACTTTGCCCCAATCAAACAATATGCCTATCGAGTAACTCCTGAAAATAGAGTAACTAAGATTTTCTGAAACTCAATGGCGTTACTAAGTCGGACTCGTACTCGTACCCTTTTCCAAGGGTTGATGATTTAGGCAAATTTTGTGGCCGCTCATGGTGGGTGACTTAAGTCCCAGTTGTTGCTAGTCAACTTTCAGTGTACACACACGAGTGTCATTCAAACCCCCACCTGTTTCATTTTGGTTGTTAGAGACACCTTCTGTTTGAGCGACAATTTTTGCTTTCTAGCTGGGGAATGTAACATCCGTATGTTAATATTGTTGACTTTGGGACATGGTGTAGAAGGAGTGTCTATTCTCAGATTATTTTGTTCCCAGGGTGTAAACCGGAAGGTCTTAAAACTCTGTATTGTACATGCAGGAAGCGATGCCTTTTCAGTTGTGTATTCGACCAATGATGCAGATGACTGACTCCACACATTGTTGGCCCTTGTATGTTGGGCTCTTTGAATTCTCACTCAGTTCTCCTTATTGACAGGGAACTCACTCCTCTCCCCCCTCACCCCTCCTCTCTCTCCCTTTTTGTGAGAGCACTAGAAGAAAGTCCGGTCAAGCGAGAATTTGAACTCGAATTTTTTGCAAAAATAAAAAATTGCATAAAAATGTTATGAGACCTCAGGCTTTGGGATAATTTTGGGTCGTTCCATATGATTTCACTTTCTGTCTGCACTCCTTTTAGATTTGAATGAAACCTTCCAAACATGTGTGCCCATGGTAGTGGTCAAAACATTCAGGAGATGGAGGTGCTCAAAGTTGTTATTAACTGACTTGCCTAGTTAAATAAAAAAATCAAATAAAATACAATTGGTCATCCATGTCTTCATCTCTGAAAAAGTTAAAGTTTGAGTTTGATAACATTTGAAAGCTTACAAACAGGCTTTTTTTTACCTTTAACACAAATGGTCTAAAAACATGGAAACTCCGATTTTTCTCTTTTCACATACAGTACAAGTCAAAAGTTTGGACACACCTTCTCATTCAAGTGTTTTAGTTTATTTTTACAATTGTCTACATTGTAGAATAATAGTGAAGACATCAAAATTATGAAATAACACACATGGAATCATGTAGTAACCAAAAAAGTGTTAAACAAATTAAAATATATTTCAGATTCTTCAAAGTAGCCACCCTTTGCCTTGATGACAGCTTTGCACGCTCTTGGCATTCTCTCAACCAGCTTCATGAGGTAGTCACCTGGAATGCATTTCAATTAACCTGTTAGGGCTAGGGGGCAGTATTGACACGGCCGGATAAAAAATGTACCCGATTTAATCTGGTTACTACTCCTGCCCAGTAACTAGAATATGCATATAATTATTGGCTTTGGATAGAAAACACGCTAAAGTGTCTAAAACTGGTTGAATGGTGTCTGTGAGTATAACAGAACTCATATGGCAGGCAAAAACCTGAGAAGATTCCAAACAGGAAGCGCCCTCTCTGACAAGTTGTTGTTCATCTTGGCTCTTTTTATTGAAGACTGAGGATCTTTGCCGTAACGTGAAACTTCCTACGGCTCCCATAGGCTCTCAGAACCCGGGAAAAAGCTGAATGATATCGAGGCAGCCTCTGGCTGAAACACATTATCGCGTTTGGATAGTGGCTGGTCAGAGTACTCTGAGACTCACGCTCGTGCACGAGATGTATTTATTTTCTCTCTCTTTGTACGTATACATGCTTTCCCGGTCGGAATATTATCGCTTTTTTAGGAGAAAAATGGCATAAAAATTGATTTTAAACAGCGGTTGACATGCTTCGAAGTACGGTAATGGAATATTTAGACATTTTTTGTCACGAAATGCGCCATGCTCGTCACCCTTATTTACCCTTTCGGATAGTGTCTTGAACGCACGAACAAAACGCCACTATTTGGATATAACAATGGATTATTTGGGACCAAACCAACATTTGTTATTGAAGTAGAAGTCCTGGGAGTGCATTCTGACGAAGAACAGCAAAGGTAATAACATTTTTCTTATAGTAAATCTGACTTTGGTGAGTGCTAAACTTGCTGGGTGTCTAAATGCTGGGTGTCTAAATAGCTAGCCCTGTGATGCCGGGCTATCTACTGAGAATATTGCAAAATGTGCTTTCACCGAAAAGCTATTTTAAAATCGGACATATCGAGTGCATAGAGGAGTTCTGTATCTATAATTCTTAAAATAATTGTTATGTTTTTTTTTCAACGTTTATCGTGAGTAATTTAGTAAATTCACCGGCAGTGTTCGGTGGGAATGCTAGTCACATGTTAGTGCACGATGCTAATGTAAAAAGCTGGTTTTTGATATAAATATGAACTTGATTGAACAAAACATGCATGTATTTTATAACATAATGTCCTAGGGTTGTCATCTGATGAAGATCATCAAAGGTTAGTGCTGCATTTAGCTGTGGTTTGGGTTTATGTGACATTATATGCTAGCTTGAAAAATGGGTGTCTGATTATTTCTGGCTGGGTACTCTGCTGACATAATCTAATGTTTTGCTTTCGTTGTAAAGCCTTTTTGAAATCAGACAGTGTGGTTAGATTAACGAGAGTCTTGTCTTTAAAATTGTGTAAAATAGTCATATGTTTGAAAAATTGAAGTTTTTGCATTTTTTAGGTATTTGAATATCGCGCCACGGGATTACACTGGCTGTTGAGTAGGCAAGCGTCCCACCTAGCCCATAGAAGTTAACAGGTGTTCCTCGTTAAGTTAATTTGGGCAATTTCTTTCCTCCTGAATGCGTTTGAGACAATCAGTTGTGTTGTGACAAGGTAGGGGTGGTATACAGAAGATAGCCATATTGGTAAAAGACCAAGTCCATATTATGGCAAGAACAGCTCAAATAAGCAAAGTGAAACAACAGTCCATCATTACTTTAGAACATGAAGGTCAGTCAATCCGGGAAATCCCAAGAATTTTCAAAGTTTCTTCAAGTGCAGTCGCAAAAACCATCAAGCGCTATGATGAAACTGGCTCTCATGAGGACCGCCACAGGAAAGGAAGACCCAAAGTTACCTCAGCTGCAGGGGATAAGTTCATTGGCGTTAACTGCACCTCAAATTAAATGCTTCACAGAGTTCAAGTAACAGACACATCTCAACATCAACTGTTCAGAGGAGACTGCGTGAATCAGGCCTTCATGGTCGAATTGCTGCAAAGAAACCACTACCAAAGGACACCAATTGGAAGAAGAGACTTTATTGGGCCAAGAAACACGAGCAATGGACATTAGATTGGTGGAAATCTGTCCTTTGTTCTGATGAGTACAAATTTGAGATTTGAGATTATTGTGAGATGCAGAGTAGGTGAACAAATTATCTCCGCATGTGTGGTTCCCACCATGAAGCATGAAGGAGGAGGTGTGGTGGTGCTTTGCTGGTGACACTGTCTGTGATTTATTTAGAATTCAAGGCACACTTAACCAGCATGGCTACCACAGCATTCTGCAGCGATACGCCATCCCATCTGGTTTGCGCTTAGTCCCACTATCATTTGTTTTTCAACAGGACAATGACCCAAAACACACCTCCAGGCTGTGTAAGGGCTATTTGACCAAGGAGGGTGATGGAGTGCTGCATCAGATGACCTGGCCTCTACAATTCTCAACCCAATTTGAGATGGTTTGGGATGAGTTGGACCGCAGGTTGAAGGAAAAGCAGCCAACAAGTGCTCAGCATATGTGGGAACTCCTTCAAGACTGTTGGAAAAGCATTCCTCATGAAGCTGGTTGAGAGAATGCCAAGAGTGTGCAAAGCTGTCATCAAGGCAAAGGGTGGCTACTTTTGAAGAATCTAAAATGTATTTTGATTTGTTTTAATACTTTTTTTGGTTACTACTTGATTCCACTTGATTCCATGATGTGTTATTTCATAGTTTTGATGTCTTCACTATTACTCTACAATGTAGAAAAAATAGTAAAAAGTCAAGAAAAACTCTTGAATTAATAGGTGTGTCCAAACTTTTGACTAGTACTGTATGTTGTAGCTTAGACCCTATTTTACAGGGTCTGAGTTGTTTTTGTTGTGCCCGCCATCAGTTTAGACACAGCATTCTCTTGAATACAGGGTAGGTGTCATTTCAATCATAGAAACAGAATTCATAGAATGGACCTATCCCTTCAGACCACTGCAATTTAGCTGGTATGCCACTGACATTTGAAAAAAAAATGTATTTAGTTTTTTAGTCTAAATTACTCTCAGAAAGATGGCCGCCAGTCCACCATCCGTCGAAGGTCAACTTGAATGTGTATTCTATTATCTAGGCTATTTCTATGATTTCAATAGGTTTCCTATGGGAGATTGACGCTTTCCTTTCAAACAATGGATATTCCCACTCAAATCAACATTCTCTGTGTGGACCTCCAACCATCTTTTTGGTGCCATTTGAAAGTTAAAATGTACATTTTTAGTTCATTTATTAGGCAAAACATGACACCCATCCTGTATTCAGGGGCTCCCAAGTGGCGCAGTGGTCTAAGGTACTATGGGACAAGGTGCAGAAGAGCGGTGCAGAATTGGCCTAGCGTCGTCCCGGTTAGGGGAGGGTTTGACCGGGGTAGGTCGTCATTGTTAAATAAGAATTTGTTCTTAACTGATTTGCCTAGTTAAAACCTGTTAGGGCTAGGGGGCAGTATTTGCACGGCTGGATAAAAAAATGTACCCGATTTAATCTGGTTACTAATCCTACCCAGTAACTAGAATATGCATATACTTATTATATATGGATAGAAAACACCCTAAAGTTTCTAAAACTGTTTGAATGGTGTCTGTGAGTATAACAGAACTCATTTGGCAGGCAAAACCCTGAGACATTTTCTGACAGGAAGTGGATACCTGATGTGTTGTATTACCTTTAAACCTATGCCATTGAAAAACACAGGGGCTGAGGAATATTTTGGCACTTCCTATTGCTTCCACTAGATGTCACCAGCCTTTACAAAGTGTTTTGAGTCTTCTGGAGGGAGATCTGACCGAACAAGAGCCATGGAACGATGATGGCCCATTAGACACCTGGCGCGCGAGTTCATGTTGGGTACCCTCGTTCCAATACGTTATAAAAGAGAATGCATTCGTCCACCTTGAATATTATTCATGTTCTGGTTAAAAAAGGCCCTAATGATTTATGCTATACAACGTTTGACATGTTTGAACGAACGTAAATATATTTTTTCCCCTCGTTCATGAAGTGAAGTCCGGCGGGCTTAGATCATGTGCTAACAAGACGGAGATTTTTGGACATAAATGATGAGCTTTTTTGAACAAAACTACATTCGTTATGGACCTGTGATACCTGGAAGTGACATCTGATGAAGAGAATCAAAGGTAATGGATTATTTACATAGTATTTTCGATTTTAGATCTCCCCAACATGACGGCTAGTCTGTATCGCAACGCGTATTTTTCTGGGCGCAGTGCTCAGATTATTGCAAAGTGTGATTTCCCAGTAAGGTTATTTTTAAATCTGGCAAGTTGATTGCGTTCAAGAGATGTAAATCTATAATTCTTTAAATGACAATATAATATTTTACCAATGTTTTTTAATTTTAATTATTTAATTTGTGGTGCTGACTTGACTGCCGGTTATTGGAGGGAAACGATTTCCTCAACATCAATGCCATAGTAAAACGCTGTTTTTGGATATAAATATGAACTTGATAGAACTAAAAATGCATGCATTGTCTAACATAATGTCCTAGGAGTGTCATCTGATGGAGATTGTAAAAGGTTAGTGCATCATTTTAGCTGGTTTTATGGTTTTGGTGACCCTGTCTTTGAATTGACAAAACATTACACACAACTCTTGTAAATGTACTGTCCTAAACATACTCTAAATTTATGCTTTCTCCGTAAAACCTTTTTGAAATCGTAAAACGTGGTTAGATTAAGGAGATGTTTATCTTTCAAAGGGTGTAAAATAGTTGTATGTTTGAAAAATTAGAATTTTGACATTTATTTGGATTCAAATTTGCCGCTCTTGAAATGCACCTGCTGTTGATGGAGTGCACCACGGGTGGGACGCTTGCGTCCCACCTAGCCCATAGAGGTTAAATATTTTTTTTATTCAAGAGCATGCTGTGTCTCAACCGATGGTGGGCACAACAAACACCTCTGATGTAAAATAGTCTAAGCTTCAACATATATGAACCAAAAAAAATGGAGTACATGTTTGTGATAGTTGATTATAAAGGTGAAACTTATTTTTATTTTAAATAAATAATCAAATAGTTTGGCAAACATGTTTGTAACCTTTCAAATTATATCAAGCTCAACTATTTATATTTTTCACTGATGAAGACATGGTTGTCTCATGGTAGTGTGGCCTATGCAAAATGGGTAAACCTTGAGCACCCCTAGCTCCTGAATGTTTAGGCATTCAGGTCCAAAAAGTTATGTTCTGACCACTTCTACTATGGGCAAACATGAATAGAAGGTTTTGTTCAAATCAAAAGGGCTGCAATCAAAAAGTAATTGAAATCATATATTATTATTATTATTAGAACGCCTTATAGGAGAGGTAATTTTTTACAACAAAATATAATTTTTTTTATCTAAATGAAAGGGTCCAGACACCCTTTTTTGTGATTTCACGTTTCAGAGAAACGTACCCCAAAGACCAAATCACTTCCTCATCCTTGTTATGTAGTATTGGGGCCCCCAAAAACATGAACAAAGGCTCGAAAAACACCCAAATACATCCTTTTAGAAACGACAAAGCTCTCAGTATAGTGACACATGTGTTTAGATGTTGTACACTTGAAATTGTGTCATTATGAACTTTATCTGCGACCTTATATTACATTTTGTTGCGACTCTAGCATTTTACAGGTAACTGCCAAAATAATGGAAACACTTGAGTAAATTAGGGATACAAAGTATATTGAAAGCATGGGGTGCTTCCACACAGGAAGTTCCAGACACTTGTAGAAACTATGCCAAGGAGCATTGAAGCTGTTCTGGTGGCTCGTGGTGGCCCAACACCCTATTAAGACACTATAGGTTGGTGTTTCCTTTATTTTTGCAGTTACCTGTAGCAGCAGGCTACATGGAAAATGGAACCGCTCGAGTTGCGCAAATGGGAATATAACATTGTGGATAAAGTTCAGAATGACAACTTCATGTGTACAACATCTAAAGACCTGCATCACTATAATAAGATTTCTAAAAGGACGTATTTGGGTGTTTTTGGAGATTTTCTTCATGTTTTTTTCAGGGCCCCAATACTATACAACGAGGAAGTGATTTGCTGTTTGGGTAAGTTTCCCTAAAACATGTGAAATCACAAATGTGTCTGGACCCTTCTATAACATTCCATTTACATAAAAAAGTATTGAAAATGTATTATTTTTCAAAATAATCATTTTATAAAACTTTATTTTCTCTCTCCCTCAGACTGTGCTCCGGCGGAGCAGGAGAAGCTGTTTGTGCAGAAGCTACGCCAGTGTTGCGTGCTCTTTGACTTCCTGTCGGACCCACTAAGTGACCTGAAATGGAAGGAGGTGAAGCGGGCGGCGTTGAGCGAGATGGTGGAGTACATCACCCACAACAGGAACGTCATCACAGAGCCCATCTACCCAGAGGTGGTGCACATGGTGAGTGTCAGCAGACTGACTGGAAGAGAGTAGATGAGTCACCCTTAAGGCCAACCCTGGCTGGGGTGTATATGGCTGTGTTGAGTTGGACTGGGTAGAGCTGGTGTTATGATCATCTGTGCTACCACCCAGAATGTGCTACTTTCTGACAATCTAAGCTATCCCTCAGAATGTGCTATTTTTATTTCCCGGGTCCCACTGTTCAGAATGAAAGAGTAAGGGTAGCACGCTTTAAAACATGTTTCCAACAGAAAGAATGCAATACCATGAGAATCTCCATTGGGGCTAGCACATTCTGAGCTGTCAGGTCAGAGTTATTAACCAGATTATTAGCCTTTTACAGGGATTTGCTTTACATTTGAGCTCCACAAATTAAGAAAGAGATAGATAGTGACAACACCAGATGTAACAGACAGGAATGGGGTTAAGTTAAGGTTGAGTGCTCATTTTAACTTTTATTGAACACCTAAATAACAAAACAAGAAAACGAACGAACGCACAGTATTGCAGGCTAAACACAGCAGTGCAAAAACAACTTCCCACGAAGGACAGGTGAAAACAGGGCTACCTAAGTATGACTCCCAATCAGCAACAACGATATACAGCTGTTCCTGATTGAGAGCCATACACAAAGAAATACACAACATAGACAGAGCATAGAAATACAAAACCTAGAACATAACCAAAAACCCCAGAATACTCTAAACAAACACCCCTCTACATAAACACATATCCCAACAAACCCCGAACCACATAAAACCCCCCCTGCCACGTCCTGACCAAACGACAATAACAAATAACCCCTTTACTGGTCAGGACATGACAGTACCCCCCCAAAGGTGCAGACCCCGGATGCACCTCACATAAAAAATAAACACAAAAATAAACCCCCCAAACTAAAGGGAGGGAAGGGAGGGTGGCTACCATCACCGACGGTTCCCGTGCTACAACCCCCCCCCCAATCCTCCTACTGTGGAGGTGGCTCAGGCTCTGGCCTTAGTCCCCCACCTAACCTGTCCACCCCCGCTGAATATCTCAGGCTGAAGCGCGTCGCTGTAGACCTCGGGCTGAAGCGCGTCGCTGTAGACCTCGGGCTGAAGTGCGTCGCTGTAGACCTCGGGCTGAAGGGCGACTCTGGGAGCTCCGGACTGTAGGGCGACTCTCTCGGCTCCGGACTGTGGGCCGTCTCTCTTGGCTCCGGACTGTGCCGCCATCTCTCTCGGCTCCGGACTGTGCCGCCGTCTCTCTCGGCTCCGGACTGTGGGCCGTCTCTCTCGGCTCCGGACTGTGGGCCGTCTCTCTCGGTTCCGGACTGTGGGCCGTCTCTCTCGGTTCCGGACTGTGGGCCGTCTCTCTCGGTTCCGGACTGTGGGCCGTCTCTCTACGGGGCACTGTCGCCGGAAGCTCTAGACGGGGCACTGTCGCCAGACACTCTGGACGGGGCACTGTCGCCGGACACTCTGGACGGGGCACTGTCGCCGGACACTCTGGACGGGGCACTGTCGCCGGACACTCTGGACGAGGCACTGTCGCCGGACACTCTGGACGAGGCACTGTCGCCGGACACTCTGGACGAGGCACTGTCGCCGGACACTCTGGAACAGGACGAGTTGGACTGGGTTGACGCACTGGAGGCCTGGTGCGTGGTGCTGGTAGTAGAGGTACCAGACTGGCGACACGCACCCCAAGGCTAGTGCGAGGAGCAGAAACAGGACATCCTGGACTGGGCTGATGCACTGAAGGCCTGGTGCGTGGTGCTGGCTTTGAAGATGCCAGACTGGATACACGCACCTCAGGGCTAGTGCGAGGAGCGGGAACAGGGTACACTGGGCCGTGAAGGCGCACTGGCGGTCTTGAGCGCAGTACTGGCACCACCCTTACTGGCTGGATGCCCGCTTCCCCCTGGCAAATGCGGGACGCTGGCACCGCGCACACCGGCCTGTGAATGCTCGGCCTCGACGCCGTGCGCATCACCCCATAGCACGGGGCCTGACCAGTAACATGCTGCCTCCGGTAAGCTCGGGGAGTTGGCTTGGGGCTTAACCCTGGCCCAGCCAAACTACCCGTGTGCCCCCCCAAAACATTTCTTGGGGCTGCCTCTCAGGCTTCCATGCCAATCGTGTTCCAATATAACAGTCCCGGTCCTCTCCAGACTTTTTCCATGGTCCCTCTCCGGCTAGGATCTCCTCCCAGGTCCACGACTCCCGATAGCTTTTCTCCAGCTCCTTACCCCGCTGCTTGGTCCATATTAGGTGGGAAGTTCTGTAACGGTCGTCGTATGAAGTAGACCAAGGCGCAGCGGGTTGAGTGCTCATTTGAACTTTTATTGAACACCTAAATAACAAAACAAGAAAACGAACGAACACACAGTATTGCAGGCTAAACACAGCAGAGCAAAAACAACTTCCCACAAAGGACAGGTGAAAACAGGGCTACCTAAGTATGACTCCCAATCAGCAACAACGATATACAGCTGTTCCTGATTGAGAGCCATACCAGGCCAACACAAAGAAATACACAACATAGACAGAGCATAGAAATACAAAACCTAGAACATAACCAAAAACCCCGAAATACTCTAAACAAACACCCCTCTACATAAACACATATCCCAACAAACCCCGAACCACATAAAACAAACACCCCCCCCTGCCACGTCCTGACCAAACTACAATAACAAATAACCCATTTACTGGTCAGGACGTGACACAAATTGAATTTTCAATTTTCCTCATTGAGGAGCCTTTGACGTCACAAAGCCATACAAAAACTATAAATCTGAAGCATGAAGCAATTATCTGCATGCGTGACCCATCAAGTTAGCCTGTCGTGGTTTTTAATGTGATAGCTCATTGTGGCCTGGCATAAGGCTGTCATGGATAAGTGTGTAAACGCAATGATCCTTTTCAAGTGTCAAAGCATTTAACCTCTCTAGGGTAGGTGTCACCAAATCGTCCCACCTACGTAACAGCCAGTGTAATCCCGTGGCGCGTTATTCAAAAACCTCAAAAATGCAAAAACTTCAATTTTTCAAATATATGACTATTTTACACCATTTTAAAGACAAGACTCTCGTTAATCTAACCACACTGTCCGATTTCAAAAAGGCTTTACAACGAAAGCAAAACATTAGATTATGTCAGCAGAGTACCCAGCCAGAAATAATCAGACACCCATTTTTCAAGCTAGCATATAATGTCACATAAACCCAAACCACAGCTAAATGCAGCACTAACCTTTGATGATCTTCATCAGATGACAACCCTAGGACATTATGTTATACAATACATGCATGTTTTGTTCAATCAAGTTCATATTTATATCAAAAAACAGCTTTTTACATTAGCATGTGACTAGCATGTGACTAGCATTCCTACCGAACACTGCCGGTGAATTTACTAAATTACTCACGATAAACGTTCACAAAAAGCATAACAATTATTTTAAGAATTATAGATACAGAACTCCTCTATGCACTCGATATGTCCGATTTTAAAATAGCTTTTCGGTGAAAGCACATTTTGCAATATTCTCAGTAGATAGCCCGGCATCACAGCGCTAGCTATTTAGACACCCAGCAAGTTTAGCACTCACCAAAGTCAGATTTACTATAAGAAAAATGTTATTACCTTTGCTGTCTTCGTCAGAATGCACTCCCAGGACTTCTACTTCAATAACAAATGTTGGTTTGGTTCAAAATAATCCATAGTTATATCCAAACAGCGGCGTTTTGTTCGTGCGTTCAAGACACTATCCGAAAGGGTAAATAAGGGTGACGAGCATGGCGCAATTCGTGACAAAAAAATAGAAATATTCCATTACCGTACTTCGAAGCATGTCAACCGCTGTTTAAAATCAATTTTTATGCCATTTTTCTCATAAAAAAGCGATAATATTCCGACCGGGAATCTGCGTTTAGGTAAACAGACGAAAGAAAATAAAGCATTCAGTCGACTCGGGCACGCGCCTAAGCCCATAGTACTCTGATCGGCCACTTGCCAAAAGCGATAATGTGTTTCAGCCAGAGGCTGCCTCGATATCGTTCAGCTTTTTCCCGGGCTCTGAGAGCCTATGGGAGCCGTAGGAAGTGTCACGTTAGAGCAAAGATCCTCAGTCTTCAATAAAAAGAGCCAAGATGGAACACAACTTGTCAGACAGGCCACTTCCTGCATGGAATCTTCTCAGGTTTTGGCCTGCCATTTGAGTTCTGTTATACTCACAGACACCATTCAAACAGTTTTAGAAACTTTAGGGTGTTTTCTATCCAAAGCCAATAATTATATGCATATTCTAGTTACTGGGCAGGAGTAGTAACCAGATTAAATCGGGTACGTTTTTTATCCGGCCATGTCAATACTGCCCCCTAGCCCTAACAGGTTAATTCAGTCCATGATTTTAAAACATTCAAATCGTAATGCTTTACCCCAGCTCCCTACTGTACTCTCGCTTGTCTTCCACCCGTCAGCAGTCATCACCCAGATTCACTTTGAAGTGTTTCTCTTTTATACATCAAAGCTTCCGCAGTTAGCGGTAAAGCTAATGAGTTATTATAATCATTTGACATTGACATCTGTGAACGAATAAATGTATCTTTTCTCTTTTTAAAAGCTACATCTGGGCTTGAACTTGTTTACCTAGCTAGCAGCTCTGCAACCAACAGAAATAGCAGTGTTCTATATCCTCAGGCCACCTGCACTGTCCCATGATCTGTCTTTACTGGGAATAGCAGTTATAGCTAGCACCCCACAGGGCAAGTCAGTTGATGTTGGAGACAAATGATAACACACTTGGTTCCAATGAAAGATGTACAACTGGTTGAGTTGGCCAAGTAGATACTACTGCCCTGTTTGAATACTTCAGACATGCGCCCTTCCTTCCTTATCTCCTTCAGGTAAACACAGATCTATAAGTGACTAGATAGAGTGGTAACTTTCTCTCATCCATCACTTTCACCAATTGTATATCTGTGTTTAAGTAAGGTATGAAGGAAGGATCAAGGATGCATTCTAAAGTATTTTAACAGGGCCTATATTATTTGGACAAAAAAATTCCCAAGGCGATCCTGTTACATTCAATGTAAAATGAAACAACAGCCAGGGAAGTGTTTTGTCTACATACTGGCCTCCATCAGGGTGATCTACTGAATCTGAATAGACTTTGTTGTGCTTTTCCCACCCTCAGTTTGCAGTGAACATGTTCCGAACGTTGCCTCCGTCGTCCAACCCCACAGGAGCAGAGTTTGACCCCGAGGAGGACGAGCCTACACTTGAGGCTGCATGGCCACATCTCCAGGTACCCAGGGCATCTAATAACCCAGCTGACATGGCCCGGGTCGTGTTCATTCGGCACCAAATGGAAGAAAACAGACAAACTACCTGGTTTTGTCCTAAACACACATTTTTGTTCGTAAAGAGTTTTCTGTTGCATGTCCCAATGAACACACGACCCTGCTGTTTGAGTAAGATTTAAGTGCTGCAAATCTTACATTCTCTGAAGTACAGTGCTTTAAAATGAAAGCATATAATCAGTTTAGAATTAAAGTTAATTGGACCTTCCCTAACTCTTGGCTCAGACCAAACGAGCACATCTGTTTATTATGGATCATTATGATAGGATTTGCATTGGGGAATTACTGTGATTTTACAAAACATTTTTGTAAGGAAAGATTATGACTAGCATTTTGAACATGATCTTTCTTGATATGCATTCAGCAAATTAGGTATTTGTAAAAGGTTTTCTTTCTTTACAGCTCGTCTACGAATTTTTCCTTCGGTTTTTAGAATCTCCCGACTTTCAACCGAACATAGCAAAGAAGTATATCGACCAAAAATTTGTGATGCAGGTAAGAGCTGAAAGAAACATGGATACTCGTACATTGTTGAATGCTCACACAGTTTTATTGTGATGGCAAGAGCTGATGTTTCCAAAGTGCATTTCTTTCTTTAAGTGTAAAGTCTTGTCCTTGGTTTTGTGGAGTCTGATGGGAGTGATGTCATGTGTCCACAGCTTTTAGACCTGTTTGACAGTGAGGACCCACGGGAGAGGGACTTCCTCAAAACCACTCTCCACAGGATCTATGGGAAATTCCTGGGACTAAGGGCCTACATCAGAAAACACATCAATAATATATTTTATAGGTGAGTTTAATTTCAGCCGCTTGTTTAATCTTAGATATTTTAACACATCAAATCGATTGCTAAAGATTCAATGGTGAATTTGGTTGTTTAGTTTTATCACTACTAAGAAATGTATGTTTGGCTGTGCAACTAAATAAAATGTCTCTCTGTTTTTGACAGGTTTATCTATGAGACCGAGCACCATAATGGAATAGCAGAATTACTGGAGATACTCGGAAGGTACACTTTAAGCTCTAATCCAGCGTGTCTTGCAGTGGAGTTGGAATAGTTATTTTTGACTGTTATCCAGTCTCATGATGTCTTCTCGACTGCAGATAGGATCTCTAACCATTCATGGTCAGCTGTTGTTTATCCTTTATCCCTTTATTTTTCTGTTACTATTTTGAGGTCAGTTGAATTTAGTTTATTGTTCTTATACAGGGCCTAATTATTTGTTTCTCTCTCTATTCACAGTATAATCAATGGGTTTGCCTTACCACTAAAAGAGGAGCACAAGATTTTCCTGTTAAAGGTCCTGTTGCCTTTGCACAAAGTCAAATCACTTAGTGTCTACCATCCACAGGTAAGTCCTTCTTTTTTTCATGTTTAATGTCATGTTTATTAGGCACATAAGGTAAGAAAACAGACTGAAACAGGGAGGGACTACCTTCACTTGTCCAATAAGAAACGTGTGTTTTCATTTTCCGTTGAAAGACATTTTAAAATGTTTTCCATTGTGTGGCCCTAATGAACATGACACAGTTCTGATGATTGTTCAACTATCAGCCATGCTGCCCTGGGCTCGGTTCAGGAGGGTGAGAAGTTACAGAACGTTCAGATAGAAATGCATTGTGTAGAACAGACACGATTCTCTGTCGTCAAGAATAGGGAGTCGTTTCAGCTCTCTTCAATACATTTCGATCTGCAACTTTCTGATTTTCTTTTTTCCCTACTGGATACACCCTATGGAAATGTATAGAATTCTATGGAAATGGCTGAGTTCTAGTTCTGGCCAGTTGGCACACAGTGGTGTTGTTTCCAGTTGGGTCAGGCCTGTTCAGGCAGTGAGTGGGGGAGGTGAGAGCAGTAGCCTGGCTGCTACAAGCTAGCTGTAATCCGATACCTGGCATTCACAAGCCTGAGTTACTATGTGACAAAGGTCCTTCTCAGGGGCCTCTTGCTCTCTCTCGCTCTCTGGGCCGGTGTGTGTCTCTTTCACTGTATGACTGCTGTCAGCCAAGTGGGTCCCTTGAGCTGGTGGAACAGTTCTTAGTCTGCTCTGTGGGCCATTGCATAGCATAGTAGCTCAATTAGAGCTTGATCTATGTGTTAGCATCTGTTTTGCCCCAGCCTAATGCAAAATGAGGAAACACCCTTTACAGTAATTGTCGTTACAGTGTAGAACATAGCAGTTATATCGCCGTTATACTGCTAGTATTACTCGATCAAAGTATTACAGTTACTACACTGTAACTGCAACTTCGTGACTACAATGATTTGTTAGGGACTATTTTCAGTGTGAATGTCAACACAATAAGATTGTGTCTTCACTAATTGAATCACCACTAATTGTGTACTATATTGTGTTTTTTTCCCCCCTAGCTGGCATACTGTGTTGTGCAATTTCTAGAGAAGGACAGCACTCTCACTGAACCAGTAAGTCATGTGAAATTTCTCCTCACATTTCCTTGTCAATCGCTTGTTTATAGTATTTGATATTTGACCTGAGGCTGAAGGTGTGTTGCGTGTTCCTTCTGTGTTGTATTGCATCATCTCAGAAGGTATTGCTATAGCAATGCATATCAACCCATTTATCCAAATTGATCGGTTTTGATAAAAAAGTGTATAAATGCTCATTACAAGTTTATAAATTATTAACTCATTTATTATTAGCATATACACTATAAAAAGGTAATATTAAAGTAAATGTTAATGCTTATTCATGAAAGTCATTATAAAGTGTTACTAACTAATAGTAATATATTGGTCAATATTGGTCAATATCCACTCCACTCACTGATCATTGTCTTCCCAGGTGGTAATGGCCCTTCTCAAATACTGGCCAAAGACTCACAGCCCCAAAGAGGTGATGTTCCTCAATGAGCTGGAGGAGATTCTGGACGTCATTGAGCCGTCTGAGTTCGTCAAGGTCATGGAGCCACTCTTCAGGCAGCTGGCAAAGTGTGTGTCCAGCCCGCACTTCCAGGTGACTGACCCTCTGACCCCATGCCACGGGAACCCTGCTATTGGTGCCATTTTGATCTTTAGCATCATTATAATCTCGTGGGAAAGTAAAATTCAGTAGTGAAATGTTTTAATTGGTTCCGAGAACTAATCAGTCCATTACAATGGAAACAAAACAAGAACCAGGAATTTAACGGTTCTGCCTGGATCAGACTTGTAGTAGAGGACCGACATAATATACAGTCAGGTCCATAATTATTGGCACCCTTGATAAAGATATGACTGTATAACAAATAAGACTGTATAACATAAATAATGGAAATACTGCGCTACAGTATATTGTATGCTCCAAAAAATTGGGAAATTATATTATTTTATAATAGTACAATTGCCACAAGAAATACATTTTGTTTAACAAGTAATAAAAAATAATCTCAAAAAGATAAGGGTCAAAATTATTTGCACCCCTGTTTTCAATACTCTATCACTCTACCCATGCGAGGATAACGACACTGAGCCTTTTTCTAAAATGTTTTATGTGATTGGAGAACAATTTGGGAGGGATTTTAGACCATTCTTCCATAAAGAATCTTTGCAGATCCTTGATATCCTTTGTTTGCTCTTATGTACTGCCCTATTCAATTCAAACCATAGGTTTTCAAGGTTCAAGTACAGAGACTTGAACCCAATGTGGTCAATTAACTATTTCTTTGTGGATTTTGATGAGTGCTTGGGGTTATTGTCTTGTTGGAAGATCCACTTGCGGCTAAGATCCCTCCCAATGAGTTGTCCATTCTCATAAAACATTTTAGAAAAAGGCTGTGTCATGATCCTCGCACGGGTAGGTTGCTGGAGTATTGTAAACAGGGGTGCCAATACTTTTGAACCCTGTCTTTTAGAGACTGTTTGTATTACTTGTTAAACAAAATCTCTTCCTCTGAGCAATTGTATAGGTATTAAACAATATAACTCCCCCAGGTTTTTGAGAATGCAATATAGATCAGCATTTGTATTTATTTTATACAGTCTTTTTCGCTCATCTTTATCAAGGGTGACCATAATTATAGGCTTGAGGGAAGGATGTGACACGTTACTTTTGTCACCTTTTTGTTTCATCAATCAAGAGTACTCATCAGTAGTACTCTTATTGCCCCTCTAATGCTCCTGCAATTAAAGGGATTCACTCAAAATACATATTAATTTCCTTATCCTGAAAGCAGTCTATGGACAAGGAGAGAGTGTCCCTTTAACCTTCTGATGCCCTACAGTATATGGCTTCCCCTTTCGTTGTCATATTGAGTGAGATGTCCTCACCGATGGTGCTGTATGCTTGTGGTCACTGTGCAGGTAGCAGAGAGAGCTCTGTACTACTGGAACAATGAGTACATCATGAGTCTAATCAGCGACAATGCAGCCAAAATCCTGCCCATCATGTTCCCGGCACTCTACCGTAACTCCAAGACCCACTGGAACAAGTAAGTAGCCCCTCCACTTGGGCCGCGTTCATTAGGCACCAAACGGAAGATGACAAACTGAAATAGGGAGGGACTAATAAATTCAACTTTTTCATTGCAAAACATTTTCCGCTTTGTGGCCTAATCAGAATGCCCCATTGGTCACTTACTTCCATTTCTCAGGACATGCAGTGTCAGCCAGACCTGGGTTCAAATGTTATTTGTTTTCTTTCAAAAACGTTTTAGCTGCACTTGATTGAGCTTGCCTGGTGCAATGGAACCAATATAATAGTCCCAAAAGTGCTCAGCCATCTGGCACTCCAGGCAGACTCAATCAAACGTTCAGTTTTGAAAGATTTCCAGTAATCCAAATTAGAACCCAGGCCCTTATTGAATTTAGCTGAATTTGAAAGACATTGCCCCTTAAATGTCAACACCTTACCAAACAGTTTTATGTGGAATGAGAGTTATTTAACATTAAGCTGCTCTGAAAGTGCAGTGTTGAATGCGGAGAGCTCAACATTAGTACAGACCTACTTTACTCATTCCCCTGAATCAAATGTTGGTTTGGGCTGGAGGACAGGGCTGCCTTTTATGACATGACGGTAGACTGACTCACTTCTGTGTGTGCGTGCCTGTGTGCAGGACCATCCATGGCCTCATCTACAATGCTCTCAAGCTCTTCATGGAGATGAACCAGAAGCTGTTTGATGACTGCACACAGCAGTTCAGAACAGAGAAAAATAAGTATGTAAACAATATTATCATTTGAGATTAGCATAATTATCTGAAGTCTTGACTATAGATTGTAGTTAAGACTATGGATTATGATGTAATATTATCATTTACATTAGTATATGGCAAATGCTGACTATAGATTGTAATGTAGACTATTGCAATCTAGAAGCTTCAGAAATGAGCCTTAGTGTTTTTAATTGTCGTGGAACTAAACTATTAATTTAATACATTCAATTATTTAGCTGTAATTAATAATGAATCATAGGTTTAATGAATGTCATTTGACCTGATATTATGGCCATAGATGAGCAAATTAATCCTGAGATTTATCAAATTACATTTTTAAAACAGTTTAGATGTAATTGTAAACATTTTTGTGTGGTCTGAGTCTCAGATATGGTTTTGCATAAGGAATATTTTTGAAATTCTGTTATTTAATATGGTGGTTTATTTTTTGAAAGAAATTGCATAGAGAATATATTTTATTTGTTATTTTAGTTGTTCTACCAGTTATCAACACATTGTTCAATGTTTAAATATACTGCTCAAAATAATAAAGGGAACACTTAAACAACACATCCTAGATCTGAATGAAATAAATAATCTTATTAAATACTTTTTTCTTTACATAGTTGAATGTGCTGACAACAAAATCACACAAAAATAACCAATGGAAATCCAATTTATCAACCCATGGAGGTCTGGATTTGGAGTCACACTCAAAATTAAAGTGGAAAACCACACTACAGGCTGATCCAACTTTGATGTAATGTCCTTAAAACAAGTCAAAATGAGGCTCAGTAGTGTGTGTGGCCTCCACGTGCCTGTATGACCTCCCTACAACGCCTGGGCATGCTCCTGCTGAGGTGGCGGATGGTCTCCTGAGGGATCTCGTCCCAGACCTGGACTAAAGCATCCGCCAACTCCTGGACAGTCTGTGGTGCAACGTGGCGTTGGTGGATGGAGCGAGACATGATGTCCCAGATGTGCTCAATTGGATTCAGGTCTGGGAAACGAGCGGGCCAGTCCATAGCATCAATGCCTTCCTCTTGCAGGAACTGCTGACACAATCCAGCCACATAAGGTCTAGCATTGTCTTGCATTAGGAGGAACCCAGGGGCAACCGCACCAGCATATGGTCTCACAAGGGGTCTGAGGATCTCATCTCGGTACCTAATGGCAGTCAGGCTACCTCTGGCGAGCACATGAAGGGCTGTGCGGCCCCCCAAAGAAATGCCACTCCACACCATGACTGACCCACTGCCAAACCGGTCATGCTGGAGGATGTTGCAGGCAGCAGAACATTCTCCACGGCGTCTCCAGACTCTGTCACGTCTGTCACGTGCTCAGTGTGAACCTGCTTTCATCTGTGAAGAGCACAGTGCGCCAGTGGCGAATTTGCCAATCTTGGTGTTCTCTGGCAAATGCCAAACGTCCTGCACGGTGTTGGGCTGTAAGCACAACCCCCACCTGTGGACGTCGGGCCCTCATACCACCCTCATGGAGTCTGTTTCTGACCGTTTGAGCAGACACATGCACATTTGTGGCCTGCTGGAGGTCATTTTGCAGGGCTCTGGCAGTTCTTCTCCTGCTCCTCCTTGCAGAAAGGCGGAGGTAGCGGTCCTGCTGCTGGGTTGTTGCCCTCCTACGGCCTCCTCCACGTCTCCTGATGTACTGGCCTGTCTCCTGGTAGCGCCTCCATGCTCTGGACACTACGCTGACAGACACAGCAAACCTTCTTGCCACAGCTCGCATTGATGTGCCATCCTGGATGAGCTGCACTACCTGAGCCACTTGTGTGGGTTGTAGACTCCGTCTCATGCTACCACTAGAGTGAAAGCACCGCCAGCATTCAAAAGTGACCAAAACATCAGCCAGGAAGCATAGGAACCGAGAAGTAGTCTGTGGTCCCCAACTGCAGAACCACTCCTTTATTGGGGGTGTCTTGCTAATTGCCTATAATTTCCACCTGTTGTCTATTCCATTTGCACAACAGCATGTGACATTTATTGTCAATCAGTGTTGCTTCCTAAGTGGACGGTTTGATTTCACAGAAGTGTGATTTACTTGGAGTTACATTGTGTTGTTTAAGTGTTCCCTTTATTTTTTTGAGCAGTGTATAATAATGCCCAGTGGTTATTCTGTGACTTTAGCTAATTGGCTTTCTTTTTGTTTTTTGCCGTGGTATGGTTTTGGTATCGAGTATAATTTTAGTATCGTGATACTAAACCTACTATTGCTATCGAAGTAAAAAAATCTGGTGTTGTGACAACATAGAAATACAATGGATTTTACACAGCACACTACAATTCCCAGGATGGAATGCTTCGCCCAGGGCTACTGGCTGGCTACCGCTAGCAAGCCCAAACGAACGCTAAGTAGTTTAAATATATTGCTGTCAAGTTATGGGTGCATTTCACATTAATTTTGGGTTGTAATCATACTATAATGCTCACATGAATGTCATGCTGAACATATGTTCACTTCAGTAGCTAGGTTTTCATTCATTTCAAATGGCGACAGATTTATGTGAATATTCCAAAATCCACATTAAAACAATATGCGCATTTTCCCTCCAGAGATGTTTCCATCAAATTCACTTGTTGCAGATAAAAGGCTGTGTGTGACGATGTAGTGCACATAAAAAACCTTTTGCGGTTAAATTCCCATGAACCGAATAAAACATACAAGTTAAATGGGTTTCCATCGCATTTTCAGCTCTACTGATGGTTTTCTCACATAAAATGTTGCGTTATATAGCAAGGTATTGGCACGTGTGCTCTAGCCAACAGCGATACAGTTGAAGTTGGAAGTTTACATACACTTAGGTTGGAGTCATTAAAACTCGTTTTTCAACCACTCCACACATTTTTGTTAACAAACTATAGTTTTGGCAAGTCGGGTAGGACATCTACTTTGTGCATGACACAAGTAATTTTTCCAACAATTGTTTACAGACAGATTATTTCACTTATAATTCACTGTATCACAATTCCAGTGGGTCAGAAGTTTAGATACATTAAGTTGACTGTGCCTTTAAACAGCTTGGACAATTCCAGAAAATAATGTCATGGCTTTAGAAGCTTCTGATAGGCTAATTGACATCATTTGAGTCAATTGGAGGTGTACCTGTGGATGTATTTCAAGGCCTACCTTCAAACTCAGTGCCTCTTTGCTTGACATCATGGGAAAATCTAAAGAAATCAGCCAAGATCTAAGAAGAAAAATTGTAGACCTCCACAAGTCTGGTTCATCCTTGGGAGCAATTTCTAAACGCCTGAAGGTACCATGTTCATCTGTACAAACAATAGTACGCAAGTATAAACACCATGGGACCACGCAGCTGTCATACCGCTCAGGAAGGAGACACTTTCTGTCTCCTAGAGAACGTACTTTGGTGTGAAAAGTGCAAATCAATCCTAGAACAACAGCAAAGGACCTTGTGAAGATGCTGGAGGAAACGGGTACAAAAGTATCTATATCCACAGTAAAACGAGTCCTATGTCGACATAACCTGAAAGGCCGCTCAGCAAGGAAGAAGCCACTGCTCCAAAACCGCCATAAAAAAGCCAGACTACGGTTTGCAACTGCACATGGGGACAAAGCTCGTACTTTTTGGAGGAATGTCCTCCGGTCTGATGAAACAAAATAGAACTGTTTGGCCATAATGAGCATCGTTATGTTTGGAGGAAAAAGGGGGATGCTTGCAAGGCGAAGAACACCATCCCAACCGTGAAGCACGGGGGTGGCAGCATCATGTTGTGTGGGTGCTTTGCTGCAGGAGGAACTGGTGCACTTCACAAAATAGATGGCATCATGAGGGAGGGAAATTATGTGGATATATTGAAGCAACATCTCAAGACATCAGTCAGGAAGTTAAAGCTTGGTTGCAAATGGGTCTTCCAAATGGACAATGACTCCAAGCATACTTCCAAAGTTGTGGAAAAATGGCTTAAGGACAACAAAGTCAAGGTATTGGAGTGACCATCACAAAACCCTGATCTCAATCCCATAGAAAATTTGTGGGCAAAACTGAAAACGTGTGTGCGAGCAAGGAGGCCTACAAACCTGGCTCAGTTATACCAACTCTGTCAGGAGGAATGGGCCAAAATTCACCCAACTTATTGCGGGAAGCTTGTGGAAGGCTACCCAAAACGTTTGACCCAAGTTAAACAATTTAAAGGCAATGCTACCACATACTAATTGAGTGTATGTAAACTTCTGACTCACTGGGAATGTGATGGGAACAAAATAAAACCTGAAATAAATCACTCTCTACTATTATTCTGACATTTCACATTCTTAAAATAAAGTGGTGATCCTAACTGGCCTAAAACTGGGAATTATTACTAGGATTAAATGTCAGGAATTGTGAAAAACTGAGTGAATGTTTTTGGCTAAGGTGTATGTTCTGACTTCAACTGTATCTGCGCACTATTGACTAGAGTGCACCTATAGCCTACATGATGAGATTATTATTATTATTAGTAGTAGTAGTATTGACAAAAGAGCAACATTATTTTTATTTATCAAACGGCAGCCAAACATCAATTATGATGTCACCAGAATAACACCCTCAATATTTATTGGAAAGGAGCATCAAGATCAACTATATCATTTTGGAACTTAGCCTCCCTTGCACTGCACTACTTTGTAAAACCTTCTGCCTAGTTGTTTCGGTGGGCTGGCTCTCATCTTCTCTGTAAGCAAAGTATTCCCATAGTTAGTTTCTGGAGCCAGTTTTGTCAACAAGCTGCAGGCGTGGATGTATGATTTCTTTTTATTTGAAGAAAGGGAAAGGAGATACCTAGTCAGTTGTACAACCGAATGCTTTCAACTGAAATGTCTTATGCATTTTACCCAACCCCTCTGACTCAGAGGGGCGAGGTGCGAAAGCCACGCTGTCACCATTTTCTATTCCTTCTCTTACTTCTCAAAACTAGCTTGCCTGGCTAGCTACTGCCTCTGAGAAGATTCAGACAAATTACTAGACAGACTCGATCCCCTCAATCCGTATATGACGTGAGACACATTTGACACAGAAAGTAACACAAATTCTAGTACCGAACTGTTTTCATGTTCTAAGTATGCAAAAAGTACTGAATTGTTTTATTTATTTATTTATTTAACCAGGTAGGCCAGTTGAGAACAAGTTCTCATTTATAACTGCGACCTGGCCAAGATCAAGCAAAGCAGTGCGACACAAACAACAACAGAGTTACACATGGGATAAACAAATGCACAGTCAATAACACAATAGAGAAATCTATATACAGTGTGTGCAAATGTAGTAAGATTAGGGAGGTAAGGCAATAAATAGGCCATAGTCGTGAAATAACTACAATTTAGCAATTAAACACTAGAGTGATGGATATGCAGAAGATGATGTGCAAGTAGAGATACTGGGGTGCAAAGGAGTAAAAAAAAAATTAGATGGGGATGAGGTAGTTGGGTGGGCTATTTACAGATGGACTGTGTACAGGTGCAATGATCGGTAAGCTGCTCTGACAGCTGATGCTTAAAGTTAGTGAGGGAGATATGAGTCTCCAGCTTCAGTGATTTTTGCAATTCGTTCCAGTCATTGGCAGCAGAGAACTCAATCAATCAAATTTATTTATAAAGCCCTTATTACATCAGCTGATGTCACAAAGTGCTGTATAGAAACCCAGCCTAAAACACCAAACAGCAAGCAATGCAGGTGTAGAAGCACGGTGGCTAGGAAAAACTCCCTAGGAAGAAACCTAGAGAGGAACCAGGCTACGAGGGGTGGCCAGTCCTCTTCTGGCTGTGCCAGGTGGAGATTAAAACAGAACATCGCCAAGATGTTCAAATGTTCATAGATGACCAGCAGGGTCAAATAATAATAATCACAGTGGTTGTAGAGGGTGCAAAAGGTCAGCACCTCAAGAATAAATGCAAGTTGGGTTTTCATAGCCAATCATTCAGAGTATCTCTACCGCTCCTGCTGTCTCTAGAGAGTTGAAAACAGCAGGTCTGGGACAGGTAGCACGTCCGGTGAACAGGTCAGGGTTCCATAGCCACAGGCAGAACAGTTAAAACTGGAGCAGCAGCATGGCCAGGTGGACTTGGGACAACAAGGAGTCATCAGGCCAGGTTGTCCTATTGCATGGTCCTAGGGCTCAGGTCCTCAGAGAGAGAAAGAGAGGAAGCAAAAAAGCGAGAGAATTAGAGAGAGCATACTTAAATTCACACAGGACACCAGATAAGACAGGAGAAATACTCCAGATATAACACACTGACCCTAGCCCCCGACACAAACTATTGCAGCGTAAATACTGGAGGCTGAGACAGGAGGGGTTGGGAGACACTGTGGCCCCGTCCGACGATACCCGCGAACAGGGCCAAACAGGCAGGATATAACCCCACCCACTTTGCCAAAGCACAGACCCCACACCACTAGAGGGATATCTTCAACCACCGACTTACCATCCTGAGACAAGGCCGAGTATAGCCCACGAAGATCTCCCCCACAGCACAACCCAAGGGGGGGGCGCCAACCCGGACAGGAAGACCACGTCAGTGACTCCACCCACTCAAGTGACACACCCCTCCTAGGGATGGCATGGAAGAGCACCAGCAAGCCAGTGACTCAACCCCTGTAATTGGGTTTGAGGCAGAGAATCCCAGTGGAGAGAGGGGAACCGGCCAGGCGGTTCGTTGCTCCAGTGCCTTTCCATTCACCTTCACACTCCTAGCCAGACTACACTCAATCATAGGACCTACTGAAGAGATGAGTCTTCAGTAAAACTTAAAGGTTGAGACCGAGTCTGCGTCTCTCACATGGATAGGCAGACCATTCCATAAAAATTTAGCTCTATAGGAGAAAGCCCTGCCTCCAGCTGTTTGCTTAGAAATTCTAGGGACAGTAAGGTGGCCTCCGTATTGTGACCGTAGCGTACATGTAAGTATGTACGACAGGACCAAATCGGAAAAGATAGGTAGGAGCAAGCCCATGTAATGCTTTGTAGGTTAGCAGTAAAACCTTGAACTCAGCCCTTGCCTTAACAGGAAACAAGTGTAGCGAGGCTAGCACTAGAGTAATATAATATTTTTTGGTTCTAGTCAAGATTCTAGCAGCTGTGTTTAGCATTAACCTGTTATGGATAGGGGGTAGTATTTTCACGGCCGGATAAAAAACGTACCCGATTTAATCTGTTTATTACTCCTGCCCAGAAACTAGAATATGCATATAATTGTTTGATTTGGATAGAACACACCCTAAAGTTTCTAAAACTGTTTGAATGGTGTCTGTGAGTATAACAGAACTCATATGGCAGGCCAAAACCTGAGAAGATTCCAAACAGGAAGTGCCCTCTCTGACCATTTCTTGGCCTTCTTTAGCCTCTTTATTGAAAACAGAGGATCTCTGCTGTAACGTGACACTTTCTAAGGCTCCCATAGGCTCTCAGAAGGCGCCAGAACGTTGAATGATGACTCTGCAGTCCATGGCTGAAAAACAGTAGCGCATTTGGATAGTGGTCGATCTGAGAACAATGAGACAGGCGCGCGCGTGCACGTGAAGAGTCCATTTTACATTTTCAGCCTTTGAACGAAAACGACGTCTCCCGGTCAGAATATTATCGCTATTTTACGAGAAAAAAAACGCATAAAAATTGATTTTAAACAGCGTTTGACATGCTTCGAAGTACGGTAATGGAATATTTTGAAATTTTTTGTCACGATACGCGCCGGCGCGTCACCCTTCGTTACCCTTCGGATAGTGTCTTGAACGCACAAACAAAACGCCGCTATTTGGATATAACTATGGATTATTTGGAACCAAACCAACATTTGTTGTTGAAGTAGAAGTCCTGGGAGTGCATTCTGACGAAGAACAGCAAAGGTAATCCAATTTTTCTTATAGTAAATCTGAGTTTGGTGAGTACCAAATTTGGTGGGTGTCAAAATAGCTAGCCTGTGATGGCCGGGCTATCGTCTCAGAATATTGCAAAATGTGCTTTCACCGAAAAGCTATTTTAAAATCGGACACCGCGATTGCATAAAGGAGTTCTGTATCTATAATTCTTAAAATAATTGTTATGTTTTTTTGTGAACGTTTATCGTGAGTAATTTAGGAAATTCACCGGAAGTGTTCGGTGGGAATGCTAGTTCTGAACGTCACATGCTAATGTAAAAAGCTGGTTTTTTATATAAATATGAACTTGATTGAACAAAACATGCATGCATTGTATAACATAATGTCCTAGGAGTGTCATCTGATGAAGATCATCAAAGCTTAGTGCTGCATTTAGCTGTGGTTTTGGTTTTTGTGACATTATATGCTAGCTTGAAAAATGGGTGTCTGATTATTTCTGGCTGGATACTCTCCTGACATAATCTAATGTTTTGCTTTCGTTGTAAAGCCTTTTTGAAATCGGACAGTGTGGTTAGATAAAGGAGAGTCTTGTCTTTAAAATGGTGTAAAATAGTCATATGTTTGAAAAATTTAAGTTTTCGGATTTTCGAGGAATTTGTAATTCGCGCCACGCCCTATCATTGGATATTGGAGCGGTGTTCCGCTAGCGGAACATCTAGATGTAAGAGGTTAATACTATATCTCTTGACACATTGATGAAAATAATCATGGCCTCTAAACCTTCAAGCTGTGTACTGGACCCTATTCCAACCAAACTACTGAAAGAGTTGCTTCATGTGCTTGGCTTTCCTATGTTGAACATAATAAACGGCTCTCTGTCCACCGGATGTGTACCAAACTCATTAAAAGTGTCAGTAGTAAAGCCTCTCTTGAAAAAGCCAAACCTTGACCCAAAAAATGTAAAAAACTATCGGCTTATATCGAGTCTCCCATTCCTCTCAAACATTTTAGAAAAAGCTGTTGCGCAGCAACTCACTGCCTTCCTGAAGACAATGTATACGAAATGCTTCCGTCTGGTTTTAGACCCCATCATAGGACTGAGACTGCACTTGTGAAGGTGGTAAATGACCTTTTAACGGAGTCAGACCGAGGCTCTGCATCTGTCCTCGTGCTCCTAGACCTTAGTGCTGCTTTTGATACCATCAATCACCACATTCTTTTGGAGAGATTGGAAACCCAAATTGGTCTACAAGGACAAGTTCTGGCCTGGTTTAGTTCTTATCTGTCGGAAAGATATCAGTTTGAGTCTGTAGATGGTTTGTCCTCTGACAAATCAACTGTAAATTGTGGTGTTCCTCAAGGCTCCATTTTAGGACCACTATTGTTTTCACTATATATTTTACCTCTTGGTGATGTCATTCGGAAACATAATGTTAACTTTCACTGCTATGCGGACGACACACAGCTGTACATTTCGATGAAACATGGTGAAGCCCCAAAATTGCCCTCCCTGGAAACCTGTGTTTCAGACATAAGGAAGTGGATGGCGGCAAATGTTCTACTTTTAAACTGAAGGACCTCGGCGTTACTCTGGACCCTGATTTCTCTTTTGACGAACATATCAAGACTGTTTCAAGGACAGCTTTTTTCCATCTACATAACATTGCAAAAATCAGACATTTTCTGTCCAAAAATGATGCAGAAAAATGTATCCACGCTTTTGTCACTTCTAGGTTAGACTACTGCAATGCTCTACTTTCCGGCTACCCAGATAAAGCACTAAATAAACTTCAGTTAAGAAACTTGAGTTTCTCCCTTGATCCTAGGTCCTGGCAGAGTTGTGCAGACTCAGGACAACTGAGCTTTGGAGGAATATGCAGATTTAAAGAGGAGTCTGTAATTTGCTTTCTAATGATCATGATCTTTTCCTCCAAGAAGTTCATGAATTTATCACTGCTGAAGTGAAAGCCATCCTCTCTTGGGGAATGCTGCTTTGTAGTTAGCTTTGCGACAGTATCAAAATACATTTTGGATTGTTCTTATTTTCCTCAATTAAGTTGGAAAAATAGGATGATCGAGCAGCAGTGAGGGCTCTTCGATACTGCACGGTACTGGCTTTCCAAGCTAGTCGGAAGACTTCCAGTTTGGTGTAGTGCCATTTCCATTCCAATTTTCTGGAAGCTTGCTTCAGAGATCGGGTATTTTCTGAATACCAGGGAGCTTGTTTCTTATGACAAATGCTTTTGGTTTTTAGGGGTGCGACTGCATCTAGGGTATTGCGCAAGGTTAAATTGAGTTCCTCAGTTAGGTGGTTAACTGATTTTTGTACTCTGACATCCTTGGGTAGGTGGAGGGAGTCTTGGAAGGGTATCTAGGAATCTTCGGGTTGTCCAAGAATTTATAGCACGGCTTTTGATAATCCTTGGTTGGGGTATGAGCAGATTATTTGTTGTGATTGTGGTCCGATAGTCCAGGATTATGAGGAAAGACATTAATATCCACAACATTTATTCCACGGGACAAAACTAGGTCCAGAGTATGACTGTGGCAGTGAGTAGGTCCGGAGACATGTTGGACAAAACCCACTGAGTTGATGATGGCTCCGAAAGGCTTTTGGAGTGGACCTGTGGACTTTTCCATGTGAATATTAAAGTCACCAAAAATTTGAATATTATCTGCCATGACTACAAGGTCCGATAGGAATTCAAGGAACTCAGTGAGGAACGTTGTGTATTGCTCAGGAGGCCTGTAAACAGTAGCTATAAAAAGTGATTGAGTAGGCTGCATAGATTTCATGACTAGAAGCTCAAAATATTTGCTATCATAAATGTTAGCAACACCTCTGCCTTTGCGGGATGCGCGGGGATATGGTCACTAGTGTAACCAGGAGGTGAGGCCTCATTTAACACAGTAAATGAATCAGGCTTAAGCCATGTTTCAGTCAGGCCAATCACATCAAGATTATGATCAGTGATTAGTTCATTGACTATAACTGCCTTTGAGATGTGAGGTATCACAATCTCTTTCAATAATGGCAGGAATGGAGGAGGTCTTTATTCCAGTGAGATTGCTAAAGCGAACACTGCCATGTTTAGTTTTGCCCAACCTAGATCGAGGCACAGACAAGGTCTCAATGGGGATAGCTGAGCTGACTACACTGACTGCTAGTGGCAGGCTCCACTAAGCTGGCAGGCTGGCCAACAGCCTGCTGCCTGGCCTGCAGCCTATCTCATTGTGGAGCTAGGGGAGTTAGAGCCCTGTCTATGTTAGTAGATAAGATGAGAGCACCCCTCCAGCTAGGATGGAGTCCGTCACTCCTCAACAGGCCAGGCTTGGTCCTGTTTGTGGGTGAGTCCCAGAAAGGGGGCCAATTATCTACAAATTCTATCTTTTGGGAGGGGCAGAAAACAATTTTCAACCAGCGATTGAGTTGTGAGACTCTGCTGTAGAGCTCATCACTCCCCCTAACTGGGAGGGGGCCAGAGACAATTACTTGATGCCAACACATCTTTTTAGGTTATTTACACACTGAAGCTATGTTGCGCTTGGTGACCTCTGACTGCTTCATCCTAACATTGTTGGTGCCAACGTGGATAACAACATCCCTATACTCTCTACACTCGCCAGTTTTAGCTTTAGCCAGCACTATCTTCAGATTAGCTTTAACGTCGGTAGCCCTGCTCCCTCGTAAACAGTGTATGATCGCTTGATGATTCGTTTTAAGTCTAATACTGCGGGTAATGGAGTCGCCAATGACTAGGGTTTTCAATTTGTCAGAGCTAATGGTGGGAGGCTTCGGCGTCTCAGACCCCGTAACGGGAGGAGTAGAGACCAGAGAAGGCTCGGCCTCTGACTCCGACCAGTTGCTTAATGGGGAGAACCGGTTGAAAGTTTCTGTCGACTGAATGAGCGACACCGGTTGAGCATTCCTTTTCCTTCCAGAAGCCATGAGAAAATTGTCCGGCTGCGCAAGGATATTTATACTACTATCTGTACGTACTGGTTGCACAGACGCTATTTCATCCTTTCCTACACTTAAATTACCCTTGCCTAACGATTGCGCCTGAAGCTGGGCTTGCAGCACAGCTATCCTCGCCATAAGGCGATCGTTCTCCTGTACATTATGAGTACAGCAACTGCAATAAAAGGCATCATGTTAATGTTACTACTTAGCTTCGGCTGGTGGAGGTCCTGACGAACCACGTCCAGATAAAGCTTTTGGGGTGAAAAAGTTGAGCGAGGGGGAAAAACTAAAAATATAAACGGAATTAAAAAGTAAAAAAACGTAAAGTTGGCAGGTAGCAAAGTAAGGTTAGCAACAAACCGCACAACAGCACGTAAACAAGTCTACAAGTTGTGACCGGAAGAAATGGAAGGAAAGGCAGCCAAAGGAGGAGTTGGCTTTGGGGATGACCAGTGAAATATACCTACTGGAGCGTGTGCTACGGGTGGGTGCTGCTATGGTGACCAGTGAGCTGAGATAAGGCGGGGCTTACCTAGCAAAGACTTATAGATGATCTGGAGCCAGTGGGAAGTGAGGGCCAGCCAACGAGAGCATACAGGCCGCAGTGGTGGGTAGTATATGGGGCTTTGGAGACAAAACGGATGGCACTGTGAAAGACTTCATCCAATTTTCTGAGTAGAGTGTTGGAGACTATTTTGTAAATGACATCGCCGAAGTCAAGGATCGGTAGGATAGTCAGTTTTAAGAGGGTATGTTTGGCAGAATGAGTGAAGGATGCTTTGTTGTGAAATAGGAAGCCGATTCGAGATTTAATTTTGGATTGGAGATGCTTAACCTCTCTAGGGAAGGTGGGACGAAATCGTCCCACCTACGTAAGAGCCAGTGGAATCCTGTGGCGCGTTATTCAAATACCTTAGAAATGCTATTACTTCAATTTCTCAAACATATGACTATTTTACACCATTTTAAAGACTCTCGTTAATCTAACCACACTGTCCGATTTCAAAAAGGCTTTACAACGAAAGCAAAACATTAGATTATGTCAGCAGAGTACCCAGCCAGAAATAATCAGACACCCATTTTTCAAGCATGTGACGTTCAGAACTAGCATACCCCCCCGCAAACTTCCGGTGAATTTACTAAGTTACTCATGATAAACGTTCACAAAAAACATAACAATTTTTTAAAGAATTATAGATACATAACTCCTCTATGCATTCGCTATGTCCGATTTTAAAATAGCTTTTCGGTGAAAGCACATTTCGCAATATTCTAAGTAGATAGCCCGGCATCACAGGGCTAGCTATTTAGACACCCACCAAGTTTAGCCCTCACCAAAGTCAGATTTACTATAAGAAAAATGTTATTACCTTTGCTGTTCTTCGTCAGAATGCACTCCCAGGACTTCTACTTCAATAACAAATGTTGGTTTGGTTCAAAATAATCCAAGCGTCCCACCTAGCCCATAGAGGTTAACACAGTGTCCAAAGAAGGGCCAGATGTATACAGAATGGTGTCGTCTGCGTAGAGGTGGATCAGAGAATCACCAGCAGCAAGAGCGACATCATTGATATACAGAGAAAAGAGTCAGCCCGAGAATTGAACCCTGTGGCACCCCCATAGACTGCCATAGGTCCGGACAACAGCCCCTCCGATTTGACACACTGAACTCTATCTGAGAAGTTGTTGGTGAACCAGGCGAGGCAGTCATTTGAGAAACCAAGGCTGTTGAGTCTGCCGATAAGAATACGGTGATTGACTGAGTCGAAAGCCTTGGCCAGGTCGACGAAAATGGCTGCACAGTACTGTCTTTTATCGATGGCAGTTATGATATTGTTTATGACCTTGAGCGTGGCTGAGGTGCACCCATGACCAGCTCGGAAACCGGATTGCATAGCGGAGAAGGTACGGTGGGATTCGAAATGGTCGGTGATCTGTTTGTTAACTTGGCTTTCGAAGACTTTAGAAAGGCAGGGTAGGATAGATATAGGTCCGTAACAGTTTGGGTCTAGTCTCTCCCCCTTTGAAGAGTGGGATGACCGCGGCAGCTTTCCAATCTTTAGGGATCTCAGACGACATACGAAAGAGAGGTTGAACAGGCTAGTAATGGGAGTTGCAACAATTGCGGTGAATAATTTTAGAAAGAGAGGGTCCAGATTGTCTAGCCCAGCTGATTTGTAGGGGTCCAGATTTTGCAGCTCTTTCAGAACATCGGCTATCTGGATTTGGGTGAAGGAGAAATGGGGGAGGCTTGGGCAAGTTGCTGTGAGGGGTGCAGAGCTGTTGACCAGGGTAGGGGTAGAAAAATGCTTATTGAAATTCTCCATTATCATAGATTTATCAGTGGTGACAGTGTTTCCTAGCCTCAGTGCAGTGGGCAGCTGGGAGGAGGCGCTTTTATTCTCCATAGACTTTAGTGTCCCAGAACTTTTTGGAATTTGTGCTACAGGATGAACATTTCTGTTTGAAAAAGCTAGCCTTTGCTTTCCCAACTGCCTGTGCATATTGGTTCCTAACTTCCCTGAAAATGTGCATATCATGGGGGCTATTCGATGCTAATGCAGAATGCCACAGGATGTTTTTGTGCTGGTCAAGGGCAGTCAAGTCTGGAATGAACCAAGGGCTATATCTGTTCTTAGTTCTACATTTTTTGAATGCGGCATGCTTATTTAAGATGGTGAGGAAAGCACTTTTGAAGAATAACCAGGCATCTTCTACTGACGGAATGAGGTCAATATCCTTCCAGGATACCCGGGCCATGTCAATTAGAAAGTCCTGCTCGCTGAGATTGACATTTCTTGAAGTTTCGATATACCGTGCAACACAACTATAGATTGATTCAATGTTTAGACTATTGTAATGATGACTATAGATTTATGATTCAATAATCTCATTCAGATTTGCATATCCCAAGGGATTTATAGGTAACTGCCAAAATAATGGAAACACTTTAGTAAATGAGGGATACAAAGTAGATTGAAAGCAGGTGCTTCCACACAGTTCTGGTTCCTGAGTTAATTAAGCAATTCGCATCCAATCAATATTTTGACTACCATGGCTATTCCCCAGGGGAGAAGACTGCCCCCTCTCATTGAAGCCACGGAAGTTCAAGGCCAACCACGGTACTGTTTGCAGAAAACAGGATCCCCCATTATACTGAATGAAGAAATGTCAATTTTTGTTTAATTAAAAAACAATTTTGAATTACAATCATGGTACCAATAATTGCTTCTAATACACCAGATATATGTCCTTGAACCAATTTTATTTGAAAGTCGCACATTAATTTTGTTCCAAATGTCAGCCTGCAGTACCCTGGTCAGCCTTCAACTTGAGTTAATCAATGAGAGGGGCTAGCATGAGCATGCAACTAACTTCCTCGAGTAGCTCAAACTGCACATGTTATGTTTTCATGAGACGTTCAATAATTTGCTTCTTTATATCCCCAAAATGTCCATTTGTTTGGCGCGTTTGATTCAGAAAAACACTGGTTCCAACTCGCCCAACATGCCTACAAAGTATCTAATAAGTTACCTGTAAACTTTGTGCAAACATTTCAAACAACATTCCTAATCCAAATGTATGTATCCTAAAACGTGCCATGGAAAGCTAATGGAAAACAGATTGAGCTCCAAAAACATTTTCCCTAGATGGATTGTGCTCAGGGTTTTGCCTGCCAAATCAGTTCTGTTATACTCACAGACATTATTCAAACAATTTTAGAAACTTCAGAGAGTTTTCTATCCAAATCTACTAATAATATGCATATCCTAGCTTCTGGGCCTGAGTAGCAGGCAGTTTACTTTGGGCACACTTTTCATCCGGACGCAAAAATACTGCCCCCTAGCCTAAAGAGGTTTTAAGAACAAATTCTTATTCCAATGACGGCCTACCCTGGCCAAACCCAGACGACGCTGGGCCAATTGTGCGCCGCCCTATGGGACTCCCAATCACAGCCGGATGTGATACAGCCTGGATTCGAACCAGGGACTGTAGTGATGCCTCTTGCCTTAGAACGCTGGGCCACTCGGGAGCCTCATGTTGATGACTATAGATATTTTTTTTTTATAGATATATTTTGTGTAACAGACATGTACAATGTAGACCCAGAGGATATCACTTGAAAGTATTAATTAAAACGCTTGTTTCCAAAGTGGTCCTCCATGGTAAAAACAACAACACATAATGATTAAGAGGTAAGACAAAATTACAAACAACCATAAATACATTCATTTATATTGACATCCTAAAAAGTGGCACTTTTCCCTAACCTTAAAAATCAACCATATTAATTGCACATCATACCGATCCTTCAAATAAATACACCTGACCAGCAGTAGGGGGCACAAGGGGCAGTGGAGTGGTTTCTCTCACTTAGACAACCTTTTCCAAATTAAAACCTTTTAAAGTCATTTGTACTTTTTCTTTGCTTGATCTCTAGGGGTAGGCTATTCCACAGACAAATGCCTGCATAGAAAAACTTGCTCCTCGCAGTACTGTTTACTCTTGGGATTTTACAAGACATAACACTAGATGATGATGATGCCATTTTGTCTGTTTCGTCCTATAGAGAAAAGGCCAAGTCAAAAGAGAGGGAAGAGGCCTGGCTCAAGATTGAGACCCTTGCCAAATCCAATCCACATGTGAGTGAGGGACACATTTGCACTAAGACTCACTTCACAGAATTGTTTGTGTGTACGTGTGTGCCATCTAAAGAGCTGAAGTTGTTTTTTTTTCTTTCTGTACCCCCTGAGGACTGTTTTGGTATGCTGTGCAGAGCATGACCAGTTTTTATCCTCATGCACTGCAAGTGATTGGTTGGGTGCCACAGCCAACGAGTTCAACCTATCTACTCAATTGCATTCCCAATATATTGTTTCATTCTAGGTAGTGTGCTAATGTGGATATTGGAACAGAGTCCTAGTGAAAGGTAAAATGATATTTTATGATATCTACTTAATCACGGTACTAACGTACATCTTTTAGATTTAGAGGCTTCAACTGAATGATCGATGTCTGTACGTCGTCCATTTCAATTATAACCAAATCACTAATAGAAGCAATGACTCCAGCATCAAAGTTTCAACCCTTCTGCTTATCTAACCTCTGATTTCATCTTTCTTTGCATGCAACAAGGTCCCATTGTTTTTGTGTCTTTACTTTGCGTTATGTTAGTTTCTTATGTGTGTTGATTCCACTGGCCTCAATGGACCAGTAGCAATGGAGTCTGATGGTCCATTAACCTCTGAAGAAGTTCACAGGTTAAAAAAGACAGTAACGGAAGAAGCCACTCAGGTAAATACTGACTTCTTTATCTACCAATGCTGGTCCAGGATTAGGTTCCCTTCGTACCTGTAGTCTTATTCAATATGATCTAAAAGGATAAATGGATCCTAGATCCTCTCCTACTCTGAGACATTTTATGAATATGGGCCCTGACCTCTCTCTTCAAAATGGGCATAGCTCCTATAGAGAAGGAATGACAAGTCAAACTATGGGCTGAACACTGGAATCAAGTACATTTGTTATTGTCTATGTACAGTATCTACTGGATCTCCCTTGCATGTGTTTTAAATGGCATGGGGGTAGTCCTGGTAGCTTATCACTAACATTTCATCAACTCTTTTCTCACCTTCCTGTTTGGTGTTTCTTCTTGAAACGTGGATTAGTTCATTAAGATGATGCATGGTTAGCATTTCTTTGTCAATTGGTGAGAAAGTTTAGCATGAATTTGATGTGAACAGGGAGTGGTACTTGTGGCAAAAACTTGGTAGTGCCTAACCCAAGGGAAATACTGTAGTTACACAAGCTAACTATTTTATTCCTGTGGAGCTAACTGTCACCTCTAACACTCCCCACCCTTCCCTTGTTGCAGTTACAAGAGAGAGACCAGAGAAAAGACTGTCCTCTGGTGCGGCGCGAGTCGGATTTCCCTCAGGACATCTACACCGCAAAAGCCTTGGAGACCCATCGCCGCGCCGATGACATGATCACCACCCACAATGGGCTTTAGGTCTGCCCCTCCTCTCTCTTCTCTTCTGTCCAGTCCCCTAAAGGAGTACCCTCGTCCCTCCACACCCCACCTTCCCACCCACACAGCACATTCAGAATACTGGCCCGGTTTCCCTATCTCGCCAGTACACTGCCCCACCTCCCTCAGATTTCTGCTTTCTCAGGTGTTTATTTTGGGGGGAGGGGTGGGGCTGCAACTCTTTTAGCTGTCGGTCTTGCAGAGTCATTGTTTTCCTTATTGTTTCCGCTGAATTGTGCATAAAACAGTATATCGGCTCATCCCTCCCTGCTCTTATTGTACGAATGAAAATGGGGACGTTTCGTTCCACCTGTGACATGACAAGCTCATGTGAAATGCACAACAAACGTAGAGAGCAGAAACTGAATGAGGGAGACTTCTTTTCTTCTTCTGTCTTCTGTTTTCTGTCAAGGGGAAACAACCAAAAACAGATTGTTGGATGGAGGGGTAGGACTGTTGGATCGACTTTCTGGACTTTATTTTTTATCCCAGGGACATCTGCCAGTGCCAAGACCATTTGTGTTTATTTTTTTTTTCTGTATTTTTCTTAACAAGGGCGACTAGCTAGGTAGAGCCTGCGTTGTTTGCCTTCATTTTTTTGGCCTCCGATGTTTTGACAATGCGTTTCTTGTTTTTAATAAGCTGAAGAGCATCAGGATTGTCTAAAGTGACTGATCCATCTGTTCTGATGAAGTCACATTGTGACAGGAATTGAGAGAGGGAGGGAGGTTCTCTGTGGACACTGAACTCTTTACACTCTACAGTTTGTGCCATATAAATGTTTTATTTTGTCTTATTTCCTTTCTCATACTCATCTGTTGAATTCCATCTGCAATATGTGAGCTGGATCACAGTGAAATATTGACAGTTCAAACAATGGTACTTCTTATTTCATATAGAGAAACATATTGGGTGGTTGTTAGTTTCCACCCTGTTTGTCATACTCAAAAGCCCCTCTTAGACATTTCAACATCTGTAGCCAGTAGGCACACACTGTAATGCTGCATTATGTAGAATTTATTTTTAATTTTTACTGGAATCACATTATGACACCTTACCTGGGGGTATCACATAATGAGTAGTTATTTGGGATGCAAGATGATTTGTAAATCAGTGATTCTGCACAGCCTGACTGCAATGTAGTCCATCTTAAATGCAAACCCCACTGGGCACACACTGGTTGAATCAATATTTCCATGTAATTTCAATGAAATTAAGTTGAACCAATGTGGAATAGATGTTGAGTTGATGATCCAGGCTTCAGCAGGAGCCTCGCAGTCCTGGAGCTACTTGCTTGTCAAGCATTGACCTCCATTTGTTTCAGAGGTACCCATGATATCACGTTGTGTCCATCTCGTACCCCCCCCAGCATGCTCACTATTCCCCTGTTGATTATTTTTTTTACCACCACCCTCTTATCCAGATGTGCTTCTCTGTGGAGCTGAAAGGACTGTTACTAAGCAAAGAACAAAACAAATGATTCACTTCCATAAGACATCCTTTTCGAAGACATCGGAGTGCCTTTTATCGTGAGGAGGAATATGAAATAATTTTTGGACCCAATGAGGAAAATAGCAACACTGTTTGAATGCGAAAACCATTTCATGTGACGGTTAAATGAGCATATGTGTCCATTGCCAATAATATATATTGATTCACAGGGACATTCACAGAGAAAGTAGAGACCGAGCGGTGATTCCAGACCTGAATCCCTCTTGGAAGTAGATGAATCGTGTAATTGTCAAGAAAAAGTATATTGAACTACCTATAAAGCACTTCCTGAAAACTTGAAAGATGTGACATGTTTGTGTATCTTCAATGAAGCTCTGTTCAGAATAGATGTACAGTCTATTCTGCTTTCTCAAGTCAGGAAGCTGTCAAATCCAGGATTGTTTTGACCCACTTACAAATGTTAGTGTCCGTCTCTTGTACCATTGTTTGAACTTCCAAATCTAGCATGGGTATACAGTCTGTAATGTATTTTGTGTTGTCCCTGGTAACGTATAGCCTGTATGCTACAGTGAGGGAAAAAAGTATTTGATCTCCTGCTGATTTTGTACGTTTGTCCACTGACAAAGAAATAATCAGTCCATCATTTTAATGGTAGGTTTATTTGAACAGTGAGAGACAGAAAAACAACAGAAAAATCCAGAAAAACGCATGTCAAAAATTTTCTAAATTGATTTGCATTTTAATGAAGGAAATAAGTATTTGAACCCTCTGCAAAACATGACTTAGTACTTGGTGGCAAAACCTTTGATGGCAATCACAGAGGTCAGACGTTTCTTGTAGTTGGCCACCAGGTTTGCACACATCTCAGGAGGAATTTGGTCCCATTCCTCTTTGCAGATCTTCTGTCATTAACTTCTTGGGGCTATGTGGGACGCTAGCGTGCCACCCGTGGTGCACCCTATCAACAGCAGGTGCATTTCAAGAGCGGCAAATTTGAAACCAAATAAATGTCAAAATTCAAATTTTTCAAACATACAACTATCTTACACCCTTTGAAAGATAAACATCTCCTTAATCTAACCACGTTGTCCGATTTCAAAAAGGTTTTACGGCGAAAGCATAAAGTTAGATTATGTTAGGAGAGTACATTGACAATAGCTGTGTGTAATGTTTTGTCAATTCAAAGACAGGCGTCACCAAAACCATAAAACCAGCTAAAATGATGCACTAACCTTTTACAATCTCCATCAGATGACACTCCTAGGACATTATGTTAGACAATGCATGCATTTTTAGTTCTATCAAGTTCATATTTATATCCAAAAACAGCGTTTTACTATGGCATTGATGTTGAGGAAATCGTTTCCCTCCAATAACCGGCAGTCAAGTAAGCACCACAAATTAAATAATTAAAATTAGAAAACATTGGTAAAATATTATATTGTCATTTAAAGAATTATAGATTTACATCTCTTGAACGCAATCAACTTGCCAGATTTAAAAATAACCTTACTGGGAAATCACACTTTGCAATAATCTGAGCACTGCGCCCAGAAAAATATGCTTTGCTATACAGACAAACGGCCATGTTGGAGAGATCTAAAATCGAAAATACTATGTAAATAATCCATTACCTTTGATTCTCTTCATCAGATGTCACTTCCAGGAATCCCAGGTCCATAACGAATGTAGTTTTGTTCAAAAAAGCTCATCATTTATATCCAAAAAGCTCCGTGTTGTTAGCACATGATCTAAGCCAGCCGGACTTCTCGTCATGAACGAGGGGAAAAAATATATTTACGTTCGTTCAAACATGTCAAACGTTGTATAGCATAAATCATTAGTGCCTTTTTTAACCAGAACATGAATAATATTCAAGGTGGACGAATGCATTCTCTTTTATAACGTATTGGAACGAGGGTACCCAACATGAACTCGCGCGCCAGAGTCTAATTGGCCATCACTGTTCCATGGCTCTTGTTCGGTCACATCTCACAGTAAAAGACTCAAAACACTTTGTAAAGGCTGGTGACATCTAGTGGAAGCAATAGGAAGTGCCAAAACATTAATCAACCCCTGTGTGTTTCAATGGCATAGGCTTAAAGGTAATTCAACACATCAGGTATCCACTTCCTGTCAGAAAATGTCTCAGGGTTTTGCCTGCCAAATGAGTTCTGTTATACTCACAGACACCATTCAAACATTTTTAGAAACTTTAGGGTGTTTTCTATCCATATATAATACGTATATGCATATTCTAGTTACTGGGTAGGATTAGTAACCAGATTAAATCGGGTACGTTTTTTTATCCAGCCGTGAAAATACTGCCCCCTAGCCCCAACAGGTTAAGGTTTCGAGGCTGACGTTTGGCAACTCGAACCTTCAGCTCCCTCCACATATTTTCTATGGGATTAAGGTCTGGAGACTGGCTAGGCAACTCCATGACCTTAATGTGTTTCTTCTTGAGCCACTCCTTTGTTGCCTTGGCAGTGTGTTTTGGGTCATTGTCATGCTGGAATACCCATCCACCACCCATTTTCAATGCCCTGGCTGAGGGAAGCAGGTTCTCACCCAAGATTTGACGGTACATGGCCCCGTCCATCGTCCCTTTGATGCGGTGAAGTTGTCCTGTCCCCTTAGCAGAAAAACACCCCCAAAGTATAATGTTTCCACCTCCATGTTTGACGGTGGGGATGGTGGTTCTTGGGGTCATAGGCAGCATTCCTCCTCCAAACACGGCAAGTTGAGTTGATGCCAAAGGGCTCCATTTTGGTCTCATCTGACCACAACACTTTCACCCAGTTGTCCTCTGAATCATTCAGATGTTCATTGGAAAACTTCAGACGGGCATGTATATGTGCGTTCTTGAGCAGGGGGACCTTGCGGGTGCTGCAGGATTTCAGTCCTTCACGGCGTAGTGTGTTACCAATTGTTTTCTTGGTAACTATGGTCCCTGCTGCCTTGAGATCATTGACAAGATCCTCCCGTGTAGTTCTGGGCTGATTCCTCACCGTTCTCATGATCATTGCAACTCCACGAGGTGAGATCTTGCATGGAGCCCCAGGCCGATGGAGATTGACAGTTCTTTTGTGTTTCTTCCATTTGCGAATAATCGCACCAACTGTTGTCACCTTCTCACCAAGCTGCTTGGTGATGGTCTTGTAGCCCATTCCAGCCTTGTGTAGGTCTACAATCTTGTCCCTGACATCCTTGGAGAGCTCTTTGGTCTTGGTCATGGTGGAAAGTTTGGAATCTGATTGATTGATTGCTTCTGTGGACAGGTGTCTTTTATGCAGGTAACAAGCTGAGATTAGGAGCACTCCCTTTAAGAGTGTGCTCCTAATCTCAGCTCGTTACCTGTATAAAAGACACCTGGGAGCCAGAAATCTTTCTGATTGAGAGGGGGTCAAATACTTATTGTCACAGTATCCAACGAAGGTGGCGCCCCTCCACGGTCTTGCGGCGCTCGGCGGTCGTCGTCGCCGGCCTATTAGCTACCACCGATCTATGTTTCTGTGTCTTTTGGTTTTGTCTGTCTATCCCGCACCTATTTCGTGTCTGTCATTAGTGGGGGGTTATTTAGTGTGTATTTTCAGTTTGGGTTCTCGTGCAGGATTGTTTATTGTCCACTCAGGACAGTTGTGTGTGTGGCCTGTTTCGCTGGCCTGTGTAAGCTTTATTGCCGGGCTGCGCCCCGTGCGCTTTTTCCCTCGTGTTTATTTTGGGAATGTGTTTTCCCTGGCGGACTTTATTGAGCGCCCTGTGCCTTTCGGCTATTGTGTTTTGCCCGTTGCATTAAAACTCTGTTGCTCCGGCTCTCTGTCTCCTGCGCCTGATTCCGCATCTCCACTGGTCCTAGAATTCCGTGACACTTATTTCCCTCATTGGTGGGTGCGTGACAGAATCCCGCACCCACCATGGAGTCAGCAGAAGCGCCGTACATGGCTGAGCAGGTCTCTCAACACGCCAGCCTCCTCCACCGCCTAGGCTCGGCCATGGACCAGGTGTTGGCCCGGTTGGAGAGCTGGGAGAGAGGTGCTTCCCTAGCCAGACCAGCTTCGGTTCCTCACCCTGCGCCCCTACCCACACCCACTGAAGCGGGCGCCAGCGGTATCCGGATCACACCTCCCAGGGAGTTCGATGGGACGGCCGCTGGGTGCAAGGGGTTCTTGCTCCAGTTGGAACTGTACCTGGCGACCGTCCACCCCCCCCCCCCCCCTCCGACGAAGAGAGGGTGAGCGTCCTCGTCTCGTGTCTCATGGGTCGAGCCCTGGAATGGGCCAATGCGGTCTGGGATGGTCCAGACTCGGCTCGGGGCGACTACCCTGAGTTAACCCGCCGCTTCCGGGCGGTTTTCGATCATCCCCCGGAGGGCAGGGCGGCGGGTGAGCTGCTATTTCATCTGAGACAGGAGACGAGGAGCGCTCAGGATTTCGCCCTGGAATTCCGGACTCTCGCCGCTGGATTGGGGTGGAACGAGCGGGCCCTGATAGACCACTATAGGTGTAGTCTTTGCGAGGACGTCCGCCGGGAGCTGGCTTGTAGGGACAACGCCTCCACCCTAGACCAACTGGTGGATTTGTCCATTAGATTGGACAACCTACTGGCTGCCCGGGGACGTTCCAGTCGGGGCCTGTTCGTTCCGCCTCCCAGTCCTCCTGCTCCACAGCCCATGGAGATAGGGGGGGCTGCGTCGAGGAGGGCCAGAGGGGGGGGGTCTCTCCTGCACCCACTGTGGGCGCAGAGGACACACTGTGGACCGGTGCTGGAGAGGTCCACCCGGGAGTTCGGAGGGCAGGCAGAGCACTACTTCGACCCCCCAGGTGAGTCCGCACCAGCCACACCCAGAGCCCCCTGTCGACCACATGTACACCTCCGTTTGTTTTCCAGATTTTTCCCCTCACTTCCAGTATAGGGCACTAGTCGATTCAGGTGCAGCTGGGAGTTTTATGGACCGTGGGTTAGCTAAGAGGTTAGGGATTCCCCTGGTTCAGCTGGACCACCCCTTCCCTGTGCACGCCCTAGATAGTCGACCGCTAGGGTCAGGCCAAGTAGGGGAGGTCACAGTGCCACTGGTTATGCAGACGTGGGGGGGTCATGAGGAACGTATCAGCCTGTTCCTCATTGACTCCCCGGCGTTTCCGGTGGTACTGGGAATCCCCTGGCCAGCCACTCACAACCCTCAGATTTTGTGGAGGCAGAGGGCTCTTACGGGGTGGTCGAGGGAGTGCTCAGGTAGGTGCATAGGAGTTTCCATCAGTGCGACTACGGTGGAGAGTCCAGACTAAGTCTCCACCGTGCACATTCCCTCAGAGTATGCAGATTTGGCTATCGCCTTCAGTAAGACCAAGGCGACTCTATTACCCCCCCATCGACAAGGGGATTGTGCGATAAACCTCCAGGCCGACACGGTCCTTCCTAGGAGTCACGTGTATCCTCTGTCTCAGGAGGAGACAGCGGCTATGGAGACATACGTCGCTGAGTCCTTGAGACAGGGATACATTCGGCCATCCAAGTCCTCCGTCTCCTCAAGTTTTTTTTCGTGAAGAAGAAGGAGGGAGGTCTGCGCCCGTGCATTGACTATAGAGGTCTAAATGCTATCACAGTGGGTTTCAGTTACCCGCTACCTCTCATTGCTACGGCAGTGGAGTCATTTCACGGGGCGCGCTTCTTCACGAAATTAGATCTCAGGAGCGCGTATAACCTGGTGCGTATCCGAGATGGAGATGAGTGGAAAACCACATTTAGTACCACATCGGGCCATTATGAGTACCTCGTCATGCCGTATGGGTTAAAGAACGCTCCCGCTGTCTTCCAATCCTTTGTGGACGAGGTCCTTAGGGACATGCTCGGGCAGGGTGTGGTGGTGTACATTGATGACATCCTGATCTACTCCGCCACACGCGCCGAGCATGTGTCCCTGGTGCGTAAAGTGCTTGGGCGGCTGCTGGAGCATAACCTATACGTCAAGGCTGAGAAATGTGAGTTCTCCAAATGAGCCGTCTCTTTTCTGGGATACCGCATTTCCACCTCGGGGGTGGTGGTGGAATGTGACCGCGTTACGGCTGTGCGTAATTGGCCAACCCCAACCACTGTGAAGGAGGTGCAGCGATTCTTGGGGTTCGCTAATTATTATCGGAGGTTTATCCGGGGTCTTGGCCAGGTGGCGGCTCCCATTACCTCACTGATGAAGGGGGGTCCGGTGCGGCTACGATGGTCAGCAGAGGCGGACAGAGCCTTCCATCGTCTGAAGGTGCTGTTTACCAACGCTCCTGTCCTGGCGACATTGGCTTGAGGGGGCACGTCACCCTTTTCTCATCTGGACCGACCACCGTAACCTGGAGTATATCCAGGCAGCGAGGAGGCTTAATCCCCGTCAGGCAAGGTGGGCCATGTTCTTTACGAGGTTTCACTTTACCCTCTCGTACATGCCACGTTCCCGGAACCGGAAGGCTGACGCACTGTCGCGTCTCTACGACACCGAGGAGCGGACCATCGATCCTACTCCCATACTTCCCGCCTCCTGTCTGGTGGCACCGGTGGTATGGGAGGTGGATGCGGACATCGAGCGGGCGGGTCGGTTAGAACCCACTCCACCTCAGTGTCCCGTGGGCCTGAAATACGTTCCGCTTGGTGTGCGCGGTCGCCTGATCCGATGGTCCCACACTCTACCCTCCTCGGGTCATCCTGTGGTGGAACGGACAGTGCGGGACCTGAAGGGGAGGTACTGGTGGCCCACCTTGGTTGAGGATGTTCGCCGTTATGTCTCTTCCTGTTCGGTATGCGCCCAGTGCAAGGCTCCTAGACACCTGCCTCGAGGGAAATTACAGCCCCTCCCCGTTCCACAATGGCCTTGGTCTCACCTCTCGGTGGATTTCCTCACGGATCTCCCGCCGTCCCAGGGGAACACTGCGATCCTGGTCGTTGTGGATCGGTTCTCTAAGTCCTGCCGTCTGCTCCCTTTGCCCGGTCTTCCTACGGCCCTGCAGACCGCGGAGGCCCTGTTCACCCATGTCTTCCGGCACTATGGGGTGCCCGAGGACATCGTATCTGATCGGGGTCCCCAGTTCACGTCCAGGGTGTGGAGATCGTTTATGGAGAGGCTGGGGGTCTCGGTCAGCCTGACCTCGGGTTTCCACCCCGAGAGTAATGGGCAGGTAGAGCGCATTAACCAGGATGTGGGCAGGTTCCTGCGGTCGTATTGCCGGGACCGGCCAGGGGAGTGGGCGCAGTTTGTACCATGGGCCGAGATGGCCCAGAACTCTCAGCGCCACTCCTCTACTAACCTGTCACCCTTCCAGGTTGTATTGGGGTATCAGCCGGTCCTGGTGCCATGGCAACAGAGCCGGATGGAGGCATGGGTGAAGCGCTCTCAGGAGACCTGGAATGCGGTCCAGGAGTGTCTAAGGAGGGCTGGTGAACGACACAAAGAGAGCACTGACCGCCACCGCAGTGAAGCCCCCGTGTTTAACCCGGGGGACAGAGTGTGGCTCTCGACCCTCCGCCTGCCCCTCCGCCTGCCCTGCCGGAAGCTGGGTCCGCGGTTTGTGGGGCCGTTCAAAGTCCTGAGGAGGATAAACGAGGTGTGTTACAGGTTACAACTCCCTTCATATTACCGCATTAACCCCTCGTTTCATGTGTCTCTCCTCAGGCCGGTGGTAGCTGGTCCGCTACAGGACGATGAGGTGCTGGAGGTCCCCCCGCCCCCCCTGGACATCGGGGGGGCCCCGGCGTACACAGTCCGAGCCATCCTGGACTCCCGACGTCGGGTAGGGTGCCTGCAGTACCTCGTTGGACTGGGAGGGGTACGGTCCGGAGGAGAGGTGCTGGGTTCCGGCAGTGGACGTTCTGGATCCACCTATGCTGCAGGAATTCCACCGTCGCCGTCCGGATCGGCCGGCGCCTTGCCCTCCGGGCCGTCCCCGAGGCCGGCGTCAGGGGAGGGCTACTGTCACAGTATCCAACGAAGGTGGCGCCCCTCCTCGGTCGGGCGGCGCTCGGCAGTCATCGTCGCCGGCCTATTAGCTACCACCGATCTATGTTTCTGTGTCTTTTGGTTTTGTCTGTTTATCCCGCACCTGTTTCGTGTCTGTCATTAGTGGGGGGTTATTTAGTGTGTATTTTCAGTTTGGGTTCTCATGCGGGATTGTTTATTGTCCACTCAGGACAGTTGTGTGTGTGGCCTGTTTCGCTGGCCTGCGTAAGCTTTATTGCCGGGCTCCGGCTTTTTCCCTCGTGTTTATTTTGGGAATGTGTTTTCCCTGGCAGACTTTATTGAGCGCCCTGTGCCTTTCGGCTATTGTGTTTTGCCCGTTGCATTAAAACTCTGTTGCTCCGGCCTTCTGTCTCCTGCGCCTGATTCCGCATCTCCACTGGTCCTAGAATTCCGTGACACTTATTTCCCTCATTAAAATGCAAATCAATTTATAACATTTTTGACATGCGTTTTTCTGGATTTTTTGTTGTTATTCTGTCTCTCACTGTTCAATTAAACCTACCATTAAAATTATAGACTGGTCATTTCTTTGTCAGTGGGCAAACGTACAAAATCAGCAGGGGATCAAATACTTTTTTCCCTCACTGTAGTTTTAGCATTGTAGCTGCCAATGGAAATGGCCAATGCTAAAACAGACTGAGATCGAGGCTTGGCAACTGTATTTTTCATATTTGCTTGAATGCAAAAGGTGTAAATTTATACAACCAATGTTAAACATGTATTTTTTCCCCTGGAAGAATGGCACTCACCAAAACAATTTCTATCCTAAAATAATATATTAGCTTTTTATTTAACGGTATTGGTTTGTTAAGATATTTTATCAGTTTGCATTTTATTTGTGTTCAAACTGTTGTGGTTTGTTTTCGTGTTGACCCATAGATAAAACAAGTTAGATGTGAAAAAAAATATTGGTGACTGTTTTTCTAAATTCTTTGCTTGACCGCAGCATCTTTGCAGGATTTTAGTTGAACATGTACTTTACAAAATATATTAACTTGACAAGTGTCCTTTTGTATGTGACCTGTACTATATGGCTTCATTTAATATTGTGTACATATGATTTACTTTGTTTTATGTAGTGTTATAGATCTAGATTTTGTACAAAATGGTCATCTGTACAGAATAAAACATCAATAGCAATGACAAGAAGTCAATGTGGCACATACATTCTTTTCCTCTTTCACGTGTAACTTTGCATTATTAGAAATAACAAGTCATATTTTTATCTGTTTTAACTCTTCAAGGTTTGTTCCCTATTCAAAATGTCTTTGACCAGATTTCAGTCCATAGTCTTTGTGTGCTTTTCTCACAGTTTCAAGTGGTGTACATCTATATTGAATGAATAAAGAGAATATTTGAACTTATATTTTCAACCATACATCAATTCTGGAGTCATTTTACTTAACGGGAAGTCTCAACGTGGACAGTTGTTAGGAGTTTTGACAGTTTATGTATGATTGACCTGAAATAAAAAGGGGTTGCAAAAGTTGATTTGATAAAAGGGTGTTTGATTTAGTATTTCCGGGTTTTTGGTTTATGGTCTATGTTTATGTATTTCTATGTGTAGTCTAGTAAGTGTGTTTCTATGTAGAGTTAATTGGGGTGGACTTCCAATTGAATGCAGCTGTGTGGTGTTGCCTTTGATTGGAAGTCCTATATTAGTTGGGTGTGTTTGTCTGTGTGTTTGTGGGAGATTGTTCTGTGTTTAGCCTTGTGCCTTGCCAGACTGTCTGTATACCGTTCGTTCACTTGTTTTGTTATTTTGGTGTTCATTTTGGAAAGTTAATAAACGTCAAGATGAGCGTACACATACCTGCTGCGTTTTGGTCCTCCATTACCGACGAAAACCGTGACAGAATCTCCCACCAACTAAGGACCAAGCAGCAGAAGAAAAAGGATTTCGAGTTGGACTGGCGGGAGAGATGGACCTGGGAGGAAGTTCTGGACGGGGCTGGACCTTGGCACCAGGCTGGGGAGTACCGTCGCCCACGGGAGGAAATTGAGGCAGCCAAGGCAGAGAGGCGGAGGTACGAAGCCTTGGACGCGCTGAGGGAGAAGCACGAGAGGCACCCCCAAGATTTTTTTTGGGGGGGGCACACGGGTAGTTTGGCTAGGCCTAGAAAGAGCCGGAAGCCAGCTACCCGTGGTTATATGGAGGAGCGTATGAGGTGGAGAGCGCCATGTTTCGCTGAGGAGCGCACTATCTCACCCATACGCATGCACAGTCCGGTGCGCGTTATTCCAGCCCCTCGCAGGTGCCGTGCTAGAGCGGGCATCCAGCCTGGTAGGAGGATGCCTGCGCAGCGCATCTGGTCGCCGGTACGCCTCCGAGGACCAGGCTACCCAACTCCCGCTCTACGCACGGCTACCATCAGGCCCCTGCACAGCCCAGTCTGCCCTGTACAAGCACCCCGCTCGTACAGGGCTACTAGTTCCATCCAGCGAAGACGGGTTGTGCAGGAGGTAAGATCAAGACCAACTGTGCGCCTCCATAGCCCTGGGTTTCCAGCTCCTGTCTCTCATGCGGACCCGGAAGTGCGTCAACCCAGTCCGACTCGTCCTGTTCCCGCTCCCCGCACTAACCTGGAGGTCCGTGTTACCAGTCTGGTACGCCCAGTACCAGCACCACGCACAAGGCATCTAGTGCGTAAACCCAGCCTCGCCAGTCTAAAGTCGCCAGAGCTGCCCGCCAGTCAACAGTCACCAGAGCTGCCCGCCAGTCAACAGTCACCAGAGCTGCCCGCCAGTCAAGAGTCGCCAGAACAGCCCGTCAGTCAAGAGTCGCCAGAACAGCCCGTCAGTCAAGAGTCGCCAGAACAGCCCGTCAGTCAAGAGTCGCCAGAACAGCCAGTCAGTCAAGAGTCGCCAGAGCCGCCCGTCAGTGAGGAATCGCCAGAGCCACCCACTAGTCAGGAGCTGCCAGAGTGGCCAAACTGCCCGGAGATGCCAGAGTGGCCAGACTGCCCGGAGATGCAAGAGTGGCCAGACTGCCCGGAGATGCCAGAGTGGCCAGACTGCCCGGAGATGCCAGAGTGGCCAGACTGCCCGGAGATGCCAGAGTGGCCAGACTGCCCCGAGCTGCCAGAGTGGCCAGACTGCCCCGAGCTGCCAGAGTGGCCAGACTGCCCCGAGCTGCCAGAGTGGCCAGACTGCCCCGAGCCGCCAGACTGCCCGGACTGCCCCGAGCCGCCAGACTGCCCGGACTGCCCCGAGCCGCCAGACTGCCCGGACTGCCCCGAGCCGCCAGACTGCCCGGACTGCCCCGAGCCGCCAGACTGCCCCGACTGCCCCGAGCCGCCAGACTGCCCCGACTGCCCCGAGCCGCCAGACTCGCCAGACTGCCCCGAGCCGCCAGACTGCCCCGAGCCGCCAGACTGCCCAGACTGCCCCGAGCCGCCAGACTGCCCCGACTGCCCCGAGCTGCCAGAGTGGCCCGACTGCCTGGAACGGCCAGAACCGGAGCCACCTCCAGATATAGGTGGGTTGGGGACGGGGGGTGTAGCACAGTGCCGTCGTTGACGGCAGCCACCCTCTCTTCCCTCCCTTTAGTAGGGGGAAATGTTGTTTTTGTTGTTTGGGGTTGTTGTTTTTTTTGTTTTTTTTAAGGTGCTTCCGGGGTTAGCACCTTTAAGGGGGGGGGGGTACTGTCACGTCCTGGCCAGTATAAGGGTTAATTGTTATTGTAGTTTGGTCAGGACGTGGCAGAGGGTATTTGTTTTATGTGGTTCGGGGTGGTGTTTTGGTAAAAGGGTGTTTGATTTAGTATTTCCGGGTTTTTGGTTTATGGTCTATGTTTATGTATTTCTATGTGTAGTCTAGTAAGTGTGTTTCTATGTAGAGTTAATTGGGGTGGACTTCCAATTGAAGGTAGCTGTGTGGTGTTGCCTTTGATTGGAAGTCCTATATTAGTTGGGTGTGTTTGTCTGTGTGTTTGTGGGAGATTGTTCTGTGTTTAGCCTTGTGCCTTGCCAGACTGTCTGTATATCGTTCGTTCACTTGTTTTGTTATTTTGGTGTTCATTTTGGAAAGTTAATAAACGTCAAGATGAGCGTACACATACCTGCTGCGTTTTGGTCCTCCATTACCGACGAAAACCGTGACAGAATCTCCCACCAACTAAGGACCAAGCAGCAGAAGAAAAAGGATTTCGAGTTGGACTGGCGGGAGAGATGGACCTGGGAGGAAGTTCTGGACGGGGCTGGACCTTGGCACCAGGCTGGGGAGTACCGTCGCCCACGGGAGGAAATTGAGGCAGCCAAGGCAGTGAGGCGGAGGTACGAAGCCTTGGACGCGCTGAGGGAGAAGCACGAGAGGCACCCCCAATCATTTTTTGGGGGGGGGCACACGGGTAGTTTGGCTAGGCCTAGAAAGAGCCGGAAGCCAGCTACCCGTGGTTATATGGAGGAGCGTATGAGGTGGAGAGCGCCATGTTTCGCTGAGGAGCGCACCATCTCACCCATACGCATGCACAGTCCGGTGCGCGTTATTCCAGCCCCTCGCAGGTGCCGTGCTAGAGCGGGCATCCAGCCTGGTAGGAGGATGCCTGCGCAGCGCATCTGGTCGCCGGTACGCCTCCGAGGACCAGGCTACCCAACTCCCGCTCTACGCACGGCTACCATCAGGCCCCTGCACAGCCCAGTCTGCCCTGTACAAGCACCCCGCTCGTACATGGCTACTAGTTCCAACCAGCGAAGACGGGTTGTGCAGGAGGTAAGATCAAGACCAACTGTGCGCCTCCATAGCCCTGGGTTTCCAGCTCCTGTCTCTCATGCGGACCCGGAAGTGCGTCAACCCAGTCCGACTCGTCCTGTTCCCGCTCCCCGCACTAGCCTGGAGGTGCGTGTTACCAGTCTGGTACGCCCAGTACCAGCACCACGCACAAGGCATCTAGTGCGTAAACCCAGCCTCGCCAGTCTAAAGTCGCCAGAGCTGCCCGCCAGTCAACAGTCACCAGAGCTGCCCGCCAGTCAACAGTCACCAGAGCTGCCTGCCAGTCAAGAGTCGCCAGAACAGCCCGTCAGTCAAGAGTCGCCAGAACAGCCCGTCAGTCAAGAGTCGCCAGAACAGCCCGTCAGTCAAGAGTCGCCAGAACAGCCCGTCAGTCAAGAGTCGCCAGAACAGCCCGTCAGTCAAGAGTCGCCAGAGCCGCCCGTCAGTGAGGAATCGCCAGAGCCACCCACTAGTCAGGAGCTGCCAGAGTGGCCAAACTGCCCGGAGATGCCAAAGTGGCCAGACTGCCCGGAGATGCCAGAGTGGCCAGACTGCCCGGAGATGCCAGAGTGGCCAGACTGCCCGGAGATGCCAGAGTGGCCAGACTGCCCGGAGATGCCAGAGTGGCCAGACTCCCCCGAGCTGCCAGAGTGGCCAGACTGCCCCGAGCTGCCAGAGTGGCCAGACTGCCCCGAGCTGCCAGAGTGGCCAGACTGCCCCGAGCCGCCAGACTGCCCGGACTGCCCCGAGCCGCCAGACTGCCCGGACTGCCCCGAGCCGCCAGACTGCCCGGACTGCCCCGAAGGGTTAATTGTTATTGTAGTTTGGTCAGGACGTGGCAGAGTGTATTTGTTTTATGTGGTTCGGGGTGGTGTTTTGGTAAAAGGGTGTTTGATTTAGTATTTCCGGGTTTTTGGTTTATGGTCTATGTTTATGTATTTCTATGTGTAGTCTAGTAAGTGTGTTTCTATGTAGAGTTAATTGGGGTGGACTTCCAATTGACGGCAGCTGTGTGGTGTTGCCTTTGATTGGAAGTCCTATATTAGTTGGGTGTGTTTGTCTGTGTGTTTGTGGGAGATTGTTCTGTGTTTAGCCTTGTGCCTTGCCAGACTGTCTGTGTATCGTTCGTTCACTTGTTTTGTTATTTTGGTGTTCATTTTGGAAAGTTAATAAACGTCAAGATGAGCGTACACTTACCTTCTGCGTTTTGGTCCTCCATTACCGACGAAAACCGTGACAAGAACAGTTATAGCCCTTGGTTCACTCCAGACTTGACTGCCCTTGACCAGCACAAAAACATCCTGTGGCGTACTGCACTAGCATCGAATAGTCCCTGCGATATGCAACTTTTCAGGGAAGTCAGGAACCAATATACACAGGCAGTTTAGGAAAGCAAAGGCTAGCTTTTTCAAACAGAAATGTTCATCCTGTAGCACAAATTCCAAAAAGTTCTGGGACACTGTAAAGTCCATGGAGAATAAGAGCACCTCCTCCCAGCTGCCCACTGCACTGAGGCTAGGAAACACTGTCACCATCGATAAATCCACGATAATCGAGAATTTAAAGAAGCATTTCTCTACGGCTGGCCATGCTTTCCACCTGGCTACCCCAACCCCGGCCAACAGCTCTGCACCCCCCGCAGCAACTGGTCCAAGCCCCCCCTTCTCCTTCACCCAAATGCAGACAGCTTATGTTCTGATAGAGCTGCAAAATCTGGATCCCTACAAATCAGCTGGGCTAGACAATCTGGACCCTCTCTTCCTAAAATTATCCACCCGCCATTGTTGCAACCCCTATTACTAGCCTGTTCAACCTCTCTTTCGTATCATCTGAGATTCCTAAAGATTGGAAAGCGGCAGCAGTCATCCCCTCTTCAAAGGGGGAGACACTCTAGACCCAAACTGTTACAAATCTATATCCATCCTGCCCTGCCTCTAAAGTCTTTGAAAGCAAAGTGAACAAACAGATCACTGACCATTTCGAATCCCACCGTACCTTCTCCGCTATGCAATCCGGTTTCCGAGCTGGTCATGGGTGCACCTCAGCCACGCTCAAGGTCCTAAACGATATCATAACTGTCATCGATAAAAGACAGTACTGTGCAGCCATTTTCATCGACCTGGCCAAGGCTTTTGACTCAGTCAATCACTGCATTCTTATCGTCAGACTCAACAGCCTTGGTTTCTCAAATGACTGCCTCGCCTGGTTCACCAACTACTTCTCAGATAGAGTTCAGTGTGTCAAATCAGAGGGCCTGTTGTCCGGACCTCTGGCAGTCATTATGTGGGTGCCACAGCGTTCAATTCTCGGGCTGACTCTTTTCTCTGAATACATCAATGATGTCGCTCTTGCTGCTGGCGATTCTCTGATCCACCTATACGCAGACGAAACCATTCTATATACATCTGGCCTTTCTTTGGACACTGTGTTAACAAACCTCCAGACGAGCTTCAATGCCATACAACACTCCTTCTGTGGCCTCCAACTGCTCTTAAATGCAAGTAAAACTAAATGCATGGTCTTCAACCGATCGCTGCACGCACCTGCCCGTCTACGATCACTACTCTGGACGGTTCTGACTTAGAATATGTGGACAACTACAAATACCTAGGTGTCTGGTTAGAATGTAAACTCTCCTTCCAGACTCATGTTAAGCATCTCCAATCCAAAATTAAATCTAGAATCAGCTTCCTATTTTGCAACAAAGCATCCTTCACTCATGCTGCCAAACATACCCTCTTAAAACTGACTATCCTACCAATCCTTGATCATTTACAAAATAGCCTCCAACACTCTACTCAGAAAATTGGATGCAATCTATCACAGTGCCATCCGTTTTGTCACCAAAGCCCCATATACTAACCACCACTGCGACCTGTATGCTCTCGTTGGCTGGTCCTCGCTACATATTCCTCGCCAAACCCACTGGCTCTAGGTCATTTATAAGTCTTTGCAAGGTATAGCTCCGCCTTATCTCAGCTGGTCACTGGTCAACATAGCAACACCCCTCGTAGCACGCGCTCCAGCAGGTATATTTCACTGGTCATCCCCAAAGCCTACACTTCCTTTGGCCGCCTTTCCTTCCAGTTCTCTGCTGCCAATGACTGGAACGAATTGCAAAAATCACTGAAGTTGGAGACATATCTCCCTCACTATCTAAGCATCAGCTGTCAGAGCAGCTTACCGATCGCTGCAGCAGTACACAGCCCATCAGTAAATAGCCCATCCAACCAACTACCTACCTCACCCCATATTTGTTTTGGTTTTTCTGCTCTTTTGCACAAAGTATTTCTACTTGCACATCCTCACCTGCACATCTTTTTCTCCAGTGTTAATTGCTAAATTGTAATTACTTCGCCACTATGGCCTATTTATTGCCTTACCTCCTTACTTCATTTGCACACACTGTATACAGATTTTTTCGATTGTGTTATTGACTGAACGTTTGTTTATTGTCACGTCCTGACCAGTATGAGGGTTATTTGTTATTGTAGTTTGGTCAGGACGTGGCAGAGGGTATTTGTTTTATGTGGTTCGGGGTGGTGGTTTATTTAGTAGGGTGTTTGATTTATTATTTCTGGGTTTTGGTTTATGTTCTATGTTTTGTACTTCTATGTTCTTTCTGGGTTGGTGTATTTCTATGTGTAGGTTAATGGGGGATTGGACTCTCAATTGGAGGCAGGTGCTTTCTCGTTGCCTCTGATTGAGAGTCCTATATATGGGTAATTGTTTGGTGCAGTGTTGTGGGAGATTGTTTCTTGTTTTGCCTGTGTGAGCCTGACAAGACTGTTTTGTTGTTCGTGCGTTTCGTTTTGTTGTTTTGGGTGTTCACTTTATTTAAAAATAAATATCAAGATGAGCATCCATATTCCTGCTGCGTTTTGGTCCTCTATTCCCGACGACAACCGTTACAGAATCTCCCACCACAAAAGGACCAAGCAGCGGAGAAAGGAGCAAGGGGAATTCAATATGGACTGGCGGGAGAAATGGACGTGGGAGCAGATTCTGGCCGGAGAGGGCCCATGGAGGAAGTCTAGTGAGGACCGGGAAGGCTACCGGGGAATACGACTGGCGTTTAAGCCCGAGAGGCAGCCCCAATAATTTTTTTTGGGGGGGCACATGGGTAGTTTGGCTGGGCGAGGAGTGAGCCCCAGGCCAAATCCCCGTACCTTTTCTGGGCAACCAGTGAATGGACAGGTCCCGTGCTTCGGTGTAATGGGTACTGTGGCGAGGCCAAGTATTTTTAGGCCGGTACGCGCAATACCAGCGCCCCGCATTTGCCAGGGGGAAGTGGGCATCCAGCCAGTAAGAGCGATGCCAGTTCTGCGCTCGAGACCGCCAGTACGCCTCTACGGTCCAGTGCGTCAGCCCTGTCCGACTCGTCCTGTTCCCGCTCCCCGACACTAGCCCTGAGGTGCGTGTTCCCAGGCTGATACCTCCAGTACCAGCACCACGCATCAGGCTTCCAGTGCGTCAGCCCAGTCTGACTCGTCCTGTTCCCGCTCCCCGCACTAGCCCTGAGGTGCGTGTTCCCAGGCTGATACCTCCAGTACCAGCACCACGCATCAGGCTTCCAGTGCGTTAGCCCAGTCCGACACGGCCTGTTCCTGCTCCCCGCACTAGCCCTGAGGTGCGTGTTCCCAGGCTGATACCTCCAGTACCAGCACCACGCATCAGGCTTCCAGTGTGTCAACCCAGTCCGACTCGGACTGTTCCCGCTCCCCGCACTAGCCCTGAGGTGCGTGTTCCCAGGCTGATACCTCCAGTACCAGCACCACGCATCAGGCTTCCAGTGCGTCAACCCAGTCCGACTCGGCCTGTTCCCACTCCCCGCACTAGCCCTGAGGTGCGTGTCCCCAGACTGGCACATCCAGTACCAGTACCACGCATCAGGCTTCCAGTGCGTCAGCCCAGCCTCGAGAGTTCGGCAACAGTGTGCGGTCCAGAGTATCCGGCAACGGTGTGCGGTCCAGAGTATCCGGCAACGGTGTGCGGTCCAGAGTATCCGGCAACGGTGTGCGGTCCAGAGTATCCGGCAACGGTGTGCGGTCCAGAGTATCCGGCAACGGTGTGCGGTCCAGAGTATCCGGCAACGGTGTACGGTCCAGAGTATCCGGCAACGGTGTGCGGTCCAGAGTATCCGGCAACGGTGTGCGGTCCAGAGTATCCGGCAACGGTGTGCTGTCCAGAGTATCCGGCAACGGTGTGCAGTCCAGAGTATCCGGCAACAGTGTGCAGTCCAGAGTATCCGGCAACAGTGTGCAGTCCAGAGTATCCGGCAACAGTGTCTAGTCCGGAACCGAGGGAGACTGCCTGTGATCCGGAACCGAGGGAGTCTGCCCGCGACCCGGAACCGAGGGAGTCTGCCCGTGACCCGGAACCGAGGGAGTCTGCCCGTGACCCGGAACCGAGGAAGTCTGCCCGCGACCCGGAACCGAGGGGGTCTGCCCGCGACCCGGAACCGAGGGGGTCTGCCCGTGACCCGGAACCAAAGGGATCTGCCTGTGACCTGGAACCGAGGGGGTCTTTCCTGTGACCCGGAACCGAGGGGGTCGGCCTGCGACCCGGAACCGAAGGGGTCTGCCTGTGACACGGAACCGGGTGAGTCTGCCTATGACCCGGAACCGGGTGAGTCTGCCTATGACCCGTAACCAAGGGAGTCCATCAGCGACCCAGAACCGGGTGAGTCTGCCTATGACCCGGAACCAAAGGAGTCTATCAGCAACCCGGAACTAAGTAAGTCAGTTGACGATCCGGAACTAAAAATGATTAACTATGTATTTAATGAGTCTGCCTACAGTGTGGAAAGGAAGAGGTCTGCCTACGATCCGGAACAAGGGGAATCTGCCTACGGCCCGAAACTAATCAAGTCTGTCTGCATTCTGGAGGACAGTAGGCCGGAGCCAGAACCACCTCCTGTATAGGTGGGTTGGGGAGGGGGGGTGTAGCACAAGTGCCGTCGGTGACGGCAGCCACCCTCCCTTCCCTCCCTTTAGTTTAGGGGGATTCTTTTGTTGTTGTTTTGGTGTTTTTTGTTTATTTATGAGGTGCATCCGGGGTCTGCACCTTTAGGGGGGGTTCTGTCACGTCCTGACCAGTATAAGGGTTATTTGTTATTGTAGTTTGGTCAGGACGTGGCAGAGGGTATTTGTTTTATGTGGTTCGGGGTGGTGGTTTATTTAGTAGGGTGTTTGATTTATTATTTACGGGTTTTGGTTTATGTTCTATGTTTTGTACTTCTATGTTCTTTCTGGGTTGGTGTATTTCTATGTGTAGGTTAATGTGGGGTTGGACTCTCAATTGGAGGCAGGTGCTTTCTCGTTGCCTCTGATTGAGAGTCCTATATATGGGTAATTGTTTGGTGTAGTGTTGTGGGAGATTGTTTCTTGTTTTGCCTGTGTGAGCCTGACAAGACTGTTTTGTTGTTTGTGCGTTTTCGTTTTGTTGTTTTTGGTGTTCTCGTTATTTAAAATAAATATCAAGATGAGGATCCACATTCCTGCTGCGTTTTGGTCCTCTATTCCCGACGACAACTGTTATATTTATACCATTTGTAACTGTTGTTGTTTTTGTCTCACTGCTTTGCTTTATCTTGGCCAGGTCGCAGTTGTAATTTATAACTTGTTCTCAACAGGCCTACCTGGTGAAATAAATAAAAAAATAAAAAATCAGAAATACAGTGTAGACATTGTTAATGTTGTAAATGACTATTGTAGCTGGAAACGGCAGATTTATGGAATATCTGCATAGGCGTACAGAGGCCCATAATCAGCAACTATCCCTCCTTGTGTTTCAATGGCACGTTGTGTTAGCTAATCCAAGTTTATCATTTTAAAAGGCTAATTGATTACTAGAAAATGCTGTTGCAATTATGTTAGCACAGCTGAAAACTGTTGTTCTCATTAAAAAAGCAATAAAACTGGCCATCTTTAGACTAGTTGAGTATCTGGAGCATCAGCATTTGTTGGTTCGATTGCACAAAATGGCCAGAAACAAAGACTTTCTTCTGAAGCTCGTCAGTCTATTCTTGTTCTGAGAAATGAAGGCTATTGTAAAGATGTGCAATGAAAGTCAGAAAGCAAGTTCAGGGAGTGAGTGTTTTAATAAATAAACACGAAACACGCATAGAACTGACACAGGAACAGAAACAATAATGCCTGCGGAAGGAACCAAAGGGAATGACATATATAGGGAAGGAAATCAGGGAGGTGATGGAGTCCAGTTGAGTCTGATGACGCGCAGGTCCTACCATCTCAACTACACAGTACTGGACAAAGTTATACTTACCAATTGAATCAAACATGTTTTAGACCTTGTTTATGGAAAACTGTTTATAACTGTGTTGCATGGTTGCAACTTGCTGAAAATTGTCCATAGAGTTCCTACCATTTCAACTACCCAGTAAAGCACACATTTTTACTTACCAATTGCATAAACATGTTTTAGACCTTGTTTATGGAAAACTGTTTATAACTATTTTTCATGGTTGCAACTTGCTGAAAATTGTCCATATTGTTCCTACGATCTCAACTACAAAGTTTTACTTACCAATTGCATCAAACAAGTTTTAGACCTGCTTTATGGAAAACGGTTTATAATTGTATTTCATGGTTGCAACTTGCTGAAAATTGTCCACAGTGTTCCTATCATCTCGACTACCCAGTATATAACTAGATTTCTCTTATCAATTGCATGAAAAAATGTTTTAGACCTTGTTTATGAAAAACAGTTTATAACTGTATTTCATGGTTGCTACTTGCTGAAAATTGTTCGTAGTATTCCTACCATCTCAACTACACAGTACTGGACAAAGTTTTAATTACCAATTCCGTCAAACATGTTTTAGACCTTGTTTATGGAATACTGTTTATAACTGTATTTTGTGGTTGCAACTTGCTGAAAATTGTCCATTGTGTTCCTACCATCTCACCAACACAGTACTGGACAAAGTTTTACTTACCAATTGCATCAAACATGTTTTAGACCTTATTTATGGAAAACTGTTTATAACTATTTTCCATGGTTGCAACTTGCTGCAAATTGTCCATAGTTTTCCTACCATCTCAACTGCACAGTACTGGACAAAGTTTTACTTACCAATTACATCAAACATGTTTTAGACCATGTTTATGGAAAACTGTTTATAAGTATTTTCCATGGTTGCATCTTGCTGAAAATAGTCCAGTGTTCCTACCATCTCAACTACACAGTACTGGACAAAGTTTTACTTACCAATTGCATCAAACATGTTTTAGACCTTGTTTATGGAAAACTGTTTATAACTGTTTTTTATGGTTGCAACTTGCTGAAAATTGTCCATATTGTTCCTACAATCTCAACTACAAAGTTTTACCTACCAATTGCATCAAACATGTTTTAGACCTTGTTTATGGAATACTGTTTTTGACAGTAATTAGTAGTTAGAACTTTCTGATAATTGTCCGTAGTGTTCCTACCATCTCAACTACACAGTACTGGACACAGTTTTACATACCAATTGCATCAAACATGTTTTTGAACTTGTTTATGGAAAACATTTTATAACTGTATTTCATGGTTGCAACTTGCTGAAAATTGTCCATAGGGTTCCTACCATCTCGAGTACCCAGTACTGCACACATGTTTACTTACAAATAGCATCGAACATGTTTTAGACCTTGTTTATGGAAAACTGTTTGTAACATTTTCCATTGTTGCAACTTGCTGAAAATTGTCCATTGTGTTCCTACCATCTCAACTACACAGTACTGGACAAAGTTTTACTTACTAATTGCATCCAACATGTTTTAGACCTTGTTTATGGAAAACTGTTTATAACATTTTCCATGGTTGCAACTTGCTGAAAATTGTCCATTGTGTTCCTACCATCTGAACTACACAGTACTGGTCAAAGTTTTACTTACCAATTGCATCAAACATGTTTTAGACCTTGTTTATGGAATACTGTTTATAACTATATTTTGTGGTTGCAACTTGCTGAAAATTGTCCATAGCGTTCCTACCATCTCAACTACACAGTACTGGACACAGTTTTACTTTCAAATTGAATCAAACATGTTTTAGACCTTGTTTATGGAAAACTGTTTATAACTATTTTACATTGTTGCAACTTGCTGAAAATAGTCCATAGTGTTCCTACCATCTCATATACACAGTACTGGACAAAGTTTTACTTACCAATTGCATCAAACATGTTTTAGACATTGTTTATGGAAAATAGTTTATAGCTCTTTTCATTGTTGCAACTTGCTAAAAATAGTCCATATTGTTCCTATCATCTGAACTAAACAGTACTGGACAAAGTGTTACTTACCAATTGCATCAAACATGTTTTAGACCTTGTTTATGGAAAACTTTTTATAACATTTTCCATGGTTGCAATTTGCTGAAAATTGTCCGTAGTTTTCCTACCATCTCAACTACACAGTACTGGACAAAGTTTTACTTACCAATTGCATCAAACATGTTTTTGAACTTGTTTATGGAAAACATTTTATAACTGTATTTCATGGTTGCAACTTGCTGAAAATTGTCCATAGGGATTATACCATCTCGAGTACCCAGTACTGCACACATTTTTACTTACAAATAGCATCGAACATGTTTTAGACCTTGTTTATGGAAAACTGTTTATAAAATGTTACATGGTTGCAACTTGCTGAAAATTGTCCATTGTGTTCCTACCATCTCAACTACACAGTACTGGACAAAGTTGTACTTACCAATTGCATCGAACATGTTTTAGACCTTGTTTATGGAAAGCTGTTTAAAACATTTTCCATGGTTGCAACTTGCTGAAAATTGTCCGTAGTGTTCCTACCATCTCAACTACACAGTACTGGACAAAGTTTTACTTACCAATTGCATCAAACATGTTTTAGACCTTGTTTATGGAAAACTGTTTATAACTATTTTACATTGTTGCAACTTGCTGAAAATAGTCCATAGTGTTCCTACCATCTCAAATACACAGTACTGGACATAGTTTTACTTACCAATTGCATCAAACATGTTTTAGACCTTGTTTATGGAAAACTGTTTATAAAATGTTACATGGTTGCAACTTGCTGAAAATTGTCCATTGTGTTCCTACCATCTCAACTACACAGTACTGGACAAAGTTGTACTTACCAATTGCATCAAACATGTTTTAGACATTGTTTATGGAAAATAGTTTATAGCGCTTTTCATTGTTGCAACTTGCTAAAAATAGTCCATATTGTTCCTATCATCTGAACTAAACAGTACTGGACAAAGTGTTACTTACCAATTGCATCAAACATGTTTTAGACCTTGTTTATGGAAAACTGTTTATAACATTTTCCATGGTTGCAATTTGCTGAAAATTGTCCGTAGTTTTCCTACCATCTCAACTACACAGTACTGGACAAAGTTTTACTTACCAATGGCATCAAACATGTTTTTGAACTTGTTTATGGAAAACATTTTATAACTGTATTTCATGGTTGCAACTTGCTGAAAATTGTCCATAGGGATTATACCATCTCGAGTACCCAGTACTGCACACATTTTTACTTACAAATAGCATCGAACATGTTTTAGACCTTGTTTATGGAAAACTGTTTATAAAATGTTACATGGTTGCAACTTGCTGAAAATTGTCCATTGTATTCCTACCATCTCAACTACACAGTACTGGACAAAGTTGTACTTACCAATTGCATCAAACATGTTTTAGACCTTGTTTATGGAATACTGTTTTTGACTGTAATTCGTAGTTAGAACTTGCTGATAATTGTCCATAGCGTTCCTACCATCTCAAGTACACAGTACTGGACACATTTTTACTTACCAATTAAATTAAACATGTTTTAGACCTTGTTTATGGAAAACTGTTTAACTTTTTTCCATGGTTGCAACTTGCTGAAAATTGTCCGTAGTGTTCCTACCATCTCAACTACACAGTACTGGACAAAGTTCTACTTACCAATTGCATCAAACATGTTTTTGAACTTGTTTATGGAAAACATTTTATAACTGTATTTCATGGTTGCAACTTGCTGAAAATTGTCCATAGGGTTCCTACCATCTCGAGTACCCAGTACCGCACTCATTTTTACTTACAAATAGCATCGAACATGTTTTAGACCTTGTTTATGGAATACTGTTTTTAACTGTAATTCGTAGTTGCAACTTGCTGAGAATTGTCCATAGCGTTCCAACCATCTCAACTACACAGTACTGGACACAGTTGTAAATACCAATTGCATCAAACATGTTTTAGATATTGTTTATGGAAAACTGTTTAACTATTTTCCATGGTTGCAACTTGCTGAAAATTGTCCGTAGTGTTCCTACCATCTCAAATACACAGTACTGGACAAATTTCTACTTACCAATTGCATCAAACATGTTTTTGAACTTGTTTATGGAAAACATTTTATAACTGTCTTTCATGGTTGCAACTTGCTGAAAATTGTCCTTAGGGCTCCTACCATCTCGAGTACCCAGTACTGCACACATTTTTACTTACAAATAGCATCGAACATGTTTTAGACCTTGTTTATGGAAAACTGTTTATAACATTTTCCATGGTTGCAACTTGCTGAAAATTGTCCATTGTGTTCCTACCATCTCAACTACACAGTACTGGACAAAGTTTTACTTACTAATTGCATCCAACATGTTTTAGACCTTGTTTAGGGAAAACTGTTTAAAAAATATTCCATGGTTGCAACTTGCTGAAAATTGTCCTTAGTGTTCCTACCATCTCAACTACACAGTACTGGACATAATTTTACTTACCAATTGCATCAAACATGTTTTAGACCTTGTTTATGGAAAACTGTTTATAACTGTTTTTTATGGTTGCAACTTGCTGAAAATTGTCCATATTGTTCCTACAATCTCAACTACAAAGTTGTACTTACCAATTGCATCAAACATGTTTTAGACCTTGTTTATGGAATACTGTTTTTGACTGTAATTCGTAGTTAGAACTTGCTGAGAATTGTCCATAGCATTCCTACCATCTCAACTACACAGTACTGGACACATTTTTACTTACCAATTGCATCAAACATGTTTTTGAACTTGTTTATGGAAAACATTTTATAACTGTATTTCATGGTTGCAACTTGCTGAAAATTGTCCATAGGGTTCCTACCATCTCGAGTACCCAGTACCGCACACATTTTTACTTACAAATAGCATCGAACATGTTTTAGACCTTGTTTATGCTAAACTGTTTATAACATTTTCCATGGTTGCAACTTGCTGAAAATTGTCCATTGTGTTCCTACCATCTCAACTACACAGTACTGGACAAAGTTTTACTTACTAATTGCATCAAACATGTTTTAGACCTTGTTTATGGAAAATAGTTTATAAAATTTTCCATGGTTGCAATTTACTGAAAATTGTCCGTAGTTTTCCTACCATCTCAACTACAGAGTACTGGACAAAGTTTTACTTACCAATTGCATCAAACATGTTTTTGAACTTGTTTATGGAAAACATTTTATAACTGTTTTTCATGGTTGCAACTTGCTGAAAATTGTCCATAGGGATTATACCATCTCGAGTACCCAGTACTGCACACATTTTTACTTACAAATAGCATCGAACATGTTTTAGTCTTTGTTTATGGAAAACTGTTTATAAAATGTTACATGGTTGCAACTTGCTGAAAATTGTCCATTGTATTCCTACCATCTCAACTACACAGTACTGGACAAAGTTGTACTTACCAATTGCATCAAACATGTTTTAGACCTTGTTTATGGAATACTGTTTTTGACTGTAATTCGTAGTTAGAACTTGCTGATAATTGTCCATAGCGTTCCTACCATCTCAAGTACACAGTACTGGACACATTTTTACTTACCAATTAAATTAAACATGTTTTAGACCTTGTTTATGGAAAACTGTTTAACTTTTTTCCATGGTTGCAACTTGCTGAAAATTGTCCGTAGTGTTCCTACCATCTCAACTACACAGTACTGGACAAAGTTCTACTTACCAATTGCATCAAACATGTTTTTGAACTTGTTTATGGAAAACATTTTATAACTGTATTTCATGGTTGCAACTTGCTGAAAATTGTCCATAGGGTTCCTACCATCTCGAGTACCCAGTACCGCACTCATTTTTACTTACAAATAGCATCGAACATGTTTTAGACCTTGTTTATGGAATACTGTTTTTAACTGTAATTCGTAGTTGCAACTTGCTGAGAATTGTCCATAGCGTTCCAACCATCTCAACTACACAGTACTGGACACAGTTGTAAATACCAATTGCATCAAACATGTTTTAGATATTGTTTATGGAAAACTGTTTATAACATTTTCCATGGTTGCAACTTGCTGAAAATTGTCCATTGTGTTCCTACCATCTCAACTACACAGTACTGGACAAAGTTTTACTTACTAATTGCATCCAACATGTTTTAGACCTTGTTTATGGAAAACTGTTTATAACATTTTCCATGGTTGCAACTTGCTGAAAATTGTCCATTGTGTTCCTACCATCTCAACTACACAGTACTGGACAAAGTTTTACTTACTAATTGCATCAAACATGTTTTAGACCTTGTTTATGGAAAATAGTTTATAAAATTTTCCATGGTTGCAATTTGCTGAAAATTGTCCGTAGTTTTCCTACCATCTCAACTACAGAGTACTGGACAAAGTTTTACTTACCAATTGCATCAAACATGTTTTAGACCTTGTTTATGGAATACTGTTTATAACTGTATTTTGTGTTTGCAACTTGCTGAAAATTGTCCATAGCGTTCCTACCATCTCAACTACACAGTACTGGACAAAGTTTTACTTACCAATTGCATCAAACATGTTTTAGACATTGTTTATGGAAAATAGTTTATAGCGCTTTTCATTGTTGCAACTTGCTAAAAATAGTCCATATTGTTCCTATCATCTCAACTACACAGTACTGGACAAAGTTGTACTTACCAATTGCATCGAACATGTTTTAGACCTTGTTTATGGAAAACTGTTTAAAACATTTTCCATGGTTGCAACTTGCTGAAAATTGTCCACAGTGTTCCTACCATCTCAACTACACAGTACTGGTCAAAGTTTTAATTACCAATTGCGTCAAACATGTTTTAGAACTTGTTTATGGAAAACGGTTTATAACTGTATTTCATGGTTGCAACTTGCTGAAAATTGTCCGTAGTTTTCCTACCATCTCAACTACACAGTACTGGACAAAGTGTTACTTACCAATTGCATCAAACATGTTTTAGACCTTGTTTATGGAAAACTGTTTAGAACATTTTCCATGGTTGCAACTTGCTGAAAATCGTCCGTAGTGTTCCTACCATCTGAACTACACAGTACAGGACAAAGTTTTAATTACCAATTGCGTCAAACATGTTTTAGAACTTGTTTATGGAAAACGGTTTATAACTGTATTTCATGGTTGCAAATTGCTGAAAATTGTCCACAGTGATCCTATTATCTCGACTACCCAGTACATCCCTAGATTTTTCTTACCAATTGCATAAAAAATGTTTCAGACCTTGTTTATGAAAACCAGTTTATAACTGTATTTCATGGTTGCAACTTGCGGAAAATTGTCCATTGTGGTCCTACCATCTCAACAACACAGTACTTCACGAAGTTTTACTTACCAATTGCATCAAACATGTTTTAGACCTTGTTTATGGAAAAAATTGTATAGAACTATTTTCCAGGGTTGCAACTTGCTGAAAATAGTCCACAGTGTTCCTACAATCTCAACTACACAGTACTGGACAAAGTTTTACTTACCAATTGCATCAAACATTTTTTAGACCTTATTTATGGAAAACTGTTTATAACTATTTTCCATTGTTGCAACTTGCTGAAAATTGTCTATATTGTTCCTATAATCTCAACTACAAAGTTTTACTTACCAATTGCATCAAACATGTTTTAGACCTTGTTTATGGAATACTGTTTATAACTGTATTTTGTGGTTGCAACTTGTTGAAAATATTCCATAGCGTTCCTACCATCTCAACTACACAGTACTGGACACATTTTTACTTTCAAATTGCATCAAACATGTTTTAGACCTTGTTTATGGAAAATAGTTTATAGCTCTTTTCATTGTTGCAACTTGCTAAAAATAGTCCATATTGTTCCTATCATCTGAACTAAACAGTACTGGACAAAGTGTTACTTACCAATTGCATCAAACATGTTTTAGACCTTGTTTTTAACTGTATTTTGTGGTTGCAACTTGCTGAAAATTGTCCATAGCGTTCCTACCATCTCAACTACAAAGTACTGGACACAGTTTTACTTTCAAATTGCATCAAACATGTTTTAGACCTTGTTTATGGAAAACTGTTTATAACTATTTTACATTGTTGCAACTTGCTGAAAATAGTCCATAGTGTTCCTACCATCTCAAATACAAAGTACTGGACAAAGTTTTACTTACCAATTGCATCAAACATGTTTTAGACATCGTTTATGGAAAATACTTTATACCTCTTTTCATTGTTGCAACTTGCTAAAAATCGTCCATATTGTTCCTATCATCTGAACTAAACAGTACTGGACAAAGTGTTACTTACCAATTGCATCAAACATGTTTTAGACCTTGTTTATGGAAAACTGTTTATAACATTTTCCATGGTTGCAATTTGCTGAAAATTGTCCGTAGTTTTCCTACCATCTCAACTACACAGTACTGGACAAAGTTTTACTTACCAATGGCATCAAACATGTTTTTGAACTTGTTTATGGAAAACATTTTATAACTGTATTTCATGGTTGCAACTTGCTGAAAATTGTCCTTAGGGATTATACCATCTCGAGTACCCAGTACTGCACACATTTTTACTTACAAATAGCATCGAACATGTTTTAGACCTTGTTTATGGAAAACTGTTTATAACATTTTCCATGGTTGCAACTTGCTGAAAATTGTCCTTAGTGTTCCTACCATCTCAACTACACAGTACTGGACAAAGTTTTACTTACTAATTGCATCCAACATGTTTTAGACCTTGTTTATGGAAAACTGTTTATAACATTTTCCATGGTTGCAATTTGCTGAAAATTGTCCGTAGTTTTCCTACCATCTCAACTACACAGTACTGGACAAAGTTTTACTTACCAATGGCATCAAACATGTTTTTGAACTTGTTTATGTAAAACATTTTATAACTGTATTTCATGGTTGCAACTTGCTGAAAATTGTCCTTAGGGATTATACCATCTCGAGTACCCAGTACTGCACACATTTTTACTTACAAATAGCATCGAACATGTTTTAGACCTTGTTTATGGAAAACTGTTTATAACTGTTTTTTATGGTTGCAACTTGCTGAAAATTGTCCATATTGTTCCTACAATCTCAACTACAAAGTTGTACTTACCAATTGCATCAAACATGTTTTAGACCTTGTTTATGGAATACTGTTTTTGACTGTAATTCGTAGTTAGAACTTGCTGAGAATTGTCCATAGCATTCCAACCATCTCAACTACACAGTACTGGACACAGTTGTACATACCAATTGCATCAAACATGTTTTAGATATTGTTTATGGAAAACTGTTTAACTATTTTCCATGGTTGCAACTTGCTGAAAATTGTCCGTAGTGTTCCTACCATCTCATATACACAGTACTGGACAAAGTTCTACTTACCAATTGCATCAAACATGTTTTTGAACTTGTTTATGGAAAACATTTTATGACTGTATTTCATGGTTGCAACTTGCTGAAAATTGTCCTTAGGGCTCCTACCATCTCGAGTACCCAGTACTGCACACATTTTTACTTACAAATAGCATCGAACATGTTTTAGACCTTGTTTATGGAAAACTGTTTATAACATTTTCCATGGTTGCAACTTGCTGAAAATTGTCCTTAGTGTTCCTACCATCTCAACTACACAGTACTGGACAAAGTTTTACTTACTAATTGCATCCAACATGTTTTAGACCTTGTTTATGGAAAACTGTTTATAACATTTTCCATGGTTGCAACTTGCTGAAAATTGTCCGTAGTGTTCCTACCATCTCAACTACACAGTACTGGTCAAAGTTTTACTTACCAATTGCATCAAACATGTTTTAGACCTTGTTTATGGAATACTGTTTATAACTATTTTTTGTGGTTGCAACTTGCTGAAAATTGTCCATAGCGTTCCTACCATCTCAACTACACAGTACTGGACACAGTTTTACTTTCAAATTGCATCAAACATGTTTTAGACCTTGTTTATGGAAAACTGTTTATAACTATTTTACATTGTTGCAACTTGCTGAAAATAGTCCATAGTGTTCCTACCATCTCAACTACGCAGTACTGGACAAAGTTTTACTTACCAATTGCATCAAACATGTTTTAGACCTTGTTTATGGAAAATAGTTTATAAAATTTTCCATGGTGGCAACTTGCTGAAAATTGTCCTTAGTGTTCCTACCATCTCAAATACACATTACTGGACATAATTTTACTTACCAATTGCATCAAACATGTTTTAGACCTTGTTTATTGAAAACTGTTTATAACTGTTTTTTATGGTTGCAACTTGCTGAAAATTGTCCATATTGTTCCTACAATCTCAACTACAAAGTTGTACTTACCAATTGCATCAAACATGTTTTAGACCTTGTTTATGGAATACTGTTTTTGACTGTAATTCGTAGTTAGAACTTGCTGAGAATTGTCCATAGCATTCCAACCATCTCAACTACACAGTACTGGACACAGTTGTACATACCAATTGCATCAAACATGTTTTAGATATTGTTTATGGAAAACTGTTTAACTATTTTCCATGGTTGCAACTTGCTGAAAATTGTCCGTAGTGTTCCTACCATCTCATATACACAGTACTGGACAAAGTTCTACTTACCAATTGCATCAAACATGTTTTTGAACTTGTTTATGGAAAACATTTTATGACTGTATTTCATGGTTGCAACTTGCTGAAAATTGTCCTTAGGGCTCCTACCATCTCGAGTACCCAGTACTGCACACATTTTTACTTACAAATAGCATCGAACATGTTTTAGACCTTGTTTATGGAAAACTGTTTATAACATTTTCCATGGTTGCAACTTGCTGAAAATTGTCCTTAGTGTTCCTACCATCTCAACTACACAGTACTGGACAAAGTTTTACTTACTAATTGCATCCAACATGTTTTAGACCTTGTTTATGGAAAACTGTTTATAACATTTTCCATGGTTGCAACTTGCTGAAAATTGTCCGTAGTGTTCCTACCATCTCAACTACACAGTACTGGTCAAAGTTTTACTTACCAATTGCATCAAACATGTTTTAGACCTTGTTTATGGAATACTGTTTATAACTATATTTTGTGGTTGCAACTTGCTGAAAATTGTCCATAGCGTTCCTACCATCTCAACTACACAGTACTGGACACAGTTTTACTTTCAAATTGCATCAAACATGTTTTAGACCTTGTTTATGGAAAACTGTTTATAACTATTTTACATTGTTGCAACTTGCTGAAAATAGTCCATAGTGTTCCTACCATCTCAACTACGCAGTACTGGACAAAGTTTTACTTACCAATTGCATCAAACATGTTTTAGACCTTGTTTATGGAAAATAGTTTATAAAATTTTCCATGGTTGCAACTTGCTGAAAATTGTCCGTAGTGTTCGTACCATCTCAACTACACAGTACTGGGCATCGTTTTACTTACCAATTGCATCAAACATGTTTTAGACCTTGTTTATGGAAAACTGTTTATAACTGTTTTTTATGGTTGCAACTTGCTGAAAATTGTCCATATTGTTCCTACAATCTCAACTAAAAAGTTGTACTTACCAATTGCATCAAACATGTTTTAGACCTTGTTTATGGAATACTGTTTTTGACTGTAATTCGTAGTTAGAACTTGCTGAGAATTGTCCATAGCATTCCTACCATCTCAACTACAGAGTACTGGACAAAGTTTTACTTACCAATGCCATCAAACATGTTTTTGAACTTGTTTATGGAAAACATTTTATAACTGTATTTCATGGTTGCAACTTGCTGAAAATTGTCCATAGGGTTCCTACCATCTCGAGTACCCAGTACTGCACAAATTTTTACTTACAAATAGCATCGAAGATGTTTTAGACCTTGTTTATGGAAAACTGTTTATAACATTTTCCATGGTTGCAACTTGCTGAAAATTGTCCATCGTTTTCCTACCATCTCAACTACACGGTACTGGACAAAGTTGTACTTACCAATTCCATCGAACATGTTTTAGACCTTGTTTATGGAAAACTGTTTATAACATTTTCGATGGTTGCAACTTGCTGAAAATTGTCCATTTGTTTCCTACCATCTCAACTACACAGTACTGGACAAAGTTTTACTTACCAATTGCATCGAAGATGTTTTAGACCTTGTTTATGGAAAACTGTTTAAAACATTTTCCATGGTTGCAACTTGCTGAAAATTGTCCATTGTGTTCCTACCATCTCAACTACACAGTACTGGACAAAGTTTTACTTACTAATTGCATCCAACATGATTTAGACCTTGTTTATGGAAAACTGTTTATAACATTTTCCATGGTTGCAACTTGCTGAAAATTGTCCGTAGTGTTCCTACCATCTCAACTACACAGTACTGGTCAAAGTTTTACTTACTAATTGCATCAAACATGTTTTAGACCTTGTTTATGGAATACTGTTTATAACTATATTTTGTGGTTGCAACTTGCTGAAAATTGTCCATAGCGTTCCTACCATCTCAACTACACAGTACTGGACACAGTTTTACTTTCAAATTGCATCAAACATGTTTTAGACCTTGTTTATGGAAAACTGTTTATAACTATTTTACATTGTTGGAACTTGCTGAAAATAGTCTTTAGTGTTCCTACCATCTCAACTACACAGTACTGGACAAAGTTCTACTTACCAATTGCATCAAACATGTTTTAGACCTTGTTTATGGAATACTGTTTATAACTGTATTTTGTGGTTGCAACTTGCTGAAAATTGTCCATAGCGTTCCTACCATCTCAACGACAAAGTACTGGACACAGTTTTACTTTCAAATTGCATCAAACATGTTTTAGACCTTGTTTATGGAAAACTGTTTATAACTATTTTACATTGTTGCAACTTGCTGAAAATAGTCCATAGTGTTCCTACCATCTCAAATACACAGTACTGGACAAAGTTTTACTTACCAATTGCATCAAACATGTTTTAGACATTGTTTATGGAAAACTGTTTATAACATTATCCATGGTTGCAATTTGCTGAAAATTGTCTGTATTTTTCCTACCATCTCAACTACACAGTACTGGACAAAGTTTTACTTACCAATGGCATCAAACATGTTTTTGAACTTGTTTATGGAAAACATTTTATAACTTGATTTCATGGTTGCAACTTGCTGAAAATTGTCCATAGGGATTATACCATCTCGAGTACCCAGTACTGCACACATTTTTACTTACAAATAGCATCGAACATGTTTTAGACCTTGTTTATGGAAAACTGTTTATAAAATGTTACATGGTTGCAACTTGCTGAAAATTGTCCATTGTGTTCCTACCATCTCAACTACACAGTACTGGACAAAGTTGTACTTACCAATTGCATCGAACATGTTTTTGAACTTGTTTATGGAAAACATTTTATAACTGTATTTCATGGTTGCAACTTGCTGAAAATTGTCCATAGGGTTTCTACCATCTCAAGTACCCAGTACTGCACACATTTTTACTTACAAATAGCATCGAACATGTTTTAGACCTTGTTTATGGAAAACTGTTTATAAAATTTTCCATGGTTGCAACTTGCTGAAAATTGTCCTTAGTGTTCCTACCATCTCAAATACACAGTACTGGACATAATTTTACTTACCAATTGCATCAAACATGTTTTAGACCTTGTTTATGGAAAACTGTTTATAACTGTTTTTTATGGTTGCAACTTGCTGAAAATTGTCCATATTGTTCCTACAATCTCAACTACAAAGTTGTACTTACCAATTGCATCAAACATGTTTTAGACCTTGTTTATGGAATACTGTTTTTGACTGTAATTCGTAGTTAGAACTTGCTGAGAATTGTCCATAGGGTTCCTACCATCTCGAGTACCCAGTACCGCACACATTTTTACTTACAAATAGCATCGAACATGTTTTAGACCTTGTTTATGGAATACTGTTATTAACTGTAATTCGTAGTTGCAACTTGCTGAGAATTGTCCATAGCGTTCCAACCATCTCAACTACACAGTACTGGACACAGTTGTACATACCAATTGCATCAAACATGTTTTAGATATTGTTTATGGAAAACTGTTTAACTATTTTCCATGGTTGCAACTTGCTGAAAATTGTCCGTAGTGTTCCTACCATCTCATATACACAGTACTGGACAAAGTTCTACTTACCAATTGCATCAAACATGTTTTTTAACTTGTTTATGGAAAACATTTTATGACTGTATTTCATGATTGCAACTTGCTGAAAATTGTCCTTAGGGCTCCTACCATCTCGAGTACCCAGTACTGCACACATTTTTACTTACAAATAGCATCGAACATGTTTTAGACCTTGTTTATGGAAAACTGTTTATAACATTTTCCATGGTTGCAACTTGCTGAAAATTGTCCATTGTGTTCCTACCATCTCAACTACACAGTACTGGACAAAGTTTTACTTACTAATTGCATCCAACATGTTTTAGACCTTGTTTATGGAAAACTGTTTATAACATTTTCCATGGTTGCAACTTGCTGAAAATTGTCCGTAGTGTTCCTACCATCTCAACTACACAGTACTGGTCAAAGTTTTACTTACCAATTGCATCAAACATGTTTTAAACCTTGTTTATGGAATACTGTTTATAACTGTATTTTGTGGTTGCAACTTGCTGAAAATTGTCCATTGCGTTCCTACCATCTCAACTACACAGTACTGGACAAAGTTTTACTTACCAATTGCATCGAAGATGTTTTAGACCTTGTTTATGGAAAACTGTTTATAACTGTTTTTTATGGTTGCAACTTGCTGAAAATTGTCCATATTGTTCCTACAATCTCAACTAAAAAGTTGTACTTACCAATTGCATCAAACATGTTTTAGACCTTGTTTATGGAATACTGTTTTTGACTGTAATTCGTAGTTAGAACTTGCTGAGAATTGTCCATAGCATTCCTACCATCTCAACTACAGAGTACTGGACAAAGTTTTACTTACCAATGCCATCAAACATGTTTTTGAACTTGTTTATGGAAAACATTTTATAACTGTATTTCATGGTCGCAACTTGCTGAAAATTGTCCATAGGGTTCCTACCATCTCGAGTACCCAGTACTGCACAATTTTTTACTTACAAATAGCATCGAAGATGTTTTAGACCTTGTTTATGGAAAACTGTTTATAACATTTTCCATGGTTGCAACTTGCTGAAAATTGTCCATCGTTTTCCTACCATCTCAACTACACGGTACTAGACAAAGTTTTACTTACCAATTACATCGAACATGTTTTAGACCTTGTTTATGGAAAACTGTTTATAACATTTTCGATGGTTGCAACTTGCTGAAAATTGTCCATTGTGTTCCTACCATCTCAACTACACAGTACTGGACAAAGTTTTACTTACCAATTGCATCGAAGATGTTTTAGACCTTGTTTATGGAAAACTGTTTAAAACATTTTCCATGGTTGCAACTTGCTGAAAATTGTCCATTGTGTTCCTACCATCTCAACTACACAGTACTGGACAAAGTTTTACTTACTAATTGCATCCAACATGTTTTAGACCTTGTTTATGTAAAACTGTTTATAACATTTTCCATGGTTGCAACTTGCTGAAAATTGTCCGTAGTGTTCCTACCATCTCAACTACACAGTACTGGTCAAAGTTTTACTTACCAATTGCATCAAACATGTTTTAGACCTTGTTTATGGAATACTGTTTATAACTATATTTTGTGGTTGCAACTTGCTGAAAATTGTCCATAGCGTTCCTACCATCTCAACTACACAGTACTGGACACAGTTTTACTTTCAAATTGCATCAAACATGTTTTAGACCTTGTTTATGGAAAATAGTTTATAAAATTTTCCATGGTTGCAACTTGCTGAAAATTGTCCGTAGTGTTCGTACCATCTCAACTACACAGTACTGGGCATAGTTTTACTTACCAATTGCATCAAACATGTTTTAGACCTTGTTTATGGAAAACTGTTTTATAACTGTTTTTTATGGTTGCAACTTGCTGAAAATTTTCCATATTGTTCCTACAATCTCAACTAAAAAGTTGTACTTACCAATTGCATCAAACATGTTTTAGACCTTGTTTATGGAATACTGTTTTTGACTGTATATCGTAGTTAGAACTTGCTGAGAATTGTCCATAGCATTCCTACCATCTCAACTACAGAGTACTGGACAAAGTTTTACTTACCAATGCCATCAAACATGTTTTTGAACTTTTTTATGGAAAACATTTTATAACTGTATTTCATGGTTGCAACTTGCTGAAAATTGTCCATAGGGTTCCTACCATCTCGAGTACCCAGTACTGCACAAATTTTTACTTACAAATAGCATCGAAGATGTTTTAGACCTTGTTTATGGAAAACTGTTTATAACATTTTCCATGGTTGCAACTTGCTGAAAATTGTCCATCGTTTTCCTACCATCTCAACTACACGGTACTGGACAAAGTTTTACTTACCAATTCCATCGAACATGTTTTAGACCTTGTTTATGGAAAACTGTTTATAACATTTTCGATGGTTGCAACTTGCTGAAAATTGTCCATTGTGTTCCTACCATCTCAACTACACAGTACTGGACAAAGTTTTACTTACCAATTGCATCGAAGATGTTTTAGACCTTGTTTATGGAAAACTGTTTAAAACATTTTCCATGGTTGCAACTTGCTGAAAATTGTCCATTGTGTTCCTACCATCTCAACTACACAGTACTGGACAAAGTTTTACTTACTAATTGCATCCAACATGTTTTAGACCTTGTTTATGTAAAACTGTTTATAACATTTTCCATGGTTGCAACTTGCTGAAAATTGTCCGTAGTGTTCCTACCATCTCAACTACACAGTACTGGTCAAAGTTTTACTTACCAATTGCATCAAACATGTTTTAGACCTTGTTTATGGAATACTGTTTATAACTATATTTTGTGGTTGCAACTTGCTGAAAATTGTCCATAGCGTTCCTACCATCTCAACTACACAGTACTGGACACAGTTTTACTTTCAAATTGCATCAAACATGTTTTAGACCTTGTTTATGGAAAATAGTTTATAAAATTTTCCATGGTTGCAACTTGCTGAAAATTGTCCGTAGTGTTCGTACCATCTCAACTACACAGTACTGGGCATAGTTTTACTTACCAATTGCATCAAACATGTTTTAGACCTTGTTTATGGAAAACTGTTTTATAACTGTTTTTTATGGTTGCAACTTGCTGAAAATTTTCCATATTGTTCCTACAATCTCAACTAAAAAGTTGTACTTACCAATTGCATCAAACATGTTTTAGACCTTGTTTATGGAATACTGTTTTTGACTGTATATCGTAGTTAGAACTTGCTGAGAATTGTCCATAGCATTCCTACCATCTCAACTACAGAGTACTGGACAAAGTTTTACTTACCAATGCCATCAAACATGTTTTTGAACTTTTTTATGGAAAACATTTTATAACTGTATTTCATGGTTGCAACTTGCTGAAAATTGTCCATAGGGTTCCTACCATCTCGAGTACCCAGTACTGCACAAATTTTTACTTACAAATAGCATCGAAGATGTTTTAGACCTTGTTTATGGAAAACTGTTTATAACATTTTCCATGGTTGCAACTTGCTGAAAATTGTCCATCGTTTTCCTACCATCTCAACTACACGGTACTGGACAAAGTTTTACTTACCAATTCTATAGAACATGTTTTAGACCTTGTTTATGGAAAACTGTTTATAACATTTTCGATGGTTGCAACTTGCTGAAAATTGTCCATTGTGTTCCTACCATCTCAACTACACAGTACTGGACAAAGTTTTACTTACCAATTGCATCGAAGATGTTTTAGACCTTGTTTATGGAAAACTGTTTATAACTGTTTTTTATGGTTGCAACTTGCTGAAAATTGTCCATATTGTTCCTACAATCTCAACTACAAAGTTGTACTTACCAATTGCATCAAACATGTTTTAGACCTTGTTTATGGAATACTGTTTTTGACTGTAATTCGTAGTTAGAACTTGCTGAGAATTGTCCATAGCATTCCTACCATCTCAACTACAGAGTACTGGACAAAGTTTTACTTACCAATGCCATCAAACATGTTTTTGAACTTGTTTATGGAAAACATTTTATAACTGTATTTCATGGTTGCAACTTGCTGAAAATTGTCCATAGGGTTCCTACCATCTCGAGTACCCAGTACTGCACAATTTTTTACTTACAAATAGCATCGAAGATGTTTTAGACCTTGTTTATGGAAAACTGTTTATAACATTTTCCATGGTTGCAACTTGCTGAAAATTGTCCATCGTTTTCCTACCATCTCAACTACACGGTACTGGACAAAGTTTTACTTACCAATTCCATCGAACATGTTTTAGACCTTGTTTATGGAAAACTGTTTATAACATTTTCGATGGTTGCAACTTGCTGAAAATTGTCCATTGTGTTCCTACCATCTCAACTACACAGTACTGGACAAAGTTTTACTTACCAATTGCATCGAAGATGTTTTAGACCTTGTTTATGGAAAACTGTTTAAAACATTTTCCATGGTTGCAACTTGCTGAAAATTGTCCATTGTGTTCCTACCATCTCAACTACACAGTACTGGACAAAGTTTTACTTACTAATTGCATCCAACATGTTTTAGACCTTGTTTATGTAAAACTGTTTATAACATTTTCCATGGTTGCAACTTGCTGAAAATTGTCCGTAGTGTTCCTACCATCTCAACTACACAGTACTGGTCAAAGTTTTACTTACCAATTGCATCAAACATGTTTTAGACCTTGTTTATGGAATACTGTTTATAACTATATTTTGTGGTTGCAACTTGCTGAAAATTGTCCATAGCGTTCCTACCATCTCAACTACACAGTACTGGACACAGTTTTACTTTCAAATTGCATCAAACATGTTTTAGACCTTGTTTATGGAAAATAGTTTATAAAATTTTCCATGGTTGCAACTTGCTGAAAATTGTCCGTAGTGTTCGTACCATCTCAACTACACAGTACTGGGCATAGTTTTACTTACCAATTGCATCAAACATGTTTTAGACCTTGTTTATGGAAAACTGTTTTATAACTGTTTTTTATGGTTGCAACTTGCTGAAAATTTTCCATATTGTTCCTACAATCTCAACTAAAAAGTTGTACTTACCAATTGCATCAAACATGTTTTAGACCTTGTTTATGGAATACTGTTTTTGACTGTATATCGTAGTTAGAACTTGCTGAGAATTGTCCATAGCATTCCTACCATCTCAACTACAGAGTACTGGACAAAGTTTTACTTACCAATGCCATCAAACATGTTTTTGAACTTTTTTATGGAAAACATTTTATAACTGTATTTCATGGTTGCAACTTGCTGAAAATTGTCCATAGGGTTCCTACCATCTCGAGTACCCAGTACTGCACAAATTTTTACTTACAAATAGCATCGAAGATGTTTTAGACCTTGTTTATGGAAAACTGTTTATAACATTTTCCATGGTTGCAACTTGCTGAAAATTGTCCATCGTTTTCCTACCATCTCAACTACACGGTACTGGACAAAGTTTTACTTACCAATTCTATAGAACATGTTTTAGACCTTGTTTATGGAAAACTGTTTATAACATTTTCGATGGTTGCAACTTGCTGAAAATTGTCCATTGTGTTCCTACCATCTCAACTACACAGTACTGGACAAAGTTTTACTTACCAATTGCATCGAAGATGTTTTAGACCTTGTTTATGGAAAACTGTTTATAACTGTTTTTTATGGTTGCAACTTGCTGAAAATTGTCCATATTGTTCCTACAATCTCAACTACAAAGTTGTACTTACCAATTGCATCAAACATGTTTTAGACCTTGTTTATGGAATACTGTTTTTGACTGTAATTCGTAGTTAGAACTTGCTGAGAATTGTCCATAGGGTTCCTACCATCTCGAGTACCCAGTACCGCACACATTTTTACTTACAAATAGCATCGAACATGTTTTAGACCTTGTTTATGTAAAACTGTTTATAACATTTTCCATGGTTGCAACTTGCTGAAAATTGTCCGTAGTGTTCCTACCATCTCAACTACACAGTACTGGTCAAAGTTTTACTTACCAATTGCATCAAACATGTTTTAGACCTTGTTTATGGAATACTGTTTATAACTATATTTTGTGGTTGCAACTTGCTGAAAATTGTCCATAGCGTTCCTACCATCTCAACTACACAGTACTGGACACAGTTTTACTTTCAAATTGCATCAAACATGTTTTAGACCTTGTTTATGGAAAATAGTTTATAAAATTTTCCATGGTTGCAACTTGCTGAAAATTGTCCGTAGTGTTCGTACCATCTCAACTACACAGTACTGGGCATAGTTTTACTTACCAATTGCATCAAACATGTTTTAGACCTTGTTTATGGAAAACTGTTTTATAACTGTTTTTTATGGTTGCAACTTGCTGAAAATTTTCCATATTGTTCCTACAATCTCAACTAAAAAGTTGTACTTACCAATTGCATCAAACATGTTTTAGACCTTGTTTATGGAATACTGTTTTTGACTGTATATCGTAGTTAGAACTTGCTGAGAATTGTCCATAGCATTCCTACCATCTCAACTACAGAGTACTGGACAAAGTTTTACTTACCAATGCCATCAAACATGTTTTTGAACTTTTTTATGGAAAACATTTTATAACTGTATTTCATGGTTGCAACTTGCTGAAAATTGTCCATAGGGTTCCTACCATCTCGAGTACCCAGTACTGCACAAATTTTTACTTACAAATAGCATCGAAGATGTTTTAGACCTTGTTTATGGAAAACTGTTTATAACATTTTCCATGGTTGCAACTTGCTGAAAATTGTCCATCGTTTTCCTACCATCTCAACTACACGGTACTGGACAAAGTTTTACTTACCAATTCCATCGAACATGTTTTAGACCTTGTTTATGGAAAACTGTTTATAACATTTTCGATGGTTGCAACTTGCTGAAAATTGTCCATTGTGTTCCTACCATCTCAACTACACAGTACTGGACAAAGTTTTACTTACCAATTGCATTGAAGATGTTTTAGACCTTGTTTATGGAAAACTGTTTAAAACATTTTCCATGGTTGCAACTTGCTGAAAATTGTCCATAGCGTTCCTACCATCTCAACTACACAGTACTGGACACATTTTTACTTACCAATTGCATTAAACATGTTTTAGACCTTGTTTATGGAAAACTGTTTAACTATTTTCCATGGTTGCAACTTGCTGAAAATTGTCCGTAGTGTTCCTACCATCTCAACTACACAGTACTGGACAAAGTTTTACTTACCAATTGCATCAAACATGTTTTAGACCTTGTTTATGGAAAATAGTTTATACAATTTTCCATGGTTGCAACTTGCTGAAAATTGTCCGTAGTGTTCCTACCATCTCAACTACACAGTACTGGACAAAGTTTTACTTACCAATTGCATCAAACATGTTTTAGACCTTGTTTATGGAAAATAGTTTATACAATTTTCCATGGTTGCAACTTGCTGAAAATAGTCCACAGTGTTCCTACCATCTCAACTAGACAGTACTGGACAAAGTTTTACTTACCAATTGCATCAAACATGTTTTAGACCTTGTTTATGGAAAACTGTTTATAAAATGTTCCATGGTTGCAACTTGCTGAAAAATGTCCTTAGTGTTCCTACCATCTCAAATACACAGTACTGGACATAATTTTACTTACCAATTGCATCAAACATGTTTTAGACCTTGTTTATGGAAAACTGTTTATAACTGTCTTTTATGGTTGCAACTTGCTGAAAATTGTCCATATTGTTCCTACAATCTCAACTACAAAGTTGTACTTACCAATTGCATCAAACATGTTTTAGACCTTGTTTATGGAATACTGTTTTTGACTGTAATTCGTAGTTAGAACTTGCTGAGAATTGTCCATAGGGTTCCTACCATCTCGAGTACCCAGTACCGCACACATTTTTACTTACAAATAGCATCGAACATGTTTTAGACCTTGTTTATGGAATACTGTTTTTAACTGTAATTCGTAGTTGCAACTTGCTGAGAATTGTCCGTAGTGTTCCTACCATCTCATATACACAGTACTGGACAAAGTTCTACTTACCAATTGCATCAAACATGTTTTTGAACTTGTTTATGGAAAACATTTTATGACTGTATTTCATGGTTGCAACTTGCTGAAAATTGTCCTTAGGGCTCCTACCATCTCGAGTACCCAGTACTGCACACATTTTTACTTACAAATAGCATCGAACATGTTTTAGACCTTGTTTATGGAAAACTGTTTATAACATTTTCCATGGTTGCAACTTGCTGAAAATTGTCCATTGTGTTCCTACCATCTCAACTACACAGTACTGGACAAAGTTTTACTTACTAATTGCATCCAACATGTTTTAGACCTTGTTTATGGATAACTGTTTATAACATTTTCCATGGTTGCAACTTGCTGAAAATTGTCCGTAGTGTTCCTACCATCTCAACTACACAGTACTGGACATAGTTTTATTTACCAATTGCATCGAAGATGTTTTAGACCTTGTTTATGGAAAACTGTTTAAAACATTTTCCATGGTTGCAACTTGCTGAAAATTGTCCATAGTGTTCCTACCATCTCAACTACACAGTACTGGACACATTTTTAATTACCAATTGCATTAAACATGTTTTAGACCTTGTTTATGGAAAACTGTTTAACTAATTTCCATGGTTGCAACTTGCTGAAAATTGTCCCTAGTGGTCCTACCATCTCAACTACACAGTACTGGACAAAGTTCTACTTACCAATTGCATCAAACATGTTTTAGACCTTGTTTATGGAATACTGTTTATAACTGTATTTTGTGGTTGCAACTTGCTGAAAATTGTCCATAGCGTTCCTACCATCTCAACTACAAAGTACTGGACACAGTTTTACTTTCAAATTGCATCAAACATGTTTTAGACCTTGTTTATGGAAAACTGTTTATAACTATTTTACATTGTTGCAACTTGCTGAAAATAGTCCATAGTGGTCCTACCATCTCAAATACACAGTACTGGACAAAGTTTTACTTACCAATTGCATCAAACATGTTTTAGACATTGTTTATGGAAAATAGTTTATACCTCTTTTCATTGTTGCAACTTGCTAAAGATAGTCCATATTGTTCCTATCATCTGAACTAAACAGTACTGGACAAAGTGTTACTTACCAATTGCATCAAACATGTTTTAGACCTTGTTTATGGAAAACTGTTTATAACATTTTCCATGGTTGCAATTTGCTGAAAATTGTCTGTAGTTTTCCTACCATCTCAACTACACAGTACTGGACAAAGTTTTACTTACCAATTGCATCAAACATGTTTTTGAACTTGTTTATGGAAAACATTTCATAACTGTATTTCATGGTTGCAACTTGCTGAAAATTGTCCATAGGGATTATACCATCTCGAGTACCCAGTACTGCACACATTTTTACTTACAAATAGCATCGAACATGTTTTAGACCTTGTTTATGGAATACTGTTTTTAACTGTAATTCGTAGTTGCAACTTGCTGAGAATTGTCCATAGCGTTCCAACCATCTCAACTACACAGTACTGGACACAGTTGTACATACCAATTGCATCAAACATGTTTTAGATATTGTTTATGGAAAACTGTTTAACTATTTTCCATGGTTGCAACTTGCTGAAAATTGTCCGTAGTGTTCCTACCATCTCAAATACACAGTACTGGACAAAGTTTTACTTACCAATTGCATCGAACATGTTTTAGACCTTGTTTATGGAAAACTGTTTATAACATTTTCCATGGTTGCAACTTGCTGAAAATTGTCCATTGTGTTCCTACCATCTCAACTACACAGTACTGGACAAAGTTTTACTTACTAATTGCATCCAACATGTTTTAGACCTTGTTTATGGAAAACTGTTTATAACTGTTTTTTATGGTTGCAACTTGCTGAAAATTGTCCATATTGTTCCTACAATCTCAACTAAAAAGTTGTACTTACCAATTGCATCAAACATGTTTTAGACCTTGTTTATGGAATACTGTTTTTGACTGTAATTCGTAGTTAGAACTTGCTGAGAATTGTCCATAGCATTCCTACCATCTCAACTACAGAGTACTGGACAAAGTTTTACTTACCAATGCCATCAAACATGTTTTTGAACTTGTTTATGGAAAACATTTTATAACTGTATTTCATGGTTGCAACTTGCTGAAAATTGTCCATAGGGTTCCTACCATCTCGAGTACCCAGTACTGCACAAATTTTTACTTACAAATAGCATCGAACATGTTTTAGACCTTGTTTATGGAAAACTGTTTATAACTATTTTACATTGTTGCAACTTGCTGAAAATAGTCCATAGTGGTCCTACCATCTCAAATACACAGTACTGGACAAAGTTTTACTTACCAATTGCATCAAACATGTTTTAGACATTGTTTATGGAAAATAGTTTATACCTCTTTTCATTGTTGCAACTTGCTAAAGATAGTCCATATTGTTCCTATCATCTGAACTAAACAGTACTGGACAAAGTGTTACTTACCAATTGCATCAAACATGTTTTAGACCTTGTTTATGGAAAACTGTTTATAACATTTTCCATGGTTGCAATTTGCTGAAAATTGTCTGTAGTTTTCCTACCATCTCAACTACACAGTACTGGACAAAGTTTTACTTACCAATTGCATCAAACATGTTTTTGAACTTGTTTATGGAAAACATTTCATAACTGTATTTCATGGTTGCAACTTGCTGAAAATTGTCCATAGGGATTATACCATCTCGAGTACCCAGTACTGCACACATTTTTACTTACAAATAGCATCGAACATGTTTTAGACCTTGTTTATGGAATACTGTTTTTAACTGTAATTCGTAGTTGCAACTTGCTGAGAATTGTCCATAGCGTTCCAACCATCTCAACTACACAGTACTGGACACAGTTGTACATACCAATTGCATCAAACATGTTTTAGATATTGTTTATGGAAAACTGTTTAACTATTTTCCATGGTTGCAACTTGCTGAAAATTGTCCGTAGTGTTCCTACCATCTCAAATACACAGTACTGGACAAAGTTTTACTTACCAATTGCATCGAACATGTTTTAGACCTTGTTTATGGAAAACTGTTTATAACATTTTCCATGGTTGCAACTTGCTGAAAATTGTCCATTGTGTTCCTACCATCTCAACTACACAGTACTGGACAAAGTTTTACTTAATAATTGCATCCAACATGTTTTAGACCTTGTTTATGGAAAACTGTTTATAACATTTTCCATTGTTGCAACTTGCTGAAAATTGTCCGTAGTGTTCCTACCATCTCAACTACACAGTACTGGTCAAAGTTTTACTTACCAATTGCATCAAACATGTTTTAGACCTTGTTTATGGAAAATAGTTTATAAAATTTTCCATGGTTGCAACTTGCTGAAAATTGTCCGTAGTGTTCGTACCATCTCAACTACACAGTACTGGGCATAGTTTTACTTACCAATTGCATCAAACATGTTTTAGACCTTGTTTATGGAAAACTGTTTATAACTGTTTTTTATGGTTGCAACTTGCTGAAAATTGTCCATATTGTTCCTACAATCTCAACTAAAAAGTTGTACTTACCAATTGCATCAAACATGTTTTAGACCTTGTTTATGGAATACTGTTTTTGACTGTAATTCGTAGTTAGAACTTGCTGAGAATTGTCCATAGCATTCCTACCATCTCAACTACAGAGTACTGGACAAAGTTTTACTTACCAATGCCATCAAACATGTTTTTGAACTTGTTTATGGAAAACATTTTATAACTGTATTTCATGGTTGCAACTTGCTGAAAATTGTCCATAGGGTTCCTACCATCTCGAGTACCCAGTACTGCACAAATTTTTACTTACAAATAGCATCGAAGATGTTTTAGACCTTGTTTATGGAAAACTGTTTATAACATTTTCCATGGTTGCAACTTGCTGAAAATTGTCCGTAGTGTTCGTACCATCTCAACTACACAGTACTGGGCATAGTTTTACTTACCAATTGCATCAAACATGTTTTAGACCTTGTTTATGGAAAACTGTTTTATAACTGTTTTTTATGGTTGCAACTTGCTGAAAATTTTCCATATTGTTCCTACAATCTCAACTAAAAAGTTGTACTTACCAATTGCATCAAACATGTTTTAGACCTTGTTTATGGAATACTGTTTTTGACTGTATATCGTAGTTAGAACTTGCTGAGAATTGTCCATAGCATTCCTACCATCTCAACTACAGAGTACTGGACAAAGTTTTACTTACCAATGCCATCAAACATGTTTTTGAACTTTTTTATGGAAAACATTTTATAACTGTATTTCATGGTTGCAACTTGCTGAAAATTGTCCATAGGGTTCCTACCATCTCGAGTACCCAGTACTGCACAAATTTTTACTTACAAATAGCATCGAAGATGTTTTAGACCTTGTTTATGGAAAACTGTTTATAACATTTTCCATGGTTGCAACTTGCTGAAAATTGTCCATCGTTTTCCTACCATCTCAACTACACGGTACTGGACAAAGTTTTACTTACCAATTCCATCGAACATGTTTTAGACCTTGTTTATGGAAAACTGTTTATAACATTTTCGATGGTTGCAACTTGCTGAAAATTGTCCATTGTGTTCCTACCATCTCAACTACACAGTACTGGACAAAGTTTTACTTACCAATTGCATTGAAGATGTTTTAGACCTTGTTTATGGAAAACTGTTTAAAACATTTTCCATGGTTGCAACTTGCTGAAAATTGTCCATAGCGTTCCTACCATCTCAACTACACAGTACTGGACACATTTTTACTTACCAATTGCATTAAACATGTTTTAGACCTTGTTTATGGAAAACTGTTTAACTATTTTCCATGGTTGCAACTTGCTGAAAATTGTCCGTAGTGTTCCTACCATCTCAACTACACAGTACTGGACAAAGTTTTACTTACCAATTGCATCAAACATGTTTTAGACCTTGTTTATGGAAAATAGTTTATACAATTTTCCATGGTTGCAACTTGCTGAAAATTGTCCGTAGTGTTCCTACCATCTCAACTACACAGTACTGGACAAAGTTTTACTTACCAATTGCATCAAACATGTTTTAGACCTTGTTTATGGAAAATAGTTTATACAATTTTCCATGGTTGCAACTTGCTGAAAATAGTCCACAGTGTTCCTACCATCTCAACTAGACAGTACTGGACAAAGTTTTACTTACCAATTGCATCAAACATGTTTTAGACCTTGTTTATGGAAAACTGTTTATAAAATGTTCCATGGTTGCAACTTGCTGAAAAATGTCCTTAGTGTTCCTACCATCTCAAATACACAGTACTGGACATAATTTTACTTACCAATTGCATCAAACATGTTTTAGACCTTGTTTATGGAAAACTGTTTATAACTGTCTTTTATGGTTGCAACTTGCTGAAAATTGTCCATATTGTTCCTACAATCTCAACTACAAAGTTGTACTTACCAATTGCATCAAACATGTTTTAGACCTTGTTTATGGAATACTGTTTTTGACTGTAATTCGTAGTTAGAACTTGCTGAGAATTGTCCATAGGGTTCCTACCATCTCGAGTACCCAGTACCGCACACATTTTTACTTACAAATAGCATCGAACATGTTTTAGACCTTGTTTATGGAATACTGTTTTTAACTGTAATTCGTAGTTGCAACTTGCTGAGAATTGTCCGTAGTGTTCCTACCATCTCATATACACAGTACTGGACAAAGTTCTACTTACCAATTGCATCAAACATGTTTTTGAACTTGTTTATGGAAAACATTTTATGACTGTATTTCATGGTTGCAACTTGCTGAAAATTGTCCTTAGGGCTCCTACCATCTCGAGTACCCAGTACTGCACACATTTTTACTTACAAATAGCATCGAACATGTTTTAGACCTTGTTTATGGAAAACTGTTTATAACATTTTCCATGGTTGCAACTTGCTGAAAATTGTCCATTGTGTTCCTACCATCTCAACTACACAGTACTGGACAAAGTTTTACTTACTAATTGCATCCAACATGTTTTAGACCTTGTTTATGGATAACTGTTTATAACATTTTCCATGGTTGCAACTTGCTGAAAATTGTCCGTAGTGTTCCTACCATCTCAACTACACAGTACTGGACATAGTTTTATTTACCAATTGCATCGAAGATGTTTTAGACCTTGTTTATGGAAAACTGTTTAAAACATTTTCCATGGTTGCAACTTGCTGAAAATTGTCCATAGTGTTCCTACCATCTCAACTACACAGTACTGGACACATTTTTAATTACCAATTGCATTAAACATGTTTTAGACCTTGTTTATGGAAAACTGTTTAACTAATTTCCATGGTTGCAACTTGCTGAAAATTGTCCCTAGTGGTCCTACCATCTCAACTACACAGTACTGGACAAAGTTCTACTTACCAATTGCATCAAACATGTTTTAGACCTTGTTTATGGAATACTGTTTATAACTGTATTTTGTGGTTGCAACTTGCTGAAAATTGTCCATAGCGTTCCTACCATCTCAACTACAAAGTACTGGACACAGTTTTACTTTCAAATTGCATCAAACATGTTTTAGACCTTGTTTATGGAAAACTGTTTATAACTATTTTACATTGTTGCAACTTGCTGAAAATAGTCCATAGTGGTCCTACCATCTCAAATACACAGTACTGGACAAAGTTTTACTTACCAATTGCATCAAACATGTTTTAGACATTGTTTATGGAAAATAGTTTATACCTCTTTTCATTGTTGCAACTTGCTAAAGATAGTCCATATTGTTCCTATCATCTGAACTAAACAGTACTGGACAAAGTGTTACTTACCAATTGCATCAAACATGTTTTAGACCTTGTTTATGGAAAACTGTTTATAACATTTTCCATGGTTGCAATTTGCTGAAAATTGTCTGTAGTTTTCCTACCATCTCAACTACACAGTACTGGACAAAGTTTTACTTACCAATTGCATCAAACATGTTTTTGAACTTGTTTATGGAAAACATTTCATAACTGTATTTCATGGTTGCAACTTGCTGAAAATTGTCCATAGGGATTATACCATCTCGAGTACCCAGTACTGCACACATTTTTACTTACAAATAGCATCGAACATGTTTTAGACCTTGTTTATGGAATACTGTTTTTAACTGTAATTCGTAGTTGCAACTTGCTGAGAATTGTCCATAGCGTTCCAACCATCTCAACTACACAGTACTGGACACAGTTGTACATACCAATTGCATCAAACATGTTTTAGATATTGTTTATGGAAAACTGTTTAACTATTTTCCATGGTTGCAACTTGCTGAAAATTGTCCGTAGTGTTCCTACCATCTCAAATACACAGTACTGGACAAAGTTTTACTTACCAATTGCATCGAACATGTTTTAGACCTTGTTTATGGAAAACTGTTTATAACATTTTCCATGGTTGCAACTTGCTGAAAATTGTCCATTGTGTTCCTACCATCTCAACTACACAGTACTGGACAAAGTTTTACTTACTAATTGCATCCAACATGTTTTAGACCTTGTTTATGGAAAACTGTTTATAACTGTTTTTTATGGTTGCAACTTGCTGAAAATTGTCCATATTGTTCCTACAATCTCAACTAAAAAGTTGTACTTACCAATTGCATCAAACATGTTTTAGACCTTGTTTATGGAATACTGTTTTTGACTGTAATTCGTAGTTAGAACTTGCTGAGAATTGTCCATAGCATTCCTACCATCTCAACTACAGAGTACTGGACAAAGTTTTACTTACCAATGCCATCAAACATGTTTTTGAACTTGTTTATGGAAAACATTTTATAACTGTATTTCATGGTTGCAACTTGCTGAAAATTGTCCATAGGGTTCCTACCATCTCGAGTACCCAGTACTGCACAAATTTTTACTTACAAATAGCATCGAACATGTTTTAGACCTTGTTTATGGAAAACTGTTTATAACTATTTTACATTGTTGCAACTTGCTGAAAATAGTCCATAGTGGTCCTACCATCTCAAATACACAGTACTGGACAAAGTTTTACTTACCAATTGCATCAAACATGTTTTAGACATTGTTTATGGAAAATAGTTTATACCTCTTTTCATTGTTGCAACTTGCTAAAGATAGTCCATATTGTTCCTATCATCTGAACTAAACAGTACTGGACAAAGTGTTACTTACCAATTGCATCAAACATGTTTTAGACCTTGTTTATGGAAAACTGTTTATAACATTTTCCATGGTTGCAATTTGCTGAAAATTGTCTGTAGTTTTCCTACCATCTCAACTACACAGTACTGGACAAAGTTTTACTTACCAATTGCATCAAACATGTTTTTGAACTTGTTTATGGAAAACATTTCATAACTGTATTTCATGGTTGCAACTTGCTGAAAATTGTCCATAGGGATTATACCATCTCGAGTACCCAGTACTGCACACATTTTTACTTACAAATAGCATCGAACATGTTTTAGACCTTGTTTATGGAATACTGTTTTTAACTGTAATTCGTAGTTGCAACTTGCTGAGAATTGTCCATAGCGTTCCAACCATCTCAACTACACAGTACTGGACACAGTTGTACATACCAATTGCATCAAACATGTTTTAGATATTGTTTATGGAAAACTGTTTAACTATTTTCCATGGTTGCAACTTGCTGAAAATTGTCCGTAGTGTTCCTACCATCTCAAATACACAGTACTGGACAAAGTTTTACTTACCAATTGCATCGAACATGTTTTAGACCTTGTTTATGGAAAACTGTTTATAACATTTTCCATGGTTGCAACTTGCTGAAAATTGTCCATTGTGTTCCTACCATCTCAACTACACAGTACTGGACAAAGTTTTACTTAATAATTGCATCCAACATGTTTTAGACCTTGTTTATGGAAAACTGTTTATAACATTTTCCATTGTTGCAACTTGCTGAAAATTGTCCGTAGTGTTCCTACCATCTCAACTACACAGTACTGGTCAAAGTTTTACTTACCAATTGCATCAAACATGTTTTAGACCTTGTTTATGGAAAATAGTTTATAAAATTTTCCATGGTTGCAACTTGCTGAAAATTGTCCGTAGTGTTCGTACCATCTCAACTACACAGTACTGGGCATAGTTTTACTTACCAATTGCATCAAACATGTTTTAGACCTTGTTTATGGAAAACTGTTTATAACTGTTTTTTATGGTTGCAACTTGCTGAAAATTGTCCATATTGTTCCTACAATCTCAACTAAAAAGTTGTACTTACCAATTGCATCAAACATGTTTTAGACCTTGTTTATGGAATACTGTTTTTGACTGTAATTCGTAGTTAGAACTTGCTGAGAATTGTCCATAGCATTCCTACCATCTCAACTACAGAGTACTGGACAAAGTTTTACTTACCAATGCCATCAAACATGTTTTTGAACTTGTTTATGGAAAACATTTTATAACTGTATTTCATGGTTGCAACTTGCTGAAAATTGTCCATAGGGTTCCTACCATCTCGAGTACCCAGTACTGCACAAATTTTTACTTACAAATAGCATCGAACATGTTTTAGACCTTGTTTATGGAAAACTGTTTATAACATTTTCCATGGTTGCAACTTGCTGAAAATTGTCCATCGTTTTCCTACCATCTCAACTACATGGTACTGGACAAAGTTTTACTTACCAATTCCATCGAACATGTTTTAGACCTTGTTTACGGAAAACTGTTTAAAACATTTTCCATGGTTGCAACTTGCTGAAAATTGTCCATAGCGTTCCTACCATCTCAACTACACAGTACTGGACACATTTTTACTTACCAATTGCATTAAACATGTTTTAGACCTTGTTTATGGAAAACTGTTTAACTATTTTCCATGGTTGCAACTTGCTGAAAATTGTCCGTAGTGTTCCTACCATCTCAACTACACAGTACTGGACAAAGTTTTACTTACCAATTGCATCAAACATGTTTTAGACCTTGTTTATGGAAAATAGTTTATACAATTTTCCATGGTTGCAACTTGCTGAAAATAGTCCACAGTGTTCCTACCATCTCAACTACACAGTACTGGACAAAGTTTTACTTACCAATTGCATCAAACATGTTTTTGAACTTGTTTATGGAAAACATTTTATAACTGTATTTCATGGTTGCAACTTGCTGAAAATTGTCCATAGAGATTATACCATCTCGAGTACCCAGTACTGCACACATTTTTACTTACAAATAGCATCGAACATATTTTAGACCTTGTTTATGGAAAACTGTTTATTAAATGTTACATGGTTGCAACTTGCTGAAAATTGTCCATTGTGTTCCTGCCATCTCAACTACACAGTACAGGACAAAGTTGTACTTACCAATTGCATCGAACATGTTTTAGACCTTGTTTATGGAAAACTGTTTAAAACATTTTCCATGGTTGCAACTTGCTGAAAATTGTCCGTAGTGTTCCTACCATCTCAACTACACAGTACTGGACAAAGTTTTACTTACCAATTGCATCAAACATGTTTTAGACCTTGTTTATAACTGTATTTTGTGGTTGCAACTTGCTGAAAATTGTCCATAGCGTTCCTACAATCTCAACTAGAAAGTACTGGACACAGTTTTACTTTCAAATTGCATCAAACATGTTTCAGACCTTGTTTATGGAAAACTGTTTATAACTATTTTACATTGTTGCAACTTGCTGAAAATAGTCCATAGTGTTCCTACCATCTCAAATACACAGTACTGGACAAAGTTTTACTTACCAATTGCATCAAACATGTTTTAGACATTGTCTATGGAAAATAGTTTATACCTCTTTTCATTGTTGCAACTTGCTAAAAATAGTCCATATTGTTCCTATCATCTGAACTAAACTGTACTGGACAAAGTGTTACTTACCAATTGCATCAAACATGTTTTAGACCTTGTTTATGGAAAACTGTTTATAACATTTTCCATGGTTGCAATTTGCTGAAAATTGTCTGTAGTTTTCCTACCATCTCAACTACACAGTACTGGACAAAGTTTTACTTACCAATTGCATCAAACATGTTTTTGAACTTGTTTATGGAAAACATTTTATAACTGTATTTCATGGTTGCAACTTGCTGAAAATTGTCCATAGGGATTATACCATCTCGAGTACCCAGTACTGCACACATTTTTACTTACAAATAGCATCGAACATGTTTTAGACCTTGTTTATGGAAAACTGTTTATAAAATGTTACATGGTTGCAACTTGCTGAAAATTGTCCATTGTGTTCCTACCATCTCAACTACACAGTACTGGACAAAGTTGTACTTACCAATTGCATCGAACATGTTTTTGAACTTGTTTATGGAAAACATTTTATAAATGTATTTCATGGTTGCAACTTGCTGAAAATTGTCCATAGGGTTTCTACCATCTCAAGTACCCAGTACTGCACACATTTTTACTTACAAATAGCATCGAACATGTTTTAGACCTTGTTTATGGAAAACTGTTTATAAAATGTTCCATGGTTGCAACTTGCTGAAAAATGTCCTTAGTGTTCCTACCATCTCAAATACACAGTACTGGACATAATTTTACTTACCAATTGCATCAAACATGTTTTAGACCTTGTTTATGGAAAACTGTTTATAACTGTCTTTTATGGTTGCAACTTGCTGAAAATTGTCCATATTGTTCCTACAATCTCAACTACAAAGTTGTACTTACCAATTGCATCAAACATGTTTTAGACCTTGTTTATGGAATACTGTTTTTGACTGTAATTCGTAGTTAGAACTTGCTGAGAATTGTCCATAGGGTTCCTACCATCTCGAGTACCCAGTACCGCACACATTTTTACTTACAAATAGCATCGAACATGTTTTAGACCTTGTTTATGGAATACTGTTTTTAACTGTAATTCGTAGTTGCAACTTGCTGAGAATTGTCCGTAGTGTTCCTACCATCTCATATACACAGTACTGGACAAAGTTCTACTTACCAATTGCATCAAACATGTTTTTGAACTTGTTTATGGAAAACATTTTATGACTGTATTTCATGGTTGCAACTTGCTGAAAATTGTCCTTAGGGCTCCTACCATCTCGAGTACCCAGTACTGCACACATTTTTACTTACAAATAGCATCGAACATGTTTTAGACCTTGTTTATGGAAAACTGTTTATAACATTTTCCATGGTTGCAACTTGCTGAAAATTGTCCATTGTGTTCCTACCATCTCAACTACACAGTACTGGACAAAGTTTTACTTACTAATTGCATCCAACATGTTTTAGACCTTGTTTATGGATAACTGTTTATAACATTTTCCATGGTTGCAACTTGCTGAAAATTGTCCGTAGTGTTCCTACCATCTCAACTACACAGTACTGGACATAGTTTTATTTACCAATTGCATCGAAGATGTTTTAGACCTTGTTTATGGAAAACTGTTTAAAACATTTTCCATGGTTGCAACTTGCTGAAAATTGTCCATAGTGTTCCTACCATCTCAACTACACAGTACTGGACACATTTTTAATTACCAATTGCATTAAACATGTTTTAGACCTTGTTTATGGAAAACTGTTTAACTAATTTCCATGGTTGCAACTTGCTGAAAATTGTCCCTAGTGGTCCTACCATCTCAACTACACAGTACTGGACAAAGTTCTACTTACCAATTGCATCAAACATGTTTTAGACCTTGTTTATGGAATACTGTTTATAACTGTATTTTGTGGTTGCAACTTGCTGAAAATTGTCCATAGCGTTCCTACCATCTCAACTACAAAGTACTGGACACAGTTTTACTTTCAAATTGCATCAAACATGTTTTAGACCTTGTTTATGGAAAACTGTTTATAACTATTTTACATTGTTGCAACTTGCTGAAAATAGTCCATAGTGGTCCTACCATCTCAAATACACAGTACTGGACAAAGTTTTACTTACCAATTGCATCAAACATGTTTTAGACATTGTTTATGGAAAATAGTTTATACCTCTTTTCATTGTTGCAACTTGCTAAAGATAGTCCATATTGTTCCTATCATCTGAACTAAACAGTACTGGACAAAGTGTTACTTACCAATTGCATCAAACATGTTTTAGACCTTGTTTATGGAAAACTGTTTATAACATTTTCCATGGTTGCAATTTGCTGAAAATTGTCTGTAGTTTTCCTACCATCTCAACTACACAGTACTGGACAAAGTTTTACTTACCAATTGCATCAAACATGTTTTTGAACTTGTTTATGGAAAACATTTCATAACTGTATTTCATGGTTGCAACTTGCTGAAAATTGTCCATAGGGATTATACCATCTCGAGTACCCAGTACTGCACACATTTTTACTTACAAATAGCATCGAACATGTTTTAGACCTTGTTTATGGAATACTGTTTTTAACTGTAATTCGTAGTTGCAACTTGCTGAGAATTGTCCATAGCGTTCCAACCATCTCAACTACACAGTACTGGACACAGTTGTACATACCAATTGCATCAAACATGTTTTAGATATTGTTTATGGAAAACTGTTTAACTATTTTCCATGGTTGCAACTTGCTGAAAATTGTCCGTAGTGTTCCTACCATCTCAAATACACAGTACTGGACAAAGTTTTACTTACCAATTGCATCGAACATGTTTTAGACCTTGTTTATGGAAAACTGTTTATAACATTTTCCATGGTTGCAACTTGCTGAAAATTGTCCATTGTGTTCCTACCATCTCAACTACACAGTACTGGACAAAGTTTTACTTACTAATTGCATCCAACATGTTTTAGACCTTGTTTATGGAAAACTGTTTATAACTGTTTTTTATGGTTGCAACTTGCTGAAAATTGTCCATATTGTTCCTACAATCTCAACTAAAAAGTTGTACTTACCAATTGCATCAAACATGTTTTAGACCTTGTTTATGGAATACTGTTTTTGACTGTAATTCGTAGTTAGAACTTGCTGAGAATTGTCCATAGCATTCCTACCATCTCAACTACAGAGTACTGGACAAAGTTTTACTTACCAATGCCATCAAACATGTTTTTGAACTTGTTTATGGAAAACATTTTATAACTGTATTTCATGGTTGCAACTTGCTGAAAATTGTCCATAGGGTTCCTACCATCTCGAGTACCCAGTACTGCACAAATTTTTACTTACAAATAGCATCGAACATGTTTTAGACCTTGTTTATGGAAAACTGTTTATAACTATTTTACATTGTTGCAACTTGCTGAAAATAGTCCATAGTGGTCCTACCATCTCAAATACACAGTACTGGACAAAGTTTTACTTACCAATTGCATCAAACATGTTTTAGACATTGTTTATGGAAAATAGTTTATACCTCTTTTCATTGTTGCAACTTGCTAAAGATAGTCCATATTGTTCCTATCATCTGAACTAAACAGTACTGGACAAAGTGTTACTTACCAATTGCATCAAACATGTTTTAGACCTTGTTTATGGAAAACTGTTTATAACATTTTCCATGGTTGCAATTTGCTGAAAATTGTCTGTAGTTTTCCTACCATCTCAACTACACAGTACTGGACAAAGTTTTACTTACCAATTGCATCAAACATGTTTTTGAACTTGTTTATGGAAAACATTTCATAACTGTATTTCATGGTTGCAACTTGCTGAAAATTGTCCATAGGGATTATACCATCTCGAGTACCCAGTACTGCACACATTTTTACTTACAAATAGCATCGAACATGTTTTAGACCTTGTTTATGGAATACTGTTTTTAACTGTAATTCGTAGTTGCAACTTGCTGAGAATTGTCCATAGCGTTCCAACCATCTCAACTACACAGTACTGGACACAGTTGTACATACCAATTGCATCAAACATGTTTTAGATATTGTTTATGGAAAACTGTTTAACTATTTTCCATGGTTGCAACTTGCTGAAAATTGTCCGTAGTGTTCCTACCATCTCAAATACACAGTACTGGACAAAGTTTTACTTACCAATTGCATCGAACATGTTTTAGACCTTGTTTATGGAAAACTGTTTATAACATTTTCCATGGTTGCAACTTGCTGAAAATTGTCCATTGTGTTCCTACCATCTCAACTACACAGTACTGGACAAAGTTTTACTTAATAATTGCATCCAACATGTTTTAGACCTTGTTTATGGAAAACTGTTTATAACATTTTCCATTGTTGCAACTTGCTGAAAATTGTCCGTAGTGTTCCTACCATCTCAACTACACAGTACTGGTCAAAGTTTTACTTACCAATTGCATCAAACATGTTTTAGACCTTGTTTATGGAAAATAGTTTATAACATTTTCCATGGTTGCAACTTGCTGAAAATTGTCCGTAGTGTTCGTACCATCTCAACTACACAGTACTGGGCATAGTTTTACTTACCAATTGCATCAAACATGTTTTAGACCTTGTTTATGGAAAACTGTTTATAACTGTTTTTTATGGTTGCAACTTGCTGAAAATTGTCCATATTGTTCCTACAATCTCAACTAAAAAGTTGTACTTACCAATTGCATCAAACATGTTTTAGACCTTGTTTATGGAATACTGTTTTTGACTGTAATTCGTAGTTAGAACTTGCTGAGAATTGTCCATAGCATTCCTACCATCTCAACTACAGAGTACTGGACAAAGTTTTACTTACCAATGCCATCAAACATGTTTTTGAACTTGTTTATGGAAAACATTTTATAACTGTATTTCATGGTTGCAACTTGCTGAAAATTGTCCATAGGGTTCCTACCATCTCGAGTACCCAGTACTGCACAAATTTTTACTTACAAATAGCATCGAACATGTTTTAGACCTTGTTTATGGAAAACTGTTTATAACTATTTTACATTGTTGCAACTTGCTGAAAATAGTCCATAGTGGTCCTACCATCTCAAATACACAGTACTGGACAAAGTTTTACTTACCAATTGCATCAAACATGTTTTAGACATTGTTTATGGAAAATAGTTTATACCTCTTTTCATTGTTGCAACTTGCTAAAGATAGTCCATATTGTTCCTATCATCTGAACTAAACAGTACTGGACAAAGTGTTACTTACCAATTGCATCAAACATGTTTTAGACCTTGTTTATGGAAAACTGTTTATAACATTTTCCATGGTTGCAATTTGCTGAAAATTGTCTGTAGTTTTCCTACCATCTCAACTACACAGTACTGGACAAAGTTTTACTTACCAATTGCATCAAACATGTTTTTGAACTTGTTTATGGAAAACATTTCATAACTGTATTTCATGGTTGCAACTTGCTGAAAATTGTCCATAGGGATTATACCATCTCGAGTACCCAGTACTGCACACATTTTTACTTACAAATAGCATCGAACATGTTTTAGACCTTGTTTATGGAATACTGTTTTTAACTGTAATTCGTAGTTGCAACTTGCTGAGAATTGTCCATAGCGTTCCAACCATCTCAACTACACAGTACTGGACACAGTTGTACATACCAATTGCATCAAACATGTTTTAGATATTGTTTATGGAAAACTGTTTAACTATTTTCCATGGTTGCAACTTGCTGAAAATTGTCCGTAGTGTTCCTACCATCTCAAATACACAGTACTGGACAAAGTTTTACTTACCAATTGCATCGAACATGTTTTAGACCTTGTTTATGGAAAACTGTTTATAACATTTTCCATGGTTGCAACTTGCTGAAAATTGTCCATTGTGTTCCTACCATCTCAACTACACAGTACTGGACAAAGTTTTACTTAATAATTGCATCCAACATGTTTTAGACCTTGTTTATGGAAAACTGTTTATAACATTTTCCATTGTTGCAACTTGCTGAAAATTGTCCGTAGTGTTCCTACCATCTCAACTACACAGTACTGGTCAAAGTTTTACTTACCAATTGCATCAAACATGTTTTAGACCTTGTTTATGGAAAATAGTTTATAACATTTTCCATGGTTGCAACTTGCTGAAAATTGTCCGTAGTGTTCGTACCATCTCAACTACACAGTACTGGGCATAGTTTTACTTACCAATTGCATCAAACATGTTTTAGACCTTGTTTATGGAAAACTGTTTATAACTGTTTTTTATGGTTGCAACTTGCTGAAAATTGTCCATATTGTTCCTACAATCTCAACTAAAAAGTTGTACTTACCAATTGCATCAAACATGTTTTAGACCTTGTTTATGGAATACTGTTTTTGACTGTAATTCGTAGTTAGAACTTGCTGAGAATTGTCCATAGCATTCCTACCATCTCAACTACAGAGTACTGGACAAAGTTTTACTTACCAATGCCATCAAACATGTTTTTGAACTTGTTTATGGAAAACATTTTATAACTGTATTTCATGGTTGCAACTTGCTGAAAATTGTCCATAGGGTTCCTACCATCTCGAGTACCCAGTACTGCACAAATTTTTACTTAAAATAGCATCGAACATGTTTTAGACCTTGTTTATGGAAAACTGTTTATAACATTTTCCATGGTTGCAACTTGCTGAAAATTGTCCATCGTTTTCCTACCATCTCAACTACATGGTACTGGACAAAGTTTTACTTACCAATTCCATCGAACATGTTTTAGACCTTGTTTACGGAAAACTGTTTAAAACATTTTCCATGGTTGCAACTTGCTGAAAATTGTCCATAGCGTTCCTACCATCTCAACTACACAGTACTGGACACATTTTTACTTACCAATTGCATTAAACATGTTTTAGACCTTGTTTATGGAAAACTGTTTAACTATTTTCCATGGTTGCAACTTGCTGAAAATTGTCCGTAGTGTTCCTACCATCTCAACTACACAGTACTGGACAAAGTTTTACTTACCAATTGCATCAAACATGTTTTAGACCTTGTTTATGGAAAATAGTTTATACAATTTTCCATGGTTGCAACTTGCTGAAAATAGTCCACAGTGTTCCTACCATCTCAACTACACAGTACTGGACAAAGTTTTACTTACCAATTGCATCAAACATGTTTTTGAACTTGTTTATGGAAAACATTTTATAACTGTATTTCATGGTTGCAACTTGCTGAAAATTGTCCATAGAGATTATACCATCTCGAGTACCCAGTACTGCACACATTTTTACTTACAAATAGCATCGAACATATTTTAGACCTTGTTTATGGAAAACTGTTTATTAAATGTTACATGGTTGCAACTTGCTGAAAATTGTCCATTGTGTTCCTGCCATCTCAACTACACAGTACAGGACAAAGTTGTACTTACCAATTGCATCGAACATGTTTTAGACCTTGTTTATGGAAAACTGTTTAAAACATTTTCCATGGTTGCAACTTGCTGAAAATTGTCCGTAGTGTTCCTACCATCTCAACTACACAGTACTGGACAAAGTTTTACTTACCAATTGCATCAAACATGTTTTAGACCTTGTTTATAACTGTATTTTGTGGTTGCAACTTGCTGAAAATTGTCCATAGCGTTCCTACAATCTCAACTAGAAAGTACTGGACACAGTTTTACTTTCAAATTGCATCAAACATGTTTCAGACCTTGTTTATGGAAAACTGTTTATAACTATTTTACATTGTTGCAACTTGCTGAAAATAGTCCATAGTGTTCCTACCATCTCAAATACACAGTACTGGACAAAGTTTTACTTACCAATTGCATCAAACATGTTTTAGACATTGTCTATGGAAAATAGTTTATACCTCTTTTCATTGTTGCAACTTGCTAAAAATAGTCCATATTGTTCCTATCATCTGAACTAAACAGTACTGGACAAAGTGTTACTTACCAATTGCATCAAACATGTTTTAGACCTTGTTTATGGAAAACTGTTTATAACATTTTCCATGGTTGCAACTTGCTGAAAATTGTCCGTAGTGTTCGTACCATCTCAACTACACAGTACTGGGCATAGTTTTACTTACCAATTGCATCAAACATGTTTTAGACCTTGTTTATGGAAAACTGTTTATAACTGTTTTTTATGGTTGCAACTTGCTGAAAATTGTCCATATTGTTCCTACAATCTCAACTAAAAAGTTGTACTTACCAATTGCATCAAACATGTTTTAGACCTTGTTTATGGAATACTGTTTTTGACTGTAATTCGTAGTTAGAACTTGCTGAGAATTGTCCATAGCATTCCTACCATCTCAACTACAGAGTACTGGACAAAGTTTTACTTACCAATGCCATCAAACATGTTTTTGAACTTGTTTATGGAAAACATTTTATAACTGTATTTCATGGTTGCAACTTGCTGAAAATTGTCCATAGGGTTCCTACCATCTCGAGTACCCAGTACTGCACAAATTTTTACTTACAAATAGCATCGAACATGTTTTAGACCTTGTTTATGGAAAACTGTTTATAACATTTTCCATGGTTGCAACTTGCTGAAAATTGTCCATCGTTTTCCTACCATCTCAACTACACGGTACTGGACAAAGTTTTACTTACCAATTCCATCGAACATGTTTTAGACCTTGTTTACGGAAAACTGTTTAAAACATTTTCCATGGTTGCAACTTGCTGAAAATTGTCCATAGCGTTCCTACCATCTCAACTACACAGTACTGGACACATTTTTACTTACCAATTGCATTAAACATGTTTTAGACCTTGTTTATGGAAAACTGTTTAACTATTTTCCATGGTTGCAACTTGCTGAAAATTGTCCGTAGTGTTCCTACCATCTCAACTACACAGTACTGGACAAAGTTTTACTTACCAATTGCATCAAACATGTTTTAGACCTTGTTTATGGAAAATAGTTTATACAATTTTCCATGGTTGCAACTTGCTGAAAATAGTCCACAGTGTTCCTACCATCTCAACTACACAGTACTGGACAAAGTTTTACTTACCAATTGCATCAAACATGTTTTTGAACTTGTTTATGGAAAACATTTTATAACTGTATTTCATGGTTGCAACTTGCTGAAAATTGCCCATAGAGATTATACCATCTCGAGTACCCAGTACTGCACACATTTTTACTTACAAATAGCATCGAACATATTTTAGACCTTGTTTATGGAAAACTGTTTATTAAATGTTACATGGTTGCAACTTGCTGAAAATTGTCCATTGTGTTCCTGCCATCTCAACTACACAGTACAGGACAAAGTTGTACTTACCAATTGCATCGAACATGTTTTAGACCTTGTTTATGGAAAACTGTTTAAAACATTTTCCATGGTTGCAACTTGCTGAAAATTGTCCGTAGTGTTCCTACCATCTCAACTACACAGTACTGGACAAAGTTTTACTTACCAATTGCATCAAACATGTTTTAGACCTTGTTTATAACTGTATTTTGTGGTTGCAACTTGCTGAAAATTGTCCATAGCGTTCCTACAATCTCAACTAGAAAGTACTGGACACAGTTTTACTTTCAAATTGCATCAAACATGTTTCAGACCTTGTTTATGGAAAACTGTTTATAACTATTTTACATTGTTGCAACTTGCTGAAAATAGTCCATAGTGTTCCTACCATCTCAAATACACAGTACTGGACAAAGTTTTACTTACCAATTGCATCAAACATGTTTTAGACATTGTTTATGGAAAATAGTTTATACCTCTTTTCATTGTTGCAACTTGCTAAAAATAGTCCATATTGTTCCTATCATCTGAACTAAACAGTACTGGACAAAGTGTTACTTACCAATTGCATCAAACATGTTTTAGACCTTGTTTATGGAAAACTGTTTATAACATTTTCCATGGTTGCAACTTGCTGAAAATTGTCCGTAGTGTTCGTACCATCTCAACTACACAGTACTGGGCATAGTTTTACTTACCAATTGCATCAAACATGTTTTAGACCTTGTTTATGGAAAACTGTTTATAACTGTTTTTTATGGTTGCAACTTGCTGAAAATTGTCCATATTGTTCCTACAATCTCAACTAAAAAGTTGTACTTACCAATTGCATCAAACATGTTTTAGACCTTGTTTATGGAATACTGTTTTTGACTGTAATTCGTAGTTAGAACTTGCTGAGAATTGTCCATAGCATTCCTACCATCTCAACTACAGAGTACTGGACAAAGTTTTACTTACCAATGCCATCAAACATGTTTTTGAACTTGTTTATGGAAAACATTTTATAACTGTATTTCATGGTTGCAACTTGCTGAAAATTGTCCATAGGGTTCCTACCATCTCGAGTACCCAGTACTGCACAAATTTTTACTTACAAATAGCATCGAACATGTTTTAGACCTTGTTTATGGAAAACTGTTTATAACATTTTCCATGGTTGCAACTTGCTGAAAATTGTCCATCGTTTTCCTACCATCTCAACTACACAGTACTGGACAAAGTTTTACTTACCAATGGCATCGAAGATGTTTTAGACCTTGTTTATGGAATACTGTTTTTGACTGTAATTCGTAATTAGAACTTGCTGAGAATTGTCCATAGCGTTCCTACCATCTCAACTACAGAGTACCGGACAAAGTTTTACTTACCAATGGCATCAAACATGTTTTTTAACTTGTTTATGGAAAACATTTTATAACTGTATTTCATGGTTGCAACTTGCTCAAAATTGTCCATAGGGATCCTACCATCTCGAGTACCCAGTACTGCACAAATTTTTACTTACAAATAGCATCAAACATGTTTTAGACCTTGTTTATGGAAAACTGTTTATAACATTTTCCATGGTTGCAACTTGCTGAAAATTGTCCATAGCGTTCCTACCATCTCAACTACACAGTACTGGACACATTTTTACTTACCAATTGCATTAAACATGTTTTAGACCTTGTTTATGGAAAACTGTTTAACTATTTTCCATGGTTGCAACTTGCTGAAAATTGTCCATAGTGTTCCTACCATCTCAACTACACAGTACTGGACAAAGTTCTACTTACCAATTGCATCAAACATGTTTTTGAACTTGTTTATGGAAAACATTTTATAACTGTATTTCATGGTTGCAACTTGCTGAAAATTGTCCATAGGGTTCCTACCATCTCGAGTACCCAGTACTGCACACATTTTTACTTACAAATAGCATCGAACATGTTTTAGACCTTGTTTATGGAAAACTGTTTATAACATTTTCCATGGTTGCAACTTGCTGAAAATTGTCCATCGTTTTCCTACCATCTCAACTACACGGTACTGGACAAAGTTTTACTTACCAATTGCATCAAACATGTTTTAGACCTTGTTTATGGAAAACTGTTTATAACATTTTCGATGGTTGCAACTTGCTGAAAAATGTCCGTAGTGGTCCTACCATCTCGAGTACGCAGTACTGCACACATTTTTACTTACAAATAGCATCGAACATGTTTTAGAACTTGTTTATGGAATACTGTTTTTGACTGTAATTCGTAATTAGAACTTGCTGAGAATTGTCCATAGCGTTCCTACCATCTCAACTACAGAGTACCGGACAAAGTTTTACTTACCAATGGCATCAAACATGTTTTTGAACATGTTTATGGAAAACATTTTATAACTGTATTTCATGGTTGCAACTTGCTGAAAATTGTCAATAGGGATCCTACCATCTCGAGTACCCAGTACTGCACAAATTTTTACTTACAAATAGCATCGAACATGTTTTAGACCTTGTTTATGGAAAACTGTTTATAACATTTTCCATGGTTGCAACTTGCTGAAAATTGTCCATTGTTTTCCTACCATCTCAACGACACGGTACTGGACAAAGTTTTACTTACAAATTCCATAGAACATGTTTTAGACCTTGTTTATGGAAAACTGTTTATAACATTTTCCATGGTTGCAACTTGCTGAAAATTGTCCATTGTGTTCCTACCATCTCAACTACACAGTACTGGACAAAGTTTTACTTACCAATTGCATCGAAGATGTTTTAGACCTTGTTTATGGAAAACTGTTTCAAATATTTTCCATGGTTGCAACTTGCTGAAAATTGTCCATAGCGTTCCTACCATCTCAACTACACAGTACTGGACACATTTTTACTTATCAATTGCATTAAACATGTTTTAGACCTTGTTTATGGAAAACTGTTTAACTATTTTCCATGGTTGCAACTTGCTGAAAATTGTCCATAGTGTTCCTACCATCTCAACTACACAGTACTGGACAAAGTTCTACTTACCAATTGCATCAAACATTTTTTTGAACTTGTTTATGGAAAATAGTTTATAAAATTTTCCATGGTTGCAACTTGCTGAAAATAGTCCACAGTGTTCCTACCATCTCAACTACACAGTACTGGACAAAGTTTTACTTACCAATTGCATCAAACATGTTTTAGACCTTGTTTATGGAAAATAGTTTATAAAATTTCCCATGGTTGCAACTTGCTGAAAATTGTCCGTAGTGTTCCTACCATCTCAACTACACAGTACTGGACATAGTTTTACTTACCAATTGCATCAAACATGTTTTAGACCGTGTTTATGGAAAACTGTTTATAACTGTTTTTTATGGTTGCAACTTGCTGAAAATTGTCCATATTGTTCCTACAATCTCAACTACAAAGTTGTACTTTCCAATTGCATCAAACATATTTTAGACCTTGTTTATGGAAAACTGTTTAAAACATTTTCCATGGTTGCAACTTGCTGAAAATTGTCCATATTGTTCCTACAATCTCAACTACAAAGTTGTACTTACCAATTGCATCAAACATATTTTAGACCTTGTTTATGGAATACTGTTTTTGACTGTAATTTGTAATTAGAACTTGCTGAGAATTGTCCATAGCGATCCTACCATCTCAACTACAGAGTACCGGACAAAGTTTTACTTACCAATGGCATCAAACATGTTTTTTAACTTGTTTATGGAAAACATTTTATAACTGTATTTCATGGTTGCAACTTGCTCAAAATTGTCCATAGGGATCCTACCATCTCGAGTACCCAGTACTGCACACATTTTTACTTACAAATAGCATCGAACATGTTTTAGACCTTGTTTATGGAAAACTGTTTATAACATTTTCCATGGTTGCAACTTGCTGAAAGTTGTCCATTGTTTTCCTACCATCTCAACTACACGTTACTGGACAAAGTTTTACTTACCAATTCCATAGAACATGTTTTAGACCTTGCTTATGGAAAACTGTTTATAACATTTTCCATGGTTGCAACTTGCTGAAAATTGTCCATTGTGTTCCTAGCATCTCAACTACACAGTACTGGACAAAGTTTTACTTACCAATTGCATCGAAGATGTTTTAGACCTTGTTTATGGAAAACTGTTTAAAACATTTTCCATGGTTGCAACTTGCTGAAAATTGTCCATAGCGTTCCTACCATCTCAACTACACAGTACTGGACACATTTTTACTTATCAATTGCATTAAACATGTTTTAGACCTTGTTTATGGAAAACTGTTTAACTATTTTCCATGGTTGCAACTTGCTGAAAATTGTCCATAGTGTTCCTACCATCTCAACTACACAGTACTGGACAAAGTTCTACTTACCAATTGCATCAAACATTTTTTTGAACTTGTTTATGGAAAATAGTTTATAACATTTTCCATGGTTGCAACTTGCTGAAAATTGTCCATAGCGTTCCTACCATCTCAACTACACAGTACTGGACACATTTTTACTTACCAATTGCATTAAACATGTTTTAGACCTTGTTTATGGAAAACTGTTTAACTATTTTCCATGGTTGCAACTTACTGAAAATTGTCCGTAGTGTTCCTACCATCTCAACTACACAGTACTGGACAAAGTTCTACTTACCAATTGCATCAAACATGTTTTTGAACTTGTTTATGGAAAACATTTTATAACTGTATTTCATGGTTGCAACTTGCTGAAAATTGTCCATAGGGTTCCTACCATCTCGAGTACCCAGTACTGCACACATTGTTACTTACAAATAGCATCGAACATGTTTTAGACCTTGTTTATGGGAAACTGTTTATAACATTTTCCATGGTTGCAACTTGCTGAAAATTGTCCATTGTGTTCCTCCCATCTCAACTACACAGTACTGGACAAAGTTTTACTTACCAATTGCATCGAAGATGTTTTAGACCTTGTTTATGGAAAACTGTTTAAAACATTTTCCATGGTTGCAACTTGCTGAAAATTGTCCATATTGTTCCTACAATCTCAACTACAAAGTTGTACTTACCAATTGCATCAAACATGTTTTAGACCTTGTTTATGGAATACTGTTTTTGACTGTAATTCGTAATTAGAACTTGCTGAGAATTGTCCATAGCGTTCCTACCATCTCAACTACAGAGTACCGGACCAAGTTTTACTTACCAATGTCATCAAACATGTTTTTTAACTTGTTTATGGAAAACATTTTATAACTGTATTTCATGGTTGCAACTTGCTCAAAATTGTCCATAGGGATCCTACCATCTCGAGTACCCAGTACTGCACACATTTTTACTTACAAATAGCATCGAACATGTTTTAGACCTTGTTTATGGAAAACTGTTTATAACATTTTCCATGGTTGCAACATGCTGAAAATTGTCCATTGTTTTCCTACCATCTCAACTACACGGTACTGGACAAAGTTTTACTTACCAATTCCATAGAACATGTTTTAGACCTTGCTTATGGAAAACTGTTTATAACATTTTCCATGGTTGCAACTTGCTGAAAATTGTCCATTGTGTTCCTACCATCTCAACTACACAGTACTGGACAAAGTTTTACTTACCAATTGCATCGAAGATGTTTTAGACCTTGTTTATGGAAAACTGTTTAAAACATTTTCCATGGTTGCAACTTGCTGAAAATTGTCCATAGCGTTCCTACCATCTCAACTACACAGTACTGGACACATTTTTACTTATCAATTGCATTAAACATGTTTTAGACCTTGTTTATGGAAAACTGTTTAACTATTTTCCATGGTTGCAACTTGCTGAAAATTGTCCATAGTGTTCCTACCATCTCAACTACACAGTACTGGACAAAGTTCTACTTACCAATTGCATCAAACATTTTTTTGAACTTGTTTATGGAAAATAGTTTATAAAATTTTCCATTGTTGCAACTTGCTGAAAATAGTCCACAGTGTTCCTACCATCTCAACTACACAGTACTAGACAAAGTTTTACTTACCAATTGCATCAAACATGTTTTAGACCTTGTTTATGGAAAATAGTTTATAAAATTTCCCATGGTTGCAACTTGCTGAAAATTGTCCGTAGTGTTCCTACCATCTCAACTACACAGTACTGGACATAGTTTTACTTACCAATTTCATCAAACATGTTTTAGACCTTGTTTATGGAAAACTGTTTATAACTGTTTTTTATGGTTGCAAATTGCTGAAAATTGTCCATATTGTTCCTACAATCTCAACTACAAAGTTGTACATACCAATTGCATCAAACATGTTTTAGACCTTGTTTATGGAATACTGTTTTTGACTGTAATTCATAATTAGAACTTGCTGAGAATTGTCCATAGCGTTACTACCAGCTCAACTACAGAGTACTGGACAAAGTTTTACTTACCAATGGCATCAAACATGTTTTTGAACTTGTTTATGGAAAACATTTTATATCTGTATTTCATGGTTGCAACTTGCTGAAAATTGTCCATCGTTTTCCTACCATCTCAACTACACGGTACTGGACAAAGTTTTACTTACCAATTCCATAGAACATGTTTTAGACCTTGTTTATGGAAAAATGTTTATAACATTTTCCATGGTTGCAACTTGCTGAAAATTGTCCATTGTGTTCCTACCATCTCAACAACACAGTACTGGACAAAGTTTTAATTACCAATTGCATCGAAGATGTTTTAGACCTTGTTTATGGAAAACTGTTTAACTATTTTCCATGGTTGCAACTTGCTGAAAATTGTCCGTAGTGTTCCTACCATCTCAACTACACAGTACTGGACAAAGTTCTACTTACCAATTGCATCAAACATGTTTTTGAACTTGTTTATGGAAAACATTTTATAACTGTATTTCATGGTTGCAACTTGCTGAAAATTGTCCATAGGGTTCCTACCATCTCGAGTACCCAGTACTGCACACATTTTTACTTACAAATAGCATCGAACATGTTTTAGACCTTGTTTATGGGAAACTGTTTATAACATTTTCCATGGTTGCAACTTGCTGAAAATTGTCCATATTGTTCCTACAATCTCAACTACAAAGTTGTACTTACCAATTGCATCAAACATGTTTTAGACCTTGTTTATGGAATACTGTTTTTGACTGTAATTCGTAATTAGAACTTGCTGAGAATTGTCCATAGCGTTCCTACCATCTCAACTACAGAGTACCGGACAAAGTTTTACTTACCAATGGCATCAAACATGTTTTTTAACTTGTTTATGGAAAACATTTTATAACTGTATTTCATGGTTGCAACTTGCTCAAAATTGTCCATAGGGATCCTACCATCTCGAGTACCCAGTACTGCACAAATTTTTACTTACAAATAGCATCGAACATGTTTTAGACCTTGTTTATGGAAAACTGTTTATAACATTTTCCATGGTTGCAACTTGCTGAAAATTGTCCATTGTTTTCCTACCATCTCAACTACACGGTACTGGACAAAGTTTTACTTACCAATTCTATAGAACATGTTTTAGACCTTGTTTATGGAAAACTGTTTATAACATTTTCCATGGTTGCAACTTGCTGAAAATTGTCCATTGTGTTCCTACCATCTCAACTACACAGTACTGGACAAAGTTTTACTTACCAATGGCATCGAAGATGTTTTAGACCTTGTTTATGGAAAACTGTTTAAAACATTTTCCATGGTTGCAACTTGCTGAAAATTGTCCATAGCGTTCCTACCATCTCAACTACAAAGTTGTACTTACCAATTGCATCAAACATGTTTTAGACCTTGTTTATGGAATACTGTTTTTGACTGTAATTCATAATTAGAACTTGCTGAGAATTGTCCATAGCGTTACTACCAGCTCAACTACAGAGTACTGGACAAAGTTTTACTTACCAATGGCATCAAACATGTTTTTGAACTTGTTTATGGAAAACATTTTATATCTGTATTTCATGGTTGCAACTTGCTGAAAATTGTCCATCGTTTTCCTACCATCTCAACTACACGGTACTGGACAAAGTTTTACTTACCAATTCCATAGAACATGTTTTAGACCTTGTTTATGGAAAAATGTTTATAACATTTTCCATGGTTGCAACTTGCTGAAAATTGTCCATTGTGTTCCTACCATCTCAACAACACAGTACTGGACAAAGTTTTAATTACCAATTGCATCGAAGATGTTTTAGACCTTGTTTATGGAAAACTGTTTAAAACATTTTCCATGGTTGCAACTTGCTGAAAATTGTCCATAGCGTTCCTACCATCTCAACTACACAGTACTGGACACATTTTTACTTACCAATTGCATTAAACATGTTTTAGACCTTGTTTATGGAAAACTCTTTAACTATTTTCCATGGTTGCAACTTGCTGAAAATTGTCCGTAGTGTTCCTACCATCTCAACTACACAGTACTGGACAAAGTTCTACTTACCAATTGCATCAAACATGTTTTTGAACTTGTTTATGGAAAACATTTTATAACTGTATTTCTTGGTTGCAACTTGCTGAAAATTGTCCATAGGGTTCCTACCATCTCGAGTACCCAGTACTGCACACATTTTTACTTACAAATAGCATCGAACATGTTTTAGACCTTGTTTATGGGAAACTGTTTATAACATTTTCCATGGTTGCAACTTGCTGAAAATTGTCCATTGTGTTCCTCCCATCTCAACTACACAGTACTGGACAAAGTTTTACTTACCAATTGCATCGAAGATGTTTTAGACCTTGTTTATGGAAAACTGTTTAAAACATTTTCCATGGTTGCAACTTGCTGAAAATTGTCCATATTGTTCCTACAATCTCAACTACAAAGTTGTACTTACCAATTGCATCAAACATGTTTTAGACCTTGTTTATGGAATACTGTTTTTGACTGTAATTCGTAATTAGAACTTGCTGAGAATTGTCCATAGCGTTCCTACCATCTCAACTACAGAGTACCGGACAAAGTTTTACTTACCAATGGCATCAAACATGTTTTTTAACTTGTTTATGGAAAACATTTTATAACTGTATTTCATGGTTGCAACTTGCTCAAAATTGTCCATAGGGATCCTACCATCTCGAGTACCCAGTACTGCACAAATTTTTACTTACAAATAGCATCGAACATGTTTTAGACCTTGTTTATGGAAAACTGTTTATAACATTTTCCATGGTTGCAACTTGCTGAAAATTGTCCATTGTTTTCCTACCATCTCAACTACACGGTACTGGACAAAGTTTTACTTACCAATTCTATAGAACATGTTTTAGACCTTGCTTATGGAAAACTGTTTATAACATTTTCCATGGTTGCAACTTGCTGAAAATTGTCCATTGTGTTCCTACCATCTCAACTACACAGTACTGGACAAAGTTTTACTTACCAATGGCATCGAAGATGTTTTAGACCTTGTTTATGGAAAACAGTTTATAACATTTTCCATGGTTGCAACTTGCTGAAAATTGTCCATTGTGTTCCTACCATCTCAACTACACAGTACTGGACAAAGTTTTACTTACCAATTGCATCGAAGATGTTTTAGACCTTGTTTATGGAAAACTGTTTAAAACATTTTCCATGGTTGCAACTTGCTGAAAATTGTCCATAGCATTCCTACCATCTCAACTACACAGTACTGGACACATTTTTACTTATCAATTGCATTAAACATGTTTTAGACCTTGTTTATGGAAAACTGTTTAACTATTTTCCATGGTTGCAACTTGCTGAAAATTGTCCATAGTGTTCCTACCATCTCAACTACACAGTACTGGACAAAGTTCTACTTACCAATTGCATCAAACATTTTTTTGAACTTGTTTATGGAAAATAGTTTATAAAATTTTCCATTGTTGCAACTTGCTGAAAATAGTCCACAGTGTTCCTACCATCTCAACTACACAGTACTGGACAAAGTTTTACTTACCAATTGCATCAAACATGTTTTAGACCTTGTTTATGGAAAATAGTTTATAAAATTTCCCATGGTTGCAACTTGCTGAAAATTGTCCGTAGTGTTCCTACCATCTCAACTACACAGTACTGGACGTAATTTTACTTACCAATTGCATCAAACATGTTTTAGACCTTGTTTATGGAAAACTGTTTATAACTGTTTTTTATGGTTGCAACTTGCTGAAAATTGTCCATATTGTTCCTAAAATCTCAACTACAAAGTTGTACTTATCAATTGCATCAAACATGTTTTAGACCTTGTTTATGGAATACTGTTTTTGACTGTAATTCGTAGTTAGAACTTGCTGAGAATTGTCCATAGCGTTCCTACCATCTCAACTACAGAGTACTGGACAAAGTTTTACTTACCAATGGCATCAAACATGTTTTTGAACTTGTTTATGGAAAACATTTTATAACTGAATTTCATGGTTGCAACTTGCTGAAAATTGTCCATAGGGTTCCTACCATCTCGAGTACCCAGTACTGCACACATTTTTACTTACAAATAGCATCGAACATGTTTTAGACCTTGTTTATGGAAAACTGTTTATAACATTTTCCATGGTTGCAACTTGTTGAAAATTGTCCTTCGTTTTCCTACCATCTCAACTACACGGTACTGGACAAAGTTTTTCTTACCAATTGCATCAAACATGTTTTTGAACTTGTTTATGGAAAACATTTTATAACTGAATTTCATGGTTGCAACTTGATGAAAATTTTCCATAGGGTTCCTACCATCTCGAGTACCCAGTACTGCACACATTTTTACTTACAAATAGCATCGAACATGTTTTAGACCTTGTTTATGGAAAACTGTTTATAACATTTTCCATGGTTGCAACTTGCTGAAAATTGTCCTTCGTTTTCCTACCATCTCAACTACACGGTACTGGACAAAGTTTTACTTACAAATAGCATCGAACATGTTTTAGACCTTGTTTATGGGAAACTGTTTATAACATTTTCCATGGTTGCAACTTGCTGAAAATTGTCCATTGTGTTCCTCCCATCTCAACTACACAGTACTGGACAAATTTTTACTTACCAATTGCATCGAAGATGTTTTAGACCTTGTTTATGGAAAACTGTTTAAAACATTTTCCATGGTTGCAACTTGCTGAAAATTGTCCATATTGTTCCTACAATCTCAACTACAAAGTTGTACTTACCAATTGCATCAAACATGTTTTAGACCTTGTTTATGGAATACTGTTTTTGACTGTAATTCGTAATTAGAACTTGCTGAGAATTGTCCATAATGTTCCTACCATCTCAACTACAGAGTACCGGACAAAGTTTTACTTACGAATGGCATCAAACATGTTTTTTAACTTGTTTATGGAAAACATTTTATAACTGTATTTCATGGTTGCAACTTGCTCAAAATTGTCCATAGGGATCCTACCATCTCGAGTACCCAGTACTGCACAAATTTTTACTTACAAATAGCATCGAACATGTTTTAGACGTTGTTTATGGAAAACTGTTTATAACATTTTCCATGGTTGCAACTTGCTGAAAATTGTCCATTGTTTTCCTACCATCTCAACTACACGGTACTGGACAAAGTTTTACTTACCAATTCCATAGAACATGTTTTAGACCTTGTTTATGGAAAACTGTTTAAAACATTTTCCATGGTTGCAACTTGCTGAAAATTGTCCATTGTGTTCCTACCATCTCAACTACACAGTACTGGACACATTTTTACTTACAAATAGCATCGAACATGTTATAGAACTTGTTTATGGAATATTGTTTTTAACTGTAATTCGTATTTGCAACTTGCTGAGAATTGTCCATAGCGTTCCTACCATCTCAACTACACAGTACTGGACAAAGTTTTACTTTCAAATTGCATCAAACATGTTTTAGACCTTGTTTATGGAAAACTGTTTAACTATTTTCCATGGTTACAACTTGCTGAAAATTGTCCATAGTGTTCCTACCATCTCAACTACACAGTACTGGACAAAGTTCTACTTACCAATTGCATCAAACATGTTTTAGACCTTGTTTATGGAAAACTGTTTAAAACATTTTCCATGGTTGCAACTTGCTGAAAATTGTCCATAGCGTTCCTACCATCTCAACTACACAGTACTGGACACATTTTTACTTACCAATTGCATTAAACATGTTTTAGACCTTGTTTATGGAAAACTGTTTAACCTCTATGGGCTAGGTGGGACGCTAGCGTGCCACCCGTGGTGCACTCCATCAACAGCAGGTGCATTTCAAGAGCGTTAAATTTGAATCCAAATAAATGTCAAAATTCAAATTTTTCAAACATACAACTATTTTACACCCTTTGAAAGATAAACATCTCCTTAATCTAACCACGTTTTACGATTTCGAAAAGGTTTTACGGCGAAAGCATAAATTTAGAGTATGTTAGGACAGTACATTTACAAGAGTTGTGTGTAATGTTTTGTCAATTCAAAGACAGGGTCACCAAAACCATAAAACCAGCTAAAATGATGCACTAACCTTTTACAATCTCCATCAGATGACACTCCTAGGACATTATGTTAGACAATGCATGCATTTTTAGTTCAATCAAGTTCATATTTATATCCAAAAACAGCGTTTTACTATGGCATTGATGTTGAGGAAATCGTTTCCCTCCAATAACCGGCAGTCAAGTCAGCGTCACAAATTAAATAATTAAAATTAGAAAACATTGGTAAAATATTATATTGTCATTTAAAGAATTATAGATTTACATCTCTTGAACGCAATCAACTTGCCAGATTTAAAAATAACCTTACTGGGAAATCACACTTTGCAATAATCTGAGCACTGCGCCCAGAAAAATACGCGTTGCGATACAGACTAGACGTCATGTTGGGGAGATCTAAAATCGAAAATACTATGTAAATAATCCATTACCTTTGATTCTCTTCATCAGATGTCACTTCCAGGTATCACAGGTCCATAACGAATGTAGTTTTGTTCAAAAAAGCTCATCATTTATGTCCAAAAATCTCCGTCTTGTTAGCACATGATCTAAGCCAGCCGGACTTCTCGTCATGAACGAGGGGAAAAAATATATTTCCGTTCGTTCAAACATGTCAAACGTTGTAAAGCATAAATCATTAGGGCCTTTTTTAACCAGAACATGAATAATATTCAAGGTGGACGAATGCATACTCTTTTATAACGTATTGGAACGAGGGTTCCCAACATGAACTCGCGCGCCAGGTGTCTAATGGGACATCATCGTTCCATGGCTCTTGTTCGGTCAGATCTCCCTCCAGAAGACTCAAAACACTTTGTAAAGGCTGGTGACATCTAGTGGAAGCAATAGGAAGTGGCAAAATATTCCTCAGCCCCTGTGTTTTTCAATGGGATAGGTTTAAAGGTAATACAACACATCAGGTATCCACTTCCTGTCAGAAAATGTCTCAGGGTTTTGCCTGCCAAATGAGTTCTGTTATACTCACAGACACCATTCAAACAGTTTTAGAAACTTTAGAGTGTTTTCTATCCATATATAATAAATATATGCATATTCTAGTTACTGGGTAGGATTAGTAACCAGATTAAATCGGGTACATTTTTTTTATCCAGACGTGCAAATGCTGCCCCCTAGCCCTAACAGGTTAACTATTTTCCATGGTTGCAACTTGCTGAAAATTGTCCGTAGTGTTCCTACCATCTCAACTACACAGTACTGGACAAAGTTCTACTTACCAATTGCATCAAACATGTTTTTGAACTTGTTTATGGAAAACATTTTATAACTGTATTTCATGGTTGCAACTTGCTGAAAATTGTCCATAGGGTTCCTACCATCTCGAGTACCCAGTACTGCACACATTTTTACTTACAAATAGCATCGAACATGTTTTAGACCTTGTTTATGGGAAACTGTTTATAACATTTTCCATGATTGCAACTTGCTGAAAATTGTCCATTGTGTTCCTCCCATCTCAACTACACAGTAATGGACAAAGTTTTACTTACCAATTGCATCGAAGATGTTTTAGACCTTGTTTATGGAAAACTGTTTAAAACATTTTCCATGGTTGCAACTTGCTGAAAATTGTCCATATTGTTCCTACAATCTCAACTACAAAGTTGTACTTACCAATTGCATCAAACATGTTTTAGACCTTGTTTATGGAATACTGTTTTTGACTGTAATTCGTAATTAGAACTTGCTGAGAATTGTCCATAGCGTTCCTACCATCTCAACTACAGAGTACCGGACAAAGTTTTACTTACCAATGGCATCAAACATGTTTTTTAACTTGTTTATGGAAAACATTTTATAACTGTATTTCATGGTTGCATCTTGCTGAAAATTGTCCATAGGGATTATACCATCTCGAGTACCCAGTACTGCACACATTTTTACTTACAAATAGCATCGAACATGTTTTAGACCTTGTTTATGGAAAACTGTTTATAAAATGTTACATGGTTGCAACTTGCTGAAAATTGTCCATTGTGTTCCTACCATCTCAACTACACAGTACTGGACAAAGTTGTACTTACCAATTGCATTGAACATGTTTTAGACCTTGTTTATGGAAAACTGTTTAAAACATTTTCCATGGTTGCAACTTGCTGAAAATTGTGCGTAGTGTTCCTACCATCTCAACTACACAGTACTCGATAAAGTTTTACTTACCAATTGCATCAAACATGTTTTAGACCTTGTTCATGGAAAATAGTTTATAGCTCTTTTCATTGCTGCAACTTGCTAAAAATAGTCCATATTGTTCCTATCATCTCAACTACACAGTACTGGACAAAGTGTTACTTACCAATTGCATTAAACATGTTTTAGACCTTGTTTATGGAAAACTGTTTAACTATTTTCCATGGTTGCAACATGCTGAAAATTGTCCATAGTGTTCCTACCATCTCAACTACACAGTACTGGACAAAGTTCTACTTACCAATTGCATCAAACATGTTTTTGAACTTGTTTTTGGAAAACATTTTATAACTGTATTTCATGGTTGCAACTTGCTGAAAATTGTCCATAGGGTTCCTACCATCTCGAGTACCCAGTACTGCACACATTTTTACTTACAAATAGCATCGAACATGTTTTAGACCTTGTTTATGGAAAACTGTTTATAACATTTTCCATGGTTGCAACTTGCTGAAAATTGTCCATCGTTTTCCTACCATCTCAACAACACGGTACTGGACAAAGTTTTACTTACCAATTCCATCAAACATGTTTTAGACCTTGTTTATGGAAAACTGTTTATAATATTTTCGATGGTTGCAACTTGCTGAAAATTGTCCGTAGTGGTCCTACCATCTCGAGTACCCAGTACTGCACACATTTTTACTTACAAATAGCATCGAACATGTTTTAGACCTTGTTTATGGAAAACTGTTTATAACATTTTCCATGGTTGCAACTTGCTGAAAATTGTCCATCGTTTTCCTACCATCTCAACTACACAGTACTGGACACAGTTGTACATACCAATTGCATCAAACATGTTTTAGATATTGTTTATGGAAAACTGTTTAACTATTTTCCATGGTTGCAACTTGCTGAAAATTGTCCATCGTTTTCCTACCATCTCAACTACACAGTACTGGACAAAGTTTTACTTACCAATTGCATCAAACATGGTTTTGAACTTGTTTATGGAAAACATTTTATAACTGTATTTCATGGTTGCATCTTGCTGAAAATTGTCCATAGGGATTATACCATCTCGAGTACCCAGTACTGCACACATTTTTACTTACAAATAGCATCGAACATGTTTTAGACCTTGTTTATGGAAAACTGTTTATAAAATGTTACATGGTTGCAACTTGCTGAAAATTGTCCATTGTGTTCCTACCATCTCAACTACACAGTACTGGATAAAGTTTTACTTACCAATTGCATCGAAGATGTTTTAGACTTTGTTTATGGAAAACTGTTTAAAACATTTTCCATGGTTGCAACTTGCTGAAAATTGTCCATAGCGTTCCTACCATCTCAACTAAACAGTACTGGACACATTTTTACTTACCAATTCCATCAAACATGTTTTAGACCTTGTTTATGGAAAACTGTTTATAACATTTTCGATGGTTGCAACTTGCTGAAAATTGTCCGTAGGGATTATACCATCTCGAGTACCCAGTACTGCACACATTTTTACTTACAAATAGCATCGAACATGTTTTAGAACTTGTTTATGGAATACTGTTTTTAACTGTAATTCGTAGTTGCAACTTGCTGAGAATTGTCCATATCGTTCCTACCATCTCAACTACACAGTACTGGACACAGTTGTACATACCAATTGCATCAAACATGTTTTAGATATTGTTTATGGAAAACTGTTTAACTATTTTCCATGGTTGCAACTTGCTGAAAATTGTCCATAGGGATTATACCATCTCGAGTACCCAGTACTGCACACATTTTTACTTACAAATAGCATCGAACATGTTTTAGACCTTGTTTATGGAAAACTGTTTATAAAATGTTACATGGTTGCAACTTGCTGAAAATTGTCCATTGTGTTCCTACCATCTCAACTACACAGTACTGGACAAAGTTTTACTTACCAATTGCATCGAAGATGTTTTAGACTTTGTTTATGGAAAACTGTTTAAAACATTTTCCATGGTTGCAACTTGCTGAAAATTGTCCATAGCGTTCCTACCATCTCAACTAAACAGTACTGGACACATTTTTACTTATCAATTGCATTAAACATGTTTTAGACCTTGTTTATGGAAAACTGTTTAACTATTTTCCATGGTTGCAACTTGCTGAAAATTGTCCATAGTGTTCCTACCATCTCAACTACACAGTACTGGACAAAGTTCTACTTACCAATTGCATCAAACATGTTTTTGAACTTGTTTATGGAAAACATTTTATAACTGTATTTCATGTTTGCAACTTGCTGAAAATTGTCCATAGGGTTCCTACCATCTCGAGTACCCAGTACTGCACACATTTTTACTTACAAATAGCATCGAACATTTTTTTGACCTTGTTTATGGAAAACTGTTTATAACATTTTCCATGGTTGCAACTTGCTGAAAATTGTCCATCGTTTTCCTACCATCTCAACTACACGGTACTGGACAAAGTTTTACTTACCAATTCCATCAAACATGTTTTAGACCTTGTTTATGGAAAACTGTTTATAACATTTTCGATGGTTGCAACTTGCTGAAAATTGTCCGTAGTGGTCCTACCATCTCGAGTACCCAGTACTGCACACATTTTTACTTACACATAGCATCGAACATGTTTTAGAACTTGTTTATGGAATACTGTTTTTAACTGTAATTCGTAGTTGCAACTTGCTGAGAATTGTCCATAGCGTTCCTACCATCTCAACTACACAGTACTGGACACAGTTGTACATACCAATTGCATCAAACATGTTTTAGATATTGTTTATGGAAAACTGTTTAACTATTTTCCATGGTTGCAACTTGCTGAAAATTGTCCATCGTTTTCCTACCATCTCAACTACACAGTACTGGACAAAGTTTTACTTACCAATTGCATCAAACATTTTATAACTGAATTTCATGGTTGCAACTTGCTGAAAATTGTCCATAGGGTTCCTACAATCTCGAGTACCCAGTACTGCACACATTTTTACTTACAAATAGCATCGAACATGTTTTAGACCTTGTTTATGGAAAACTGTTTATAACATTTTCCATGGTTGCAACTTGCTGAAAATTGTCCATTGTGTTCCTACCATCTCAACTACACAGTACTGGACAAAGTTTTACTTACCAATTGCATCGAAGATGTTTTAGACCTTGTTTATGGAAAACTGTTTAAAACATTTTCCATGGTTGCAACTTGCAGAAAATTGTCCATAGCGTTCCTACCATCTCAACTACACAGTACTGGACACATTTTTACTTATCAATTGCATTAAACATGTTTTAGACCTTGTTTATGGAAAACTGTTTAACTATTTTCCATGGTTGCAACTTGCTGAAAATTGTCCGTAGTGTTCCTACCATCTCAACTACACAGTACTGGACAAAGTTCTACTTACCAATTGCATCAAACATGTTTTTGAACTTGTTTATGGAAAACATTTTATAACTGTATTTCATGGTTGCAACTTGCTGAAAATTGTCCATAGGGTTCCTACCATCTCGAGTACCCAGTACTGCACGCATTTTTACTTACAAATAGCATCGAACATGTTTTAGACCTTGTTTATGGAAAACTGTTTATAAAATGTTACATGGTTGCAACTTGCTGAAAATTGTCCATAGGGTTTCTACCATCTCGAGTACCCAGTACTGCACACATTTTTACTTACAAATAGCATCGAACATGTTTTAGACCTTGCTTATGGAAAACTGTTTATAAAATTTTCCATGGTTGCAACTTGCTGTATATTGTCCGTAGTGTTCCTACCATCTCAACTACACAGTACTGGACATAATTTTATTTACCAATTGCATCAAACATGTTTTAGACCTTGTTTATGGAAAACTGTTTATAACTGTTTTTTATGGTTGCAACTTGCTGAAAATTGTCCATATTGTTCCTACAATCTCAACTAAAAAGTTGTACTTATCAATTGCATCAAACATGTTTTCGACCTTGTTTATGGAATACTGTTTTTGACAGTAATTCGTATTTAGAACTTGCTGAGAATTGTCCATAGCGTTCCTACCATCTCAACTACAGAGTACTGGACAAAGTTTTACTTACCAATGGCATCAAACATGTTTTTGAACTTGTTTATGGAAAACATTTTATAACTGAATTTCATGGTTGCAACTTGCTGAAAATTGTCCATAGGGTTCCTACCATCTCGAGTACCCATTACTGCACACATTTTTACTTACAAATAGCATCGAACATGTTTTAGACCTTGTTTATGGAAAACTGTTTATAACATTTTCCATGGTTGCAACTTGCTGAAAATTGTCCTTCGTTTTCCTACCATCTCAACTACACGGTACTGGACAAAGTTTTACTTACCAATTCCATCGAACATGTTTTAGACCTTGTTTATGGAAAACTGTTTATAACATTTTCGATGGTTGCAACTTGCTGAAAATTTTCCATTGTGTTCCTACCATCTCAACTACACAGTACTGGACAAAGTTTTACTTACCAATTGCGTCGAAGATGTTTGAGACCTTGTTTATGGAAAACTGTTTAACTATTTTCCATGGTTGCAACTTGCTGAAAATTGTCCGTAGTGTTCCTACCATCTCAAATACACAGTACTGGACAAAGTTCTACTTACCAATTCATCAAACATGTTTTTGAACTTGTTTATGGAAAACATTTTATAACTGTATTTCATGGTTGCAACTTGCTGAAAATTGTCCATATTGTTCCTACAATCTCAACTACAAAGTTTTACTTACCAATTGCATCAAACATGTTTTCGACCTTGTTTATGGAATACTGTTTTTGACAGTAATTCGTATTTAGAACTTTCTGAGAATTGTCCATAGCGTTCCTACCATCTCAACTACACAGTACTGGACACAGTTTTACATTCAAATTGCATCAAACATGTTTTTGAACTTGTTTATGGAAAACATTTTATAACTGTATTTCATGGTTGCAACTTGCTGAAAATTGTCCTTAGGGCTCCTACCATCTCGAGTACCCAGTACTGCACACATTTTTACTTACAAATAGCATCGAACATGTTTTAGACCTTGTTTATGGAAAACTGTTTATAACATTTTCCATGGTTGCAACTTGCTGAAAATTGTCCATAGCGTTCCTACCATCTCAACTACACAGTACTGGACACATTTTTACTTACCAATTGCATTAAACATGTTTTAGATCTTGTTTATGGAAAACTGTTTAACTATTTTCCATGGTTGCAACTTGCTGAAAGTTGTCCGTAGTGTTCCTACCATCTCAACTACACAGTACTGGACAAAGTTCTACTAACCAATTGCATCAAACATGTTTTTGAACTTGTTAATGGAAAACATTTTATAACTGTATTTCATGGTTGCAACTTGCTGAAAATTGTCCATAGGGTTCCTACCATCTCGAGTACCCAGTACTGCACACATTTTTACTTACAAATAGCATCGAACATGTTTTAGACCTTGTTTATGGAAGACTGTTTATAACATTTTCCATGGTTGCAACTTGCTGAAAATTGTCCGTAGTGTTCCTACCATCTCAACTACACAGTACTGGTCAAAGTTTTACTTACCAATTGCATCAAACATGTTTTAGACCTTGTTTATGGAAAATAGTTTATAGCTCTTTTCATTGCTGCAACTTGCTAAAAATAGTCCATATTGTTCCTATCATCTCAACTACACAGTACTGGACAAAGTTTTACTTACCAATTGCATCGAAGATGTTTTAGACCTTGTTTATGGAAAACTGTTTAAAACATTTTCCATGGTTGCAACTTGCTGAAAATTGTCCATAGCGTTCCTACCATCTCAACTACACAGTACTGGACACATTTTTACTTACCAATTGCATTAAACATGTTTTAGATCTTGTTTATGGAATACTGTTTTTGACTGTAATTCGTAGTTAGAACTTGCTGAGAATTGTCCATAGCGTTCCTACCATCTCAACTACAGAGTACTGGACAAAGTTTTACTTACCAATGGCATCAAACATGTTTTTGAACTTGTTTATGGAAAACATTTTATAACTGAATTTCATGGTTGCAACTTGCTGAAAATTGTCCATAGGGTTCCTACCGTCTCGAGTACCCAGTACTGCACACATTTTTACTTACAAATAGCATCGAACATGTTTTAGACCTTGTTTATGGAAAACTGTTTATAACATTTTCCATGGTTGCAACTTGCTGAAAATTGTCCTTCGTTTTCCTACCATCTCAACTACACGGTACTGGACAAAGTTTTACTTACCAATTCCATCGAACATGTTTTAGACCTTGTTTATGGAAAACTGTTTATAACATTTTCGATGGTTGCAACTTGCTGAAAATTTTCCATTGTGTTCCTACCATCTCAACTACACAGTACTGGACAAAGTTTTACTTACCAATTGCGTCGAAGATGTTTGAGACCTTGTTTATGGAAAACTGTTTAACTATTTTCCATGGTTGCAACTTGCTGAAAATTGTCCGTAGTGTTCCTACCATCTCAACTACACAGTACTGGACAAAGTTCTACTTACCAATTCATCAAACATGTTTTTGAACTTGTTTATGGAAAACATTTTATAACTGTATTTCATGGTTGCAACTTGCTGAAAATTGTCCATATTGTTCCTACAATCTCAACTACAAAGTTTTACTTACCAATTGCATCAAACATGTTTTCGACCTTGTTTATGGAATACTGTTTTTGACAGTAATTCGTATTTAGAACTTTCTGAGAATTGTCCATAGCGTTCCTACCATCTCAACTACACAGTACTGGACACAGTTTTACATTCCAATTGCATCAAACATGTTTTTGAACTTGTTTATGGAAAACATTTTATAACTGTATTTCATGGTTGCAACTTGCTGAAAATTGTCCTTAGGGCTCCTACCATCTCGAGTACCCAGTACTGCACACATTTTTACTTACAAATAGCATCGAACATGTTTTAGACCTTGTTTATGGAAAACTGTTTATAACATTTTCCATGGTTGCAACTTGCTGAAAATTGTCCATTGTGTTCCTACCATCTCAACTACACAGTACTGGACAAAGTTTTACTTACTAATTGCATCCAACATGTTTTAGACCTTGTTTATGGAAAACTGTTTATAACATTTTCCATGGTTGCAACTTGCTGAAAATTGTGCGTAGTGTTCCTACCATCTCAACTACACAGTACTGGACAAAGTTTTACTTACCAATTGCATCGAAGATGTTTTAGACCTTGTTTATGGAAAACTGTTTAAAACATTTTCCATGGTTGCAACTTGCTGAAAATTGTCCATAGCGTTCCTACCATCTCAACTACACAGTACTGGACACATTTTTACTTACCAATTGCATTAAACATGTTTTAGATCTTGTTTATGGAAAACTGTTTAACTATTTTCCATGGTTGCAACTTGCTGAAAGTTGTCCGTAGTGTTCCTACCATCTCAACTACACAGTACTGGACAAAGTTCTACTTACCAATTGCATCAAACATGTTTTTGAACTTGTTTATGGAAAACATTTTATAACTGTATTTCATGGTTGCAACTTGCTGAAAATTGTCCATAGGGTTCCTACCATCTCGAGTACCCAGTACTGCACACATTTTTACTTACAAATAGCATCGAACATGTTTTAGACCTTGTTTATGGAAAACTGTTTATAACATTTTCGATGGTTGCAACTTGCTGAAAATTGTCCATTGTGTTCCTACCATCTCAACTACACAGTACTGGACAAAGTTTTACTTACCAATTGCATCAAAGATGTTTTAGACCTTGTTTATGGAAAACTGTTTAACTATTTTCCATGGTTGCAACTTGCTGAAAATTGTCCGTAGTGTTCCTACCATCTCAACTACACAGTACTGGACAAAGTTCTACTTACCAATTGCATCAAACATGTTTTTGAACTTGTTTATGGAAAACTGTTTATAACTGTATTTCATGGTTGCAACTTGCTGAAAATTGTCCTTAGGGCTCCTACCATCTCGAGTACCCAGTACTGCACACATTTTTACTTACAAATAGCATCGAACATGATTTAGACCTTGTTTATGGAAAACTGTTTATAACATTTTCCATGGTTGCAACTTGCTGAAAATTGTCCATTGTGTTCCTACCATCTCAACTACACAGTACTGGACAAAGTTTTACTTACGAATTGCATCAAACATGTTTTAGACCTTGTTTATGGAAAACTGTTTATAACTGTTTTTTATGGTTGCAACTTGCTGAAAATTGTCCATATTGTTCCTACAATCTCAACTACAAAGTTGTACTTACCAATTGCATCAAACATGTTTTAGACCTTGTTTATGGAATACTGTTTTTGACTGTAATTCGTAGTTAGAACTTGCTGAGAATTGTCCATAGCGTTCCTATCATCTCAACTACACAGTACTGGACAAAGTTTTACTTAGCAATTGCATCGAAGATGTTTTAGACCTTGTTTATGGAAAACTGTTTAAAACATTTTCCATGGTTGCAACTTGCTGAAAATTGTCCATAGCGTTCCTACCATCTCAACTACACGGTACTGGACAAAGTTTTACTTACCAATTCCATCAAACATGTTTTAGACCTTGTTTATGGAAAACTGTTTATAACATTTGCGATGGTTGCAACTTGCTGAAAATTTTCCATTGTGCTCCTACCATCTCAACTACACAGTACTGGACAAAGTTTTACTTACCAATTGCATTAAACATGTTTTAGATCTTGTTTATGGAAAACTGTTTAACTATTTTCCATGGTTGCAACTTGCTGAAAGTTGTCCGTAATGTTCCTACCATCTCAACTACACAGTACTGGACAAAGTACTACTTACCAATTGCATCAAACATGTTTTTGAACTTGTTTATGGAAAACATTTTATAACTGTATTTCATGGTTGCAACTTGCTGAAAATTGTCCATAGGGTTCCTACCATCTCGAGTACCCAGTACTGCACACATTTTTACTTACAAATAGCATCGAACATGTTTTAGACCTTGTTTATGGAAAACTGTTTATAACATTTTCCATGTATGCAACTTGCTGAAAATTGTCCATTGTGTTCCTACCATCTCAACTACACAGTACTGGACAAAGTTTTACTTACCAATTGCATCAAAGATGTTTTAGACCTTGTTTATGGAAAACTGTTTAACTATTTTCCATGGTTGCAACTTGCTGAAAATTGTCCGTAGTGTTCCTACCATCTCAACTACACAGTACTGGACAAAGTTCTACTTACCAATTGCATCAAACATGTTTTTGAACTTGTTTATGGAAAACATTTTATAACTGTATTTCATGGTTGCAACTTGCTGAAAATTGTCCATATTGTTCCTACAATCTCAACTACAAAGTTTTACTTACCAATTGCATCAAACATGTTTTCGACCTTGTTTATGGAATACTGTTTTTGACAGTAATTCGTATTTAGAACTTTCTGAGAATTGTCCATAGCGTTCCTACCATCTCAACTACACAGTACTGGACACAGTTTTACATTCCAATTGCATCAAACATGTTTTTGAACTTGTTTATGGAAAACATTTTATAACTGTATTTCATGGTTGCAACTTGCTGAAAATTGTCCTTAGGGCTCCTACCATCTCGAGTACCCAGTACTGCACACATTTTTACTTACAAATAGCATCGAACATGATTTAGACCTTGTTTATGGAAAACTGTTTATAACATTTTCCATGGTTGCAACTTGCTGAAAATTGTCCATTGTGTTCCTACCATCTCAACTACACAGTACTGGACAAAGTTTTACTTACGAATTGCATCAAACATGTTTTAGACCTTGTTTATGGAAAACTGTTTATAACTGTTTTTTATGGTTGCAACTTGCTGAAAGTTGTCCATATTGTTCCTACAATCTCAACTACAAAGTTGTACTTACCAATTGCATCAAACATGTTTTAGACCTTGTTTATGGAATACTGTTTTTGACTGTAATTCGTAGTTAGAACTTGCTGAGAATTGTCCATAGCGTTCCTATCATCTCAACTACACAGTACTGGACAAAGTTTTACTTACCAATTGCATCGAAGATGTTTTAGACCTTGTTTATGGAAAACTGTTTAAAACATTTTCCATGGTTGCAACTTGCTGAAAATTGTCCATAGCGTTCCTACCATCTCAACTACACAGTACTGGACACATTTTTACTTACCAATTGCATTAAACATGTTTTAGATCTTGTTTATGGAAAACTGTTTAAAATGTTTTTTTTTAGGCCTGTCCAGAATGTCGATAGTTCGGCATGATCGGAGTCATCGTTTTTGGTGACAAAAATAGAAATCTGCAATTTTTGGTGAAAATGGTTTTAAAATTTTTTTTTTAGGCCTGTCCAGAATGTAGCTAGGTCGGTCACTGTTTTTGTGTCAAAAAATGAAAAAGAATTCGAGCTTTTTCTGTGAAAATGGTTCTAAAATGTTTTTTTTTAGGCCTGTCCAAAATGTCGCTAGTTCGGCATGATCGGAGTCATCGTTTTTGGTGACAAAAATAGAAATCTGCAATTTTTTGTGAAAATGGTTTTAAAATGTTTTTTTGGGCCTGTCCAGAATGTCGCTAGTTCGGCATGATCAGAGTCATTGTTTTTAGGGACAAAATAGAAATCTGCAATTTTTTGTGCAAATGGTTTTAAAATGTTTTTTTTTAGGCCTGTCCAGAATGTCGATAGTTCGGCATGACCGGGGTCACTGTTTTTGTGTCAAAAAATGAAAAAGAATTCGAGCTTTTTCTGTGAAAATGGTTCTAAAATGTTTTTTTTAGGCCTGTCCAAAATGTCGCTAGTTCGGCATGATCGGAGTCATCGTTTTTGGTGACAAAAATAGAAATCTGCAATTTTTTGTGAAAATGGTTTTAAAATGTTTTTTTGGGCCTGTCCAGAATGTCGCTAGTTCGGCATGATCAGAGTCATTGTTTTTAGGGACAAAATAGAAATCTGCAATTTTTTGTGCAAATGGTTTTAAAATGTTTTTTTTTTAGGCCTGTCCAGAATGTCGATAGTTCGGCATGACCGGGGTCACTGTTTTTGTGTCAAAAAATGAAAAAAAAAATCTGATCTTTTCCTGTGAAAATGGTTCTAAAATGGTTTTTTTTAGGCCTGTCCAAAATGTCGCTAGTTCGGCATGATCGGAGTCATATTTTTTGGTGACAAAAATAGAAATCTGCAATTTTTTGTGAAAATGGTTTTAAAATGTTTTTTTTAGGCCTGTCCAGAATGTCGCTAGTTCGGCATGACCGGGGTCAATGTTTTTGTGTCACGAAAATGAAAAAAAAAAAAGTGCAATTTTTTGTGAAAATGGTTTTACATTTTTTTTTTAGGCCTGTCCAGAATGTCGCTTTTTCGGCATGATCAGAGTCATTGTTTTTAGGGACAAAATAGAAATCTGCAATTTTTTGTGAAAATGGTTTGAATTTTTTTTTTTAGGCCTGTCCAGAATGTCGCTAGTTCGGCGTGACCGGGGTCACTGTTTTGTGTCACGAAAATGCAAAAAAATATCTGCAATTTTTGGTGAAAATGGTTTTAAAATGTTTTTTTTAGGCCTGTCCAGAATGTCGATAGTTTGGCATGACCGGGGTCACTGTTTTTCTGTAAAAAAATGAAGAAAAAAAAAAATCTGAGCTTTTTTTGTGAAAATGGTTCCACAAATGTTTTTTTTAGGCCTGTCCAGAATGTCACTTTTTCGGTATGATCGGTGTCATCATTTTTAGGGACAAAATTGAAATCTGCAATTTTTTGTGGAAATGGTTTAAAAAAATTTTTTTAGGCCTGTCCAGAATGTCGCTTTTTCGGCATGATCAGAGTCATTGTTTTTAGGGACAAAATAGAAATCTGCAATTTTTTGTGAAAATGGTTTTACATAATTTTTTTGGGCCTGTCCAGAATGTCGCTAGTTCGGCATGACCGGGGTCACTGTTTTTGTGTCAAAAAATGAAAAATAAAATCTGAGCTTTTTCTGTGAAAATGGTTCTAAAATGTTTTTTTCAGGCCTGTCCAGAATGTCGCCAGTTTGGCATGATCGGAGTCATCGTTTTTGGTGACAAAGATAGAAATCTGCAATTTTTCGTGAAAATGGTTTTACCTTTTTTTTTTAGGCCTGTCCAGAATGTCGCTTTTTCGGCATGATCAGAGTCATTGTTTTTAGGGACAAAATAGAAATCTGCAATTTTTTGTGAAAATGGTTTTACTTTTTTTTTTTTTGGCCTGTCCAGAATGTCACTAGTTCGGCATGACCGGGGTCACTGTTTTTGTGTCACGAAAATGAAAAAAAACGATCTGCAATTTTTTGTGAAAACTGTTTGAATTTTTTTTTTAGGCCTGTCCAGAATGTCGCTAGTTCGGCATGATCAAAGTCATTGTTTTTAGGGACAAAATAGAAATCTGCAATTTTTTGTGAAAATGGTTTTAAAATGTTTTTTTAGACCTGTCCAGAATGTCGCTAGTTCGGCATGACCGGGGTCACTGTTTTTGTGTAACGAAAATGAAAAAAAAATATCTGCAATTTTTGTGAAAATGGTTTTAAAATGTTTTTTTTAGGCCTGTCCAGAATGTCGACAGTTCGTGTCAAAAAATGAAAAAAAAAATCTGAGCTTTTTCTGTGAAAATGGTTCTAAAATGTTTTTTTTAGGCCTGTCCAAAATGTCGCTAGTTCGGCATGATCGGAGTTATCGTTTTTGGTGACAAAAATAGAAATCTGCAATTTTTTGTGAAAATGGCTTTAAAATGTTTTTTTAGGCCTGTCCAGATTGTAGCTAGTTCGGCATGATCGGAGTCATCGTATTTGGTGACAAAAATAGAAATCTGCAATTTTTTGTGAAAATGTTTTTAAAATGTTTTTTTAGGCCTGTCCAGAATGTCGCTATTTTGGCATGATAGGAGTCATCCTTTTTGGTGACAAAAATAGAAATCTGCAATTTTTATGAAAATGGTTTTAAAATGTGTTTTTTAGGCCTGTCCAGAATGTCGATAGTTCGGCATGACCAGGGTCACTGTTTTTGTGTAAAAAAAATGAAGAAAAAAAATCTGAGCTTTTTTTGTGAAAATGGTTCTAAAATGTTTTTTTTTAGGCCTGTCCAAAATGTCGCTAGTTCGGCATGATCGGAGTCATCGTTTTTGGTGACAAAAATAGAAATCTTCAATTTTTTGTGAAAATGGTTTTAAGATGTTTTTTTTCTGGCCTGTCCAGAATGTCGCTAGTTCGGCATGACCAGGGTCACTGTTTTTGTGTAAAAAAAATGAAGAAAAAAAAATCTGAGCTTTTTTTGTGAAAATGGTTTTAAAATGTTTTTTTAGGCCTGTCCAGAATGTAGCTTGTTCGACATGATCGGAGTCATCGTTTTTGGTGACAAAAATAGAAATCTGCAATTTTTTGTGAAAATGGTTTTAAAATGTTTTTTTTTTTAGGCCTTTCCAGAATGTCGCTAGTCCGGCATGACCGGAGTCACTTTTTTTCTGTCACGAAAATGAAAAAATAAAATCTGCGATTTTTGTGAAAATGGTTCTAAAATGGTTTTTTTTAGGCCTGTCCAAAATGTAGCTTGTTCGGCATGATCGGAGTCATCGTTTTTGGTGACAAAAATAGAAATCTGCAATTTTTTGTGAAAATGGTTTTAAAATGTTTGTTTTTTTAGGCCTGTCCAGAATGTCGCTAGTCCGGCATGACCGGAGTCACTTTTTTTCTGTCACGAAAATGAAAAAATAAAATCTACGCTTTTTTGTGAAAATGGTTCTAAAATGTTTTTTTTTAGGCCTGTCCAGAATGTCGCTAGTTCGGCATGATCGGAGTCATCGTTTTTGGTGACAAAAATAGAAATCTGCAATTTTTTGTGAAAATGGTTTTAAGATGGGTTTTTTTAGGCCTGTCCACAATGTCGCTAGTTCGGCATGACCGGAGTCACTTTTTTTGTGTCACGAAAATGAAACAAAAAAATCAGCAATTTTTGGTGAAAATGGTTTTAAAATGTATTTTTTAGGCTTGTCCAGAATGTCGCTATTTCGGCATGATAGGAGTCATCCTTTTTGGTGACAAAAATAGAAATCTGCAATTTTTTGTGAAAATTGTTTTAAAATGTTTTTTTTAGGCCTGTCCAGAATGTCGATAGTTCGGCATGACCGGGGTCACTGTTTTTGTGTCAAAAAATGAAAAATAAAAAATCTGCAATTTTTGGTGAAAATGGTTTTAAAATGTTTGTTTTTTTAGGCCTTTCCAGAATGTCGCTAGTCCGGCATGACCGGAGTCACTTTTTTTCTGTCACGAAAATGAAAAAATAAAATCTACGCTTTTTTTGTGAAAATGGTTTTAAAATGTTTTTTTAGGCCTGTCCAGAATGTAGCTTGTTCGGCATGATCGGAGTAATCGTTTTTTGTGACAAAAATAGAAATCTGCAATTTTTTGTGAAAATGGTTTTAAAATGTTTTTTTTTTAGGCCTTTCCAGAATGTCGCTAGTCCGGCATGACCGGAGTCACTTTTTTTCTGTCACGAAAATGAAAAAATAAAATCTACGCTTTTTTTGTGAAAATGGTTTTAAAATGTTTTTTTAGGCCTGTCCAGAATGTAGCTTGTTCGACATGATCGGAGTCATCGTTTTTGGTGACAAAAATAGAAATCTGCAATTTTTTGTGAAAATGGTTGTAAGATGTTATTTTTCTAGGCCTGTCCAGAATGTCGCTAGTTCGGCATGACCGGAGTCACTTTTTTTGTGTCACGAAAATGAAAAAAAATAAATCTGCAATTTTTGTTGAAAATGGTTTTAAAATGTTTTTTTAGGCCTGTCCAGAATGTCGCTAGTCCGGCATGACCGGAGTCACTTTTTTCTGTCACGAAAATGAAAAAATAAAATCTACGCTTTTTTGTGAAAATGGTTCTAAAATGTTTTTTTTTTAGGCCTGTCCAGAATGTCGCTAGTTCGGCATGACCGGGGTCACAGTTTTTTTGTGTCAAATAATGAAAAAAAATCTGCACCTTTTTGTGAAAATGGTTCTAAAATGTTTTTTTTAGGCCTGTCCAAAATGTCGCTAGTTCGGCATGATCGGAGTTATCGTTTTTGGTGACAAAAATAGAAATCTGCAATTTTTTCGTGAAAATGGTTTTACATTTTTTTTTTTAGGCCTGTCCAGAATGTCGCTTTTTCGGCATGATCAGAGTCACTGTTTTTGTGTAAAAAAAATGAAAAAATAAAATCTACTCTTTTTTTGTGAAAATGGTTTTAAAATGTTTTTTTAGGCCTGTCCAGAATGTAGCTTGTTCGACATGATCGGAGTCATCGTTTTTGGTGACAAAAATAGAAATCTTCAATTTTTTGTGAAAATGGTTTTAAGATGTTTTTTTTCAGGCCTGTCCAGAATGTCGCTAGTTCGGCATGACCGGAGTCACTTTTTTTGTGTCCCGAAAATGAAAAAATAAAATCTGCGATTTTTGTGAAAATGGTTCTAAAATGTTTGTTTTTTTAGGCCTGTCCAGAATGTAGCTTGTTCGGCATGATCGGAGTCATCGTTTTTGGTGACAAAAATAGAAATCTGCAATTTTTTGTGAAAATGGTTTTAAGATGGGGTTTTTTAGGCCTGTCCAGAATGTCGCTAGTTCGGCATGACCGGAGTCACTTTTTTTGTGTCACGAAAATGAAACAAAAAAATCAGCAATTTTTGGTGAAAATGGTTTTAAAATGTTTTTTTTAGGCCTGTCCAGAATGTCGATAGTTCGGCATGACCGGGGTCACTGTTTTTGTGTCAAAAAATGAAAAATAAAAAATCTGCAATTTTTGGTGAAAATGGTTTTAACCTGTTTGTGCTAGGGTGCAGTATTGAGAATTTTGGAAAAAATATGTGCCCATTTTTAACTGCCTCCTACACCAACTCAGAAGCTAGAATATGCATATTATTGTTCAGGTTTGGATAGAAAACACTCTAAAGTTTCTAAAACTGTTTGAATGGTGTCTGTGAGTATAACAGAACTCCTATGGCAGGCAAAAACCTGACAAGGTTTCATGCAGGAAGTGGCCTGTTTGACAAGGAGTCGTGCGTCTTGCATCTGTTTATTGAAGAGTAAGGATCTTAGCTGTAACGTGACAATTCCCAGGGCTCCAATAGGCTCTCAGGACCCGGGAAAATCATGAAGGTTGACGAGGCAGCCTCAGGCTGAAACAGATTATCACCTTATCCAAGTGTCCCATTAAGTGACAATGGAATGAGGCGCGTGCGCGATTAGCCCCCGTGGAGTATTTTAATTCGGCTGTTTAGTTTATTGCAGATTCCCAGTCGGAATATTATCGCTTTTCTACGAGATAAATGGCATAAAAATTGGTTTTAAACAGCGGTTGACATGCTTCGAAGTACGGTAATGGAATATTTAGACATTTTTTTGTCACGCCATGCGCACGACCGTGGATTACCATTCGTATAGTGTCTAGAACACACGAACAAAACGACGCTATTTGGATATAACTATGGATTATTTGGGACCAAACCTACATTTGTTATTGAAGTAGAAGTCCTGGGCGTGCATTCTGACGAAGAACAGGAAAGGTAAGAACATTTTTCTTATAGGAAATGTTATTATGGTGAAGGCTAATCTTGCCGGGTGTCTAAATAGCTAGCCGTGATGGCTGGGCTATGTACTTAGAATATTGCAAAATGTGCTTCATCCGAAAAGCTATTTTAAAATCGGACATATCGAGTGCATAGAGGAGTAATGTATCTATAATTCTTAAAATAATTGTTATGCTTTTTGTGAACGTTTATCATGAGTAATTTAGCAAACTGTTAGTAAAGTCACTTTTTTCTGTCACGAAAATGAAAAAATAAAATCTACGTTTTTTTTGTGAAAATGGTTCTAAAATGTTTTTTTTAGGCCTGTCCAGAATGTCGCTAGTTCGGCATGACCGGAGTCACTTTTTTTTGTGTCACGAAAATGAAAAAAAAAAAATCAGCAATTTTTGGTGAAAATGATTTTCAAATGTTTTTTTTTAGGCCTGACCAGATTGTAGCTAGTTCGGCATGATCGGAGTCATCGTTTTTGGTGACAAAAATAGAAATCTGCAATATTTTATGAAAATGGTTTTATTACATTTATTTGTTATACAACACTACCACCAGGTGGATACCACTGGAACGTCCTGCCCCAGAACTCACACGCGACACATTCCGACCAAGGGCCCTGTTCGCGAACAGCCAGGTGGCCCCGTAATCAACTAACTATTTCTAAAAGTATTCTAAAACTATATAAATAACATATCTGTTGGTTAGGAACACTGTGTCTGGTGAGCGTGATAGTAGTATTCCTGACCGTCCTGTCACCCGGTGTGTTTGGAAATGTACCTTCCCGTCGCTCCCCCCTACTGTTGGTTTAATGTCCTGCTTTATCCAATGTAGGTAATAGTTGCTGCACCTCGCGCCAATGTCTATTGGGTTGTCTCTCGTACACACTGTCCTCCTATTCCCTGCCTGACTATCTCTGTGTCTATAATATATGCACCTGCCTTAGGCTACAATATGCTATTCTGTCTCAGTGTCACAGAGTGCATTCGGGAGTTTTGCTTGCTAGGACTGACTAATTCACCATGTCTGTCAGGGGTATGTGCTACATTTCTCCCTCCCAATGTAAACACTAAGTTATACCTGCAATAGTGTTGGGAAAGTGATGCATAGTGCTACCACTCATCTCTGTAAGTGCTGGGAGTGCATATTCCTATGTGGGATATGAAACACTGCGAGGTATGCCTTGCAAAGTAAGGAGTGAAAGACAGGTGTAGCGGTAGAGATGAATAGTCAATGTAACAACATGGCACTGAACTGTGAGAAGGGCTGTTAAGCTTTTTATTCATATTCTGTGTCATCACCATAGTGCATACATGCTGTACAGTGAATGTGTAATGCTTTGAAATGAGCCTCAGGTCTTGGTAGCTGGCGGTGGAGTCCATGTCTTGAGGGCTGGCTGTGGTCCCTGGCCGCATAAGGCTATGGGGGGGACCGAGTCCAGGGTGGACCAGTGTCTTTCCACTTGTGGGTGAAGTGTGAATAGGATGGTAATATTCTCTTTTACCCTTATCGTATCTATACTTTGCTTACTCTTCTCCTCTCCACGTTGACTTGACAGGGGATTGTGATGCGTGACGGAGCAGCTGCCCTGGTTCAATGTGAACATGCCTCACGGGATAGTCGTACAGACTTTTCACTCCCGGGGAGACGTAGCACGCCATGATGGCTAATAGGGCGTCGAGATGGTGGTAGTGCGTTAACGGCACATACATGGGTCTGGTGAAGAGACTGTCCTTTGGGCCTATCGTCACATGGCCGCCTTCGGCGCTGCCGGCTCTCACGTTCACACGGTCCAGCTTTTCCTTCTCGTAATCTGTCAGGGTCCTGTCCTTCAAGAGGAGGCAGTCGCACCAGCCTGCCATAGCCTTAGTGAAAGTGAAGTCTGTGGTATCCTGAGGTGTTCGATGGAGTTACGAGGATAGGGGCTAAGCTTAGGTTGTCCTAAGAGTTTGATTAGAGAGCAAAGAGAGTTGCTGTCAGAGAGCTTTTCAGAGGTTGGCAATGTCTCTGTTGAAACCTATCTAACCAACGTGGGGTTCTTTTTGTGTGTATGGCTAATGGACTGATATTACCCCCTGAGGGTGTGAGGACTGGAGGCGCTAAGTGTATCTCAGCAAATTGCCTGTAGACTCGGGCCTCTCTGGGATCGGTTTATGTGGTATCGACAGATGTGTGTTTATGTACCGAGTGCCATTTGCATGTGTGCATATACACACTTCAGTGGACCGTGTAAATTGTGTCCTTCTTGTGCAACAGGGCAGGGTTCTCAATCTATACGTGCCTTTGATTACATCTCAGTCGCTACTATGGCCGATGGGGACCCTGGAAACCATTCTTTCTACACATCATATTCAACGGTCGACTCAGTTTGCAAACATGAGCCATGAAGTTGTTTCAAATGCACGGAGTATAAAAACAAAGCTCTCTCCGATGGGCCCATTGCTCACTTTACGCAAATAAGAGGACATCACGCAAGGAGATGAATCCCTCAAACTATCTGCCAGTTGTTATAACCTTGTGTTACCATATTTACTGACTATACAGAGTGTCATGGTAAGGTAGCACTCTGTAATACAGTTCAGTGTGAACGTGCAGAGAAAGATACCACAATGGAATGGCCACCGAAAAAACATGTACCTTTGGGAGAACCCACAATCCACTCTGATATAGTTTTCAGAAATGGAGAATACCGTGCAACCGGTATCGACCCATACTGGGGTGCAAGCATGCCGGGTCGTATTAGATGGATGACAGCAACAAACGGAGGGAAGAACGTGCAACCTGGTGACAAGTCTTCCTTTGCGTGCGAAGCAATGATGATGGGGCTGCCTCCGAGACAGGAGGCTATGGTAACATCAGCGTCCAACGCTGAATCCGACAGTGTTGTAGGCTGCAGATCCAACCTATCGAGGTTTGCCTGGTTGGGAGACCCAACCAACATGGAATACAGCGGAAAGGGAGATAGTCACCAGTGTTCCAGTTGCAATCTGGGTATATCAGACTTTGTGCCAGGTGACACGTTCCTGAATCAACACGCATTCTTTACCAAAGGAGAGTGTCCATACCTAAAGGCAAACTACAACCCTGACTGGCTAAAGATTGAGATAGGACAAGAGAGATTCCGCAGGGGGTTCATAGCGCACCCACACGTGATTACTGCCCCAGACCCTTATACTCGTCCTACAGTTGAAGTCAAGTTCCTGATATATGACACACTGGCAGAACGGCACTGGTGTTACATGTGTGGAAACTTGTCCGGAGCTCATGCCCCTGATTGCTATAGGAAAATGACAGAGCTGATAATCAAGCTTAAAGTTAGTCTGTACGACCTAAAGGTGTAACTATAAAACACTGGTCCTGAAACACTAACCACTGGGTGTATAATTGGAATGTACATAGACCTTGTTGTTATCGTTTACACACAACCACTCAATTCATTATTTACCATGTACAACAGGCGAATGTCCCATTGTGTGTACCAATAAAATCCGACACCTTTGACATGGATATGTGTTATTGCTTTACTCTGTGTAACATACAGTGCGTATATCCAACCCCTATCACATAGCCCATGATGTGAACAGCAACGCAATCCCTCATATATAAGCCGATGTATTGTCTGTTCCCACCTAATATGTCTCTTGTGTGGGGATCATGCAGTCTAACGTGAAGAAGGCACAGGTTCTGAAACTGAGACAATATACCCTAAATGATAGTAACACATCTGGAAAGTGTAATAAAGATAATCTAACGTTTTACCTAATGATATATAAGGAGGGCATTTGCACAACATGTTTCACAACAGCACACAACAAAATTCCAGACATATTGAGCAACCAACTGATACCAATCACGACCACACCTAGAGACAGATGGCTGACTTAAGCCCTAGCCACACGAACAGACCACTGGTGTAAAGAACAACATTCCATGAATATCGCAAAGCACCCAGACACGAATTACCAGAAATACACAACACACACACTTAGGTGTGTTGGACTCCGAGGACAAAGGACACTGCCAAGGGCCAATGGGAAGTCGACACCACCTGGAGAGTGGACCGTCCCTCCACTCATCGACCAGTCAGGAGAGCGGACCTACTAGACTCAACGTCAACACACTGTTATTTCATTGTATAAATTGGATGTACACTATGTTTCGGGGCTCTCTCTTCTGCTAGTTCCCTAAGAGCTAAACGAAGGAGTCCGTGCACGCTTTGCCAAATATCTTTGTCTCATAATAAACTGCCTTACTATAAACTGAATCACCCGGTCCAGCGTCTTGACTTGTCTCCTTCTCAAATAACTAATCATCAACAGAATTGGTAGCAGAGGATGGTTTCAAACTCTTGAATTCGGTCCATTAATGGTTGATGTGAGAGGAGACAAGTCCGGGACAATCTCGTAAGGACGGGTGACCTGTTCGCAGGAGACATCGGCGATTCTGCCCGCCCCAGGAAACTGATCAACGAGCTCGACTAAATAAGGTAAGCAGAGCCTGTTAAAACAAAATCTGCATATTGTATTATAGTTTTATCCAAATTCTGATCAGTAGTACTGGGCGTGAGTATGAATTGTTGTCGAAATTGTAATAACTATAATTAAATGTTAAGGCCGAACACAAAGATATTTGACTGAATAGATTTTAAGTTAGTTAAGTCCTGTGTGGACCCGTCCTGTGTGGACCCGGCCTGTGTGGACCCGGCCTGTGTGGGCCCATCATTGATAGAATATATCTGTTGACTTGGGGGACGACTGACGTGGCAACCAGTTGAGTCCACCCATATTATTCAGATCAATTCAAAGTAGATAAAGAGTCTGTGTGACAAACTTTTGATAGCATAATAATTCGTGACATTGGAGGACGGCTGGAGTGGCAACCTGCCGGGACCACCAATGAAAAGTCGGATGAATTTAAAAATAGAATAATATTGTTATAACTGTTTAGCTCTGTCCCGAATGTCAGTGAACTAGTCACTGCTCGGTGTGACATTATAATTGTTTAGCCCTGTCCCGAATGTCAGTAAAATAGTTACTGCTCGGTTTGACAACTGTGTAATCTTGTCCCGGATGTCAGCGAATTAGTCGCTGCCCGGGGGCTCCTTCTGACGTGACACTATAATTGTTAACCCCGTCCCGGATGTCAGTCAATTTCTTTGCTGCCCGGTAGTCAGTGAAGGTGTCATAATTTGTTTTAATTGTATTTGTATACCCAATTGTGAAAGTGTATAATCCCTGTCGAGTAATTGTATGTAACATAAGGGTCCGTTCCTTGAGACCCCGAACACTAAGTTAGAGCCTAATTTGGTCCACATAATTGTGATAATAAATTGAAAAGGCCGCCGTGCCGTGGGTATTGCCTGGGAAATTAGACAAGTAGTAACACTTTGTTTACGAGGGTGGGGCACCAGAGTTAAGTCAGTGTCCGCACCGAGAATACATCGTTGGTCTTAACCAACGACGGGCTAAGTTTACAAAGTTAAAAGGACTAGAATCGTTAAAACATAATGGCGACAAGCCAACCAATTAAACTTAAATTTAGCGAATATTTAGATCAGAAGATACAGGATAGAGCGGGGGGAAAGGAACATTATAAAGCAATAAGGTAGTGATGGAGGAAGGTTTGAAGGAAGCAGTTGAGAAGGGAATAGAAAGTGAAAAGGACAGAAACAGGAACCACATGTTTAAGAAGGAAGAAAAAAAAAAAAAACAGAAAAGGAAGACACCGTTAGGGGCCCAGATAACGTGGCAAGTGGAAAGGGGGTACCTGGTGGGAGTGAAAGACAGGTTTGTTGGGTGGGTAACAGTAGTACCAGAGCAATACCAAAGGCACGAGAGGATGCCAAGTCAGTCATAAAGTGGCTGCAAATCAGTAACAAGCACCTGAGACAGGTGGAGGAGAGATTCGGGATTGTACACAAATTAGGGTAGGTGTGCAGGCCCCAATCTCAGGGCCTCGTGGAACGCGCCACTCAAACCCTTAAGGCTAAATAGCTAAGGTATGTGCAGGTTTGAATATGCCTGGTCCACCAAGGGAGGGAGGTCATATGCCCGCCCTTGATGTACAACAAATTGTAATGTCTGTATGTGAGAAAACTGACGGAACTTTCTGCAGCTCTCTCCACACAGATCCGCAAGGTCAAAGAGGGGGAGCTGTTGGGAGACTCGCCACCACTGAAGGTAAAAGTTGGGGACTGGGTGAGGGTCAAGGTCCACAAGAGAAAGTGGCTGGAACCCAGGTGGACTGGGCCGTACGAAGTGAAGGAAGTTACTTCACACTCTGTCCAGGTCAAAGGTAAATCAGGAGCACCTTGGCACCACCTTACACATTGCACTCCAGCCCCAACCCCTTCCAGAACTTTGACTGAAACCAGGGCCGATTTGCGCGCCCTACATAAATTCGATTCCAACCACTGAAACCTTAGTTGGGGAAAATGGGACAATGGCTTCCGTTTCCACGACCTAAGGCACCACGCCCAGGGTCGGGGTACATCCCTCCCTGGGAGAGGCTGGGGATATCAGCTCCCCTGTTTGTTATTTTTGTGAGTGTACACTACTAGGCTGATCACCACCGCTATTGACCCTGGTCAGGCTGATAGGGGCCTAATGTTTCCTTTGCTTCAGGTGGAAGACACTGAACCCGAGTATGCATTCGAATAGTTTAGTTTTCACGCCTGCCACGCGGGAGGCCCGGGTTCAGATCCCAGCCCATGCACCATGGGACTAAAATGTAAGAAGATATGTTTTGCCTGGAGAGATACGGTTGCTAGCGTTTGTTTAAGATATAAATGTAACGTTTTGATAGCTTGATTAGTTTAAATTGAAAGGCTAACTAATTAGAAAATAATAGCGAGAGAATTTTGATATAATACGTTCTCTGTTGCTGGAAATGGCATACAGAGAAAGAGTTGAATGATGTTATTTTTTATAAGTATGGCGATTTACATGGTACATATAAGGACATAGACATTTCATAAGTGTGAAGCCGAAAGAGAGATACAGTTGGAATATTGGTTTTAATCTTGTGATAGAGGAAAGGCAGAACGCTGTTTGAAAAGAGGTAATCGCTGGGCTATGTTTGGCGGGAAAGAAGCGTTTTGTTTTGTGATAAATTCTGCTTATTGATTCGTGGTATTGATTGTTTAGTAACACCAGTGAATTGAACATTGCAAGAAAAATATCAAGTCATTAAGGTGAATTACAGGTGGAGTTAATTTTATAATTAACTGGGAAGGTGCACATTAAACACAGTTGTGTATAATGGCAGGGTATTCCTAGCAAACAGAATGGGCTGGTTTGCAGACAAACTGAAAGGGTTTTAGGGTTTTAAGCAATCTTGGGTCAAATTGGTTAAATAGTACGTTAAAATATGGGGTTTCATAGATTGAAGTACAGTATTGTATCCAAGGGTAGCGCATGTTCAATTAAGTTTAAAACTAATGATTGGGGGGAATACAATGGAAGTATAAGCATTTTTAGGTTTTGTTTGTAGGTAACTTTTGGGTTTCTGAATCGGTGAAGTATGAGGAAATGCTGACCAAATGGTTATTTTATGGAATATGGAGCGCTTAGCTCTTTGGGGAAAAATTCCTAGGGACATGATATATTAAAGGGGTAGACACACATGACATTTTAAAGTTTTATTTTCTGAGTTTTAATTAAACACGTGAAATTCTTTTGATAGGGAATGTTCTGGGAACTTGAGATACGAAATCTAGATAAGGTTATTAGCTTTCATTTGTCTAATGTAGTAAGAAAGAAAAAACGGTTCTGAAAAGGGGTTATGACTTTTTTGACCCCACTGGTGACTTTTCCTTTTGTGGTCTGATCAGCCGCAATGAAAAGCCATTGGATGGTGAATTTAAGGTCATTTGGGATACTAACTTTAAGGAAACTAGGAGAACTGATAATTATGATGGAGTTAAAGTTCTTAGACACAATTGATAATTTGAACCAATGAGAAGACAAAATGACGAAAAGGGTACAATAATTTTTCTTTGGGGAGTAGTTCAGATTAGTCATTTTGATCTGATTATGTTACGTGAATATCGTTTGATAAGTAGGGGTACTTTTTACATTATCTAGATAAGTTTATTTTCCCTTAGGAAGTCAGCTGTGGTTGTATTTAGTGGAAGAGATTTAACACAACAAGACTGTGGAATTAATATAATAGTAATATTATATTTTGTTGATAAAACAGGTTAATAATGGTAGACTTAAGCCAACAGGACAGGAATATATGACATCTGTAGGGAATCCAGGATTATTGAGGGTATCGAGATAAATGTAAATAGCTATGTAATAAGACCATGAGACATTTAGTACTCCCCTGCACTGCTGAGACCTTGATGGGTTGGAAGAAGAAGGAGGAGAGCATAAACAAGGAAGAGAAGATAAAAGTAACATAGAAGAATTAGATAACGGTTAGTGAGTGGAGACCAGCATAGTTAAATTATAAACAGGTGAGGACAGAAATAACACTGGGAGAGACAGAAAAGACATAAGAATAGAAGATAGCAGGATAATTTAGTTAGGTTCATTTAGTTAGGATATTAATACATGGAGAGACTATCGGCTCCATAGGCATGTATTATAGTTTTGATTTTAAGTTATGTTTGGTAAAATTCGCTAGGAAAAGATATGATAATTTAGTTGAAAGAAGTTGTTCAATCTTAAAGAAGATAGGACACTTGATAGAGAAATGCACAGGGTACCTAAGGATGAATGCCCCAGGGAGAATTGGACATGTGGTATATGAAAGGGGGCAATCCTACAAGAGAAGGGCTGACATAAGGATAATTTACTAACCTTACAAAAGACATTGTTAAGAAATGCAGCAAAATTGATACATGGTTTGAGCCATGTATAAAAAGGGGGAGTAAGGGGGAGTATAGTAGAGCAGGCGATAGAACAGGATAGGATGCTACTAGAACAAAAACATTTTTTGTAGAATGTCCGTTCCAACATTTGGAAATGGACTTATTGAACTATTCCGAATTGAGGGGAATAAGGGGTGTTTAACAATAACAGATAAGTATAGCAAATGGGTAGAAGTGTTCCCAACTTACTTGGTGGACATGATTATGGTAGCTAGAATATAGGACAAGATATAATCCCTAGTGTTGATACTGGGATCTATCTCTTTAAATGATGGATGACAGTTTAGCTAATCAGGTAGAGCCTATAGAATGCCAGAGTTAGGGAGAATAGAGATACCAGAACAGGTAGACATAGAAGTTAAAGATATACTAGCAGAGCACATGAGAAGACTGTTTGTTAACCAAACCCGTATGTCCAAGATTTTGTGTTCAACAGGTGAATTACAGGAGAAGGTGATTCACTCAATCCAACCAGGAGACTGGGTGTGGATCCAGTCCCTGAGGAGAAAAGACTGGAAGCAGCCCCGTGGGGAAGGCCCATACCAGGTGCTGTTAAACCATTGCCTTTGCCATTAGAAAAGCTAAGAGAGTCACTTGGGTCCACGTTACCCACTGCAAGGAGGTATTTACACATATGACCACTGCTGATCACACACAGAGTTAGGAGAAGAACCGATACCAACAGGGTCCGGGGGTTACCTCCTTAACGAAGATTCCCTATCCCGACCGTTCATCACTGTGTGTGCTCCTAGAGGTGTGAGTATGGGGTGGTACCAAGCAGAGAGACTAAGGGCAGGAGAGGGTTGACGGTTTTTGGGAAGAGTAGAAACTCTGAGCTGCATCATAGTCTAATCTTTCTGATATATTCAGATCCACCACCTACTGGTACTAAACATAGGTTACCGTTGTCATGGAGAAGAAGTAAAAGATAAACTATATAATACACTGATGAGTGACGTACAGAATAAGGAATCAAAGAAGATCAAGATGTAGAATTTAAGGTAAACATTAAACAATTTCCTGGGGAAGCAGACAACTGTACAGGAATATGGGTTGGCCAGATTGAAGTACTCAGCCAACCCACCTCGGTTCACCTAAATTCCGGAGTGAATACCAGTGTTATAGATACAAAAATGGCACCGAGAATTAAGATGATTTTAATGGCTGGAAAGGTAATTGTTAATATGACTGACTTAGGTTTGAAAGCACAGGAGAAAATGTGTAACCTCATAGCACCTATAACTGATGAAGGGTGGGCTAGTACCAGCAAAGGACGCAGACGACAGAAATGACCACAAAGGGTGGTTAGGAATTGCGCCCTGGGGTTATTGGTCTAACCAGTTCGAGTTAGTCATCAGAGGCCAGTTATAGGAGGCTAAAGTAGGCACAGGAGGAGTTTTGACCAGGATGGGAGTAGCTTTACAAGATGGATGCTATTGGCATCCTCAGGGAAGTTCCAGATGAATACAAAGCTATGAATCAAATATGTGAAGGCTTTAACACTACATTATTTTGGTAGTTGACAATAAATAATAATGTGGATTGAATTAATGACATCTTTTAATCAACAGAGATTCATGAATGAAACAGGGGATGCAGTAAAGAGGTTCTCTGACCAATTATCCGCCACCTCCCTCATGACCTGGTAAAATAGACTGACTCTCGATAGGTTACGGGCAAAGAGGATGGTGTAGGTAGAATGATTAGGTTCATTGCTGTACGTACATTTTTGATAACACAGATCATGTTTGGGAAATGGAAAAGTGTTGCAAGAACTGTATTATGGGCTGCTTTCACCTGTATGAGTGTGATTGGGTTGTGTGGTTGTTGTTTGGTCCCGTGTGCAAGAGGTTTAATCACCAGAACTCTAGAGAGATGATAACGGAGCAGATGGTGAGCTACGGACCGAGTCAAAGTTCAGATCAATGAGATGACAAGTACCTACCGCCGAGCAAGGTGGAGGATTCATTCAAATATGAGGAGCACATGTTAGATGAGACCATCTATTGGGATGCATGAATTAGTTTGAATTTGTGTGAAATTTCTGAATCCAATCAAAATAGATGTGTTATAATGTATGTGAAATATCTAGCAAAACGGGTGGATTGTAATGGAAATGATATGATTTTAATCCCTATTGAGACTTGACAAGCTATCTGCTGAGGTGAGACGTGAAGAGGGGGACTCACAAAATTTGTCTCTGACTTCCGTTTGTTTGTTTTCACTCCCACTGTGCCGCAGATTGTTCTTTTTTGTCACGTCTTGCAGACGTGAAGAGGGGGATTTGTAATAAAGATAATCTAACGTTTTACCTAATGATATATAAGGAGGGCATTTGCACAACATGTTTCACAACAGCACACAACAAAATTCCAGAGACATATTGAGCAACCAACTGATACCAATCACGACCACACCTAGAGACAGATGGCTGACTTAAGCCCTAGCCACACGAACTGACCACTGGTGTAAAGAACAACATTCCATGAATATCGCAAAGCACCCAGACACGAATTACCAGAAATACACACACACACACACTTAGGTGTGTTGGACTCCGAGGACAAAGGACACTGCCAAGGGCCAATGGGAAGTCGACACCACCTGGAGAGTGGACCGTCCCTCCACTCATCGACCAGTCAGGAGAGCGGACCTACTAGACTCAACGTCAACACACTGTTATTTCATTGTATAAATTGGATGTACACTATGTTTCGGGGCTCTCTCTTCTGCTAGTTCCCTAAGAGCTAAACGAAGGAGTCCGTGCACGCTTTGCCAAACATCTTTGTCTCATAATAAACTGCCTTACTATAAACTGAATCACCCGGTCCAGCGTCTTGACTTGTCTCCTTCTCAAATAACTAATCATCAACAAAAGCATCCGGTGACTTGTTACTTCACCCTAGGGTGCCGCACTGGCCAGTGGCACATGTGGAACACCTAGTGCTTTAACCTCTATGGGCTAGGTGGGACGCAAGCGTCCCACCCGTGGTGCACTCCATCAACAGCAGGTGCATTTCAAGAGCGGCAAATTTGAATCCAAATAAATGTCAAAATTAAAATTTTTCAAACATACAACTATTTTACACCCTTTGAAAGATAAACATCTCCTTAATCTAACCACGTTTTACGATTTCAAAAAGGTTTTACGGCGAAAGCATAAATTTAGAGTATGTTAGGACAGTACATTTACAAGAGTTGTGTATAATGTTTTGTCAATTCAAAGACAGGGTCACCAAAACCATAAAACCAGCTAAAATGATGCACTAACCTTTTACAATCTCCATCAGATGACACTCCTAGGACATTATGTTAGACAATGCATGCATTTTTAGTTCTATCAAGTTCATATTTATATCCAAAAACAGCGTTTTACTATGGCATTGATGTTGAGGAAATCGTTTCCCTCCAATAACCGGCAGTCAAGTCAGCACCACAAATTAAATAATTAAAATTAGAAAACATTGGTAAAATATTATATTGTCATTTAAAGAATTATAGATTTACATCTCTTGAACGCAATCAACTTGCCAGATTTAAAAATAACCTTACTGGGAAATCACACTTTGCAATAATCTGAGCACTGCGCCCAGAAAAATACGCGTTGCGATACAGACTAGACGTCATGTTGGGGAGATCTAAAATCGAAAATACTATGTAAATAATCCATTACCTTTGATTCTCTTCATCAGATGTCACTTCCAGGTATCACAGGTCCATAACGAATGTAGTTTTGTTCAAAAAAGCTCATCATTTATGTCCAAAAATCTCCGTCTTGTTAGCACATGATCTAAGCCAGCCGGACTTCTCGTCATGAACGAGGGGGAAAAATATATTTCCGTTCGTTCAAACATGTCAAACGTTGTATAGCATAAATCATTAGGGCCTTTTTTAACCAGAACATGAATAATATTCAAGGTGGACGAATGCATTCTCTTTTATAACGTATTGGAACGAGGGTACCCAACATGAACTCGCGCGCCAGGTGTCTAATGGGCCATCATCGTTCCATGGCTCTTGTTCGGTCAGATCTCCCTCCAGAAGACTCAAAACACTTTGTAAAGGCTGGTGACATCTAGTGGAAGCAATAGGAAGTGCCAAAATATTCCTCAGCCCCTGTGTTTTTCAATGGCATAGGTTTAAAGGTAATACAACACATCAGGTATCCACTTCCTGTCAGAAAATGTCTCAGGGTTTTGCCTGCCAAATGAGTTCTGTTATACTCACAGACACCATTCAAACAGTTTTAGAAACTTTAGGGTGTTTTCTATCCATATATAATAAGTATATGCATATTCTAGTTACTGGGTAGGATTAGTAACCAGATTAAATCGGGTACATTTTTTTATCCAGCCGTGCAAATACTGCCCCCTAGCCCCAACAGGTTAATGACACGACGGGCCACCTCACCAGGGTACTAGCTGATGTTACCATCGGGGGATTGGGTAACACTACCTGCCTACTGGGAAGAGACATATATTTTGACTCTTTGGAGCAAATCCCAGACCTGCAATCTGTAGCTACCCAGGGTGATTTTGTGGCTATGTGTATGTCGAAGGGTGTCACATGCGCAAGCTTTCTAGAACACTACACACAGTACCAACAGGATGAGGAGCTTCAGCTCGGTGAAAAGCTACACTATTTTCCCAGACCGTAAGCGATATGCTCAGCAAGCGGTATGATGTCATGCATCACTACCCTCTATACAACCGTGCTCTTGGTCTGTACTACTCGGATAAGGTTAGCTTGGAACCCCCGGAACTTAGCCAAATGCTAGCTACAGGGGGACTATTGGACCGCTGTGCTGAGGATCACCAGTCCCTTCATGGGATCCCCTTGGTCGGGGTAGATCATATCTCATTTTCACACTGGAAATACCCCGACAACAGAGAGGCTCGACTCGAAGAGGATTGGGAATGCAAAGTGCTACACGTTGGAGATAAAGGAGGGTTAGGAGATGAGGTCTTGTTGAAAGTCGACCATAACACAATAAAGTGCTACGATGAGGTAGACGACTCAGCCAGAAGACAAACTCTAGGTGAACCAAGTGTCAGAGAGATACTCTCCCCTGTCTCACCTTTCCCTACGGAAGAAATGACTGCGATGTATGCCGTCACCACTTTAGAGACCTTCAACAACCTCCCGGGGACTCTAACAGATAGACCTAGGGCTTTCCCTTATACCTTCACAGTGTTTACGAGCCACGATCTGACTTTTGATCAACTGGTGAATTACTGTATGACACGCACCCGAGAGCCCTTATCAATGCTACCGTCACGTGAGAAGTGGGGATCCGTCAACCCTGTGCTGCTCATGGAAGACCCCGTCGACCCTGCGACGGGTAACACAGTACACCGGTATACGGTCACATCCAGAGGACACTTGAGCACCACGGTGGCGAACCGAGACAGTACCCCTCCCCTGTGCTACAATGAGGTTTTTCTACCCGGCAGGCCTGTTAGCAGATTGAACTTGGACGTGGACCTCAAGTGTTGCCAGACATGCAACAAGAAATTCGCCACAGAAGCCGATCACTCCACCAAGCGTAAAGTATCTGCTGCTTTAACCTGTTAGGGCTAGGGGGCAGTATTGACACGGCTGGATAAAAAACATACCCGATTTAATCTGGTTACCACTCCTACCCAGTAACTAGAATATGCATATACTTATTACATATGGATAGAAAACACCCTAAATTTTCTAAAACTGTTTGAATGGTGTCTGTGAGTATAACAGAACTCAAATGGCAGGTCAAAACCTGAGAGATTCCTTTACAGGAAGTGGCCTGTCTGACCATTTCTTGAACTTCTTTTCCATCTCTATCATTTACTAAGGATCTCTGCTCTAACGTGACACTTCCCACGTCGTCCATAGGCGCTCAGAGCCCGGGAAAAAACAGAATGTCGTCATTCCAGCCCCAGGCTGAAACACATTATCGCCTTTCTCAAGTGGCCGATCAAGGGACACTGGGCTTATGCGCGTGACCCGACCGCCCCCGCCTTTGGGATTTTTTCCTCTGTTTGCCGAAAAGGAGATTCACTGTCGGAATATTATCGCTTTTCTACGAGAAAAATGTCGTAAAAATTGATTTTAAACAGCGGTTGACATGCTTCGAAGTACGGTAATGGAATATTTAGAATTTTATTGTCACGAATTGCGCCATGCGCGCGACACTTCTTTACTATTTCGGATAGTGTCTGGAACGCACGAACAAAACGCCGCTATTCGGATATAACGATGGATTATTTTGGACCAAACCAACATTTGTTATTGAAGTAGCAGTCCTGGGTGTGCATTCTGACGAAGACAACAAAAGGTAATGAAACTTTTATAATAGTAAATATGATTATGGTGAGTGCTAAACTTGCCGGGTGTCTAAATAGCGAGCCCGTGATGCCTGGGCTATGTACTTAGAATATTGCAAAATGTGCTTTCACCAAAAAGCTATTTTAAAATCGGACATATCGAGTGCATAGAGGAGGTCTGTATCTATAATTCTTAAAATAATTGTTATGCTTTTTGTGAACGTTTATCGTGAGTAATTTAGTAAAATGTTAGCGAATTCCCCGGAAGTATGCTAGTTCTGAACGTCACATGCTAATGTAAAAAGCTGGTTTTTGATATAAATATGAACTTGATTGAACAAAACATGCATGTATTGTATAACATAATGTCCTAGGGTTGTCATCTGATGAAGATCATCAAAGGTGAGTGCTGCATTTAGCTGTCTTCTGGGTTTTGGTGACATTATATGCTGGCTTGAAAAATGGGTGTCTGATTATTTCTGGCTTGGTACTCTGCTGACATAATCTAATGTTTTGCTTTCGTTGTAAAGCCTTTTTGAAATCGGACAGTGTGGTTAGATTAACGAGAGTCTTGTCTTTAAATAGCTGTAAAATAGTCATATGTTTGAGAAATTGAAGTAATAGGATTTTTAAGGTTTTGAAAATCGCGCCACAGGCTGCCAGTGGCTGTTACGTAGGTGGGAGCGTCCCACCTAGCCCATAGAGGTTAACAATGAGTCTGATCTTGGTCATAGTCGAGTCTCTGGTGAGACTTGTGAAGGCAAAGATGATCGAATTGGAGACCGATTCGTCTCTCAGAGAGCTTGCAAAGGTGGTTGGTAAGATCGCCGTGTATGTCAGGGCGTCCTCTGTCAAGGCCAAGCTGAGCCTCAGAATGCGCTGGTATCTTCCGGTAGAACTGTGCAGTGTTGATGGTATAGAGGCCTACAGACCTTTACTGGACGAGATGGAGAGGGTCTCCATGAAGTACGTTCTGCTGTCTTACCCCGCAGACGCAGACTCGTGCGGACTCTGCAACCTTGGACATGCGATGAGAAAGGGACCTTGTAACTCATCTGGGTCCGGGTATCTGATGCTCAACAGTGATCTTGACAACAGGCGTTCATCTATCGACAAGGGCCCGTACTCGTTTAGGAAGTCTGTTCGGTTGCCCAACTGTTATAAAAATAACTCTGGGTTTGAGTACGTGGATACATTCAACACCCAAGACATTGAAGACCCGGGCTGTGATGACCCCCTGTCCCTTTCAGTTGGCCTTTCCTCTAACCCCATACTATCTGACGTAACATCGATCGGGAGCCGTTTTCGATGCGTCTTAAAAGATCGGGGATACTGTCAACCCTTCCCAGTGTCCGTGACCGAGGGAGTGCCGAATCAAACCCGGGTAGAAAGCGAAGCTGGGAGACTAACATTGCTGTGGGGTGTCCCTGTGACTATCAGGAAGACCGGATCTGGACTCTTTTGTGTCCAGGCGACTGAAACGTCTACAACCTACCCTTGTCCTATACACAAGCGAGTACACTCAAAGTCCAAGCTGGGCGCTCTGGTGTTTGCTACGCATACGAAACCCAAATGTTTTGTAACCTGACATGTATCTATGTATTGTGTATGTATAGAATGTGCCTTTTCTTCCAATAATACACAACCATACCAACCAGAATTTCGTTGTCTTTTCTTTCACATTTCAATATCATCACTGTATATCACAACATACTATAGTACCTATGGCATGGATATTACTGACATTCAGTAAGGCAGAGTGTAACAATATAAAACAAACAGTAACCATCGCCATCAAGTCCTAAGTGGAGTCAATGTGGGCTCCGGTCGTAGGGGGCCAAGACCCTGTCTCTCACGGGGGACGGCTTTGTCAACGTGATTAAATATTCTGGTCGTGAGAGCGTCCGGATAGGCATGTAGCTCGTCTAATGTATGTGTAGTCTTTCCTACTGTGACTCCTTTTGTATCCGATGACGACCTAGGGCCTCGTTGAGCTACCTCAATGTGCTTCCCGTTGATGATGCTGCCACAGTCCTTTCTGCACTTCCTGCCTCTGAATGGGTTGTTGGTCATGAACCGAGTCCTCTTTCTGTACTTTGAGCCGTATTGACAGTAATCGAGTCTGACAGCCCTGGGGTCTTTACAAGACATCTTGAATCCCTTGCTCTTGGCCTGGGTGACGTTGTGACATGTTTTCTTCCCTTGACCATCATTCATCCGCTTCACAAACACACTCAACGGGTGATTCTCGATGTCTTCGTAAAGCCTGTGCGAAACCCATCTCTTCCAGAGCAGACTGGAGTCTGGGTTTTCCACAAAGTACTGCATGGTAGGGTTGATTGTATGGAAGTGCTCTATGATGTCTATAGTCTTTTCCACCAGAGAATCTGCCATCGTCAGGTTCCTCGGCATATTGGCATTAGTCCTTGCTATGCTGTAGTTTTCACAAGGTGGTCCGGTGACTATAACGTCGGGAGCTGGCCCTTGCCACTCTGTGACGGGGTCCCACTTTAGTATGTCTACAACGATATCAGCCCCGTGTCCACCGTCAATGTCTAGTCTTCGCACGGTCCATCCTGCTTCGACGAATGGCCTGCAAATACTGCCTGTGCCGTCGAAGAGACTCAGGAGGGTTTTCGGCTTGGTTGTTTCCATTGGTACCTCACAGGCTGGGTCGTATGTGACTTTCTTTTAAATTAACAGATTCGTTAATCGGACAACATATCCACATGTGATAACAATGGCCAGTTCCCTGCTGATCCGAACATATCTGCTAACGGCTCTGTGTTTCTTGACTTGTCTGGGTAGCACGAGACGTAATCATATATTGGTGAAGACAAATTTACTCAACTGCCGTAATGATGTAGAATACTGCTCCGACATCTACGACCCGCCATTTGCTCTTGTTGGGTGCACGGCCATTGGTGTTGGACTATGTCTTTACAGGTGTCCTCTGGGGCAACCAACCCTGCGTTACGAGGTCACAAGAGGAAGACGATGTGCAGCCGTGTGTCCTAGAGGCTATTTCCTGGGGATGTATGAAGGTGAAGAGTATTGTACACGTCACAGCATCTCTTGCCCAACAAATGAAAGTGTGATCCTACCCGGCACATTCTGGCATAACACGATTTGCGGTAATCCTGAACATTATAAGGTGCTGGACCTCTTCACCAATATACAGCCGACACCCCTAATTGATACGCTCAAGGAGCTGACTACAAGCTGGGTGCGGGACATACCTAGCGGCATAGTAGAGAAACTTTGCAGAGACATGACCGGTTATGCAGAACTGACCCGGTGTATGTTCAATTTCGAACAAATGTTACATGACATGGGGTTTCCAGCAGAATCACTGTACTACAGGCTGAACAAGCTGTCTTTTTACGACACCTCAAAGCAACTATATAACACCGTGGTGAAACCATTTGTTACTGGGAAAGATGTGAACCCCGAGTTAGCCATTCACTTTCTAACCAATCCTTTGTGGATGGGGGAACAGGACGTGCTTGCCGTAGAGACCAGACTCACCATCCCCTTGGGCATGGAGAAAAGGTACATACCTAAAGTGCTATATTGGTTCAGGGGCAAGCCTTGGGGTACTTGGGTGGTGTGGGAAGACACGCCGGGTCGTGTCTCCGGACAGGCTCAACACAACATCCCTAGAGGTCAGAACTTGACCATCATTAAATCAGTTGGCTTCTTCGTGCACGTATTCGATATCTCCCTGGTCATAGAAGACTTCACCTGCGGCCGATTGGACTCCTTCCACGTCAAGCTCGAAATCTATGACACTCATCGGGAAACAATGCTAGGGTTACAAAAGAATGTCGATGTCAACTGCCTGTGGAAACCGAAGCTGCACCAGTCCTGCAATTGCACCCATGCTCTGCTCCACTACGCAAACTCCGATGGTCTGTGCTCGCCTACGTGCATCATGACCCCGTTTGCACACCTGTCAAAAGGAGTCGAGGGCAGCAACAACGACTGGACACTGGAAATTACACACCAGGAGCCCGATGTCTCGGTCAAGAATCAGGGCAGGGTTGTATATGGCTCGGTCCCACCTAAAACGGAACGCTTCTGTCTAGTCACAATGTATGTGTTTGCCCTCTTGTCTGGACCAACACGAGACAACCCGTACGCTCCTCTAGACATGATGAGATGTGATGTCGTACTCGTCGACATCGAGGTCATAATGGAACACCTTCCCCGGCGTCTCAATGATCAGTACTTGACCATAGACGTACGATCCTTATCGAAGTACAACAGTGTGGAAACGTCCCAGGTGTATGTACCACTTCAGGCCGAGGATACCCTGAAAACTATCATCCGTCAGGGCTGGGGGGCTAAGATAGGTGTGAAGCTTAGCTTCATACACTCCATCTGACCCGAACCCTACCAGGAAGAGCTGGCTGCTGTACTTGACTGGATATTAATCTTGCAGTCCCAGTTGAACCGAGGTCCTTGGGTGATAGTCATCGACATTCACGTCGAGACAGTAAAGGCGTCGGACTTTGATATTATCAACAACCTATACGGATCAAAGTTAGAGTTGATACCTGGGATCTCAGCATACCAGATTGCCGATGTCATGAGGACCAAAAGATACTACACAACTACGTACAATTACTTTAAATGCGGTAACACAGAGAAATGCTCTGGACCTATAACCATATATGACAAAGATAACAACGTCCTCTACAATAGCCCTGAGGATGACCCCATTCCAGCCTGTCATGACACACCAGTAACAAACAAGAAGTGTATAGTGTGTAGGGATAGATTCATAATTATCATCTGCCCCAAAGTCAATCATCCAGTAGACATTGAGGATGTAGAAGGGGGTAGTTTGCCATTTCAGCAGTACACTCCCCGTCATCAATATGGCAATTACAAACAATCATACCCTTTCCACTCTGAGCAGGAGCAAGCAGAGACTGATCTACAGCAATTGGGTGTACTCGTGGCGTCATATGGAGCCTTTCTGAACCTGGACACTATATCCATATTCACTCAGAGGAAGACAGGGTGTGAGCGGGTAAGACCTGGTCGCTGGACCCTAGGAGAGTACGCCGCCGGTGACCCTTACACAATCAGGTTACCCCGTGAGGACGAGTACCCAGAGAGGACAGGACTATTGGTATTTGAGGAACTATGCAAGATATCTAACAACCGTGCCGGGATAGTGGTGACCGTGCCCTCGGGTGACTACATCCCAAACGTTGACTGCAAGTGGCCGATGTTGCTCAACAGATATGCCAACCCTGACCATGTTGTCTTGGATCACAATAGGGTCCATTATTCTATGCGAGACCTCGCTGGGATCATAGCGGATATGGCCAAGTGGGGTGTGTGTAGATACTCCCTGGGATACCTTGACTACACCTTTGGTAACACCAAAGGCCTGCCGACCTTCACGGAGCTCTCAAACATAATCAACCTGACAGCCACCAAGTTCCGCACTTTACATTACCGGTACACCAGAAACTCAAAGTTCGGAGACGGGGCATACTCTTACGCTCAGGTGGATGGCGTGTACAAACTGGAAGGTTCAATGTTTTTCCAGCACGCTACCCAGGGGATACCTCTCAGTAAAAGCTTTGTCCTGGTTCCCGATATGCCTGACCTGAGATTGGGCTTGTCCTCAGACATGAACGCAGGCGCTCCTTTACCCGTTAGTGAACACATCATCCAGAGTGCTATCGAGAGGGTTAAGTTTATACCCTACGGCTCACAGGCTATCAACTTGAATTGTAAGGATACTGTAGCCTTCGTTGACCAGGATAGGGACATGATTTGCATCCATTCACATTCTACCATTGTAAGGAGCGATGGCATCCGGTTCCCTTCATTTGGTATACAGAGTGAAGCACAGGAGAACCTCACAAAAGGTTGCGACAGCTACATTAGCGGGGCTGAGCATCGTGCTAGGCTATTGGTACCATTACCCATCACCAGACATTTGAGACAGGCTGTTGTCCAGAGTATAGTGGACTGGAGCCGCTGGCTCGGAACACCTTCACTGACTAGAGAGGAAGAAGATTGGCTGTCCAGCAAGCAAGTAGTGACAAGAGGCTTTACCCTGCCCTCTCACCAAGGCGCCAAGGGCTTGTCAGCAATCATTGACAGTATGTACTTGATATCGAAAACGGTCGAGTGCATCAGAGGCTCCAGTTCTTGCATGGAGCTGGGAGACTACGTTGATAACAATTGGCCACAAGGGGGCACCGGGTATCCGATTGCAATCTCTAGCCATATGGAATCATCAGAGGAAATCTTTATTAAAATGATAATCCATGTTAATCACGGTGCGAAACGCGTTACAATCCCATGTGAACTCGAACCATTCTCCTTCGGATCGGATAAAATGTCCTTGCCTCAGCCCAGGCCGGGTTACTACACGCACACAGAAGAGCCTCTCGTCTCCAAGGTGAAAAAGTATATTACAACAGTGGGACCGCTCACCACACAGATTGTCCAACCCCTAGCGTTATTCTATTGCCCTGAAATTGACCTGATTCGGGCTGACCACTTACCATACTCCGATGCGTTCTTTCAGAACACCTACGATTGCGTGAATACAATGAACCACTCTGTCAAGACTCGAAGTGATGTCTTCTCTCAACTCGGTACTTTGACCGAAGAGAATGAGAGGATTACGGGGCAGACAGTGAAGCGCTTAATGTCTATGTCAACCCACACCTCTGCATTATCTCTGAGCTCCACTGTACTAGCTGTACTAATCAACATTAGCATACTCACAATGCTTTGCTGTATGTCTCAAGGAAGGCTCTATAGCCAACCATGCTATAGGAAACTGCTGTGAACCCCAACACCATGGACATGACGAACCACAATGCACCCTCGCTCAGATCCATGTATATGATACTATCAGCTCTGCTTCCTATTGTTCACCTCGTCTCTAATCAAGAATCACTGTCAACCGCAGGGGCCGGGACCCCCAGAGGGGAAGGTCTAGCTTCAGGACCTGTCTGGTTCATCAGAAACGGTAAAGTGTCTCCCGACTCCCTCGACCACAGGGTGATACTCAGGCCAGGCAGATGGAAGATACGCACACCGGAGAGGCACAGCTCCTACACTGTCTACCATTTCTTTATAGGCCTCAACTGGACCGAACTCGAAGTAAATTACCCAAAGTGTTCCCAGGTAGCCTGCAGAGGGTTACCTGAGTCTCATAAAGGCTGTGATCAATTGTGTTATTCTGGCAGCTGGCACGATGCAACTATGACACTGTCAACAGCCACGAGGGAATACAAATGGTCCATGACATTGCTAAACTCAGCCTTGACCGATCTGGCCGCTCTCATGGACACTCGTTTCGGCAACAACCACAATGTTGCCGTGTCCGACTCCGTTTCCAAACTGTTATCATACCAGGCCGAGAGTTTTACTTCTAACCCTCATGTGGTGGATGTGATGCGATACTACAGGACGTTGATCGAAGGAGCCCTGGAAAATGTAGTTAAAGATTTCCCCAGCACTTTATCATACTCTCCCCTCAATGCAGATCATGTCCTGTACAATCAGCCGCACCGGGGGTTCAATGATACCAGTAGGTTGAATAGGTTGCTTGACACCTGGAAGAGTGGAGCCTTCAACTTGGCCATACAGCTCAATACCATCGTGTTCGCCCTCCAGGGAGCACATCAGCGCTTACTCTCGTGCGCTCAAGGTGTACTGCGGTCAGATATGACTGGGTGCGAACCGGGCTTCATCACAGAATCTTATACCGATATACCAGTTGCAAGCCGTTCCCAGTCCTCCTCTAGGCTAGTGATGGTAGTCAGGAGGGACACTTTGAAACCCGTTGTGCTCTCGCAATGGTACATGGCCTTCATAGATTCCTCAAGGGGCAACAGGACTTGTTGGCTCGACAGACACATGGTAAACGACACAAACTACAACTACAGGATGCCCCAGTGTGACTCCAGGGGAGTATGTGAAGATCTGAACCAGGATGATATTGTATCTGCCTGTGAAGTGAACTACAAGGGCGAGATAGGCTTGGAATGTTCCGTGGTGTGTGGCGACCCGTGCTTCGGACCTATCTGCTACAAGGCAAAAGCAGACATGTTCACCATGAGGAGCACATCAGCTGGAAAGCCTGATACCAACACAGTGAACGACGTGAGTGTGGTGCAGATGACCAAGAGTCCGAGGATACTGTCGAAGGTCTACTCTCTCTCCGATGTGGACATACTCAAGTCTATCGCTAGCATTCGGGATCGATCCGCTCAGTCGACTCTGTTGCTCCAGCAAGGACAGACCGTGTTAAAGGACATCATCGCCATGGATGCCACGGTTCACAAATACATTGACAAAGTGCGAGCCGATACAGCATCGCAGTCACAGGGAAACAAATATTTCGACTGCGAGGTCATGATAAGCAGCAGTCGGTCCATGGCTGCTGCTTCAGTCATCCTCTCAGCTCTAACCTGCCCCTTATTGATCATTTTAGTTGTAAAAGTGATGGTTGTTACAAAGACTCAAGATGTCCCGATGAGGACAAACAGGAGCATTCGTGATCCAATCCTGTGAATGTAGGGTGGATGTGCGGGTGCGAGGGAAATCGCTAGTCTGCACTGTGACAAAAGCCAAATGGTGTAGGCGAGAACCATCCAAAGTGTAATCGGTAAGATGATTAACGGACCATCTTGTTATTGCTCCATCCAAAGACTGATATGTCAGAGAAACTAGGTTGTTTTTCTAAAGTAGTAGTTAGGGGGGTATTGGGTATTGCCACATTTAGCCTATTACGGGTCTGAGGTATCCACATCATCTCCAGTGTTGGTTGTTACAACCATGGCGTTGTCAGCTATACCCTTGAGCTATCTACTTGTTACCCTATCAACTGCCACGATCCCGTCTGCAGAGGATCAGCTACCAGTCTCTGCTACTTCATTACCCAACACATATGGGTATCTAGCAATTAGGCCTAGTATGGCAGTAACCAAACATGCAGCCTTTACACCCGGACCTTGAAATGTTGGCACTACAACTGAGACTGTGGATGCCAGTGGTGATATGGCCACGGCCCTTAATTTCCTTACACCTCACACAGAGGCTAAGATCAAGGATGTTACCACCGAGCCTCTTTCTACTACTTTCACTTCAGTCCCAAGGATTAAGGCTCTTCCTAACCGCACTGCTACACCTCTGCAACTTGTATGTCCAAACTCGAATCCTCACCACTTTATGACCACTAGCTGGCTTATCTTGACAGAGGACAATATAACGTACAGGTTATATCGCATCGAGCAACGGGGCCATGTCTCCAAATACAAGGACTGGTACAATATACAGTCAGGGATGAAGGTTACCCATAACGTAACAAGTAAAGACACTCTAATGATATATGGTGACACGTGCAACCACACTGCAATCTACCAGTGTAAGAGGTCGGCCAGAGTGGGCTACACCAATGAAGTGCACAGTTTCTCTGTTTCAAATTGCACCGTTGCGAGGAAAGTACACATTGGATCCCATGTTAATGTGTTTGCCCCTGTAAACACATCACCACGTCTGACAGCAGCCAGTTTCCCACTGGCTATAGGACCTATAGTGTGGTTCATCTCTATTTATTAACCTCGCTAGCTTCAACTCCCGTATCCTGCATAAGATACCACCTGCGTCCCTGACTTGTACATTTACATCGTGTTAGGACTCCACTTGGGAGACATAGAATGGCTTCTGCTAAACCTCCTCCTAATGCCAGAACCAGAGCCCCTGCTAAGGTTACTGGTGTATCACCGAACCCGCTACCCTTGATCCCCGAGCATAACAAATATGTCTACAAGCCAGCCCCGATGAATTCCTTCGTACATGACATCGTAACGAGAGCACGTGCCAAGAAGGTGAAGATTGAGATCCCTACGACCAAGTACGGCACTGTCAAACTGGTGCATGTCCTGTGCGCCGCTTCAGATGCCAACGTCTAGAGTCCCGAGTGTGAGAAAGCCTTGGTGAATAGTCTCCCCTTGAGAGAACACCATAAAGCCTTCCTCTCACGCAACATGTTTGTGACCATGATCGGCGCTGTGGTTGCCAGAGCTCTAGAACAAGCAACCAGGACTTGTGAAGACACTCTGGACCTGCTTGCCGATCGCTACTATGTGAGAAGCATTGCGTGTCACGACTCTAGCAAGACAAGTGCAATTGAAGCAGCTGCGTACTCTGGTATCATGGCCGTACACATGGACAAGGAAGCCGCGGCTGTAAACAAGAAGAAACGGATCCTGCTCAACAAACGTTACGGAGGTAGCCAGACCGAAGAAGAAGTGCAAGCATGCTCACTGGAGAAGCTGTATATTGACAACACGGATGACATGTCAGCCATGGCAAACATTGGATTCAAGCACCATTATGAGAAGAACCCGCATCACCCTGAGCACTTTCATCAGGATGAGATGGACGATATGAACCTGGTGGAAGCAATCGTCGATGGCTTGGCCTGTATATTCGAAAGAAGCACGGCACACACAAATGTGAAAACCTGGCTGGACATGTACAATGTTGAGAGGTTTAAGGGTCAGAATAAGGACCTTGCCTTGAACATCATAGAGGCTCTCGGGATGTATATCACGGCCGCAGATTATACAACCCTGCAGACCTTCAGGGGCTCCATATTCTCTATCATTGGAAAATCTATCCCATGGTCCCGTGTGACGATGACGGAATGCTGCAATCACAAAAGGGAGCCCGATAACCCTTTAACCAGGCGTGATTTTGCACCATGTTTTGTAACTAACAACTAACCTCACAGATGATTTGTTTACTTGTTCTGTGTAACCTTTGAATCTTTATTGAACCAGATATGCTGTTCACCTATGTTATTTGTGGCATGTATATGCATGTAAGTTAGTTCATCCAATGCTTTGTAAAATGAATAAAGAAATCTAAACTCAATGTAGACCTGTGACATGTCTTTATTACTTTCTGTGTTGGTAGTCCCATTGAGTACATATAATTTCCTACTGCTAGTGGGGAATAGCCGTAGTTGCTATGTCACAGCCCCTGACACACTAACAGAGTACAAGGACAATTCCAAGTCCTGAGGCAACACACATCGCCCCTCAGACATTCACAAGTCTATCTGAACCAGAGGTTATTGCCATTAGGCTTGGTCAGCTGTGTAGCTCGAGGTCGGAAGGGCTAGCTAAAATTAAATATCCAAAATGGTTATAAAGGGTGAGGATGCGAACTAGATCTTACACTCAACATCACCTGGTCTGATGATATTGAAATGGAACCCCATTCTGTCAGATAGGACTGTACAGCCATGTCTTGCAGATGTGGCTATTGTGTAGGAACCTATGTTGAGATGTGTACAATGTTAAATACAAACTATCTTTGGGGTAGGTAGCCTTTATACACTTTCACTACATTGTCCTGGTTGGAGACATCCGCCACGGTTGACCACAGTAGCCCCGGTCAGAGTGCTTAGACACTTAGGTGATTTGACCCAATCGGATGTCTTAGACCTGGCTGCTGAGTCAGCCCTGATCGGATATTACAGATCCCATAGACACATCATGGGTAGGACACTTCAGCCCTGGTTGGTGATATGAGCCGTGATCCTTGATGTATTCTCCATCTGATAGACCTTGGTGAAATAATAAATATATACAGTCACATAGGGCAGATACACTTACACATCTCCACAGCTCAGAGAGACACCAGAGTAGATCAACAACATGGAGCTGACTAATAAATTCAAAATGGCCAACTACCTCATGAGAAACAAAGACATGTTCCAGAAGCTGGTTGCCACAATACAAGACCACAGAAACACCCCTCTAGAAGGTACACAAAGAGAATCACTACGCATTATGCTTAGGAGGAATAAGTCAGACACCTTTGTGAAATATCCCGAGACTCTGATGAATAAAATGTACTCCTACTTGGGCAGTGAGGTTGCCTGGACTCTTATCGTGGACACACTCCGAAAGCACCATGTTGAATTCAGAGTCACTGACATCGAAGCGCACGGCCTTGAAGGGCTGGCTAAGCATGATATGTATTGTGATTCAAACCTACGTTCAACATTGGAAACCACACTGGTCAACCTCAGTCACGCTGATGTGAACCGAGTGAAACTGTTGCTGTCATGGGAGATTGTCAAGGGGTACAATCGTATTCCCTATGGTGTCATTGAGATGAAAGATATTTACGACCTAGCAGATAGTATTTACTCTATCCACTTTCAACACGCAGTCTATGTGATGACTCTGATCCTGACACATATAGAGCAATTGGACCTTGTCATGGAACTAACCTCGGCGTCAACTGAAAAGAGGCAAAGAACCAGAGTGGCCCGAACCCAAAGTGATGCCCGGTGACAACAGATTGTACGGCTCTCCGCAGCACAGAAAGGTGTTATCTGTATCATGTCAATGTATATGTAACCCATCTTTTTGTATATGTGAAATAAACCCCATACCTGACATATGTACCAATAGTGATTGGTTATTGTGTCTTCATTGTGCTATACAAATATAACCACATTTCATGTTGATGATACGCAAGAAACAAGTGTTAAAGGAAAGACATCTGCCAACACTCACACTGTACCTCTAGGTAATGACCTGTGTATAGCCGTAGACAACACAGTAGAGTACATCCAGTGTTCGGACAATCTCACCTTCACAATGTTCAACCATGACGAGTACTACAGTAGTTACTGGTGGATTTACAACAAGGACGATTGGCTCAATATCTCCTTAATAGCGGCTCCGTTGATGATTGTTTTTGGGTTAGCACTGCTGATAACTCACAAGACCTGTAGCAAATGGGCATCGTCCCCTATTTACACACCATGTTCGCGTGTACATTCGCTACAGTATGACGCCGTGTATGTCCCCACAACGTGCTACTGTGATGAGATTAGATGCGAGGGGACCTGCCGGTATGAAGGCAATGTCGTGGAAGCTACAGCCTCCTCTGTGATTCCAGTTGTGGACAACGGTAACTATATCTCCGGCCCATATAGCCTCTTACCTTGCTACACCTGACACATACAACTGTGGTTTACTGTCTGTTTCTTACTCCTTCCTACCTGTACATCTGAATAGAACCAGAACAGATCGAGATGGTCGTGTGACACCGGGACCCAGCTAGAGTGAAAGAGGATGTGTAGCCCTTCTGAAATGTGACATTAGGCTATGTCCATGAACACACTTCAGCTGTGTAACCAATATAATACACTATTTCAAAACATGTCCTATTCATTGTATACTTGATGTATTGTTTGTTCGGACCACAAATAAAGAACACTACCACAACAACCACATTTGTGTCTGTTTATTAGCAGGTCAACTGAGTAACATCACATGCACATAATAGAATCACACCGAAATCAAAGGCAGTCTGGTGTATCTTGTCTTCCTTGCACATAGTACATATATGTAACACAAGCAGCAGACAAGTGACAGCACAACCATTATTAGGACCATAGCCACGCTCCATATGCACAGGTCTGTGTCAGTGAGGCTCTTGTCTGAGTGGTACAAAGTACTGTTATTAGGAACATTGCTTATAGTACCAGACATGGCTGGTCCTCCTTACTGGCGAGACTGTCCTCCTGTCTCTATATGGGATAGAGGCCTGGTTATGTGTACAAGGGTTCACCAGCACCACTTTTCCGTCTTCAAATGATGAGCCTCCGAACCTGAAGTGTCAGAGGCACAGGCCGCACATAGTGTTAGGTCAGAATACCTTTGTACTGTAGGATCTAAAACATTTCCAGGTTTTCACATGTAACGTTACACTAGTACCTATACCTAGATATTGGACTAAACAATTATAAGGTAAAGGCATACTTTATTTTGTATTCGAATCACTCATTCAAGGACACATAACGTAACCTTCCCCTTTGTGTGTATGTATTATAAAGTAAAGTAACATAGGAAGCTGTGTGGTCACCTACTTGCAATTGTACCAATTGAGTCTAGGTTGACATTTTAATCTCAGTTCTAGGTCTGGCAATAGCTTCAGGTGGTGACACTTCTGTCCTTTCCAATTGATATATTATCGCCATTAATATCAACAGTCTGACCATATGCCTGTGTACTACTACTATTACTACTACTACTACTACATAAATATAGTAGTTTATTGAATGGATAGGGTAGATTCGTTTGGATGGCTGTGCTCTCATATGCAGGTGCATTTGGTCGGAGGAGTCAGCAGTATTCGGGTGGGCTGTGTGTCAGTGGTTAACAAAAAGCATAGATACCTAACATGGACTGGATAGGGTAGATTCGGTTGGATGGCTGTGCTCTCATATGCAGGTGCATTTGGTCGGAGGAGTCAGCAGTATTCGGGTGGGCTGTGTGTCAGTGGTTAACAAAAAGCATAGATACCTAACATGGACTGGATAGGGTAGATTCGGTTGGATGGCTGTGCTCTCATATGCAGGTGCATTTGGTCGGAGGAGTCAGCAGTATTCGGGTGGGCTGTGTGTCAGTGGTTAACAAAAAGCATAGATACCTAACTTGGACTGGATAGGGTAGATTCGGTTGGATGGCTGTGCTCTCATATGCAGGTGCATTTGGTCGGAGGAGTCAGCAGTATTCGGGTGGGCTGTGTGTCAGTTGTTAACAAAAAGCATAGATACCTAACATGGACTGGATAGGGTAGATTCGGTTGGATGGCTGTGCTCTCATATGCAGGTGCATTTGGTCGGAGGAGTCAGCAGTATTCGGGTGGGCTGTGTGTCATTGGTTAACAAAAAGCATAGATACCTAACATGGACTGGATTGGGTAGATTCGTTTGGATGGCTGTGCTCTCATATGCAGGTGCATTTGGTCGGAGGAGTCAGCAGTATTAGGGTGGGCTGTGTGTCATTGGTTAACAAAAAGCATAGATACCTAACATGGACTGGATAGGGTAGATTCGGTTGGATGGCTGTGCTCTCATATGCAGGTGCATTTGGTTGGATGTCTAAGCTGTGATGTGATGAGTGAGCATCCACTCACTGCTACAACTTTTGGAGCCTCACCATTGGGTGAACTAATGATTCATGTTGAGGCCATGGGGCTCCTCTATAAGAAGTTCCTCAGCTACTACGTTGAGCCATTACAGTCTGGCCTGTCTACTGCTCAGCACTAATACTATGGTCTACCTTACCATATTCATCCGGTGGTGTTGTACCCCACTGGACCACATCAACTTTATCACGGATAACATCACAAAGTGGTATATGAACAGGTGGACATACAACGATACTAGACATTTGACAGTTATCTGCATTGAGATTCAACCTAAAGGGGCTACCAACTACATAACCCAGTTAGTACGTTTGATGAAAAATCTCTGGGTTGAACCGAATGTCAATATAATGGAGGAATGGGGCAATGTGGATACGTTGTTGGGAAACAAACACGCGTAGGGTGTTGTTAGTAACACCTACAGTGTCGGCCACACTGACAGTAGACCAGGACTCAGTTTCTATAAACATTTGAGTAACACAGTGGCATTAGTGAAAGGGTACGACTGGACGATGCGGAAGGAATTGACCGTCGCAGACAAGTTGACGACCACGAAGTTGCACTGTCAACATGTAAGTCCCTAAACCATTCTAATTACGGTAAACATGAAATGTCTCTGTGTAGGCCTTTGTTAACAATTGTTTGTATGTGTGACCCATAGGAAACACACGGTGTCACTGTTGTACTGACTGGGTCATCAACCAGGATGATAACAGTGCAATGTCAAGAACCCCAGAGGATATACGACTTGATGAAGACATACGGGATTGTATGCTCCAATGTCTGGGATTCCAACATAGCACTGTCAGCAATGGCTCCTTGTACAGCGCTGTTTAACCACAATATGATGCTGATATATGCAGACACGGTCCCCTACACTGAGAACATTGGTCAGGACACCAACGTCGACACGTTCTACCACAACACAGTCCACCTGTAACAGACCCCTTATATTAGTACCAGACTTTGTGTTTACATGTCATGCATGTTCTAGTCACAAGGACTGGGTTGGAGACTGTGGCCATGTAACATGCAGATGCTCTAGCACCTGTTCTGAATGCTCTACATCCATTACAAAACTCAGCAAACTGTATACAGTAGTGTGAATAACATGTAACCATAACAAGGGCCCTATTGGCAAGTATTGTATTGTGAAATGAAATGCTTTTATTGTGTCATGTTCCATTGCAAAAGACAACATATAACATACTATGACCCTATCAACATATAATGTAATGTTGTATTGTATATATTACCTTGTAAAGAATAAACTGTTTTATGGTACTTTCAAATTACATTTTCAAAGAAAAGCATTGTATATTACATGGATTGCCCTATATAAAATAAACAAATGTAATAAACCACTTTGTTGTTGTTGCAATGTTGAGTAAGGAATTTGTTGAAGACTATCCAACTATAAGTGACCGTGTAGTACAAGGTGACTAGTTTCAATAGTATCTACACTATGTATCGGGTTGGAAACGACTGGACCTTGACATGAACCATCGGAAATGTGTCTAAAGGCCTGCTTGGGTACCTGGAACTGTGATTTGAAAGGTAGCCTTGCAAGATTGTATATGTAAGAGCCTTGGCCTTTGACAGCAAGCAGGTAGTACAATTTGCCCCTGTTCTCTCTGTATACTATGATGGTATGTACACAATTGTCATTGTATTCCGCTCCATATATCTCGTGCTCATCCCCTGGGGGCCAACATATAAAAAGGCTACATTTCAGTATCTGAGAGAGTTTTGTCATCTGTGAGCAATGACAGGTGCTTGTGTTATATTCTGACAGAGCCTTGACTACATACTCAGACACCTCTTCAGATACTTGTAACACATTCAATAGAGTGTCAATATGCTTCTCACATCCTAAATTGATGAGCTTTACATCTCTGTCTATCAGTGATTGTGCTATGTAGCCTGGAATATGTCTCCTAGCGTTAGGATCATTTTCACGGAGTTCAATGTCAACCATGTAGACATTACTGTGCTTACTGCTATAATCGTTAACAACAGAGGGGTTACTATTCTCTTGTCCTCTTAGTTGACAGCAGTCACCATTGTTGTTATGGGGGGTATCCTGGGACTCGATCTTCACTGGAAGATTAGGCTCTTCTCGCTTCTCTGGTTTCACTGTGTTTTCAGGGTTCGCTTCGTGTTTTACTTCACTCGTACACTCTTGCTTCTTACACACAGGGTGGTCATATGAGCTCCTCTCCAAAGTGACAATTGGCCATAGTCTGCGTTTTACTGGGGTTTTGATGCATCTTTGTCTTGTATAACTACAACCGCTGACATCCATGGGTTCATGTTCTGAACTCAGACGTTGTATGATGTTGTGTATCTCACGCTCATCTTTGAACAGCTGACTGGTATTGGACGCAGTGTCCATATGCTCTTGATAGCAGTGATCGTCATCATCATCCTTGCTTACCTGGATAACTGTTCCTTTAAGAACCCTCTGGATCCTTTCAACCGATGCTGCTCGCTGACCTGTTATCCTATCTACCACAGCGCTATGGTCACAATTGGCAATTTGAAACCCAAACAACTGATCCAGTGAACGCAATGTCATTTTAGACATCTGCAATTGATTGCTCATGTTGTCTAGTTCCATATCCTGTGTGTTCACAGTCTGAAGGAGCTCCTGGTTACTTGCAATATATTTGGCAATGGTGTCAGTAAGCTCTGTAATTTTTGCTTTCTGCTGAGATACACTGACATGTAGCACATCAGTTTTGACACGTGTCTCATCGAGGTCTTGTTTGTGACTAGCCTCAGTTGTTTGTATATGAGTCTTTAGCTGTGCCTCATTCTGTGACAAGGTGTCCTTATCCGCTGTCAGAGTACATATCTGAACTTGAAGGGCGTCCTTCTCTGTTAGATGGGCTCTCTGCATTATGTCGATCATTGACTGGCTTGTTTCTAACCGAGTGACTAATCCCTGTACTTTCACACTCCACGCGGACCTCTCGTGTTCCTGTTCACGTGTGATCCTGACTATTTCCATTTTTAGGTTTTCCTCTACACTCTGCGCATTGCTGTACGACTCTTGTAGTTCACTGATGCGATTATCATTCTCCAGTGCTTTCCTCTGGATTTCCTCTTTGTATAGTTCCTCATTTGTAGCGGTTTGTCTCACGATAGACAGCTCACGCTCTAGTTTATCGATGGTTTTCCTGGCCTCGTTGCACTCGGATTGCAATCGGACATTTTCCTGCCTAGCGAAGGTGAGATCCTTTTGATGTCCTGTGCTCTCAAGTGTTCCAGGTAAAGACCGGTTAGTGTTGGTCTGGATAGAGCACACACTAACTCCACTACAAAACCCCATTGTACCTTAAGAGACTCGCCAATCTGAGGAGCCGAAGATATCTTGCCTCTGTCAGTGGACAATTCCTCAAAAGCGGTCCGTATGGTCTTAGTTTCCAAGTCTCTGGTATTATCGGATTGGCAAAGCAGATCTTGTAAGACAGGTTTCAAATCACGGGTAACATCTCCCTTTACAAAGGCCGCAATGTACTGCAGCGCTTGGTCTGCTACTTTGACATGTTATGGGCCTTGTATAAACATTGTCTGTCCAAATGTATCCCTTAGACCATTCCCCAGTCTACGGATGATGATATCGTAACATCCGCACAGCTCCATAGCTAAATCGAATCCTATTACATCTCTGGCGTTTGTGCTCTCAAATAGTTGGAACCACTTAGCCAGCTCTTCGAAATTATTCCCCAGTGCCTCTACTGCCACTAAGGTGTCACTGAGGCTGCTAGGTGAGGGAGATCCATTGCCCGGGGTTGTGGTGATGGCAGGCTCTATGACAGGCTCCATACTAGATGTTGAGGGCTCCTCCTTGATGTCCAAAGGGAAGAGTTTTGATATGATACCGAACAACATTGCATGAGAATCTCTGCCAAAGTCCAATCGAAGTGGAGTATCTACTGTGTTCGGCGCCTCTGTGGTGTGATCCTGACAGGTAGAGTTCCCAGAACCTGTGTTTACGGACCCTTTCTCCATGCGTGTAGTACCCAAGTCTCTCACTTTGTCTCTGTCGACAGTCCTTCTGCCATGACCACCAGCCAGGGTCAGAGTCTTCTTTGTGATCTTTACTTGTGCTCTTTTGCTTCTTTCTACATCTGTCTTCTTGTTCTTCTCGTCTCCTGTACGTTGAAGAGATTGTCCCAGACCTGTATTTCTGTCGATGGTCTGCTCTGTTACCTGCTTTGTCTGTTTCCTGTCCCCAGTAGCACATTTCGTCATCTTCCCACCACGATGCAATCTGCTTTGCTCTTCGTTCACACCGGGGGGTGATTCGGGCCGTGGACGTGACGAAGTCTTCTTCTCCTTGACTCTGGTCGACTTCTCCTTCCCTGCACTCGTACTCTCCCTTCCACTTGTCCAGTTCCCATTGTTCCTCACAGCTCGCTCTGTAGACCCTTCGGTGATTGAGACAATATCTCTGTTCTCGGTCTGCCTGGTAACGGGCTTGTTTCTCTGATCCGGCCTCAATTGATCCATCTCGGTTATGTCGGGTGACGGTAGCACACAGAGTTGTGCAGATGCCACCCAGGAGCAAATTGTCTATCTGTAACACGGCTGACACTCTCTTGGGCCTTGACTCACACACCACGGGTGATATTCGATAAGCGTACCCGCAGCGTTGACACAGCTCGTTCTTCTCTCCTTCACTTAGGAGTAGACTAACGTCGACTCTCAAGGCCCTTGACTGTTTGTCTAGCTCCTGTGACCAACGGTCCAGTGCTCCAAAACACAGGGCCGTGAGTACGACTGCCCAGTAGGGAGCCTGTATATTGTCTTTGGTAGCACTTTCCTCGGAACACCTAGTCACCTCTAAACCCGTGCACGTGAGCCTTACTCTCAACCACCGAGCAGCAGATGGGACTGGCGCTAGGTCTGTCTGTTGGTTAACAGTTGCACGTGAGAGGGTCCCTAGTTCAGAGTCTAGCTGCCACAATACACACGTCCCCCAAAGCGCTCTGTGTGGATCGGGTATGGTGAGAATGTCACGGTCTCTCGGACACTGCAACCATTCCAGTGTTAGCCTGCTCTGCTCGTGCAAAGCCTTGAATGCAAGCGGGGCCGCTAGTATAGACAATGTCTCGCTTACCAATTCTGAGGCTAAACTATCTCTTTCGCCAGAGTCCGGGGTGTATGAGGTAAAGACTAAGGTGTTGTTCACGTAATGGTTCATATTGGCATATATCCTTGAGACGATAACATCGGGTTGGTGTCCACACACCATGTCTCCTGTGTAAGGGTAGGTCAGGTGGGGCACTGTCGTATCATTGTGTGTGTTGATCTTCACCCAGGCCAAGGGCGCTCTTGCTAAAACGCTGATCCTTTTCACTTTGTGGCCCTTGGTATCGGTGTACGTGTTGGTAAAATGTTTGGCTGTAACGAGTCCGTAGCTGTCTCCGCCGTGTGTGTATACAGCCCGGAGAACAATATACCTCGTACTTGGGATCACATGCGACTCTACGGGTATGCGAAATAAACCATCAAGATCGGGCTCCGTCAGACTTTCAGATATGGGCATTCTCTTCTCTATATCAGACATGTGCACCCAGGTGTAGTCTACACGACTTATAAGATGTACATCGTCGAACCTTACAGTCATATGACACGTACTGCTCCAGTCACTTCTCTGACAGGGTCCCATGGTCATATGCCCTGAGCTAGAGAAGCATGAGCGGGAACTGTGGTGTGGAAAACAGGGGAGACAGTGAAGAAGACGGGAGACAGGATTGTGTCTAACACAAAGCTTTCATTTATGTCTGTGGTACAAGCAAAACACAATGATACAAGACAGTCTATAGTATAACAATCACCAAATGTACACAAAGCAATGAAGACTTGACATGGACCTCAGTCCTGGTCAATTACAGCTTTTGGCTTTTCAACAGTCAAGTCTTCCAATATAGCCTTGTACCCTCCCTTGCTGTCTTGATCCACTTCGCCTTGGGCTGGCTCAGACATGGACCTCAGATCCTGGTTGTTCAAACGACGGTCGAGTTCCTCGTGTTCCCATTCATTACATTACATTACATTTAAGTCATTTAGCAGACGCTCTTATCCAGAGTGACTTACAAATTGCTGCATTCACCTTATGATATCCAGTGGAACAACCACTTTACAATAGTGCATCTAAATCTTTTAAGGGGGGGGTTAGAAGGATTACTTTATCCTATCCTAGGTATTCCTTAAAGAGGTGGGGTTTCAGGTGTCTCCGGAAGGTGGTGATTGACTCTGCTGTCCTGGCGTCGTGAGGGAGCTTGTTCCACCATTGGGGTGCCAGAGCAGCGAACAGTTTTGATTGGGCTGAGCGGGAACTATGCGTCCTCAGAGGTAGGGGGGCCAGCAGGCCAGAGGTGGATGAACGCAGTGCCCTTGTTTGGGTGTAGGGCCTGATCAGAGCCTGAAGGTATGGAGGTGCCGTTCCCTTCACAGCTTCGTAGGCAATCACCATGGTCTTGTAGTGGATGCGAGCTTCAACTGGAAGCCAGTGGAGAGAGCGGAGGAGCGGGGTGACGTGAGAGAACTTGGGAAGGTTGAACACCAGACGGGCTGCGGCGTTCTGGATGAGTTGTAGGGGTTTAATGGCACAGGCAGGGAGCCCAGCCAACAGCGAGTTGCAGTAATCCAGACGGGAGATGACAAGTGCCTGGATTAGGACCTGCGCCGCTTCCAGTGTGAGGCAGGGTCGTACTCTGCGAATGTTGTAGAGCATGAACCTACAGGATCGGGTCACCGCCTTGATGTTAGTGGAGAACGACAGGGTGTTGTCCAGGATCACGCCAAGGTTCTTAGCACTCTGGGAGGAGGACACAAGGGAGTTGTCAACCGTGATGGCGAGATCATGGAACGGGCAGTCCTTCCCCGGGAGGAAGAGCAGCTCCGTCTTGCCGAGGTTCAGCTTGAGGTGGTGATCCGTCATCCACACTGATATGTCTGACAGACATGCAGAGATGCGATTCGCCGCCTGGTTATCAGAAGGGGGAAAGGAGAAGATTAATTGTGTGTCGTCTGCATAGCAATGATAGGAGAGACCATGTGAGGATATGACAGAGCCAAGTGACTTGGTGTATAGCGAGAATAGGAGAGGGCCTAGAACAGAGCCCTGGGGGACACCAGTGGTGAGAGCGCATGGTGCGGAGACAGATTCTCGCCACGCCACCTGGTAGGAGCGACCTGTCAGGTAGGACGCAATCCAAGCGTGGGCCGCGCCGGAGATGCCCAACTCGGAGAGGGTGGAGAGGAGGATCTGATGGTTCACAGTATCAAAGGCAGCAGATAGGTCTAGAAGGATGAGAGCAGGGGAGAGAGAGTTAGCTTTAGCAGTGCGGAGAGCCTCCGTGACACAGAGAAGAGCAGTCTCAGTTGAATGCCCAGTCTTGAAACCTGACTGATTAGGATCAAGAAGGTCATTCTGAGAGAGATAGCAGGAGAGCTGGCCAAGGACGGCACGTTCAAGAGTTTTGGAGAGAAAAGAAAGAAGGGATACTGGTCTGTAGTTGTTGACATCGGAGGGATCGAGTGTAGGTTTTTTCAGAAGGGGTGCAACTCTCGCTCTCTTGAAGACGGAAGGGACGTAGCCAGCGGTCAAGGATGAGTTGATGAGCGAGGTGAGGTAGGGGAGAAGGTCTCCGGAAATGGTCTGGAGAAGAGAGGAGGGGATAGGGTCAAGTGGGCAGGTTGTTGGGCGGCCGGCCGTCACAAGACGCGAGATTTCATCTGGAGAGAGAGGGGAGAAAGAGGTCAAAGCACAGGGTAGGGCAGTGTGAGCAGGACCAGCGGTGTCGTTTGCCTTTGCAAACGAGGATCGGATATCGTCAACCTTCTTTTCAAAATGGTTGACGAAGTCATCCGCAGAGAGGGAGGAGGGGGGGGAGGGGGAGGAGGATTCAGGAGGGAGGAGAAGGTAGCAAAGAGCTTCCTAGGGTTAGAGGCAGATGCTTGGAATTTAGAGTGGTAGAAAGTGGCTTTAGCAGCAGAGACAGAAGAGGAGAATGTAGAGAGGAGGGAGTGAAAGGATGCCAGGTCCGCAGGGAGGCGAGTTTTCCTCCATTTCCGCTCGGCTGCCCGGAGCCCTGTTCTGTGAGCTCGTAGTGAGTCGTCGAGCCACGGAGCAGGAGGGGAGGACCGAGCCGGCCTGGAGGATAGGGGACAGAGAAAATCAAAGGATGCAGAAAGGGAGGAGAGGAGGGTTGAGGAGGCAGAATCAGGAGATAGGTTGGAGAAGGTTTGAGCAGAGGGAAGAGATGATAGGATGGAAGAGGAGAGAGTAGCGGGAGAGAGAGAGCGAAGGTTGGGACGGCGCAATACCATCCGAGTAGGGGCAGAGTGAGAAGTGTTGGATGAGAGCAAGAGGGAAAAGGATACAAGGTAGTGGTCAGAGATTTGGAGGGGAGTTGCAATGAGATTAGTGGAAGAACAGCATCTAGTAAAGATGAGGTCAAGCGTATTGCCTGCCTTGTGAGTAGGGGGGGAAGGTGAGAGGATGAGGTCAAAAGAGGAGAGGAGTGGAAAGAAGGAGGCAGAGAGGAATGAGTCAAAGGTAGACGTGGGGAGGTTAAAGTCACCCAGAACTGTGAGAGGTGAGCCAGCTCAGCCATCCTCAGGAAAGGAACTTATCAAGGCATCAAGCTCATTGATGAACTCTCCAAGGGAACCTGGAGGGCGATAAATGATAAGGATGTTAAGCTTGAAAGGGCTGGTAACTGTGACAGCATGGAATTCAAATGAGGAGATAGACAGATGGGTCAGGGGAGAAAGAGAGAATGTCCACTTGGGAGAGATGAGGATTCCAGTGCCACCACCCCGCTGGCTCGATGCTCTAGGGGTATGCGAGAACACGTGGGCAGACGAAGAGAGAGCAGTAGGAGTAGCAGTGTTATCTGTGGTAATCCATGTTTCCGTCAGCGCCAGGAAGTCTAGGGACTGGAGGGTAGCATAGGCTGAGATGAACTCAGCCTTGTTGGCTGCACACCGGCAGTTCCAGAGGCTGCCGGAGACCTGGAACTCCACGTGGGTCGTGCGCGCTGGGACCACCAGGTTAGAGTGGCAGCGGCCACGCGGTGTGAAGCGTTTGTATGGCCTGTACAGAGAGGAGAGAACAGGGATAGACAGACACATAGTTGACAAGCTACAGAAGTGTTGTTTCTTGTATTATTGTCTCTTGTGTCTTTAGAGAACTGTTTCACTTTGATATCCTTTTTCTTCTGTCCTGATTTTCTCTTTCTTTTCTTCTGTTAACTAGATATTCTTTGTATTCCTCATCTGAATAATCCTCACACCCGTAAGAAGTCATTTCACCAAGTTCAAGGAAGCAGCTACGAGTGGTATTACATTTGAAAGTATCCAGATACTCTGTCATGTACTCAGGTTCCTCCAGTCCCATGACACTCTCTGCTGCTTCGATCATTGTATTATCAAACGTGCAAGGGTCCACGCACTCTACTAGAGGCGGTGTCCGATCCTCAGCCAAGGTCTCAACTCTGTCTTTACACTCGGATTCCGTTGTGGTGATATCCCTGTACACGGCCATAATATCTCGGATGGCTCCTTCTTTTCTGTCCAGCCTATTGGTTATGCTTAGGTACAGGTAGAGATTTTTGTTGCCGCTGACCGAGAGTCGCCAATCACCTCGGACCCTCTGCCACTCGGTGTCAAAGTTATTAGCTCCATAGTGTGTGCACATAATATATTTCAATCTAGCAAAGGGTATACAGTGCACCGCTCTGAACAGCGCCACGTCCGCATGGTGCACAATGCCTGATGTTGCTTCGGCCATAACTTTGTCCTTATTGGTGACGTCCGCTTGGTGTACAATACCTGAGGCGTCTTCGGTCATAGCCTCCTCAGTCTTGTTGTGATCCATAGTGTCTATTCGGATGTGTCATATAGGGTCAGCAGAGGTGCAGGCCACACAGCGCGAGTAGAGTGTTTCCATATCCACTAGTACTTCGGAAAGGATTGGCTGCTTGCATGTCATACAGGAGGTGTACATCTGTTTCATTTCGGTAAAGGTACAAGTGTTGACGAGATTGGTGCTGAGGGGTACGTTTATCATGGGTGCAGCACCGCACGATGACCCAAACCTCATCTGTTCAAAGTCAAATTCCACATCTATGTTTCTCGGGTTGCCTTTCACCTCAGAAGAGTGGAAGGTCTGATTCTTCAGACATCTCGAGCACCTCAAGTCTCCATCCTGATTAGGGGCGCGGGAGCTGGGCTGTCCCGGTATGAGGAGTATCTGCTTGTGGTTGTGGTCAACCCAATTGATGTGACAGTTGAGCACAGCGTATAGTAGCATCTGAGACCCGAGCGGTAGTTCGCGCAGCTTCTGAAAGTGTTCACTGTGGATGATGTCGACGGCTTGCCGCAGTTCGGGTAGACAGGCCGCTGCCATATCCAGTGGCTGATCTGTTGTGTAGGATACAGCTAGCTTGTAGTAACAACTCAGACCCCATTCGGAATTGAGTGTAAGCATAGGGTGTCCGACACTTTTCACCACCTGGAAGGCTCTTATGAGTTTCGCCTGGTAAGATTTCCTCTTCACTGAAAAACTGAGTTTAGTCCACTTTATCGAAGCTTCCCCATCTCTGGGTCGTTCACCGGACTGTGGGTAAGGTCGCTTCCTTTCTCGACTATCCCTATTATCACACAGACCTGTGTCCTGTTTACTCGTACACATTGAAGATGAACAGGGTCCTGGTTTCAGCAGGTCACTTTTCTTGCCGACGGGGTTAACACTCTTCAGCAGTGTTGAGCCTGTTGCCACTCTGATTTGGTGTCCGCGCAGCAGCCTCATGTAGACTGAGCGATAGCTCGGTTGCTGATTCTCCAGTGTGTGGAGGACCGTGCCCTCCCGTGTCTTCCCTCACTTGGACAAGAAAGCTGTAGTCAGACATAGGTGCCTTGCTAGCACATACCATATGAGGTCCGACATCACAACCGCGGTAGGCAGTCCCAAATACATTTTTACACAGGGGCTGTGGCTGTAACAACGGTCTGGGGATGGATGAGTTGGCTCTAGTTCTACGACACAGAGGCGTTTTGGATACAAGGGTTCCCGTTGGTCGGTTACGCTCTGGTTGGACGTTATGTCCATTTGCAAGGAAGCTGAATGCCTTGGCTCTAATGGCACACAACATCTCAGTTGACTCCTCCCTATATAAAGCCAGATCCTCCTTTTGATACCTATAAAAATCTGCCAGGAGAGCCAGTCTGATCATAACTTCAAACCCCTGCATCTGAGACAACTCCTCTTTGCTTGGCAACACAGTACTCGACTCTTGTGATTCAATCAGGGCCTGAGACAGCTCATCCCAGAGCTCCAAACAGAATTTGTAAGCGTCACCGCATTCCGAAGTCCTTGTCTTAGACGTCAACATCTTGACTAGTTTAGTTTGTAGTCGTGGAGTAGACCCACTATCTGTCTGTTTAGAATGACAAACTGTGTTAAGACACTCCAGGTAAGCCTGCAACAGGATGGATTTTGCATGGCGACGGGACCACACGATTCCGGTATCGTCTACCCCTGCCCCACAACCCCATTTGCTCCGGTGCTTCTCAAGTCCCCCGTGGTCTTGCATCTCCATTGCCCAAACGTCTTCCCCGACGAGGTGTTGAAGGTGCACGCAGAACACCTAGGGCACTTCTTGGCGTTGCAGAACGTTTCTAAGATAAACCGGGACTTTGAATCGACCCTGTTTCTCAGCATGTGCAAATTGTTCACTCGGGACACTGTCCTCTCCCTGTACGAGAACACCCTGACTGACGAGGCTCTGCGTGGGAACGTTCTTAATATAGCCTCCAAAGAGGAGGGTGGGGACGACTCTTACCCGAGTGTTTTTGTCAACTTCCACAAAAGTAAGGCAAGTCAGATTCTGTCCTTACTGCGCAAGTTGCTCGACCTGTTCGACCTGGACGATCTCCGCGATAGCGATATAGTTCACAAACATGGAGAGGAGCCTAGACACATGGTATTTCTGTACCTGATTCAGTTACTTGCTATATTCGTGAGCAGCTGCATGGAGGACAAGGACCTTGCTACCATAATGAGTGTTGCGTCTGCCGCCTTCCTTGAGGTGAATTATTGCGACCCCTTGTGCGCCGCAACTCTGGTGAAGCCCATGTTCATTCCCTACTATGATCAGCAAGTGGGTGGTAAGAAAGGCAGAAAAGGTGAGACCGAGGGGATCACAGATAGCAACCCCGAGGCAAGATTGAAATATTACAGGCTGTTCACGGGGTATGAACTGGACACTAAGGGGTCTGATGTGTCCATCGGGATGGATATGACTATTCGCTGGACCGATCACAGTGTACTGCAGCGTATGCAGGGGTACAAGATTGTAGAAAGCAAGAGTAAAAAGTTTTGGTTCGTGGCTCCTCAGATGGGCGACAGGATGGCGATGGTTAAACCTCTTACATCTAGACGTTCCGCTAGCGGAACACCTGCTCCAATATCCAATGATAGGCGTGGCGCGAATTACAAATTCCTCAAAAATACAAAAACTTCAATTTTTCAAACATATGACTATTTCACAGCATTTTAAAGACAAGACTCTCCTTTATCTAACCACACTTCAAAAAGGCTTTACAGCGAAAGCAAAACATTAGATTATGTCAGCAGAGTACCAAGCCAGAAATAATCAGACACCCATTTTTCAAGCTAGCATATAATGTCACAAAAACCCAGAAGACAGCTAAATGCAGCACTAACCTTTGATGATCTTCATCAGATGACAACCCTAGGACATTATGTTATACAATACATGCATGTTTTGTTCAATCAAGTTCATATTTATATCAAAAAACAGCTTTTTACATTAGCATGTGACGTTCAGAACTAGCATACCCCCCGCAAACTTCCGGGGAATTTGCTAACAATTTACTAAATTACTCACGATAAACGTTCACAAAAAGCATAACAATTATTTTAAGAATTATAGATACAGAACTCCTCTATGCACTCGATATGTCCGATTTTAAAATAGCTTTTTGGTGAAAGCACATTTTGCAATATTCTAAGTACATAGTCCAGACATCACGGGCTAGCTATTTAGACACCCGGCAAGTTTAGCACTCACCAATATCAGATTTACTATTATAAAAGTTTGATTACCTTTTGTTGTCTTCGTCAGAATGCACTTCCAGGACTGCTACTTCAATAACAAATGTTGGTTTGGTCCAAAATAATCCATCGTTATATCCGAATAGCGGCGTTTTGTTCGTGCGTCCCAGACACTATCAGAAATGGTAAATCAGGGTCGCGCGCATGGCGCAATTCGTGACAAAAAAATTCTAAATATTCCATTACCGTACTTCGAAGCATGTCAACCGCTGTTTAAAATCCCTTTTTATGCCATTTTTCTCGTAAAAAAAGCGATAATATTCAGACCGGGAATGTCCATTTAGCTAAACAGAGGAAAGAAAACAAAGCTTTCGGTCGACGCGGGCACGAGCCTGAGTCTCACAGTACTGTAACCAGCCACTACCCAAACACGCTACTTTGTTTCAGCCAGAGCCTGCAAAGCCACGATTCAGTATTTTGCCGCCTTCTGAGAGCCTATGGCAGCCGTAGGAAGTGTCACGGGACAGCTAAGATCCTCACTCTTCAATAAACAGAGACAAGAAGAACGACAACTTGTCAGACAGGCCACTTCCTGCATGAAATCTTCTCAGGTTTTTGCCTGCCATATGAGTTCTGTTATACTCACAGACACCATTCAAACAGTTTTAGAAACGTTGGAGTGTTTTCTATCCAAAGCCAATAATTATATGCATATTCTAGTTACTGGGCAGGAGTAGTAACCAGATTAAATCGGGTACGTTTTTTATCCAGCCGTGAAAATACTGCCCCCTAGCCATAACAGGTTAAAGAGACTTGTGTAGCTTTCAACCAAGATCATCTTCACATTACCTGGTAGAAAGTGAAGGAATCCCAGCTGGTCCATTGTCCTGTGAATGGTAGCTTTTGTATTTTTGAGGAATTTGTAATTTGCGCCACGCCTATCATTGGATATTGGGGCAGGTGTTCCGCTAGCGGAACGTCTAGATGTAAGAGGTTATTAATACAGAAGGCAGGCAAAAGGGGAAAAGACGGGACATGCCTATTCCGGGACAGAGGCAGTTTAACCCTGATACTGACAACCTACTGACAACCTACTGACAACCAATATCCAATGATAGGTAACAACCTGTGTGCATTCACACCCGAACTGATATCCGAAGATGTGACCCTGCACACCGTGGGCTCAAACGTTCAACCCTACGGGCCGTTCTACATACAGATTCACAACCAGTGTTTCAAATGGAACAAGGTTACCATAGTGGAGCCCGTTCTCGAAAGGCTTCCAGCACTGGCTGCGGTATCACATGTGTTTAAGGGTAACACTCACGTGCCAGAAGGGCGCATAGCTAAAGCTCTACAGTCCAAGAAAATGTTAACCGAGGCTTGCCTACGTGGCCCGAACCAAGCTTCTGCAGTCTCACAAGGACCACTGCCTGCAGTCCCACAAGGACCACTGCCTGGAGTCTCACAAGGACCACTGTCTGGAGTCTCACAAGGACCACTGCCTGGAGTCTCACAAGGACCATTGCCTAGAGTCCCACAAGGACCACTGCCTGGAGTCTCACAAGGACCACTGCCTGGAGTCTCACAAGGACCACTGCCTGTTGCTGTGAGTGTACCTCATAAGGACAACCAATACCTTTATGTTGAAAAGGGAAGCAGTCCTAGACTAGTGTTAGAAGACCACAGCTTGTATTATAATGTATACTGAGATGTATAGAGAGTAGCTTATGGTTTCAATATGTGTTCCTGGTGTTTATTTCAAACTGTCTGTGCGTTATGATACTGCAATTGTAGTCCCGTGTTTATGATATGTACATTAAAGATGGAATACCATAGTAGAGTGTGTCTCAGTGGTTGTTTATTTCACATTGATCTCATATCATTCAAACACAATAGGTAGCAAGACATCATGATATATAACCTCTAGCATCTAATATAGATGTGAGGCTTACACATGCACCACAGGTTCATAATGATAGCCTTTGATAAGGAAATGAGAACATCCTAGCTCATAGATAGGGCAGGAGTGCTCTGTAATCACAACTGGGATCCTTTCGTGTGCCATGAGCATGAAGGTAACTTCATCGACGCTCAACCACCTATCCTGCTTCATGAGAAGATCAGTCAGATCCTGGTGGCTGCTACAGTTATTGTCGATTAGGTACACGCTGATCCCGGAAACACTCTTATTCCTTATCATATATTCTGAGGTTTTACTGACAATCATTTTGCGAACATCGCAGTACCCTTTCTCATTGTCATTGTCTCTGAATAAACCCAATAGTGAAGCCACAGTGTGGAATCCGCAGTAGTTATCGGATGGCACTTTGCAGACCTTAACCTCTTGGGGCTAGGTGGGACGCTAGCGTGCCACCTGTGGTGCACTCCATCAACAGCAGGTGCATTTCAAGAGCGGCAAATTTGAATCCAAATAAATGTCAAAATTCAAATTTTTCAAAAATACAACTATGTTACACCATTTGAAAGATAAACATCTCCTTAATCTAACCACGTTTTACGATTTCAAAAAGGTTTTACGGCGAAAGCATAAATTTAGAGTATGTTAGGACAGTACATTTACAAGAGTTGTGTGTAATGTTTTGTCAAGTCAAAGACAGGGTCACCAAAACCATAAAACCAGCTAAAATGATACACTAACCTTTTACAATCTCCATCAGATGACACTCCTAGGACATTATGTTAGACAATGCATGCATTTTTAGTTCTATCAAGTTCATATTTATATACAAAAACAGCGTTTTACTATGGCATTGATGTTGAGGAAATCGTTTCCCTCCAATAACCGGCAGTCAAGTCAGCGTCAGAAATTAAATAATTAAAATTAGAAAACATTGTTAAAATATTATATTGTCATTTAAAGAATTATAGATTTACATCTTTTGAACGCAATCAACTTGCCAGATTTAAAAATAACCTTACTGGGAAATCACACTTTGCAATAATCTGAGCACTGTGCCCAGAAAAATACGCGTTGCGATACAGACTAGACGTCATGTTGGGGAGATCTAAAATCGAAAATACTATGTAAATAATCCATTACCTTTGATTCTCTTCATCAGATGTCACTTCCAGGTATCACAGGTCCATAACGAATGTAGTTTTGTTCAAAAAAGCTCATCATTTATGTCCAAAAATCTCCGTCTCGTTAGCACATGATGTAAGCCAGCCGGACTTCTCGTCATGAACGAGGGGAAAAAATATATTTCCGTTCGTTCAAACATGTCAAACGTTGTATAGCATAAATCATTAGGGCCTTTTTTAACCAGAACATGAATAATATTCAAGGTGGACGAATGCATAGCCTTTTATAACGTATTGGAACGAGGGTACCCAACATGAAGTAGCGCGCCAGGTGTCTAATGGGACATCACCGTTCCATGGCTCTTGTTCGGTCAGATCTCCCTCCAGAAGACTCAAAACACTTTGTAAAGGCTGGTGACATCTAGTGGAAGCAATAGGAAGTGCCAAAATATTCCTAAACCCCTGTGTCTTTCAATGGGATAGCTTTAAAGTCAATACAACACATCAGGTATCCACTTCCTGTCAGAAAATGTCTCAGGGTTTTGCCTGCCAAATGAGTTCTGTTATACTCACAGACACCATTCAAACAGTTTTGGAAACTTTAGAGTGTTTTCTATCCATATATAATAAGTATATGCATATTCTAGTTACTGGGTAGGATTAGTAACCAGATTAAATCGGGTACATTTTTTTTATCCAGACGTGCAAATGCTGCCCCCTAGACCCAACAGGTTAAAACCATTTTCACAAAAATTAGCAGATTTCTATTTTTGTCACCAAAAACGATGACTCCGATCATGCCGAAAAAGCGACATTCTGGACAGGCCTAAAAATGTTTTTTTAAACCATTTTCACAAAAAATTGCAGATATTTTTTTTTCATTTTCGTGACACAAAAACAGTGACCCCGGTCATGCCGAACTATCGACATTCTGGACAGGCCTAAAAAAAAATGTTTGAACAATTTTCACAAAAAGGTGCAGATTTTTTTTCATTATTTGACACAAAAACAGTGACCCCGATCATGCCCAACTATTGACATTCTGGACAGGCCTAAAAAAACATTTTAAAACCATTTTCACAAAAAATTGCAGATTTCTATTTTGTCCATAAAAACAATGACTCCGATCATGCCGAAAAAGCGACATTCTGGACAGGCCTAAAAAATAAATGTAAAACCATTTCCACAAAAAATTGCTGATTTTTTTTTTTCATTTTCGTGACACAAAAACAGTGACCCCGGTCATACCGAACTAGCGACATTCTGGACAGGCCTAAAAAAACATTTTAAAACCATTTTCATAAAAATTGCAGACTTCTATTTTTGTCACCAAAAAGGATAACCCTATCATGCCGAAATAGCGACATTCTGGACAGGCCTAAAAATGTTTTTTTAAACCATTTCCACAAAAAATTGCAGATTTTTTTTTTTCATTTTCGTGACACAAAAACAGTGACCCAGGTCATGCCGAACTATCGACATTCTGGACAGGCCTAAAAAAAACATTTTAAAACCATTTTCACAAAAAATTGCAGATATTTTTTTTTCATTTTCGTGACACAAAAACAGTGACCCCGGTCATGCCGAACTATCGACATTCTGGACAGGCCTAAAAAAAACATTTTAAAACCATTTTCACAAAAATTTGCAGATTTCTATTTTTGTCATCCAAAAACGATGACTCCAATCATGCCGAACTAGCAAAATTCTGGACAGGCCTAAAAAAAAATGTTTGAACAATTTTCACAAAAAGGTGCAGATTTTTTTTCATTATTTGACACAAAAACAGTGACCCCGATCATGCCCAACTATTGACATTCTGGACAGGCCTAAAAAAACATTTTAAAACCATTTTCACAAAAAATTGCAGATTTCTATTTTGTCCATAAAAACAATGACTCCGATCATGCCGAAAAAGCGACATTCTGGACAGGCCTAAAAAATAAATGTAAAACCATTTCCACAAAAAATTGCTGATTTTTTTTTTTCATTTTCGTGACACAAAAACAGTGACCCCGGTCATACCGAACTAGCGACATTCTGGACAGGCCTAAAAAAACATTTTAAAACCATTTTCATAAAAATTGCAGACTTCTATTTTTGTCACCAAAAAGGATAACCCTATCATGCCGAAATAGCGACATTCTGGACAGGCCTAAAAAAACATTTTAAAACCATTTTCACAAAAAATTGCAGATTTCTATTTTTGTCACCAAAAACGATGACTCCGATCATGCCGACCTAGCTACATTCTGGACGGGCCTAAAAAAACATTTTAAAACCATTTTCACCAAAAATTGCAGATTTTTATTTTTTTCATTTTCGTGACACAAAAAAAGTGACTCTGGTCATGCCGAACTAGCAACATTCTGGACAGGCCTAAAAAAAACACATTTTAGAACCATTTTCACAAAAAATTGCCGTTTTCTATTTTTGTCACCAAAAACGATGACTCCGATCATGCCGAACTAGCGACATTTTGGACAGGCCTAAAAAAAACACATTTTAGAACCATTTTCACAAAAAAAGCTCAGTTTTTTTTCATTTTTTGACACAAAAACAGTGACCCCGGTCATGCCGAACTAGCGACATTCTGAACAGGCCTAAAAAAACATTTTATAACCATTTTCACAAAAATTGCAGATTTCTGTTTTTGTCACCAAAAACGATGACTCCGGTCATGCCGAACTATCGACATTCTGGACAGGCCTAAAAAAACATTTTAAAAACATTTTCACAAAAATTTGCAGATTTCTATTTTTGTCACCAAAAACGATGACTCCAATCATGCCGAACTAGCGACATTCTGGACAGGCCAAAAAAAATTTTTTTTGAACAATTTTAACAAAAAGCTGTAGATTTTTTTTCATTATTTGACACAAAAACAGTGACTCCGGTCATGCCGAACTAGCGACATTCTGGACAGGCCTAAAAAAACATTTTAAAACCATTTTCATAAAAATTGCAGACTTCTATTTTTGTCACCAAAAAGGATAACCCTATCATGCCGAAATAGCGACATTCTGGACAGGCCTAAAAAAACATTTTAAAACCATTTTCACAAAAAATTGCAGATTTCTATTTTTGTCACCAAAAACGATGACTCCGATCATGCCGACCTAGCTACATTCTGGACGGGCCTAAAAAAACATTTTAAAACCATTTTCACCAAAAATTGCAGATTTTTATTTTTTTCATTTTCGTGACACAAAAAAAGTGACTCTGGTCATGCCGAACTAGCAACATTCTGGACAGGCCTAAAAAAAACACATTTTAGAACCATTTTCACAAAAAATTGCCGTTTTCTATTTTTGTCACCAAAAACGATGACTCCGATCATGCCGAACTAGCGACATTTTGGACAGGCCTAAAAAAAACACATTTTAGAACCATTTTCACAAAAAAAGCTCAGTTTTTTTTCATTTTTTGACACAAAAACAGTGACCCCGGTCATGCCGAACTAGCGACATTCTGAACAGGCCTAAAAAAACATTTTATAAACATTTTCACAAAAATTGCAGATTTCTGTTTTTGTCACCAAAAACGATGACTCCGGTCATGCCGAACTATCGACATTCTGGACAGGCCTAAAAAAACATTTTAAAAACATTTTCACAAAAATTTGCAGATTTCTATTTTTGTCACCAAAAACGATGACTCCAATCATGCCGAACTAGCGACATTCTGGACAGGCCTAAAAAAAATTTTTTTGAACAATTTTAACAAAAAGGTGTAGATTTTTTTTCATTATTTGACACAAAAACAGTGACTCCGGTCATGCCGAACTATCGACATTCTTGACAGGCCTAAAAAAACATTTTAAAACCATTTTCACAAAAATTTGCAGATTTCTATTTTTGTCACCAAAAACGATGACTCCGATCATGCCGAACTAGCGACATTCTGGACAGGCCTAAAAAAAACATTTTAGAACAATTTTCACAAAAAGGTGCAGATTTTTTTTCATTATTTGACAGAAAAAACAGTGACCCCAGTCATGCCGAACTAGCGACATTCTGGACAGGCCTAAAAAAAAAAAATTAAAGCCATTTTCACAAAAAATTGCAGATTTCTATTTTGTCCCTAAAAACAATGACTCCGATCATGCCGAAAAAGCGACATTCTGGACAGGCCTAAAAAATGTTTTTTTAAACCATTTCCACAAAAAATTGCTGATTTTTTTTTTTCATTTTCGTGACACAAAAACAGTGACCGAACTAGCGACATTCTGAACAGGCCTAAAAAAAACATTTTATAACCATTTTCACAAAAATTGCAGATTTCTATTTTTGTCACCAAAAACGATGACTACGGTCATGCCGAACTATCGACATTCTGGACAGGCCTAAAAAAAACATTTTAAAAACATTTTCACAAAAATTTGCAGATTTCTATTTTTGTCACCAAAAACGATGACTCCAATCATGCCAAACTAGCGACATTCTGGACAGGCCTAAAAAAAACATTTTAGAACAATTTTCACAAAAAGGTGCAGATTTTTTTTCATTATTTGACACAAAAAACTGTGACCCCGGTCATGCCGAACTAGCGACATTCTGGACAGGCCAAAAAATTAAAAATTAAAGCCATTTTCACAAAAAATTGCAGATTTCTATTTTGTCCCTAAAAACAATGACTCCGATCATGCCGAAAAAGCGACATTCTGGACAGGCCTAAAAAAAAAAATTAAAACCATTTTCACAAAAAATTGCAGATTATTTTTTTTTCATTTTCGTGACACAAAAACAGTGACTCCGGTCATGCCGAACTAGCGACATTCTGGACAGGCCTAAAAGAAAAAATTAAAACCATTTCCACAAAAAATTGCAGATTTCTATTTTGTCCCTAAAAACGATGACTCCAATCATGCCGAAAAAGCGACATTCTGGACAGGCCTAAAAAAAAAAGTACAACCATTTTCACAAAAAATTGCAGATTTTTTTTTTTCATTTTCGTGACACAAAAACATGCAGAACTAGCGACATTCTGGACAAGCCTATAAAAAAAAATTAAAACCATTTCCACAAAAAATTGCAGATTTCTATTTTGTCCCTAAAAACGATGACTCCAATCATGCCGAAAAAGCGACATTCTGGACAGGCCTAAAAAAAAATGTACAACCATTTTCACAAAAAAATGAAGATTTTTTTTTTTCATTTTCGTGACACAAAAACAGTGACGCAGGTCATAACGAACTAGCGACATTCTGGACAAGCCTAAAAAAAAAATGTAAAACCATTTCCACAAAAAATTGCAGATTTCTATTTTGTCCCTAAAAACGATGACTCCGATCATGCCGAAAAAGCGACATTCTGGACAGGCCTAAAAAAAATGTTTTAAAACCATTTTCACCAAAAATTGCAGATTTCTATTTTTGTCACCAAAAACAGTGCCGAACTAGCGACATTCTGGACAGGCATAAAAAAACATTTTAAAACAATTTTCACAAAAAATTGCAGATTTTTTTTTTCCATTTTCGTGACACAAAAACAGTGACCCCGGTCATGCCGAACTATCGACATTCTGGACAGGCCTAAAAAAAATTTTTTCAACCATTTTCACAAAAAATTGCAGATTTTTTTTTTCCATTTTCGTGACACAAAAACAGTGACTCCAGTCATGCCGAACTAGCGACATTCTGGACAGGCAAAAAATAATAATTAACCTCTCTAGGCTAGGCGGGACGAATTCGTCCCACCTACGTAACAGCCACTGCTATCCTGTGGCGCGATTTTCAAAACCTTAAAAATCCTATTACTTCAATTTCTCAAACATATGACTATTTTACAGCCATTTAAAGACAAGACTCTCGTTAATCTAACCACACTGTCCGATTTTAAAAAGGCTTTACAACGAAAGCAAAACATTAGATTATGTCAGCAGAGTACCAAGCCAGAAATAATCAGACACCCATTTTTCAAGCCAGCATATAATGTCACCAAAACCCAGAAGACAGCTAAATGCAGCACTCACCTTTGATGATCTTCATCAGATGACAACCCTAGGACATTATGTTATACAATACATGCATGTTTTGTTCAATCAAGTTCATATTTATATCAAAAACCAGCTTTTTACATTAGCATGTGACGTTCAGAACTAGCATACCCCCCGCAAACTTCCGGGGAATTCGCTAACATTTTACTAAATTACTCACGATAAACGTTCACAAAAAGCATAACAATTATTTTAAGAATTATAGATACAGACCTCCTCTATGCACTCGATATGTCCGATTTTAAAATCGCTTTTTGGTGAAAGCACATTTTGCAATATTCTAAGTACATAGCCCAGGCATCACGGGCTCGCTATTTAGACACCCGGCAAGTTTAGCACTCACCATAATCATATTTACTATTATAAAAGTTTGATTACCTTTTGTTGTCTTCGTCAGAATACACACCCAGGACTGCTACTTCACTAACAAATGTTGGTTTGGTCCAAAATAATCCATCGTTATATCCGAATAGCGGCGTTTTGTTCGTGCGTTCCAGACACTATCCGAAATAGTAAAGAAGTGTCGCGCGCATGGCGCAATTCGTGACAATAAAATTCTAAGTATTCCATTACCGTACTTCGAAGCATGTCAACCGCTGTTTAAAATCAATTTTTACGACATTTTTCTCGTAGAAAAGCGATAATATTCCGACAGGGAATCTCCTTTTCGGCAAACAGAGGAAAAAATCCCAAAGGCGGGGGCGGTCGGGGTCACGCGCATAAGCCAGTGTCCCTTGATCGGCCACTTGAGAAAGGCGATAATGTGTTTCAGCCTGGGGCTGGAATGACGACATTCTGTTTTTTCCCGGGCTCTGAGCGCCTATGGACGACGTGGGAAGTGTCACGTTAGAGCAGAGATCCTTAGTAAATGATAGAGATGGAAAACAAGTTCAAGAAATGGTCAGACAGGCCACTTCCTGTAAAGGAATCTCTCAGGTTTTGACCTGCCATTTGAGTTCTGTTATACTCACAGACACCATTCAAACAGTTTTAGAAAATTTAGGGTGTTTTCTATCCATATGTAATAAGTATATGCATATTCTAGTTACTGGGTAGGAGTGGTAACCAGATTAAATCGGGTATGTTTTTTATCCAGCCGTGTCAATACTGCCCCCTAGCCCTAACAGGTTAAAACCATTTCCACAAAAAATTGCAGATTTCTATTTTGTCCCTAAAAACGATGACTCCGATCATGCCGAAAAAGCGACATTCTGGACAGGCCTAAAAAAAAAATGTACAACCATTTTCACAAAAAATTGCAGATATTTTTTTATCATATTCGTGACACAAAAAACAGTGACCCCGGTCATGCCGAACTAGCGACATTCTGGACAGGCCTAAAAAAAACATTTTAAAACCATTTTCACAAAAAATTGCAGATTTCTATTTTTGTCACCAAAAACGATGACTCCGATCATGCCGAACTAGCGACATCTGGACAGGCCTAAAAAAACATTTTAAAACCATTTTCACAAAAAATTGCAGATATTTTTTTAGCATTTTCGTGACACAAAAACAGTGACCCCGGTCATGCCGAACTAGCGACATTCTGGACAGGCCTAAAAAACATTTTATAACCATTTTCACAAAAATTTGCTGATTTTTTTTTTCATTTTCGTGACACAAAAACAGTGACCCCGGTCATTAAGAACTAGCGACATTCTGGACAGGCCTAAAAAAATGTTTAAAACCATTTTCACAAAAAATTGCAAATTTCTATTTTGTCCCTAAAGACGATGACTCCGATCATGCCGAAAAAGCGACATTCTGGACAGGCCTAAAAAAAATTTTTAAACCATTTTCACAAACAATTGCAGATTTCTATTTTGTCCCTAAAAACGATGACTCCGATCATGCCGAAAAAGCGACATTCTGGACAGGCCTAAAAATTTTTTTTAAAACCATTTTCACAAAAAATTGCTGATTTTTTTTTTCATTTTCGTGACACAAAAACAGTGACTCTGGTCATGCCGAACTAGCGACATTCTGGACAGGCCTGAAAAAAAACATCTTAAAACCATTTTCACAAAAAATTGAAGATTTCTATTTTTGTCACCACAAATGATGACTCCGATCATGTCGAACAAGCTACATTCTGGACAGGCCTAAAAAAACATTTTAAAACCATTTTCACAAAAAAAGCGTAGATTTTATTTTTTCATTTTCGTGACAGAAAAAAAGTGACTTCGGTCATGCCGGACTAGCGACATTCTGGAAAGGCCTAAAAAAAAAACATTTTAAAACCATTTTCACAAAAAATTGCAGATTTCTATTTTTGTCACCAAAAACGATGACTCCGATCATGTCGAACAAGCTACATTCTGGACAGGCCTAAAAAACATTTTAAAACCATTTTCACAAAAAATTGCAGATTTCTATTTTGTCCCTAAAAACGATGACTCCGATCATGCCGAAAAAGCGACATTCTGGACAGGCCTAAAAAAAAAATTTAGAACCATTTTCACAAAAAATTGCAGATATTTTTTTCTCATTTTCGTGACACAAAAACAGTGACCCCGGTCATGCCGAACTATCGACATTCTGGACAGGCCTAAAAAACATTTTAAAACCATTTTCACAAAAAATGCAGATTTCTATTTTGTCCCTAAAAACGATGACTCCGATCATGCCGAACTAGCGACATTCTGGACAGGCCTAAAAAAAACCATTTTAAAACCATTTTCACAAAAAATTGTAGATTTCTATTTTTGTCACCAAAAACGATGACTCCGATCATGCCGAACTAGCGACATTTTGGACAGGCCTAAAAAAAATGCATTTTAGAACCATTTTCAAAAAAAAGCTCAGAATTCTTTTTTTCATTTTTTGACTCAAAAACAGTGACCCCGGTCATGCCGAACTATCGACATTCTGGACAGGCCTAAAAAAAACATTTTAAAACCATTTTCACAAAAAATTGTAGATTTCTATTTTTGTCACCAAAAACGATGACTCCGATCATGCCGAACTAGCGACATTTTGGACAGGCCTAAAAAAAATGCATTTTAGAACCATTTTCAAAAAAAAGCTCAGAATTCTTTTTTTCATTTTTTGACACAAAAACAGTGACCCCGGTCATGCCGAACTATCGACATTCTGGACAGGCCTAAAAAAAACATTTTAAAACCTTTTTCACAAAAAATTGCAGATTTCTATTTTGTCCCTAAAAACGATGACTCCGATCATGCCGAAAAAGCGACATTCTGGACAGGCCTAAAAAAAAAATGTAGAACCATTTTCACAAAAATTTGCAAATATTTTTTTCTCATTTTCGTGACACAAAAACAGTGACCCCGGTCATGCCGAACTATCGACATTCTGGACAGGCCTAAAAAAAACATTTTAAAACCATTTTCACAAAAAATTGCAGATTTCTATTTTGTCCCTAAAAACGATGACTCCGATCATGCCGAAAAAGCGACATTCTGGACAGGCCTAAAAAAAAATTTTAAAACCATTTTCACAAAAAATTGCTGATTTTTTTTTTCATTTTCGTGACACAAAAACAGTGACTCTGGTCATGCCGAACTAGCGACATTCTGGACAGGCCTGAAAAAAAACATCTTAAAACCATTTTCACAAAAAATTGAAGATTTCTATTTTTGTCACCAAAAATGATGACTCCGATCATGTCGAACAAGCTACATCTGGACAGGCCTAAAAAAACATTTTAAAACCATTTTCACAAAAAAAGCGTAGATTTTATTTTTTCATTTTCGTGACAGAAAAAAAGTGACTTCGGTCATGCCGGACTAGCGACATTCTGGAAAGGCCTAAAAAAAAAACATTTTAAAACCATTTTCACAAAAAATTGCAGATTTCTATTTTTGTCACCAAAAACGATGACTCCGATCATGTCGAACAAGCTACATTCTGGACAGGCCTAAAAAACATTTTAAAACCATTTTCACAAAAAATTGCAGATTTCTATTTTGTCCCTAAAAACGATGACTCCGATCATGCCGAAAAAGCGACATTCTGGACAGGCCTAAAAATTTTTTTAAAAACCATTTTCACCAAAAATGGCTGATTTTTTTTTCTTCATTTTTTGACACAAAAACAGTGACCCCGGTCATGCCGAACTATCGACATTCTGGACAGGCCTAAAAAAACATGTTAAAACCATTTTCACAAAAAATTGTAGATTTCTATTTTTGTCACCAAAAACAATGACTCCGATCATGCCGAACTATCGACATTCTGGACAGGCCTAAAAAAAACATTTTAAAACCATTTTCACAAAAAATTGCAGATTTCTATTTTGTCCCTAAAAACGATGACTCCGATCATGCCGAAAAAGCGACATTCTGGACAGGCCTAAAAAAAACATGTTAAAACCATTTTCACAAAAAATTGTAGATTTCTATTTTTGTCACCAAAAACAATGACTCCGATCATGCCGAACTATCGACATTCTGGACAGGCCTAAAAAAAACATTTTAAAACCATTTTCACAAAAAATTGCAGATATTTTTTTTCATTTTCGTGACACAAAAACAGTGACCCCGGTCATGCCGAACTATCGACATTCTTGACAGGCCTAAAAAAACATTTTAAAACCATTTTCACAAAAAATTGCAGATTTCTATTTTGTCCCTAAAAACGATGACTCCGATCATGCCGAAAAAGCGACATTCTGGACAGGCCTAAAAAAAAAATGTAAAACCATTTTCACAAAAAATGGCAGATTTTTTATTTTTATTTTCGTGACACAAAAACAGTGACCCCGGTCATGCCGAACTAGCGACATTCTGGACAGGCCTAAAAAACATTTTAAAACCATTTTCACAAAAAATTGCAGATTTCTATTTTGTCGCTAAAAACGATGACTCCGATCATGCCGAAAAAGCGACATTCTGGACAGGCCTAAAAAAATTTTTTAAAACCATTTTCACCAAAAATGGCTGATTTTTTTTTCTTCATTTTTTGACACAAAAACAGTGACCCCGGTCATGCCGAACTATCGACATTCTGGACAGGCCTAAAAAAACATTTTAAAACCATTTTCACTAAAAATTGCAGATTTCTATTTTGTCCCTAAAAACGATGACTCCGATCATGCCGAAAAAGCGACATTCTGGACAGGCCTAAAACAATTTTTTTAACCTGTTGGGGCTAGGGGGCAGCATTTGCACGTCTGGATAAAATTTTTTTACCCGATTTAATCTGGTTACTAATCCTACCCAGTAACTAGAATATGCATATACGTATTATATATGGATAGAAAACATTCTAAAGTTTCTAAAACTGTTTGAATGGTGTCTGTGAGTATAACAGAACTCATTTGGCAGGCAAAACCCTGAGACATTTTCTGACAGGAAGTGGATACCTGATGTGTTGTATTTACTTTAAACCTATCCCATTGAAAAACACAGGGGCTTAGGAATATTTTTGCACTTCCTATTGCTTCCACTAGATGTCACCAGCCTTTACAAAGTGTTTTGAGTCTTCTGGAGGGAGATCTGACCGAACAAGAGCCATGGAACGATGATGTCCCATTAGACACCTGGCGCGCGAGTTCATGTTGGGTACCCTCGTTCCAATACGTTATAAAAGAGTATGCATTCGTCCACCTTGAATATTATTCATGTTCTGGTTAAAAAAGGCCCTAATGATTTATGCTATACAACGTTTGACATGTTTGAACGAACGGAAATATATTTTTTCCCCTCGTTCATGACGAGAAGTCCGGCTGGCTTACATCATGTGCTAACGAGACAGAGATTTTTGGACATAAATGATGAGCTTTTTTGAACAAAACTACATTCGTTATGGACCTGGGATACCTGGAAGTGACATCTGATGAAGAGAATCAAAGGTAATGGATTATTTACATAGTATTTTCGATTTTAGATCTCCCCAACATGACGTCTAGTCTGTATCGCAACGCGTATTTTTCTGGGCGCAGTGCTCAGATTATTGCAAAGTGTGATTTCCCAGTAAGGTTATTTTTAAATCTGGCAAGTTGATTGCGTTCAAGAGATGTAAATCTATAATTCTTTAAATGACAATATAATATTTTACCAATGTTTTCTAATTTTAATTATTTAATTTGTGACGCTGACTTGACTGCCGGTTATTGGAGGGAAACGATTTCCTCAACATCAATGCCATAGTAAAACGCTGTTTTTGGATATAAATATGAACTTGATAGAACTAAAAATGCATGCATTGTCTAACATAATGTCCTAGGAGTGTCATCTGATGGAGATTGTAAAAGGTTAGTGCATCATTATAGCTGGTTTTATGGTTTTGGTGACCCTGTCTTTGACTTGACAAAACATTACACACAACTCTTGTAAATGTACTGTCCTAACATACTCTAAATTTATGCTTTCGCCGTAAAACCTTTTTGAAATCGTAAAACGTGGTTAGATTAAGGAGATGTTTATCTTTCAAATGGTGTAAAATAGTTGTATTTTTGAAAAATTTGAATTTTGACATTTATTTGGATTCAAATTTGCCGCTCTTGAAATGCACCTGCTGTTGATGGAGTGCACCACGGGTGGCACGCTAGCGTCCCACCTAGCCCCACGAGGTAACCATTTTCACAAAAAATTGCAGATATTTTTTTTTCATTTTCGTGACACAAAAACAGTGACCCCGGTCATGCCGAACTAGCGACATTCTGGACAGGCATAAAAAAACATGTTAAAACCATTTTCACAAAAAATTGTAGATTTCTATTTTTGTCACCAAAAACAATGACTCCGATCATGCCGAACTATCGACATTCTGGACAGGCCTAAAAAAAACATTTTAAAACCATTTTCACAAAAAATTGCAGATTTCTATTTTGTCCCTAAAAACGATGACTCCGATCATGCCGAAAAAGCGACATTCTGGACAGGCCTAAAAAAACATGTTAAAACCATTTTCACAAAAAATTGTAGATTTCTATTTTTGTCACCAAAAACAATGACTCCGATCATGCCGAACTATCGACATTCTGGACAGGCCTAAAAAAAACATTTTAAAACCATTTTCACAAAAAATTGCAGATATTTTTTTTCATTTTCGTGACACAAAAACAGTGACCCCGGTCATGCCGAACTATCGACATTCTTGACAGGCCTAAAAAAACATTTTAAAACCATTTTCACAAAAAATTGCAGATTTCTATTTTGTCCCTAAAAACGATGACTCCGATCATGCCGAAAAAGCGACATTCTGGACAGGCCTAAAAAAAAAATGTAAAACCATTTTCACAAAAAATGGCAGATTTTTTATTTTTATTTTCGTGACACAAAAACAGTGACCCCGGTCATGCCGAACTAGCGACATTCTGGACAGGCCTAAAAAACATTTTAAAACCATTTTCACAAAAAATTGCAGATTTCTATTTTGTCGCTAAAAACGATGACTCCGATCATGCCGAAAAAGCGACATTCTGGACAGGCCTAAAAAAAATTTTTAAAACCATTTTCACCAAAAATGGCTGATTTTTTTTTCTTCATTTTTTGACACAAAAACAGTGACCCCGGTCATGCCGAACTATCGACATTCTGGACAGGCCTAAAAAAACATTTTAAAACCATTTTCACAAAAAATTGCAGATTTCTATTTTGTCCCTAAAAACGATGACTCCGATCATGCCGAAAAAGCGACATTCTGGACAGGCCTAAAACATTTTTTTTAACCTGTTGGGGCTAGGGGGCAGCATTTGCACGTCTGGATAAATTTTTTTTACCCGATTTAATCTGGTTACTAATCCTACCCAGTAACTAGAATATGCATATACGTATTATATATGGATAGAAAACATTCTAAAGTTTCTAAAACTGTTTGAATGGTGTCTGTGAGTATAACAGAACTCATTTGGCAGGCAAAACCCTGAGACATTTTCTGACAGGAAGTGGATACCTGATGTGTTGTATTTACTTTAAACCTATCCCATTGAAAAACACAGGGGCTTAGGAATATTTTTGCACTTCCTATTGCTTCCACTAGATGTCACCAGCCTTTACAAAGTGTTTTGAGTCTTCTGGAGGGAGATCTGACCGAACAAGAGCCATGGAACGATGATGTCCCATTAGACACCTGGCGCGCGAGTTCATGTTGGGTACCCTCGTTCCAATACGTTATAAAAGAGTATGCATTCGTCCACCTTGAATATTATTCATGTTCTGGTTAAAAAAGGCCCTAATGATTTATGCTATACAACGTTTGACATGTTTGAACGAACGGAAATATATTTTTTCCCCTCGTTCATGACGAGAAGTCCGGCTGGCTTACATCATGTGCTAACGAGACAGAGATTTTTGGACATAAATGATGAGCTTTTTTGAACAAAACTACATTCGTTATGGACCTGGGATACCTGGAAGTGACATCTGATGAAGAGAATCAAAGGTAATGGATTATTTACATAGTATTTTCGATTTTAGATCTCCCCAACATGACGTCTAGTCTGTATCGCAACGCGTATTTTTCTGGGCGCAGTGCTCAGATTATTGCAAAGTGTGATTTCCCAGTAAGGTTATTTTTAAATCTGGCAAGTTGATTGCGTTCAAGAGATGTAAATCTATAATTCTTTAAATGACAATATAATATTTTACCAATGTTTTCTAATTTTAATTATTTAATTTGTGACGCTGACTTGACTGCCGGTTATTGGAGGGAAACGATTTCCTCAACATCAATGCCATAGTAAAACGCTGTTTTTGGATATAAATATGAACTTGATAGAACTAAAAATGCATGCATTGTCTAACATAATGTCCTAGGAGTGTCATCTGATGGAGATTGTAAAAGGTTAGTGCATCATTATAGCTGGTTTTATGGTTTTGGTGACCCTGTCTTTGACTTGACAAAACATTACACACAACTCTTGTAAATGTACTGTCCTAACATACTCTAAATTTATGCTTTCGCCGTAAAACCTTTTTGAAATCGTAAAACGTGGTTAGATTAAGGAGATGTTTATCTTTCAAATGGTGTAAAATAGTTGTATTTTTGAAAAATTTGAATTTTGACATTTATTTGGATTCAAATTTGCCGCTCTTGAAATGCACCTGCTGTTGATGGAGTGCACCACGGGTGGCACGCTAGCGTCCCACCTAGCCCCACGAGGTAACCATTTTCACAAAAAATTGCAGATATTTTTTTTTCATTTTCGTGACACAAAAACAGTGACCCCGGTCATGCCGAACTAGCGACATTCTGGACAGGCATAAAAAAACATGTTAAAACCATTTTCACAAAAAATTTTAGATTTCTATTTTTGTCACCAAAAACAATGACTCCGATCATGCCGAACTATCGACATTCTGGACAGGCCTAAAAAAAACATTTTAAAACCATTTTCACAAAAAATTGCAGATTTCTATTTTGTCCCTAAAAACGATGACTCCGATCATGCCGAAAAAGCGACATTCTGGACAGGCCTAAAAAAACATGTTAAAACCATTTTCACAAAAAATTGTAGATTTCTATTTTTGTCACCAAAAACAATGACTCCGATCATGCCGAACTATCGACATTCTGGACAGGCCTAAAAAAAACATTTTAAAACCATTTTCACAAAAAATTGCAGATTTCTATTTTGTCCCTAAAAACGATGACTCCGATCATGCCGAAAAAGCGACATTCTGGACAGGCCTAAAAAAACATGTTAAAACCATTTTCACAAAAAATTGTAGATTTCTATTTTTGTCACCAAAAACAATGACTCCGATCATGCCGAACTATCGACATTCTGGACAGGCCTAAAAAAAACATTTTAAAACCATTTTCACAAAAAATTGCAGATTTCTATTTTGTCCCTAAAAACGATGACTCCGATCATGCCGAAAAAGCGACATTCTGGACAGGCCTAAAACATTTTTTTTAACCTGTTGGGGCTAGGGGGCAGCATTTGCACGTCTGGATAAATTTTTTTTACCCGATTTAATCTGGTTACTAATCCTACCCAGTAACTAGAATATGCATATACGTATTATATATGGATAGAAAACATTCTAAAGTTTCTAAAACTGTTTGAATGGTGTCTGTGAGTATAACAGAACTCATTTGGCAGGCAAAACCCTGAGACATTTTCTGACAGGAAGTGGATACCTGATGTGTTGTATTTACTTTAAACCTATCCCATTGAAAAACACAGGGGCTTAGGAATATTTTTGCACTTCCTATTGCTTCCACTAGATGTCACCAGCCTTTACAAAGTGTTTTGAGTCTTCTGGAGGGAGATCTGACCGAACAAGAGCCATGGAACGATGATGTCCCATTAGACACCTGGCGCGCGAGTTCATGTTGGGTACCCTCGTTCCAATACGTTATAAAAGAGTATGCATTCGTCCACCTTGAATATTATTCATGTTCTGGTTAAAAAAGGCCCTAATGATTTATGCTATACAACGTTTGACATGTTTGAACGAACGGAAATATATTTTTTCCCCTCGTTCATGACGAGAAGTCCGGCTGGCTTACATCATGTGCTAACGAGACAGAGATTTTTGGACATAAATGATGAGCTTTTTTGAACAAAACTACATTCGTTATGGACCTGGGATACCTGGAAGTGACATCTGATGAAGAGAATCAAAGGTAATGGATTATTTACATAGTATTTTCGATTTTAGATCTCCCCAACATGACGTCTAGTCTGTATCGCAACGCGTATTTTTCTGGGCGCAGTGCTCAGATTATTGCAAAGTGTGATTTCCCAGTAAGGTTATTTTTAAATCTGGCAAGTTGATTGCGTTCAAGAGATGTAAATCTATAATTCTTTAAATGACAATATAATATTTTACCAATGTTTTCTAATTTTAATTATTTAATTTGTGACGCTGACTTGACTGCCGGTTATTGGAGGGAAACGATTTCCTCAACATCAATGCCATAGTAAAACGCTGTTTTTGGATATAAATATGAACTTGATAGAACTAAAAATGCATGCATTGTCTAACATAATGTCCTAGGAGTGTCATCTGATGGAGATTGTAAAAGGTTAGTGCATCATTATAGCTGGTTTTATGGTTTTGGTGACCCTGTCTTTGACTTGACAAAACATTACACACAACTCTTGTAAATGTACTGTCCTAACATACTCTAAATTTATGCTTTCGCCGTAAAACCTTTTTGAAATCGTAAAACGTGGTTAGATTAAGGAGATGTTTATCTTTCAAATGGTGTAAAATAGTTGTATTTTTGAAAAATTTGAATTTTGACATTTATTTGGATTCAAATTTGCCGCTCTTGAAATGCACCTGCTGTTGATGGAGTGCACCACGGGTGGCACGCTAGCGTCCCACCTAGCCCCACGAGGTAACCATTTTCACAAAAAATTGCAGATATTTTTTTTTCATTTTCGTGACACAAAAACAGTGACCCCGGTCATGCCGAACTAGCGACATTCTGGACAGGCATAAAAAAACATGTTAAAACCATTTTCACAAAAAATTTTAGATTTCTATTTTTGTCACCAAAAACAATGACTCCGATCATGCCGAACTATCGACATTCTGGACAGGCCTAAAAAAAACATTTTAAAACCATTTTCACAAAAAATTGCAGATTTCTATTTTGTCCCTAAAAACGATGACTCCGATCATGCCGAAAAAGCGACATTCTGGACAGGCCTAAAAAAACATGTTAAAACCATTTTCACAAAAAATTGTAGATTTCTATTTTTGTCACCAAAAACAATGACTCCGATCATGCCGAACTATCGACATTCTGGACAGGCCTAAAAAAAACATTTTAAAACCATTTTCACAAAAAATTGCAGATTTCTATTTTGTCCCTAAAAACGATGACTCCGATCATGCCGAAAAAGCGACATTCTGGACAGGCCTAAAAAAACATGTTAAAACCATTTTCACAAAAAATTGTAGATTTCTATTTTTGTCACCAAAAACAATGACTCCGATCATGCCGAACTATCGACATTCTGGACAGGCCTAAAAAAAACATTTTAAAACCATTTTCACAAAAAATTGCAGATATTTTTTTTCATTTTCGTGACACAAAAACAGTGACCCGGTCATGCCGAACTATCGACATTCTTGACAGGCCTAAAAAAACATTTTAAAACCATTTTCACAAAAAATTGCAGATTTCTATTTTGTCCCTAAAAACGATGACTCCGATCATGCCGAAAAAGCGACATTCTGGACAGGCCTAAAAAAAAAATTTAGAACCATTTTCACAAAAAATTGCAGATATTTTTTTCTAATTTTCGTGACACAAAAACAGTGACCATTGTCATGCCGAACTATCGACATTCTGGACAGGCCTAAAAAAACATTTTAAAACCATTTTCACAAAAAATTGCAGATTTCTATTTTGTCCCTAAAAACGATGACTCCGATCATGCCGAAAAAGCGACATTCTGGACAGGCCTAAATTTTTTTTTAAAAACCATTTTCACCAAAAATTGCTGATTTTTTTTTCTTCATTTTCGTGACACAAAAACAGTGACCCCGGTCATGCCGAAGTAGCGACATTCTGGACAGGCCTAAAAAAAAACATTTTAAAACCATTTTCACAAAAAATTGTAGATTTCTATTTTTGTCACCAAAAATGATGACTCCGATCATGCCGAACTAGCGACATTCTGGACAGGCCTAAAAAAAACATTTTAAATCCATTTTCACAAAAAATTGCAGATATTTTTTTTCATTTTCGTGACACAAAAACAGTGACCCCGGTCATGCCGAACTATCGACATTCTTGACAGGCCTAAAAAAACATTTTAAAACCATTTTCACAAAAAATTGCAGATTTCTATTTTGTCCCTAAAAACGATGACTCCGATCATGCCGAAAAAGCGACATTCTGGACAGGCCTAAAAAAAAAATGTAAAACCATTTTCACAAAAAATGGCAGATTTTTTATTTTTATTTTCGTGACACAAAAACAGTGACCCCGGTCATGCCGAACTAGCGACATTCTGGACAGGCCTAAAAAACATTTTAAAACCATTTTCACAAAAAATTGCAGATTTCTATTTTGTCCCTAAAAACGATGACTCCGATCATGCCGAAAAAGCGACATTCTGGACAGGCCTAAAAAAAAATTTAAAAACCATTTTCACCAAAAATGGCTGATTTTTTTTTCTTCATTTTTTGACACAAAAACAGTGACCCCGGTCATGCCGAACTATCGACATTCTGGACAGGCCTAAAAAACCATTTTAAAACCATTTTCACAAAAAATTGCAGATTTCTATTTTGTCCCTAAAAACGATGACTCCGATCATGCCGAAAAAGCGACATTCTGGACAGGCCTAAAAAAATTTTTTTAACCTGTTGGGGCTAGGGGGCAGCATTTGCACGTCTGGATACATTTTTTTTACCCGATTTAATCTGGTTACTAATCCTACCCAGTAACTAGAATATGCATATACTTATTATATATGGATAGAAAACATTCTAAAGTTTCTAAAACTGTTTGAATGGTGTCTGTGAGTATAACAGAACTCATTTGGCAGGCAAAACCCTGAGACATTTTCTGACAGGAAGTGGATACCTGATGTGTTGTATTGACTTTAAACCTATCCCATTGAAAAACACAGGGGCTTAGGAATATTTTTGCACTTCCTATTGCTTCCACTAGATGTCACCAGCCTTTACAAAGTGTTTTGAGTCTTCTGGAGGGAGATCTGACCGAACAAGAGCCATGGAACGATGATGTCCCATTAGACACCTGGCGCGCGAGTTCATGTTGGGTACCCTCGTTCCAATACGTTATAAAAGAGTATGCATTCGTCCACCTTGAATATTATTCATGTTCTGGTTAAAAAAGGCCCTAATGATTTATGCTATACAACGTTTGACATGTTTGAACGAACGGAAATATATTTTTTCCCCTCGTTCATGACGAGAAGTCCGGCTGGCTTACATCATGTGCTAACGAGACGGAGATTTTTGGACATAAATGATGAGCTTTTTTGAACAAAACTACATTCGTTATGGACCTGGGATACCTGGAAGTGACATCTGATGAAGAGAATCAAAGGTAATGGATTATTTACATAGTATTTTCGATTTTAGATCTCCCCAACATGACGTCTAGTCTGTATCGCAACGCGTATTTTTCTGGGCGCAGTGCTCAGATTATTGCAAAGTGTGATTTCCCAGTAAGGTTATTTTTAAATCTGGCAAGTTGATTGCGTTCAAGAGATGTAAATCTATAATTCTTTAAATGACAATATAATATTTTACCAATGTTTTCTAATTTTAATTATTTAATTTGTGACGCTGACTTGACTGCCGGTTATTGGAGGGAAACGATTTCCTCAACATCAATGCCATAGTAAAACGCTGTTTTTGGATATAAATATGAACTTGATAGAACTAAAAATGCATGCATTGTCTAACATAATGTCCTAGGAGTGTCATCTGATGGAGATTGTAAAAGGTTAGTGCATCATTATAGCTGGTTTTATGGTTTTGGTGACCCTGTCTTTGACTTGACAAAACATTACACACAACTCTTGTAAATGTACTGTCCTAACATACTCTAAATTTATGCTTTCGCCGTAAAACCTTTTTGAAATCGTAAAACGTGGTTAGATTAAGGAGATGTTTATCTTTCAAATGGTGTAAAATAGTTGTATTTTTGAAAAATTTGAATTTTGACATTTATTTGGATTCAAATTTGCCGCTCTTGAAATGCACCTGCTGTTGATGGAGTGCACCACGGGTGGCACGCTAGCGTCCCACCTAGCCCCACGAGGTAACCATTTTCACAAAAAATTGCAGATATTTTTTTTTCATTTTCGTGACACAAAAACAGTGACCCCGGTCATGCCGAACTAGCGACATTCTGGACAGGCATAAAAAAACATGTTAAAACCATTTTCACAAAAAATTGTAGATTTCTATTTTTGTCACCAAAAACAATGACTCCGATCATGCCGAACTATCGACATTCTGGACAGGCCTAAAAAAAACATTTTAAAACCATTTTCACAAAAAATTGCAGATTTCTATTTTGTCCCTAAAAACGATGACTCCGATCATGCCGAAAAAGCGACATTCTGGACAGGCCTAAAAAAACATGTTAAAACCATTTTCACAAAAAATTGTAGATTTCTATTTTTGTCACCAAAAACAATGACTCCGATCATGCCGAACTATCGACATTCTGGACAGGCCTAAAAAAAACATTTTAAAACCATTTTCACAAAAAATTGCAGATTTCTATTTTGTCCCTAAAAACGATGACTCCGATCATGCCGAAAAAGCGACATTCTGGACAGGCCTAAAAAAACATGTTAAAACCATTTTCACAAAAAATTGTAGATTTCTATTTTTGTCACCAAAAACAATGACTCCGATCATGCCGAACTATCGACATTCTGGACAGGCCTAAAAAAAACATTTTAAAACCATTTTCACAAAAAATTGCAGATATTTTTTTTCATTTTCGTGACACAAAAACAGTGACCCGGTCATGCCGAACTATCGACATTCTTGACAGGCCTAAAAAAACATTTTAAAACCATTTTCACAAAAAATTGCAGATTTCTATTTTGTCCCTAAAAACGATGACTCCGATCATGCCGAAAAAGCGACATTCTGGACAGGCCTAAAAAAAAAATTTAGAACCATTTTCACAAAAAATTGCAGATATTTTTTTCTAATTTTCGTGACACAAAAACAGTGACCATTGTCATGCCGAACTATCGACATTCTGGACAGGCCTAAAAAAACATTTTAAAACCATTTTCACAAAAAATTGCAGATTTCTATTTTGTCCCTAAAAACGATGACTCCGATCATGCCGAAAAAGCGACATTCTGGACAGGCCTAAATTTTTTTTTAAAAACCATTTTCACCAAAAATTGCTGATTTTTTTTTCTTCATTTTCGTGACACAAAAACAGTGACCCCGGTCATGCCGAAGTAGCGACATTCTGGACAGGCCTAAAAAAAAACATTTTAAAACCATTTTCACAAAAAATTGTAGATTTCTATTTTTGTCACCAAAAATGATGACTCCGATCATGCCGAACTAGCGACATTCTGGACAGGCCTAAAAAAAACATTTTAAATCCATTTTCACAAAAAATTGCAGATATTTTTTTTCATTTTCGTGACACAAAAACAGTGACCCCGGTCATGCCGAACTATCGACATTCTTGACAGGCCTAAAAAAACATTTTAAAACCATTTTCACAAAAAATTGCAGATTTCTATTTTGTCCCTAAAAACGATGACTCCGATCATGCCGAAAAAGCGACATTCTGGACAGGCCTAAAAAAAAAATGTAAAACCATTTTCACAAAAAATGGCAGATTTTTTATTTTTATTTTCGTGACACAAAAACAGTGACCCCGGTCATGCCGAACTAGCGACATTCTGGACAGGCCTAAAAAACATTTTAAAACCATTTTCACAAAAAATTGCAGATTTCTATTTTGTCCCTAAAAACGATGACTCCGATCATGCCGAAAAAGCGACATTCTGGACAGGCCTAAAAAAAAATTTAAAAACCATTTTCACCAAAAATGGCTGATTTTTTTTTCTTCATTTTTTGACACAAAAACAGTGACCCCGGTCATGCCGAACTATCGACATTCTGGACAGGCCTAAAAAACCATTTTAAAACCATTTTCACAAAAAATTGCAGATTTCTATTTTGTCCCTAAAAACGATGACTCCGATCATGCCGAAAAAGCGACATTCTGGACAGGCCTAAAAAAATTTTTTTAACCTGTTGGGGCTAGGGGGCAGCATTTGCACGTCTGGATACATTTTTTTTACCCGATTTAATCTGGTTACTAATCCTACCCAGTAACTAGAATATGCATATACTTATTATATATGGATAGAAAACATTCTAAAGTTTCTAAAACTGTTTGAATGGTGTCTGTGAGTATAACAGAACTCATTTGGCAGGCAAAACCCTGAGACATTTTCTGACAGGAAGTGGATACCTGATGTGTTGTATTGACTTTAAACCTATCCCATTGAAAAACACAGGGGCTTAGGAATATTTTTGCACTTCCTATTGCTTCCACTAGATGTCACCAGCCTTTACAAAGTGTTTTGAGTCTTCTGGAGGGAGATCTGACCGAACAAGAGCCATGGAACGATGATGTCCCATTAGACACCTGGCGCGCGAGTTCATGTTGGGTACCCTCGTTCCAATACGTTATAAAAGAGTATGCATTCGTCCACCTTGAATATTATTCATGTTCTGGTTAAAAAAGGCCCTAATGATTTATGCTATACAACGTTTGACATGTTTGAACGAACGGAAATATATTTTTTCCCCTCGTTCATGACGAGAAGTCCGGCTGGCTTACATCATGTGCTAACGAGACGGAGATTTTTGGACATAAATGATGAGCTTTTTTGAACAAAACTACATTCGTTATGGACCTGGGATACCTGGAAGTGACATCTGATGAAGAGAATCAAAGGTAATGGATTATTTACATAGTATTTTCGATTTTAGATCTCCCCAACATGACGTCTAGTCTGTATCGCAACGCGTATTTTTCTGGGCGCAGTGCTCAGATTATTGCAAAGTGTGATTTCCCAGTAAGGTTATTTTTAAATCTGGCAAGTTGATTGCGTTCAAGAGATGTAAATCTATAATTCTTTAAATGACAATATAATATTTTACCAATGTTTTCTAATTTTAATTATTTAATTTGTGACGCTGACTTGACTGCCGGTTATTGGAGGGAAACGATTTCCTCAACATCAATGCCATAGTAAAACGCTGTTTTTGGATATAAATATGAACTTGATAGAACTAAAAATGCATGCATTGTCTAACATAATGTCCTAGGAGTGTCATCTGATGGAGATTGTAAAAGGTTAGTGCATCATTATAGCTGGTTTTATGGTTTTGGTGACCCTGTCTTTGACTTGACAAAACATTACACACAACTCTTGTAAATGTACTGTCCTAACATACTCTAAATTTATGCTTTCGCCGTAAAACCTTTTTGAAATCGTAAAACGTGGTTAGATTAAGGAGATGTTTATCTTTCAAATGGTGTAAAATAGTTGTATTTTTGAAAAATTTGAATTTTGACATTTATTTGGATTCAAATTTGCCGCTCTTGAAATGCACCTGCTGTTGATGGAGTGCACCACGGGTGGCACGCTAGCGTCCCACCTAGCCCCAAGAGGTAACCATTTTCACAAAAAATTGCAGATATTTTTTTCTAATTTTCGTGACACAAAAACAGTGACCATTGTCATGCCGAACTATCGACATTCTGGACAGGCCTAAAAAAACATTTTAAAACCATTTTCACAAAAAATTGCAGATTTCTATTTTGTCCCTAAAAACGATGACTCCGATCATGCCGAAAAAGCGACATTCTGGACAGGCCTAAATTTTTTTTTAAAAACCATTTTCACCAAAAATTGCTGATTTTTTTTTCTTCATTTTCGTGACACAAAAACAGTGACCCCGGTCATGCCGAAGTAGCGACATTCTGGACAGGCCTAAAAAAAAACATTTTAAAACCATTTTCACAAAAAATTGTAGATTTCTATTTTTGTCACCAAAAATGATGACTCCGATCATGCCGAACTAGCGACATTCTGGACAGGCCTAAAAAAAACATTTTAAATCCATTTTCACAAAAAATTGCAGATATTTTTTTTCATTTTCGTGACACAAAAACAGTGACCCCGGTCATGCCGAACTATCGACATTCTTGACAGGCCTAAAAAAACATTTTAAAACCATTTTCACAAAAAATTGCAGATTTCTATTTTGTCCCTAAAAACGATGACTCCGATCATGCCGAAAAAGCGACATTCTGGACAGGCCTAAAAAAAAAATGTAAAACCATTTTCACAAAAAATGGCAGATTTTTTATTTTTATTTTCGTGACACAAAAACAGTGACCCCGGTCATGCCGAACTAGCGACATTCTGGACAGGCCTAAAAAACATTTTAAAACCATTTTCACAAAAAATTGCAGATTTCTATTTTGTCCCTAAAAACGATGACTCCGATCATGCCGAAAAAGCGACATTCTGGACAGGCCTAAAAAAAAATTTAAAAACCATTTTCACCAAAAATGGCAGATTTTTTTTTCTTCATTTTTTGACACAAAAACAGTGACCCCGGTCATGCCGAACTATCGACATTCTGGACAGGCCTAAAAAAACATTTTAAAACCATTTTCACAAAAAATTGCAGATTTCTATTTTGTCCCTAAAAACGATGACTCCGATCATGCCGAAAAAGCGACATTCTGGACAGGCCTAAAATTTTTTTTTTAACCTGTTGGGGCTAGGGGGCAGCATTTGCACGTCTGGATAAATTTTTTTTACCCGATTTAATCTGGTTACTAATCCTACCCAGTAACTAGAATATGCATATACTTATTATATATGGATAGAAAACATTCTAAAGTTTCTAAAACTGTTTGAATGGTGTCTGTGAGTATAACAGAACTCATTTGGCAGGCAAAACCCTGAGACATTTTCTGACAGGAAGTGGATACCTGATGTGTTGTATTGACTTTAAACCTATCCCATTGAAAAACACAGGGGCTTAGGAATATTTTTGCACTTCCTATTGCTTCCACTAGATGTCACCAGCCTTTACAAAGTGTTTTGAGTCTTCTGGAGGGAGATCTGACCGAACAAGAGCCATGGAACGATGATGTCCCATTAGACACCTGGCGCGCGAGTTCATGTTGGGTACCCTCGTTCCAATACGTTATAAAAGAGTATGCATTCGTCCACCTTGAATATTATTCATGTTCTGGTTAAAAAAGGCCCTAATGATTTATGCTATACAACGTTTGACATGTTTGAACGAACGGAAATATATTTTTTCCCCTCGTTCATGACGAGAAGTCCGGCTGGCTTACATCATGTGCTAACGAGACGGAGATTTTTGGACATAAATGATGAGCTTTTTTGAACAAAACTACATTCGTTATGGACCTGGGATACCTGGAAGTGACATCTGATGAAGAGAATCAAAGGTAATGGATTATTTACATAGTATTTTCGATTTTAGATCTCCCCAACATGACGTCTAGTCTGTATCGCAACGCGTATTTTTCTGGGCGCAGTGCTCAGATTATTGCAAAGTGTGATTTCCCAGTAAGGTTATTTTTAAATCTGGCAAGTTGATTGCGTTCAAGAGATGTAAATCTATAATTCTTTAAATGACAATATAATATTTTACCAATGTTTTCTAATTTTAATTATTTAATTTGTGACGCTGACTTGACTGCCGGTTATTGGAGGGAAACGATTTCCTCAACATCAATGCCATAGTAAAACGCTGTTTTTGGATATAAATATGAACTTGATAGAACTAAAAATGCATGCATTGTCTAACATAATGTCCTAGGAGTGTCATCTGATGGAGATTGTAAAAGGTTAGTGCATCATTATAGCTGGTTTTATGGTTTTGGTGACCCTGTCTTTGACTTGACAAAACATTACACACAACTCTTGTAAATGTACTGTCCTAACATACTCTAAATTTATGCTTTCGCCGTAAAACCTTTTTGAAATCGTAAAACGTGGTTAGATTAAGGAGATGTTTATCTTTCAAATGGTGTAAAATAGTTGTATTTTTGAAAAATTTGAATTTTGACATTTATTTGGATTCAAATTTGCCGCTCTTGAAATGCACCTGCTGTTGATGGAGTGCACCACGGGTGGCACGCTAGCGTCCCACCTAGCCCCAAGAGGTAACCATTTTCACAAAAAATTGCAGATATTTTTTTTTCATTTTCGTGACACAAAAACAGTGACCCCGGTCATGCCGAACTAGCGACATTCTGGACAGGCCTAAAAAAACATGTTAAAACCATTTTCACAAAAAATTGTAGATTTCTATTTTTGTCACCAAAAACAATGACTCCGATCATGCCGAACTATCGACATTCTGGACAGGCCTAAAAAAAACATTTTAAAACCATTTTCACAAAAAATTGCAGATTTCTATTTTGTCCCTAAAAACGATGACTCCGATCATGCCGAAAAAGCGACATTCTGGACAGGCCTAAAAAAAACATGTTAAAACCATTTTCACAAAAAATTGTAGATTTCTATTTTTGTCACCAAAAACAATGACTCCGATCATGCCGAACTATCGACATTCTGGACAGGCCTAAAAAAAACATTTTAAAACCATTTTCACAAAAAATTGCAGATATTTTTTTTCATTTTCGTGACACAAAAACAGTGACCCCGGTCATGCCGAACTATCGACATTCTTGACAGGCCTAAAAAAACATTTTAAAACCATTTTCACAAAAAATTGCAGATTTCTATTTTGTCCCTAAAAACGATGACTCCGATCATGCCGAAAAAGCGACATTCTGGACAGGCCTAAAAAAAAAATGTAAAACCATTTTCACAAAAAATGGCAGATTTTTTATTTTTATTTTCGTGACACAAAAACAGTGACCCCGGTCATGCCGAACTAGCGACATTCTGGACAGGCATAAAAAACATTTTAAAACCATTTTCACAAAAAATTGCAGATTTCTATTTTGTCCCTAAAAACGATGACTCCGATCATGCCGAAAAAGCGACATTCTGGACAGGCCTAAAAAAATTTTTTTAAACCATTTTCACCAAAAATGGCTGATTTTTTTTTCTTCATTTTTTGACACAAAAACAGTGACCCCGGTCATGCCGAACTATCGACATTCTGGACAGGCCTAAAAAAACATTTTAAAACCATTTTCACAAAAAATTGCAGATTTCTATTTTGTCCCTAAAAACGATGACTCCGATCATGCCGAAAAAGCGACATTCTGGACAGGCCTAAAACATTTTTTTTAACCTGTTGGGGCTAGGGGGCAGCATTTGCACGTCTGGATAAATTTTTTTTACCCGATTTAATCTGGTTACTAATCCTACCCAGTAACTAGAATATGCATATACTTATTATATATGGATAGAAAACATTCTAAAGTTTCTAAAACTGTTTGAATGGTGTCTGTGAGTATAACAGAACTCATTTGGCAGGCAAAACCCTGAGACATTTTCTGACAGGAAGTGGATACCTGATGTGTTGTATTGACTTTAAACCTATCCCATTGAAAAACACAGGGGCTGAGGAATATTTTGCCACTTCCTATTGCTTCCACTAGATGTCACCAGCCTTTACAAAGTGTTTTGAGTCTTCTGGAGGGAGATCTGACCGAACAAGAGCCATGGAACGATGATGTCCCATTAGACACCTGGCGCGCGAGTTCATGTTGGGTACCCTCGTTCCAATACGTTATAAAAGAGTATGCATTCGTCCACCTTGAATATTATTCATGTTCTGGTTAAAAAAGGCCCTAATGATTTATGCTATACAACGTTTGACATGTTTGAACGAACGGAAATATATTTTTTCCCCTCGTTCATGACGAGAAGTCCGGCTGGCTTACATCATGTGCTAACGAGACGGAGATTTTTGGACATAAATGATGAGCTTTTTTGAACAAAACTACATTCGTTATGGACCTGTGATACCTGGAAGTGACATCTGATGAAGAGAATCAAAGGTAATGGATTATTTACATAGTATTTTCGATTTTAGATCTCCCCAACATGACGTCTAGTCTGTATCGCAACGCGTATTTTTCTGGGCGCAGTGCTCAGATTATTGCAAAGTGTGATTTCCCAGTAAGGTTATTTTTAAATCTGGCAAGTTGATTGCGTTCAAGAGATGTAAATCTATAATTCTTTAAATGACAATATAATATTTTACCAATGTTTTCTAATTTTAATTATTTAATTTGTGACGCTGACTTGACTGCCGGTTATTGGAGGGAAACGATTTCCTCAACATCAATGCCATAGTAAAACGCTGTTTTTGGATATAAATATGAACTTGATAGAACTAAAAATGCATGCATTGTCTAACATAATGTCCTAGGAGTGTCATCTGATGGAGATTGTAAAAGGTTAGTGCATCATTATAGCTGGTTTTATGGTTTTGGTGACCCTGTCTTTGACTTGACAAAACATTACACACAACTCTTGTAAATGTACTGTCCTAACATACTCTAAATTTATGCTTTCGCCGTAAAACCTTTTTGAAATCGTAAAACGTGGTTAGATTAAGGAGATGTTTATCTTTCAAATGGTGTAAAATAGTTGTATTTTTGAAAAATTTGAATTTTGACATTTATTTGGATTCAAATTTGCCGCTCTTGAAATGCACCTGCTGTTGATGGAGTGCACCACGGGTGGCACGCTAGCGTCCCACCTAGCCCCAAGAGGTAACCATTTTCACAAAAAATTGCAGATATTTTTTTTTCATTTTCGTGACACAAAAACAGTGACCCCGGTCATGCCGAACTAGCGACATTCTGGACAGGCCTAAAAAAACATGTTAAAACCATTTTCACAAAAAATTGTAGATTTCTATTTTTGTCACCAAAAACAATGACTCCGATCATGCCGAACTATCGACATTCTGGACAGGCCTAAAAAAAACATTTTAAAACCATTTTCACAAAAAATTGCAGATTTCTATTTTGTCCCTAAAAACGAATGCCGAAAAAGCGACATTCTGGACAGGCCAAAAAAAAAAATGTAGAACCATTTTCACAAAAAATTGCAGATATTTTTTTCTAATTTTCGTGACACAAAAACAGTAACCATTGTCATGCCGAACTATCGACATTCTGGACAGGCCTAAAAAAACATTTTAAAACCATTTTCACAAAAAATTGCAGATTTCTATTTTGTCCCTAAAAACGATGACTCCGATCATGCCGAAAAAGCGACATTCTGGACAGGCCTAAATTTAAAAAAAAATACAATTTTCACCAAAAATTGCTGATTTTTTTTTCTTCATTTTCGTGACACAAAAACAGTGACCCCGGTCATGCCGAACTAGCGACATTCTGGACAGGCCTAAAAAAAACATTTTTAAAACCATTTTCACAAAAAATTGTAGATTTCTATTTTTGTCACCAAAAATGATGACTCCGATCATGCCGAACTAGCGACATTCTGGACAGGCCTAAAAAACACATTTTAAATCCATTTTCACAAAAAATTGCAGATATTTTTTTTCATTTTCGTGACACAAAAACAGTGACCCCGGTCATGCCGAACTATCGACATTCTTGACAGGCCTAAAAAAACATTTTAAAACCATTTTCACAAAAAATTGCAGATTTCTATTTTGTCCCTAAAAACGATGACTCCGATCATGCCGAAAAAGCGACATTCTGGACAGGCCTAAAAAAAAAATGTAAAACCATTTTCACAAAAAATGGCAGATTTTTTTTTTTCATTTTCGTGACACAAAAACAGTGACCCCGGTCATGCCGAACTAGCGACATTCTGGACAGGCCTAAAAAACATTTTAAAACCATTTTCACAAAAAATTGCAGATTTCTATTTTGTCCCTAAAAACGATGACTCCGATCATGCCGAAAAAGCGACATTCTGGACAGGCCTAAAAAAAAATTTAAAAACCATTTTCACCAAAAATGGCTGATTTTTTTTCCTTCATTTTTTGACACAAAAACAGTGACCCCGGTCATACTGAACTATCGACATTCTGGACAGGCCTAAAAAAAACATTTTAAAACCATTTTCACAAAAAATTGCAGATTTCTATTTTGTCCCTAAAAACGATGACTCCGATCATGCCGAAAAAGCGACATTCTGGACAGGCCTAAAAAAAAAATTTAGAACCATTTTCACAAAAAATTGCAGATATTTTTTTCTAATTTTCGTGACACAAAAACAGTGACCCCGGTCATGCCGAACTAGCGACATTCTGGACAGGCCTAAAAAACATTTTAAAACCATTTTCACAAAAAATTGCAGATTTCTATTTTGTCCCTAAAAACGATGACTCCGATCATGCCGAAAAAGCGACATTCTGGACAGGCCTAAAAAAAAATTTAAAAACCATTTTCACCAAAAATGGCTGATTTTTTTTCCTTCATTTTTTGACACAAAAACAGTGACCCCGGTCATACTGAACTATCGACATTCTGGACAGGCCTAAAAAAAACATTTTAAAACCATTTTCACAAAAAATTGCAGATTTCTATTTTGTCCCTAAAAACGATGACTCCGATCATGCCGAAAAAGCGACATTCTGGACAGGCCTAAAAAAAAAATTTAGAACCATTTTCACAAAAAATTGCAGATATTTTTTTCTAATTTTCGTGACACAAAAACAGTGACCATTGTCATGCCAAACTATCGACATTCTGGACAGGCCTAAAAAAACATTTTAAAACCATTTTCACAAAAAATTGCAGATTTCTATTTTGTCCCTAAAAACGATGACTCCGATCATGCCGAAAAAGCGACATTCTGGACAGGCCTAAAAAAAAAATTTAGAACCATTTTCACAAAAAATTGCAGATATTTTTTTCTAATTTTCGTGACACAAAAACAGTGACCATTGTCATGCCGAACTATCGACATTCTGGACAGGCCTAAAAAAACATTTTAAAACCATTTTCACAAAAAATTGCAGATTTCTATTTTGTCCCTAAAAACGATGACTCCGATCATGCCGAAAAAGCGACATTCTGGACAGGCCTAAATTTAAAAAAAAAAAACATTTTCACCAAAAATTGCTGATTTTTTTTTCTTCATTTTCGTGACACAAAAACAGTGACCCCGGTCATGCCGAACTAGCGACATTCTGGACAGGCCTAAAAAAAACATTTTAAAACCATTTTCACAAAAAATTGTAGATTTCTATTTTTGTCACCAAAAATGATGACTCCGATCATGCCGAACTAGCGACATTTTGGACAGGCCTAAAAAAAAAGCATTTTAGAACCATTTTCAAAAAAAAAGCTCAGAATTCTTTTTTTCATTTTTTGACACAAAAACAGTGACCCCGGTCATGCCGAACTATCGACATTCTGGACAGGCCTAAAAAAAACATTTTAAAACCATTTTCACCAAAAATTGCAGATTTCTATTTTGTCCCTAAAAACGATGACTCCGATCATTCCGAAAAAGCGACATTCTGGACAGGCCTAAAAAAAATTTTTAAAACCATTTTCACCAAAAATTGCTGATTTTTTTTTTCATTTTCGTGACACAAAAACAGTGACCCCGGTCATGCCAACTAGCGACATTCTGGACAGGCCTAAAAAAAAACATTTTAAATCCATTTTCACAAAAAATTGCAGATATTTTTTTTTCATTTTCGTGACACAAAAACAGTGACCCCGGTCATGCCGAACTATCGACATTCTTGACAGGCCTAAAAAAACATTTTAAAACCATTTTCACAAAAAATTGCAGATTTCTATTTTGTCCCTAAAAACGATGACTCCGATCATGCCGAAAAAGCGACATTCTGGACAGGCCTAAAAAAATGTTTTTAAACCATTTTCACCAAAAATTGCTGATTTTTTTTTTTCATTTTCGTGACACAAAAACAGTGACCCCAGTCATGCCGAACTATCGACATTCTTGACAGGCCTAAAAAAACATTTTAAAACCATTTTCACAAAAAATTGCAGATTTCTATTTTGTCCCTAAAAACGATGACTCCGATCATGCCGAAAAAGCGACATTCTGGACAGGTCTAAAAAAAAAATGTAAAACCATTTTCACAAAAAATGGCAGATTTTTTTTTTTCATTTTCGTGACACAAAAACAGTGACCCCGGTCATGCCGAACTAGCGACATTTTGGACAGGCCTAAAAAAAACATTTTAGAACCATTTTCACAAAAAATTGTAGATTTCTATTTTTGTCACCAAAAACAATGACTCCGATCATGCCGAACTAGCGACATTTTGGACAGGCCAAAAAAAACACATTTTAGAACCATTTTCAAAAAAAAAGCTCAGAATTATTTTTTTCATTGTTTGACACAAAAACAGTGACCCCGGTCATGCCGAACTATCGACATTCTGGACAGGCCTAAAAAAAGACATTTTAAAACCATTTTCACCAAAAATTGCAGATTTCTATTTTGTCCCTAAAAACGTTGACTCCGATCATGCCGAAAAAGCGACATTCTGGACAGGCCTAAATTTTTTTTTTTTTACCTTTTTCACAAAAAATGGCAGATTTTTTTTTTTCATTTTCGTGACACAAAAACAGTGACCCCGGTCATGCCGAACTAGCGACATTTTGGACAGGCCTAAAAAAAACATTTTAGAACCATTTTCACAAAAAATTGTAGATTTCTATTTTTGTCACCAAAAACAATGACTCCGATCATGCCGAACTAGCGACATTTTGGACAGGCCAAAAAAAACACATTTTAGAACCATTTTCAAAAAAAAAGCTCAGAATTATTTTTTTCATTGTTTGACACAAAAACAGTGACCCCGGTCATGCCGAACTATCGACATTATGGACAGGCCTAAAAAAAAACATTTTAAAACCATTTTCACCAAAAATTGCAGATTTCTATTTTGTCCCTAAAAACGTTGACTCCGATCATGCCGAAAAAGCGACATTCTGGACAGGCCTAAAATTTTTTTTTTTAACCTTTTTCACAAAAAATTGCAGATTTTTTTTTCTAATTTTCGTGACACAAAAACAGTGACCCCGGTCATGCCGAACTATCGACATGCTGGACAGGCCTAAAAAACATTTTAAAACCATTTTCACAAAAAATTGCAGATTTCTATTTTGTCCCTAAAAACGATGACTCCGATCATGCCGAAAAAGCGACATTCTGGACAGGCCTAAAAAAAAGCGACATTCTGGACAGGCCTAAAAAAAAATGTAAAAACCATTTTCACCAAAAATGGCTGATTTGTTTTTCTTCATTTTTTGACACAAAAACAGTGACCCCGGTCATACTGAACTATCGACATTCTGGACAGGCCTAAAAAAAACATTTTAAAAACATTTTCACAAAAAATTGCAGATTTCTATTTTGTCCCTAAAAACGATGACTCCGATCATGCCGAAAAAGCAACATTCTGGACAGGCCCCCAAAAAAATTTTGGAACCATTTTCACAAAAAATTGCAGATATTTTTTTCTCATTTTTGTAACACAAAAACAGTGACCCCGGTCATGCCGAACTATCGACATTCTGGACAGGCCTAAAAAACATTTTAAAACCATTTTCACAAAAAATTGCAGATTTCTATTTTGTCCCTAAAAACGATGACTCCGATCATTCCGAAAAAGCGACATTCTGGACAGGCCTAAAAAAAATTTTTAAAACCATTTTCACCAAAAATTGCTGATTTTTTTTTTTCATTTTCGTGACACAAAAACAGTGACTCCGGTCATGCCGAACTAGCGACATTCTGGACAGGCCTAAAAAAAACATTTTAAATCCATTTTCACAAAAAATTGCAGATATTTTTTTTCATTTTCGTGACACAAAAACAGTGACCCCGGTCATGCCGAACTATCGACATTCTTGACAGGCCTAAAAAAACATTTTAAAACCATTTTCACAAAAAATTGCAGATTTCTATTTTGTCCCTAAAAACGATGACTCCGATCATGCTGAAAAAGCGACATTCTGGACAGGCCTAAAAAAAAAATGTAAAACCATTTTCACAAAAAATGGCAGATTTTTTTTTTTCATTTTCGTGACACAAAAACAGTGACCCCGGTCATGCCGAACTAGCGACATTTTGGACAGGCCTAAAAAAAACATTTTAGAACCATTTTCAAAAAAAAAGCTAAGAATTTTTTTTTTTCATTTTTTGACACAAAAACAGTAACTATCGACATTCTGGACAGGCCTAAAAAAAAACATTTTAAAACCATTTTCACCAAAAATTGCAGATTTCTATTTTGTCCCTAAAAACGATGACTCCGATCATGCCGAAAAAGCGACATTCTGGACAGGCCTAAAAAAAAATTTAAAAACCATTTTCACCAAAAATGGCTGATTTTTTTTTCTTCATTTTTTGACACAAAAACAGTGACCCCGGTCATACCGAACTATCGACATTCCGGACAGGCCTAAAAAAAACATTTTAAAACCATTTTCACAAAAAATTGTAGATTTCTATTTTTGTCACCAAAAACGATGACTCCGATCATGCCGAACTAGCGACATTTTGGACAGGCCTAAAAAAAAAGCATTTTAGAACCATTTTCAAAAAAAAAGCTCAGAATTCTTTTTTTCATTTTTTGACACAAAAACAGTGACCCCGGTCATGCCGAACAATCGACATTCTGGACATGCCTAAAAAAACATTGTAAAACCATTTTCACAAAAAATTGCAGATTTCTATTTTGTCCCTAAAAACGATGACTCCGATCATGCCGAAAAAGCGACATTCTGGACAGGCCTAAAAAAAAAATGTAGAACCATTTTCACAAAAAATTGCAGATATTTTTTTCTCATTTTCGTGACACAAAAACAGTGACCCCGGTCATGCCAAACTATCGACATTCTGGACAGGCCTAAAAAAAACATTTTAAAACCATTTTCACCAAAAATTGCAGATTTCTATTTTGTCCCTAAAAACGATGACTCCGATCATGCCGAAAAAGCGACATTCTGGACAGGTCTAAAAAAAATTTTTAAAACCATTTTCACCAAAAATTGCTGATTTTTTTTTCTTCATTTTCGTGACACAAAAACAGTGACCCCGGTTATGCCGAACTAGCGACATTCTGGACAGGCCTAAAAAAAAAACATTTTAAAACCATTTTCACAAAAAATTGTAGATTTCTATTTTTGTCACCAAAAACGAATACTCTGATCATGCCGAACTAGCGACATTTTGGACAGGCCTAAAAAAAAAGCATTTTAGAACCATTTTAAAAAAAAAAGCTCAGAATTCTTTTTTTCATTTTTTGACACAAAAACAGTGACCCCAGTCATGCCGAACTATCGACATTCTGGACATGCCTAAAAAAACATTGTAAAACCATTTTCACCAAAAATTGCAGATTTCTATTTTGTCCCTAAAAACGATGACTCCGATCATGCCGAAAAAGCGACATTCTGGACAGGCCTAAAAAAAATGTAGAACCATTTTCACAAAAAATTGCAGATATTTTTTTCTCATTTTCGTGACACAAAAACAGTGACCCCGGTCATGCCAAACTATCGACATTCTGGACAGGCCTAAAAAAAACATTTTAAAACCATTTTCACCAAAAATTGCAGATTTCTATTTTGTCCCTAAAAACGATGACTCCGATCATGCCGAAAAAGCGACATTCTGGACAGGTCTAAAAAAAATTTTTAAAACCATTTTCACCAAAAATTGCTGATTTTTTTTTCTTCATTTTCGTGACACAAAAACAGTGACCCCGGTTATGCCGAACTAGCGACATTCTGGACAGGCCTGAAAAAAAACATTTTAAAACCATTTTCACCAAAAATTGCTGATTTCTATTTTGTCCCTAAAAACGATGACTCCGATCATGCCGAAAAAGCGACATTCTGGACAGGCCTAAAAAAAAAATTTTAGAACCATTTTCACAAAAAATTGCAGATATTTTTTTTTCATTTTCGTGACACAAAAACAGTGACCCTGGTCATGCCGAACTATCGACATTCTGGACAGGCCTAAAAAAACATTTTAAAACCATTTTCACAAAAAATTGCAGATTTCTATTTTGTCCCTAAAAACGATGACTCCGATCATGCCGAAAAAGCGACATTCTGGACAGGCCTAAAATGTTATTAAAAAACCATTTTCACCAAAAATTGCTGATTTTTTTTTCTTCATTTTCGTGACACAAAAACAGTGACCCCGGTCATGCCGAACTATCGACATTATGGACAGGCCTAAAAAAAACATTTTAAAACCATTTTCACCAAAAATTGCTGATTTCTATTTTGTCCCTAAAAACGATGACTCCGATCATGCCGAAAAAGCGACATTCTGGACAGGTCTAAAAAAAATGTTTAAAACCATTTTCACCAAAAATTGCTGATTTTTTTTTTTTCATTTTCGTGACACAAAAACAGTGACCCCGGTCATGCCGAACTAGCGACATTCTGGACAGGCCTAAAAAAAAAACATTTTAAAACCATTTTCACAAAAAATTGTAGATTTCTATTTTTGTCACCAAAAACGAATACTCTGATCATGCCGAACTAGCGACATTTTGGACAGGCCTAAAAAAAAAGCATTTTAGAACCATTTTAAAAAAAAAAGCTCAGAATTCTTTTTTTCATTTTTTGACACAAAAACAGTGACCCCAGTCATGCCGAACTATCGACATTCTGGACATGCCTAAAAAAACATTGTAAAACCATTTTCACAAAAAATTGCAGATTTCTATTTTGTCCCTAAAAACGATGACTCCGATCATGCCGAAAAAGCGACATTCTGGACAGGCCTAAAAAAAATGTAGAACCATTTTCACAAAAAATTGCAGATATTTTTTTCTCATTTTCGTGACACAAAAACAGTGACCCCGGTCATGCCAAACTATCGACATTCTGGACAGGCCTAAAAAAAACATTTTAAAACCATTTTCACCAAAAATTGCAGATTTCTATTTTGTCCCTAAAAACGATGACTCCGATCATGCCGAAAAAGCGACATTCTGGACAGGTCTAAAAAAAATTTTTAAAACCATTTTCACCAAAAATTGCTGATTTTTTTTTCTTCATTTTCGTGACACAAAAACAGTGACCCCGGTTATGCCGAACTAGCGACATTCTGGACAGGCCTGAAAAAAAACATTTTAAAACCATTTTCACAAAAAATTGCAGATTTCTATTTTGTCCCTAAAAACGATGACTCCGATCATGCCGAAAAAGCGACATTCTGGACAGGCCTAAAAAAAAAATTTTAGAACCATTTTCACAAAAAATTGCAGATATTTTTTTTTCATTTTCGTGACACAAAAACAGTGACCCCGGTCATGCCGAACTATCGACATTCTGGACAGGCCTAAAAAAACATTTTAAAACCATTTTCACAAAAAATTGCAGATTTCTATTTTGTCCCTAAAAACGATGACTCCGATCATGCCGAAAAAGCGACATTCTGGACAGGCCTAAAAAAAAAATTTTAGAACCATTTTCACAAAAAATTGCAGATATTTTTTTTTCATTTTCGTGACACAAAAACAGTGACCCTGGTCATGCCGAACTATCGACATTCTGGACAGGCCTAAAAAAACATTTTAAAACCATTTTCACAAAAAATTGCTGATTTCTATTTTGTCCCTAAAAACGATGACTCCGATCATGCCGAAAAAGCGACATTCTGGACAGGCCTAAAATGTTATTAAAAAACCATTTTCACCAAAAATTGCTGATTTTTTTTTCTTCATTTTCGTGACACAAAAACAGTGACCCCGGTCATGCCGAACTATCAACATTATGGACAGGCCTAAAAAAAACATTTTAAAACCATTTTCACCAAAAATTGCTGATTTCTATTTTGTCCCTAAAAACGATGACTCCGATCATGCCGAAAAAGCGACATTCTGGACAGGTCTAAAAAAAATGTTTAAAACCATTTTCACCAAAAATTGCTGATTTTTTTTTTTTCATTTTCGTGACACAAAAACAGTGACCCCGGTCATGCCGAACTATCGACATTCTGGACAGGCCTAAAAAAACATTTTAAAACCATTTTCACAAAAAATTGCAGATTTCTATTTTGTCCCTAAAAACGATGACTCCGATCATGCCGAAAAAGCGACATTCTGGACAGGCCTAAAAAAAAATTTAAAACCATTTTCACCAAAAATGGCTGTTTTTTTTTTCTTCATTTTTTGACACAAAAACGAATACTCTGATCATGCCGAACTAGCGACATTTTGGACAGGCCTAAAAAAAAAGCATTTTAGAACCATTTTCAAAAAAAAAGCTCAGAATTCTTTTTTTCATTTTTTGACACAAAAACAGTGACCCCGGTCATGCCGAACTATCGACATTCTGGACAGGCCTAAAAAAAAACCTAAAAAACATTTTCACCAAAAATGGCTGATTTTTTTTTCTTCATTTTTTGACACAAAAACAGTGACCCCGGTCATACCAAACTATCGACATTCTGGACATGCCTAAAAAAACATTTTAAAACCATTTTCACAAAAAATTGCAGATTTCTATTTTGTCCCTAAAAACGATGACTCCGATCATGCCGAAAAAGCGACATTCTGGACAGGTCTAAAAAAAAAATTTAAAACCATTTTCACAAAAAATTGCAGATTTCTATTTTGTCCCTAAAAACGATGACTCCGATCATGCCGAACTAGCGACATTTTGGACAGGCCTAAAAAAAAAGCATTTTAGAACCATTTTCAAAAAAAAAGCTCAGAATGCTTTTTTTCATTTTTTGACACAAAAACAGTGACTCCGGTCATGCCGAACTATCGACATTCTGGACAGGCCTAAAAAAAACATTTTAAAACCATTTTCACAAAAAATTGCAGATTTCTATTTTGTCCCTAAAAACGATGACTCCGATCATGCCGAAGAAGCGACATTCTGGCCAGGCCTAAAAAAAAATTTAAGAACCATTTTCACAAAAAATTGCAGATTTCTATTTTGTCCCTAAAAACGATGACTCCGATCATGCCGAAAAAGCGACATTCTGGACAGGCCGACAAAAATTTTTTTAGAACCATTTTCACAAAAAATTGCAGATATTTTTTTCTCATTTTCGTGACACAAAAACAGTGACCCCGGTCATCCCGAACTATCGACATTCTGGACAGGCCTAAAAAAAACATTTTAAAACCATTTTCACAAAAAATTGTAGATTTCTATTTTTGTCACCAAAAACGATGACTCCGATCATGCCGAACTAGCGACATTTTGGACAGGCCTAAAAAAAAAGCATTTTAGAACCATTTTCAAAAAAAAAGCTCAGAATTCTTTTTTTCAGTTTTTGACACAAAAACAGTGACCCCGGTCATGCCGAACTATCGACATTCTGGACAGGCCTAAAAAAAATTTTAAAAACCATTTTCACCAAAAATGGCTGATTTTTTTCTTCATTTTTTGACACAAAAACAGTGACCCCGGTCATACCGAACTATCGACATTCTGGACATGCCTAAAAAAACATTGTAAAACCATTTTCACAAAAAATTGCAGATTCCTATTTTGTCCCTAAAAACGATGACTCCGATCATGCCGAAAAAGCGACATTCTGGACAGGTCTAAAAAAAATGTTTAAAACCATTTTCACCAAAAATTGCTGATTTTTTTTTTTTCATTTTCGTGACACAAAAACAGTGACCCCGGTCATGCCGAACTATCGACATTCTGGACAGGCCTAAAAAAACATTTTAAAACCATTTTCACAAAAAATTGCAGATTTCAATTTTGTCCCTAAAAACGGTGACTCCGATCATGCCGAAAAAGCGACATTCTGGACAGGCCTAAAAAAAAAATTTAAAACCATTTTCACCAAAAATGGCTGATTTTTTTCTTCATTTTTTGACACAAAAACAGTGACCCCGGTCATACCGAACTATCGACATTCTGGACATGCCTAAAAAAACATTGTAAAACCATTTTCACAAAAAATTGCAGATTTCTATTTTGTCCCTAAAAACGATGACTCCGATCATGCCGAAAAAGCGACATTCTGGACAGGCCTAAAAAAAAACCTAAAAAACATTTTCACCAAAAATGGCTGATTTTTTTTTCTTCATTTTTTGACACAAAAACAGTGACCCCGGTCATACCAAACTATCGACATTCTGGACATGCCTAAAAAAACATTTTAAAACCATTTTCACAAAAAATTGCAGATTTCTATTTTGTCCCTAAAAACGATGACTCCGATCATGCCGAAAAAGCGACATTCTGGACAGGCCTAAAAAATTTTTTTTAAACCATTTTCACCAAAAATTGCTGATTTTTTTTCTTCATTTTCGTGACACAAAAACAGTGACCCCGGTCATGCCGAACTATCGACATTCTGGACAGGCCTAAAAAAAACATTTTAAAACCATTTTCACAAAAAATTGCAGATTTCTATTTTGTCCCTAAAAACGATGACTCCGATCATGCCGAAAAAGCGACATTCTGGACAGGTCTAAAAAAAATTTTTAAAACCATTTTCACCAAAAATTGCTGATTTTTTTTCTTCATTTTCGTGACACAAAAACAGTGACCCCGGTCATGCCGAACTATCGACATTCTGGACAGGCCTAAAAAAAACATTTTAAAACCATTTTCACCAAAAATTGTAGATTTCTATTTTGTCCCTAAAAACGGTGACTCCGATCATGCCGAAAAAGCGACATTATGGACAGGCCTAAAAAAAAATTTTAGAACCATTTTCACAAAAAATTGCAGATATTTTTTTTTCATTTTCGTGACACAAAAACAGTGACCCCGGTCATGCCGAACTATCGACATTCTGGACAGGCCTAAAAAAAACATTTTAAAACCATTTTCACAAAAAATTGTAGATTTCTATTTTTGTCACCAAAAACGATGACTCCGATCATGCCGAACTAGCGACATTTTGGACAGGCCTAAAAAAAAAGCATTTTAGAACCATTTTCAAAAAAAAAGCTCAGAATTCTTTTTTTCATTTTTTGACACAAAAACAGTGACCCCGGTCATGCCGAACTATCGACATTCTGGACAGGCCTAAAAAAACATTTTAAAACCATTTTCACAAAAAATTGCAGATTTCTATTTTGTCCCTAAAAACGGTGACTCCGATCATGCCGAAAAAGCGACATTCTGGACAGGCCTAAAAAAAAATTTTAGAACCATTTTCACAAAAAATTGATGATATTTTTTTTTCATTTTCGTGACACAAAAACAGTGACCCCGGTCATGCCGAACTATCGACATTCTGGACAGGCCTAAAAAAAACATTTTAAAACCATTTTCACAAAAAATTGTAGATTTCTATTTTTGTCACCAAAAACGATGACTCCGATCATGCCGAACTAGCGACATTTTGGACAGGCCTAAAAAAAAAGCATTTTAGAACCATTTTCAAAAAAAAAGCTCAGAATTCTTTTTTTCATTTTTTGACACAAAAAAAGTGAACCCGATCATGCCGAACTAGCGACATTTTGGACAGGCCTAAAAAAAAAGCATTTTAGAACCATTTTCAAAAAAAAAGCTCAGAATGCTTTTTTTCATTTTTTGACACAAAAACAGTGACTCCGGTCATGCCGAACTATCGACATTCTGGACAGGCCTAAAAAAAACATTTTAAAACCATTTTCACAAAAAATTGCAGATTTCTATTTTGTCCCTAAAAACGATGACTCCGATCATGCCGAAAAAGCGACATTCTGGACAGGTCTAAAAAAAATTTTTAAAACCATTTTCACCAAAAATTGCTGATTTTTTTTCTTCATTTTCGTGACACAAAAACAGTGACCCCGGTCATGCCGAACTATCGACATTCTGGACAGGCCTAAAAAAAACATTTTAAAACCATTTTCACCAAAAATTGTAGATTTCTATTTTGTCCCTAAAAACGGTGACTCCGATCATGCCGAAAAAGCGACATTATGGACAGGCCTAAAAAAAAATTTTAGAACCATTTTCACAAAAAATTGCAGATATTTTTTTTTCATTTTCGTGACACAAAAACAGTGACCCCGGTCATGCCGAACTATCGACATTCTGGACAGGCCTAAAAAAAACATTTTAAAACCATTTTCACAAAAAATTGTAGATTTCTATTTTTGTCACCAAAAACGATGACTCCGATCATGCCGAACTAGCGACATTTTGGACAGGCCTAAAAAAAAAGCATTTTAGAACCATTTTCAAAAAAAAAGCTCAGAATTCTTTTTTTCATTTTTTGACACAAAAACAGTGACCCCGGTCATGCCGAACTATCGACATTCTGGACAGGCCTAAAAAAACATTTTAAAACCATTTTCACAAAAAATTGCAGATTTCTATTTTGTCCCTAAAAACGGTGACTCCGATCATGCCGAAAAAGCGACATTCTGGACAGGCCTAAAAAAAAATTTTAGAACCATTTTCACAAAAAATTGATGATATTTTTTTTTCATTTTCGTGACACAAAAACAGTGACCCCGGTCATGCCGAACTATCGACATTCTGGACAGGCCTAAAAAAAACATTTTAAAACCATTTTCACAAAAAATTGTAGATTTCTATTTTTGTCACCAAAAACGATGACTCCGATCATGCCGAACTAGCGACATTTTGGACAGGCCTAAAAAAAAAGCATTTTAGAACCATTTTCAAAAAAAAAGCTCAGAATTCTTTTTTTCATTTTTTGACACAAAAAAAGTGAACCCGATCATGCCGAACTAGCGACATTTTGGACAGGCCTAAAAAAAAAGCATTTTAGAACCATTTTCAAAAAAAAAGCTCAGAATGCTTTTTTTCATTTTTTGACACAAAAACAGTGACTCCGGTCATGCCGAACTATCGACATTCTGGACAGGCCTAAAAAAAACATTTTAAAACCATTTTCACAAAAAATTGCAGATTTCTATTTTGTCCCTAAAAACGTTGACTCCGATCATGCCGAAGAAGCGACATTCTGGCCAGGCCTAAAAAAAATGTAAGAACCATTTTCACAAAAAATTGCAGATTTCTATTTTGTCCCTAAAAACGATGACTCCGATCATGCCGAAAAAGCGACATTCTGGACAGGCCTAAAATTTTTTTTTTTTAACCATTTTCACCAAAAATTGCTGATATTTTTTTTTCATTTTCGTGACACAAAAACAGTGACCCCGGTCATGCGGAACTATCGACATTCTGGACAGGCCTAAAAAAAACATTTTAAAACCATTTTCACAAAAAATTGCAGATTTCTATTTTGTCCCTAAAAACGATGACTCCGATCATGCCGAAAAAGCGACATTCTGGACAGGTCTAAAAAAAAATTTTAAAACCATTTTCACCAAAAATTGCTGATTTTTTTTCTTCATTTTCGTGACACAAAAACAGTGACCCCGGTCATGCCGAACTATCGACATTCTGGACAGGCCTAAAAAAAACATTTTAAAACCATTTTCACAAAAAATTGCAGATTTCTATTTTGTCCCTAAAAACGATGACTCCGATCATGCCGAAAAAGCGACATTCTGGACAGGTCTAAAAAAAATTTTTAAAACCATTTTCACCAAAAATTGCTGATTTTTTTTCTTCATTTTCGTGACACAAAAACAGTGACCCCGGTCATGCCGAACTATCGACATTCTGGACAGGCCTAAAAAAAACATTTTAAAACCATTTTCACAAAAAATTGCAGATTTCTATTTTGTCCCTAAAAACGATGACTCCGATCATGGCGAAAAAGCAACATTCTGGACATGCCTAAAAAAAAAATGTAGAACCATCTTCACAAAAAATTGCAGATATTTTTTTCTCATTTTCGTGACACAAATACAGTGACCCCGGTCATGACGAACTATCGACATTCTGGACAGGCCTAAAAAAAACATTTTAAAACCATTTTCACCAAAAATTGCAGATTTCTATTTTGTCCCTAAAAACGATGACTCCGATCATGCCGAAAAAGCGACATTCTGGACAGGCCTAAAAAAAAATTTAAAAACCATTTTCACCAAAAATGGCTGATTTTTTTTTCTTCATTTTCGTGACACAAAAACAGTGACCCCGGTCATGCCGAACTATCGACATTCTGGACAGGCCTAAAAAAAAACATTTTAAAACCATTTTCACAAAAAATTGCAGATTTCTATTTTGTCCCTAAAAACGATGACTCCGATCATGCCGAACTAGCGACATTTTGGACAGGCCTAGAAAAAAATCATTTTAGAACCATTTTCAAAAAAAAAGCTCAGAATTCTTTTTTTCATTTTTTGACACTAAAACAGTGACCCCGGTCATGCCGAACTATCGACATTCTGGACAGGCCTAAAAAAAACATTTTAAAACCATTTTCACAAAAAATTGCAGATTTCTATTTTGTCCCTAAAAACGGTGACTCCGATCATGCCGAAAAAGCGACATTCTGGACAGGCCTAAAAAAAAAATTTAGAACCATTTTCACAAAAAATTGCAGATATTTTTTTTTCATTTTTGTGACACAAAAACAGTGACCCCGGTCATGCCGAACTATCGACATTCTGGACAGGCCTAAAAAAAACATTTTAAAACCATTTTCACAAAAAATTGTAGATTTCTATTTTTGTCACCAAAAACGATGACTCCGATCATGCCGAACTAGCGACATTTTGGACAGGCCTAAAAAAAAAGAATTTTAGAACCATTTTCAAAAAAAAAGCTCAGAATTCTTTTTTTCATTTTTTGACACAAAAACAGTGACCCCGGTCATGCAGAACTATTGACATTCTGGACAGGCCTAAAAAACATTTTAAAACCATTTTCACCAAAAATTGCAGATTTCTATTTTGTCCCTAAAAACGATGACTCCGATCATGCCGAAAAAGCGACATTCTGGACAGGCCTAAAATTTTTTTTTTTAACCATTTTCACAAAAAATTGCTGATATTTTTTTTTCATTTTCGTGACACAAAAACAGTGACCCCGGTCATGCGGAACTATCGACATTCTGGACAGGCCTAAAAAAAACATTTTAAAACCATTTTCACAAAAAATTGCAGATTTCTATTTTGTCCCTAAAAACGATGACTCCGATCATGCCGAAAAAGCGACATTCTGGACAGGTCTAAAAAAAATTTTTAAAACCATTTTCACCAAAAATTGCTGATTTTTTTTCTTCATTTTCGTGACACAAAAACAGTGACCCCGGTCATGCCGAACTATCGACATTCTGGACAGGCCTAAAAAAAACATTTTAAAACCATTTTCACAAAAAATTGCAGATTTCTATTTTGTCCCTAAAAACGATGACTCCGATCATGCCGAAAAAGCGACATTCTGGACAGGTCTAAAAAAAATTTTTAAAACCATTTTCACCAAAAATTGCTGATTTTTTTTCTTCATTTTCGTGACACAAAAACAGTGACCCCGGTCATGCCGAACTATCGACATTCTGGACAGGTCTAAAAAAAACATTTTAAAACCATTTTCACAAAAAATTGTAGATTTCTATTTTTGTCACCAAAAACGATGACTCCGATCATGCCGAACTAGCGACATTTTGGACAGGCCTAAAAAAAAAGCATTTTAGAACCATTTTCAAAAAAAAAGTTCAGAATTCTTTTTTTCATTTTTTGACACAAAAACAGTGACCCCGGTCATGCAGAACTATCGACATTCTGGACAGGCCTTAAAAAAACATTTTAAAACCATTTTCACCAAAAATTGCAGATTTCTATTTTGTCCATAAAAACGTTGACTCCGATCATGCCGAAAAAGCGACATTCTGGACAGGCCTAAAAAAAATTTTTGTAACCATTTTCACAAAAAATTGCTGATATTTTTTTTTCATTTTCGTGACACAAAAACAGTGACCCCGGTCATGCAGAACTATCGACATTCTGGACAGGCCTAAAAAACATTTTAAAACCATTTTCACAAAAATTGCAGATTTCTATTTTGTCCCTAAAAACGATGACTCCGATCATGCCGAAAAAGCGACATTCTGGACAGGTCTAAAAAAAAATTTAAAAACCATTTTCACCAAAAATTGCTGATTTTTTTTTCTTCATTTTCGTGACACAAAAACAGTGACCCCGGTCATGCCGAACTATCGACATTCTGGACAAGCCTAAAAAAAACATTTTAAAACCTTTTTCACAAAAAATTGCAGATTTCTATTTTGTCCCTAAAAATGATGACTCCGATCATGCCGAAAAAGCGACATTCTGGACAGGCCTAAAAAAAAAATGTAGAACCATCTTCACAAAAAATTGCAGATATTTTTTTCTCATTTTCGTGACACAAAAACAGTGACCCCGGTCATGACGAACTATCGACATTCTGGACAGGCCTAAAAAAAACATTTTAAAACCTTTTTCACCAAAAATTGCAGATTTCTATTTTGTCCCTAAAAATGATGACTCCGATCATGCCGAAAAAGCGACATTCTGGACAGGCCTAAAAAAAAATTTAAAAACCATTTTCACCAAAAATGGCTGATTTTTTTTTCTTCATTTTCGTGACACAAAAACAGTGACCCCGGTCATGCCGAACTATCGACATTCTGGACAGGCCTAAAAAAAACATTTTAAAACCATTTTCACAAAAAATTGCAGATTTCTATTTTGTCCCTAAAAACGATGACTCCGATCATGCCGAAAAAGCGACATTCTGGACAGGCCTAAAAAAATTTTTTAGATACATTTTCACAAAAAATTGCAGATATTTTTTTTTCATTTTCGTGACACAAAAACAGTGACCCCGGTCATGCCGAACTATCGACATTCTGGACAGGCCTAAAAAAAACATTTTAAAACCATTTTCACAAAAAATTGTAGATTTCTATTTTTGTCACCAAAAACGATGACTCCGATCATGCCGAACTAGCGACATTTTGGACAGGCCTAAAAAAAAAGAATTTTAGAACCATTTTCAAAAAAAAAGCTCAGAATTCTTTTTTTCATTTTTTGACACAAAAACAGTGACCCCGGTCATGCAGAACTATCGACATTCTGGACAGGCCTAAAAAACATTTTAAAACCATTTTCACCAAAAATTGCAGATTTCTATTTTGTCCCTAAAAACGATGACTCCGATCATGCCGAAAAAGCGACATTCTGGACAGGCCTAAAAATTTTTTTTTTTAACCATTTTCACCAAAAATTGCTGATATTTTTTTTTCATTTTCGTGACACAAAAACAGTGACCCCGGTCATGCGGAACTATCGACATTCTGGACAGGCCTAAAAAAAACATTTTAAAACCATTTTCACAAAAAATTGCAGATTTCTATTTTGTCCCTAAAAACGATGACTCCGATCATGCCGAAAAAGCGACATTCTGGACAGGTCTAAAAAAAATTTTTAAAACCATTTTCACCAAAAATTGCTGATTTTTTTTCTTCATTTTCGTGACACAAAAACAGTGACCCCGGTCATGCCGAACTATCGACATTCTGGACAGGCCTAAAAAAAACATTTTAAAACCATTTTCACAAAAAATTGCAGATTTCTATTTTGTCCCTAAAAACGATGACTCCGATCATGCCGAAAAAGCGACATTCTGGACAGGTCTAAAAAAAAATTTTAAAACCATTTTCACCAAAAATTGCTGATTTTTTTTCTTCATTTTCGTGACACAAAAACAGTGACCCCGGTCATGCCGAACTATCGACATTCTGGACAGGCCTAAAAAAAACATTTTAAAACCATTTTCACAAAAAATTGCAGATTTCTATTTTGTCCCTAAAAACGATGACTCCGATCATGGCGAAAAAGCAACATTCTGGACATGCCTAAAAAAAAAATGTAGAACCATCTTCACAAAAAATTGCAGATATTTTTTTCTCATTTTCGTGACACAAATACAGTGACCCCGGTCATGACGAACTATCGACATTCTGGACAGGCCTAAAAAAAACATTTTAAAACCATTTTCACCAAAAATTGCAGATTTCTATTTTGTCCCTAAAAACGATGACTCCGATCATGCCGAAAAAGCGACATTCTGGACAGGCCTAAAAAAAAATTTAAAAACCATTTTCACCAAAAATGGCTGATTTTTTTTTCTTCATTTTCGTGACACAAAAACAGTGACCCCGGTCATGCCGAACTATCGACATTCTGGACAGGCCTAAAAAAAAACATTTTAAAACCATTTTCACAAAAAATTGCAGATTTCTATTTTGTCCCTAAAAACGATGACTCCGATCATGCCGAACTAGCGACATTTTGGACAGGCCTAGAAAAAAATCATTTTAGAACCATTTTCAAAAAAAAAGCTCAGAATTCTTTTTTTCATTTTTTGACACTAAAACAGTGACCCCGGTCATGCCGAACTATCGACATTCTGGACAGGCCTAAAAAAAACATTTTAAAACCATTTTCACAAAAAATTGCAGATTTCTATTTTGTCCCTAAAAACGGTGACTCCGATCATGCCGAAAAAGCGACATTCTGGACAGGCCTAAAAAAAAAATTTAGAACCATTTTCACAAAAAATTGCAGATATTTTTTTTTCATTTTTGTGACACAAAAACAGTGACCCCGGTCATGCCGAACTATCGACATTCTGGACAGGCCTAAAAAAAACATTTTAAAACCATTTTCACAAAAAATTGTAGATTTCTATTTTTGTCACCAAAAACGATGACTCCGATCATGCCGAACTAGCGACATTTTGGACAGGCCTAAAAAAAAAGAATTTTAGAACCATTTTCAAAAAAAAAGCTCAGAATTCTTTTTTTCATTTTTTGACACAAAAACAGTGACCCCGGTCATGCAGAACTATTGACATTCTGGACAGGCCTAAAAAACATTTTAAAACCATTTTCACCAAAAATTGCAGATTTCTATTTTGTCCATAAAAACGTTGACTCCGATCATGCCGAAAAAGCGACATTCTGGACAGGCCTAAAATTTTTTTTTTTAACCATTTTCACAAAAAATTGCTGATATTTTTTTTTCATTTTCGTGACACAAAAACAGTGACCCCGGTCATGCGGAACTATCGACATTCTGGACAGGCCTAAAAAAAACATTTTAAAACCATTTTCACAAAAAATTGCAGATTTCTATTTTGTCCCTAAAAACGATGACTCCGATCATGCCGAAAAAGCGACATTCTGGACAGGTCTAAAAAAATTTTTTAAAACCATTTTCACCAAAAATTGCTGATTTTTTTTCTTCATTTTCGTGACACAAAAACAGTGACCCCGGTCATGCCGAACTATCGACATTCTGGACAGGCCTAAAAAAAACATTTTAAAACCATTTTCACAAAAAATTGCAGATTTCTATTTTGTCCCTAAAAACGATGACTCCGATCATGCCGAAAAAGCGACATTCTGGACAGGTCTAAAAAAATTTTTTAAAACCATTTTCACCAAAAATTGCTGATTTTTTTTCTTCATTTTCGTGACACAAAAACAGTGACCCCGGTCATGCCGAACTATCGACATTCTGGACAGGTCTAAAAAAAACATTTTAAAACCATTTTCACAAAAAATTGTAGATTTCTATTTTTGTCACCAAAAACGATGACTCCGATCATGCCGAACTAGCGACATTTTGGACAGGCCTAAAAAAAAAGCATTTTAGAACCATTTTCAAAAAAAAAGTTCAGAATTCTTTTTTTCATTTTTTGACACAAAAACAGTGACCCCGGTCATGCAGAACTATCGACATTCTGGACAGGCCTTAAAAAAACATTTTAAAACCATTTTCACCAAAAATTGCAGATTTCTATTTTGTCCATAAAAACGTTGACTCCGATCATGCCGAAAAAGCGACATTCTGGACAGGCCTAAAAAAAAATTTTGTAACCATTTTCACAAAAAATTGCTGATATTTTTTTTTCATTTTCGTGACACAAAAACAGTGACCCCGGTCATGCAGAACTATCGACATTCTGGACAGGCCTAAAAAACATTTTAAAACCATTTTCACAAAAATTGCAGATTTCTATTTTGTCCCTAAAAACGATGACTCCGATCATGCCGAAAAAGCGACATTCTGGACAGGTCTAAAAAAAAATTTTAAAACCATTTTCACCAAAAATTGCTGATTTTTTTTTCTTCATTTTCGTGACACAAAAACAGTGACCCCGGTCATGCCGAACTATCGACATTCTGGACAAGCCTAAAAAAAACATTTTAAAACCTTTTTCACAAAAAATTGCAGATTTCTATTTTGTCCCTAAAAATGATGACTCCGATCATGCCGAAAAAGCGACATTCTGGACAGGCCTAAAAAAAAAATGTAGAACCATCTTCACAAAAAATTGCAGATATTTTTTTCTCATTTTCGTGACACAAAAACAGTGACCCCGGTCATGACGAACTATCGACATTCTGGACAGGCCTAAAAAAAACATTTTAAAACCTTTTTCACCAAAAATTGCAGATTTCTATTTTGTCCCTAAAAATGATGACTCCGATCATGCCGAAAAAGCGACATTCTGGACAGGCCTAAAAAAAAATTTAAAAACCATTTTCACCAAAAATGGCTGATTTTTTTTTCTTCATTTTCGTGACACAAAAACAGTGACCCCGGTCATGCCGAACTATCGACATTCTGGACAGGCCTAAAAAAAACATTTTAAAACCATTTTCACAAAAAATTGCAGATTTCTATTTTGTCCCTAAAAACGATGACTCCGATCATGCCGAAAAAGCGACATTCTGGACAGGCCTAAAAAAATTTTTTAGATACATTTTCACAAAAAATTGCAGATATTTTTTTTTCATTTTCGTGACACAACAACAGTGACCCCGGTCATGCCGAACTATCGACATTCTGGACAGGCCTAAAAAAAACATTTTAAAACCATTTTCACAAAAAATTGTAGATTTCTATTTTTGTCACCAAAAACGATGACTCCGATCATGCCGAACTAGCGACATTTTGGACAGGCCTAAAAAAAAAGAATTTTAGAACCATTTTCAAAAAAAAAGCTCAGAATTCTTTTTTTCATTTTTTGACACAAAAACAGTGACCCCGGTCATGCAGAACTATCGACATTCTGGACAGGCCTAAAAAACATTTTAAAACCATTTTCACCAAAAATTGCAGATTTCTATTTTGTCCATAAAAACGTTGACTCCGATCATGCCGAAGAAACGACATTCTGGCCAGGCCTAAAAAAAAATTTAAGAACCATTTTCACCAAAAATTGCAGATTTCTATTTTGTCCCTAAAAACGATGACTCCGATCATGCCGAAAAAGCGACATTCTGGACAGGTCTAAAAAAATTTTTTAAAACCATTTTCACCAAAAATTGCTGATTTTTTTTTCTTCATTTTCGTGACACAAAAACAGTGACCCCGGTTATGCCGAACTAGCGACATTCTGGACAGGCCTGAAAAAAAACATTTTAAAACCATTTTCACAAAAAATTGCAGATTTCTATTTTGTCCCTAAAAACGATGACTCCGATCATGCCGAAAAAGCGACATTCTGGACAGGCCTAAAAAAAAATTTTTAGAACCATTTTCACAAAAAATTGCAGATATTTTTTTTTCATTTTCGTGACACAAAAACAGTGACCCCGGTCATGCCGAACTATCGACATTCTGGACAGGCCTAAAAAAACATTTTAAAACCATTTTCACAAAAAATTGCAGATTTCTATTTTGTCCCTAAAAACGATGACTCCGATCATGCCGAAAAAGCGACATTCTGGACAGGCCTAAAAAAAAAATTTTAGAACCATTTTCACAAAAAATTGCAGATATTTTTTTCTCATTTTCGTGACACAAAAACAGTGACCCCGATCATGCCGAAAAGCGACATTCTGGACAGGCCTAAAAAAAAAATTAAAAACCATTTTCACCAAAAATGGCAGATTTTTTTTTCTTCATTTTTTGACACAAAAACAGTGACCCCGGTCATACCGAACTATCGACATTCTGGACATGCCTAAAAAAACATTGTAAAACCATTTTCACAAAAAATTGCAGATTTCTATTTTGTCCCTAAAAACGATGACTCCGATCATGCCGAAAAAGCGACATTCTGGACAGGCCTAAAAAAAAAATTTTAGAACCATTTTCACAAAAAATTGCTGATATTTTTTTTTCATTTTCGTGACACAAAAACAGTGACCCCGGTCATGCCGAACTATCGACATTCTGGACAGGCCTAAAAAAACATTTTAAAACCATTTTCACAAAAAATTGCAGATTTCTATTTTGTCCCTAAAAACGATGACTCCGATCATGCCGAAAAAGCGACATTCTGGACACGGCAAAAAAAAATTTTTAAAACCATTTTCACCAAAAATGGCTGGTTTTTTTTTCTTCATTTTTTTTTTCACAAAAACAGTGACCCCGGTCATGCCGAACTAGCGACATTCTGGACAGGCCTAAAAAAAACATTTTAAAACCATTTTCACAAAAAATTGTAGATTTCTATTTTTGTCACCAAAAACGAATACTCTGATCATGCCGAACTAGCGACATTTTGGACAGGCCTAAAAAAAAGCATTTTAGAACCATTTTCCAAAAAAAAGCTCCGAATTCTTTTTTTCATTTTTTTACACAAAAACAGTGACCCCGGTCATGCCGAACTATCGACATTCTGGACAGGCCTAAAAAACATTTTAAAACCATTTTCACAAAAATTGCAGATTTCTATTTTGTCCCTAAAAACGATGACTCCGATCATGCCGAAAAGCGACATTCTGGACAGGCCTAAAAAACATTTTAAAACCATTTTCACAAAAATTGCAGATTTCTATTTTGTCCCTAAAAACGATGACTCCGATCATGCCGAAAAAGCGACATTCTGGACAGGTCTAAAAAATTTTTTTAAAACCATTTTCACCAAAAATTGCTGATTTTTTTTTCTTCATTTTTTGACACAAAAACAGTGACCCCGGTCATACCGAACTTTCGACATTATGGACAGGCCTAAAAAAAACATTTTAAAACCATTTTCACAAAAAATTGCAGATTTCTATTTTGTCCCTAAAAACGATGACTCCGATCATGCCGAAAAAGCAACATTCTGGACAGGCCTAAAAAAAAAATGTTGAACCATTTTCACAAAAAATTGCAGATATTTTTTTCTCATTTTCGTGACACAAAAACAGTGACCCCGATCATGCCGAAAAGCGACATTCTGGACAGGCCTAAAAAAAAAATTAAAAACCATTTTCACCAAAAATGGCTGATTTTTTTTTCTTCATTTTTTGACACAAAAACAGTGACCCCGGTCATACCGAACTATCGACATTCTGGACATGCCTAAAAAAACATTGTAAAACCATTTTCACAAAAAATTGCAGATTTCTATTTTGTCCCTAAAAACGATGACTCCGATCATGCCGAAAAAGCGACATTCTGGACAGGTCTAAAAAAAATTTTTAAAACCATTTTCACCAAAAATTGCTGATTTTTTTTTCTTCATTTTCGTGACACAAAAACAGTGACCCCGGTTATGCCGAACTAGCGACATTCTGGACAGGCCTGAAAAAAACATTTTAAAACCATTTTCACAAAAAATTGCAGATTTCTATTTTGTCCCTAAAAACGATGACTCCGATCATGCCGAAAAAGCGACATTCTGGACAGGCCTAAAAAAAAAATTTTAGAAACATTTTCACAAAAAATTGCTGATATTTTTTTTTCATTTTCGTGACACAAAAACAGTGACCCCGGTCATGCCGAACTATCGACATTCTGGACAGGCCTAAAAAAACATTTTAAAACCATTTTCACAAAAAATTGCAGATTTCTATTTTGTCCCTAAAAACGATGACTCCGATCATGCCGAAAAAGCGACATTCTGGACACGGCAAAAAAAAATTTTTAAAACCATTTTCACCAAAAATGGCTGTTTTTTTTTTCTTCATTTTTTTTCACAAAAACAGTGACCCCGGTCATGCCGAACTAGCGACATTCTGGACAGGCCTAAAAAAAACATTTTAAAACCATTTTCACAAAAAATTGTAGATTTCTATTTTTGTCACCAAAAACGATGACTCCGATCATGCCGAACTAGCGACATTTTGGACAGGCCTAAAAAAAAAGCATTTTAGAACCATTTTCACAAAAAATTGCAGATTTCTATTTTGTCCCTAAAAAAGTTGACTCCGATCATGCCGAAAAAGCGACATTCTGGACAGGCCTAAAAAAAAATTTTTGAACCATTTTCACAAAAAATTGCAGATATTTTTTTTTCATTTTCGTGACACAAAAACAGTGACCCCGGTCATGCCGAACTATCGACATTCTGGACAGGCCTAAAAATCATTTTAAAAACATTTTCACAAAAAATTGCAGATTTCTATTTTGTCCCTAAAAACGATGACTCCGATCATGCCGAAGAAGCGACATTCTGGCCAGGCCTAAAAAAAAATTTAAGAACCATTTTCACAAAAAATTGCAGATTTCTATTTTGTCCCTAAAAACGATGACTCCGATCATGCCGAAAAAGCGACATTCTGGACAGGCCGACAAAAATTTTTTTAGAACCATTTTCACAAAAAATTGCAGATATTTTTTTCTCATTTTCGTGACACAAAAACAGTGACCCCGGTCATCCCGAACTATCGACATTCTGGACAGGCCTAAAAAAAACATTTTAAAACCATTTTCACAAAAAATTGTAGATTTCTATTTTTGTCACCAAAAACGATGACTCCGATCATGCCGAACTAGCGACATTTTGGACAGGCCTAAAAAAAAAGCATTTTAGAACCATTTTCAAAAAAAAAGCTCAGAATTCTTTTTTTCATTTTTTGACACAAAAACAGTGACCCCGGTCATGCCGAACTATCGACATTCTGGACAGGCCTAAAAAAACATTGTAAAACCATTTTCACAAAAAATTGCAGATTCCTATTTTGTCCCTAAAAACGATGACTCCGATCATGCCGAAAAAACGACATTCTGGACAGGCCAAAAAAAAAAATGTAGAACCATTTTCACAAAAAATTGCAGATATTTTTTTCTCATTTTCGTGACACAAAAACAGTGACCCCGGTCATGCCGAACTATCGACATTCTGGACAGGCCTAAAAAAAACATTTTAAAACCATTTTCACCAAAAATTGCAGATTTCTATTTTGTCCCTAAAAACGATGACTCCGATCATGCCGAAAAAGCGACATTCTGGACAGGTCTAAAAAAAAATTTGAAAACCATTTTCACCAAAAATTGCTGATTTTTTTTTCTTCATTTTCGTGACACAAAAACAGTGACCCCGGTTATGCCGAACTAGCGACATTCTGGACAGGCCTGAAAAAAACATTTTAAAACCATTTTCACAAAAAATTGCAGATTTCTATTTTGTCCCTAAAAACGATGACTCCGATCATGCCGAAAAAGCGACATTCTGGACAGGCCTAAAAAAAAATTTTTAGAACCATTTTCACAAAAAATTGCAGATATTTTTTTTTCATTTTCGTGACACAAAAACAGTGACCCCGGTCATGCCGAACTATCGACATTCTGGACAGGCCTAAAAAAACATTTTAAAACCATTTTCACAAAAAATTGCAGATTTCTATTTTGTCCCTAAAAACGATGACTCCGATCATGCCGAAAAAGCGACATTCTGGACAGGCCTAAAAAAAAAATTTTAGAACCATTTTCACAAAAAATTGCAGATATTTTTTTTTCATTTTCGTGACACAAAAACAGTGACCCTGGTCATGCCGAACTATCGACATTCTGGACAGGCCTAAAAAAACATTTTAAAACCATTTTCACAAAAAATTGCAGATTTCTATTTTGTCCCTAAAAACGATGACTCCGATCATGCCGAAAAAGCGACATTCTGGACAGGCCTAAAATGTTATTAAAAAACCATTTTCACCAAAAATTGCTGATTTTTTTTTCTTCATTTTCGTGACACAAAAACAGTGACCCCGGTCATGCCGAACTATCGACATTATGGACAGGCCTAAAAAAAACATTTTAAAACCATTTTCACCAAAAATTGCAGATTTCTATTTTGTCCCTAAAAACAATGACTCCGATCATGCCGAAAAAGCGACATTCTGGACAGGTCAAAAAAAAATTTTTAAAACCATTTTCACCAAAAATTGCTGATTTTTTTTTCTTCATTTTCGTGACACAAAAACAGTGACCCCGGTCATGCCGAACTAGCGACATTCTGGACAGGCCTAAAAAAAAACATTTTAAAACCATTTTCACAAAAAATTGTAGATTTCTATTTTTGTCACCAAAAACGAATACTCTGATCATGCCGAACTAGCGACATTTTGGACAGGCCTAAAAAAAAAGCATTTTAGAACCATTTTCAAAAAAAAAGCTCAGAATTCTTTTTTTCATTTTTTGACACAAAAACAGTGACCCCGGTCATGCCGAACTATCGACATTCTGGACAGGCCTAAAAAAACATTTTAAAACCATTTTCACAAAAAATTGCAGATTTCTATTTTGTCCCTAAAAACGGTGACTCCGATCATGCCGAAAAAGCGACATTCTGGACAGGCCTAAAAAAAAAATTTAGAACCATTTTCACAAAAAATTGCTGATATTTTTTTTTCATTTTTTTACACAAAAACAGTGACCCCGGTCATGCCGAACTATCGACATTCTGGACAGGCCTAAAAAACATTTTAAAACCATTTTCACAAAAATTGCAGATTTCTATTTTGTCCCTAAAAACGATGACTCCGATCATGCCGAAAAGCGACATTCTGGACAGGCCTAAAAAAAAAATTAAAAACCATTTTCACCAAAAATGGCAGATTTTTTTTTCTTCATTTTTTGACACAAAAACAGTGACCCCGGTCATACCGAACTATCGACATTATGGACAGGCCTAAAAAAAAACATTTTAAAACCATTTTCACAAGAAATTGCAGATTTCTATTTTGTCCCTAAAAACGATGACTCCGATCATGCCGAAAAAGCAACATTCTGGACAGGCCTAAAAAAAAAATGTTGAACCATTTTCACAAAAAATTGCAGATATTTTTTTCTCATTTTCGTGACACAAAAACAGTGACCCCGATCATGCCGAAAAGCGACATTCTGGACAGGCCTAAAAAAAAAATGTAAAACCATTTTCACAAAAATGGCTGATTTTTTTTTCTTCATTTTTTGACACAAAAACAGTGACCCCGGTCATACCGAACTATCGACATTATGGACAGGCCTAAAAAAAAACATTTTAAAACCATTTTCACAAAAAATTGCAGATTTCTATTTTGTCCCTAAAAACGATGACTCCGATCATGCCGAAAAAGCGACATTCTGGACAGGTCTAAAAAAAATTTTTAAAACCATTTTCACCAAAAATTGCTGATTTTTTTTTCTTCATTTTTTGACACAAAAACAGTGACCCCGGTCATACCGAACTATCGACATTATGGACAGGCCTAAAAAAAACATTTTAAAACCATTTCAACAAAAAATTGCAGATTTCTATTTTGTCCCTAAAAACGATGACTCCGATCATGCCGAAAAAGCAACATTCTGGACAGGCCTAAAAAAAAAATGTTGAACCATTTTCACAAAAAATTGCAGATATATTTTTCTCATTTTCGTGACACAAAAACAGTGACCCCGGTCATGCCGAACTATCGACATTCTGGACAGGCCTAAAAAAAACATTTTAAAACCATTTTCACAAAAAATTGCAGATTTCTATTTTGTCCCTAAAAACGATGACTCCGATCATGCCGAACTAGCGACATTTTGGACAGACCTAAAAAAAAAGCATTTTAGAACCATTTTCAAAAAAAAAGCTCAGAATTCTTTATTCATTTTTTGACACAAAAACAGTGACCCCGGTCATGCCGAACTATCGACATTCTGGACAGGCCTAAAAAAAACATTTTAAAACCATTTTTACAAAAAATTGCAGATTTCTATTTTGTCCCTAAAAACGGTGACTCCGATCATGCCGAAAAAGCGACATTCTGGACAGGCCTAAAAAAATTTTTTAGAACCATTTTCACAAAAAATTGCAGATATTTTTTTTTCATTTTTTGTGACACAAAAACAGTGACCCCGGTCATGCCGAACTATCGACATTCTGGACAGGCCTAAAAAAAACATTTTAAAACCATTTTCACAAAAAATTGTAGATTTCTATTTTGTCCCTAAAAACGATGACTCCGATCATGCCGAAAAAGCGACATTCTGGACAGGTCTAAATTTTTTTTTTAAAAACATTTTCACCAAAAATTGCTGCTTTTTTTTTCTTCATTTTCGTGACACAAAAACAGTGACCCCGGTTATGCCGAACTAGCGACATTCTGGACAGGCCTAAAAAAAAACATTTTAAAACCATTTTCACAAAAAATTGCAGATTTCTATTTTGTCCCTAAACACGATGACTCCGATCATGCCGAAAAAGCGACATTCTGGACAGGCCTAAAATTTTATTAAAAAACCATTTTCACCAAAAATTGCTGATTTTTTTTTCTTCATTTTCGTGACACAAAAACAGTGACCCCGGTTATGCCGAACTAGCGACATTCTGGACAGGCCTAAAAAAAAACATTTTAAAACCATTTTCACAAAAAATTGCAGATTTCTATTTTGTCCCTAAACACGATGACTCCGATCATGCCGAAAAAGCGACATTCTGGACAGGCCTAAAATTTTATTAAAAAACCATTTTCACCAAAAATTGCTGATTTTTTTTTCTTCATTTTCGTGACACAAAAACAGTGACCCCGGTTATGCCGAACTAGCGACATTCTGGACAGGCCTAAAAAAAAAGCATTTTAGAACCATTTTCAAAAAAAAAGCTCAGAATTCTTTTTTTCATTTTTTGACACAAAAACAGTGACCCCGGTCATGCCGAACTATCGACATTCTGGACAGGCCTAAAAAAAACATTTTAAAACCATTTTCACCAAAAATTGCAGATTTCTATTTTGTCCCTAAAAATGGTGACTCCGATCATGCCGAAAAAGCGACATTCTGGACAGGCCTAAAAAAAAAATTTTGAACCATTTTCACAAAAAATTGCAGATATTTTTTTTTCATTTTTTGTGACACAAAAACAGTGACCCCGGTCATGCCGAACTATCGACATTCTGGACAGGCCTAAAAAAAACATTTTAAAACCATTTTCACAAAAAATTGTAGATTTCTATTTTTGTCACCAAAAACGATGACTCCGATCATGCCGAACTAGCGACATTTTGGACAGGCCTAAAAAAAAAGCATTTTAAAACCATTTTCAAAAAAAAAGCTCAGAATTCTTTTTTTCATTTTTTGACACAAAAACAGTGACCCCGGTCATGCCGAACTATCGACATTCTGGACAGGCCTAAAAAAAAACATTTTAAAACCATTTTCACCAAAAATTGCAGATTTCTATTTTGTCCATAAAAACGTTGACTCCGATCATGCCGAAAAAGCGACATTCTGGACAGGCCTATAATTTTTTTTTTTAACCATTTTCACAAAAAATTGCTGATATTTTTTTTTCATTTTCGTGACACAAAAACATGATCACCCCGGTCATGCCGAACTATCGACATTCTGGACAGGCCTAAAAAAAACATTTTAAAACCATTTTCACAAAAAATTTTAGATTTCTATTTTTGTCACCAAAAACGAATACTCCGATCATGCCGAACTAGCGACATTCTGGACAGGCCTAAAAAAACATTTTAAAACCATTTTCACAAAAAATTGCAGATTTCTATTTTGTCCCTAAAAACGATGACTCCGATCATGCCGAAAAAGCGACATTCTGGACAGGCCTAAAATTTTATTAAAAAACCATTTTCACCAAAAATTGCTGATTTTTTTTTCTTCATTTTCGTGACACAAAAACAGTGACCCCGGTTATGCCGAACTAGCGACATTCTGGACAGGCCTAAAAAAAAAGCATTTTAGAACCATTTTCAAAAAAAAAGCTCAGAATTCTTTTTTTCATTTTTTGACACAAAAACAGTGACCCCGGTCATGCCGAACTATCGACATTCTGGACAGGCCTAAAAAAAACATTTTAAAACCATTTTCACCAAAAATTGCAGATTTCTATTTTGTCCCTAAAAACGATGACTCCGATCATGCCGAAAAAGCGACATTCTGGACAGGTCTAAAAAAAATTTTGAAAACCATTTTCACCAAAAATTGCTGATTTTTTTTTCTTCATTTTCGTGACACAAAAACAGTGACCCCGGTTATGCCGAACTAGCGACATTCTGGACAGGCCTGAAAAAAACATTTTAAAACCATTTTCACAAAAAATTGCAGATTTCTATTTTGTCCCTAAAAACGATGACTCCGATCATGCCGAAAAAGCGACATTCTGGACAGGTCTAAAAAAAATTTTTAAAACCATTTTCACCAAAAATTGCTGATTTTTTTTTCTTCATTTTTTGACACAAAAACAGTGACCCCGGTCATACCGAACTATCGACATTATGGACAGGCCTAAAAAAAACATTTTAAAACCATTTCAACAAAAAATTGCAGATTTCTATTTTGTCCCTAAAAACGATGACTCCGATCATGCCGAAAAAGCAACATTCTGGACAGGCCTAAAAAAAAAATGTTGAACCATTTTCACAAAAAATTGCAGATATATTTTTCTCATTTTCGTGACACAAAAACAGTGACCCCGGTCATGCCGAACTATCGACATTCTGGACAGGCCTAAAAAAAACATTTTAAAACCATTTTCACAAAAAATTGCAGATTTCTATTTTGTCCCTAAAAACGATGACTCCGATCATGCCGAACTAGCGACATTTTGGACAGACCTAAAAAAAAAGCATTTTAGAACCATTTTCAAAAAAAAAGCTCAGAATTCTTTATTCATTTTTTGACACAAAAACAGTGACCCCGGTCATGCCGAACTATCGACATTCTGGACAGGCCTAAAAAAAACATTTTAAAACCATTTTTACAAAAAATTGCAGATTTCTATTTTGTCCCTAAAAACGGTGACTCCGATCATGCCGAAAAAGCGACATTCTGGACAGGCCTAAAAAAAATTTTTAGAACCATTTTCACAAAAAATTGCAGATATTTTTTTTTCATTTTTTGTGACACAAAAACAGTGACCCCGGTCATGCCGAACTATCGACATTCTGGACAGGCCTAAAAAAAACATTTTAAAACCATTTTCACAAAAAATTGTAGATTTCTATTTTGTCCCTAAAAACGATGACTCCGATCATGCCGAAAAAGCGACATTCTGGACAGGTCTAAATTTTTTTTTTAAAAACATTTTCACCAAAAATTGCTGCTTTTTTTTTCTTCATTTTCGTGACACAAAAACAGTGACCCCGGTTATGCCGAACTAGCGACATTCTGGACAGGCCTAAAAAAAAACATTTTAAAACCATTTTCACAAAAAATTGCAGATTTCTATTTTGTCCCTAAACACGATGACTCCGATCATGCCGAAAAAGCGACATTCTGGACAGGCCTAAAATTTTATTAAAAAACCATTTTCACCAAAAATTGCTGATTTTTTTTTCTTCATTTTCGTGACACAAAAACAGTGACCCCGGTTATGCCGAACTAGCGACATTCTGGACAGGCCTAAAAAAAAACATTTTAAAACCATTTTCACAAAAAATTGCAGATTTCTATTTTGTCCCTAAACACGATGACTCCGATCATGCCGAAAAAGCGACATTCTGGACAGGCCTAAAATTTTATTAAAAAACCATTTTCACCAAAAATTGCTGATTTTTTTTTCTTCATTTTCGTGACACAAAAACAGTGACCCCGGTTATGCCGAACTAGCGACATTCTGGACAGGCCTAAAAAAAAAGCATTTTAGAACCATTTTCAAAAAAAAAGCTCAGAATTCTTTTTTTCATTTTTTGACACAAAAACAGTGACCCCGGTCATGCCGAACTATCGACATTCTGGACAGGCCTAAAAAAAACATTTTAAAACCATTTTCACCAAAAATTGCAGATTTCTATTTTGTCCCTAAAAATGGTGACTCCGATCATGCCGAAAAAGCGACATTCTGGACAGGCCTAAAAAAAAAATTTAGAACCATTTTCACAAAAAATTGCAGATATTTTTTTTTCATTTTTTGTGACACAAAAACAGTGACCCCGGTCATGCCGAACTATCGACATTCTGGACAGGCCTAAAAAAAACATTTTAAAACCATTTTCACAAAAAATTGTAGATTTCTATTTTTGTCACCAAAAACGATGACTCCGATCATGCCGAACTAGCGACATTTTGGACAGGCCTAAAAAAAAAGCATTTTAAAACCATTTTCAAAAAAAAAGCTCAGAATTCTTTTTTTCATTTTTTGACACAAAAACAGTGACCCCGGTCATGCCGAACTATCGACATTCTGGACAGGCCTAAAAAAAAACATTTTAAAACCATTTTCACCAAAAATTGCAGATTTCTATTTTGTCCATAAAAACGTTGACTCCGATCATGCCGAAAAAGCGACATTCTGGACAGGCCTATAATTTTTTTTTTTAACCATTTTCACAAAAAATTGCTGATATTTTTTTTTCATTTTCGTGACACAAAAACATGATCACCCCGGTCATGCCGAACTATCGACATTCTGGACAGGCCTAAAAAAAACATTTTAAAACCATTTTCACAAAAAATTTTAGATTTCTATTTTTGTCACCAAAAACGAATACTCCGATCATGCCGAACTAGCGACATTCTGGACAGGCCTAAAAAAACATTTTAAAACCATTTTCACAAAAAATTGCAGATTTCTATTTTGTCCCTAAAAACGATGACTCCGATCATGCCGAAAAAGCGACATTCTGGACAGGCCTAAAATTTTATTAAAAAACCATTTTCACCAAAAATTGCTGATTTTTTTTTCTTCATTTTCGTGACACAAAAACAGTGACCCCGGTTATGCCGAACTAGCGACATTCTGGACAGGCCTAAAAAAAAAGCATTTTAGAACCATTTTCAAAAAAAAAGCTCAGAATTCTTTTTTTCATTTTTTGACACAAAAACAGTGACCCCGGTCATGCCGAACTATCGACATTCTGGACAGGCCTAAAAAAAACATTTTAAAACCATTTTCACCAAAAATTGCAGATTTCTATTTTGTCCCTAAAAACGATGACTCCGATCATGCCGAAAAAGCGACATTCTGGACAGGTCTAAAAAAAATTTTGAAAACCATTTTCACCAAAAATTGCTGATTTTTTTTTCTTCATTTTCGTGACACAAAAACAGTGACCCCGGTTATGCCGAACTAGCGACATTCTGGACAGGCCTGAAAAAAACATTTTAAAACCATTTTCACAAAAAATTGCAGATTTCTATTTTGTCCCTAAAAACGATGACTCCGATCATGCCGAAAAAGCGACATTCTGGACAGGCCTAAAAAAAAATTTTTAGAACCATTTTCACAAAAAATTGCAGATATTTTTTTTTCATTTTCGTGACACAAAAACAGTGACCCCGGTCATGCCGAACTATCGACATTCTGGACAGGCCTAAAAAAACATTTTAAAACCATTTTCACAAAAAATTGCAGATTTCTATTTTGTCCCTAAAAACGATGACTCCGATCATGCCGAAAAAGCGACATTCTGGACAGGCCTAAAAAAAAAATTTTAGAACCATTTTCACAAAAAATTGCAGATATTTTTTTTTCATTTTCGTGACACAAAAACAGTGACCCTGGTCATGCCTAACTATCGACATTCTGGACAGGCCTAAAAAAACATTTTAAAACCATTTTCACAAAAAATTGCAGATTTCTATTTTGTCCCTAAAAACGATGACTCCGATCATGCCGAAAAAGCGACATTCTGGACAGGCCTAAAATGTTATTAAAAAACCATTTTCACCAAAAATTGCTGATTTTTTTTTCTTCATTTTCGTGACACAAAAACAGTGACCCCGGTCATGCCGAACTATCGACATTATGGACAGGCCTAAAAAAAACATTTTAAAACCATTTTCACCAAAAATTGCAGATTTCTATTTTGTCCCTAAAAACAATGACTCCGATCATGCCGAAAAAGCGACATTCTGGACAGGTCAAAAAAAAATTTTTAAAACCATTTTCACCAAAAATTGCTGATTTTTTTTTCTTCATTTTCGTGACACAAAAACAGTGACCCCGGTCATGCCGAACTAGCGACATTCTGGACAGGCCTAAAAAAAAACATTTTAAAACCATTTTCACAAAAAATTGTAGATTTCTATTTTTGTCACCAAAAACGAATACTCTGATCATGCCGAACTAGCGACATTTTGGACAGGCCTAAAAAAAAAGCATTTTAGAACCATTTTCAAAAAAAAAGCTCAGAATTCTTTTTTTCATTTTTTGACACAAAAACAGTGACCCCGGTCATGCCGAACTATCGACATTCTGGACAGGCCTAAAAAAACATTTTAAAACCATTTTCACAAAAAATTGCAGATTTCTATTTTGTCCCTAAAAACGGTGACTCCGATCATGCCGAAAAAGCGACATTCTGGACAGGCCTAAAAAAAAAATGTAGAACCATTTTCACAAAAAATTGCTGATATTTTTTTTTCATTTTTTTACACAAAAACAGTGACCCCGGTCATGCCGAACTATCGACATTCTGGACAGGCCTAAAAAACATTTTAAAACCATTTTCACAAAAATTGCAGATTTCTATTTTGTCCCTAAAAACGATGACTCCGATCATGCCGAAAAGCGACATTCTGGACAGGCCTAAAAAAAAAATTAAAAACCATTTTCACCAAAAATGGCAGATTTTTTTTTCTTCATTTTTTGACACAAAAACAGTGACCCCGGTCATACCGAACTATCGACATTATGGACAGGCCTAAAAAAAAACATTTTAAAACCATTTTCACAAAAAATTGCAGATTTCTATTTTGTCCCTAAAAACGATGACTCCGATCATGCCGAAAAAGCGACATTCTGGACAGGTCTAAAAAAATTTTTTAAAACCATTTTCACCAAAAATTGCTGATTTTTTTTTCTTCATTTTCGTGACACAAAAACAGTGACCCCGGTCATACCGAACTTTCGACATTATGGACAGGCCTAAAAAAAACATTTTAAAACCATTTTCACAAAAAATTGCAGATTTCTATTTTGTCCCTAAAAACGATGACTCCGATCATGCCGAAAAAGCAACATTCTGGACAGGCCTAAAAAAAAAATGTTGAACCATTTTCACAAAAAATTGCAGATATTTTTTTCTCATTTTCGTGACACAAAAACAGTGACCCCGATCATGCCGAAAAGCGACATTCTGGACAGGCCTAAAAAAAAAATTTAAAACCATTTTCACCAAAAATGGCTGATTTTTTTTTCTTCATTTTTTGACACAAAAACAGTGACCCCGGTCATACCGAACTATCGACATTATGGACAGGCCTAAAAAAAAACATTTTAAAACCATTTTCACAAAAAATTGCAGATTTCTATTTTGTCCCTAAAAACGATGACTCCGATCATGCCGAAAAAGCGACATTCTGGACAGGTCTAAAAAAAATTTTTAAAACCATTTTCACCAAAAATTGCTGATTTTTTTTTCTTCATTTTTTGACACAAAAACAGTGACCCCGGTCATACCGAACTATCGACATTATGGACAGGCCTAAAAAAAACATTTTAAAACCATTTCAACAAAAAATTGCAGATTTCTATTTTGTCCCTAAAAACGATGACTCCGATCATGCCGAAAAAGCAACATTCTGGACAGGCCTAAAAAAAAAATGTTGAACCATTTTCACAAAAAATTGCAGATATATTTTTCTCATTTTCGTGACACAAAAACAGTGACCCCGGTCATGCCGAACTATCGACATTCTGGACAGGCCTAAAAAAAACATTTTAAAACCATTTTCACAAAAAATTGCAGATTTCTATTTTGTCCCTAAAAACGATGACTCCGATCATGCCGAACTAGCGACATTTTGGACAGGCCTAAAAAAAAAGCATTTTAGAACCATTTTCAAAAAAAAAGCTCAGAATTCTTTATTCATTTTTTGACACAAAAACAGTGACCCCGGTCATGCCGAACTATCGACATTCTGGACAGGCCTGAAAAAAACATTTTAAAACCATTTTCACAAAAAATTGCAGATTTCTATTTTGTCCCTAAAAACGATGACTCCGATCATGCCGAAAAAGCGACATTCTGGACAGGCCTAAAAAAAAATTTTTAGAACCATTTTCACAAAAAATTGCAGATATTTTTTTTTCATTTTCGTGACACAAAAACAGTGACCCCGGTCATGCCGAACTATCGACATTCTGGACAGGCCTAAAAAAACATTTTAAAACCATTTTCACAAAAAATTGCAGATTTCTATTTTGTCCCTAAAAACGATGACTCCGATCATGCCGAAAAAGCGACATTCTGGACAGGCCTAAAAAAAAAATTTTAGAACCATTTTCACAAAAAATTGCAGATATTTTTTTTTCATTTTCGTGACACAAAAACAGTGACCCTGGTCATGCCGAACTATCGACATTCTGGACAGGCCTAAAAAAACATTTTAAAACCATTTTCACAAAAAATTGCAGATTTCTATTTTGTCCCTAAAAACGATGACTCCGATCATGCCGAAAAAGCGACATTCTGGACAGGCCTAAAATGTTATTAAAAAACCATTTTCACCAAAAATTGCTGATTTTTTTTTCTTCATTTTCGTGACACAAAAACAGTGACCCCGGTTATGCCGAACTAGCGACATTCTGGACAGGCCTAAAAAAAAACATTTTAAAACCATTTTCACAAAAAATTGCAGATTTCTATTTTGTCCCTAAACACGATGACTCCGATCATGCCGAAAAAGCGACATTCTGGACAGGCCTAAAATTTTATTAAAAAACCATTTTCACCAAAAATTGCTGATTTTTTTTTCTTCATTTTCGTGACACAAAAACAGTGACCCCGGTTATGCCGAACTAGCGACATTCTGGACAGGCCTAAAAAAACACATTTTAAAACCATTTTCACAAAAAATTGCAGATTTCTATTTTGTCCCTAAACACGATGACTCCGATCATGCCGAAAAAGCGACATTCTGGACAGGCCTAAAATTTTATTAAAAAACCATTTTCACCAAAAATTGCAGATTTTTTTTTCTTCATTTTCGTGACACAAAAACAGTGACCCCGGTTATGCCGAACTAGCGACATTCTGGACAGGCCTAAAAAAAAAGCATTTTAGAACCATTTTCAAAAAAAAAGCTCAGAATTCTTTTTTTCATTTTTTGACACAAAAACAGTGACCCCGGTCATGCCGAACTATCGACATTCTGGACAGGCCTAAAAAAAACATTTTAAAACCATTTTCACCAAAAAATGCAGATTTCTATTTTGTCCCTAAAAACGATGACTCCGATCATGCCGAAAAAGCGACATTCTGGACAGGTCTAAAAAAAAATTTTAAAACCATTTTCACCAAAAATTGCTGATTTTTTTTTCTTCATTTTCGTGACCCAAAAACGAATACTCCGATCATGCCGAACTAGCGACATTTTGGACAGGCCTAAAAAAAAAGCATTTTAGAACCATTTTCAAAAAAAAAGCTCAGAATTCTTTTTTTCATTTTTTGACACAAAAACAGTGACCCCGGTCATGCCGAACTATCGACATTCTGGACAGGCCTAAAAAAAACATTTTAAAACCATTTTCACCAAAAATTGCAGATTTCTATTTTGTCCCTAAAAATGGTGACTCCGATCATGCCGAAAAAGCGACATTCTGGACAGGCCTAAAAAAAAAATTTAGAACCATTTTCACAAAAAATTGCAGATATTTTTTTTTCATTTTTTGTGACACAAAAACAGTGACCCCGGTCATGCCGAACTATCGACATTCTGGACAGGCCTAAAAAAAACATTTTAAAACCATTTTCACAAAAAATTGTAGATTTCTATTTTTGTCACCAAAAACGATGACTCCGATCATGCCGAACTAGCGACATTTTGGACAGGCCTAAAAAAAAAGCATTTTAAAACCATTTTCAAAAAAAAAGCTCAGAATTCTTTTTTTCATTTTTTGACACAAAAACAGTGACCCCGGTCATGCCGAACTATCGACATTCTGGACAGGCCTAAAAAAAAACATTTTAAAACCATTTTCACCAAAAATTGCAGATTTCTATTTTGTCCATAAAAACGTTGACTCCGATCATGCCGAAAAAGCGACATTCTGGACAGGCCTATAATTTTTTTTTTTAACCATTTTCACAAAAAATTGCTGATATTTTTTTTTCATTTTCGTGACACAAAAACATGATCACCCCGGTCATGCCGAACTATCGACATTCTGGACAGGCCTAAAAAAAACATTTTAAAACCATTTTCACAAAAAATTTTAGATTTCTATTTTTGTCACCAAAAACGAATACTCCGATCATGCCGAACTAGCGACATTCTGGACAGGCCTAAAAAAACATTTTAAAACCATTTTCACAAAAAATTGCAGATTTCTATTTTGTCCCTAAAAACGATGACTCCGATCATGCCGAAAAAGCGACATTCTGGACAGGCCTAAAATTTTATTAAAAAAACATTTTCACCAAAAATTGCTGATTTTTTTTTCTTCATTTTCGTGACACAAAAACAGTGACCCCGGTTATGCCGAACTAGCGACATTCTGGACAGGCCTAAAAAAAAAGCATTTTAGAACCATTTTCAAAAAAAAAGCTCAGAATTCTTTTTTTCATTTTTTGACACAAAAACAGTGACCCCGGTCATGCCGAACTATCGACATTCTGGACAGGCCTAAAAAAAACATTTTAAAACCATTCTCACAAAAAATGGCAGATTTCTATTTTTTCCCTAAAAACGATGACTCCGATCATGCCGAAAAAGCGACATTCTGGACAGGTCTAAAAAAAAATTTTAAAACCATTTTCACAAAAAATTGTAGATTTCTATTTTTGTCACCAAAAACGATGACTCCGATCATGCCGAACTAGCGACATTTTGGACAGGCCTAAAAAAAAAGCATTTTAGAACCATTTTCAAAAAAAAAGCTCAGAATGCTTTTTTTCATTTTTTGACACAAAAACAATGACCCTGGTCATGCCGAACTATCGACATTCTGGACAGGCCTAAAAAAAACATTTTAAAACCATTTTCACAAAAAATTGTAGATTTCTATTTTTGTCACCAAAAACGATGACTCCGATCATGCCGAACTAGCGACATTTTGGACAGGCCTAAAAAAAAAGCATTTTAGAACCATTTTCAAAAAAAAAGCTCAGAATGCTTTTTTTCATTTTTTGACACAAAAACAGTGACCCCGGTCATGCCGAACTATCGACATTCTGGACAGGCCTAAAAAAAACATTTTAAAACCATTTTCACCAAAAATTGCAGATTTCTATTTTGTCCCTAAAAACGATGACTCCGATCATGCCGAAAAAGCAACATTCTGGACAGGCCTAAAAAAAAAGCATTTTAGAACCATTTTTAAAAAAAAAGCTCAGAATTCTTTTTTTCATTTTTTGACACAAAAACAGTGACCCCGGTCATACCGAAAAAGCGACATTCTGGACAGGCCTAAAAAAAAAATGTAGAACCATTTTCACAAAAAATTGCAGATATTTTTTTCTCATTTTCGTGACACAAAAACAGTGACCCCGGTCATGCCGAACTATCGACATTCTGGACAGGCCTAAAAAAAACATTTTAAAACCATTTTCACAAAAAATTGTAGATTTCTATTTTTGTCACCAAAAACGATGACTCCGATCATGCCGAACTAGCGACATTTTGGACAGGCCTAAAAAAAAGCATTTTAAAACCATTTTCAAAAAAAAAGCTCAGAATTCTTTTTTTCATTTTTTGACACAAAAACAGTGACCCCGGTCATGCCGAACTATCGACATTCTGGACAGGCCTAAAAAAAACCATTTTAAAACCATTTTCACCAAAAATTGCAGATTTCTATTTTGTCCATAAAAACGTTGACTCCGATCATGCCGAAAAAGCGACATTCTGGACAGGCCTATAATTTTTTTTTTTAACCATTTTCACAAAAAATTGCTGATATTTTTTTTTCATTTTCGTGACACAAAAACATGATCACCCCGGTCATGCCGAACTATCGACATTCTGGACAGGCCTAAAAAAAACATTTTAAAACCATTTTCACAAAAAATTTTAGATTTCTATTTTTGTCACCAAAAACGAATACTCCGATCATGCCGAACTAGCGACATTCTGGACAGGCCTAAAAAAACATTTTAAAACCATTTTCACAAAAAATTGCAGATTTCTATTTTGTCCCTAAAAACGATGACTCCGATCATGCCGAAAAAGCGACATTCTGGACAGGCCTAAAATTTTATTAAAAAACCATTTTCACCAAAAATTGCTGATTTTTTTTTCTTCATTTTCGTGACACAAAAACAGTGACCCCGGTTATGCCGAACTAGCGACATTCTGGACAGGCCTAAAAAAAAAGCATTTTAGAACCATTTTCAAAAAAAAAGCTCAGAATTCTTTTTTTCATTTTTTGACACAAAAACAGTGACCCCGGTCATGCCGAACTATCGACATTCTGGACAGGCCTAAAAAAAACATTTTAAAACCATTTTCACAAAAAATTTTAGATTTCTATTTTTGTCACCAAAAACGAATACTCCGATCATGCCGAACTAGCGACATTCTGGACAGGCCTAAAAAAACATTTTAAAACCATTTTCACAAAAAATTGCAGATTTCTATTTTGTCCCTAAAAACGATGACTCCGATCATGCCGAAAAAGCGACATTCTGGACAGGCCTAAAATTTTATTAAAAAACCATTTTCACCAAAAATTGCTGATTTTTTTTTCTTCATTTTCGTGACACAAAAACAGTGACCCCGGTTATGCCGAACTAGCGACATTCTGGACAGGCCTAAAAAAAAAGCATTTTAGAACCATTTTCAAAAAAAAAGCTCAGAATTCTTTTTTTCATTTTTTGACACAAAAACAGTGACCCCGGTCATGCCGAACTATCGACATTCTGGACAGGCCTAAAAAAAACATTTTAAAACCATTTTTACAAAAAATTGCAGATTTCTATTTTGTCCCTAAAAACGGTGACTCCGATCATGCCGAAAAAGCGACATTCTGGACAGGCCTAAAAAAAAATTTTACAACCATTTTCACAAAAAATTGCAGATATTTTTTTTTCATTTTTTGTGACACAAAAACAGTGACCCCGGTCATGCCGAACTATCGACATTCTGGACAGGCCTAAAAAAAACATTTTAAAACCATTTTCACAAAAAATTGTAGATTTCTATTTTGTCCCTAAAAACGATGACTCCGATCATGCCGAAAAAGCGACATTCTGGACAGGTCTAAAATTTTTTTTTAAAAACATTTTCACCAAAAATTGCTGCTTTTTTTTTCTTCATTTTCGTGACACAAAAACAGTGACCCCGGTTATGCCGAACTAGCGACATTCTGGACAGGCCTAAAAAAAAACATTTTAAAACCATTTTCACAAAAAATTGCAGATTTCTATTTTGTCCCTAAACACGATGACTCCGATCATGCCGAAAAAGCGACATTCTGGACAGGCCTAAAATTTTATTAAAAAACCATTTTCACCAAAAATTGCTGATTTTTTTTTCTTCATTTTCGTGACACAAAAACAGTGACCCCGGTTATGCCGAACTAGCGACATTCTGGACAGGCCTAAAAAAAAAATTTAGAACCATTTTCACAAAAAATTGCTGATATTTTTTTTTCATTTTTTGACACAAAAACAGTGACCCCGGTCATGCCGAACTATCGACATTCTGGACAGGCCTAAAAAACATTTTAAAACCATTTTCACAAAAATTGCAGATTTCTATTTTGTCCCTAAAAACGATGACTCCGATCATGCCGAAAAGCGACATTCTGGACAGGCCTAAAAAAAAAATTAAAAACCATTTTCACCAAAAATGGCAGATTTTTTTTTCTTCATTTTTTGACACAAAAACAGTGACCCCGGTCATACCGAACTATCGACATTATGGACAGGCCTAAAAAAAAACATTTTAAAACCATTTTCACAAAAAATTGCAGATTTCTATTTTGTCCCTAAAAACGATGACTCCGATCATGCCGAAAAAGCGACATTCTGGACAGGCCTAAAATTTTATTAAAAAACCATTTTCACCAAAAATTGCTGATTTTTTTTTCTTCATTTTCGTGACACAAAAACAGTGACCCCGGTTATGCCGAACTAGCGACATTCTGGACAGGCCTAAAAAAAAAGCATTTTAGAACCATTTTCAAAAAAAAAGCTCAGAATTCTTTTTTTCATTTTTTGACACAAAAACAGTGACCCCGGTCATGCCGAACTATCGACATTCTGGACAGGCCTAAAAAAAACATTTTAAAACCATTTTCACAAAAAATTTTAGATTTCTATTTTTGTCACCAAAAACGAATACTCCGATCATGCCGAACTAGCGACATTCTGGACAGGCCTAAAAAAACATTTTAAAACCATTTTCACAAAAAATTGCAGATTTCTATTTTGTCCCTAAAAACGATGACTCCGATCATGCCGAAAAAGCGACATTCTGGACAGGCCTAAAATTTTATTAAAAAACCATTTTCACCAAAAATTGCTGATTTTTTTTTCTTCATTTTCGTGACACAAAAACAGTGACCCCGGTTATGCCGAACTAGCGACATTCTGGACAGGCCTAAAAAAAAAGCATTTTAGAACCATTTTCAAAAAAAAAGCTCAGAATTCTTTTTTTCATTTTTTGACACAAAAACAGTGACCCCGGTCATGCCGAACTATCGACATTCTGGACAGGCCTAAAAAAAACATTTTAAAACCATTTTTACAAAAAATTGCAGATTTCTATTTTGTCCCTAAAAACGGTGACTCCGATCATGCCGAAAAAGCGACATTCTGGACAGGCCTAAAAAAAATTTTTAGAACCATTTTCACAAAAAATTGCAGATATTTTTTTTTCATTTTTTGTGACACAAAAACAGTGACCCCGGTCATGCCGAACTATCGACATTCTGGACAGGCCTAAAAAAAACATTTTAAAACCATTTTCACAAAAAATTGTAGATTTCTATTTTGTCCCTAAAAACGATGACTCCGATCATGCCGAAAAAGCGACATTCTGGACAGGTCTAAAATTTTTTTTAAAAAACATTTTCACCAAAAATTGCTGCTTTTTTTTTCTTCATTTTCGTGACACAAAAACAGTGACCCCGGTTATGCCGAACTAGCGACATTCTGGACAGGCCTAAAAAAAAACATTTTAAAACCATTTTCACAAAAAATTGCAGATTTCTATTTTGTCCCTAAACACGATGACTCCGATCATGCCGAAAAAGCGACATTCTGGACAGGCCTAAAATTTTATTAAAAAACCATTTTCACCAAAAATTGCTGATTTTTTTTTCTTCATTTTCGTGACACAAAAACAGTGACCCCGGTTATGCCGAACTAGCGACATTCTGGACAGGCCTAAAAAAAAAATTTAGAACCATTTTCACAAAAAATTGCTGATATTTTTTTTTCATTTTTTGACACAAAAACAGTGACCCCGGTCATGCCGAACTATCGACATTCTGGACAGGCCTAAAAAACATTTTAAAACCATTTTCACAAAAATTGCAGATTTCTATTTTGTCCCTAAAAACGATGACTCCGATCATGCCGAAAAGCGACATTCTGGACAGGCCTAAAAAAAAAATTAAAAACCATTTTCACCAAAAATGGCAGATTTTTTTTTCTTCATTTTTTGACACAAAAACAGTGACCCCGGTCATACCGAACTATCGACATTATGGACAGGCCTAAAAAAAAACATTTTAAAACCATTTTCACAAAAAATTGCAGATTTCTATTTTGTCCCTAAAAACGATGACTCCGATCATGCCGAAAAAGCGACATTCTGGACAGGTCTAAAAAAAATTTTTAAAACCATTTTCACCAAAAATTGCTGATTTTTTTTTCTTCATTTTCGTGACACAAAAACAGTGACCCCGGTCATACCGAACTTTCGACATTATGGACAGGCCTAAAAAAAACATTTTAAAACCATTTTCACAAAAAATTGCAGATTTCTATTTTGTCCCTAAAAACGATGACTCCGATCATGCCGAAAAAGCAACATTCTGGACAGGCCTAAAAAAAAAATGTTGAACCATTTTCACAAAAAATTGCAGATATTTTTTTCTCATTTTCGTGACACAAAAACAGTGACCCCGATCATGCCGAAAAGCGACATTCTGGACAGGCCTAAAAAAAAAATTTAAAACCATTTTCACCAAAAATGGCTGATTTTTTTTTCTTCATTTTTTGACACAAAAACAGTGACCCCGGTCATACCGAACTATCGACATTATGGACAGGCCTAAAAAAAAACATTTTAAAACCATTTTCACAAAAAATTGCAGATTTCTATTTTGTCCCTAAAAACGATGACTCCGATCATGCCGAAAAAGCGACATTCTGGACAGGCCTAAAATTTTATTAAAAAACCATTTTCACCAAAAATTGCTGATTTTTTTTTCTTCATTTTCGTGACACAAAAACAGTGACCCCGGTTATGCCGAACTAGCGACATTCTGGACAGGCCTAAAAAAACACATTTTAAAACCATTTTCACAAAAAATTGCAGATTTCTATTTTGTCCCTAAACACGATGACTCCGATCATGCCGAAAAAGCGACATTCTGGACAGGCCTAAAATTTTATTAAAAAACCATTTTCACCAAAAATTGCTGATTTTTTTTTCTTCATTTTCGTGACACAAAAACAGTGACCCCGGTTATGCCGAACTAGCGACATTCTGGACAGGCCTAAAAAAAAAGCATTTTAGAACCATTTTCAAAAAAAAAGCTCAGAATTCTTTTTTTCATTTTTTGACACAAAAACAGTGACCCCGGTCATGCCGAACTATCGACATTCTGGACAGGCCTAAAAAAAACATTTTAAAACCATTTTCACCAAAAAATGCAGATTTCTATTTTGTCCCTAAAAACGATGACTCCGATCATGCCGAAAAAGCGACATTCTGGACAGGTCTAAAAAAAAAATTTAAAACCATTTTCACCAAAAATTGCTGATTTTTTTTTCTTCATTTTCGTGACCCAAAAACGAATACTCCGATCATGCCGAACTAGCGACATTTTGGACAGGCCTAAAAAAAAAGCATTTTAGAACCATTTTCAAAAAAAAAGCTCAGAATTCTTTTTTTCATTTTTTGACACAAAAACAGTGACCCCGGTCATGCCGAACTATCGACATTCTGGACAGGCCTAAAAAAAACATTTTAAAACCATTTTCACCAAAAATTGCAGATTTCTATTTTGTCCCTAAAAATGGTGACTCCGATCATGCCGAAAAAGCGACATTCTGGACAGGCCTAAAAAAAAAATTTTGAACCATTTTCACAAAAAATTGCAGATATTTTTTTTTCATTTTTTGTGACACAAAAACAGTGACCCCGGTCATGCCGAACTATCGACATTCTGGACAGGCCTAAAAAAAACATTTTAAAACCATTTTCACAAAAAATTGTAGATTTCTATTTTTGTCACCAAAAACGATGACTCCGATCATGCCGAACTAGCGACATTTTGGACAGGCCTAAAAAAAAAGCATTTTAAAACCATTTTCAAAAAAAAAGCTCAGAATTCTTTTTTTCATTTTTTGACACAAAAACAGTGACCCCGGTCATGCCGAACTATCGACATTCTGGACAGGCCTAAAAAAAACATTTTAAAACCATTTTCACAAAAAATTGTAGATTTCTATTTTTGTCACCAAAAACGATGACTCCGATCATGCCGAACTAGCGACATTTTGGACAGGCCTAAAAAAAAAGCATTTTAAAACCATTTTCAAAAAAAAAGCTCAGAATTCTTTTTTTCATTTTTTGACACAAAAACAGTGACCCCGGTCATGCCGAACTATCGACATTCTGGACAGGCCTAAAAAAAAACATTTTAAAACCATTTTCACCAAAAATTGCAGATTTCTATTTTGTCCATAAAAACGTTGACTCCGATCATGCCGAAAAAGCGACATTCTGGACAGGCCTATAATTTTTTTTTTTAACCATTTTCACAAAAAATTGCTGATATTTTTTTTTCATTTTCGTGACACAAAAACATGATCACCCCGGTCATGCCGAACTATCGACATTCTGGACAGGCCTAAAAAAAACATTTTAAAACCATTTTCACAAAAAATTTTAGATTTCTATTTTTGTCACCAAAAACGAATACTCCGATCATGCCGAACTAGCGACATTCTGGACAGGCCTAAAAAAACATTTTAAAACCATTTTCACAAAAAATTGCAGATTTCTATTTTGTCCCTAAAAACGATGACTCCGATCATGCCGAAAAAGCGACATTCTGGACAGGCCTAAAATTTTATTAAAAAACCATTTTCACCAAAAATTGCTGATTTTTTTTTCTTCATTTTCGTGACACAAAAACAGTGACCCCGGTTATGCCGAACTAGCGACATTCTGGACAGGCCTAAAAAAAAAGCATTTTAGAACCATTTTCAAAAAAAAAGCTCAGAATTCTTTTTTTCATTTTTTGACACAAAAACAGTGACCCCGGTCATGCCGAACTATCGACATTCTGGACAGGCCTAAAAAAAACATTTTAAAACCATTCTCACAAAAAATGGCAGATTTCTATTTTTTCCCTAAAAACGATGACTCCGATCATGCCGAAAAAGCGACATTCTGGACAGGTCTAAAAAAAATTTTTTAAACCATTTTCACAAAAAATTGTAGATTTCTATTTTTGTCACCAAAAACGATGACTCCGATCATGCCGAACTAGCGACATTTTGGACAGGCCTAAAAAAAAAGCATTTTAGAACCATTTTCAAAAAAAAAGCTCAGAATGCTTTTTTTCATTTTTTGACACAAAAACAATGACCCTGGTCATGCCGAACTATCGACATTCTGGACAGGCCTAAAAAAAACATTTTAAAACCATTTTCACAAAAAATTGTAGATTTCTATTTTTGTCACCAAAAACGATGACTCCGATCATGCCGAACTAGCGACATTTTGGACAGGCCTAAAAAAAAAGCATTTTAGAACCATTTTCAAAAAAAAAGCTCAGAATGCTTTTTTTCATTTTTTGACACAAAATAAGTGACCCCGGTCATGCCGAACTATCGACATTCTGGACAGGCCTAAAAAAAACATTTTAAAACCATTTTCACCAAAAATTGCAGATTTCTATTTTGTCCCTAAAAACGATGACTCCGATCATGCCGAAAAAGCAACATTCTGGACAGGCCTAAAAAAAAAGCATTTTAGAACCATTTTTAAAAAAAAAGCTCAGAATTCTTTTTTTCATTTTTTGACACAAAAACAGTGACCCCGGTCATACCGAAAAAGCGACATTCTGGACAGGCCTAAAAAAAAAATGTAGAACCATTTTCACAAAAAATTGCAGATATTTTTTTCTCATTTTCGTGACACAAAAACAGTGACCCCGGTCATGCCGAACTATCGACATTCTGGACAGGCCTAAAAAAAACATTTTAAAACCATTTTCACAAAAAATTGTAGATTTCTATTTTTGTCACCAAAAACGAATACTCCGATCATGCCGAACTAGCGACATTCTGGACAGGCCTAAAAAAACATTTTAAAACCATTTTCACAAAAAATTGCAGATTTCTATTTTGTCCCTAAAAACGATGACTCCGATCATGCCGAAAAAGCGACATTCTGGACAGGCCTAAAATTTTATTAAAAAACCATTTTCACCAAAAATTGCTGATTTTTTTTTCTTCATTTTCGTGACACAAAAACAGTGACCCCGGTTATGCCGAACTAGCGACATTCTGGACAGGCCTAAAAAAAAAGCATTTTAGAACCATTTTCAAAAAAAAAGCTCAGAATTCTTTTTTTCATTTTTTGACACAAAAACAGTGACCCCGGTCATGCCGAACTATCGACATTCTGGACAGGCCTAAAAAAAACATTTTAAAACCATTCTCACAAAAAATGGCAGATTTCTATTTTTTCCCTAAAAACGATGACTCCGATCATGCCGAAAAAGCGACATTCTGGACAGGTCTAAAAAAAAAATTTAAAACCATTTTCACAAAAAATTGTAGATTTCTATTTTTGTCACCAAAAACGATGACTCCGATCATGCCGAACTAGCGACATTTTGGACAGGCCTAAAAAAAAAGCATTTTAGAACCATTTTCAAAAAAAAAGCTCAGAATGCTTTTTTTCATTTTTTGACACAAAAACAATGACCCTGGTCATGCCGAACTATCGACATTCTGGACAGGCCTAAAAAAAACATTTTAAAACCATTTTCACAAAAAATTGTAGATTTCTATTTTTGTCACCAAAAACGATGACTCCGATCATGCTGAACTAGCGACATTTTGGACAGGCCTAAAAAAAAAGCATTTTAGAACCATTTTCAAAAAAAAAGCTCAGAATGCTTTTTTTCATTTTTTGACACAAAAACAGTGACCCCGGTCATGCCGAACTATCGACATTCTGGACAGCCCTAAAAAAAACATTTTAAAACCATTTTCACCAAAAATTGCAGATTTCTATTTTGTCCCTAAAAACGATGACTCCGATCATGCCGAAAAAGCAACATTCTGGACAGGCCTAAAAAAAAAGCATTTTAGAACCATTTTTAAAAAAAAAGCTCAGAATTCTTTTTTTCATTTTTTGACACAGAAACAGTGACCCCGGTCATACCGAAAAAGCGACATTCTGGACAGGCCTAAAAAAAAAATGTAGAACCATTTTCACAAAAAATTGCAGATATTTTTTTCTCATTTTCGTGACACAAAAACAGTGACCCCGGTCATGCCGAACTATCGACATTCTGGACAGGCCTAAAAAAAACATTTTAAAACCATTTTCACAAAAAATTGTAGATTTCTATTTTTGTCACCAAAAACGATGACTCCGATCATGCCGAACTAGCGACATTTTGGACAGGCCTAAAAAAAAAGCATTTTAAAACCATTTTCAAAAAAAAAGCTCAGAATTCTTTTTTTCATTTTTTGACACAAAAACAGTGACCCCGGTCATGCCGAACTATCGACATTCTGGACAGGCCTAAAAAAAAACATTTTAAAACCATTTTCACCAAAAATTGCAGATTTCTATTTTGTCCATAAAAACGTTGACTCCGATCATGCCGAAAAAGCGACATTCTGGACAGGCCTATAATTTTTTTTTTTAACCATTTTCACAAAAAATTGCTGATATTTTTTTTTCATTTTCGTGACACAAAAACATGATCACCCCGGTCATGCCGAACTATCGACATTCTGGACAGGCCTAAAAAAAACATTTTAAAACCATTTTCACAAAAAATTTTAGATTTCTATTTTTGTCACCAAAAACGAATACTCCGATCATGCCGAACTAGCGACATTCTGGACAGGCCTAAAAAAACATTTTAAAACCATTTTCACAAAAAATTGCAGATTTCTATTTTGTCCCTAAAAACGATGACTCCGATCATGCCGAAAAAGCGACATTCTGGACAGGCCTAAAATTTTATTAAAAAACCATTTTCACCAAAAATTGCTGATTTTTTTTTCTTCATTTTCGTGACACAAAAACAGTGACCCCGGTTATGCCGAACTAGCGACATTCTGGACAGGCCTAAAAAAAAAGCATTTTAGAACCATTTTCAAAAAAAAAGCTCAGAATTCTTTTTTTCATTTTTTGACACAAAAACAGTGACCCCGGTCATGCCGAACTATCGACATTCTGGACAGGCCTAAAAAAAACATTTTAAAACCATTCTCACAAAAAATGGCAGATTTCTATTTTTTCCCTAAAAACGATGACTCCGATCATGCCGAAAAAGCGACATTCTGGACAGGTCTAAAAAAAAATTTTAAAACCATTTTCACAAAAAATTGTAGATTTCTATTTTTGTCACCAAAAACGATGACTCCGATCATGCCGAACTAGCGACATTTTGGACAGGCCTAAAAAAAAAGCATTTTAGAACCATTTTCAAAAAAAAAGCTCAGAATGCTTTTTTTCATTTTTTGACACAAAAACAATGACCCTGGTCATGCCGAACTATCGACATTCTGGACAGGCCTAAAAAAAACATTTTAAAACCATTTTCACAAAAAATTGTAGATTTCTATTTTTGTCACCAAAAACGATGACTCCGATCATGCCGAACTAGCGACATTTTGGACAGGCCTAAAAAAAAAGCATTTTAGAACCATTTTCAAAAAAAAAGCTCAGAATGCTTTTTTTCATTTTTTGACACAAAAACAGTGACCCCGGTCATGCCGAACTATCGACATTCTGGACAGGCCTAAAAAAAACATTTTAAAACCATTTTCACCAAAAATTGCAGATTTCTATTTTGTCCCTAAAAACGATGACTCCGATCATGCCGAAAAAGCAACATTCTGGACAGGCCTAAAAAAAAAGCATTTTAGAACCATTTTTAAAAAAAAAAGCTCAGAATTCTTTTTTTCATTTTTTGACACAAAAACAGTGACCCCGGTCATACCGAAAAAGCGACATTCTGGACAGGCCTAAAAAAAAAATGTAGAACCATTTTCACAAAAAATTGCAGATATTTTTTTCTCATTTTCGTGACACAAAAACAGTGACCCCGGTCATGCCGAACTATCGACATTCTGGACAGGCCTAAAAAAAACATTTTAAAACCATTTTCACAAAAAATTGTAGATTTCTATTTTTGTCACCAAAAACGATGACTCCGATCATGCCGAACTAGCGACATTTTGGACAGGCCTAAAAAAAAAGCATTTTAAAACCATTTTCAAAAAAAAAGCTCAGAATTCTTTTTTTCATTTTTTGACACAAAAACAGTGACCCCGGTCATGCCGAACTATCGACATTCTGGACAGGCCTAAAAAAAAACATTTTAAAACCATTTTCACCAAAAATTGCAGATTTCTATTTTGTCCATAAAAACGTTGACTCCGATCATGCCGAAAAAGCGACATTCTGGACAGGCCTATAATTTTTTTTTTTAACCATTTTCACAAAAAATTGCTGATATTTTTTTTTCATTTTCGTGACACAAAAACATGATCACCCCGGTCATGCCGAACTATCGACATTCTGGACAGGCCTAAAAAAAACATTTTAAAACCATTTTCACAAAAAATTTTAGATTTCTATTTTTGTCACCAAAAACGAATACTCCGATCATGCCGAACTAGCGACATTCTGGACAGGCCTAAAAAAACATTTTAAAACCATTTTCACAAAAAATTGCAGATTTCTATTTTGTCCCTAAAAACGATGACTCCGATCATGCCGAAAAAGCGACATTCTGGACAGGCCTAAAATTTTATTAAAAAACCATTTTCACCAAAAATTGCTGATTTTTTTTTCTTCATTTTCGTGACACAAAAACAGTGACCCCGGTTATGCCGAACTAGCGACATTCTGGACAGGCCTAAAAAAAAAGCATTTTAGAACCATTTTCAAAAAAAAAGCTCAGAATTCTTTTTTTCATTTTTTGACACAAAAACAGTGACCCCGGTCATGCCGAACTATCGACATTCTGGACAGGCCTAAAAAAAACATTTTAAAACCATTCTCACAAAAAATGGCAGATTTCTATTTTTTCCCTAAAAACGATGACTCCGATCATGCCGAAAAAGCGACATTCTGGACAGGTCTAAAAAAAAATTTTAAAACCATTTTCACAAAAAATTGTAGATTTCTATTTTTGTCACCAAAAACGATGACTCCGATCATGCCGAACTAGCGACATTTTGGACAGGCCTAAAAAAAAAGCATTTTAGAACCATTTTCAAAAAAAAAGCTCAGAATGCTTTTTTTCATTTTTTGACACAAAAACAATGACCCTGGTCATGCCGAACTATCGACATTCTGGACAGGCCTAAAAAAAACATTTTAAAACCATTTTCACAAAAAATTGTAGATTTCTATTTTTGTCACCAAAAACGATGACTCCGATCATGCCGAACTAGCGACATTTTGGACAGGCCTAAAAAAAAAGCATTTTAGAACCATTTTCAAAAAAAAAGCTCAGAATGCTTTTTTTCATTTTTTGACACAAAAACAGTGACCCCGGTCATGCCGAACTATCGACATTCTGGACAGGCCTAAAAAAAACATTTTAAAACCATTTTCACCAAAAATTGCAGATTTCTATTTTGTCCCTAAAAACAATGACTCCGATCATGCCGAAAAAGCAACATTCTGGACAGGCCTAAAAAAAAAGCATTTTAGAACCATTTTTAAAAAAAAAGCTCAGAATTCTTTTTTTCATTTTTTGACACAAAAACAGTGACCCCGGTCATACCGAAAAAGCGACATTCTGGACAGGCCTAAAAAAAAAATGTAGAACCATTTTCACAAAAAATTGCAGATATTTTTTTCTCATTTTCGTGACACAAAAACAGTGACCCCGGTCATGCCGAACTATCGACATTCTGGACAGGCCTAAAAAAAACATTTTAAAACCATTTTCACCAAAAATTGCAGATTTCTATTTTGTCCCTAAAAACAATGACTCCGATCATGCCGAAAAAGCGACATTCTGGACAGGTCTAAAAAAAACATTTTAAAACCATTTTCACCAAAAATTGTAGATTTCTATTTTTGTCACCAAAAACGAATACTCCGATCATGCCGAACTAGCGACATTTTGAACAGGCCTAAAAAAAAAGCATTTTAGAACCATTTTCAAAAAAAAAGCTCAGAATTCTTTTTTTCATTTTTTGACACAAAAACAGTGACCCCGGTCATGCCGAACTATCGACATTCTGGACAGGCCTAAAAAAAACATTTTAAAACCATTTTCACAAAAAATTGCAGATTTCTATTTTGTCCCTAAAAACGGTGACTCCGATCATGCCGAAAAAGCGACATTCTGGACAGGCCTAAAAAAAAAATTTAGAACCATTTTCACAAAAAATTGCAGATATTTTTTTTTCATTTTTTGTGACACAAAAACAGTGACCCCGGTCATGCCGAACTATCGACATTCTGGACAGGCCTAAAAAAAACATTTTAAAACCATTTTCACAAAAAATTGTAGATTTCTATTTTTGTCACCAAAAACGATGACTCCGATCATGCCGAACTAGCGACATTTTGGACAGGCCTAAAAAAAAAGCATTTTAAAACCATTTTCAAAAAAAAAGCTCAGAATTCTTTTTTTCATTTTTTGACACAAAAACAGTGACCCCGGTCATGCCGAACTATCGACATTCTGGACAGGCCTAAAAAAAACATTTTAAAACCATTTTCACCAAAAATTGTAGATTTCTATTTTTGTCACCAAAAACGATGACTCCGATCATGCCGAACTAGCGACATTTTGGACAGGCCTAAAAAAAAAGCATTTTAGAACCATTTTCAAAAAAAAAGCTCAGAATGCTTTTTTTCATTTTTTGACACAAAAACAGTGACCCCGGTCATGCCGAACTATCGACATTCTGGACAGGCCTAAAAAAAACATTTTAAAACCTTTTTCACATAAAATTGTAGATTTCTATTTTTGTCACCAAAAACGAATACTCCGATCATGCCGAACTAGCGACATTTTGGACAGGCCTAAAAAAAAAGCATTTTAGAACCATTTTCAAAAAAAAAGCTCAGAATTCTTTTTTTCATTTTTTGACACAAAAACAGTGACCCCGGTCATGCCGAACTATCGACATTCTGGACAGGCCTAAAAAAAACATTTTAAAACCATTTTCACAAAAAATTGCAGATTTCTATTTTGTCCCTAAAAACGGTGACTCCGATCATGCCGAAAAAGCGACATTCTGGACAGGCCTAAAAAAAAAATTCAGAACCATTCTCACAAAAAATTGCAGATATTTTTTTTTCATTTTCGTGACACAAAAACAGTGACCCCGGTCATGCCGAACTATCGACATTCTGGACAGGCCTAAAAAAAAACATTTTAAAACCATTTTCACAAAAAATTGTAGATTTCTATTTTTGTCACCAAAAACGATGACTCCGATCATGCCGAACTATCGACATTCTGGACAGGCCTAAAAAAAACATTTTAAAACCATTTTCACAAAAAATTGCAGATTTCTATTTTGTCCCTAAAAACGATGACTCCGATCATGCCGAAAAAGCGACATTCTGGACAGGTCTAAAAAAATTTTTTAAAACCATTTTCACCAAAAATTGCTGATTTTTTTTTCTTCATTTTCGTGACACAAAAACAGTGACCCCGGTCATGCCGAACTAGCGACATTCTGGACATGCCTAAAAAAAAACATTTTAAAACCATTTTCACCAAAAATTGCAGATTTCTATTTTGTCCCTAAAAACAATGACTCCGATCATGCCGAAAAAGCGACATTCTGGACAGGTCTAAAAAAAACATTTTAAAACCATTTTCACCAAAAATTGTAGATTTCTATTTTTGTCACCAAAAACGAATACTCCGATCATGCCGAACTAGCGACATTTTGAACAGGCCTAAAAAAAAAGCATTTTAGAACCATTTTCAAAAAAAAAGCTCAGAATTCTTTTTTTCATTTTTTGACACAAAAACAGTGACCCCGGTCATGCCGAACTATCGACATTCTGGACAGGCCTAAAAAAAACATTTTAAAACCATTTTCACAAAAAATTGCAGATTTCTATTTTGTCCCTAAAAACGGTGACTCCGATCATGCCGAAAAAGCGACATTCTGGACAGGCCTAAAAAAAAAATTTAGAACCATTTTCACAAAAAATTGCAGATATTTTTTTTTCATTTTTTGTGACACAAAAACAGTGACCCCGGTCATGCCGAACTATCGACATTCTGGACAGGCCTAAAAAAAACATTTTAAAACCATTTTCACAAAAAATTGTAGATTTCTATTTTTGTCACCAAAAACGATGACTCCGATCATGCCGAACTAGCGACATTTTGGACAGGCCTAAAAAAAAAGCATTTTAAAACCATTTTCAAAAAAAAAGCTCAGAATGCTTTTTTTCATTTTTTGACACAAAAACGGTGACCCCGGTCATGCCGAACTATCGACATTCTGGACAGGCCTAAAAAAAACATTTTAAAACCATTTTCACATAAAATTGTAGATTTCTATTTTTGTCACCAAAAACGAATACTCCGATCATGCCGAACTAGCGACATTTTGGACAGGCCTAAAAAAAAAGCATTTTAGAACCATTTTCAAAAAAAAAGCTCAGAATTCTTTTTTTCATTTTTTGACACAAAAACAGTGACCCCGGTCATGCCGAACTATCGACATTCTGGACAGGCCTAAAAAAACCATTTTAAAACCATTTTCACAAAAAATTGCAGATTTCTATTTTGTCCCTAAAAACGGTGACTCCGATCATGCCGAAAAAGCGACATTCTGGACAGGCCTAAAAAAAAAATTCAGAACCATTTTCACAAAAAATTGCAGATATTTTTTTTTCATTTTCGTGACACAAAAACAGTGACCCCGGTCATGCCGAACTATCGACATTCTGGACAGGCCTAAAAAAAAACATTTTAAAACCATTTTCACAAAAAATTGTAGATTTCTATTTTTGTCACCAAAAACGATGACTCCGATCATGCCGAACTATCGACATTCTGGACAGGCCTAAAAAAAACATTTTAAAACCATTTTCACAAAAAATTGCAGATTTCTATTTTGTCCCTAAAAACGATGACTCCGATCATGCCGAAAAAGCGACATTCTGGACAGGTCTAAAAAAATTTTTTAAAACCATTTTCACCAAAAATTGCTGATTTTTTTTTCTTCATTTTCGTGACACAAAAACAGTGACCCCGGTCATGCCGAACTAGCGACATTCTGGACATGCCTAAAAAAAAACATTTTAAAACCATTTTCACCAAAAATTGCAGATTTCTATTTTGTCCCTAAAAACAATGACTCCGATCATGCCGAAAAAGCGACATTCTGGACAGGTCTAAAAAAAACATTTTAAAACCATTTTCACCAAAAATTGTAGATTTCTATTTTTGTCACCAAAAACGAATACTCCGATCATGCCGAACTAGCGACATTTTGAACAGGCCTAAAAAAAAAGCATTTTAGAACCATTTTCAAAAAAAAAGCTCAGAATTCTTTTTTTCATTTTTTGACACAAAAACAGTGACCCCGGTCATGCCGAACTATCGACATTCTGGACAGGCCTAAAAAAAACATTTTAAAACCATTTTCACCAAAAATTGTAGATTTCTATTTTTGTCACCAAAAACGATGACTCCGATCATGCCGAACTAGCGACATTTTGGACAGGCCTAAAAAAAAAGCATTTTAGAACCATTTTCAAAAAAAAAGCTCAGAATGCTTTTTTTCATTTTTTGACACAAAAACAGTGACCCCGGTCATGCCGAACTATCGACATTCTGGACAGGCCTAAAAAAAACATTTTAAAACCATTTTCACATAAAATTGTAGATTTCTATTTTTGTCACCAAAAACGAATACTCCGATCATGCCGAACTAGCGACATTTTGGACAGGCCTAAAAAAAAAGCATTTTAGAACCATTTTCAAAAAAAAAGCTCAGAATTCTTTTTTTCATTTTTTGACACAAAAACAGTGACCCCGGTCATGCCGAACTATCGACATTCTGGACAGGCCTAAAAAAAACATTTTAAAACCATTTTCACAAAAAATTGCAGATTTCTATTTTGTCCCTAAAAACGGTGACTCCGATCATGCCGAAAAAGCGACATTCTGGACAGGCCTAAAAAAAAAATTCAGAACCATTTTCACAAAAAATTGCAGATATTTTTTTTTCATTTTCGTGACACAAAAACAGTGACCCCGGTCATGCCGAACTATCGACATTCTGGACAGGCCTAAAAAAAAACATTTTAAAACCATTTTCACAAAAAATTGTAGATTTCTATTTTTGTCACCAAAAACGATGACTCCGATCATGCCGAACTATCGACATTCTGGACAGGCCTAAAAAAAACATTTTAAAACCATTTTCACAAAAAATTGCAGATTTCTATTTTGTCCCTAAAAACGATGACTCCGATCATGCCGAAAAAGCGACATTCTGGACAGGTCTAAAAAAATTTTTTAAAACCATTTTCACCAAAAATTGCTGATTTTTTTTTCTTCATTTTCGTGACACAAAAACAGTGACCCCGGTCATGCCGAACTAGCGACATTCTGGACATGCCTAAAAAAAAACATTTTAAAACCATTTTCACCAAAAATTGCAGATTTCTATTTTGTCCCTAAAAACAATGACTCCGATCATGCCGAAAAAGCGACATTCTGGACAGGTCTAAAAAAAACATTTTAAAACCATTTTCACCAAAAATTGTAGATTTCTATTTTTGTCACCAAAAACGAATACTCCGATCATGCCGAACTAGCGACATTTTGAACAGGCCTAAAAAAAAAGCATTTTAGAACCATTTTCAAAAAAAAAGCTCAGAATTCTTTTTTTCATTTTTTGACACAAAAACAGTGACCCCGGTCATGCCGAACTATCGACATTCTGGACAGGCCTAAAAAAAACATTTTAAAACCATTTTCACAAAAAATTGCAGATTTCTATTTTGTCCCTAAAAACGGTGACTCCGATCATGCCGAAAAAGCGACATTCTGGACAGGCCTAAAAAAAACATTTTAAAACCATTTTCACAAAAAATTGCAGATTTCTATTTTGTCCCTAAAAACGGTGACTCCGATCATGCCGAAAAAGCGACATTCTGGACAGGCCTAAAAAAAAAATTTAGAACCATTTTCACAAAAAATTGCAGATATTTTTTTTTCATTTTTTGTGACACATAAACAGTGACCCCGGTCATGCCGAACTATCGACATTCTGGACAGGCCTAAAAAAAACATTTTAAAACCATTTTCACAAAAAATTGTAGATTTCTATTTTTGTCACCAAAAACGATGACTCCGATCATGCCGAACTAGCGACATTTTGGACAGGCCTAAAAAAAAAGCATTTTAAAACCATTTTCAAAAAAAAAGCTCAGAATTCTTTTTTTCATTTTTTGACACAAAAACAGTGACCCCGGTCATGCCGAACTATCGACATTCTGGACAGGCCTAAAAAAAACATTTTAAAACCATTTTCACCAAAAATTGTAGATTTCTATTTTTGTCACCAAAAACGATGACTCCGATCATGCCGAACTAGCGACATTTTGGACAGGCCTAAAAAAAAAGCATTTTAGAACCATTTTCAAAAAAAAAGCTCAGAATGCTTTTTTTCATTTTTTGACACAAAAACAGTGACCCCGGTCATGCCGAACTATCGACATTCTGGACAGGCCTAAAAAAAACATTTTAAAACCATTTTCACATAAAATTGTAGATTTCTATTTTTGTCACCAAAAACGAATACTCCGATCATGCCGAACTAGCGACATTTTGGACAGGCCTAAAAAAAAAGCATTTTAGAACCATTTTCAAAAAAAAAGCTCAGAATTCTTTTTTTCATTTTTTGACACAAAAACAGTGACCCCGGTCATGCCGAACTATCGACATTCTGGACAGGCCTAAAAAAAACATTTTAAAACCATTTTCACAAAAAATTGCAGATTTCTATTTTGTCCCTAAAAACGGTGACTCCGATCATGCCGAAAAAGCGACATTCTGGACAGGCCTAAAAAAAAAATTCAGAACCATTTTCACAAAAAATTGCAGATATTTTTTTTTCATTTTCGTGACACAAAAACAGTGACCCCGGTCATGCCGAACTATCGACATTCTGGACAGGCCTAAAAAAAAACATTTTAAAACCATTTTCACAAAAAATTGTAGATTTCTATTTTTGTCACCAAAAACGATGACTCCGATCATGCCGAACTATCGACATTCTGGACAGGCCTAAAAAAAACATTTTAAAACCATTTTCACAAAAAATTGCAGATTTCTATTTTGTCCCTAAAAACGATGACTCCGATCATGCCGAAAAAGCGACATTCTGGACAGGTCTAAAAAAAATTTTTAAAACCATTTTCACCAAAAATTGCTGATTTTTTTTTCTTCATTTTCGTGACACAAAAACAGTGACCCCGGTCATGCCGAACTAGCGACATTCTGGACATGCCTAAAAAAAAACATTTTAAAACCATTTTCACAAAAAATTGTAGATTTCTATTTTGTCCCTAAAAACGATGACTCCGATCATGCCGAAAAAGCGACATTCTGGACAGGTCTAAAAAAATTTTTAAAAAACATTTTCACCAAAAATTGCTGCTTTTTTTTTCTTCATTTTCGTGACACAAAAACAGTGACCCCGGTTATGCCGAACTAGCGACATTCTGGACAGGCCTAAAAAAAAACATTTTAAAACCATTTTCACAAAAAATTGTAGATTTCTATTTTTGTCACCAAAAACGAATACTCCGATCATGCCGAACTAGCGACATTCTGGACAGGCCTAAAAAAACATTTTAAAACCATTTTCACAAAAAATTGCAGATTTCTATTTTGTCCCTAAACACGATGACTCCGATCATGCCGAAAAAGCGACATTCTGGACAGGCCTAAAATTTTATTAAAAAACCATTTTCACCAAAAATTGCTGATTTTTTTTTCTTCATTTTCGTGACACAAAAACAGTGACCCCGGTTATGCCGAACTAGCGACATTCTGGACAGGCCTAAAAAAAAAGCATTTTAGAACCATTTTCAAAAAAAAAGCTCAGAATTCTTTTTTTCATTTTTTGACACAAAAACAGTGACCCCGGTCATGCCGAACTATCGACATTCTGGACAGGCCTAAAAAAAACATTTTAAAACCATTTTCACCAAAAATTGCAGATTTCTATTTTGTCCCTAAAAACGATGACTCCGATCATGCCGAAAAAGGGACATTCTGGACAGGTCTAAAAAAAAATTTTAAAACCATTTTCACCAAAAATTGCTGATTTTTTTTTCTTCATTTTCGTGACCCAAAAACGAATACTCCGATCATGCCGAACTAGCGACATTTTGGACAGGCCTAAAAAAAAAGCATTTTAGAACCATTTTCCAAAAAAAAGCTCAGAATTCTTTTTTTCATTTCATGGACAGGCCTAAAAAAAACATTTTAAAACCATTTTCACCAAAAATTGCAGATTTCTATTTTGTCCCTAAAAACGGTGACTCCGATCATGCCGAAAAAGCGACATTCTGGACAGGCCTAAAAAAAAAATGTAGAACCATTTTCACAAAAAATTGCAGATATTTTTTTTTCATTTTTTGTGACACAAAAACAGTGACCCCGGTCATGCCGAACTATCGACATTCTGGACAGGCCTAAAAAAAACATTTTAAAACCATTTTCACAAAAAATTGTAGATTTCTATTTTTGTCACCAAAAACGATGACTCCGATCATGCCGAACAAGCGACATTTTGGACAGGCCTAAAAAAAAAGCATTTTAAAACCATTTTCAAAAAAAAAGCTCAGAATTCTTTTTTTCATTTTTTGACACAAAAACAGTGACCCCGGTCATGCCGAACTATCGACATTCTGGACAGGCCTAAAAAAAGACATTTTAAAACCATTTTCACAAAAAATTGCAGATTTCTATTTTGTCCCTAAAAACGATGACTCCGATCATGCCGAAAAAGCGACATTCTGGACAGGTCTAAAAAATTTTTTTAAAACCATTTTCACCAAAAATTGCTGATTTTTTTTTCTTCATTTTCGTGACACAAAAACAGTGACCCCGGTCATGCCAAACTAGCGACATTCTGGACAGGCCTAAAAAAAACATTTTAAAACCATTTTCACAAAAAATTGCAGATTTCTATTTTGTCCCTAAAAACGGTGACTCCGATCATGCCGAAAAAGCGACATTCTGGACAGGCCTAAAAAAAAAATTCAGAACCATTTTCACAAAAAATTGCAGATATTTTTTTTTCATTTTCGTGACACAAAAACAGTGACCCCGGTCATGCCGAACTATCGACATTCTGGACAGGCCTAAAAAAAAACATTTTAAAACCATTTTCACAAAAAATTGTAGATTTCTATTTTTGTCACCAAAAATGATGACTCCGATCATGCCGAACTATCGACATTCTGGACAGGCCTAAAAAAAACATTTTAAAACCATTTTCACAAAAAATTGCAGATTTCTATTTTGTCCCTAAAAACGGTGACTCCGATCATGCCGAAAAAGCGACATTCTGGACAGGCCTAAAAAAAAAATTCAGAACCATTTTCACAAAAAATTGCAGATATTTTTTTTTCATTTTCGTGACACAAAAACAGTGACCCCGGTCATGCCGAACTATCGACATTCTGGACAGGCCTAAAAAAAAACATTTTAAAACCATTTTCACAAAAAATTGTAGATTTCTATTTTTGTCACCAAAAACGATGACTCCGATCATGCCGAACTATCGACATTCTGGACAGGCCTAAAAAAAACATTTTAAAACCATTTTCACAAAAAATTGCAGATTTCTATTTTGTCCCTAAAAACGATGACTCCGATCATGCCGAAAAAGCGACATTCTGGACAGGTCTAAAAAAAATTTTTAAAACCATTTTCACCAAAAATTGCTGATTTTTTTTTCTTCATTTTCGTGACACAAAAACAGTGACCCCGGTCATGCCGAACTAGCGACATTCTGGACATGCCTAAAAAAAAACATTTTAAAACCATTTTCACAAAAAATTGTAGATTTCTATTTTGTCCCTAAAAACGATGACTCCGATCATGCCGAAAAAGCGACATTCTGGACAGGTCTAAAAAAATTTTTAAAAAACATTTTCACCAAAAATTGCTGCTTTTTTTTTCTTCATTTTCGTGACACAAAAACAGTGACCCCGGTTATGCCGAACTAGCGACATTCTGGACAGGCCTAAAAAAAAACATTTTAAAACCATTTTCACAAAAAATTGTAGATTTCTATTTTTGTCACCAAAAACGAATACTCCGATCATGCCGAACTAGCGACATTCTGGACAGGCCTAAAAAAACATTTTAAAACCATTTTCACAAAAAATTGCAGATTTCTATTTTGTCCCTAAACACGATGACTCCGATCATGCCGAAAAAGCGACATTCTGGACAGGCCTAAAATTTTATTAAAAAACCATTTTCACCAAAAATTGCTGATTTTTTTTTCTTCATTTTCGTGACACAAAAACAGTGACCCCGGTTATGCCGAACTAGCGACATTCTGGACAGGCCTAAAAAAAAAGCATTTTAGAACCATTTTCAAAAAAAAAGCTCAGAATTCTTTTTTTCATTTTTTGACACAAAAACAGTGACCCCGGTCATGCCGAACTATCGACATTCTGGACAGGCCTAAAAAAAACATTTTAAAACCATTTTCACCAAAAATTGCAGATTTCTATTTTGTCCCTAAAAACGATGACTCCGATCATGCCGAAAAAGGGACATTCTGGACAGGTCTAAAAAAAAATTTTAAAACCATTTTCACCAAAAATTGCTGATTTTTTTTTCTTCATTTTCGTGACCCAAAAACGAATACTCCGATCATGCCGAACTAGCGACATTTTGGACAGGCCTAAAAAAAAAGCATTTTAGAACCATTTTCCAAAAAAAAGCTCAGAATTCTTTTTTTCATTTCATGGACAGGCCTAAAAAAAACATTTTAAAACCATTTTCACCAAAAATTGCAGATTTCTATTTTGTCCCTAAAAACGGTGACTCCGATCATGCCGAAAAAGCGACATTCTGGACAGGCCTAAAAAAAAAATGTAGAACCATTTTCACAAAAAATTGCAGATATTTTTTTTTCATTTTTTGTGACACAAAAACAGTGACCCCGGTCATGCCGAACTATCGACATTCTGGACAGGCCTAAAAAAAACATTTTAAAACCATTTTCACAAAAAATTGTAGATTTCTATTTTTGTCACCAAAAACGATGACTCCGATCATGCCGAACAAGCGACATTTTGGACAGGCCTAAAAAAAAAGCATTTTAAAACCATTTTCAAAAAAAAAGCTCAGAATTCTTTTTTTCATTTTTTGACACAAAAACAGTGACCCCGGTCATGCCGAACTATCGACATTCTGGACAGGCCTAAAAAAAGACATTTTAAAACCATTTTCACAAAAAATTGCAGATTTCTATTTTGTCCCTAAAAACGATGACTCCGATCATGCCGAAAAAGCGACATTCTGGACAGGTCTAAAAAATTTTTTTAAAACCATTTTCACCAAAAATTGCTGATTTTTTTTTCTTCATTTTCGTGACACAAAAACAGTGACCCCGGTCATGCCAAACTAGCGACATTCTGGACAGGCCTAAAAAAAACATTTTAAAACCATTTTCACAAAAAATTGCAGATTTCTATTTTGTCCCTAAAAACGGTGACTCCGATCATGCCGAAAAAGCGACATTCTGGACAGGCCTAAAAAAAAAATTCAGAACCATTTTCACAAAAAATTGCAGATATTTTTTTTTCATTTTCGTGACACAAAAACAGTGACCCCGGTCATGCCGAACTATCGACATTCTGGACAGGCCTAAAAAAAAACATTTTAAAACCATTTTCACAAAAAATTGTAGATTTCTATTTTTGTCACCAAAAACGATGACTCCGATCATGCCGAACTATCGACATTCTGGACAGGCCTAAAAAAAACATTTTAAAACCATTTTCACAAAAAATTGCAGATTTCTATTTTGTCCCTAAAAACGATGACTCAGATCATGCCGAAAAAGCGACATTCTGGACAGGTCTAAAAAAAATTTTTAAAACCATTTTCACCAAAAATTGCTGATTTTTTTTTCTTCATTTTCGTGACACAAAAACAGTGACCCCGGTCATGCCGAACTAGCGACATTCTGGACATGCCTAAAAAAAAACATTTTAAAACCATTTTCACAAAAAATTGTAGATTTCTATTTTTGTCACCAAAAACGATGACTCCGATCATGCCGAACTAGCGACATTTTGGACAGGACAAAAAAAAAAGCATTTTAGAACCATTTTCAAAAAAAAAGCTCAGAATGCTTTTTTTCATTTTTTGACACAAAAACAGTGACCCCGGTCATGCCGAACTATCGACATTCTGGACAGGCCTAAAAAAAACATTTTAAAACCATTTTCACAAAAAATTGCAGATTTCTATTTTGTCCCTAAAAACGATGACTCCGATCATGCAGAAAAAGCGACACTCTGGACAGGCCTAAAAAAAATTTTTAAAACCATTTTCACCAAAAATTGCTGATTTTTTTTTCTACATTTTCGTGACACAAAAACAGTGACCCCGGTCATGCCGAACTAGCGACATTCTGGACAGGCCTAAAAAAAACATTTTAAAACCATTTTCACAAAAAATTGTAGATTTCTATTTTTGTCACCAAAAACGATGACTCCGATCATGCCGAACTAGCGACATTTTGGACAGGCCTAAAAAAAAAGCATTTTAGAACCATTTTCAAAAAAAAAGCTCAGAATTCTTTTTTTCATTTTTTGACACAAAAACAGTGACCCCGGTCATGCCGAACTATCGACATTCTGGACAGGCCTAAAAAACATTTTAAAACCATTTTCACAAAAATTGCAGATTTCTATTTTGTCCATAAAAACGTTGACTCCGATCATGCCGAAAAAGCGACATTCTGGACAGGCCTAAAATTTTTTTTTTTAACCATTTTCACAAAAAATTGCTGATATTTTTTTTTCATTTTTTGACACAAAAACAGTGACCCCGGTCATACCGAACTATCGACATTATGGACAGGCCTAAAAAAAACATTTTAAAACCATTTTCACAAAAAATTGCAGATTTCTATTTTGTCCCTAAAAACGATGACTCCGATCATGCCGAAAAAGCGACACTCTGGACAGGCCTAAAAAAAAAATTTAAAACCATTTTCACCAAAAATTGCTGATTTTTTTTTCTACATTTTCGTGACACAAAAACAGTGACCCCGGTCATGCCGAACTAGCGACATTCTGGACAGGCCTAAAAAAAACATTTTAAAACCATTTTCACAAAAAATTTTAGATTTCTATTTTTGTCACCAAAAACGATGACTCCGATCATGCCGAACAAGCGACATTTTGGACAGGCCTAAAAAAAAAGCATTTTAAAACCATTTTCAAAAAAAAAGCTCAGAATTCTTTTTTTCATTTTTTGACACAAAAACAGTGACCCCGGTCATGCCGAACTATCGACATTCTGGACAGGCCTAAAAAAAGACATTTTAAAACCATTTTCACAAAAAATTGCAGATTTCTATTTTGTCCCTAAAAACGATGACTCCGATCATGCCGAAAAAGCGACATTCTGGACAGGTCTAAAAAAAAATTTTAAAACCATTTTCACCAAAAATTGCTGATTTTTTTTTCTTCATTTTCGTGACACAAAAACAGTGACCCCGGTCATGCCGAACTAGCGACATTCTGGACAGGCCTAAAAAAAACATTTTAAAACCATTTTCACAAAAAATTGCAGATTTCTATTTTGTCCCTAAAAACGGTGACTCCGATCATGCCGAAAAAGCGACATTCTGGACAGGCCTAAAAAAAAAATTCAGAACCATTTTCACAAAAAATTGCAGATATTTTTTTTTCATTTTCGTGACACAAAAACAGTGACCCCGGTCATGCCGAACTATCGACATTCTGGACAGGCCTAAAAAAAAACATTTTAAAACCATTTTCACAAAAAATTGTAGATTTCTATTTTTGTCACCAAAAACGATGACTCCGATCATGCCGAACTATCGACATTCTGGACAGGCCTAAAAAAAACATTTTAAAACCATTTTCACAAAAAATTGCAGATTTCTATTTTGTCCCTAAAAACGATGACTCAGATCATGCCGAAAAAGCGACATTCTGGACAGGTCTAAAAAATTTTTTTAAAACCATTTTCACCAAAAATTGCTGATTTTTTTTTCTTCATTTTCGTGACACAAAAACAGTGACCCCGGTCATGCCGAACTAGCGACATTCTGGACATGCCTAAAAAAAAACATTTTAAAACCATTTTCACAAAAAATTGTAGATTTCTATTTTTGTCACCAAAAACGATGACTCCGATCATGCCGAACTAGCGACATTTTGGACAGGACAAAAAAAAAAGCATTTTAGAACCATTTTCAAAAAAAAAGCTCAGAATGCTTTTTTTCATTTTTTGACACAAAAACAGTGACCCCGGTCATGCCGAACTATCGACATTCTGGACAGGCCTAAAAAAAACATTTTAAAACCATTTTCACAAAAAATTGCAGATTTCTATTTTGTCCCTAAAAACGATGACTCCGATCATGCAGAAAAAGCGACACTCTGGACAGGCCTAAAAAAAAATTTTAAAACCATTTTCACCAAAAATTGCTGATTTTTTTTTCTACATTTTCGTGACACAAAAACAGTGACCCCGGTCATGCCGAACTAGCGACATTCTGGACAGGCCTAAAAAAAACATTTTAAAACCATTTTCACAAAAAATTGTAGATTTCTATTTTTGTCACCAAAAACGATGACTCCGATCATGCCGAACTAGCGACATTTTGGACAGGCCTAAAAAAAAAGCATTTTAGAACCATTTTCAAAAAAAAAGCTCAGAATTCTTTTTTTCATTTTTTGACACAAAAACAGTGACCCCGGTCATGCCGAACTATCGACATTCTGGACAGGCCTAAAAAACATTTTAAAACCATTTTCACAAAAATTGCAGATTTCTATTTTGTCCATAAAAACGTTGACTCCGATCATGCCGAAAAAGCGACATTCTGGACAGGCCTAAAATTTTTTTTTTTAACCATTTTCACAAAAAATTGCTGATATTTTTTTTTAATTTTTTGACACAAAAACAGTGACCCCGGTCATACCGAACTATCGACATTATGGACAGGCCTAAAAAAAACATTTTAAAACCATTTTCACAAAAAATTGCAGATTTCTATTTTGTCCCTAAAAACGATGACTCCGATCATGCCGAAAAAGCGACACTCTGGACAGGCCTAAAAAAAAAATTTAAAACCATTTTCACCAAAAATTGCTGATTTTTTTTTCTACATTTTCGTGACACAAAAACAGTGACCCCGGTCATGCCGAACTAGCGACATTCTGGACAGGCCTAAAAAAAACATTTTAAAACCATTTTCACAAAAAATTTTAGATTTCTATTTTTGTCACCAAAAACGATGACTCCGATCATGCCGAACTAGCGACATTTTGGACAGGCCTAAAAAAAAAGCATTTTAGAACCATTTTCAAAAAAAAAGCTCAGAATTCTTTTTTTCATTTTTTGACACAAAAACAGTGACCCCGGTCATGCCGAACTATCGACATTCTGGACAGGCCTAAAAAACATTTTAAAACCATTTTCACAAAAATTGCAGATTTCTATTTTGTCCATAAAAACGTTGACTCCGATCATGCCGAAAAAGCGACATTCTGGACAGGCCTAAAAAAAAAATTCAGAACCATTTTCACAAAAAATTGCAGATATTTTTTTTTCATTTTCGTGACACAAAAACAGTGACCCCGGTCATGCCGAACTATCGACATTCTGGACAGGCCTAAAAAAAAACATTTTAAAACCATTTTCACAAAAAATTGTAGATTTCTATTTTTGTCACCAAAAACGATGACTCCGATCATGCCGAACTATCGACATTCTGGACAGGCCTAAAAAAAACATTTTAAAACCATTTTCACAAAAAATTGCAGATTTCTATTTTGTCCCTAAAAACGATGACTCAGATCATGCCGAAAAAGCGACATTCTGGACAGGTCTAAAAAAAATTTTTAAAACCATTTTCACCAAAAATTGCTGATTTTTTTTTCTTCATTTTCGTGACACAAAAACAGTGACCCCGGTCATGCCGAACTAGCGACATTCTGGACATGCCTAAAAAAAAACATTTTAAAACCATTTTCACAAAAAATTGTAGATTTCTATTTTTGTCACCAAAAACGATGACTCCGATCATGCCGAACTAGCGACATTTTGGACAGGACAAAAAAAAAAGCATTTTAGAACCATTTTCAAAAAAAAAGCTCAGAATGCTTTTTTTCATTTTTTGACACAAAAACAGTGACCCCGGTCATGCCGAACTATCGACATTCTGGACAGGCCTAAAAAAAACATTTTAAAACCATTTTCACAAAAAATTGCAGATTTCTATTTTGTCCCTAAAAACGATGACTCCGATCATGCAGAAAAAGCGACACTCTGGACAGGCCTAAAAAATTTTTTTAAAACCATTTTCACCAAAAATTGCTGATTTTTTTTTCTACATTTTCGTGACACAAAAACAGTGACCCCGGTCATGCCGAACTAGCGACATTCTGGACAGGCCTAAAAAAAACATTTTAAAACCATTTTCACAAAAAATTGTAGATTTCTATTTTTGTCACCAAAAACGATGACTCCGATCATGCCGAACTAGCGACATTTTGGACAGGCCTAAAAAAAAAGCATTTTAGAACCATTTTCAAAAAAAAAGCTCAGAATTCTTTTTTTCATTTTTTGACACAAAAACAGTGACCCCGGTCATGCCGAACTATCGACATTCTGGACAGGCCTAAAAAACATTTTAAAACCATTTTCACAAAAATTGCAGATTTCTATTTTGTCCATAAAAACGTTGTCTCCGATCATGCCGAAAAAGCGACATTCTGGACAGGCCTAAATTTTTTTTTTTTAACCATTTTCACAAAAAATTGCTGATATTTTTTTTTCATTTTTTGACACAAAAACAGTGACCCCGGTCATACCGAACTATCGACATTATGGACAGGCCTAAAAAAAACATTTTAAAACCATTTTCACAAAAAATTGCAGATTTCTATTTTGTCCCTAAAAACGATGACTCCGATCATGCCGAAAAAGCGACACTCTGGACAGGCCTAAAAAAATTTTTTTAAACCATTTTCACCAAAAATTGCTGATTTTTTTTTCTACATTTTCGTGACACAAAAACAGTGACCCCGGTCATGCCGAACTAGCGACATTCTGGACAGGCCTAAAAAAAACATTTTAAAACCATTTTCACAAAAAATTTTAGATTTCTATTTTTGTCACCAAAAACGATGACTCCGATCATGCCGAACTAGCGACATTTTGGACAGGCCTAAAAAAAAAGCATTTTAGAACCATTTTCAAAAAAAAAGCTCAGAATTCTTTTTTTCATTTTTTGACACAAAAACAGTGACCCCGGTCATGCCGAACTATCGACATTCTGGACAGGCCTAAAAAACATTTTAAAACCATTTTCACAAAAATTGCAGATTTCTATTTTGTCCATAAAAACGTTGACTCCGATCATGCCGAAAAAGCGACATTCTGGAAAGGCCTAAAAAATTTTTTTTTAACCATTTTCACAAAAAATTGCTGATATTTTTTTTTCATTTTTTGACACAAAAACAGTGACCCCGGTCATACCGAACTATCGACATTATGGACAGGCCTAAAAAAAACATTTTAAAACCATTTTCACAAAAAATTGCAGATTTCTATTTTGTCCCTAAAAACGATGACTCCGATCATGCCGAAAAGCGACATTCTGGACAGGCCTAAAAATTTTTTTTAAACCATTTTCACCAAAAATGGCTGATTTTTTTTTCTTCATTTTCGTGACTCAAAAACAGTGACCCCGGTCATGCCGAACTAGCGACATTCTGGACAGGCCTAAAAAAAACATTTTAAAACCATTTTCACAAAAAATTGTAGATTTCTATTTTTGTCACCAAAAACGATGACTCCGATCATGCCGAAAAAGCGACACTCTGGACAGGCCTAAAAAAAATTTTTAGAACCATTTTCACTAAAAATTGCAGATATTTTTTTCTCATTTTCGTGACACAAAAACAGTGACCCCGGTCATGCCGAACTATCGACATTCTGGACAGGCCTAAAAAAAACATTTTAAAACCATTTTCACAAAAAATTGTAGATTTCTATTTTTGTCACCAAAAACGATGACTCCGATCATGCCGAACTAGCGACATTTTGGACAGGCCTAAAAAAAAAGCATTTTAGAACCATTTTCAAAAAAAAAGCTCAGAATTCTTTTTTTCATTTTTTGACACAAAAACAGTGACCCCGGTCATGCCGAACTATCGACATTCTGGACAGGCCTAAAAAACATTTTAAAACCATTTTCACAAAAATTGCAGATTTCTATTTTGTCCATAAAAACGTTGTCTCCGATCATGCCGAAAAAGCGACATTCTGGACAGGCCTAAATTTTTTTTTTTTAACCATTTTCACAAAAAATTGCTGATATTTTTTTTTCATTTTTTGACACAAAAACAGTGACCCCGGTCATACCGAACTATCGACATTATGGACAGGCCTAAAAAAAACATTTTAAAACCATTTTCACAAAAAATTGCAGATTTCTATTTTGTCCCTAAAAACGATGACTCCGATCATGCCGAAAAAGCGACACTCTGGACAGGCCTAAAAAAATTTTTTTAAACCATTTTCACCAAAAATTGCTGATTTTTTTTTCTACATTTTCGTGACAGAAAAACAGTGACCCCGGTCATGCCGAACTAGCGACATTCTGGACAGGCCTAAAAAAAACATTTTAAAACCATTTTCACAAAAAATTTTAGATTTCTATTTTTGTCACCAAAAACGATGACTCCGATCATGCCGAACTAGCGACATTTTGGACAGGCCTAAAAAAAAAGCATTTTAGAACCATTTTCAAAAAAAAAGCTCAGAATTCTTTTTTTCATTTTTTGACACAAAAACAGTGACCCCGGTCATGCCGAACTATCGACATTCTGGACAGGCCTAAAAAACATTTTAAAACCATTTTCACAAAAATTGCAGATTTCTATTTTGTCCATAAAAACGTTGACTCCGATCATGCCGAAAAAGCGACATTCTGGAAAGGCCTAAAAAAATTTTTTTTAACCATTTTCACAAAAAATTGCTGATATTTTTTTTTCATTTTTTGACACAAAAACAGTGACCCCGGTCATACCGAACTATCGACATTATGGACAGGCCTAAAAAAAACATTTTAAAACCATTTTCACAAAAAATTGCAGATTTCTATTTTGTCCCTAAAAACGATGACTCCGATCATGCCGAAAAGCGACATTCTGGACAGGCCTAAAAAAAAATTTAAAACCATTTTCACCAAAAATGGCTGATTTTTTTTTCTTCATTTTCGTGACACAAAAACAGTGACCCCGGTCATGCCGAACTAGCGACATTCTGGACAGGCCTAAAAAAAACATTTTAAAACCATTTTCACAAAAAATTTTAGATTTCTATTTTTGTCACCAAAAACGATGACTCCGATCATGCCGAAAAAGCGACACTCTGGACAGGCCTAAAAAAAATTTTTAAAACCATTTTCACCAAAAATTGCTGATTTTTTTTTCTACATTTTCGTGACACAAAAACAGTGACCCCGGTCATGCCGAACTAGCGACATTCTGGACAGGCCTAAAAAAAACATTTTAAAACCATTTTCACAAAAAATTTTAGATTTCTATTTTTGTCACCAAAAACGATGACTCCTATCATGCCGAACTAGCGACATTTTGGACAGGCCTAAAAAAAAAGCATTTTAGAACCATTTTCAAAAAAAAAGCTCAGAATTCTTTTTTTCATTTTTTGACACAAAAACAGTGACCCCGGTCATGCCGAACTATCGACATTCTGGACAGGCCTAAAAAACATTTTAAAACCATTTTCACAAAAATTGCAGATTTCTATTTTGTCCATAAAAACGTTGACTCCGATCATGCCGAAAAAGCGACATTCTGGAAAGGCCTAAAAAAATTTTTTTTAACCATTTTCACAAAAAATTGCTGATATTTTTTTTTCATTTTTTGACACAAAAACAGTGACCCCGGTCATACCGAACTATCGACATTATGGACAGGCCTAAAAAAAACATTTTAAAACCATTTTCACAAAAAATTGCAGATTTCTATTTTGTCCCTAAAAACGGTGACTCCGATCATGCCGAAAAAGCGACATTCTGGACAGGCCTAAAAAAAAAATTCAGAACCATTTTCACAAAAAATTGCAGATTTTTTTTTCTTCATTTTTTGACACAAAAACAGTGACCCCGGTCATACCGAACTATCGACATTATGGACAGGCCTAAAAAAAAACATTTTAAAACCATTTTCACAAAAAATTGCAGATTTCTATTTTGTCCCTAAAAACGATGACTCCGATCATGCCGAAAAAGCGACATTCTGGACAGGTTTAAAAAAAAATTTTAAAACCATTTTCACCAAAAATTGCTGATTTTTTTTTCTTCATTTTCGTGACACAAAAACAGTGACCCCGGTCATGCCGAACTAGCGACATTCTGGACAGGCCTAAAAAAAACATTTTAAAACCATTTTCACAAAAAATTGCAGATTTCTATTTTGTCCCTAAAAACGGTGACTCCGATCATGCCGAAAAAGCGACATTCTGGACAGGCCTAAAAAAAAAATTCAGAACCATTTTCACAAAAAATTGCAGATATTTTTTTTTCATTTTCGTGACACAAAAACAGTGACCCCGGTCATGCCGAACTATCGACATTCTGGACAGGCCTAAAAAAAAACATTTTAAAACCATTTTCACAAAAAATTGTAGATTTCTATTTTTGTCACCAAAAACGATGACTCCGATCATGCCGAACTATCGACATTCTGGACAGGCCTAAAAAAAACATTTTAAAACCATTTTCACAAAAAATTGCAGATTTCTATTTTGTCCCTAAAAACGATGACTCAGATCATGCCGAAAAAGCGACATTCTGGACAGGTCTAAAAAAAATTTTTAAAACCATTTTCACCAAAAATTGCTGATTTTTTTTTCTTCATTTTCGTGACACAAAAACAGTGACCCCGGTCATGCCGAACTAGCGACATTCTGGACATGCCTAAAAAAAAACATTTTAAAACCATTTTCACAAAAAATTTTAGATTTCTATTTTTGTCACCAAAAACGATGACTCCGATCATGCCGAACTAGCGACATTTTGGACAGGACAAAAAAAAAAGCATTTTAGAACCATTTTCAAAAAAAAAGCTCAGAATGCTTTTTTTCATTTTTTGACACAAAAACAGTGACCCCGGTCATGCCGAACTATCGACATTCTGGACAGGCCTAAAAAAAACATTTTAAAACCATTTTCACAAAAAATTGCAGATTTCTATTTTGTCCCTAAAAACGATGACTCCGATCATGCAGAAAAAGCGACACTCTGGACAGGCCTAAAAAAAATTTTTAAAACCATTTTCACCAAAAATTGCTGATTTTTTTTTCTACATTTTCGTGACACAAAAACAGTGACCCGGTCATGCCGAACTAGCGACATTCTGGACAGGCCTAAAAAAAACATTTTAAAACCATTTTCACAAAAAATTGTAGATTTCTATTTTTGTCACCAAAAACGATGACTCCGATCATGCCGAACTAGCGACATTTTGGACAGGCCTAAAAAAAAAGCATTTTAGAACCATTTTCAAAAAAAAAGCTCAGAATTCTTTTTTTCATTTTTTGACACAAAAACAGTGACCCCGGTCATGCCGAACTATCGACATTCTGGACAGGCCTAAAAAACATTTTAAAACCATTTTCACAAAAATTGCAGATTTCTATTTTGTCCATAAAAACGTTGACTCCGATCATGCCGAAAAAGCGACATTCTGGACAGGCCTAAAATTTTTTTTTTTAACCATTTTCACAAAAAATTGCTGATATTTTTTTTTCATTTTTTGACACAAAAACAGTGACCCCGGTCATACCGAACTATCGACATTATGGACAGGCCTAAAAAAAACATTTTAAAACCATTTTCACAAAAAATTGCAGATTTCTATTTTGTCCCTAAAAACGATGACTCCGATCATGCCGAAAAAGCGACACTCTGGACAGGCCTAAAAAAAAAGCATTTTAGAACCATTTTCAAAAAAAAAGCTCAGAATGCTTTTTTTCATTTTTTGACACAAAAACAGTGACCCCGGTCATGCCGAACTATCGACATTCTGGACAGGCCTAAAAAAAACATTTTAAAACCATTTTCACATAAAATTGTAGATTTCTATTTTTGTCACCAAAAACGAATACTCCGATCATGCCGAACTAGCGACATTTTGGACAGGCCTAAAAAAAAAGCATTTTAGAACCATTTTCAAAAAAAAAGCTCAGAATTCTTTTTTTCATTTTTTGACACAAAAACAGTGACCCCGGTCATGCCGAACTATCGACATTCTGGACAGGCCTAAAAAAAACATTTTAAAACCATTTTCACAAAAAATTGCAGATTTCTATTTTGTCCCTAAAAACGGTGACTCCGATCATGCCGAAAAAGCGACATTCTGGACAGGCCTAAAAAAAAAATTCAGAACCATTTTCACAAAAAATTGCAGATATTTTTTTTTCATTTTCGTGACACAAAAACAGTGACCCCGGTCATGCCGAACTATCGACATTCTGGACAGGCCTAAAAAAAACCATTTTAAAACCATTTTCACAAAAAATTGTAGATTTCTATTTTTGTCACCAAAAACGATGACTCCGATCATGCCGAACTATCGACATTCTGGACAGGCCTAAAAAAAACATTTTAAAACCATTTTCACAAAAAATTGCAGATTTCTATTTTGTCCCTAAAAACGATGACTCCGATCATGCCGAAAAAGCGACATTCTGGACAGGTCTAAAAAAATTTTTTAAAACCATTTTCACCAAAAATTGCTGATTTTTTTTTCTTCATTTTCGTGACACAAAAACAGTGACCCCGGTCATGCCGAACTAGCGACATTCTGGACATGCCTAAAAAAAAACATTTTAAAACCATTTTCACAAAAAATTGTAGATTTCTATTTTGTCCCTAAAAACGATGACTCCGATCATGCCGAAAAAGCGACATTCTGGACAGGTCTAAAAAAATTTTTAAAAAACATTTTCACCAAAAATTGCTGCTTTTTTTTTCTTCATTTTCGTGACACAAAAACAGTGACCCCGGTTATGCCGAACTAGCGACATTCTGGACAGGCCTAAAAAAAAACATTTTAAAACCATTTTCACAAAAAATTGTAGATTTCTATTTTTGTCACCAAAAACGAATACTCCGATCATGCCGAACTAGCGACATTCTGGACAGGCCTAAAAAAACATTTTAAAACCATTTTCACAAAAAATTGCAGATTTCTATTTTGTCCCTAAACACGATGACTCCGATCATGCCGAAAAAGCGACATTCTGGACAGGCCTAAAATTTTATTAAAAAACCATTTTCACCAAAAATTGCTGATTTTTTTTTCTTCATTTTCGTGACACAAAAACAGTGACCCCGGTTATGCCGAACTAGCGACATTCTGGACAGGCCTAAAAAAAAAGCATTTTAGAACCATTTTCAAAAAAAAAGCTCAGAATTCTTTTTTTCATTTTTTGACACAAAAACAGTGACCCCGGTCATGCCGAACTATCGACATTCTGGACAGGCCTAAAAAAAACATTTTAAAACCATTTTCACCAAAAATTGCAGATTTCTATTTTGTCCCTAAAAACGATGACTCCGATCATGCCGAAAAAGGGACATTCTGGACAGGTCTAAAAAAATATTTTAAAACCATTTTCACCAAAAATTGCTGATTTTTTTTTCTTCATTTTCGTGACCCAAAAACGAATACTCCGATCATGCCGAACTAGCGACATTTTGGACAGGCCTAAAAAAAAAGCATTTTAGAACCATTTTCAAAAAAAAAGCTCAGAATTCTTTTTTTCATTTCATGGACAGGCCTAAAAAAAACATTTTAAAACCATTTTCACCAAAAATTGCAGATTTCTATTTTGTCCCTAAAAACGGTGACTCCGATCATGCCGAAAAAGCGACATTCTGGACAGGCCTAAAAAAAAAATGTAGAACCATTTTCTCAAAAAATTGCAGATATTTTTTTTTCATTTTTTGTGACACAAAAACAGTGACCCCGGTCATGCCGAACTATCGACATTCTGGACAGGCCTAAAAAAAACATTTTAAAACCATTTTCACAAAAAATTGTAGATTTCTATTTTTGTCACCAAAAACGATGACTCCGATCATGCCGAACAAGCGACATTTTGGACAGGCCTAAAAAAAAAGCATTTTAAAACCATTTTCAAAAAAAAAGCTCAGAATTCTTTTTTTCATTTTTTGACACAAAAACAGTGACCCCGGTCATGCCGAACTATCGACATTCTGGACAGGCCTAAAAAAAGACATTTTAAAACCATTTTCACAAAAAATTGCAGATTTCTATTTTGTCCCTAAAAACGATGACTCCGATCATGCCGAAAAAGCGACATTCTGGACAGGTCTAAAAAATTTTTTTAAAACCATTTTCACCAAAAATTGCTGATTTTTTTTTCTTCATTTTCGTGACACAAAAACAGTGACCCCGGTCATGCCGAACTAGCGACATTCTGGACAGGCCTAAAAAAAACATTTTAAAACCATTTTCACAAAAAATTGCAGATTTCTATTTTGTCCCTAAAAACGGTGACTCCGATCATGCCGAAAAAGCGACATTCTGGACAGGCCTAAAAAAAAAATTCAGAACCATTTTCACAAAAAATTGCAGATATTTTTTTTTCATTTTCGTGACACAAAAACAGTGACCCCGGTCATGCCGAACTATCGACATTCTGGACAGGCCTAAAAAAAAACATTTTAAAACCATTTTCACAAAAAATTGTAGATTTCTATTTTTGTCACCAAAAACGATGACTCCGATCATGCCGAACTATCGACATTCTGGACAGGCCTAAAAAAAACATTTTAAAACCATTTTCACAAAAAATTGCAGATTTCTATTTTGTCCCTAAAAACGATGACTCAGATCATGCCGAAAAAGCGACATTCTGGACAGGTCTAAAAAAAATTTTTAAAACCATTTTCACCAAAAATTGCTGATTTTTTTTTCTTCATTTTCGTGACACAAAAACAGTGACCCCGGTCATGCCGAACTAGCGACATTCTGGACATGCCTAAAAAAAAACATTTTAAAACCATTTTCACAAAAAATTGTAGATTTCTATTTTTGTCACCAAAAACGATGACTCCGATCATGCCGAACTAGCGACATTTTGGACAGGACAAAAAAAAAAGCATTTTAGAACCATTTTCAAAAAAAAAGCTCAGAATGCTTTTTTTCATTTTTTGACACAAAAACAGTGACCCCGGTCATGCCGAACTATCGACATTCTGGACAGGCCTAAAAAAAACATTTTAAAACCATTTTCACAAAAAATTGCAGATTTCTATTTTGTCCCTAAAAACGATGACTCCGATCATGCAGAAAAAGCGACACTCTGGACAGGCCTAAAAAAAATTTTTAAAACCATTTTCACCAAAAATTGCTGATTTTTTTTTCTACATTTTCGTGACACAAAAACAGTGACCCCGGTCATGCCGAACTAGCGACATTCTGGACAGGCCTAAAAAAAAACATTTTAAAACCATTTTCACAAAAAATTGTAGATTTCTATTTTTGTCACCAAAAACGATGACTCCGATCATGCCGAACTAGCGACATTTTGGACAGGCCTAAAAAAAAAGCATTTTAGAACCATTTTCAAAAAAAAAGCTCAGAATTCTTTTTTTCATTTTTTGACACAAAAACAGTGACCCCGGTCATGCCGAACTATCGACATTCTGGACAGGCCTAAAAAACATTTTAAAACCATTTTCACAAAAATTGCAGATTTCTATTTTGTCCATAAAAACGTTGACTCCGATCATGCCGAAAAAGCGACATTCTGGACAGGCCTAAAAAATTTTTTTTTAACCATTTTCACAAAAAATTGCTGATATTTTTTTTTCATTTTTTGACACAAAAACAGTGACCCCGGTCATACCGAACTATCGACATTATGGACAGGCCTAAAAAAAACATTTTAAAACCATTTTCACAAAAAATTGCAGATTTCTATTTTGTCCCTAAAAACGATGACTCCGATCATGCCGAAAAAGCGACACTCTGGACAGGCCTAAAAAAAAAATTTAAAACCATTTTCACCAAAAATTGCTGATTTTTTTTTCTACATTTTCGTGACACAAAAACAGTGACCCCGGTCATGCCGAACTAGCGACATTCTGGACAGGCCTAAAAAAAACATTTTAAAACCATTTTCACAAAAAATTTTAGATTTCTATTTTTGTCACCAAAAACGATGACTCCGATCATGCCGAACTAGCGACATTTTGGACAGGCCTAAAAAAAAAGCATTTTAGAACCATTTTCAAAAAAAAAGCTCAGAATTCTTTTTTTCATTTTTTGACACAAAAACAGTGACCCCGGTCATGCCGAACTATCGACATTCTGGACAGGCCTAAAAAACATTTTAAAACCATTTTCACAAAAATTGCAGATTTCTATTTTGTCCATAAAAACGTTGACTCCGATCATGCCGAAAAAGCGACATTCTGGACAGGCCTAAAAAAAAAATTCAGAACCATTTTCACAAAAAATTGCAGATATTTTTTTTTCATTTTCGTGACACAAAAACAGTGACCCCGGTCATGCCGAACTATCGACATTCTGGACAGGCCTAAAAAAAAACATTTTAAAACCATTTTCACAAAAAATTGTAGATTTCTATTTTTGTCACCAAAAACGATGACTCCGATCATGCCGAACTATCGACATTCTGGACAGGCCTAAAAAAAACATTTTAAAACCATTTTCACAAAAAATTGCAGATTTCTATTTTGTCCCTAAAAACGATGACTCAGATCATGCCGAAAAAGCGACATTCTGGACAGGTCTAAAAAAAATTTTTAAAACCATTTTCACCAAAAATTGCTGATTTTTTTTTCTTCATTTTCGTGACACAAAAACAGTGACCCCGGTCATGCCGAACTAGCGACATTCTGGACATGCCTAAAAAAAAACATTTTAAAACCATTTTCACAAAAAATTGTAGATTTCTATTTTTGTCACCAAAAACGATGACTCCGATCATGCCGAACTAGCGACATTTTGGACAGGACAAAAAAAAAAGCATTTTAGAACCATTTTCAAAAAAAAAGCTCAGAATGCTTTTTTTCATTTTTTGACACAAAAACAGTGACCCCGGTCATGCCGAACTATCGACATTCTGGACAGGCCTAAAAAAAACATTTTAAAACCATTTTCACAAAAAATTGCAGATTTCTATTTTGTCCCTAAAAACGATGACTCCGATCATGCAGAAAAAGCGACACTCTGGACAGGCCTAAAAAAATTTTTTAAAACCATTTTCACCAAAAATTGCTGATTTTTTTTTCTACATTTTCGTGACACAAAAACAGTGACCCCGGTCATGCCGAACTAGCGACATTCTGGACAGGCCTAAAAAAAACATTTTAAAACCATTTTCACAAAAAATTGTAGATTTCTATTTTTGTCACCAAAAACGATGACTCCGATCATGCCGAACTAGCGACATTTTGGACAGGCCTAAAAAAAAAGCATTTTAGAACCATTTTCAAAAAAAAAGCTCAGAATTCTTTTTTTCATTTTTTGACACAAAAACAGTGACCCCGGTCATGCCGAACTATCGACATTCTGGACAGGCCTAAAAAACATTTTAAAACCATTTTCACAAAAATTGCAGATTTCTATTTTGTCCATAAAAACGTTGTCTCCGATCATGCCGAAAAAGCGACATTCTGGACAGGCCTAAATTTTTTTTTTTTAACCATTTTCACAAAAAATTGCTGATATTTTTTTTTCATTTTTTGACACAAAAACAGTGACCCCGGTCATACCGAACTATCGACATTATGGACAGGCCTAAAAAAAACATTTTAAAACCATTTTCACAAAAAATTGCAGATTTCTATTTTGTCCCTAAAAACGATGACTCCGATCATGCCGAAAAAGCGACACTCTGGACAGGCCTAAAAAAAATTTTTTAAACCATTTTCACCAAAAATTGCTGATTTTTTTTTCTACATTTTCGTGACACAAAAACAGTGACCCCGGTCATGCCGAACTAGCGACATTCTGGACAGGCCTAAAAAAAACATTTTAAAACCATTTTCACAAAAAATTTTAGATTTCTATTTTTGTCACCAAAAACGATGACTCCGATCATGCCGAACTAGCGACATTTTGGACAGGCCTAAAAAAAAAGCATTTTAGAACCATTTTCAAAAAAAAAGCTCAGAATTCTTTTTTTCATTTTTTGACACAAAAACAGTGACCCCGGTCATGCCGAACTATCGACATTCTGGACAGGCCTAAAAAACATTTTAAAACCATTTTCACAAAAATTGCAGATTTCTATTTTGTCCATAAAAACGTTGACTCCGATCATGCCGAAAAAGCGACATTCTGGAAAGGCCTAAAAATTTTTTTTTTAACCATTTTCACAAAAAATTGCTGATATTTTTTTTTCATTTTTTGACACAAAAACAGTGACCCCGGTCATACCGAACTATCGACATTATGGACAGGCCTAAAAAAAACATTTTAAAACCATTTTCACAAAAAATTGCAGATTTCTATTTTGTCCCTAAAAACGATGACTCCGATCATGCCGAAAAGCGACATTCTGGACAGGCCTAAAAAAAAATTTAAAACCATTTTCACCAAAAATGGCTGATTTTTTTTTCTTCATTTTCGTGACACAAAAACAGTGACCCCGGTCATGCCGAACTAGCGACATTCTGGACAGGCCTAAAAAAAAACATTTTAAAACCATTTTCACAAAAAATTGTAGATTTCTATTTTTGTCACCAAAAACGATGACTCCGATCATGCCGAAAAAGCGACACTCTGGACAGGCCTAAAAAAAATTTTTAGAACCATTTTCACTAAAAATTGCAGATATTTTTTTCTCATTTTCGTGACACAAAAACAGTGACCCCGGTCATGCCGAACTATCGACATTCTGGACAGGCCTAAAAAAAACATTTTAAAACCATTTTCACAAAAAATTGTAGATTTCTATTTTTGTCACCAAAAACGATGACTCCGATTATGCCGAACTAGCGACATTTTGGACAGGCCTAAAAAAAAAGCATTTTAGAACCATTTTCAAAAAAAAAGCTCAGAATTCTTTTTTTCATTTTTTGACACAAAAACAGTGACCCCGGTCATGCCGAACTATCGACATTCTGGACAGGCCTAAAAAAAACATTTTAAAACCATTTTCACAAAAAAATGCAGATTTCTATTTTGTCCCTAAAAACGGTGACTCCGATCATGCCGAAAAAGCGACATTCTGGACAGGCCTAAAAAAAAAATTCAGAACCATTTTCACAAAAAATTGCAGATATTTTTTTTTCATTTTCGTGACACAAAAACAGTGACCCCGGTCATGCCGAACTATCGACATTCTGGACAGGCCTAAAAAAAAACATTTTAAAACCATTTTCACAAAAAATTGTAGATTTCTATTTTTGTCACCAAAAATGATGACTCCGATCATGCCGAACTATCGACATTCTGGACAGGCCTAAAAAAAACATTTTAAAACCATTTTCACAAAAAATTGCAGATTTCTATTTTGTCCCTAAAAACGATGACTCCGATCATGCCGAAAAAGCGACATTCTGGACAGGTCTAAAAAAAATTTTTAAAACCATTTTCACCAAAAATTGCTGATTTTTTTTTCTTCATTTTCGTGACACAAAAACAGTGACCCCGGTCATGCCGAACTAGCGACATTCTGGACATGCCTAAAAAAAAACATTTTAAAACCATTTTCACAAAAAATTGTAGATTTCTATTTTTGTCACCAAAAACGATGACTCCGATCATGCCGAACTAGCGACATTTTGGATAGGACAAAAAAAAAAGCATTTTAGAACCATTTTCAAAAAAAAAGCTCAGAATGCTTTTTTTCATTTTTTGACACAAAAACAGTGACCCCGGTCATGCCGAACTATCGACATTCTGGACAGGCCTAAAAAAAAACATTTTAAAACCATTTTCACAAAAAATTGCAGATTTCTATTTTGTCCCTAAAAACGATGACTCCGATCATGCCGAAAAAGCGACACTCTGGACAGGCCTAAAAAAAATTTTTAAAACCATTTTCACCAAAAATTGCTGATTTTTTTTTCTACATTTTCGTGACACAAAAACAGTGACCCCGGTCATGCCGAACTAGCGACATTCTGGACAGGCCTAAAAAAAACATTTTAAAACCATTTTCACAAAAAATTTTAGATTTCTATTTTTGTCACCAAAAACGATGACTCCTATCATGCCGAACTAGCGACATTTTGGACAGGCCTAAAAAAAAAGCATTTTAGAACCATTTTCAAAAAAAAAGCTCAGAATTCTTTTTTTCATTTTTTGACACAAAAACAGTGACCCCGGTCATGCCGAACTATCGACATTCTGGACAGGCCTAAAAAACATTTTAAAACCATTTTCACAAAAATTGCAGATTTCTATTTTGTCCATAAAAACGTTGACTCCGATCATGCCGAAAAAGCGACATTCTGGAAAGGCCTAAAAAATTTTTTTTTAACCATTTTCACAAAAAATTGCTGATATTTTTTTTTCATTTTTTGACACAAAAACAGTGACCCCGGTCATACCGAACTATCGACATTATGGACAGGCCTAAAAAAAACATTTTAAAACCATTTTCACAAAAAATTGCAGATTTCTATTTTGTCCCTAAAAACGGTGACTCCGATCATGCCGAAAAAGCGACATTCTGGACAGGCCTAAAAAAAAAATTCAGAACCATTTTCACAAAAAATTGCAGATATTTTTTTTTCATTTTCGTGACACAAAAACAGTGACCCCGATCATGCCGAACTATCGACATTCTGGACAGGCCTAAAAAAAACATTTTAAAACCATTTTCACCAAAAATTGCAGATTTCTATTTTGTCCCTAAAAACGATGACTCCGATCATGCCGAAAAAGCGACATTCTGGACAGGTCTAAAAAAAATTTTTAAAACCATTTTCACAAAAAATTGCAGATATTTTTTTCTCATTTTCGTGACACAAAAACAGTGACCCCGATCATGCCGAAAAGCGACATTCTGGACAGGCCTAAAAAAAAAATTTAAAACCATTTTCACCAAAAATGGCTGATTTTTTTTTCTTCATTTTTTGACACAAAAACAGTGACCCCGGTCATACCGAACTATCGACATTATGGACAGGCCTAAAAAAAAACATTTTAAAACCATTTTCACAAAAAATTGCAGATTTCTATTTTGTCCCTAAAAACGATGACTCCGATCATGCCGAAAAAGCGACATTCTGGACAGGTCAAAAAAAAATTTTTAAAACCATTTTCACCAAAAATTGCTGATTTTTTTTTCTTCATTTTTTGACACAAAAACAGTGACCCCGGTCATACCGAACTATCGACATTATGGACAGGCCTAAAAAAAACATTTTAAAACCATTTCAACAAAAAATTGCAGATTTCTATTTTGTCCCTAAAAACGATGACTCCGATCATGCCGAAAAAGCAACATTCTGGACAGGCCTAAAAAAAAAATGTTGAACCATTTTCACAAAAAATTGCAGATATATTTTTCTCATTTTCGTGACACAAAAACAGTGACCCCGGTCATGCCGAACTATCGACATTCTGGACAGGCCTAAAAAAAACATTTTAAAACCATTTTCACAAAAAATTGCAGATTTCTATTTTGTCCCTAAAAACGATGACTCCGATCATGCCGAACTAGCGACATTTTGGACAGGCCTAAAAAAAAAGCATTTTAGAACCATTTTCAAAAAAAAAGCTCAGAATTCTTTATTCATTTTTTGACACAAAAACAGTGACCCCGGTCATGCCGAACTATCGACATTCTGGACAGGCCTAAAAAAAACATTTTAAAACCATTTTTACAAAAAATTGCAGATTTCTATTTTGTCCCTAAAAACGGTGACTCCGATCATGCCGAAAAAGCGACATTCTGGACAGGCCTAAAAAAAAATTTTAGAACCATTTTCACAAAAAATTGCAGATATTTTTTTTTCATTTTTTGTGACACAAAAACAGTGACCCCGGTCATGCCGAACTAGCGACATTCTGGACAGGCCTAAAAAAAAACATTTTAAAACCATTTTCACAAAAAATTGTAGATTTCTATTTTTGTCACCAAAAACGATGACTCCGATCATGCCGAAAAAGCGACACTCTGGACAGGCCTAAAAAAAATTTTTAGAACCATTTTCACTAAAAATTGCAGATATTTTTTTCTCATTTTCGTGACACAAAAACAGTGACCCCGGTCATGCCGAACTATCGACATTCTGGACAGGCCTAAAAAAAACATTTTAAAACCATTTTCACAAAAAATTGTAGATTTCTATTTTTGTCACCAAAAACGATGACTCCGATTATGCCGAACTAGCGACATTTTGGACAGGCCTAAAAAAAAAGCATTTTAGAACCATTTTCAAAAAAAAAGCTCAGAATTCTTTTTTTCATTTTTTGACACAAAAACAGTGACCCCGGTCATGCCGAACTATCGACATTCTGGACAGGCCTAAAAAAAACATTTTAAAACCATTTTCACAAAAAAATGCAGATTTCTATTTTGTCCCTAAAAACGGTGACTCCGATCATGCCGAAAAAGCGACATTCTGGACAGGCCTAAAAAAAAAATTCAGAACCATTTTCACAAAAAATTGCAGATATTTTTTTTTCATTTTCGTGACACAAAAACAGTGACCCCGGTCATGCCGAACTATCGACATTCTGGACAGGCCTAAAAAAAAACATTTTAAAACCATTTTCACAAAAAATTGTAGATTTCTATTTTTGTCACCAAAAATGATGACTCCGATCATGCCGAACTATCGACATTCTGGACAGGCCTAAAAAAAACATTTTAAAACCATTTTCACAAAAAATTGCAGATTTCTATTTTGTCCCTAAAAACGATGACTCCGATCATGCCGAAAAAGCGACATTCTGGACAGGCCTAAAAAAAACATTTTAAAACCATTTTCACAAAAAATTTTAGATTTCTATTTTTGTCACCAAAAACGATGACTCCTATCATGCCGAACTAGCGACATTTTGGACAGGCCTAAAAAAAAAGCATTTTAGAACCATTTTCAAAAAAAAAGCTCAGAATTCTTTTTTTCATTTTTTGACACAAAAACAGTGACCCCGGTCATGCCGAACTATCGACATTCTGGACAGGCCTAAAAAACATTTTAAAACCATTTTCACAAAAATTGCAGATTTCTATTTTGTCCATAAAAACGTTGACTCCGATCATGCCGAAAAAGCGACATTCTGGAAAGGCCTAAAAAAAATTTTTTTAACCATTTTCACAAAAAATTGCTGATATTTTTTTTTCATTTTTTGACACAAAAACAGTGACCCCGGTCATACCGAACTATCGACATTATGGACAGGCCTAAAAAAAACATTTTAAAACCATTTTCACAAAAAATTGCAGATTTCTATTTTGTCCCTAAAAACGGTGACTCCGATCATGCCGAAAAAGCGACATTCTGGACAGGCCTAAAAAAAAAATTCAGAACCATTTTCACAAAAAATTGCAGATATTTTTTTTTCATTTTCGTGACACAAAAACAGTGACCCCGATCATGCCGAACTATCGACATTCTGGACAGGCCTAAAAAAAACATTTTAAAACCATTTTCACCAAAAATTGCAGATTTCTATTTTGTCCCTAAAAACGATGACTCCGATCATGCCGAAAAAGCGACATTCTGGACAGGTCTAAAAAAAATTTTTAAAACCATTTTCACCAAAAATTGCTGATTTTTTTTTCTTCATTTTCGTGACACAAAAACAGTGACCCCGGTCATACCGAACTTTCGACATTATGGACAGGCCTAAAAAAAACATTTTAAAACCATTTTCACAAAAAATTGCAGATTTCTATTTTGTCCCTAAAAACGATGACTCCGATCATGCCGAAAAAGCAACATTCTGGACAGGCCTAAAAAAAAAATGTTGAACCATTTTCACAAAAAATTGCAGATATTTTTTTCTCATTTTCGTGACACAAAAACAGTGACCCCGATCATGCCGAAAAGCGACATTCTGGACAGGCCTAAAAAAAAAATTTAAAACCATTTTCACCAAAAATGGCTGATTTTTTTTTCTTCATTTTTTGACACAAAAACAGTGACCCCGGTCATACCGAACTATCGACATTATGGACAGGCCTAAAAAAAAACATTTTAAAACCATTTTCACAAAAAATTGCAGATTTCTATTTTGTCCCTAAAAACGATGACTCCGATCATGCCGAAAAAGCGACATTCTGGACAGGTCAAAAAAAAATTTTTAAAACCATTTTCACCAAAAATTGCTGATTTTTTTTTCTTCATTTTTTGACACAAAAACAGTGACCCCGGTCATACCGAACTATCGACATTATGGACAGGCCTAAAAAAAACATTTTAAAACCATTTCAACAAAAAATTGCAGATTTCTATTTTGTCCCTAAAAACGATGACTCCGATCATGCCGAAAAAGCAACATTCTGGACAGGCCTAAAAAAAAAATGTTGAACCATTTTCACAAAAAATTGCAGATATATTTTTCTCATTTTCGTGACACAAAAACAGTGACCCCGGTCATGCCGAACTATCGACATTCTGGACAGGCCTAAAAAAAACATTTTAAAACCATTTTCACAAAAAATTGCAGATTTCTATTTTGTCCCTAAAAACGATGACTCCGATCATGCCGAACTAGCGACATTTTGGACAGGCCTAAAAAAAAAGCATTTTAGAACCATTTTCAAAAAAAAAGCTCAGAATTCTTTATTCATTTTTTGACACAAAAACAGTGACCCCGGTCATGCCGAACTATCGACATTCTGGACAGGCCTAAAAAACATTTTAAAACCATTTTCACAAAAATTGCAGATTTCTATTTTGTCCATAAAAACGTTGACTCCGATCATGCCGAAAAAGCGACATTCTGGAAAGGCCTAAAAAAATTTTTTTTAACCATTTTCACAAAAAATTGCTGATATTTTTTTTTCATTTTTTGACACAAAAACAGTGACCCCGGTCATACCGAACTATCGACATTATGGACAGGCCTAAAAAAAACATTTTAAAACCATTTTCACAAAAAATTGCAGATTTCTATTTTGTCCCTAAAAACGGTGACTCCGATCATGCCGAAAAAGCGACATTCTGGACAGGCCTAAAAAAAAAATTCAGAACCATTTTCACAAAAAATTGCAGATATTTTTTTTTCATTTTCGTGACACAAAAACAGTGACCCCGATCATGCCGAACTATCGACATTCTGGACAGGCCTAAAAAAAACATTTTAAAACCATTTTCACCAAAAATTGCAGATTTCTATTTTGTCCCTAAAAACGATGACTCCGATCATGCCGAAAAAGCGACATTCTGGACAGGTCTAAAAAAATTTTTTAAAACCATTTTCACCAAAAATTGCTGATTTTTTTTTCTTCATTTTCGTGACACAAAAACAGTGACCCCGGTCATACCGAACTTTCGACATTATGGACAGGCCTAAAAAAAACATTTTAAAACCATTTTCACAAAAAATTGCAGATTTCTATTTTGTCCCTAAAAACGATGACTCCGATCATGCCGAAAAAGCAACATTCTGGACAGGCCTAAAAAAAAAATGTTGAACCATTTTCACAAAAAATTGCAGATATTTTTTTCTCATTTTCGTGACACAAAAACAGTGACCCCGATCATGCCGAAAAGCGACATTCTGGACAGGCCTAAAAAAAAAATTTAAAACCATTTTCACCAAAAATGGCTGATTTTTTTTTCTTCATTTTTTGACACAAAAACAGTGACCCCGGTCATACCGAACTATCGACATTATGGACAGGCCTAAAAAAAAACATTTTAAAACCATTTTCACAAAAAATTGCAGATTTCTATTTTGTCCCTAAAAACGATGACTCCGATCATGCCGAAAAAGCGACATTCTGGACAGGTCAAAAAAATTTTTTTAAAACCATTTTCACCAAAAATTGCTGATTTTTTTTTCTTCATTTTTTGACACAAAAACAGTGACCCCGGTCATACCGAACTATCGACATTATGGACAGGCCTAAAAAAAACATTTTAAAACCATTTCAACAAAAAATTGCAGATTTCTATTTTGTCCCTAAAAACGATGACTCCGATCATGCCGAAAAAGCAACATTCTGGACAGGCCTAAAAAAAAAATGTTGAACCATTTTCACAAAAAATTGCAGATATATTTTTCTCATTTTCGTGACACAAAAACAGTGACCCCGGTCATGCCGAACTATCGACATTCTGGACAGGCCTAAAAAAAACATTTTAAAACCATTTTCACAAAAAATTGCAGATTTCTATTTTGTCCCTAAAAACGATGACTCCGATCATGCCGAACTAGCGACATTTTGGACAGGCCTAAAAAAAAAGCATTTTAGAACCATTTTCAAAAAAAAAGCTCAGAATTCTTTATTCATTTTTTGACACAAAAACAGTGACCCCGGTCATGCCGAACTATCGACATTCTGGACAGGCCTAAAAAAAACATTTTAAAACCATTTTTACAAAAAATTGCAGATTTCTATTTTGTCCCTAAAAACGGTGACTCCGATCATGCCGAAAAAGCGACATTCTGGACAGGCCTAAAAAAAAATTTTAGAACCATTTTCACAAAAAATTGCAGATATTTTTTTTTCATTTTTTGTGACACAAAAACAGTGACCCCGGTCATGCCGAACTATCGACATTCTGGACAGGCCTAAAAAAAACATTTTAAAACCATTTTCACAAAAAATTTTAGATTTCTATTTTGTCCCTAAAAACGATGACTCCGATCATGCCGAAAAAGCGACATTCTGGACAGGTCTAAAAATTTTTTTTAAAAACATTTTCACCAAAAATAGCTGCTTTTTTTTTCTTCATTTTCGTGACACAAAAACAGTGACCCCGGTTATGCCGAACTAGCGACATTCTGGACAGGCCTAAAAAAAAACATTTTAAAACCATTTTCACAAAAAATTGCAGATTTCTATTTTGTCCCTAAACACGATGACTCCGATCATGCCGAAAAAGCGACATTCTGGACAGGCCTAAAATTTTATTAAAAAACCATTTTCACCAAAAATTGCTGATTTTTTTTTCTTCATTTTCGTGACACAAAAACAGTGACCCCGGTTATGCCGAACTAGCGACATTCTGGACAGGCCTAAAAAAAAACATTTTAAAACCATTTTCACAAAAAATTTCAGATTTCTATTTTGTCCCTAAACACGATGACTCCGATCATGCCGAAAAAGCGACATTCTGGACAGGCCTAAAATTTTATTAAAAAACCATTTTCACCAAAAATTGCTGATTTTTTTTTCTTCATTTTCGTGACACAAAAACAGTGACCCCGGTTATGCCGAACTAGCGACATTCTGGACAGGCCTAAAAAAAAAGCATTTTAGAACCATTTTCAAAAAAAAAGCTCAGAATTCTTTTTTTCATTTTTTGACACAAAAACAGTGACCCCGGTCATGCCGAACTATCGACATTCTGGACAGGCCTAAAAAAAACATTTTAAAACCATTTTCACCAAAAAATGCAGATTTCTATTTTGTCCCTAAAAACGATGACTCCGATCATGCCGAAAAAGCGACATTCTGGACAGGTCTAAAAAAAAATTTTAAAACCATTTTCACCAAAAATTGCTGATTTTTTTTTCTTCATTTTCGTGACCCAAAAACGAATACTCCGATCATGCCGAACTAGCGACATTTTGGACAGGCCTAAAAAAAAAGCATTTTAGAACCATTTTCAAAAAAAAAGCTCAGAATTCTTTTTTTCATTTTTTGACACAAAAACAGTGACCCCGGTCATGCCGAACTATCGACATTCTGGACAGGCCTAAAAAAAACATTTTAAAACAATTTTCACCAAAAATTGCAGATTTCTATTTTGTCCCTAAAAATGGTGACTCCGATCATGCCGAAAAAGCGACATTCTGGACAGGCCTAAAAAAAAAATTTAGAACCATTTTCACAAAAAATTGCAGATATTTTTTTTTCATTTTTTGTGACACAAAAACAGTGACCCCGGTCATGCCGAACTATCGACATTCTGGACAGGCCTAAAAAAAACATTTTAAAACCATTTTCACAAAAAATTGTAGATTTCTATTTTTGTCACCAAAAACGATGACTCCGATCATGCCGAACTAGCGACATTTTGGACAGGCCTAAAAAAAAAGCATTTTAAAACCATTTTCAAAAAAAAAGCTCAGAATTCTTTTTTTCATTTTTTGACACAAAAACAGTGACCCCGGTCATGCCGAACTATCGACATTCTGGACAGGCCTAAAAAAAACCATTTTAAAACCATTTTCACCAAAAATTGCAGATTTCTATTTTGTCCATAAAAACGTTGACTCCGATCATGCCGAAAAAGCGACATTCTGGACAGGCCTATAATTTTTTTTTTTAACCATTTTCACAAAAAATTGCTGATATTTTTTTTTCATTTTCGTGACACAAAAACATGATCACCCCGGTCATGCCGAACTATCGACATTCTGGACAGGCCTAAAAAAAACATTTTAAAACCATTTTCACAAAAAATTTTAGATTTCTATTTTTGTCACCAAAAACGAATACTCCGATCATGCCGAACTAGCGACATTCTGGACAGGCCTAAAAAAACATTTTAAAACCATTTTCACAAAAAATTGCAGATTTCTATTTTGTCCCTAAAAACGATGACTCCGATCATGCCGAAAAAGCGACATTCTGGACAGGCCTAAAATTTTATTAAAAAACCATTTTCACCAAAAATTGCTGATTTTTTTTTCTTCATTTTCGTGACACAAAAACAGTGACCCCGGTTATGCCGAACTAGCGACATTCTGGACAGGCCTAAAAAAAAAGCATTTTAGAACCATTTTCAAAAAAAAAGCTCAGAATTCTTTTTTTCATTTTTTGACACAAAAACAGTGACCCCGGTCATGCCGAACTATCGACATTCTGGACAGGCCTAAAAAAAACATTTTAAAACCATTCTCACAAAAAATGGCAGATTTCTATTTTTTCCCTAAAAACGATGACTCCGATCATGCCGAAAAAGCGACATTCTGGACAGGTCTAAAAAAAAATTTTAAAACCATTTTCACAAAAAATTGTAGATTTCTATTTTTGTCACCAAAAACGATGACTCCGATCATGCCGAACTAGCGACATTTTGGACAGGCCTAAAAAAAAAGCATTTTAGAACCATTTTCAAAAAAAAAGCTCAGAATGCTTTTTTTCATTTTTTGACACAAAAACAATGACCCTGGTCATGCCGAACTATCGACATTCTGGACAGGCCTAAAAAAAACATTTTAAAACCATTTTCACAAAAAATTGTAGATTTCTATTTTTGTCACCAAAAACGATGACTCCGATCATGCCGAAAAAGCGACATTCTGGACAGGCCTAAAAAAAAAATGTAGAACCATTTTCACAAAAAATTGCAGATATTTTTTTCTCATTTTCGTGACACAAAAACAGTGACCCCGGTCATGCCGAACTATCGACATTCTGGACAGGCCTAAAAAAAACATTTTAAAACCATTTTCACAAAAAATTGTAGATTTCTATTTTTGTCACCAAAAACGATGACTCCGATCATGCCGAACTAGCGACATTTTGGACAGGCCTAAAAAAAAAGCATTTTAAAACCATTTTCAAAAAAAAAGCTCAGAATTCTTTTTTTCATTTTTTGACACAAAAACAGTGACCCCGGTCATGCCGAACTATCGACATTCTGGACAGGCCTAAAAAAAAACATTTTAAAACCATTTTCACCAAAAATTGCAGATTTCTATTTTGTCCATAAAAACGTTGACTCCGATCATGCCGAAAAAGCGACATTCTGGACAGGCCTATAATTTTTTTTTTTAACCATTTTCACAAAAAATTGCTGATATTTTTTTTTCATTTTCGTGACACAAAAACATGATCACCCCGGTCATGCCGAACTATCGACATTCTGGACAGGCCTAAAAAAAACATTTTAAAACCATTTTCACAAAAAATTTTAGATTTCTATTTTTGTCACCAAAAACGAATACTCCGATCATGCCGAACTAGCGACATTCTGGACAGGCCTAAAAAAACATTTTAAAACCATTTTCACAAAAAATTGCAGATTTCTATTTTGTCCCTAAAAATGATGACTCCGATCATGCCGAAAAAGCGACATTCTGTACAGGCCTAAAATTTTATTAAAAAACCATTTTCACCAAAAATTGCTGATTTTTTTTTCTTCATTTTCGTGACACAAAAACAGTGACCCCGGTTATGCCGAACTAGCGACATTCTGGACAGGCCTAAAAAAAAAGCATTTTAGAACCATTTTCAAAAAAAAAGCTCTGAATTCTTTTTTTCATTTTTTGACACAAAAACAGTGACCCCGGTCATGCCGAACTATCGACATTCTGGACAGGCCTAAAAAAAACATTTTAAAACCATTCTCACAAAAAATGGCAGATTTCTATTTTTTCCCTAAAAACGATGACTCCGATCATGCCGAAAAAGCGACATTCTGGACAGGTCTAAAAAAAAATTTTAAAACCATTTTCACAAAAAATTGTAGATTTCTATTTTTGTCACCAAAAACGATGACTCCGATCATGCCGAACTAGCGACATTTTGGACAGGCCTAAAAAAAAAGCATTTTAGAACCATTTTCAAAAAAAAAGCTCAGAATGCTTTTTTTCATTTTTTGACACAAAAACAATGACCCTGGTCATGCCGAACTATCGACATTCTGGACAGGCCTAAAAAAAACATTTTAAAACCATTTTCACAAAAAATTGTAGATTTCTATTTTTGTCACCAAAAACGATGACTCCTATCATGCCGAACTAGCGACATTTTGGACAGGCCTAAAAAAAAAGCATTTTAGAACCATTTTCAAAAAAAAAGCTCAGAATTCTTTTTTTCATTTTTTGACACAAAAACAGTGACCCCGATCATGCCGAACTATCGACATTCTGGACAGGCCTAAAAAAAACATTTTAAAACCATTTTCACCAAAAATTGCAGATTTCTATTTTGTCCCTAAAAACGATGACTCCGATCATGCCGAAAAAGCGACATTCTGGACAGGTCTAAAAAAAATTTTTAAAACCATTTTCACCAAATATTGCTGATTTTTTTTTCTTCATTTTCGTGACACAAAAACAGTGACCCCGGTCATACCGAACTTTCGACATTATGGACAGGCCTAAAAAAAACATTTTAAAACCATTTTCACAAAAAATTGCAGATTTCTATTTTGTCCCTAAAAACGATGACTCCGATCATGCCGAAAAAGCAACATTCTGGACAGGCCTAAAAAAAAAATGTTGAACCATTTTCACAAAAAATTGCAGATATTTTTTTCTCATTTTCGTGACACAAAAACAGTGACCCCGATCATGCCGAAAAGCGACATTCTGGACAGGCCTAAAAAAAAAATTTAAAACCATTTTCACCAAAAATGGCTGATTTTTTTTTCTTCATTTTTTGACACAAAAACAGTGACCCCGGTCATACCGAACTATCGACATTATGGACAGGCCTAAAAAAAAACATTTTAAAACCATTTTCACAAAAAATTGCAGATTTCTATTTTGTCCCTAAAAACGATGACTCCGATCATGCCGAAAAAGCGACATTCTGGACAGGTCAAAAAAAAATTTTTAAAACCATTTTCACCAAAAATTGCTGATTTTTTTTTCTTCATTTTTTGACACAAAAACAGTGACCCCGGTCATACCGAACTATCGACATTATGGACAGGCCTAAAAAAAACATTTTAAAACCATTTCAACAAAAAATTGCAGATTTCTATTTTGTCCCTAAAAACGATGACTCCGATCATGCCGAAAAAGCAACATTCTGGACAGGCCTAAAAAAAAAATGTTGAACCATTTTCACAAAAAATTGCAGATATATTTTTCTCATTTTCGTGACACAAAAACAGTGACCCCGGTCATGCCGAACTATCGACATTCTGGACAGGCCTAAAAAAAACATTTTAAAACCATTTTCACAAAAAATTGCAGATTTCTATTTTGTCCCTAAAAACGATGACTCCGATCATGCCGAACTAGCGACATTTTGGACAGGCCTAAAAAAAAAGCATTTTAGAACCATTTTCAAAAAAAAAGCTCAGAATTCTTTATTCATTTTTTGACACAAAAACAGTGACCCCGGTCATGCCGAACTATCGACATTCTGGACAGGCCTAAAAAAAACATTTTAAAACCATTTTTACAAAAAATTGCAGATTTCTATTTTGTCCCTAAAAACGGTGACTCCGATCATGCCGAAAAAGCGACATTCTGGACAGGCCTAAAAAAAAATTTTAGAACCATTTTCACAAAAAATTGCAGATATTTTTTTTTCATTTTTTGTGACACAAAAACAGTGACCCCGGTCATGCCGAACTATCGACATTCTGGACAGGCCTAAAAAAAACATTTTAAAACCATTTTCACAAAAAATTTTAGATTTCTATTTTGTCCCTAAAAACGATGACTCCGATCATGCCGAAAAAGCGACATTCTGGACAGGTCTAAAATTTTTTTTTAAAAACATTTTCACCAAAAATTGCTGCTTTTTTTTTCTTCATTTTCGTGACACAAAAACAGTGACCCCGGTTATGCCGAACTAGCGACATTCTGGACAGGCCTAAAAAAAAACATTTTAAAACCATTTTCACAAAAAATTGCAGATTTCTATTTTGTCCCTAAACACGATGACTCCGATCATGCCGAAAAAGCGACATTCTGGACAGGCCTAAAATTTTATTAAAAAACCATTTTCACCAAAAATTGCTGATTTTTTTTTCTTCATTTTCGTGACACAAAAACAGTGACCCCGGTTATGCCGAACTAGCGACATTCTGGACAGGCCTAAAAAAAAACATTTTAAAACCATTTTCACAAAAAATTTCAGATTTCTATTTTGTCCCTAAACACGATGACTCCGATCATGCCGAAAAAGCGACATTCTGGACAGGCCTAAAATTTTATTAAAAAACCATTTTCACCAAAAATTGCTGATTTTTTTTTCTTCATTTTCGTGACACAAAAACAGTGACCCCGGTTATGCCGAACTAGCGACATTCTGGACAGGCCTAAAAAAAAAGCATTTTAGAACCATTTTCAAAAAAAAAGCTCAGAATTCTTTTTTTCATTTTTTGACACAAAAACAGTGACCCCGGTCATGCCGAACTATCGACATTCTGGACAGGCCTAAAAAAAACATTTTAAAACCATTTTCACCAAAAAATGCAGATTTCTATTTTGTCCCTAAAAACGATGACTCCGATCATGCCGAAAAAGCGACATTCTGGACAGGTCTAAAAAAAATTTTTAAAACCATTTTCACCAAAAATTGCTGATTTTTTTTTCTTCATTTTCGTGACCCAAAAACGAATACTCCGATCATGCCGAACTAGCGACATTTTGGACAGGCCTAAAAAAAAAGCATTTTAGAACCATTTTCAAAAAAAAAGCTCAGAATTCTTTTTTTCATTTTTTGACACAAAAACAGTGACCCCGGTCATGCCGAACTATCGACATTCTGGACAGGCCTAAAAAAAACATTTTAAAACCATTTTCACCAAAAATTGCAGATTTCTATTTTGTCCCTAAAAATGGTGACTCCGATCATGCCGAAAAAGCGACATTCTGGACAGGCCTAAAAAAAAAATTTAGAACCATTTTCACAAAAAATTGCAGATATTTTTTTTTCATTTTTTGTGACACAAAAACAGTGACCCCGGTCATGCCGAACTATCGACATTCTGGACAGGCCTAAAAAAAACATTTTAAAACCATTTTCACAAAAAATTGTAGATTTCTATTTTTGTCACCAAAAACGATGACTCCGATCATGCCGAACTAGCGACATTTTGGACAGGCCTAAAAAAAAAGCATTTTAAAACCATTTTCAAAAAAAAAGCTCAGAATTCTTTTTTTCATTTTTTGACACAAAAACAGTGACCCCGGTCATGCCGAACTATCGACATTCTGGACAGGCCTAAAAAAAACCATTTTAAAACCATTTTCACCAAAAATTGCAGATTTCTATTTTGTCCATAAAAACGTTGACTCCGATCATGCCGAAAAAGCGACATTCTGGACAGGCCTATAATTTTTTTTTTTAACCATTTTCACAAAAAATTGCTGATATTTTTTTTTCATTTTCGTGACACAAAAACATGATCACCCCGGTCATGCCGAACTATCGACATTCTGGACAGGCCTAAAAAAAACATTTTAAAACCATTTTCACAAAAAATTTTAGATTTCTATTTTTGTCACCAAAAACGAATACTCCGATCATGCCGAACTAGCGACATTCTGGACAGGCCTAAAAAAACATTTTAAAACCATTTTCACAAAAAATTGCAGATTTCTATTTTGTCCCTAAAAACGATGACTCCGATCATGCCGAAAAAGCGACATTCTGGACAGGCCTAAAATTTTATTAAAAAACCATTTTCACCAAAAATTGCTGATTTTTTTTTCTTCATTTTCGTGACACAAAAACAGTGACCCCGGTTATGCCGAACTAGCGACATTCTGGACAGGCCTAAAAAAAAAGCATTTTAGAACCATTTTCAAAAAAAAAGCTCAGAATTCTTTTTTTCATTTTTTGACACAAAAACAGTGACCCCGGTCATGCCGAACTATCGACATTCTGGACAGGCCTAAAAAAAACATTTTAAAACCATTCTCACAAAAAATGGCAGATTTCTATTTTTTCCCTAAAAACGATGACTCCGATCATGCCGAAAAAGCGACATTCTGGACAGGTCTAAAAAAAAATTTTAAAACCATTTTCACAAAAAATTGTAGATTTCTATTTTTGTCACCAAAAACGATGACTCCGATCATGCCGAACTAGCGACATTTTGGACAGGCCTAAAAAAAAAGCATTTTAGAACCATTTTCAAAAAAAAAGCTCAGAATGCTTTTTTTCATTTTTTGACACAAAAACAATGACCCTGGTCATGCCGAACTATCGACATTCTGGACAGGCCTAAAAAAAACATTTTAAAACCATTTTCACAAAAAATTGTAGATTTCTATTTTTGTCACCAAAAACGATGACTCCGATCATGCCGAAAAAGCGACATTCTGGACAGGCCTAAAAAAAAAATGTAGAACCATTTTCACAAAAAATTGCAGATATTTTTTTCTCATTTTCGTGACACAAAAACAGTGACCCCGGTCATGCCGAACTATCGACATTCTGGACAGGCCTAAAAAAAACATTTTAAAACCATTTTCACAAAAAATTGTAGATTTCTATTTTTGTCACCAAAAACGATGACTCCGATCATGCCGAACTAGCGACATTTTGGACAGGCCTAAAAAAAAAGCATTTTAAAACCATTTTCAAAAAAAAAGCTCAGAATTCTTTTTTTCATTTTTTGACACAAAAACAGTGACCCCGGTCATGCCGAACTATCGACATTCTGGACAGGCCTAAAAAAAAACATTTTAAAACCATTTTCACCAAAAATTGCAGATTTCTATTTTGTCCATAAAAACGTTGACTCCGATCATGCCGAAAAAGCGACATTCTGGACAGGCCTATAATTTTTTTTTTTAACCATTTTCACAAAAAATTGCTGATATTTTTTTTTCATTTTCGTGACACAAAAACATGATCACCCCGGTCATGCCGAACTATCGACATTCTGGACAGGCCTAAAAAAAACATTTTAAAACCATTTTCACAAAAAATTTTAGATTTCTATTTTTGTCACCAAAAACGAATACTCCGATCATGCCGAACTAGCGACATTCTGGACAGGCCTAAAAAAACATTTTAAAACCATTTTCACAAAAAATTGCAGATTTCTATTTTGTCCCTAAAAATGATGACTCCGATCATGCCGAAAAAGCGACATTCTGTACAGGCCTAAAATTTTATTAAAAAACCATTTTCACCAAAAATTGCTGATTTTTTTTTCTTCATTTTCGTGACACAAAAACAGTGACCCCGGTTATGCCGAACTAGCGACATTCTGGACAGGCCTAAAAAAAAAGCATTTTAGAACCATTTTCAAAAAAAAAGCTCAGAATTCTTTTTTTCATTTTTTGACACAAAAACAGTGACCCCGGTCATGCCGAACTATCGACATTCTGGACAGGCCTAAAAAAAACATTTTAAAACCATTCTCACAAAAAATGGCAGATTTCTATTTTTTCCCTAAAAACGATGACTCCGATCATGCCGAAAAAGCGACATTCTGGACAGGTCTAAAAAAAAAATTTAAAACCATTTTCACAAAAAATTGTAGATTTCTATTTTTGTCACCAAAAACGATGACTCCGATCATGCCGAACTAGCGACATTTTGGACAGGCCTAAAAAAAAAGCATTTTAGAACCATTTTCAAAAAAAAAGCTCAGAATGCTTTTTTTCATTTTTTGACACAAAAACAATGACCCTGGTCATGCCGAACTATCGACATTCTGGACAGGCCTAAAAAAAACATTTTAAAACCATTTTCACAAAAAATTGTAGATTTCTATTTTTGTCACCAAAAACGATGACTCCGATCATGCCGAACTAGCGACATTTTGGACAGGCCTAAAAAAAAAGCATTTTAGAACCATTTTCAAAAAAAAAGCTCAGAATGCTTTTTTTCATTTTTTGACACAAAAACAGTGACCCCGGTCATGCCGAACTATCGACATTCTGGACAGGCCTAAAAAAAACATTTTAAAACCATTTTCACCAAAAATTGCAGATTTCTATTTTGTCCCTAAAAACGATGACTCCGATCATGCCGAAAAAGCAACATTCTGGACAGGCCTAAAAAAAAAGCATTTTAGAACCATTTTTAAAAAAAAAGCTCAGAATTCTTTTTTTCATTTTTTGACACAAAAACAGTGACCCCGGTCATACCGAAAAAGCGACATTCTGGACAGGCCTAAAAAAAAAATGTAGAACCATTTTCACAAAAAATTGCAGATATTTTTTTCTCATTTTCGTGACACAAAAACAGTGACCCCGGTCATGCCGAACTATCGACATTCTGGACAGGTCTAAAAAAAACATTTTAAAACCATTTTCACCAAAAATTGCAGATTTCTATTTTGTCCCTAAAAACGATGACTCCGATCATGCCGAAAAAGCGACATTCTGGACAGGTCTAAAAAAAATTTTTAAAACCATTTTCACCAAAAATTGCTGATTTTTTTTTCTTCATTTTCGTGACACAAAAACAGTGACCCCGGTTATGCCGAACTAGCGACATTCTGGACAGGCCTAAAAAAAAACATTTTAAAACCATTTTCACCAAAAATTGCAGATTTCTATTTTGTCCCTAAAAACGATGACTCCGATCATGCCGAAAAAGCGACATTCTGGACAGGCCTAAAATTTTATTAAAAAACCATTTTCACCAAAAATTGCTGATTTTTTTTTCTTCATTTTCGTGACACAAAAACAGTGACCCCGGTTATGCCGAACTAGCGACATTCTGGACAGGCCTAAAAAAAAAGCATTTTAGAACCATTTTAAAAAAAAAAGCTCAGAATTCTTTTTTTCATTTTTTGACACAAAAACAGTGACCCCGGTCATGCCGAACTATCGACATTCTGGACAGGCCTAAAAAAAACATTTTAAAACCATTTTCACCAAAAATTGCAGATTTCTATTTTGTCCCTAAAAACAATGACTCCGATCATGCCGAAAAAGCGACATTCTGGACAGGTCTAAAAAAAAATTTTAAAACCATTTTCACAAAAAATTGTAGATTTCTATTTTTGTCACCAAAAACGATGACTCCGATCATGCCGAACTAGCGACATTTTGGACAGGCCTAAAAAAAAAGCATTTTAGAACCATTTTCAAAAAAAAAGCTCAGAATGCTTTTTTTCATTTTTTGACACAAAAACAATGACCCTGGTCATGCCGAACTATCGACATTCTGGACAGGCCTAAAAAAAACATTTTAAAACCATTTTCACAAAAAATTGTAGATTTCTATTTTTGTCACCAAAAACGATGACTCCGATCATGCCGAACTAGCGACATTTTGGACAGGCCTAAAAAAAAAGCATTTTAGAACCATTTTCAAAAAAAAAGCTCAGAATGCTTTTTTTCATTTTTTGACACAAAAACAGTGACCCCGGTCATGCCGAACTATCGACATTCTGGACAGGCCTAAAAAAAACATTTTAAAACCATTTTCACCAAAAATTGCAGATTTCTATTTTGTCCCTAAAAACGATGACTCCGATCATGCCGAAAAAGCAACATTCTGGACAGGCCTAAAAAAAAAGCATTTTAGAACCATTTTTAAAAAAAAAGCTCAGAATTCTTTTTTTCATTTTTTGACACAAAAACAGTGACCCCGGTCATACCGAAAAAGCGACATTCTGGACAGGCCTAAAAAAAAAATGTAGAACCATTTTCACAAAAAATTGCAGATATTTTTTTCTCATTTTCGTGACACAAAAACAGTGAGCCCGGTCATGCCGAACTATCGACATTCTGGACAGGTCTAAAAAAAACATTTTAAAACCATTTTCACCAAAAATTGCAGATTTCTATTTTGTCCCTAAAAACGATGACTCCGATCATGCCGAAAAAGCGACATTCTGGACAGGTCTAAAAAAATTTTTTAAAACCATTTTCACCAAAAATTGCTGATTTTTTTTTCTTCATTTTCGTGACACAAAAACAGTGACCCCGGTTATGCCGAACTAGCGACATTCTGGACAGGCCTAAAAAAAAACATTTTAAAACCATTTTCACCAAAAATTGCAGATTTCTATTTTGTCCCTAAAAACGATGACTCCGATCATGCCGAAAAAGCGACATTCTGGACAGGCCTAAAATTTTATTAAAAAACCATTTTCACCAAAAATTGCTGATTTTTTTTTCTTCATTTTCGTGACACAAAAACAGTGACCCCGGTTATGCCGAACTAGCGACATTCTGGACAGGCCTAAAAAAAAAGCATTTTAGAACCATTTTAAAAAAAAAAGCTCAGAATTCTTTTTTTCATTTTTTGACACAAAAACAGTGACCCCGGTCATGCCGAACTATCGACATTCTGGACAGGCCTAAAAAAAACATTTTAAAACCATTTTCACCAAAAATTGCAGATTTCTATTTTGTCCCTAAAAACAATGACTCCGATCATGCCGAAAAAGCGACATTCTGGACAGGTCTAAAAAAAACATTTTAAAACCATTTTCACCAAAAATTGTAGATTTCTATTTTTGTCACCAAAAACGAATACTCCGATCATGCCGAACTAGCGACATTTTGAACAGGCCTAAAAAAAAAGCATTTTAGAACCATTTTCAAAAAAAAAGCTCAGAATTCTTTTTTTCATTTTTTGACACAAAAACAGTGACCCCGGTCATGCCGAACTATCGACATTCTGGACAGGCCTAAAAAAAACATTTTAAAACCATTTTCACAAAAAATTGCAGATTTCTATTTTGTCCCTAAAAACGGTGACTCCGATCATGCCGAAAAAGCGACATTCTGGACAGGCCTAAAAAAAAAATTTAGAACCATTTTCACAAAAAATTGCAGATATTTTTTTTTCATTTTTTGTGACACAAAAACAGTGACCCCGGTCATGCCGAACTATCGACATTCTGGACAGGCCTAAAAAAAACATTTTAAAACCATTTTCACAAAAAATTGTAGATTTCTATTTTTGTCACCAAAAACGATGACTCCGATCATGCCGAACTAGCGACATTTTGGACAGGCCTAAAAAAAAAGCATTTTAAAACCATTTTCAAAAAAAAAGCTCAGAATTCTTTTTTTCATTTTTTGACACAAAAACAGTGACCCCGGTCATGCCGAACTATCGACATTCTGGACAGGCCTAAAAAAAACATTTTAAAACCATTTTCACCAAAAATTGTAGATTTCTGTTTTTGTCACCAAAAACGATGACTCCGATCATGCCGAACTAGCGACATTTTGGACAGGCCTAAAAAAAAAGCATTTTAGAACCATTTTCAAAAAAAAAGCTCAGAATGCTTTTTTTCATTTTTTGACACAAAAACAGTGACCCCGGTCATGCCGAACTATCGACATTCTGGACAGGCCTAAAAAAAACATTTTAAAACCATTTTCACATAAAATTGTAGATTTCTATTTTTGTCACCAAAAACGAATACTCCGATCATGCCGAACTAGCGACATTTTGGACAGGCCTAAAAAAAAAGCATTTTAGAACCATTTTCAAAAAAAAAGCTCAAAATTCTTTTTTTCATTTTTTGACACAAAAACAGTGACCCCGGTCATGCCGAACTATCGACATTCTGGACAGGCCTAAAAAAAACATTTTAAAACCATTTTCACAAAAAATTGCAGATTTCTATTTTGTCCCTAAAAACGGTGACTCCGATCATGCCGAAAAAGCGACATTCTGGACAGGCCTAAAAAAAAAATTCAGAACCATTTTCACAAAAAATTGCAGATATTTTTTTTTCATTTTCGTGACACAAAAACAGTGACCCCGGTCATGCCGAACTATCGACATTCTGGACAGGCCTAAAAAAAAACATTTTAAAACCATTTTCACAAAAAATTGTAGATTTCTATTTTTGTCACCAAAAACGATGACTCCGATCATGCCGAACTATCGACATTCTGGACAGGCCTAAAAAAAACATTTTAAAACCATTTTCACAAAAAATTGCAGATTTCTATTTTGTCCCTAAAAACGATGACTCCGATCATGCCGAAAAAGCGACATTCTGGACAGGTCTAAAAAAATTTTTTAAAACCATTTTCACCAAAAATTGCTGATTTTTTTTTCTTCATTTTCGTGACACAAAAACAGTGACCCCGGTCATGCCGAACTAGCGACATTCTGGACATGCCTAAAAAAAAACATTTTAAAACCATTTTCACAAAAAATTGTAGATTTCTATTTTGTCCCTAAAAACGATGACTCCGATCATGCCGAAAAAGCGACATTCTGGACAGGTCTAAAAAATTTTTTTAAAAACATTTTCACCAAAAATTGCTGCTTTTTTTTTCTTCATTTTCGTGACACAAAAACAGTGACCCCGGTTATGCCGAACTAGCGACATTCTGGACAGGCCTAAAAAAAAAGCATTTTAGAACCATTTTCAAAAAAAAAGCTCAGAATTCTTTTTTTCATTTTTTGACACAAAAACAGTGACCCCGGTCATGCCGAACTATCGACATTCTGGACAGGCCTAAAAAAAACATTTTAAAACCATTTTCACCAAAAATTGCAGATTTCTATTTTGTCCCTAAAAACGATGACTCCGATCATGCCGAAAAAGGGACATTCTGGACAGGTCTAAAAAAAAATTTTAAAACCATTTTCACCAAAAATTGCTGATTTTTTTTTCTTCATTTTCGTGACCCAAAAACGAATACTCCGATCATGCCGAACTAGCGACATTTTGGACAGGCCTAAAAAAAAAGCATTTTAGAACCATTTTCAAAAAAAAAGCTCAGAATTCTTTTTTTCATTTCATGGACAGGCCTAAAAAAAACATTTTAAAACCATTTTCACCAAAAATTGCAGATTTCTATTTTGTCCCTAAAAACGGTGACTCCGATCATGCCGAAAAAGCGACATTCTGGACAGGCCTAAAAAAAAAATGTAGAACCATTTTCACAAAAAATTGCAGATATTTTTTTTTCATTTTTTGTGACACAAAAACAGTGACCCCGGTCATGCCGAACTATCGACATTCTGGACAGGCCTAAAAAAAACATTTTAAAACCATTTTCACAAAAAATTGTAGATTTCTATTTTTGTCACCAAAAACGATGACTCCGATCATGCCGAACAAGCGACATTTTGGACAGGCCTAAAAAAAAGCATTTTAAAACCATTTTCAAAAAAAAAGCTCAGAATTCTTTTTTTCATTTTTTGACACAAAAACAGTGACCCCGGTCATGCCGAACTATCGACATTCTGGACAGGCCTAAAAAAAGACATTTTAAAACCATTTTCACAAAAAATTGCAGATTTCTATTTTGTCCCTAAAAACGATGACTCCGATCATGCCGAAAAAGCGACATTCTGGACAGGTCTAAAAAATTTTTTTAAAACCATTTTCACCAAAAATTGCTGATTTTTTTTTCTTCATTTTCGTGACACAAAAACAGTGACCCCGGTCATGCCGAACTAGCGACATTCTGGACAGGCCTAAAAAAAAACATTTTAAAACCATTTTCACAAAAAATTGCAGATTTCTATTTTGTCCCTAAAAACGGTGACTCCGATCATGCCGAAAAAGCGACATTCTGGACAGGCCTAAAAAAAAAAATCAGAACCATTTTCACAAAAAATTGCAGATATTTTTTTTTCATTTTCGTGACACAAAAACAGTGACCCCGGTCATGCCGAACTATCGACATTCTGGACAGGCCTAAAAAAAAACATTTTAAAACCATTTTCACAAAAAATTGTAGATTTCTATTTTTGTCACCAAAAACGATGACTCCGATCATGCCGAACTATCGACATTCTGGACAGGCCTAAAAAAAACATTTTAAAACCATTTTCACAAAAAATTGCAGATTTCTATTTTGTCCCTAAAAACGATGACTCAGATCATGCCGAAAAAGCGACATTCTGGACAGGTCTAAAAAAAAATTTTAAAACCATTTTCACCAAAAATTGCTGATTTTTTTTTCTTCATTTTCGTGACACAAAAACAGTGACCCCGGTCATGCCGAACTAGCGACATTCTGGACATGCCTAAAAAAAAACATTTTAAAACCATTTTCACAAAAAATTGTAGATTTCTATTTTTGTCACCAAAAACGATGACTCCGATCATGCCGAACTAGCGACATTTTGGACAGGACAAAAAAAAAAGCATTTTAGAACCATTTTCAAAAAAAAAGCTCAGAATGCTTTTTTTCATTTTTTGACACAAAAACAGTGACCCCGGTCATGCCGAACTATCGACATTCTGGACAGGCCTAAAAAAAACATTTTAAAACCATTTTCACAAAAAATTGCAGATTTCTATTTTGTCCCTAAAAACGATGACTCCGATCATGCAGAAAAAGCGACACTCTGGACAGGCCTAAAAAAAAATTTTAAAACCATTTTCACCAAAAATTGCTGATTTTTTTTTCTACATTTTCGTGACACAAAAACAGTGACCCCGGTCATGCCGAACTAGCGACATTCTGGACAGGCCTAAAAAAAACATTTTAAAACCATTTTCACAAAAAATTGTAGATTTCTATTTTTGTCACCAAAAACGATGACTCCGATCATGCCGAACTAGCGACATTTTGGACAGGCCTAAAAAAAAAGCATTTTAGAACCATTTTCAAAAAAAAAGCTCAGAATTCTTTTTTTCATTTTTTGACACAAAAACAGTGACCCCGGTCATGCCGAACTATCGACATTCTGGACAGGCCTAAAAAACATTTTAAAACCATTTTCACAAAAATTGCAGATTTCTATTTTGTCCATAAAAACGTTGACTCCGATCATGCCGAAAAAGCGACATTCTGGACAGGCCTAAAAATTTTTTTTTTAACCATTTTCACAAAAAATTGCTGATATTTTTTTTTCATTTTTTGACACAAAAACAGTGACCCCGGTCATACCGAACTATCGACATTATGGACAGGCCTAAAAAAAACATTTTAAAACCATTTTCACAAAAAATTGCAGATTTCTATTTTGTCCCTAAAAACGATGACTCCGATCATGCCGAAAAAGCGACACTCTGGACAGGCCTAAAAAAAAAATTTAAAACCATTTTCACCAAAAATTGCTGATTTTTTTTTCTACATTTTCGTGACACAAAAACAGTGACCCCGGTCATGCCGAACTAGCGACATTCTGGACAGGCCTAAAAAAAACATTTTAAAACCATTTTCACAAAAAATTTTAGATTTCTATTTTTGTCACCAAAAACGATGACTCCGATCATGCCGAACTAGCGACATTTTGGACAGGCCTAAAAAAAAAAGCATTTTAGAACCATTTTCAAAAAAAAAGCTCAGAATTCTTTTTTTCATTTTTTGACACAAAAACAGTGACCCCGGTCATGCCGAACTATCGACATTCTGGACAGGCCTAAAAAAAACATTTTAAAACCATTTTCACCAAAAATTGCAGATTTCTATTTTGTCCCTAAAAACGATGACTCCGATCATGCCGAAAAAGCGACATTCTGGACAGGTCTAAAAAAATTTTTTAAAACCATTTTCACCAAAAATTGCTGATTTTTTTTTCTTCATTTTCGTGACACAAAAACAGTGACCCCGGTCATGCCGAACTAGCGACATTCTGGACAGGCCTAAAAAAAACATTTTAAAACCATTTTCACAAAAAATTGCAGATTTCTATTTTGTCCCTAAAAACGGTGACTCCGATCATGCCGAAAAAGCGACATTCTGGACAGGCCTAAAAAAAAAAATCAGAACCATTTTCACAAAAAATTGCAGATATTTTTTTTTCATTTTCGTGACACAAAAACAGTGACCCCGGTCATGCCGAACTATCGACATTCTGGACAGGCCTAAAAAAAAACATTTTAAAACCATTTTCACAAAAAATTGTAGATTTCTATTTTTGTCACCAAAAACGATGACTCCGATCATGCCGAACTATCGACATTCTGGACAGGCCTAAAAAAAACATTTTAAAACCATTTTCACAAAAAATTGCAGATTTCTATTTTGTCCCTAAAAACGATGACTCAGATCATGCCGAAAAAGCGACATTCTGGACAGGTCTAAAAAAATTTTTTAAAACCATTTTCACCAAAAATTGCTGATTTTTTTTTCTTCATTTTCGTGACACAAAAACAGTGACCCCGGTCATGCCGAACTAGCGACATTCTGGACATGCCTAAAAAAAAACATTTTAAAACCATTTTCACAAAAAATTGTAGATTTCTATTTTTGTCACCAAAAACGATGACTCCGATCATGCCGAACTAGCGACATTTTGGACAGGACAAAAAAAAAAGCATTTTAGAACCATTTTCAAAAAAAAAGCTCAGAATGCTTTTTTTCATTTTTTGACACAAAAACAGTGACCCCGGTCATGCCGAACTATCGACATTCTGGACAGGCCTAAAAAAAACATTTTAAAACCATTTTCACAAAAAATTGCAGATTTCTATTTTGTCCCTAAAAACGATGACTCCGATCATGCAGAAAAAGCGACACTCTGGACAGGCCTAAAAAAAAATTTTAAAACCATTTTCACCAAAAATTGCTGATTTTTTTTTCTACATTTTCGTGACACAAAAACAGTGACCCCGGTCATGCCGAACTAGCGACATTCTGGACAGGCCTAAAAAAAACATTTTAAAACCATTTTCACAAAAAATTGTAGATTTCTATTTTTGTCACCAAAAACGATGACTCCGATCATGCCGAACTAGCGACATTTTGGACAGGCCTAAAAAAAAAGCATTTTAGAACCATTTTCAAAAAAAAAGCTCAGAATTCTTTTTTTCATTTTTTGACACAAAAACAGTGACCCCGGTCATGCCGAACTATCGACATTCTGGACAGGCCTAAAAAACATTTTAAAACCATTTTCACAAAAATTGCAGATTTCTATTTTGTCCATAAAAACGTTGACTCCGATCATGCCGAAAAAGCGACATTCTGGACAGGCCTAAAAATTTTTTTTTTAACCATTTTCACAAAAAATTGCTGATATTTTTTTTTCATTTTTTGACACAAAAACAGTGACCCCGGTCATACCGAACTATCGACATTATGGACAGGCCTAAAAAAAACATTTTAAAACCATTTTCACAAAAAATTGCAGATTTCTATTTTGTCCCTAAAAACGATGACTCCGATCATGCCGAAAAAGCGACACTCTGGACAGGCCTAAAAAAAAAATTTAAAACCATTTTCACCAAAAATTGCTGATTTTTTTTTCTACATTTTCGTGACACAAAAACAGTGACCCCGGTCATGCCGAACTAGCGACATTCTGGACAGGCCTAAAAAAAACATTTTAAAACCATTTTCACAAAAAATTTTAGATTTCTATTTTTGTCACCAAAAACGATGACTCCGATCATGCCGAACTAGCGACATTTTGGACAGGCCTAAAAAAAAAAGCATTTTAGAACCATTTTCAAAAAAAAAGCTCAGAATTCTTTTTTTCATTTTTTGACACAAAAACAGTGACCCCGGTCATGCCGAACTATCGACATTCTGGACAGGCCTAAAAAAAACATTTTAAAACCATTTTCACCAAAAATTGCAGATTTCTATTTTGTCCCTAAAAACGATGACTCCGATCATGCCGAAAAAGCGACATTCTGGACAGGTCTAAAAATTTTTTTAAAAACCATTTTCACCAAAAATTGCTGATTTTTTTTTCTTCATTTTCGTGACACAAAAACAGTGACCCCGGTCATGCCGAACTAGCGACATTCTGGACAGGCCTAAAAAAACATTTTAAAACCATTTTCACAAAAAATTGCAGATTTCTATTTTGTCCCTAAAAACGGTGACTCCGATCATGCCGAAAAAGCGACATTCTGGACAGGCCTAAAAAAAAAATTCAGAACCATTTTCACAAAAAATTGCAGATATTTTTTTTTCATTTTCGTGACACAAAAACAGTGACCCCGGTCATGCCGAACTATCGACATTCTGGACAGGCCTAAAAAAAAACATTTTAAAACCATTTTCACAAAAAATTGTAGATTTCTATTTTTGTCACCAAAAACGATGACTCCGATCATGCCGAACTATCGACATTCTGGACAGGCCTAAAAAAAACATTTTAAAACCATTTTCACAAAAAATTGCAGATTTCTATTTTTGTCACCAAAAACGATGACTCCGATCATGCCGAACTAGCGACATTTTGGACAGGCCTAAAAAAAAAGCATTTTAGAACCATTTTCAAAAAAAAAGCTCAGAATTCTTTTTTTCATTTTTTGACACAAAAACAGTGACCCCGGTCATGCCGAACTATCGACATTCTGGACAGGCCTAAAAAAAACATTTTAAAACCATTTTCACAAAAAATTGCAGATTTCTATTTTGTCCCTAAAAACGATGACTCCGATCATGCCGAAAAAGCGACATTCTGGACAGGTCTAAAAAAATTTTTTAAAACCATTTTCACCAAAAATTGCTGATTTTTTTTTCTTCATTTTCGTGACACAAAAACAGTGACCCCGGTCATGCCGAACTAGCGACATTCTGGACAGGCCTAAAAAAAACATTTTAAAACCATTTTCACAAAAAATTGCAGATTTCTATTTTGTCCCTAAAAACGGTGACTCCGATCATGCCGAAAAAGCGACATTCTGGACAGGCCTAAAAAAAAAATTCAGAACCATTTTCACAAAAAATTGCAGATATTTTTTTTTCATTTTCGTGACACAAAAACAGTGACCCCGGTCATGCCGAACTATCGACATTCTGGACAGGCCTAAAAAAAAACATTTTAAAACCATTTTCACAAAAAATTGTAGATTTCTATTTTTGTCACCAAAAACGATGACTCCGATCATGCCGAACTAGCGACATTTTGGACAGGCCTAAAAAAAAAGCATTTTAGAACCATTTTCAAAAAAAAAGCTCAGAATTCTTTTTTTCATTTTTTGACACAAAAACAGTGACCCCGGTCATGCCGAACTATCGACATTCTGGACAGGCCTAAAAAACATTTTAAAACCATTTTCACAAAAATTGCAGATTTCTATTTTGTCCCTAAAAATGATGACTCCGATCATGCCGAAAAAGCGACATTCTGTACAGGCCTAAAATTTTATTAAAAAACCATTTTCACCAAAAATTGCTGATTTTTTTTTCTTCATTTTCGTGACACAAAAACAGTGACCCCGGTTATGCCGAACTAGCGACATTCTGGACAGGCCTAAAAAAAAAGCATTTTAGAACCATTTTCAAAAAAAAAGCTCAGAATTCTTTTTTTCATTTTTTGACACAAAAACAGTGACCCCGGTCATGCCGAACTATCGACATTCTGGACAGGCCTAAAAAAAACATTTTAAAACCATTCTCACAAAAAATGGCAGATTTCTATTTTTTCCCTAAAAACGATGACTCCGATCATGCCGAAAAAGCGACATTCTGGACAGGTCTAAAAAAAAATTTTAAAACCATTTTCACAAAAAATTGTAGATTTCTATTTTTGTCACCAAAAACGATGACTCCGATCATGCCGAACTAGCGACATTTTGGACAGGCCTAAAAAAAAAGCATTTTAGAACCATTTTCAAAAAAAAAGCTCAGAATGCTTTTTTTCATTTTTTGACACAAAAACAATGACCCTGGTCATGCCGAACTATCGACATTCTGGACAGGCCTAAAAAAAACATTTTAAAACCATTTTCACAAAAAATTGTAGATTTCTATTTTTGTCACCAAAAACGATGACTCCGATCATGCCGAACTAGCGACATTTTGGACAGGCCTAAAAAAAAAGCATTTTAGAACCATTTTCAAAAAAAAAGCTCAGAATGCTTTTTTTCATTTTTTGACACAAAAACAGTGACCCCGGTCATGCCGAACTATCGACATTCTGGACAGGCCTAAAAAAAACATTTTAAAACCATTTTCACCAAAAATTGCAGATTTCTATTTTGTCCCTAAAAACGATGACTCCGATCATGCCGAAAAAGCAACATTCTGGACAGGCCTAAAAAAAAAGCATTTTAGAACCATTTTTTAAAAAAAAGCTCAGAATTCTTTTTTTCATTTTTTGACACAAAAACAGTGACCCCGGTCATACCGAAAAAGCGACATTCTGGACAGGCCTAAAAAAAAAATGTAGAACCATTTTCACAAAAAATTGCAGATATTTTTTTCTCATTTTCGTGACACAAAAACAGTGACCCCGGTCATGCCGAACTATCGACATTCTGGACAGGTCTAAAAAAAACATTTTAAAACCATTTTCACCAAAAATTGCAGATTTCTATTTTGTCCCTAAAAACGATGACTCCGATCATGCCGAAAAAGCGACATTCTGGACAGGTCTAAAAAAAATTTTTAAAACCATTTTCACCAAAAATTGCTGATTTTTTTTTCTTCATTTTCGTGACACAAAAACAGTGACCCCGGTTATGCCGAACTAGCGACATTCTGGACAGGCCTAAAAAAAAACATTTTAAAACCATTTTCACCAAAAATTGCAGATTTCTATTTTGTCCCTAAAAACGATGACTCCGATCATGCCGAAAAAGCGACATTCTGGACAGGCCTAAAATTTTATTAAAAAACCATTTTCACCAAAAATTGCTGATTTTTTTTTCTTCATTTTCGTGACACAAAAACAGTGACCCCGGTTATGCCGAACTAGCGACATTCTGGACAGGCCTAAAAAAAAAGCATTTTAGAACCATTTTAAAAAAAAAAGCTCAGAATTCTTTTTTTCATTTTTTGACACAAAAACAGTGACCCCGGTCATGCCGAACTATCGACATTCTGGACAGGCCTAAAAAAAACATTTTAAAACCATTTTCACCAAAAATTGCAGATTTCTATTTTGTCCCTAAAAACAATGACTCCGATCATGCCGAAAAAGCGACATTCTGGACAGGTCTAAAAAAAAAATTTAAAACCATTTTCACAAAAAATTGTAGATTTCTATTTTTGTCACCAAAAACGATGACTCCGATCATGCCGAACTAGCGACATTTTGGACAGGCCTAAAAAAAAAGCATTTTAGAACCATTTTCAAAAAAAAAGCTCAGAATGCTTTTTTTCATTTTTTGACACAAAAACAATGACCCTGGTCATGCCGAACTATCGACATTCTGGACAGGCCTAAAAAAAACATTTTAAAACCATTTTCACAAAAAATTGTAGATTTCTATTTTTGTCACCAAAAACGATGACTCCGATCATGCCGAACTAGCGACATTTTGGACAGGCCTAAAAAAAAAGCATTTTAGAACCATTTTCAAAAAAAAAGCTCAGAATGCTTTTTTTCATTTTTTGACACAAAAACAGTGACCCCGGTCATGCCGAACTATCGACATTCTGGACAGGCCTAAAAAAAACATTTTAAAACCATTTTCACCAAAAATTGCAGATTTCTATTTTGTCCCTAAAAACGATGACTCCGATCATGCCGAAAAAGCAACATTCTGGACAGGCCTAAAAAAAAAGCATTTTAGAACCATTTTTAAAAAAAAAGCTCAGAATTCTTTTTTTCATTTTTTGACACAAAAACAGTGACCCCGGTCATACCGAAAAAGCGACATTCTGGACAGGCCTAAAAAAAAAATGTAGAACCATTTTCACAAAAAATTGCAGATATTTTTTTCTCATTTTCGTGACACAAAAACAGTGACCCCGGTCATGCCGAACTATCGACATTCTGGACAGGTCTAAAAAAAACATTTTAAAACCATTTTCACCAAAAATTGCAGATTTCTATTTTGTCCCTAAAAACGATGACTCCGATCATGCCGAAAAAGTGACATTCTGGACAGGTCTAAAAAAAATTTTTAAAACCATTTTCACCAAAAATTGCTGATTTTTTTTTCTTCATTTTCGTGACACAAAAACAGTGACCCCGGTTATGCCGAACTAGCGACATTCTGGACAGGCCTAAAAAAAAACATTTTAAAACCATTTTCACCAAAAATTGCAGATTTCTATTTTGTCCCTAAAAACGATGACTCCGATCATGCCGAAAAAGCGACATTCTGGACAGGCCTAAAATTTTATTAAAAAACCATTTTCACCAAAAATTGCTGATTTTTTTTTCTTCATTTTCGTGACACAAAAACAGTGACCCCGGTTATGCCGAACTAGCGACATTCTGGACAGGCCTAAAAAAAAACATTTTAAAACCATTTTCACCAAAAATTGCAGATTTCTATTTTGTCCCTAAAAACGATGACTCCGATCATGCCGAAAAAGCGACATTCTGGACAGGCCTAAAATTTTATTAAAAAACCATTTTCACCAAAAATTGCTGATTTTTTTTTCTTCATTTTCGTGACACAAAAACAGTGACCCCGGTTATGCCGAACTAGCGACATTCTGGACAGGCCTAAAAAAAAAGCATTTTAGAACCATTTTTAAAAAAAAAGCTCAGAATTCTTTTTTTCATTTTTTGACACAAAAACAGTGACCCCGGTCATGCCGAACTATCGACATTCTGGACAGGCCTAAAAAAAACATTTTAAAACCATTTTCACCAAAAATTGCAGATTTCTATTTTGTCCCTAAAAACAATGACTCCGATCATGCCGAAAAAGCGACATTCTGGACAGGTCTAAAAAAAAAATTTAAAACCATTTTCACAAAAAATTGTAGATTTCTATTTTTGTCACCAAAAACGATGACTCCGATCATGCCGAACTAGCGACATTTTGGACAGGCCTAAAAAAAAAGCATTTTAGAACCATTTTCAAAAAAAAAGCTCAGAATGCTTTTTTTCATTTTTTGACACAAAAACAATGACCCTGGTCATGCCGAACTATCGACATTCTGGACAGGCCTAAAAAAAACATTTTAAAACCATTTTCACAAAAAATTGTAGATTTCTATTTTTGTCACCAAAAACGATGACTCCGATCATGCCGAACTAGCGACATTTTGGACAGGCCTAAAAAAAAAGCATTTTAGAACCATTTTCAAAAAAAAAGCTCAGAATGCTTTTTTTCATTTTTTGACACAAAAACAGTGACCCCGGTCATGCCGAACTATCGACATTCTGGACAGGCCTAAAAAAAACATTTTAAAACCATTTTCACCAAAAATTGCAGATTTCTATTTTGTCCCTAAAAACGATGACTCCGATCATGCCGAAAAAGCAACATTCTGGACAGGCCTAAAAAAAAAGCATTTTAGAACCATTTTTAAAAAAAAAGCTCAGAATTCTTTTTTTCATTTTTTGACACAAAAACAGTGACCCCGGTCATACCGAAAAAGCGACATTCTGGACAGGCCTAAAAAAAAAATGTAGAACCATTTTCACAAAAAATTGCAGATATTTTTTTCTCATTTTCGTGACACAAAAACAGTGACCCCGGTCATGCCGAACTATCGACATTCTGGACAGGTCTAAAAAAAACATTTTAAAACCATTTTCACCAAAAATTGCAGATTTCTATTTTGTCCCTAAAAACGATGACTCCGATCATGCCGAAAAAGCGACATTCTGGACAGGTCTAAAAAAAATTTTTAAAACCATTTTCACCAAAAATTGCTGATTTTTTTTTCTTCATTTTCGTGACACAAAAACAGTGACCCCGGTTATGCCGAACTAGCGACATTCTGGACAGGCCTAAAAAAAAACATTTTAAAACCATTTTCACCAAAAATTGCAGATTTCTTCTTTGTCCCTAAAAACGATGACTCCGATCATGCCGAAAAAGCGACATTCTGGACAGGCCTAAAATTTTATTAAAAAACCATTTTCACCAAAAATTGCTGATTTTTTTTTCTTCATTTTCGTGACACAAAAACAGTGACCCCGGTTATGCCGAACTAGCGACATTCTGGACAGGCCTAAAAAAAAAGCATTTTAGAACCATTTTAAAAAAAAAAGCTCAGAATTCTTTTTTTCATTTTTTGACACAAAAACAGTGACCCCGGTCATGCCGAACTATCGACATTCTGGACAGGCCTAAAAAAAACATTTTAAAACCATTTTCACCAAAAATTGCAGATTTCTATTTTGTCCCTAAAAACGATGACTCCGATCATGCCGAAAAAGCGACATTCTGGACAGGCCTAAAATTTTATTAAAAAACCATTTTCACCAAAAATTGCTGATTTTTTTTTCTTCATTTTCGTGACACAAAAACAGTGACCCCGGTTATGCCGAACTAGCGACATTCTGGACAGGCCTAAAAAAAAAGCATTTTAGAACCATTTTAAAAAAAAAAGCTCAGAATTCTTTTTTTCATTTTTTGACACAAAAACAGTGACCCCGGTCATGCCGAACTATCGACATTCTGGACAGGCCTAAAAAAAACATTTTAAAACCATTTTCACCAAAAATTGCAGATTTCTATTTTGTCCCTAAAAACAATGACTCCGATCATGCCGAAAAAGCGACATTCTGGACAGGTCTAAAAAAAACATTTTAAAACCATTTTCACCAAAAATTGTAGATTTCTATTTTTGTCACCAAAAACGAATACTCCGATCATGCCGAACTAGCGACATTTTGAACAGGCCTAAAAAAAAAGCATTTTAGAACCATTTTCAAAAAAAAGCTCAGAATTCTTTTTTTCATTTTTTGACACAAAAACAGTGACCCCGGTCATGCCGAACTATCGACATTCTGGACAGGCCTAAAAAAAACATTTTAAAACCATTTTCACAAAAAATTGCAGATTTCTATTTTGTCCCTAAAAACGGTGACTCCGATCATGCCGAAAAAGCGACATTCTGGACAGGCCTAAAAAAAAAATTTAGAACCATTTTCACAAAAAATTGCAGATATTTTTTTTTCATTTTTTGTGACACAAAAACAGTGACCCCGGTCATGCCGAACTATCGACATTCTGGACAGGCCTAAAAAAAACATTTTAAAACCATTTTCACAAAAAATTGTAGATTTCTATTTTTGTCACCAAAAACGATGACTCCGATCATGCCGAACTAGCGACATTTTGGACAGGCCTAAAAAAAAAGCATTTTAAAACCATTTTCAAAAAAAAAGCTCAGAATTCTTTTTTTCATTTTTTGACACAAAAACAGTGACCCCGGTCATGCCGAACTATCGACATTCTGGACAGGCCTAAAAAAAACATTTTAAAACCATTTTCACCAAAAATTGTAGATTTCTGTTTTTGTCACCAAAAACGATGACTCCGATCATGCCGAACTAGCGACATTTTGGACAGGCCTAAAAAAAAAGCATTTTAGAACCATTTTCAAAAAAAAAGCTCAGAATGCTTTTTTTCATTTTTTGACACAAAAACAGTGACCCCGGTCATGCCGAACTATCGACATTCTGGACAGGCCTAAAAAAAACATTTTAAAACCATTTTCACATAAAATTGTAGATTTCTATTTTTGTCACCAAAAACGAATACTCCGATCATGCCGAACTAGCGACATTTTGGACAGGCCTAAAAAAAAAGCATTTTAGAACCATTTTCAAAAAAAAAGCTCAAAATTCTTTTTTTCATTTTTTGACACAAAAACAGTGACCCCGGTCATGCCGAACTATCGACATTCTGGACAGGCCTAAAAAAAACATTTTAAAACCATTTTCACAAAAAATTGCAGATTTCTATTTTGTCCCTAAAAACGGTGACTCCGATCATGCCGAAAAAGCGACATTCTGGACAGGCCTAAAAAAAAAATTCAGAACCATTTTCACAAAAAATTGCAGATATTTTTTTTTCATTTTCGTGACACAAAAACAGTGACCCCGGTCATGCCGAACTATCGACATTCTGGACAGGCCTAAAAAAAAACATTTTAAAACCATTTTCACAAAAAATTGTAGATTTCTATTTTTGTCACCAAAAACGATGACTCCGATCATGCCGAACTATCGACATTCTGGACAGGCCTAAAAAAAACATTTTAAAACCATTTTCACAAAAAATTGCAGATTTCTATTTTGTCCCTAAAAACGATGACTCCGATCATGCCGAAAAAGCGACATTCTGGACAGGTCTAAAAAAAATTTTTAAAACCATTTTCACCAAAAATTGCTGATTTTTTTTTCTTCATTTTCGTGACACAAAAACAGTGACCCCGGTCATGCCGAACTAGCGACATTCTGGACATGCCTAAAAAAAAACATTTTAAAACCATTTTCACAAAAAATTGTAGATTTCTATTTTGTCCCTAAAAACGATGACTCATTTTGGACTGCTTTTTTTTTCTTCATTTTCGTGACACAAAAACAGTGACCCCGGTTATGCCGAACTAGCGACATTCTGGACAGGCCTAAAAAAAAAGCATTTTAGAACCATTTTCAAAAAAAAAGCTCAGAATTCTTTTTTTCATTTTTTGACACAAAAACAGTGACCCCGGTCATGCCGAACTATCGACATTCTGGACAGGCCTAAAAAAAACATTTTAAAACCATTTTCACCAAAAATTGCAGATTTCTATTTTGTCCCTAAAAACGATGACTCCGATCATGCCGAAAAAGGGACATTCTGGACAGGTCTAAAAAAAATTTTTAAAACCATTTTCACCAAAAATTGCTGATTTTTTTTTCTTCATTTTCGTGACCCAAAAACGAATACTCCGATCATGCCGAACTAGCGACATTTTGGACAGGCCTAAAAAAAAAGCATTTTAGAACCATTTTCAAAAAAAAAGCTCAGAATTCTTTTTTTCATTTCATGGACAGGCCTAAAAAAAACATTTTAAAACCATTTTCACAAAAAATTGTAGATTTCTATTTTTGTCACCAAAAACGATGACTCCGATCATGCCGAACTAGCGACATTTTGGACAGGCCTAAAAAAAAAGCATTTTAAAACCATTTTCAAAAAAAAAGCTCAGAATTCTTTTTTTCATTTTTTGTGACACAAAAACAGTGACCCCGGTCATGCCGAACTATCGACATTCTGGACAGGCCTAAAAAAAACATTTTAAAACCATTTTCACAAAAAATTGTAGATTTCTATTTTTGTCACCAAAAACGATGACTCCGATCATGCCGAACAAGCGACATTTTGGACAGGCCTAAAAAAAAGCATTTTAAAACCATTTTCAAAAAAAAAGCTCAGAATTCTTTTTTTCATTTTTTGACACAAAAACAGTGACCCCGGTCATGCCGAACTATCGACATTCTGGACAGGCCTAAAAAAAGACATTTTAAAACCATTTTCACAAAAAATTGCAGATTTCTATTTTGTCCCTAAAAACGATGACTCCGATCATGCCGAAAAAGCGACATTCTGGACAGGTCTAAAAAGATTTTTTAAAACCATTTTCACCAAAAATTGCTGATTTTTTTTTCTTCATTTTCGTGACACAAAAACAGTGACCCCGGTCATGCCGAACTATCGACATTCTGGACAGGCCTAAAAAAAACATTTTAAAACCATTTTCACAAAAAATTGCAGATTTCTATTTTGTCCCTAAAAACGGTGACTCCGATCATGCCGAAAAAGCGACATTCTGGACAGGCCTAAAAAAAAAATTCAGAACCATTTTCACAAAAAATTGCAGATATTTTTTTTTCATTTTCGTGACACAAAAACAGTGACCCCGGTCATGCCGAACTATCGACATTCTGGACAGGCCTAAAAAAAAACATTTTAAAACCATTTTCACAAAAAATTGTAGATTTCTATTTTTGTCACCAAAAACGATGACTCCGATCATGCCGAACTATCGACATTCTGGACAGGCCTAAAAAAAACATTTTAAAACCATTTTCACAAAAAATTGCAGATTTCTATTTTGTCCCTAAAAACGATGACTCCGATCATGCCGAAAAAGCGACATTCTGGACAGGTCTAAAAAAATTTTTTAAAACCATTTTCACCAAAAATTGCTGATTTTTTTTTCTTCATTTTCGTGACACAAAAACAGTGACCCCGGTCATGCCGAACTAGCGACATTCTGGACATGCCTAAAAAAAAACATTTTAAAACCATTTTCACAAAAAATTGTAGATTTCTATTTTGTCCCTAAAAACGATGACTCCGATCATGCCGAAAAAGCGACATTCTGGACAGGTCTAAAAAATTTTTTTAAAACATTTTCACCAAAAATTGCTGCTTTTTTTTTCTTCATTTTCGTGACACAAAAACAGTGACCCCGGTTATGCCGAACTAGCGACATTCTGGACAGGCCTAAAAAAAAAGCATTTTAGAACCATTTTCAAAAAAAAAGCTCAGAATTCTTTTTTTCATTTTTTGACACAAAAACAGTGACCCCGGTCATGCCGAACTATCGACATTCTGGACAGGCCTAAAAAAAACATTTTAAAACCATTTTCACCAAAAATTGCAGATTTCTATTTTGTCCCTAAAAACGATGACTCCGATCATGCCGAAAAAGGGACATTCTGGACAGGTCTAAAAAAAAATTTTAAAACCATTTTCACCAAAAATTGCTGATTTTTTTTTCTTCATTTTCGTGACCCAAAAACGAATACTCCGATCATGCCGAACTAGCGACATTTTGGACAGGCCTAAAAAAAAAGCATTTTAGAACCATTTTCAAAAAAAAAGCTCAGAATTCTTTTTTTCATTTCATGGACAGGCCTAAAAAAAACATTTTAAAACCATTTTCACCAAAAATTGCAGATTTCTATTTTGTCCCTAAAAACGGTGACTCCGATCATGCCGAAAAAGCGACATTCTGGACAGGCCTAAAAAAAAAATGTAGAACCATTTTCACAAAAAATTGCAGATATTTTTTTTTCATTTTTTGTGACACAAAAACAGTGACCCCGGTCATGCCGAACTATCGACATTCTGGACAGGCCTAAAAAAAACATTTTAAAACCATTTTCACAAAAAATTGTAGATTTCTATTTTTGTCACCAAAAACGATGACTCCGATCATGCCGAACAAGCGACATTTTGGACAGGCCTAAAAAAAAGCATTTTAAAACCATTTTCAAAAAAAAAGCTCAGAATTCTTTTTTTCATTTTTTGACACAAAAACAGTGACCCCGGTCATGCCGAACTATCGACATTCTGGACAGGCCTAAAAAAAGACATTTTAAAACCATTTTCACAAAAAATTGCAGATTTCTATTTTGTCCCTAAAAACGATGACTCCGATCATGCCGAAAAAGCGACATTCTGGACAGGTCTAAAAAAAATTTTTAAAACCATTTTCACCAAAAATTGCTGATTTTTTTTTCTTCATTTTCGTGACACAAAAACAGTGACCCCGGTCATGCCGAACTAGCGACATTCTGGACAGGCCTAAAAAAAACATTTTAAAACCATTTTCACAAAAAATTGCAGATTTCTATTTTGTCCCTAAAAACGGTGACTCCGATCATGCCGAAAAAGCGACATTCTGGACAGGCCTAAAAAAAAAAATCAGAACCATTTTCACAAAAAATTGCAGATATTTTTTTTTCATTTTCGTGACACAAAAACAGTGACCCCGGTCATGCCGAACTATCGACATTCTGGACAGGCCTAAAAAAAAACATTTTAAAACCATTTTCACAAAAAATTGTAGATTTCTATTTTTGTCACCAAAAACGATGACTCCGATCATGCCGAACTATCGACATTCTGGACAGGCCTAAAAAAAACATTTTAAAACCATTTTCACAAAAAATTGCAGATTTCTATTTTGTCCCTAAAAACGATGACTCAGATCATGCCGAAAAAGCGACATTCTGGACAGGTCTAAAAAAAAATTTTAAAACCATTTTCACCAAAAATTGCTGATTTTTTTTTCTTCATTTTCGTGACACAAAAACAGTGACCCCGGTCATGCCGAACTAGCGACATTCTGGACATGCCTAAAAAAAAACATTTTAAAACCATTTTCACAAAAAATTGTAGATTTCTATTTTTGTCACCAAAAACGATGACTCCGATCATGCCGAACTAGCGACATTTTGGACACCATTTTCACAAAAAATTGTAGATTTCTATTTTTGTCACCAAAAACGATGACTCCGATCATGCCGAACTAGCGACATTTTGGACAGGCCTAAAAAAAAAGCATTTTAGAACCATTTTCAAAAAAAAAGCTCAGAATTCTTTTTTTCATTTTTTGACACAAAAACAGTGACCCCGGTCATGCCGAACTATCGACATTCTGGACAGGCCTAAAAAACATTTTAAAACCATTTTCACAAAAATTGCAGATTTCTATTTTGTCCATAAAAACGTTGACTCCGATCATGCCGAAAAAGCGACATTCTGGACAGGCCTAAAAAAATTTTTTTTAACCATTTTCACAAAAAATTGCTGATATTTTTTTTTCATTTTTTGACACAAAAACAGTGACCCCGGTCATACCGAACTATCGACATTATGGACAGGCCTAAAAAAAACATTTTAAAACCATTTTCACAAAAAATTGCAGATTTCTATTTTGTCCCTAAAAACGATGACTCCGATCATGCCGAAAAAGCGACACTCTGGACAGGCCTAAAAAAAAAATTTAAAACCATTTTCACCAAAAATTGCTGATTTTTTTTTCTACATTTTCGTGACACAAAAACAGTGACCCCGGTCATGCCGAACTAGCGACATTCTGGACAGGCCTAAAAAAAACATTTTAAAACCATTTTCACAAAAAATTTTAGATTTCTATTTTTGTCACCAAAAACGATGACTCCGATCATGCCGAACTAGCGACATTTTGGACAGGCCTAAAAAAAAAAGCATTTTAGAACCATTTTCAAAAAAAAAGCTCAGAATTCTTTTTTTCATTTTTTGACACAAAAACAGTGACCCCGGTCATGCCGAACTATCGACATTCTGGACAGGCCTAAAAAAAACATTTTAAAACCATTTTCACCAAAAATTGCAGATTTCTATTTTGTCCCTAAAAACGATGACTCCGATCATGCCGAAAAAGCGACATTCTGGACAGGTCTAAAAATTTTTTTTAAAACCATTTTCACCAAAAATTGCTGATTTTTTTTTCTTCATTTTCGTGACACAAAAACAGTGACCCCGGTCATGCCGAACTAGCGACATTCTGGACAGGCCTAAAAAAAACATTTTAAAACCATTTTCACAAAAAATTGCAGATTTCTATTTTGTCCCTAAAAACGGTGACTCCGATCATGCCGAAAAAGCGACATTCTGGACAGGCCTAAAAAAAAAAATCAGAACCATTTTCACAAAAAATTGCAGATATTTTTTTTTCATTTTCGTGACACAAAAACAGTGACCCCGGTCATGCCGAACTATCGACATTCTGGACAGGCCTAAAAAAAAACATTTTAAAACCATTTTCACAAAAAATTGTAGATTTCTATTTTTGTCACCAAAAACGATGACTCCGATCATGCCGAACTATCGACATTCTGGACAGGCCTAAAAAAAACATTTTAAAACCATTTTCACAAAAAATTGCAGATTTCTATTTTGTCCCTAAAAACGATGACTCAGATCATGCCGAAAAAGCGACATTCTGGACAGGTCTAAAAAAATTTTTTAAAACCATTTTCACCAAAAATTGCTGATTTTTTTTTCTTCATTTTCGTGACACAAAAACAGTGACCCCGGTCATGCCGAACTAGCGACATTCTGGACATGCCTAAAAAAAAACATTTTAAAACCATTTTCACAAAAAATTGTAGATTTCTATTTTTGTCACCAAAAACGATGACTCCGATCATGCCGAACTAGCGACATTTTGGACAGGACAAAAAAAAAAGCATTTTAGAACCATTTTCAAAAAAAAAGCTCAGAATGCTTTTTTTCATTTTTTGACACAAAAACAGTGACCCCGGTCATGCCGAACTATCGACATTCTGGACAGGCCTAAAAAAAACATTTTAAAACCATTTTCACAAAAAATTGCAGATTTCTATTTTGTCCCTAAAAACGATGACTCCGATCATGCAGAAAAAGCGACACTCTGGACAGGCCTAAAAAAAAAATTTAAAACCATTTTCACCAAAAATTGCTGATTTTTTTTTCTACATTTTCGTGACACAAAAACAGTGACCCCGGTCATGCCGAACTAGCGACATTCTGGACAGGCCTAAAAAAAACATTTTAAAACCATTTTCACAAAAAATTGTAGATTTCTATTTTTGTCACCAAAAACGATGACTCCGATCATGCCGAACTAGCGACATTTTGGACAGGCCTAAAAAAAAAGCATTTTAGAACCATTTTCAAAAAAAAAGCTCAGAATTCTTTTTTTCATTTTTTGACACAAAAACAGTGACCCCGGTCATGCCGAACTATCGACATTCTGGACAGGCCTAAAAAACATTTTAAAACCATTTTCACAAAAATTGCAGATTTCTATTTTGTCCATAAAAACGTTGACTCCGATCATGCCGAAAAAGCGACATTCTGGACAGGCCTAAAAAATTTTTTTTTAACCATTTTCACAAAAAATTGCTGATATTTTTTTTTCATTTTTTGACACAAAAACAGTGACCCCGGTCATACCGAACTATCGACATTATGGACAGGCCTAAAAAAAACATTTTAAAACCATTTTCACAAAAAATTGCAGATTTCTATTTTGTCCCTAAAAACGGTGACTCCGATCATGCCGAAAAAGCGACATTCTGGACAGGCCTAAAAAAAAAATTCAGAACCATTTTCACAAAAAATTGCAGATATTTTTTTTTCATTTTCGTGACACAAAAACAGTGACCCCGGTCATGCCGAACTATCGACATTCTGGACAGGCCTAAAAAAAAACATTTTAAAACCATTTTCACAAAAAATTGTAGATTTCTATTTTTGTCACCAAAAACGATGACTCCGATCATGCCGAACTATCGACATTCTGGACAGGCCTAAAAAAAACATTTTAAAACCATTTTCACAAAAAATTGCAGATTTCTATTTTGTCCCTAAAAACGATGACTCCGATCATGCAGAAAAAGCGACACTCTGGACAGGCCTAAAAAAATTTTTTAAAACCATTTTCACCAAAAATTGCTGATTTTTTTTTCTACATTTTCGTGACACAAAAACAGTGACCCCGGTCATGCCGAACTAGCGACATTCTGGACAGGCCTAAAAAAAACATTTTAAAACCATTTTCACAAAAAATTGCAGATTTCTATTTTGTCCCTAAAAACGGTGACTCCGATCATGCCGAAAAAGCGACATTCTGGACAGGCCTAAAAAAAAAATTCAGAACCATTTTCACAAAAAATTGCAGATATTTTTTTTTCATTTTCGTGACACAAAAACAGTGACCCCGGTCATGCCGAACTATCGACATTCTGGACAGGCCTAAAAAAAAACATTTTAAAACCATTTTCACAAAAAATTGTAGATTTCTATTTTTGTCACCAAAAACGATGACTCCGATCATGCCGAACTATCGACATTCTGGACAGGCCTAAAAAAAACATTTTAAAACCATTTTCACAAAAAATTGCAGATTTCTATTTTTGTCACCAAAAACGATGACTCCGATCATGCCGAACTAGCGACATTTTGGACAGGCCTAAAAAAAAAAGCATTTTAGAACCATTTTCAAAAAAAAAGCTCAGAATTCTTTTTTTCATTTTTTGACACAAAAACAGTGACCCCGGTCATGCCGAACTATCGACATTCTGGACAGGCCTAAAAAAAACATTTTAAAACCATTTTCACCAAAAATTGCAGATTTCTATTTTGTCCCTAAAAACGATGACTCCGATCATGCCGAAAAAGCGACATTCTGGACAGGTCTAAAAAATTTTTTTAAAACCATTTTCACCAAAAATTGCTGATTTTTTTTTCTTCATTTTCGTGACACAAAAACAGTGACCCCGGTCATGCCGAACTAGCGACATTCTGGACAGGCCTAAAAAAAACATTTTAAAACCATTTTCACAAAAAATTGCAGATTTCTATTTTGTCCCTAAAAACGGTGACTCCGATCATGCCGAAAAAGCGACATTCTGGACAGGCCTAAAAAAAAAATTCAGAACCATTTTCACAAAAAATTGCAGATATTTTTTTTTCATTTTCGTGACACAAAAACAGTGACCCCGGTCATGCCGAACTATCGACATTCTGGACAGGCCTAAAAAAAAACATTTTAAAACCATTTTCACAAAAAATTGTAGATTTCTATTTTTGTCACCAAAAACGATGACTCCGATCATGCCGAACTATCGACATTCTGGACAGGCCTAAAAAAAACATTTTAAAACCATTTTCACAAAAAATTGCAGATTTCTATTTTGTCCCTAAAAACGATGACTCAGATCATGCCGAAAAAGCGACATTCTGGACAGGTCTAAAAAAAAATTTTAAAACCATTTTCACCAAAAATTGCTGATTTTTTTTTCTTCATTTTCGTGACACAAAAACAGTGACCCCGGTCATGCCGAACTAGCGACATTCTGGACATGCCTAAAAAAAAACATTTTAAAACCATTTTCACAAAAAATTGTAGATTTCTATTTTTGTCACCAAAAACGATGACTCCGATCATGCCGAACTAGCGACATTTTGGACAGGACAAAAAAAAAAGCATTTTAGAACCATTTTCAAAAAAAAAGCTCAGAATGCTTTTTTTCATTTTTTGACACAAAAACAGTGACCCCGGTCATGCCGAACTATCGACATTCTGGACAGGCCTAAAAAAAACATTTTAAAACCATTTTCACAAAAAATTGCAGATTTCTATTTTGTCCCTAAAAACGATGACTCCGATCATGCAGAAAAAGCGACACTCTGGACAGGCCTAAAAAAATTTTTTAAAACCATTTTCACCAAAAATTGCTGATTTTTTTTTCTACATTTTCGTGACACAAAAACAGTGACCCCGGTCATGCCGAACTAGCGACATTCTGGACAGGCCTAAAAAAAACATTTTAAAACCATTTTCACAAAAAATTGTAGATTTCTATTTTTGTCACCAAAAACGATGACTCCGATCATGCCGAACTAGCGACATTTTGGACAGGCCTAAAAAAAAAGCATTTTAGAACCATTTTCAAAAAAAAAGCTCAGAATTCTTTTTTTCATTTTTTGACACAAAAACAGTGACCCCGGTCATGCCGAACTATCGACATTCTGGACAGGCCTAAAAAACATTTTAAAACCATTTTCACAAAAATTGCAGATTTCTATTTTGTCCATAAAAACGTTGAGTCCGATCATGCCGAAAAAGCGACATTCTGGACAGGCCTAAAAAAATTTTTTTTAACCATTTTCACAAAAAATTGCTGATATTTTTTTTTCATTTTTTGACACAAAAACAGTGACCCCGGTCATACCGAACTATCGACATTATGGACAGGCCTAAAAAAAACATTTTAAAACCATTTTCACAAAAAATTGCAGATTTCTATTTTGTCCCTAAAAACGATGACTCCGATCATGCCGAAAAAGCGACACTCTGGACAGGCCTAAAAAAAAAATTTAAAACCATTTTCACCAAAAATTGCTGATTTTTTTTTCTACATTTTCGTGACACAAAAACAGTGACCCCGGTCATGCCGAACTAGCGACATTCTGGACAGGCCTAAAAAAAACATTTTAAAACCATTTTCACAAAAAATTTTAGATTTCTATTTTTGTCACCAAAAACGATGACTCCGATCATGCCGAACTAGCGACATTTTGGACAGGCCTAAAAAAAAAAGCATTTTAGAACCATTTTCAAAAAAAAAGCTCAGAATTCTTTTTTTCATTTTTTGACACAAAAACAGTGACCCCGGTCATGCCGAACTATCGACATTCTGGACAGGCCTAAAAAAAACATTTTAAAACCATTTTCACCAAAAATTGCAGATTTCTATTTTGTCCCTAAAAACGATGACTCCGATCATGCCGAAAAAGCGACATTCTGGACAGGTCTAAAAAAATTTTTTAAAACCATTTTCACCAAAAATTGCTGATTTTTTTTTCTTCATTTTCGTGACACAAAAACAGTGACCCCGGTCATGCCGAACTAGCGACATTCTGGACAGGCCTAAAAAAAACATTTTAAAACCATTTTCACAAAAAATTGCAGATTTCTATTTTGTCCCTAAAAACGGTGACTCCGATCATGCCGAAAAAGCGACATTCTGGACAGGCCTAAAAAAAAAATTCAGAACCATTTTCACAAAAAATTGCAGATATTTTTTTTTCATTTTCGTGACACAAAAACAGTGACCCCGGTCATGCCGAACTATCGACATTCTGGACAGGCCTAAAAAAAAACATTTTAAAACCATTTTCACAAAAAATTGTAGATTTCTATTTTTGTCACCAAAAACGATGACTCCGATCATGCCGAACTATCGACATTCTGGACAGGCCTAAAAAAAACATTTTAAAACCATTTTCACAAAAAATTGCAGATTTCTATTTTTGTCACCAAAAACGATGACTCCGATCATGCCGAACTAGCGACATTTTGGACAGGCCTAAAAAAAAAAGCATTTTAGAACCATTTTCAAAAAAAAAGCTCAGAATTCTTTTTTTCATTTTTTGACACAAAAACAGTGACCCCGGTCATGCCGAACTATCGACATTCTGGACAGGCCTAAAAAAAACATTTTAAAACCATTTTCACCAAAAATTGCAGATTTCTATTTTGTCCCTAAAAACGATGACTCCGATCATGCCGAAAAAGCGACATTCTGGACAGGTCTAAAAAAATTTTTTAAAACCATTTTCACCAAAAATTGCTGATTTTTTTTTCTTCATTTTCGTGACACAAAAACAGTGACCCCGGTCATGCCGAACTAGCGACATTCTGGACAGGCCTAAAAAAAACATTTTAAAACCATTTTCACAAAAAATTGCAGATTTCTATTTTGTCCCTAAAAACGGTGACTCCGATCATGCCGAAAAAGCGACATTCTGGACAGGCCTAAAAAAAAAATTCAGAACCATTTTCACAAAAAATTGCAGATATTTTTTTTTCATTTTCGTGACACAAAAACAGTGACCCCGGTCATGCCGAACTATCGACATTCTGGACAGGCCTAAAAAAAAACATTTTAAAACCATTTTCACAAAAAATTGTAGATTTCTATTTTTGTCACCAAAAACGATGACTCCGATCATGCCGAACTATCGACATTCTGGACAGGCCTAAAAAAAACATTTTAAAACCATTTTCACAAAAAATTGCAGATTTCTATTTTGTCCCTAAAAACGATGACTCAGATCATGCCGAAAAAGCGACATTCTGGACAGGTCTAAAAAAAAATTTTAAAACCATTTTCACCAAAAATTGCTGATTTTTTTTTCTTCATTTTCGTGACACAAAAACAGTGACCCCGGTCATGCCGAACTAGCGACATTCTGGACATGCCTAAAAAAAAACATTTTAAAACCATTTTCACAAAAAATTGTAGATTTCTATTTTTGTCACCAAAAACGATGACTCCGATCATGCCGAACTAGCGACATTTTGGACAGGACAAAAAAAAAAGCATTTTAGAACCATTTTCAAAAAAAAAGCTCAGAATGCTTTTTTTCATTTTTTGACACAAAAACAGTGACCCCGGTCATGCCGAACTATCGACATTCTGGACAGGCCTAAAAAAAACATTTTAAAACCATTTTCACAAAAAATTGCAGATTTCTATTTTGTCCCTAAAAACGATGACTCCGATCATGCAGAAAAAGCGACACTCTGGACAGGCCTAAAAAAATTTTTTAAAACCATTTTCACCAAAAATTGCTGATTTTTTTTTCTACATTTTCGTGACACAAAAACAGTGACCCCGGTCATGCCGAACTAGCGACATTCTGGACAGGCCTAAAAAAAACATTTTAAAACCATTTTCACAAAAAATTGTAGATTTCTATTTTTGTCACCAAAAACGATGACTCCGATCATGCCGAACTAGCGACATTTTGGACAGGCCTAAAAAAAAAGCATTTTAGAACCATTTTCAAAAAAAAAGCTCAGAATTCTTTTTTTCATTTTTTGACACAAAAACAGTGACCCCGGTCATGCCGAACTATCGACATTCTGGACAGGCCTAAAAAACATTTTAAAACCATTTTCACAAAAATTGCAGATTTCTATTTTGTCCATAAAAACGTTGACTCCGATCATGCCGAAAAAGCGACATTCTGGACAGGCCTAAATTTTTTTTTTTTAACCATTTTCACAAAAAATTGCTGATATTTTTTTTTCATTTTTTGACACAAAAACAGTGACCCCGGTCATACCGAACTATCGACATTATGGACAGGCCTAAAAAAAACATTTTAAAACCATTTTCACAAAAAATTGCAGATTTCTATTTTGTCCCTAAAAACGATGACTCCGATCATGCCGAAAAAGCGACACTCTGGACAGGCCTAAAAAAAAAATTTAAAATCATTTTCACCAAAAATTGCTGATTTTCTTTTCTACATTTTCGTGACACAAAAACAGTGACCCCGGTCATGCCGAACTAGCGACATTCTGGACAGGCCTAAAAAAAACATTTTAAAACCATTTTCACAAAAAATTTTAGATTTCTATTTTTGTCACCAAAAACGATGACTCCGATCATGCCGAACTAGCGACATTTTGGACAGGCCTAAAAAAAAAGCATTTTAGAACCATTTTCAAAAAAAAAGCTCAGAATTCTTTTTTTCATTTTTTGACACAAAAACAGTGACCCCGGTCATGCCGAACTATCGACATTCTGGACAGGCCTAAAAAACATTTTAAAACCATTTTCACAAAAATTGCAGATTTCTATTTTGTCCATAAAAACGTTGACTCCGATCATGCCGAAAAAGCGACATTCTGGAAAGGCCTAAAAAATTTTTTTTTAACCATTTTCACAAAAAATTGCTGATATTTTTTTTTCATTTTTTGACACAAAAACAGTGACCCCGGTCATACCGAACTATCGACATTATGGACAGGCCTAAAAAAAACATTTTAAAACCATTTTCACAAAAAATTGCAGATTTCTATTTTGTCCCTAAAAACGATGACTCCGATCATGCCGAAAAGCGACATTCTGGACAGGCCTAAAAAAAAAGCATTTTAGAACCATTTTGAAAAAAAAAACTCAGAATTCTTTTTTTCATTTTTTGACACAAAAACAGTGACCCCGGTCATGCCGAACTATCGACATTCTGGACAGGCCTAAAAAACATTTTAAAACCATTTTCACAAAAATTGCAGATTTCTATTTTGTCCATAAAAACGTTGACTCCGATCATGCCGAAAAAGCGACATTCTGGACAGGCCTAAATTTTTTTTTTTTAACCATTTTCACAAAAAATTGCTGATATTTTTTTTTCATTTTTTGACACAAAAACAGTGACCCCGGTCATACCGAACTATCGACATTATGGACAGGCCTAAAAAAAACATTTTAAAACCATTTTCACAAAAAATTGCAGATTTCTATTTTGTCCCTAAAAACGATGACTCCGATCATGCCGAAAAAGCGACACTCTGGACAGGCCTAAAAAAAAAATTTAAAACCATTTTCACCAAAAATTGCTGATTTTTTTTTCTACATTTTCGTGACACAAAAACAGTGACCCCGGTCATGCCGAACTAGCGACATTCTGGACAGGCCTAAAAAAAACATTTTAAAACCATTTTCACAAAAAATTTTAGATTTCTATTTTTGTCACCAAAAACGATGACTCCGATCATGCCGAACTAGCGACATTTTGGACAGGCCTAAAAAAAAAGCATTTTAGAACCATTTTCAAAAAAAAAGCTCAGAATTCTTTTTTTCATTTTTTGACACAAAAACAGTGACCCCGGTCATGCCGAACTATCGACATTCTGGACAGGCCTAAAAAACATTTTAAAACCATTTTCACAAAAATTGCAGATTTCTATTTTGTCCATAAAAACGTTGACTCCGATCATGCCGAAAAAGCGACATTCTGGAAAGGCCTAAAATTTTTTTTTTTAACCATTTTCACAAAAAATTGCTGATATTTTTTTTTCATTTTTTGACACAAAAACAGTGACCCCGGTCATACCGAACTATCGACATTATGGACAGGCCTAAAAAAAACATTTTAAAACCATTTTCACAAAAAATTGCAGATTTCTATTTTGTCCCTAAAAACGATGACTCCGATCATGCCGAAAAGCGACATTCTGGACAGGCCTAAAAAAAAATTTAAAACCATTTTCACCAAAAATGGCTGATTTTTTTTTCTTCATTTTCGTGACACAAAAACAGTGACCCCGGTCATGCCGAACTAGCGACATTCTGGACAGGCCTAAAAAAAAACATTTTAAAACCATTTTCACAAAAAATTGTAGATTTCTATTTTTGTCACCAAAAACGATGACTCCGATCATGCCGAAAAAGCGACACTCTGGACAGGCCTAAAAAAAATTTTTAGAACCATTTTCACTAAAAATTGCAGATATTTTTTTCTCATTTTCGTGACACAAAAACAGTGACCCCGGTCATGCCGAACTATCGACATTCTGGACAGGCCTAAAAAAAACATTTTAAAACCATTTTCACAAAAAATTGTAGATTTCTATTTTTGTCACCAAAAACGATGACTCCGATTATGCCGAACTAGCGACATTTCTGACAGGCCTAAAAAAAAAGCATTTTAGAACCATTTTCAAAAAAAAAGCTCAGAATTCTTTTTTTCATTTTTTGACACAAAAACAGTGACCCCGGTCATGCCGAACTATCGACATTCTGGACAGGCCTAAAAAAAACATTTTAAAACCATTTTCACAAAAAAATGCAGATTTCTATTTTGTCCCTAAAAACGGTGACTCCGATCATGCCGAAAAAGCGACATTCTGGACAGGCCTAAAAAAAAAATTCTGAACCATTTTCACAAAAAATTGCAGATATTTTTTTTTCATTTTCGTGACACAAAAACAGTGACCCCGGTCATGCCGAACTATCGACATTCTGGACAGGCCTAAAAAAAAACATTTTAAAACCATTTTCACAAAAAATTGTAGATTTCTATTTTTGTCACCAAAAATGATGACTCCGATCATGCCGAACTATCGACATTCTGGACAGGCCTAAAAAAAACATTTTAAAACCATTTTCACAAAAAATTGCAGATTTCTATTTTGTCCCTAAAAACGATGACTCCGATCATGCCGAAAAAGCGACATTCTGGACAGGTCTAAAAAATTTTTTTAAAACCATTTTCACCAAAAATTGCTGATTTTTTTTTCTTCATTTTCGTGACACAAAAACAGTGACCCCGGTCATGCCGAACTAGCGACATTCTGGACATGCCTAAAAAAAAACATTTTAAAACCATTTTCACAAAAAATTGTAGATTTCTATTTTTGTCACCAAAAACGATGACTCCGATCATGCCGAACTAGCGACATTTTGGATAGGACAAAAAAAAAAGCATTTTAGAACCATTTTCAAAAAAAAAGCTCAGAATGCTTTTTTTCATTTTTTGACACAAAAACAGTGACCCCGGTCATGCCGAACTATCGACATTCTGGACAGGCCTAAAAAAAAACATTTTAAAACCATTTTCACAAAAAATTGCAGATTTCTATTTTGTCCCTAAAAACGATGACTCCGATCATGCCGAAAAAGCGACACTCTGGACAGGCCTAAAAATTTTTTTTAAAACCATTTTCACCAAAAATTGCTGATTTTTTTTTCTACATTTTCGTGACACAAAAACAGTGACCCCGGTCATGCCGAACTAGCGACATTCTGGACAGGCCTAAAAAAAACATTTTAAAACCATTTTTACAAAAAATGTTAGATTTCTATTTTTGTCACCAAAAACGATGACTCCGATCATGCCGAACTATCGACATTCTGGACAGGCCTAAAAAACATTTTAAAACCATTTTCACAAAAATTGCAGATTTCTATTTTTGTCACCAAAAATGCCGAACTATCGACATTCTGGACAGGCCTAAAAAACATTTTAAAACCATTTTCACAAAAATTGCAGATTTCTATTTTTGTCACCAAAAACGATGACTCCGATCATGCCGAACTATCGACATTCTGGACAGGCCTAAAAAAAACATTTTAAAACCATTTTCACCAAAAATTGCAGATTTCTATTTTGTCCCTAAAAACGATGACTCCGATCATGCCGAAAAAGCGACATTCTGGACAGGTCTAAAAAAAATTTTTAGAACCATTTTCACCAAAAATTGCTGATTTTTTTTTCTTCATTTTCGTGACACAAAAACAGTGACCCCGGTCATGCCGAACTAGCGACATTCTGGACATGCCTAAAAAAAAACATTTTAAAACCATTTTCACAAAAAATTGTAGATTTCTATTTTTGTCACCAAAAACGATGACTCCGATCATGCCGAACTAGCGACATTTTGGACAGGCCTAAAAAAAAAGCATTTTAGAACCATTTTCAAAAAAAAGCTCAGAATTCTTTTTTTCATTTTTTGACACAAAAACAGTGACCCCGGTCATGCCGAACTATCGACATTCTGGACAGGCCTAAAAAACATTTTAAAACCATTTTCACAAAAATTGCAGATTTCTATTTTTGTCACCAAAAACGATGACTCCGATCATGCCGAACTATCGACATTCTGGACAGGCCTAAAAAAAACATTTTAAAACCATTTTCACCAAAAATTGCAGATTTCTATTTTGTCCCTAAAAACGATGACTCCGATCATGCCGAAAAAGCGACATTCTGGACAGGTCTAAAAAAATTTTTTAAAACCATTTTCACCAAAAATTGCTGATTTTTTTTTCTTCATTTTCGTGACACAAAAACAGTGACCCCGGTCATGCCGAACTAGCGACATTCTGGACATGCCTAAAAAAAAACATTTTAAAACCATTTTCACAAAAAATTGTAGATTTCTATTTTTGTCACCAAAAACGATGACTCCGATCATGCCGAACTAGCGACATTTTGGACAGGACAAAAAAAAAAGCATTTTAGAACCATTTTCAAAAAAAAAGCTCAGAATGCTTTTTTTCATTTTTTGACACAAAAACAGTGACCCCGGTCATGCCGAACTATCGACATTCTGGACAGGCCTAAAAAAAACATTTTAAAACCATTTTCACAAAAAATTGCAGATTTCTATTTTGTCCCTAAAAACGATGACTCCGATCATGCAGAAAAAGCGACACTCTGGACAGGCCTAAAAAAAAAATTTAAAACCATTTTCACCAAAAATTGCTGATTTTTTTTTCTACATTTTCGTGACACAAAAACAGTGACCCCGGTCATGCCGAACTAGCGACATTCTGGACAGGCCTAAAAAAAACATTTTAAAACCATTTTCACAAAAAATTGTAGATTTCTATTTTTGTCACCAAAAACGATGACTCCGATCATGCCGAACTAGCGACATTTTGGACAGGCCTAAAAAAAAAGCATTTTAGAACCATTTTCAAAAAAAAAGCTCAGAATTCTTTTTTTCATTTTTTGACACAAAAACAGTGACCCCGGTCATGCCGAACTATCGACATTCTGGACAGGCCTAAAAAACATTTTAAAACCATTTTCACAAAAATTGCAGATTTCTATTTTGTCCATAAAAACGTTGACTCCGATCATGCCGAAAAAGCGACATTCTGGACAGGCCTAAAAATTTTTTTTTTAACCATTTTCACAAAAAATTGCTGATATTTTTTTTTCATTTTTTGACACAAAAACAGTGACCCCGGTCATACCGAACTATCGACATTATGGACAGGCCTAAAAAAAACATTTTAAAACCATTTTCACAAAAAATTGCAGATTTCTATTTTGTCCCTAAAAACGATGACTCCGATCATGCCGAAAAAGCGACACTCTGGACAGGCCTAAAAAAAAAATTTAAAACCATTTTCACCAAAAATTGCTGATTTTTTTTTCTACATTTTCGTGACACAAAAACAGTGACCCCGGTCATGCCGAACTAGCGACATTCTGGACAGGCCTAAAAAAAACATTTTAAAACCATTTTCACAAAAAATTTTAGATTTCTATTTTTGTCACCAAAAACGATGACTCCGATCATGCCGAACTAGCGACATTTTGGACAGGCCTAAAAAAAAAAGCATTTTAGAACCATTTTCAAAAAAAAAGCTCAGAATTCTTTTTTTCATTTTTTGACACAAAAACAGTGACCCCGGTCATGCCGAACTATCGACATTCTGGACAGGCCTAAAAAAAACATTTTAAAACCATTTTCACCAAAAATTGCAGATTTCTATTTTGTCCCTAAAAACGATGACTCCGATCATGCCGAAAAAGCGACATTCTGGACAGGTCTAAAAAATTTTTTTAAAACCATTTTCACCAAAAATTGCTGATTTTTTTTTCTTCATTTTCGTGACACAAAAACAGTGACCCCGGTCATGCCGAACTAGCGACATTCTGGACAGGCCTAAAAAAAACATTTTAAAACCATTTTCACAAAAAATTGCAGATTTCTATTTTGTCCCTAAAAACGGTGACTCCGATCATGCCGAAAAAGCGACATTCTGGACAGGCCTAAAAAAAAAATTCAGAACCATTTTCACAAAAAATTGCAGATATTTTTTTTTCATTTTCGTGACACAAAAACAGTGACCCCGGTCATGCCGAACTATCGACATTCTGGACAGGCCTAAAAAAAAACATTTTAAAACCATTTTCACAAAAAATTGTAGATTTCTATTTTTGTCACCAAAAACGATGACTCCGATCATGCCGAACTATCGACATTCTGGACAGGCCTAAAAAAAACATTTTAAAACCATTTTCACAAAAAATTGCAGATTTCTATTTTGTCCCTAAAAACGATGACTCAGATCATGCCGAACTAGCGACATTCTGGACAGGTCTAAAAAAATTTTTTAAAACCATTTTCACCAAAAATTGCTGATTTTTTTTTCTTCATTTTCGTGACACAAAAACAGTGACCCCGGTCATGCCGAACTAGCGACATTCTGGACATGCCTAAAAAAAAACATTTTAAAACCATTTTCACAAAAAATTGTAGATTTCTATTTTTGTCACCAAAAACGATGACTCCGATCATGCCGAACTAGCGACATTTTGGACAGGACAAAAAAAAAAGCATTTTAGAACCATTTTCAAAAAAAAAGCTCAGAATGCTTTTTTTCATTTTTTGACACAAAAACAGTGACCCCGGTCATGCCGAACTATCGACATTCTGGACAGGCCTAAAAAAAACATTTTAAAACCATTTTCACAAAAAATTGCAGATTTCTATTTTGTCCCTAAAAACGATGACTCCGATCATGCAGAAAAAGCGACACTCTGGACAGGCCTAAAAAAAATTTTTAAAACCATTTTCACCAAAAATTGCTGATTTTTTTTTCTACATTTTCGTGACACAAAAACAGTGACCCCGGTCATGCCGAACTAGCGACATTCTGGACAGGCCTAAAAAAAACATTTTAAAACCATTTTCACAAAAAATTGTAGATTTCTATTTTTGTCACCAAAAACGATGACTCCGATCATGCCGAACTAGCGACATTTTGGACAGGCCTAAAAAAAAAGCATTTTAGAACCATTTTCAAAAAAAAAGCTCAGAATTCTTTTTTTCATTTTTTGACACAAAAACAGTGACCCCGGTCATGCCGAACTATCGACATTCTGGACAGGCCTAAAAAACATTTTAAAACCATTTTCACAAAAATTGCAGATTTCTATTTTGTCCATAAAAACGTTGACTCCGATCATGCCGAAAAAGCGACATTCTGGACAGGCCTAAATTTTTTTTTTTTAACCATTTTCACAAAAAATTGCTGATATTTTTTTTTCATTTTTTGACACAAAAACAGTGACCCCGGTCATACCGAACTATCGACATTATGGACAGGCCTAAAAAAAAACATTTTAAAACCATTTTCACAAAAAATTGCAGATTTCTATTTTGTCCCTAAAAACGATGACTCCGATCATGCCGAAAAAGCGACACTCTGGACAGGCCTAAAAAAAAATTTGAAAATCATTTTCACCAAAAATTGCTGATTTTCTTTTCTACATTTTCGTGACACAAAAACAGTGACCCCGGTCATGCCGAACTAGCGACATTCTGGACAGGCCTAAAAAAAACATTTTAAAACCATTTTCACAAAAAATTTTAGATTTCTATTTTTGTCACCAAAAACGATGACTCCGATCATGCCGAAAAAGCGACACTCTGGACAGGCCTAAAAAAAAAATTTAAAACCATTTTCACCAAAAATTGCTGATTTTTTTTTCTACATTTTCGTGACACAAAAACAGTGACCCCGGTCATGCCGAACTAGCGACATTCTGGACAGGCCTAAAAAAAAACATTTTAAAACCATTTTCACAAAAAATTTTAGATTTCTATTTTTGTCACCAAAAACGATGACTCCGATCATGCCGAACTAGCGACATTTTGGACAGGCCTAAAAAAAAAAGCATTTTAGAACCATTTTCAAAAAAAAAGCTCTGAATTCTTTTTTTCATTTTTTGACACAAAAACAGTGACCCCGGTCATGCCGAACTATCGACATTCTGGACAGGCCTAAAAAAAACATTTTAAAACCATTTTCACCAAAAATTGCAGATTTCTATTTTGTCCCTAAAAACGATGACTCCGATCATGCCGAAAAAGCGACATTCTGGACAGGTCTAAAAAAATTTTTTAAAACCATTTTCACCAAAAATTGCTGATTTTTTTTTCTTCATTTTCGTGACACAAAAACAGTGACCCCGGTCATGCCGAACTAGCGACATTCTGGACAGGCCTAAAAAAAACATTTTAAAACCATTTTCACAAAAAATTGCAGATTTCTATTTTGTCCCTAAAAACGGTGACTCCGATCATGCCGAAAAAGCGACATTCTGGACAGGCCTAAAAAAAAAAATCAGAACCATTTTCACAAAAAATTGCAGATATTTTTTTTTCATTTTCGTGACACAAAAACAGTGACCCCGGTCATGCCGAACTATCGACATTCTGGACAGGCCTAAAAAAAAACATTTTAAAACCATTTTCACAAAAAATTGTAGATTTCTATTTTTGTCACCAAAAACGATGACTCCGATCATGCCGAACTATCGACATTCTGGACAGGCCTAAAAAAAACATTTTAAAACCATTTTCACAAAAAATTGCAGATTTCTATTTTGTCCCTAAAAACGATGACTCAGATCATGCCGAAAAAGCGACATTCTGGACAGGTCTAAAAAAAATTTTTAAAACCATTTTCACCAAAAATTGCTGATTTTTTTTTCTTCATTTTCGTGACACAAAAACAGTGACCCCGGTCATGCCGAACTAGCGACATTCTGGACATGCCTAAAAAAAAACATTTTAAAACCATTTTCACAAAAAATTGTAGATTTCTATTTTTGTCACCAAAAACGATGACTCCGATCATGCCGAACTAGCGACATTTTGGACAGGACAAAAAAAAAAGCATTTTAGAACCATTTTCAAAAAAAAAGCTCAGAATGCTTTTTTTCATTTTTTGACACAAAAACAGTGACCCCGGTCATGCCGAACTATCGACATTCTGGACAGGCCTAAAAAAAACATTTTAAAACCATTTTCACAAAAAATTGCAGATTTCTATTTTGTCCCTAAAAACGATGACTCCGATCATGCAGAAAAAGCGACACTCTGGACAGGCCTAAAAAAAAAATTTAAAACCATTTTCACCAAAAATTGCTGATTTTTTTTTCTACATTTTCGTGACACAAAAACAGTGACCCCGGTCATGCCGAACTAGCGACATTCTGGACAGGCCTAAAAAAAACATTTTAAAACCATTTTCACAAAAAATTGTAGATTTCTATTTTTGTCACCAAAAACGATGACTCCGATCATGCCGAACTAGCGACATTTTGGACAGGCCTAAAAAAAAAGCATTTTAGAACCATTTTCAAAAAAAAAGCTCAGAATTCTTTTTTTCATTTTTTGACACAAAAACAGTGACCCCGGTCATGCCGAACTATCGACATTCTGGACAGGCCTAAAAAACATTTTAAAACCATTTTCACAAAAATTGCAGATTTCTATTTTGTCCATAAAAACGTTGACTCCGATCATGCCGAAAAAGCGACATTCTGGACAGGCCTAAAAAATTTTTTTTTAACCATTTTCACAAAAAATTGCTGATATTTTTTTTTCATTTTTTGACACAAAAACAGTGACCCCGGTCATACCGAACTATCGACATTATGGACAGGCCTAAAAAAAACATTTTAAAACCATTTTCACAAAAAATTGCAGATTTCTATTTTGTCCCTAAAAACGATGACTCCGATCATGCCGAAAAAGCGACACTCTGGACAGGCCTAAAAAAAAAATTTAAAACCATTTTCACCAAAAATTGCTGATTTTTTTTTCTACATTTTCGTGACACAAAAACAGTGACCCCGGTCATGCCGAACTAGCGACATTCTGGACAGGCCTAAAAAAAACATTTTAAAACCATTTTCACAAAAAATTTTAGATTTCTATTTTTGTCACCAAAAACGATGACTCCGATCATGCCGAACTAGCGACATTTTGGACAGGCCTAAAAAAAAAAGCATTTTAGAACCATTTTCAAAAAAAAAGCTCAGAATTCTTTTTTTCATTTTTTGACACAAAAACAGTGACCCCGGTCATGCCGAACTATCGACATTCTGGACAGGCCTAAAAAAAACATTTTAAAACCATTTTCACCAAAAATTGCAGATTTCTATTTTGTCCCTAAAAACGATGACTCCGATCATGCCGAAAAAGCGACATTCTGGACAGGTCTAAAAAATTTTTTTAAAACCATTTTCACCAAAAATTGCTGATTTTTTTTTCTTCTTTTTCGTGACACAAAAACAGTGACCCCGGTCATGCCGAACTAGCGACATTCTGGACAGGCCTAAAAAAAACATTTTAAAACCATTTTCACAAAAAATTGCAGATTTCTATTTTGTCCCTAAAAACGGTGACTCCGATCATGCCGAAAAAGCGACATTCTGGACAGGCCTAAAAAAAAAATTCAGAACCATTTTCACAAAAAATTGCAGATATTTTTTTTTCATTTTCGTGACACAAAAACAGTGACCCCGGTCATGCCGAACTATCGACATTCTGGACAGGCCTAAAAAAAAACATTTTAAAACCATTTTCACAAAAAATTGTAGATTTCTATTTTTGTCACCAAAAACGATGACTCCGATCATGCCGAACTATCGACATTCTGGACAGGCCTAAAAAAAACATTTTAAAACCATTTTCACAAAAAATTGCAGATTTCTATTTTTGTCACCAAAAACGATGACTCCGATCATGCCGAACTAGCGACATTTTGGACAGGCCTAAAAAAAAAAGCATTTTAGAACCATTTTCAAAAAAAAAGCTCAGAATTCTTTTTTTCATTTTTTGACACAAAAACAGTGACCCCGGTCATGCCGAACTATCGACATTCTGGACAGGCCTAAAAAAAACATTTTAAAACCATTTTCACCAAAAATTGCAGATTTCTATTTTGTCCCTAAAAACGATGACTCCGATCATGCCGAAAAAGCGACATTCTGGACAGGTCTAAAAAATTTTTTTAAAACCATTTTCACCAAAAATTGCTGATTTTTTTTTCTTCATTTTCGTGACACAAAAACAGTGACCCCGGTCATGCCGAACTAGCGACATTCTGGACAGGCCTAAAAAAAAACATTTTAAAACCATTTTCACAAAAAATTGCAGATTTCTATTTTGTCCCTAAAAACGGTGACTCCGATCATGCCGAAAAAGCGACATTCTGGACAGGCCTAAAAAAAACATTTTAAAACCATTTTCACAAAAAATTGTAGATTTCTATTTTTGTCACCAAAAACGATGACTCCGATCATGCCGAACTAGCGACATTTTGGACAGGCCTAAAAAAAAAGCATTTTAGAACCATTTTCAAAAAAAAAGCTCAGAATTCTTTTTTTCATTTTTTGACACAAAAACAGTGACCCCGGTCATGCCGAACTATCGACATTCTGGACAGGCCTAAAAAACATTTTAAAACCATTTTCACAAAAATTGCAGATTTCTATTTTGTCCATAAAAACGTTGACTCCGATCATGCCGAAAAAGCGACATTCTGGACAGGCCTAAATTTTTTTTTTTTTAACCATTTTCACAAAAAATTGCTGATATTTTTTTTTCATTTTTTGACACAAAAACAGTGACCCCGGTCATACCGAACTATCGACATTATGGACAGGCCTAAAAAAAACATTTTAAAACCATTTTCACAAAAAATTGCAGATTTCTATTTTGTCCCTAAAAACGATGACTCCGATCATGCCGAAAAAGCGACACTCTGGACAGGCCTAAAAAAAAATTTTAAAATCATTTTCACCAAAAAATGCTGATTTTCTTTTCTACATTTTCGTGACACAAAAACAGTGACCCCGGTCATGCCGAACTATCGACATTCTGGACAGGCCTAAAAAAAACATTTTAAAACCATTTTCACAAAAAATTGCAGATTTCTATTTTGTCCCTAAAAACGATGACTCCGATCATGCAGAAAAAGCGACACTCTGGACAGGCCTAAAAAAAAAATTTAAAACCATTTTCACCAAAAATTGCTGATTTTTTTTTCTACATTTTCGTGACACAAAAACAGTGACCCCGGTCATGCCGAACTAGCGACATTCTGGACAGGCCTAAAAAAAACATTTTAAAACCATTTTCACAAAAAATTGTAGATTTCTATTTTTGTCACCAAAAACGATGACTCCGATCATGCCGAACTAGCGACATTTTGGACAGGCCTAAAAAAAAAGCATTTTAGAACCATTTTCAAAAAAAAAGCTCAGAATTCTTTTTTTCATTTTTTGACACAAAAACAGTGACCCCGGTCATGCCGAACTATCGACATTCTGGACAGGCCTAAAAAACATTTTAAAACCATTTTCACAAAAATTGCAGATTTCTATTTTGTCCATAAAAACGTTGACTCCGATCATGCCGAAAAAGCGACATTCTGGACAGGCCTAAAAATTTTTTTTTTAACCATTTTCACAAAAAATTGCTGATATTTTTTTTTCATTTTTTGACACAAAAACAGTGACCCCGGTCATACCGAACTATCGACATTATGGACAGGCCTAAAAAAAACATTTTAAAACCATTTTCACAAAAAATTGCAGATTTCTATTTTGTCCCTAAAAACGATGACTCCGATCATGCCGAAAAAGCGACACTCTGGACAGGCCTAAAAAAAAAATTTAAAACCATTTTCACCAAAAATTGCTGATTTTTTTTTCTACATTTTCGTGACACAAAAACAGTGACCCCGGTCATGCCGAACTAGCGACATTCTGGACAGGCCTAAAAAAAACATTTTAAAACCATTTTCACAAAAAATTTTAGATTTCTATTTTTGTCACCAAAAACGATGACTCCGATCATGCCGAACTAGCGACATTTTGGACAGGCCTAAAAAAAAAAGCATTTTAGAACCATTTTCAAAAAAAAAGCTCAGAATTCTTTTTTTCATTTTTTGACACAAAAACAGTGACCCCGGTCATGCCGAACTATCGACATTCTGGACAGGCCTAAAAAAAACATTTTAAAACCATTTTCACCAAAAATTGCAGATTTCTATTTTGTCCCTAAAAACGATGACTCCGATCATGCCGAAAAAGCGACATTCTGGACAGGTCTAAAAAATTTTTTTAAAACCATTTTCACCAAAAATTGCTGATTTTTTTTTCTACATTTTCGTGACACAAAAACAGTGACCCCGGTCATGCCGAACTAGCGACATTCTGGACAGGCCTAAAAAAAACATTTTAAAACCATTTTCACAAAAAATTGCAGATTTCTATTTTGTCCCTAAAAACGGTGACTCCGATCATGCCGAAAAAGCGACATTCTGGACAGGCCTAAAAAAAAAATTCAGAACCATTTTCACAAAAAATTGCAGATATTTTTTTTTCATTTTCGTGACACAAAAACAGTGACCCCGGTCATGCCGAACTATCGACATTCTGGACAGGCCTAAAAAAAAACATTTTAAAACCATTTTCACAAAAAATTGTAGATTTCTATTTTTGTCACCAAAAACGATGACTCCGATCATGCCGAACTATCGACATTCTGGACAGGCCTAAAAAAAACATTTTAAAACCATTTTCACAAAAAATTGCAGATTTCTATTTTTGTCACCAAAAACGATGACTCCGATCATGCCGAACTAGCGACATTTTGGACAGGCCTAAAAAAAAAAGCATTTTAGAACCATTTTCAAAAAAAAAGCTCAGAATTCTTTTTTTCATTTTTTGACACAAAAACAGTGACCCCGGTCATGCCGAACTATCGACATTCTGGACAGGCCTAAAAAAAACATTTTAAAACCATTTTCACCAAAAATTGCAGATTTCTATTTTGTCCCTAAAAACGATGACTCCGATCATGCCGAAAAAGCGACATTCTGGACAGGCCTAAATTTTTTTTTTTTTAACCATTTTCACAAAAAATTGCTGATATTTTTTTTTCATTTTTTGACACAAAAACAGTGACCCCGGTCATACCGAACTATCGACATTATGGACAGGCCTAAAAAAAACATTTTAAAACCATTTTCACAAAAAATTGCAGATTTCTATTTTGTCCCTAAAAACGATGACTCCGATCATGCCGAAAAAGCGACACTCTGGACAGGCCTAAAAAAAAATTTTAAAATCATTTTCACCAAAAATTGCTGATTTTCTTTTCTACATTTTCGTGACACAAAAACAGTGACCCCGGTCATGCCGAACTATCGACATTCTGGACAGGCCTAAAAAAAACATTTTAAAACCATTTTCACAAAAAATTGCAGATTTCTATTTTGTCCCTAAAAACGATGACTCCGATCATGCAGAAAAAGCGACACTCTGGACAGGCCTAAAAAAAAAATTTAAAACCATTTTCACCAAAAATTGCTGATTTTTTTTTCTACATTTTCGTGACACAAAAACAGTGACCCCGGTCATGCCGAACTAGCGACATTCTGGACAGGCCTAAAAAAAACATTTTAAAACCATTTTCACAAAAAATTGTAGATTTCTATTTTTGTCACCAAAAACGATGACTCCGATCATGCCGAACTAGCGACATTTTGGACAGGCCTAAAAAAAAAGCATTTTAGAACCATTTTCAAAAAAAAAGCTCAGAATTCTTTTTTTCATTTTTTGACACAAAAACAGTGACCCCGGTCATGCCGAACTATCGACATTCTGGACAGGCCTAAAAAACATTTTAAAACCATTTTCACAAAAATTGCAGATTTCTATTTTGTCCATAAAAACGTTGACTCCGATCATGCCGAAAAAGCGACATTCTGGACAGGCCTAAAAAAATTTTTTTTAACCATTTTCACAAAAAATTGCTGATATTTTTTTTTCATTTTTTGACACAAAAACAGTGACCCCGGTCATACCGAACTATCGACATTATGGACAGGCCTAAAAAAAACATTTTAAAACCATTTTCACAAAAAATTGCAGATTTCTATTTTGTCCCTAAAAACGATGACTCCGATCATGCCGAAAAAGCGACACTCTGGACAGGCCTAAAAAAAAAATTTAAAACCATTTTCACCAAAAATTGCTGATTTTTTTTTCTACATTTTCGTGACACAAAAACAGTGACCCCGGTCATGCCGAACTAGCGACATTCTGGACAGGCCTAAAAAAAACATTTTAAAACCATTTTCACAAAAAATTTTAGATTTCTATTTTTGTCACCAAAAACGATGACTCCGATCATGCCGAACTAGCGACATTTTGGACAGGCCTAAAAAAAAAAGCATTTTAGAACCATTTTCAAAAAAAAAGCTCAGAATTCTTTTTTTCATTTTTTGACACAAAAACAGTGACCCCGGTCATGCCGAACTATCGACATTCTGGACAGGCCTAAAAAAAACATTTTAAAACCATTTTCACCAAAAATTGCAGATTTCTATTTTGTCCCTAAAAACGATGACTCCGATCATGCCGAAAAAGCGACATTCTGGACAGGTCTAAAAAATTTTTTTAAAACCATTTTCACCAAAAATTGCTGATTTTTTTTTCTACATTTTCGTGACACAAAAACAGTGACCCCGGTCATGCCGAACTAGCGACATTCTGGACAGGCCTAAAAAAAACATTTTAAAACCATTTTCACAAAAAATTGCAGATTTCTATTTTGTCCCTAAAAACGGTGACTCCGATCATGCCGAAAAAGCGACATTCTGGACAGGCCTAAAAAAAAAATTCAGAACCATTTTCACAAAAAATTGCAGATATTTTTTTTTCATTTTCGTGACACAAAAACAGTGACCCCGGTCATGCCGAACTATCGACATTCTGGACAGGCCTAAAAAAAAACATTTTAAAACCATTTTCACAAAAAATTGTAGATTTCTATTTTTGTCACCAAAAACGATGACTCCGATCATGCCGAACTATCGACATTCTGGACAGGCCTAAAAAAAACATTTTAAAACCATTTTCACAAAAAATTGCAGATTTCTATTTTTGTCACCAAAAACGATGACTCCGATCATGCCGAACTAGCGACATTTTGGACAGGCCTAAAAAAAAAAGCATTTTAGAACCATTTTCAAAAAAAAAGCTCAGAATTCTTTTTTTCATTTTTTGACACAAAAACAGTGACCCCGGTCATGCCGAACTATCGACATTCTGGACAGGCCTAAAAAAAACATTTTAAAACCATTTTCACCAAAAATTGCAGATTTCTATTTTGTCCCTAAAAACGATGACTCCGATCATGCCGAAAAAGCGACATTCTGGACAGGTCTAAAAAAATTTTTTAAAACCATTTTCACCAAAAATTGCTGATTTTTTTTTCTTCATTTTCGTGACACAAAAACAGTGACCCCGGTCATGCCGAACTAGCGACATTCTGGACAGGCCTAAAAAAAAACATTTTAAAACCATTTTCACAAAAAATTGCAGATTTCTATTTTGTCCCTAAAAACGGTGACTCCGATCATGCCGAAAAAGCGACATTCTGGACAGGCCTAAAAAAAACATTTTAAAACCATTTTCACAAAAAATTGTAGATTTCTATTTTTGTCACCAAAAACGATGACTCCGATCATGCCGAACTAGCGACATTTTGGACAGGCCTAAAAAAAAAGCATTTTAGAACCATTTTCAAAAAAAAAGCTCAGAATTCTTTTTTTCATTTTTTGACACAAAAACAGTGACCCCGGTCATGCCGAACTATCGACATTCTGGACAGGCCTAAAAAACATTTTAAAACCATTTTCACAAAAATTGCAGATTTCTATTTTGTCCATAAAAACGTTGACTCCGATCATGCCGAAAAAGCGACATTCTGGACAGGCCTAAATTTTTTTTTTTTTAACCATTTTCACAAAAAATTGCTGATATTTTTTTTTCATTTTTTGACACAAAAACAGTGACCCCGGTCATACCGAACTATCGACATTATGGACAGGCCTAAAAAAAACATTTTAAAACCATTTTCACAAAAAATTGCAGATTTCTATTTTGTCCCTAAAAACGATGACTCCGATCATGCCGAAAAAGCGACACTCTGGACAGGCCTAAAAAAAAATTTTAAAATCATTTTCACCAAAAATTGCTGATTTTCTTTTCTACATTTTCGTGACACAAAAACAGTGACCCCGGTCATGCCGAACTAGCGACATTCTGGACAGGCCTAAAAAAAACATTTTAAAACCATTTTCACAAAAAATTTTAGATTTCTATTTTTGTCACCAAAAACGATGACTCCGATCATGCCGAAAAAGCGACACTCTGGACAGGCCTAAAAAAAAAATTTAAAACCATTTTCACCAAAAATTGCTGATTTTTTTTTCTACATTTTCGTGACACAAAAACAGTGACCCCGGTCATGCCGAACTAGCGACATTCTGGACAGGCCTAAAAAAAACATTTTAAAACCATTTTCACAAAAAATTTTAGATTTCTATTTTTGTCACCAAAAACGATGACTCCGATCATGCCGAACTAGCGACATTTTGGACAGGCCTAAAAAAAAAAGCATTTTAGAACCATTTTCAAAAAAAAAGCTCAGAATTCTTTTTTTCATTTTTTGACACAAAAACAGTGACCCCGGTCATGCCGAACTATCGACATTCTGGACAGGCCTAAAAAAAACATTTTAAAACCATTTTCACCAAAAATTGCAGATTTCTATTTTGTCCCTAAAAACGATGACTCCGATCATGCCGAAAAAGCGACATTCTGGACAGGTCTAAAAAAAATGTTTAAAACCATTTTCACCAAAAATTGCTGATTTTTTTTTCTTCATTTTCGTGACACAAAAACAGTGACCCCGGTCATGCCGAACTAGCGACATTCTGGACAGGCCTAAAAAAAACATTTTAAAACCATTTTCACAAAAAATTGCAGATTTCTATTTTGTCCCTAAAAACGGTGACTCCGATCATGCCGAAAAAGCGACATTCTGGACAGGCCTAAAAAAAAAAATCAGAACCATTTTCACAAAAAATTGCAGATATTTTTTTTTCATTTTCGTGACACAAAAACAGTGACCCCGGTCATGCCGAACTATCGACATTCTGGACAGGCCTAAAAAAAAACATTTTAAAACCATTTTCACAAAAAATTGTAGATTTCTATTTTTGTCACCAAAAACGATGACTCCGATCATGCCGAACTATCGACATTCTGGACAGGCCTAAAAAAAACATTTTAAAACCATTTTCACAAAAAATTGCAGATTTCTATTTTGTCCCTAAAAACGATGACTCAGATCATGCCGAAAAAGCGACATTCTGGACAGGTCTAAAAAAAATTTTTAAAACCATTTTCACCAAAAATTGCTGATTTTTTTTTCTTCATTTTCGTGACACAAAAACAGTGACCCCGGTCATGCCGAACTAGCGACATTCTGGACATGCCTAAAAAAAAACATTTTAAAACCATTTTCACAAAAAATTGTAGATTTCTATTTTTGTCACCAAAAACGATGACTCCGATCATGCCGAACTAGCGACATTTTGGACAGGACAAAAAAAAAAGCATTTTAGAACCATTTTCAAAAAAAAAGCTCAGAATGCTTTTTTTCATTTTTTGACACAAAAACAGTGACCCCGGTCATGCCGAACTATCGACATTCTGGACAGGCCTAAAAAAAACATTTTAAAACCATTTTCACAAAAAATTGCAGATTTCTATTTTGTCCCTAAAAACGATGACTCCGATCATGCAGAAAAAGCGACACTCTGGACAGGCCTAAAAAAAAAATTTAAAACCATTTTCACCAAAAATTGCTGATTTTTTTTTCTACATTTTCGTGACACAAAAACAGTGACCCCGGTCATGCCGAACTAGCGACATTCTGGACAGGCCTAAAAAAAACATTTTAAAACCATTTTCACAAAAAATTGTAGATTTCTATTTTTGTCACCAAAAACGATGACTCCGATCATGCCGAACTAGCGACATTTTGGACAGGCCTAAAAAAAAAGCATTTTAGAACCATTTTCAAAAAAAAAGCTCAGAATTCTTTTTTTCATTTTTTGACACAAAAACAGTGACCCCGGTCATGCCGAACTATCGACATTCTGGACAGGCCTAAAAAACATTTTAAAACCATTTTCACAAAAATTGCAGATTTCTATTTTGTCCATAAAAACGTTGACTCCGATCATGCCGAAAAAGCGACATTCTGGACAGGCCTAAAAAATTTTTTTTTAACCATTTTCACAAAAAATTGCTGATATTTTTTTTTCATTTTTTGACACAAAAACAGTGACCCCGGTCATACCGAACTATCGACATTATGGACAGGCCTAAAAAAAACATTTTAAAACCATTTTCACAAAAAATTGCAGATTTCTATTTTGTCCCTAAAAACGATGACTCCGATCATGCCGAAAAAGCGACACTCTGGACAGGCCTAAAAAAAAAATTTAAAACCATTTTCACCAAAAATTGATGATTTTTTTTTCTACATTTTCGTGACACAAAAACAGTGACCCCGGTCATGCCGAACTAGCGACATTCTGGACAGGCCTAAAAAAAACATTTTAAAACCATTTTCACAAAAAATTTTAGATTTCTATTTTTGTCACCAAAAACGATGACTCCGATCATGCCGAACTAGCGACATTTTGGACAGGCCTAAAAAAAAAAGCATTTTAGAACCATTTTCAAAAAAAAAGCTCAGAATTCTTTTTTTCATTTTTTGACACAAAAACAGTGACCCCGGTCATGCCGAACTATCGACATTCTGGACAGGCCTAAAAAAAACATTTTAAAACCATTTTCACCAAAAATTGCAGATTTCTATTTTGTCCCTAAAAACGATGACTCCGATCATGCCGAAAAAGCGACATTCTGGACAGGTCTAAAAAATTTTTTTAAAACCATTTTCACCAAAAATTGCTGATTTTTTTTTCTTCATTTTCGTGACACAAAAACAGTGACCCCGGTCATGCCGAACTAGCGACATTCTGGACAGGCCTAAAAAAAACATTTTAAAACCATTTTCACAAAAAATTGCAGATTTCTATTTTGTCCCTAAAAACGGTGACTCCGATCATGCCGAAAAAGCGACATTCTGGACAGGCCTAAAAAAAAAATTCAGAACCATTTTCACAAAAAATTGCAGATATTTTTTTTTCATTTTCGTGACACAAAAACAGTGACCCCGGTCATGCCGAACTATCGACATTCTGGACAGGCCTAAAAAAAAACATTTTAAAACCATTTTCACAAAAAATTGTAGATTTCTATTTTTGTCACCAAAAACGATGACTCCGATCATGCCGAACTATCGACATTCTGGACAGGCCTAAAAAAAACATTTTAAAACCATTTTCACAAAAAATTGCAGATTTCTATTTTTGTCACCAAAAACGATGACTCCGATCATGCCGAACTAGCGACATTTTGGACAGGCCTAAAAAAAAAAGCATTTTAGAACCATTTTCAAAAAAAAAGCTCAGAATTCTTTTTTTCATTTTTTGACACAAAAACAGTGACCCCGGTCATGCCGAACTATCGACATTCTGGACAGGCCTAAAAAAAACATTTTAAAACCATTTTCACCAAAAATTGCAGATTTCTATTTTGTCCCTAAAAACGATGACTCCGATCATGCCGAAAAAGCGACATTCTGGACAGGTCTAAAAAAAATTTTTAAAACCATTTTCACCAAAAATTGCTGATTTTTTTTTCTTCATTTTCGTGACACAAAAACAGTGACCCCGGTCATGCCGAACTAGCGACATTCTGGACAGGCCTAAAAAAAACATTTTAAAACCATTTTCACAAAAAATTGCAGATTTCTATTTTGTCCCTAAAAACGGTGACTCCGATCATGCCGAAAAAGCGACATTCTGGACAGGCCTAAAAAAAAAATTCAGAACCATTTTCACAAAAAATTGCAGATATTTTTTTTTCATTTTCGTGACACAAAAACAGTGACCCCGGTCATGCCGAACTATCGACATTCTGGACAGGCCTAAAAAAAAACATTTTAAAACCATTTTCACAAAAAATTGTAGATTTCTATTTTTGTCACCAAAAACGATGACTCCGATCATGCCGAACTATCGACATTCTGGACAGGCCTAAAAAAAACATTTTAAAACCATTTTCACAAAAAATTGCAGATTTCTATTTTGTCCCTAAAAACGATGACTCAGATCATGCCGAAAAAGCGACATTCTGGACAGGTCTAAAAAAAATTTTTAAAACCATTTTCACCAAAAATTGCTGATTTTTTTTTCTTCATTTTCGTGACACAAAAACAGTGACCCCGGTCATGCCGAACTAGCGACATTCTGGACATGCCTAAAAAAAAACATTTTAAAACCATTTTCACAAAAAATTGTAGATTTCTATTTTTGTCACCAAAAACGATGACTCCGATCATGCCGAACTAGCGACATTTTGGACAGGACAAAAAAAAAAGCATTTTAGAACCATTTTCAAAAAAAAAGCTCAGAATGCTTTTTTTCATTTTCTGACACAAAAACAGTGACCCCGGTCATGCCGAACTATCGACATTCTGGACAGGCCTAAAAAAAACATTTTAAAACCATTTTCACAAAAAATTGCAGATTTCTATTTTGTCCCTAAAAACGATGACTCCGATCATGCAGAAAAAGCGACACTCTGGACAGGCCTAAAAAAAATTTTTAAAACCATTTTCACCAAAAATTGCTGATTTTTTTTTCTACATTTTCGTGACACAAAAACAGTGACCCCGGTCATGCCGAACTAGCGACATTCTGGACAGGCCTAAAAAAAACATTTTAAAACCATTTTCACAAAAAATTGTAGATTTCTATTTTTGTCACCAAAAACGATGACTCCGATCATGCCGAACTAGCGACATTTTGGACAGGCCTAAAAAAAAAGCATTTTAGAACCATTTTCAAAAAAAAAGCTCAGAATTCTTTTTTTCATTTTTTGACACAAAAACAGTGACCCCGGTCATGCCGAACTATCGACATTCTGGACAGGCCTAAAAAACATTTTAAAACCATTTTCACAAAAATTGCAGATTTCTATTTTGTCCATAAAAACGTTGACTCCGATCATGCCGAAAAAGCGACATTCTGGACAGGCCTAAATTTTTTTTTTTTTAACCATTTTCACAAAAAATTGCTGATATTTTTTTTTCATTTTTTGACACAAAAACAGTGACCCCGGTCATACCGAACTATCGACATTATGGACAGGCCTAAAAAAAACATTTTAAAACCATTTTCACAAAAAATTGCAGATTTCTATTTTGTCCCTAAAAACGATGACTCCGATCATGCCGAAAAAGCGACACTCTGGACAGGCCTAAAAAAAAAATTTAAAATCATTTTCACCAAAAATTGCTGATTTTCTTTTCTACATTTTCGTGACACAAAAACAGTGACCCCGGTCATGCCGAACTAGCGACATTCTGGACAGGCCTAAAAAAAACATTTTAAAACCATTTTCACAAAAAATTTTAGATTTCTATTTTTGTCACCAAAAACGATGACTCCGATCATGCCGAACTAGCGACATTTTGGACAGGCCTAAAAAAAAAGCATTTTAGAACCATTTTCAAAAAAAAAGCTCAGAATTCTTTTTTTCATTTTTTGACACAAAAACAGTGACCCCGGTCATGCCGAACTATCGACATTCTGGACAGGCCTAAAAAACATTTTAAAACCATTTTCACAAAAATTGCAGATTTCTATTTTGTCCATAAAAACGTTGACTCCGATCATGCCGAAAAAGCGACATTCTGGAAAGGCCTAAAAAAATTTTTTTTAACCATTTTCACAAAAAATTGCTGATATTTTTTTTTCATTTTTTGACACAAAAACAGTGACCCCGGTCATACCGAACTATCGACATTATGGACAGGCCTAAAAAAAACATTTTAAAACCATTTTCACAAAAAATTGCAGATTTCTATTTTGTCCCTAAAAACGATGACTCCGATCATGCCGAAAAGCGACATTCTGGACAGGCCTAAAAAAAAAGCATTTTAGAACCATTTTGAAAAAAAAAACTCAGAATTCTTTTTTTCATTTTTTGACACAAAAACAGTGACCCCGGTCATGCCGAACTATCGACATTCTGGACAGGCCTAAAAAACATTTTAAAACCATTTTCACAAAAATTGCAGATTTCTATTTTGTCCATAAAAACGTTGACTCCGATCATGCCGAAAAAGCGACATTCTGGACAGGCCTAAATTTTTTTTTTTTAACCATTTTCACAAAAAATTGCTGATATTTTTTTTTCATTTTTTGACACAAAAACAGTGACCCCGGTCATACCGAACTATCGACATTATGGACAGGCCTAAAAAAAACATTTTAAAACCATTTTCACAAAAAATTGCAGATTTCTATTTTGTCCCTAAAAACGATGACTCCGATCATGCCGAAAAAGCGACACTCTGGACAGGCCTAAAAAAAAAATTTAAAACCATTTTCACCAAAAATTGCTGATTTTTTTTTCTACATTTTCGTGACACAAAAACAGTGACCCCGGTCATGCCGAACTAGCGACATTCTGGACAGGCCTAAAAAAAACATTTTAAAACCATTTTCACAAAAAATTTTAGATTTCTATTTTTGTCACCAAAAACGATGACTCCGATCATGCCGAACTAGCGACATTTTGGACAGGCCTAAAAAAAAAGCATTTTAGAACCATTTTCAAAAAAAAAGCTCAGAATTCTTTTTTTCATTTTTTGACACAAAAACAGTGACCCCGGTCATGCCGAACTATCGACATTCTGGACAGGCCTAAAAAACATTTTAAAACCATTTTCACAAAAATTGCAGATTTCTATTTTGTCCATAAAAACGTTGACTCCGATCATGCCGAAAAAGCGACATTCTGGAAAGGCCTAAAATTTTTTTTTTTAACCATTTTCACAAAAAATTGCTGATATTTTTTTTTCATTTTTTGACACAAAAACAGTGACCCCGGTCATACCGAACTATCGACATTATGGACAGGCCTAAAAAAAACATTTTAAAACCATTTTCACAAAAAATTGCAGATTTCTATTTTGTCCCTAAAAACGATGACTCCGATCATGCCGAAAAGCGACATTCTGGACAGGCCTAAAAAAAAATTTAAAACCATTTTCACCAAAAATGGCTGATTTTTTTTTCTTCATTTTCGTGACACAAAAACAGTGACCCCGGTCATGCCGAACTAGCGACATTCTGGACAGGCCTAAAAAAAAACATTTTAAAACCATTTTCACAAAAAATTGTAGATTTCTATTTTTGTCACCAAAAACGATGACTCCGATCATGCCGAAAAAGCGACACTCTGGACAGGCCTAAAAAAAATTTTTAGAACCATTTTCACTAAAAATTGCAGATATTTTTTTCTCATTTTCGTGACACAAAAACAGTGACCCCGGTCATGCCGAACTATCGACATTCTGGACAGGCCTAAAAAAAACATTTTAAAACCATTTTCACAAAAAATTGTAGATTTCTATTTTTGTCACCAAAAACGATGACTCCGATTATGCCGAACTAGCGACATTTCTGACAGGCCTAAAAAAAAAGCATTTTAGAACCATTTTCAAAAAAAAAGCTCAGAATTCTTTTTTTCATTTTTTGACACAAAAACAGTGACCCCGGTCATGCCGAACTATCGACATTCTGGACAGGCCTAAAAAAAACATTTTAAAACCATTTTCACAAAAAAATGCAGATTTCTATTTTGTCCCTAAAAACGGTGACTCCGATCATGCCGAAAAAGCGACATTCTGGACAGGCCTAAAAAAAAAATTCAGAACCATTTTCACAAAAAATTGCAGATATTTTTTTTTCATTTTCGTGACACAAAAACAGTGACCCCGGTCATGCCGAACTATCGACATTCTGGACAGGCCTAAAAAAAAACATTTTAAAACCATTTTCACAAAAAATTGTAGATTTCTATTTTTGTCACCAAAAATGATGACTCCGATCATGCCGAACTATCGACATTCTGGACAGGCCTAAAAAAAACATTTTAAAACCATTTTCACAAAAAATTGCAGATTTCTATTTTGTCCCTAAAAACGATGACTCCGATCATGCCGAAAAAGCGACATTCTGGACAGGTCTAAAAAATTTTTTTAAAACCATTTTCACCAAAAATTGCTGATTTTTTTTTCTTCATTTTCGTGACACAAAAACAGTGACCCCGGTCATGCCGAACTAGCGACATTCTGGACATGCCTAAAAAAAAACATTTTAAAACCATTTTCACAAAAAATTGTAGATTTCTATTTTTGTCACCAAAAACGATGACTCCGATCATGCCGAACTAGCGACATTTTGGATAGGACAAAAAAAAAAGCATTTTAGAACCATTTTCAAAAAAAAAGCTCAGAATGCTTTTTTTCATTTTTTGACACAAAAACAGTGACCCCGGTCATGCCGAACTATCGACATTCTGGACAGGCCTAAAAAAAAACATTTTAAAACCATTTTCACAAAAAATTGCAGATTTCTATTTTGTCCCTAAAAACGATGACTCCGATCATGCCGAAAAAGCGACACTCTGGACAGGCCTAAAATTTTTTTTTAAAACCATTTTCACCAAAAATTGCTGATTTTTTTTTCTACATTTTCGTGACACAAAAACAGTGACCCCGGTCATGCCGAACTAGCGACATTCTGGACAGGCCTAAAAAAAACATTTTAAAACCATTTTCACAAAAAATGTTAGATTTCTATTTTTGTCACCAAAAACGATGACTCCGATCATGCCGAACTATCGACATTCTGGACAGGCCTAAAAAACATTTTAAAACCATTTTCACAAAAATTGCAGATTTCTATTTTTGTCACCAAAAATGCCGAACTATCGACATTCTGGACAGGCCTAAAAAACATTTTAAAACCATTTTCACAAAAATTGCAGATTTCTATTTTTGTCACCAAAAACGATGACTCCGATCATGCCGAACTATCGACATTCTGGACAGGCCTAAAAAAAACATTTTAAAACCATTTTCACCAAAAATTGCAGATTTCTATTTTGTCCCTAAAAACGATGACTCCGATCATGCCGAAAAAGCGACATTCTGGACAGGTCTAAAAAAAATTTTTAAAACCATTTTCACCAAAAATTGCTGATTTTTTTTTCTTCATTTTCGTGACACAAAAACAGTGACCCCGGTCATGCCGAACTAGCGACATTCTGGACATGCCTAAAAAAAAACATTTTAAAACCATTTTCACAAAAAATTGTAGATTTCTATTTTTGTCACCAAAAACGATGACTCCGATCATGCCGAACTAGCGACATTTTGGACAGGCCTAAAAAAAAAGCATTTTAGAACCATTTTCAAAAAAAAGCTCAGAATTCTTTTTTTCATTTTTTGACACAAAAACAGTGACCCCGGTCATGCCGAACTATCGACATTCTGGACAGGCCTAAAAAACATTTTAAAACCATTTTCACAAAAATTGCAGATTTCTATTTTTGTCACCAAAAACGATGACTCCGATCATGCCGAACTATCGACATTCTGGACAGGCCTAAAAAAAACATTTTAAAACCATTTTCACCAAAAATTGCAGATTTCTATTTTGTCCCTAAAAACGATGACTCCGATCATGCCGAAAAAGCGACATTCTGGACAGGTCTAAAAAAAATTTTTAAAACCATTTTCACCAAAAATTGCTGATTTTTTTTTCTTCATTTTCGTGACACAAAAACAGTGACCCCGGTCATGCCGAACTAGCGACATTCTGGACATGCCTAAAAAAAAACATTTTAAAACCATTTTCACAAAAAATTGTAGATTTCTATTTTTGTCACCAAAAACGATGACTCCGATCATGCCGAACTAGCGACATTTTGGACAGGACAAAAAAAAAAGCATTTTAGAACCATTTTCAAAAAAAAAGCTCAGAATGCTTTTTTTCATTTTTTGACACAAAAACAGTGACCCCGGTCATGCCGAACTATCGACATTCTGGACAGGCCTAAAAAAAACATTTTAAAACCATTTTCACAAAAAATTGCAGATTTCTATTTTGTCCCTAAAAACGATGACTCCGATCATGCAGAAAAAGCGACACTCTGGACAGGCCTAAAAAAAAATTTTAAAACCATTTTCACCAAAAATTGCTGATTTTTTTTTCTACATTTTCGTGACACAAAAACAGTGACCCCGGTCATGCCGAACTAGCGACATTCTGGACAGGCCTAAAAAAAACATTTTAAAACCATTTTCACAAAAAATTGTAGATTTCTATTTTTGTCACCAAAAACGATGACTCCGATCATGCCGAACTAGCGACATTTTGGACAGGCCTAAAAAAAAAGCATTTTAGAACCATTTTCAAAAAAAAAGCTCAGAATTCTTTTTTTCATTTTTTGACACAAAAACAGTGACCCCGGTCATGCCGAACTATCGACATTCTGGACAGGCCTAAAAAACATTTTAAAACCATTTTCACAAAAATTGCAGATTTCTATTTTGTCCATAAAAACGTTGACTCCGATCATGCCGAAAAAGCGACATTCTGGACAGGCCTAAAAATTTTTTTTTTAACCATTTTCACAAAAAATTGCTGATATTTTTTTTTCATTTTTTGACACAAAAACAGTGACCCCGGTCATACCGAACTATCGACATTATGGACAGGCCTAAAAAAAACATTTTAAAACCATTTTCACAAAAAATTGCAGATTTCTATTTTGTCCCTAAAAACGATGACTCCGATCATGCCGAAAAAGCGACACTCTGGACAGGCCTAAAAAAAAAATTTAAAACCATTTTCACCAAAAATTGCTGATTTTTTTTTCTACATTTTCGTGACACAAAAACAGTGACCCCGGTCATGCCGAACTAGCGACATTCTGGACAGGCCTAAAAAAAACATTTTAAAACCATTTTCACAAAAAATTTTAGATTTCTATTTTTGTCACCAAAAACGATGACTCCGATCATGCCGAACTAGCGACATTTTGGACAGGCCTAAAAAAAAAAGCATTTTAGAACCATTTTCAAAAAAAAAGCTCAGAATTCTTTTTTTCATTTTTTGACACAAAAACAGTGACCCCGGTCATGCCGAACTATCGACATTCTGGACAGGCCTAAAAAAAACATTTTAAAACCATTTTCACCAAAAATTGCAGATTTCTATTTTGTCCCTAAAAACGATGACTCCGATCATGCCGAAAAAGCGACATTCTGGACAGGTCTAAAAAATTTTTTTAAAACCATTTTCACCAAAAATTGCTGATTTTTTTTTCTTCATTTTCGTGACACAAAAACAGTGACCCCGGTCATGCCGAACTAGCGACATTCTGGACAGGCCTAAAAAAAACATTTTAAAACCATTTTCACAAAAAATTGCAGATTTCTATTTTGTCCCTAAAAACGGTGACTCCGATCATGCCGAAAAAGCGACATTCTGGACAGGCCTAAAAAAAAAATTCAGAACCATTTTCACAAAAAATTGTAGATTTCTATTTTTGTCACCAAAAACGATGACTCCGATCATGCCGAACTATCGACATTCTGGACAGGCCTAAAAAAAACATTTTAAAACCATTTTCACAAAAAATTGCAGATTTCTATTTTGTCCCTAAAAACGATGACTCAGATCATGCCGAAAAAGCGACATTCTGGACAGGTCTAAAAAAATTTTTTAAAACCATTTTCACCAAAAATTGCTGATTTTTTTTTCTTCATTTTCGTGACACAAAAACAGTGACCCCGGTCATGCCGAACTAGCGACATTCTGGACATGCCTAAAAAAAAACATTTTAAAACCATTTTCACAAAAAATTGTAGATTTCTATTTTTGTCACCAAAAACGATGACTCCGATCATGCCGAACTAGCGACATTTTGGACAGGACAAAAAAAAAAGCATTTTAGAACCATTTTCAAAAAAAAAGCTCAGAATGCTTTTTTTCATTTTTTGACACAAAAACAGTGACCCCGGTCATGCCGAACTATCGACATTCTGGACAGGCCTAAAAAAAACATTTTAAAACCATTTTCACAAAAAATTGCAGATTTCTATTTTGTCCCTAAAAACGATGACTCCGATCATGCAGAAAAAGCGACACTCTGGACAGGCCTAAAAAAATTTTTTAAAACCATTTTCACCAAAAATTGCTGATTTTTTTTTCTACATTTTCGTGACACAAAAACAGTGACCCCGGTCATGCCGAACTAGCGACATTCTGGACAGGCCTAAAAAAAACATTTTAAAACCATTTTCACAAAAAATTGTAGATTTCTATTTTTGTCACCAAAAACGATGACTCCGATCATGCCGAACTAGCGACATTTTGGACAGGCCTAAAAAAAAAGCATTTTAGAACCATTTTCAAAAAAAAAGCTCAGAATTCTTTTTTTCATTTTTTGACACAAAAACAGTGACCCCGGTCATGCCGAACTATCGACATTCTGGACAGGCCTAAAAAACATTTTAAAACCATTTTCACAAAAATTGCAGATTTCTATTTTGTCCATAAAAACGTTGACTCCGATCATGCCGAAAAAGCGACATTCTGGACAGGCCTAAATTTTTTTTTTTTTAACCATTTTCACAAAAAATTGCTGATATTTTTTTTTCATTTTTTGACACAAAAACAGTGACCCCGGTCATACCGAACTATCGACATTATGGACAGGCCTAAAAAAAACATTTTAAAACCATTTTCACAAAAAATTGCAGATTTCTATTTTGTCCCTAAAAACGATGACTCCGATCATGCCGAAAAAGCGACACTCTGGACAGGCCTAAAAAAAAATTTTAAAATCATTTTCACCAAAAATTGCTGATTTTCTTTTCTACATTTTCGTGACACAAAAACAGTGACCCCGGTCATGCCGAACTAGCGACATTCTGGACAGGCCTAAAAAAAACATTTTAAAACCATTTTCACAAAAAATTTTAGATTTCTATTTTTGTCACCAAAAACGATGACTCCGATCATGCCGAACTAGCGACATTTTGGACAGGCCTAAAAAAAAAGCATTTTAGAACCATTTTCAAAAAAAAAGCTCAGAATTCTTTTTTTCATTTTTTGACACAAAAACAGTGACCCCGGTCATGCCGAACTATCGACATTCTGGACAGGCCTAAAAAACATTTTAAAACCATTTTCACAAAAATTGCAGATTTCTATTTTGTCCATAAAAACGTTGACTCCGATCATGCCGAAAAAGCGACATTCTGGAAAGGCCTAAACATTTTTTTTTTAACCATTTTCACAAAAAATTGCTGATATTTTTTTTTCATTTTTTGACACAAAAACAGTGACCCCGGTCATACCGAACTATCGACATTATGGACAGGCCTAAAAAAAACATTTTAAAACCATTTTCACAAAAAATTGCAGATTTCTATTTTGTCCCTAAAAACGATGACTCCGATCATGCCGAAAAGCGACATTCTGGACAGGCCTAAAAAAAAAGCATTTTAGAACCATTTTGAAAAAAAAAACTCAGAATTCTTTTTTTCATTTTTTGACACAAAAACAGTGACCCCGGTCATGCCGAACTATCGACATTCTGGACAGGCCTAAAAAACATTTTAAAACCATTTTCACAAAAATTGCAGATTTCTAATTTGTCCATAAAAACGTTGACTCCGATCATGCCGAAAAAGCGACATTCTGGACAGGCCTAAATTTTTTTTTTTTAACCATTTTCACAAAAAATTGCTGATATTTTTTTTTCATTTTTTGACACAAAAACAGTGACCCCGGTCATACCGAACTATCGACATTATGGACAGGCCTAAAAAAAACATTTTAAAACCATTTTCACAAAAAATTGCAGATTTCTATTTTGTCCCTAAAAACGATGACTCCGATCATGCCGAAAAAGCGACACTCTGGACAGGCCTAAAAAAAAAATTTAAAACCATTTTCACCAAAAATTGCTGATTTTTTTTTCTACATTTTCGTGACACAAAAACAGTGACCCCGGTCATGCCGAACTAGCGACATTCTGGACAGGCCTAAAAAAAACATTTTAAAACCATTTTCACAAAAAATTTTAGATTTCTATTTTTGTCACCAAAAACGATGACTCCGATCATGCCGAACTAGCGACATTTTGGACAGGCCTAAAAAAAAAGCATTTTAGAACCATTTTCAAAAAAAAAGCTCAGAATTCTTTTTTTCATTTTTTGACACAAAAACAGTGACCCCGGTCATGCCGAACTATCGACATTCTGGACAGGCCTAAAAAACATTTTAAAACCATTTTCACAAAAATTGCAGATTTCTATTTTGTCCATAAAAACGTTGACTCCGATCATGCCGAAAAAGCGACATTCTGGAAAGGCCTAAAAAATTTTTTTTTAACCATTTTCACAAAAAATTGCTGATATTTTTTTTTCATTTTTTGACACAAAAACAGTGACCCCGGTCATACCGAACTATCGACATTATGGACAGGCCTAAAAAAAACATTTTAAAACCATTTTCACAAAAAATTGCAGATTTCTATTTTGTCCCTAAAAACGATGACTCCGATCATGCCGAAAAGCGACATTCTGGACAGGCCTAAAAAAAAATTTAAAACCATTTTCACCAAAAATGGCTGATTTTTTTTTCTTCATTTTCGTGACACAAAAACAGTGACCCCGGTCATGCCGAACTAGCGACATTCTGGACAGGCCTAAAAAAAAACATTTTAAAACCATTTTCACAAAAAATTGTAGATTTCTATTTTTGTCACCAAAAACGATGACTCCGATCATGCCGAAAAAGCGACACTCTGGACAGGCCTAAAAAAAATTTTTAGAACCATTTTCACTAAAAATTGCAGATATTTTTTTCTCATTTTCGTGACACAAAAACAGTGACCCCGGTCATGCCGAACTATCGACATTCTGGACAGGCCTAAAAAAAACATTTTAAAACCATTTTCACAAAAAATTGTAGATTTCTATTTTTGTCACCAAAAACGATGACTCCGATTATGCCGAACTAGCGACATTTCTGACAGGCCTAAAAAAAAAGCATTTTAGAACCATTTTCAAAAAAAAAGCTCAGAATTCTTTTTTTCATTTTTTGACACAAAAACAGTGACCCCGGTCATGCCGAACTATCGACATTCTGGACAGGCCTAAAAAAAACATTTTAAAACCATTTTCACAAAAAAATGCAGATTTCTATTTTGTCCCTAAAAACGGTGACTCCGATCATGCCGAAAAAGCGACATTCTGGACAGGCCTAAAAAAAAAATTCAGAACCATTTTCACAAAAAATTGCAGATATTTTTTTTTCATTTTCGTGACACAAAAACAGTGACCCCGGTCATGCCGAACTATCGACATTCTGGACAGGCCTAAAAAAAAACATTTTAAAACCATTTTCACAAAAAATTGTAGATTTCTATTTTTGTCACCAAAAATGATGACTCCGATCATGCCGAACTATCGACATTCTGGACAGGCCTAAAAAAAACATTTTAAAACCATTTTCACAAAAAATTGCAGATTTCTATTTTGTCCCTAAAAACGATGACTCCGATCATGCCGAAAAAGCGACATTCTGGACAGGTCTAAAAAAATTTTTTAAAACCATTTTCACCAAAAATTGCTGATTTTTTTTTCTTCATTTTCGTGACACAAAAACAGTGACCCCGGTCATGCCGAACTAGCGACATTCTGGACATGCCTAAAAAAAAACATTTTAAAACCATTTTCACAAAAAATTGTAGATTTCTATTTTTGTCACCAAAAACGATGACTCCGATCATGCCGAACTAGCGACATTTTGGATAGGACAAAAAAAAAAGCATTTTAGAACCATTTTCAAAAAAAAAGCTCAGAATGCTTTTTTTCATTTTTTGACACAAAAACAGTGACCCCGGTCATGCCGAACTATCGACATTCTGGACAGGCCTAAAAAAAAACATTTTAAAACCATTTTCACAAAAAATTGCAGATTTCTATTTTGTCCCTAAAAACGATGACTCCGATCATGCCGAAAAAGCGACACTCTGGACAGGCCTAAAAATTTTTTTTAAAACCATTTTCACCAAAAATTGCTGATTTTTTTTTCTACATTTTCGTGACACAAAAACAGTGACCCCGGTCATGCCGAACTAGCGACATTCTGGACAGGCCTAAAAAAAACATTTTAAAACCATTTTCACAAAAAATGTTAGATTTCTATTTTTGTCACCAAAAACGATGACTCCGATCATGCCGAACTAGCGACATTTTGGACAGGCCTAAAAAAAAAGCATTTTAGAACCATTTTCAAAAAAAAAGCTCAGAATTCTTTTTTTCATTTTTTGACACAAAAACAGTGACCCCGGTCATGCCGAACTATCGACATTCTGGACAGGCCTAAAAAACATTTTAAAACCATTTTCACAAAAATTGCAGATTTCTATTTTGTCCATAAAAACGTTGACTCCGATCATGCCGAAAAAGCGACATTCTGGAAAGGCCTAAAAAATTTTTTTTTAACCATTTTCACAAAAAATTGCTGATATTTTTTTTTCATTTTTTGACACAAAAACAGTGACCCCGGTCATACCGAACTATCGACATTATGGACAGGCCTAAAAAAAACATTTTAAAACCATTTTCACAAAAAATTGCAGATTTCTATTTTGTCCCTAAAAACGATGACTCCGATCATGCCGAAAAGCGACATTCTGGACAGGCCCAAAAAAAAATTTAAAAACCATTTTCACCAAAAATGGCTGATTTTTTTTTCTTCATTTTCGTGACACAAAAACAGTGACCCCGGTCATGCCGAACTAGCGACATTCTGGACAGGCCTAAAAAAAAACATTTTAAAACCATTTTCACAAAAAATTGTAGATTTCTATTTTTGTCACCAAAAACGATGACTCCGATCATGCCGAAAAAGCGACACTCTGGACAGGCCTAAAAAAATTTTTTAGAACCATTTTCACAAAAAATTGCAGATATTTTTTTCTCATTTTCGTGACACAAAAACAGTGACCCCGGTCATGCCGAACTATCGACATTCTGGACAGGCCTAAAAAAAACATTTTAAAACCATTTTCACAAAAAATTGTAGATTTCTATTTTTGTCACCAAAAACGATGACTCCGATTATGCCGAACTAGCGACATTTTGGACAGGCCTAAAAAAAAAGCATTTTAGAACCATTTTCAAAAAAAAAGCTCAGAATTCTTTTTTTCATTTTTTGACACAAAAACAGTGACCCCGGTCATGCCGAACTATCGACATTCTGGACAGGCCTAAAAAAAACATTTTAAAACCATTTTCACAAAAAAATGCAGATTTCTATTTTGTCCCTAAAAACGGTGACTCCGATCATGCCGAAAAAGCGACATTCTGGACAGGCCTAAAAAAAAAATTCAGAACCATTTTCACAAAAAATTGCAGATATTTTTTTTCATTTTCGTGACACAAAAACAGTGACCCCGGTCATGCCGAACTAGCGACATTCTGGACATGCCTAAAAAAAAACATTTTAAAACCATTTTCACAAAAAATTGTAGATTTCTATTTTTGTCACCAAAAACGATGACTCCGATCATGCCGAACTATCGACATTCTGGACAGGCCTAAAAAAAACATTTTAAAACCATTTTCACAAAAAATTGAAGATTTCTATTTTGTCCCTAAAAACGATGACTCCGATCATGCCGAAAAAGCGACACTCTGGACAGGCCTAAAAAAATTTTTTAAAACCATTTTCACCAAAAATTGCTGATTTTTTTTTCTACATTTTCGTGACACAAAAACAGTGACCCCGGTCATGCCGAACTAGCGACATTCTGGACAGGCCTAAAAAAAACATTTTAAAACCATTTTCACAAAAAATTTTAGATTTCTATTTTGTCCCTAAAAACGATGACTCCGATCATGCCGAACTAGCGACATTCTGGACAGGCCTAAAAAAAAAGCATTTTAGAACCATTTTCAAAAAAAAAGCTCAGAATTCTTTTTTTCATTTTTTGACACAAAAACAGTGACCCCGGTCATGCCGAACTATCGACATTCTGGACAGGCCTAAAAAACATTTTAAAACCATTTTCACAAAAATTGCAGATTTCTATTTTGTCCATAAAAACGTTGACTCCGATCATGCCGAAAAAGCGACATTCTGGAAAGGCCTAAAAAAATTTTTTTTAACCATTTTCACAAAAAATTGCTGATATTTTTTTTCATTTTTTGACACAAAAACAGTGACCCCGGTCATGCCGAACTATCGACATTCTGGACAGGCCTAAAAAACCATTTTAAAACCATTTTCACCAAAAATTGCAGATTTCTATTTTGTCCCTAAAAACGATGACTCCGATCATGCCGAAAAAGCGACATTCTGGACAGGCCTAAAAAATTTTTTAAAAACCATTTTCACCGAAAATTGCTGATTTTTTTTTCTTCATTTTCGTGACACAAAAACAGTGACCCCGGTTATGCCGAACTAGCGACATTCTGGACAGGCCTAAAAAGAAAGCATTTTAGAACCATTTTCCAAAAAAAAGCTCAGAATTCTTTTTTTCATTTTTTGACACAAAAACAGTGACCCCGGTCATGCCGAACTATCGACATTCTGGACAGACCTAAAAAACATTTTAAAACCATTTTCACAAAAATTGCAGATTTCTATTTTGTCCATAAAAACGTTGACTCCGATCATGCCGAAAAAGCGACATTCTGGAAAGGCCTAAAAAATTTTTTTTTAACCATTTTCACAAAAAATTGCTGATATTTTTTTTTCATTTTTTGACACAAAAACAGTGACCCCGGTCATACCGAACTATCGACATTATGGACAGGCCTAAAAAAAACATTTTAAAACCATTTTCACAAAAAATTGCAGATTTCTATTTTGTCCCTAAAAACGATGACTCCGATCATGCCGAAAAGCGACATTCTGGACAGGCCCAAAAAAAAATTTAAAAACCATTTTCACCAAAAATGGCTGATTTTTTTTTCTTCATTTTCGTGACACAAAAACAGTGACCCCGGTCATGCCGAACTAGCGACATTCTGGACAGGCCTAAAAAAAAACATTTTAAAACCATTTTCACAAAAAATTGTAGATTTCTATTTTTGTCACCAAAAACGATGACTCCGATCATGCCGAAAAAGCGACACTCTGGACAGGCCTAAAAAAAATTTTTAGAACCATTTTCACAAAAAATTGCAGATATTTTTTTCTCATTTTCGTGACACAAAAACAGTGACCCCGGTCATGCCGAACTATCGACATTCTGGACAGGCCTAAAAAAAACATTTTAAAACCATTTTCACAAAAAATTGTAGATTTCTATTTTTGTCACCAAAAACGATGACTCCGATTATGCCGAACTAGCGACATTTTGGACAGGCCTAAAAAAAAAGCATTTTAGAACCATTTTCAAAAAAAAAGCTCAGAATTCTTTTTTTCATTTTTTGACACAAAAACAGTGACCCCGGTCATGCCGAACTATCGACATTCTGGACAGGCCTAAAAAAAACATTTAAAAACCATTTTCACAAAAAAATGCAGATTTCTATTTTGTCCCTAAAAACGGTGACTCCGATCATGCCGAAAAAGCGACATTCTGGACAGGCCTAAAAAAAAAATTCAGAACCATTTTCACAAAAAATTGCAGATATTTTTTTTCATTTTCGTGACACAAAAACAGTGACCCCGGTCATGCCGAACTATCGACATTCTGGACAGGCCTAAAAAAAAACATTTTAAAACCATTTTCACAAAAAATTGTAGATTTCTATTTTTGTCACCAAAAACGATGACTCCGATCATGCCGAACTATCGACATTCTGGACAGGCCTAAAAAAAACATTTTAAAACCATTTTCACAAAAAATTGCAGATTTCTATTTTGTCCCTAAAAACGATGACTCCGATCATGCCGAAAAAGCGACATTCTGGACAGGTCTAAAAAATTTTTTTAAAACCATTTTCACCAAAAATTGCTGATTTTTTTTTCTTCATTTTCGTGACACAAAAACAGTGACCCCGGTCATGCCGAACTAGCGACATTCTGGACATGCCTAAAAAAAAACATTTTAAAACCATTTTCACAAAAAATTGTAGATTTCTATTTTTGTCACCAAAAACGATGACTCCGATCATGCCGAACTAGCGACATTTTGGATAGGACAAAAAAAAAAGCATTTTAGAACCATTTTCAAAAAAAAAGCTCAGAATGCTTTTTTTCATTTTTTGACACAAAAACAGTGACCCCGGTCATGCCGAACTATCGACATTCTGGACAGGCCTAAAAAAAAACATTTTAAAACCATTTTCACAAAAAATTGCAGATTTCTATTTTGTCCCTAAAAACGATGACTCCGATCATGCCGAAAAAGCGACACTCTGGACAGGCCTAAAAAAAATTTTTAAAACCATTTTCACCAAAAATTGCTGATTTTTTTTTCTACATTTTCGTGACACAAAAACAGTGACCCCGGTCATGCCGAACTAGCGACTTTCTGGACAGGCCTAAAAAAAACATTTTAAAACCATTTTCACAAAAAATTTTAGATTTCTATTTTTGTCACCAAAAACGATGACTCCGATCATGCCGAACTAGCGACATTTTGGACAGGCCTAAAAAAAAGCATTTTAGAACCATTTTCAAAAAAAAAGCTCAGAATTCTTTTTTTCATTTTTTGACACAAAAACAGTGACCCCGGTCATGCAGAACTATCGACATACTGGACAGGCCTAAAAAAAACATTTTAAAACCATTTTCACAAAAAATTGCAGATTTCTATTTTGTCCCTAAAAACGATGACTCCGATCATGCCGAAAAAGCGACATTCTGGACAGGCCTAAAAAAAAATTTAAAAACCATTTTTACCAAAAATTGCTGATTTTTTTTTCTTCATTTTCGTGACACAAAAACAGTGACCCCGGTTATGCCGAACTAGCGACATTCTGGACAGGCCTAAAAAAAAAGCATTTTAGAACCATTTTCAAAAAAAAGCTCAGAATTCTTTTTTTCATTTTTTGACACAAAAACAGTGACCCCGGTCATGCCGAACTATCGACATTCTGGACAGGCCTAAAAAACATTTTAAAACCATTTTCACAAAAATTGCAGATTTCTATTTTGTCCATAAAAACGTTGACTCCGATCATGCCGAAAAAGCGACATTCTGGAAAGGCCTAAAAATTTTTTTTTTAACCATTTTCACAAAAAATTGCTGATATTTTTTTTCATTTTTTGACACAAAAACAGTGACCCCGGTCATGCCGAACTATCGACATTCTGGACAGGCCTAAAAAACCATTTTAAAACCATTTTCACCAAAAATTGCAGATTTCTATTTTGTCCCTAAAAACGATGACTCCGATCATGCCGAAAAAGCGACATTCTGGACAGGCCTAAAAAATTTTTTAAAAACCATTTTCACCGAAAATTGCTGATTTTTTTTTCTTCATTTTCGTGACACAAAAACAGTGACCCCGGTTATGCCGAACTAGCGACATTCTGGACAGGCCTAAAAAAAAAGCATTTTAGAACCATTTTCAAAAAAAAAGCTCAGAATTCTTTTTTTCATTTTTTGACACAAAAACAGTGACCCCGGTCATGCCGAACTATCGACATTCTGGACAGGCCTAAAAAACATTTTAAAACCATTTTCACAAAAATTGCAGATTTCTATTTTGTCCCTAAAAACGATGACTCCGATCATGCCGAAAAGCGACATTCTGGACAGGCCCAAAAAAAAATTTAAAAACCATTTTCACCAAAAATGGCTGATTTTTTTTTCTTCATTTTCGTGACACAAAAACAGTGACCCCGGTCATGCCGAACTAGCGACATTCTGGACAGGCCTAAAAAAAAACATTTTAAAACCATTTTCACAAAAAATTGTAGATTTCTATTTTTGTCACCAAAAACGATGACTCCGATCATGCCGAAAAAGCGACACTCTGGACAGGCCTAAAAAAAATTTTTAGAACCATTTTCACAAAAAATTGCAGATATTTTTTTCTCATTTTCGTGACACAAAAACAGTGACCCCGGTCATGCCGAACTATCGACATTCTGGACAGGCCTAAAAAAAACATTTTAAAACCATTTTCACAAAAAATTGTAGATTTCTATTTTTGTCACCAAAAACGATGACTCCGATCATGCCGAACTAGCGACATTTTGGATAGGACAAAAAAAAAAGCATTTTAGAACCATTTTCAAAAAAAAAGCTCAGAATGCTTTTTTTCATTTTTTGACACAAAAACAGTGACCCCGGTCATGCCGAACTATCGACATTCTGGACAGGCCTAAAAAAAAACATTTTAAAACCATTTTCACAAAAAATTGCAGATTTCTATTTTGTCCCTAAAAACGATGACTCCGATCATGCCGAAAAAGCGACACTCTGGACAGGCCTAAAAATTTTTTTTAAAACCATTTTCACCAAAAATTGCTGATTTTTTTTTCTACATTTTCGTGACACAAAAACAGTGACCCCGGTCATGCCGAACTAGCGACATTCTGGACAGGCCTAAAAAAAAACATTTTAAAACCATTTTCACAAAAAATGTTAGATTTCTATTTTTGTCACCAAAAACGATGACTCCGATCATGCCGAACTAGCGACATTTTGGACAGGCCTAAAAAAAAAGCATTTTAGAACCATTTTCAAAAAAAAAGCTCAGAATTCTTTTTTTCATTTTTTGACACAAAAACAGTGACCCCGGTCATGCCGAACTATCGACATTCTGGACAGGCCTAAAAAACATTTTAAAACCATTTTCACAAAAATTGCAGATTTCTATTTTGTCCATAAAAACGTTGACTCCGATCATGCCGAAAAAGCGACATTCTGGAAAGGCCTAAAATTTTTTTTTTTAACCATTTTCACAAAAAATTGCTGATATTTTTTTTTCATTTTTTGACACAAAAACAGTGACCCCGGTCATACCGAACTATCGACATTATGGACAGGCCTAAAAAAAACATTTTAAAACCATTTTCACAAAAAATTGCAGATTTCTATTTTGTCCCTAAAAACGATGACTCCGATCATGCCGAAAAAGCGACATTCTGGACAGGTCTAAAAAAATTTTTTAAAACCATTTTCACCAAAAATTGCTGATTTTTTTTTCTTCATTTTCGTGACACAAAAACAGTGACCCCGGTCATGCCGAACTAGCGACATTCTGGACATGCCTAAAAAAAAACATTTTAAAACCATTTTCACAAAAAATTGTAGATTTCTATTTTTGTCACCAAAAACGATGACTCCGATCATGCCGAACTAGCGACATTTTGGATAGGACAAAAAAAAAAGCATTTTAGAACCATTTTCAAAAAAAAAGCTCAGAATGCTTTTTTTCATTTTTTGACACAAAAACAGTGACCCCGGTCATGCCGAACTATCGACATTCTGGACAGGCCTAAAAAAAAACATTTTAAAACCATTTTCACAAAAAATTGCAGATTTCTATTTTGTCCCTAAAAACGATGACTCCGATCATGCCGAAAAAGCGACACTCTGGACAGGCCTAAAAAAAAAATTTAAAACCATTTTCACCAAAAATTGCTGATTTTTTTTTCTACATTTTCGTGACACAAAAACAGTGACCCCGGTCATGCCGAACTAGCGACTTTCTGGACAGGCCTAAAAAAAACATTTTAAAACCATTTTCACAAAAAATTTTAGATTTCTATTTTTGTCACCAAAAACGATGACTCCGATCATGCCGAACTAGCGACATTTTGGACAGGCCTAAAAAAAAGCATTTTAGAACCATTTTCAAAAAAAAAGCTCAGAATTCTTTTTTTCATTTTTTGACACAAAAACAGTGACCCCGGTCATGCCGAACTATCGACATTCTGGACACGCCTAAAAAACATTTTAAAACCATTTTCACAAAAATTGCAGATTTCTATTTTGTCCATAAAAACGTTGACTCCGATCATGCCGAAAAAGCGACATTCTGGAAAGGCCTAAAAAATTTTTTTTTAACCATTTTCACAAAAAATTGCAGATTTCTATTTTGTCCCTAAAAACGATGACTCCGATCATGCCGAAAAGCGACATTCTGGACAGGCCTAAAAAAAAATTTAAAAACCATTTTCACCAAAAATGGCTGATTTTTTTTTCTTCATTTTCGTGACACAAAAACACTGACCCCGGTCATGCCGAACTAGCGACATTCTGGACAGGCCTAAAAAAAAACATTTTAAAACCATTTTCACAAAAAATTGTAGATTTCTATTTTTGTCACCAAAAACGATGACTCCGATCATGCCGAAAAAGCGACACTCTGGACAGGCCTAAAAAAAATTTTTAGAACCATTTTCACTAAAAATTGCAGATATTTTTTTCTCATTTTCGTGACACAAAAACAGTGACCCCGGTCATGCCGAACTATCGACATTCTGGACAGGCCTAAAAAAAACATTTTAAAACCATTTTCACAAAAAATTGTAGATTTCTATTTTTGTCACCAAAAACGATGACTCCGATTATGCCGAACTAGCGACATTTTGGACAGGCCTAAAAAAAAAGCATTTTAGAACCATTTTCAAAAAAAAAGCTCAGAATTCTTTTTTTCATTTTTTGACACAAAAACAGTGACCCCGGTCATGCCAAACTATCGACATTCTGGACAGGCCTAAAAAAAACATTTTAAAACCATTTTCACAAAAAATTGCAGATTTCTATTTTGTCCCTAAAAACGGTGACTCCGATCATGCCGAAACAGCGACATTCTGGACAGGCCTAAAAAAAAAATTCAGAACCATTTTCACAAAAAATTGCAGATATTTTTTTTTCATTTTCGTGACACAAAAACAGTGACCCCGGTCATGCCGAACTATCGACATTCTGGACAGGCCTAAAAAAAAACATTTTAAAACCATTTTCACAAAAAATTGTAGATTTCTATTTTTGTCACCAAAAACGACGACTCTTATCATGCCGAACTATCGACATTCTGGACAGGCCTAAAAAAAACATTTTAAAACCATTTTCACAAAAAATTGCAGATTTCTATTTTGTCCATAAAAACGTTGACTCCGATCATGCCGAAAAAGCGACATTCTGTACAGGCCTAAATTTTTTTTTTTTTACCATTTTCACAAAAAATTGCTGATATTTTTTTTTCATTTTTTGACACAAAAACAGTGACCCCGGTCATACCGAACTATCGACATTATGGACAGGCCTAAAAAAAACATTTTAAAACCATTTTCACAAAAAATTGCAGATTTCTATTTTGTCCCTAAAAACGATGACTCCGATCATGCCGAAAAGCGACATTCTGGACAGGCCTAAAAAAAAATTTAAAAACCATTTTCACCAAAAATGGCTGATTTTTTTTTCTTCATTTTCGTGACACAAAAACAGTGACCCCGGTCATGCCGAACTAGCGACATTCTGGACAGGCCTAAAAAAAAACATTTTAAAACCATTTTCACAAAAAATTGTAGATTTCTATTTTTGTCACCAAAAACGATGACTCCGATCATGCCGAACTAGCGACATTTTGGACAGGACTAAAAAAAAAGCATTTTAGAACCATTTTCAAAAAAAAACTCTGAATGCTTTTTTTCATTTTTTGACACAAAAACAGTGACCCCGGTCATGCCGAACTATCGACATTCTGGACAGGCCTAAAAAAAACATTTTAAAACCATTTTCACAAAAAATTGTAGATTTCTATTTTTGTCACCAAAAACGATGACTCCGATTATGCCGAACTAGCGACATTTTGGACAGGCCTAAAAAAAAAGCATTTTAGAACCATTTTCAAAAAAAAAGCTCAGAATTCTTTTTTTCATTTTTTGACACAAAAACAGTGACCCCGGTCATGCCAAACTATCGACATTCTGGACAGGCCTAAAAAAAACATTTTAAAACCATTTTCACAAAAAATTGCAGATTTCTATTTTGTCCCTAAAAACGGTGACTCCGATCATGCCGAAAAAGCGACATTCTGGACAGGCCTAAAAAAAAAATTCAGAACCATTTTCACAAAAAATTGCAGATATTTTTTTTTCATTTTCGTGACACAAAAACAGTGACCCCGGTCATGCCGAACTATCGACATTCTGGACAGGCCTAAAAAAAAACATTTTAAAACCATTTTCACAAAAAATTGTAGATTTCTATTTTTGTCACCAAAAACGACGACTCTTATCATGCCGAACTATCGACATTCTGGACAGGCCTAAAAAAAACATTTTAAAACCATTTTCACAAAAAATTGCAGATTTCTATTTTGTCCCTAAAAACGATGACTCCGATCATGCCGAAAAAGCGACATTCTGGACAGGTCTAAAAAATTTTTTTAAAACCATTTTCACCAAAAATTGCTGATTTTTTTTTCTTCATTTTCGTGACACAAAAACAGTGACCCCGGTCATGCCGAACTATCGACATTCTGGACAGGCCTAAAAAAAACATTTTAAAACCATTTTCACAAAAAATTGTAGATTTCTATTTTGTCCCTAAAAACGATGACTCCGATCATGCCGAAAAAGCGACATTCTGGACAGGCCTAAAAAAAACATTTTAAAACCATTTTCACAAAAAATTGTAGATTTCTATTTTTGTCACCAAAAACGACGACTCTTATCATGCCGAACTATCGACATTCTGGACAGGCCTAAAAAAAACATTTTAAAACCATTTTCACAAAAAATTGCAGATTTCTATTTTGTCCATAAAAACGTTGACTCCGATCATGCCGAAAAAGCGACATTCTGTACAGGCCTAAATTTTTTTTTTTTTACCATTTTCACAAAAAATTGCTGATATTTTTTTTTCATTTTTTGACACAAAAACAGTGACCCCGGTCATACCGAACTATCGACATTATGGACAGGCCTAAAAAAAACATTTTAAAACCATTTTCACAAAAAATTGCAGATTTCTATTTTGTCCCTAAAAACGATGACTCCGATCATGCCGAAAAGCGACATTCTGGACAGGCCTAAAAAAAAATTTAAAAACCATTTTCACCAAAAATGGCTGATTTTTTTTTCTTCATTTTCGTGACACAAAAACAGTGACCCCGGTCATGCCGAACTAGCGACATTCTGGACAGGCCTAAAAAAAAACATTTTAAAACCATTTTCACAAAAAATTGTAGATTTCTATTTTTGTCACCAAAAACGATGACTCCGATTATGCCGAACTAGCGACATTTTGGACAGGACTAAAAAAAAAGCATTTTAAAACCATTTTCACAAAAAATTGTAGATTTCTATTTTTGTCACCAAAAACGACGACTCTTATCATGCCGAACTATCGACATTCTGGACAGGCCTAAAAAAAACATTTTAAAACCATTTTCACAAAAAATTGCAGATTTCTATTTTGTCCCTAAAAACGATGACTCCGATCATGCCGAAAAAGCGACATTCTGGACAGGTCTAAAAAAATTTTTTAAAACCATTTTCACCAAAAATTGCTGATTTTTTTTTCTTCATTTTCGTGACACAAAAACAGTGACCCCGGTCATGCCGAACTATCGACATTCTGGACAGGCCTAAAAAAAACATTTTAAAACCATTTTCACAAAAAATTGTAGATTTCTATTTTGTCCCTAAAAACGATGACTCCGATCATGCCGAAAAAGCGACATTCTGGACAGGCCTAAAAAAAACATTTTAAAACCATTTTCACAAAAAATTGTAGATTTCTATTTTTGTCACCAAAAACGATGACTCCGATCATGCCGAAAAAGCGACATTCTGGACAGGCCTAAAAAAAACATTTTAAAACCATTTTCACCAAAAATTGCTGATTTTTTTTTCTTCATTTTCGTGACACAAAAACAGTGACCCCGGTCATGCCGAACTATCGACATTCTGGACAGGCCTAAAAAAAACATTTTAAAACCATTTTCACCAAAAATTGCAGATTTCTATTTTGTCCATAAAAACGTTGACTCCGATCATGCCGAAAAAGCGACATTCTGTACAGGCCTAAAATTTTTTTTTTTAACCATTTTCACAAAAAATTGCTGATATTTTTTTTTCATTTTTTGACACAAAAACAGTGACCCCGGTCATACCGAACTATCGACATTATGGACAGGCCTAAAAAAAACATTTTAAAACCATTTTCACAAAAAATTACAGATTTCTATTTTGTCCCTAAAAACGATGACTCCGATCATGCCCGAAAAGCGACATTCTGGACAGGCCTAAAAAAAAATTTAAAAACCATTTTCACCAAAAATGGCTGATTTTTTTTTCTTCATTTTCGTGACACAAAAACAGTGACCCCGGTCATGCCGAACTAGCGACATTCTGGACAGGCCTAAAAAAAAACATTTTAAAACCATTTTCACAAAAAATTGTAGATTTCTATTTTTGTCACCAAAAACGATGACTCCGATCATGCCGAACTAGCGACATTTTGGACAGGACTAAAAAAAAAGCATTTTAGAACCATTTTCAAAAAAAAAGCTCAGAATGCTTTTTTTCATTTTCGTGACACAAAAACAGTGACCCCGGTCATGCCGAACTATCGACATTCTGGACCGGCCTAAAAAAAACATTTTAAAACCATTTTCACAAAAAATTGCAGATTTCTATTTTGTCCCTAAAAACGGTGACTCCGATCATGCCGAAAAAGCGACATTCTGGACAGGCCTAAAAAAAAAATTCAGAACCATTTTCACAAAAAATTGCAGATATTTTTTTTTCATTTTCGTGACACAAAAACAGTGACCCCGGTCATGCCGAACTATCGACATTCTGGACAGGCCTAAAAAAAAACATTTTAAAACCATTTTCACAAAAAATTGTAGATTTCTATTTTTGTCACCAAAAACGATGACTCTTATCATGCCGAACTATCGACATTCTGGACAGGCCTAAAAAAAACATTTTAAAACCATTTTCACAAAAAATTGCAGATTTCTATTTTGTCCCTAAAAACGATGACTCCGATCATGCCGAACTAGCGACATTTTGGACAGGCCTAAAAAAAAAGCATTTTAGAACCATTTTCAAAAAAAAAGCTCAGAATTCTTTTTTTCATTTTTTGACACAAAAACAGTGACCCCGGTCATGCCGAACTATCGACATTCTGGACAGGCCTAAAAAAAACATTTTAAAACCATTTTCACCAAAAATTGCAGATTTCTATTTTGTCCATAAAAACGTTGACTCCGATCATGCCGAAAAAGCGACATTCTGGACAGGCCTAAATTTTTTTTTTTTAACCATTTTCACAAAAAATTGCTGATATTTTTTTTTCATTTTTTGACACAAAAACAGTGACCCCGGTCATGCCGAAAAGCGACATTCTGGACAGGCCTAAAAAAAAATTTAAAAACCATTTTCACCAAAAATGGCTGATTTTTTTTTCTTCATTTTCGTGACACAAAAACAGTGACCCCGGTCATGCCGAACTAGCGACATTCTGGACAGGCCTAAAAAAAAACATTTTAAAACCATTTTCACAAAAAATTGTAGATTTCTATTTTTGTCACCAAAAACGATGACTCCGATCATGCCGAACTAGCGACATTTTGGACAGGACTAAAAAAAAAGCATTTTAGAACCATTTTCAAAAAAAAACTCTGAATGCTTTTTTTCATTTTTTGACACAAAAACAGTGACCCCGGTCATGCCGAACTATCGACATTCTGGACAGGCCTAAAAAAAACATTTTAAAACCATTTTCACAAAAAATTGTAGATTTCTATTTTTGTCACCAAAAACGATGACTCCGATTATGCCGAACTAGCGACATTTTGGACAGGCCTAAAAAAAAAGCATTTTAGAACCATTTTAAAAAAAAAAGCTCAGAATTCTTTTTTTCATTTTTTGACACAAAAACAGTGACCCCGGTCATGCCAAACTATCGACATTCTGGACAGGCCTAAAAAAAACATTTTAAAACCATTTTCACAAAAAATTGCAGATTTCTATTTTGTCCCTAAAAACGGTGACTCCGATCATGCCGAAAAAGCGACATTCTGGACAGGCCTAAAATAAAAATTCAGAACCATTTTCACAAAAAATTGCAGATATTTTTTTTTCATTTTCGTGACACAAAAACAGTGACCCCGGTCATGCCGAACTATCGACATTCTGGACAGGCCTAAAAAAAAACATTTTAAAACCATTTTCACAAAAAATTGTAGATTTCTATTTTTGTCACCAAAAACGACGACTCTTATCATGCCGAACTATCGACATTCTGGACAGGCCTAAAAAAAACATTTTAAAACCATTTTCACAAAAAATTGCAGATTTCTATTTTGTCCCTAAAAACGATGACTCCGATCATGCCGAAAAAGCGACATTCTGGACAGGTCTAAAAAAAATTTTTAAAACCATTTTCACCAAAAATTGCTGATTTTTTTTTCTTCATTTTCGTGACACAAAAACAGTGACCCCGGTCATGCCGAACTATCGACATTCTGGACAGGCCTAAAAAAAACATTTTAAAACCATTTTCACCAAAAATTGCAGATTTCTATTTTGTCCATAAAAACGTTGACTCCGATCATGCCGAAAAAGCGACATTCTGTACAGGCCTAAATTTTTTTTTTTTTACCATTTTCACAAAAAATTGCTGATATTTTTTTTTCATTTTTTGACACAAAAACAGTGACCCCGGTCATACCGAACTATCGACATTATGGACAGGCCTAAAAAAAACATTTTAAAACCATTTTCACAAAAAATTGCAGATTTCTATTTTGTCCCTAAAAACGATGACTCCGATCATGCCGAAAAGCGACATTCTGGACAGGCCTAAAAAAAAATTTAAAAACCATTTTCACCAAAAATGGCTGATTTTTTTTTCTTCATTTTCGTGACACAAAAACAGTGACCCCGGTCATGCCGAACTAGCGACATTCTGGACAGGCCTAAAAAAAAACATTTTAAAACCATTTTCACAAAAAATTGTAGATTTCTATTTTTGTCACCAAAAACGATGACTCCGATCATGCCGAACTAGCGACATTTTGGACAGGACTAAAAAAAAAGCATTTTAGAACCATTTTCAAAAAAAAAGCTCAGAATGCTTTTTTTCATTTTTTGACACAAAAACAGTGACCCCGGTCATGCCGAACTATCGACATTCTGGACAGGCCTAAAAAAAACATTTTAAAACCATTTTCACAAAAAATTGCAGATTTCTATTTTGTCCCTAAAAACGATGACTCCGATCATGCCGAAAAAGCGACACTCTGGACAGGCCTAAAAAAAATTTTTAGAACCATTTTCACTAAAAATTGTAGATATTTTTTTCTCATTTTCGTGACACAAAAACAGTGACCCCGGTCATGCCGAACTATCGACATTCTGGACAGGCCTAAAAAAAACATTTTAAAACCATTTTCACAAAGAATTGTAGATTTCTATTTTTGTCACCAAAAACGATGACTCCGATTATGCCGAACTAGCGACATTTTGGACAGGCCTAAAAAAAAAGCATTTTAGATCCGTTTTCAAAAAAAAAGCTCAGAATTCTTTTTTTCATTTTTTGACACAAAAACAGTGACCCCGGTCATGCCGAACTATCGACATTCTGGACCGGCCTAAAAAAAACATTTTAAAACCATTTTCACAAAAAATTGCAGATTTCTATTTTGTCCCTAAAAACGGTGACTCCGATCATGCCGAAAAAGCGACATTCTGGACAGGCCTAAAAAAAAAATTCAGAACCATTTTCACAAAAAATTGCAGATATTTTTTTTTCATTTTCGTGACACAAAAACAGTGACCCCGGTCATGCCGAACTATCGACATTCTGGACAGGCCTAAAAAAAACATTTTAAAACCATTTTCACAAAAAATTGTAGATTTCTATTTTGTCCCTAAAAACGATGACTCCGATCATGCCGAAAAAGCGACATTCTGGACAGGCCTAAAAAAAACATTTTAAAACCATTTTCACAAAAAATTGTAGATTTCTATTTTTGTCACCAAAAACGATGACTCCGATCATGCCGAAAAAGCGACATTCTGGACAGGCCTAAAAAAAACATTTTAAAACCATTTTCACAAAAAATTGCAGATTTCTATTTTGTCCCTAAAAACGATGACTCCGATCATGCCGAAAAAGCGACATTCTGGACAGGTCTAAAAAAAATTTTTAAAACCATTTTCACCAAAAATTGCTGATTTTTTTTCTTCATTTTCGTGACACAAAAACAGTGACCCCGGTCATGCCGAACTAGCGACATTCTGGACAGGCCTAAAAAAAACATTTTAAAACCATTTTCACAAAAAATTGTAGATTTCTATTTTTGTCACCAAAAACGATGACTCCGATCATGCCGAACTAGCGACATTTTGGACAGGCCTAAAAAAAAAGCATTTTAGAACCATTTTCAAAAAAAAACCTCAGAATTCTTTTTTTCATTTTTTGACACAAAAACAGTGACCCCGGTCATGCCGAACTATCGACATTCTGGACCGGCCTAAAAAAAACATTTTAAAACCATTTTCACAAAAAATTGCAGATTTCTATTTTGTCCCTAAAAACGGTGACTCCGATCATGCCGAAAAAGCGACATTCTGGACAGGCCTAAAAAAAAAATTCAGAACCATTTTCACAAAAAATTGCAGATATTTTTTTTTCATTTTCGTGACACAAAAACAGTGACCCCGGTCATGCCGAACTATCGACATTCTGGACCGGCCTAAAAAAAACATTTTAAAACCATTTTCACAAAAAATTGCAGATTTCTATTTTGTCCCTAAAAACGGTGACTCCGATCATGCCGAAAAAGCGACATTCTGGACAGGCCTAAAAAAAAAATTCAGAACCATTTTCACAAAAAATTGCAGATATTTTTTTTTCATTTTCGTGACACAAAAACAGTGACCCCGGTCATGCCGAACTATCGACATTCTGGACAGGCCTAAAAAAAAACATTTTAAAAACATTTTCACAAAAAATTGTAGATTTCTATTTTTGTCACCAAAAACGATGACTCCGATCATGCCGAACTATCGACATTCTGGACAGGCCTAAAAAAAACATTTTAAAACCATTTTCACAAAAAATTGCAGATTTCTATTTTGTCCCTAAAAACGATGACTCCGATCATGCCGAAAAAGCGACATTCTGGATAGGTCTAAAAAAATTTTTTAAAACCATTTTCACCAAAAATTGCTGATTTTTTTTTCTTCATTTTCGTGACACAAAAACAGTGACCCCGGTCATGCCGAACTAGCGACATTCTGGACAGGCCTAAAAAAAACCATTTTAAAACCATTTTCACAAAAAATTGTAGATTTCTATTTTTGTCACCAAAAACGATGACTCCGATCATGCCGAACTAGCGACATTTTGGACAGGACTAAAAAAAAAGCATTTTAGAACCATTTTCAAAAAAAAAGCTCAGAATGCTTTTTTTCATTTTTTTACACAAAAACAGTGACCCCGGTCATGCCTAACTATCGACATTCTGGACAGGCCTAAAAAAAACATTTTAAAACCATTTTCACAAAAAATTGTAGATTTCTATTTTTGTCACCAAAAACGATGACTCCGATTATGCCGAACTATCGACATTCTGGACAGGCCTAAAAATTTTTTTTTTAACCATTTTCACAAAAAATTGCTGATATTTTTTTTTCATTTTCGTGACACAAAAACAGTGACCCCGGTCATGCCGAACTATCGACATTCTGGACAGGCCTAAAAAACATTTTAAAACCATTTTCACAAAAATTGCAGATTTCTATTTTGTCCCTAAAAACGATGACTCCGATCATGCCGAAAAGCGACATTCTGGACAGGCCTAAAAAAAAATTTAAAAACCATTTTCACCAAAAATGGCTGATTTTTTTTTCTTCATTTTTTGACACAAAAACAGTGACCCCGGTCATACCGAACTATCGACATTATGGACAGGCCTAAAAAACATTTTAAAACCATTTTCACAAAAATTGCAGATTTCTATTTTGTCCCTAAAAACGATGACTCCGATCATGCCGAAAAGCGACATTCTGGACAGGCCTAAAAAAATTTTTTAAAACCATTTTCACCAAAAATGGCTGATTTTTTTTCTTCATTTTTTGACACAAAAACAGTGACCCCGGTCATACCGAACTATCGACATTATGGACAGGTCTAAAAAAAACATTTTAAAACCATTTTCACAAAAAATTGCAGATTTCTATTTTGTCCCTAAAAACGATGACTCCGATCATGCCGAAAAAGCGACATTCTGGACAGGCCTAAAAAAAATTTTTGGAACCATTTTCACAAAAAATTGCAGATATTTTTTTCTCATTTTCGTGACACAAAAACAGTGACCCCGGTCATGCCGAACTATCGACATTCTGTACAGGCCTAAAAAAAACATTTTAAAACCATTTTTACAAAAAAATGCTGATTTCTATTTTGTCCCTAAAAACGATGACTCCGATCATGCCGAAAAAGCGACATTCTGGACAGGCCTAAAAAAAACATTTTAAAACCATTTTCACAAAAAATTGTAGATTTCTATTTTTGTCACCAAAAACGATGACTCCGATCATGCCGAAAAAGCGACATTCTGGACAGGCCTAAAAAAAACATTTTAAAACCATTTTCACCAAAAATGGCTGATTTTTTTTTCTTCATTTTTTGACACAAAAACAGTGACCCCGGTCATACCGAACTATCGACATTATGGACAGGCCTAAAAAACATTTTAAAACCATTTTCAAAAAAATTGCAGATTTCTATTTTGTCCCTAAAAACGATGACTCCGATCATGCCGAAAAGCGACATTCTGGACAGGCCTAAAAAAAATTTTTAAAACCATTTTCACCAAAAATGGCTGATTTTTTTTCTTCATTTTTTGACACAAAAACAGTGACCCCGGTCATACCGAACTATCGACATTATGGACAGGTCTAAAAAAAACATTTTAAAACCATTTTCACAAAAAATTGCAGATTTCTATTTTGTCCCTAAAAACGATGACTCCGATCATGCCGAAAAAGCGACATTGTGGACAGGCCTAAAAAAAATTTTTGGAACCATTTTCACAAAAAATTGCAGATATTTTTTTCTCATTTTCGTGACACAAAAACAGTGACCCCGGTCATGCCGAACTATCGACATTCTGTACAGGCCTAAAAAAAACATTTTAAAACCATTTTTACAAAAAAATGCTGATTTCTATTTTGTCCCTAAAAACGATGACTCCGATCATGCCGAAAAAGCGACATTCTGGACAGGCCTAAAAAAAACATTTTAAAACCATTTTCACAAAAAATTGTAGATTTCTATTTTTGTCACCAAAAACGATGACTCCGATCATGCCGAAAAAGCGACATTCTGGACAGGCCTAAAAAAAACATTTTAAAACCATTTTCACAAAAAATTGCAGATTTCTATTTTGTCCCTAAAAACGATGACTCCGATCATGCCGAAAAAGCGACATTCTGGACAGGTCTAAAAAAAAATTTTAAAACCATTTTCACCAAAAATTGCTGATTTTTTTTCTTCATTTTCGTGACACAAAAACAGTGACCCCGGTCATGCCGAACTAGCGACATTCTGGACAGGCCTAAAAAAAACATTTTAAAACCATTTTCACAAAAAATTGTAGATTTCTATTTTTGTCACCAAAAACGATGACTCCGATCATGCCGAACTAGCGACATTTTGGACAGGCCTAAAAAAAAAGCATTTTAGAACCATTTTCAAAAAAAAACCTCAGAATTCTTTTTTTCATTTTTTGACACAAAAACAGTGACCCCGGTCATGCCGAACTATCGACATTCTGGACCGGCCTAAAAAAAACATTTTAAAACCATTTTCACAAAAAATTGCAGATTTCTATTTTGTCCCTAAAAACGGTGACTCCGATCATGCCGAAAAAGCGACATTCTGGACAGGCCTAAAAAAAAAATTCAGAACCATTTTCACAAAAAATTGCAGATATTTTTTTTTCATTTTCGTGACACAAAAACAGTGACCCCGGTCATGCCGAACTATCGACATTCTGGACAGGCCTAAAAAAAACATTTTAAAACCATTTTCACAAAAAATTGCAGATTTCTATTTTGTCCCTAAAAACGGTGACTCCGATCATGCCGAAAAAGCGACATTCTGGACAGGCCTAAAAAAAAAATTTTGAACCATTTTCACAAAAAATTGCAGATATTTTTTTTTCATTTTCGTGACACAAAAACAGTGACCCCGGTCATGCCGAACTATCGACATTCTGGACAGGCCTAAAAAAAACATTTTAAAACCATTTTCACAAAAAATTGTAGATTTCTATTTTTGTCACCAAAAACGATGACTCCGATTATGCCGAACTATCGACATTCTGGACAGGCCTAAAAAATTTTTTTTTAACCATTTTCACAAAAATTGCAGATTTCTATTTTGTCCCTAAAAACGATGACTCCGATCATGCCGAAAAGCGACATTCTGGACAGGCCTAAAAAAATTTTTTAAAACCATTTTCACCAAAAATGGCTGATTTTTTTTCTTCATTTTTTGACACAAAAACAGTGACCCCGGTCATACCGAACTATCGACATTCTGTACAGGCCTAAAAAAAAACATTTTAAAACCATTTTTACAAAAAAATGCTGATTTCTATTTTGTCCCTAAAAACGATGACTCCGATCATGCCGAACTATCGACATTATGGACAGGCCTAAAAAAAACATTTTAAAACCATTTTCACCAAAAAATGCAGATTTCTATTTTGTCCCTAAAAACGATGACTCCGATCATGCCGAACTATCGACATTCTGGACAGGCCTAAAAAAAACATTTCAAACCATTTTCACAAAAAATTGCCGATTTCTATTTTGTCCATAAAAACGTTGACTCCGATCATGCCGAAAAAGCGACATTCTGGACAGGTCTAAAAAAAAATTTTAAAACCATTTTCACCAAAAATTGCTGATTTTTTTTCTCATTTTCGTGACACAAAAACAGTGACCCCGATCATGCCGAACTATGGACATTCTGGACAGGCCTAAAAAACATTTTAAAACCATTTTCACAAAAATTGCAGATTTCTATTTTGTCCCTAAAAACGATGACTCCGATCATGCCGAAAAGCGACATTCTGGACAGGCCTAAAAAAAAATTTAAAAACCATTTTCACCAAAAATGGCTGATTTTTTTTTCTTCATTTTTTTACACAAAAACAGTGACCCCGGTCATGCCGAACTAGCGACATTCTGGACAGGCCTAAAAAAAAAATTTAGAACCATTTTCACTAAAAAAGGCAGATATTTTTTTCTCATTTTCGTAACACAAAAACAGTGACCCCGGTCATGCCAAACTATCGACATCCTGGACAGGCCTAAAAAAAACATTTTAAAACCATTTTCACCAAAAATTGCAGATTTCTATTTTGTCCCTAAAAACGATGACTCCGATCATGCCGAACTAGCGACATTTTGGACAGGCCTAAAAAAAATGCATTTTAGAACCATTTTCAAAAAAAAAGCTCAGAATTCTTTTTTTCATTTTTTGACACAAAAACAGTGAACATGCCGAACTATCGACATTCTGGACAGGCCTAAAAAAAACATTTTAAAACCATTTTCACCAAAAATTGCAGATTTCTATTTTGTCCCTAAAAACCATGATTCCGATCATGCCGAAAAAGCGACATTCTGGACAGGCCTAAAAAAAAATTTAAAAACCATTTTCACCAAAAATTGCTGATTTTTTTTTCTTCATTTTCGTGACACAAAAACAGTGACCCCGGTCATGCCGAACTAGCGACATTCTGGACAGGCCTAAAAAAAAACATTTTAAAACCATTTTCACAAAAAATTGTAGATTTCTATTTTTGTCACCAAAAACGATGACTCCGATCATGCCGAACTAGCGACATTTTGGACAGGACTAAAAAAAAAGCATTTTAGAACCATTTTCAAAAAAAAAGCTCAGAATGCTTTTTTTCATTTTTTGACACAAAAACAGTGACCCCGGTCATGCCGAACTATCGACATTCTGGACAGGCCTAAAAAAAACATTTTAAAACCATTTTCACAAAAAATTGCAGATTTCTATTTTGTCCCTAAAAACGATGACTCCGATCATGCCGAAAAAGCGACATTCTGGACAGGCCTAAAAAAAAAATTCAGAACCATTTTCACAAAAAATTGCAGATATTTTTTTTTCATTTTCGTGACACAAAAACAGTGACCCCGGTCATGCCGAACTATCGACATTCTGGACAGGCCTAAAAAAAAACATTTTAAAACCATTTTCACAAAAAATTGTAGATTTCTATTTTTGTCACCAAAAACGATGACTCCGATTATGCCGAACTATCGACATTCTGGACAGGCCTAAAAAATTTTTTTTTAACCATTTTCACAAAAAATTGCTGATATTTTTTTTTCATTTTCGTGACACAAAAACAGTGACCCCGGTCATGCCGAACTATCGACATTCTGGACAGGCCTAAAAAACATTTTAAAACCATTTTCACAAAAATTGCAGATTTCTATTTTGTCCCTAAAAACGATGACTCCGATCATGCCGAAAAGCGACATTCTGGACAGGCCTAAAAAAAAATTTCAAAACCATTTTCACCAAAAATGGCTGATTTTTTTTTCTTCATTTTTTGACACAAAAACAGTGACCCCGGTCATACCGAACTATCGACATTATGGACAGGCCTAAAAAACATTTTAAAACCATTTTCACAAAAATTGCAGATTTCTATTTTGTCCCTAAAAACGATGACTCCGATCATGCCGAAAAGCGACATTCTGGACAGGCCTAAAAAAAAAATTTAAAACCATTTTCACCAAAAATGGCAGATTTTTATTTCTTCATTTTTTGACACAAAAACAGTGACCCCGGTCATACCGAACTATCGACATTATGGACAGGTCTAAAAAAAACATTTTAAAACCATTTTCACAAAAAATTGCAGATTTCTATTTTGTCCCTAAAAACGATGACTCCGATCATGCCGAAAAAGCGACATTCTGGACAGGCCTAAAAAAAATTTTTGGAACCATTTTCACAAAAAATTGCAGATATTTTTTTCTCATTTTCGTGACACAAAAACAGTGACCCCGGTCATGCCGAACTATCGACATTCTGTACAGGCCTAAAAAAAACATTTTAAAACCATTTTTACCAAAAAATGCTGATTTCTATTTTGTCCCTAAAAACGATGACTCCGATCATGCCGAAAAAGCGACATTCTGGACAGGCCTAAAAAAAATTTTTGGAACCATTTTCACAAAAAATTGCAGATATTTTTTTCTCATTTTCGTGACACAAAAACAGTGACCCCGGTCATGCCGAACTATCGACATTCTGGACAGGCCTAAAAAAAACATTTTAAAACCATTTTCACAAAAAATTGCAGATTTCTATTTTGTCCCTAAAAACGATGACTCCGATCATGCCGAAAAAGCGACATTCTGGACAGGTCTAAAAAATTTTTTTAAAACCATTTTCACCAAAAATTGCTGATTTTTTTTTCTTCATTTTCGTGACACAAAAACAGTGACCCCGGTCATGCCGAACTAGCGACATTCTGGACAGGCCTAAAAAAAACATTTTAAAACCATTTTCACAAAAAATTGCAGATTTCTATTTTGTCCCTAAAAACGATGACTCCGATCATGCCGAAAAAGCGACATTCTGGACAGGTCTAAAAAAAATTTTTAAAACCATTTTCACCAAAAATTGCTGATTTTTTTTTCTTCATTTTCGTGACACAAAAACAGTGACCCCGGTCATGCCGAACTATCGACATTATGGACAGGCCTAAAAAAAACATTTTAAAACCATTTTCACCAAAAAATGCAGATTTCTATTTTGTCCCTAAAAGCGATGACTCCGATCATGCCGAACTATCGACATTCTGGACAGGCCTAAAAAAAACATTTCAAAACCATTTTCACAAAAAATTGCCGATTTCTATTTTGTCCATAAAAACGTTGACTCCGATCATGCCGAAAAAGCGACATTCTGGACAGGCCTAAAAAATTTTTTTTTAACCATTTTCACAAAAAATTGCCGATTTCTATTTTGTCCATAAAAACGTTGACCCCGATCATGCCGAACTATCGACATTCTGGACAGGCCTAAAAAACATTTTAAAACCATTTTCACAAAAATTGCAGATTTCTATTTTGTCCCTAAAAACGATGACTCCGATCATGCCGAAAAGCGACATTCTGGACAGGCCTAAAAAAAAATTTAAAAACCATTTTCACCAAAAATGGCTGATTTTTTTTTCTTCATTTTTTTACACAAAAACAGTGACCCCGGTCATGCCGAACTAGCGACATTCTGGACAGGCCTAAAAAAAAATTTTAGAACCATTTTCACAAAAAAAGGCAGATATTTTTTTCTCATTTTCGTAACACAAAAACAGTGACCCCGGTCATGCCGAACTATCGACATTCTGGACAGGCCTAAAAAAAACATTTTAAAACCATTTTCACCAAAAATTGCAGATTTCTATTTTGTCCCTAAAAACGATGACTCAATTCATGCCGAACTAGCGACATTTTGGACAGGCCTAAAAAAAATGCATTTTAGAACCATTTTCAAAAAAAAAGCTCAGAATTCTTTTTTTCATTTTTTGACACAAAAACAGTGACCCCGGTCATGCCGAACTATCGACATTCTGGACAGGCCTAAAAAAAACATTTTAAAACCATTTTCACCAAAAATTGCAGATTTCTATTTTGTCCCTAAAAACCATGACTCCGATCATGCCGAAAAAGCGACATTCTGGACAGGCCTAAAAAAAAATTTAAAAACCATTTTCACCAAAAATTGCTGATTTTTTTTTCTTCATTTTCGTGACACAAAAACAGTGACCTCGGTTATGCCGAACTAGCGACATTCTGGACAGGCCTAAAAAAAACATTTTAAAACCATTTTCACAAAAAATTGTAGATTAATATTTTTGTCACCAAAAACGAATACTCCGATCATGCCGAACTAGGGACATTTTGGACAGGCCTAAAAAAAAAGCATTTTAGAACCATTTTCAAAAAAAAAGCTCAGAATGCTTTTTTTCATTTTTTGACACAAAAACAGTGACCCCGGTCATGCCGAACTATCGACATTATGGACAGGCCTAAAAAAAACATTTTAAAACCATTTTCACAAAAAATTGCAGATTTCTATTTTGTCCCTAAAAACGGTGACTCCGATCATGCCGAAAAAGCGACATTCTGGACAGGCCTAAAAAAAAAATTCAGAACCATTTTCACAAAAAATTGCAGATATTTTTTTTTCATTTTCGTGACACAAAAACAGTGACCCCGGTCATGCCGAACTATCGACATTCTGGACAGGCCTAAAAAAAACATTTTAAAACCATTTTCACAAAAAATTGCAGATTTCTATTTTGTCCCTAAAAACGGTGACTCCGATCATGCCGAAAAAGCGACATTCTGGACAGGCCTAAAAAAAAAATTTTGAACCATTTTCACAAAAAATTGCAGATATTTTTTTTTCATTTTCGTGACACAAAAACAGTGACCCCGGTCATGCCGAACTATCGACATTCTGGACAGGCCTAAAAAAAACATTTTAAAACCATTTTCACAAAAAATTGTAGATTTCTATTTTTGTCACCAAAAACGATGACTCCGATTATGCCGAACTATCGACATTCTGGACAGGCCTAAAAAATTTTTTTTTAACCATTTTCACAAAAATTGCAGATTTCTATTTTGTCCCTAAATACGATGACTCCGATCATGCCGAAAAGCGACATTCTGGACAGGCCTAAAAAAAAATTTTAAAACCATTTTCACCAAAAATGGCTGATTTTTTTTCTTCATTTTTTGACACAAAAACAGTGACCCCGGTCATACCGAACTATCGACATTCTGTACAGGCCTAAAAAAAACATTTTAAAACCATTTTTACAAAAAAATGCTGATTTCTATTTTGTCCCTAAAAACGATGACTCCGATCATGCCGAAAAAGCGACATTCTGGACAGGCCTAAAAAAAACATTTTAAAACCATTTTCACAAAAAATTGTAGATTTCTATTTTTGTCACCAAAAACGATGACTCCGATCATGCCGAAAAAGCGACATTCTGGACAGGCCTAAAAAAAACATTTTAAAACCATTTTCACAAAAAATTGCAGATTTCTATTTTGTCCCTAAAAACGATGACTCCGATCATGCCGAAAAAGCGACATTCTGGACAGGTCTAAAAAAAAATTTTAAAACCATTTTCACCAAAAATTGCTGATTTTTTTTCTTCATTTTCGTGACACAAAAACAGTGACCCCGGTCATGCCGAACTAGCGACATTCTGGACAGGCCTAAAAAAAACATTTTAAAACCATTTTCACAAAAAATTGTAGATTTCTATTTTTGTCACCAAAAACGATGACTCCGATCATGCCGAACTAGCGACATTTTGGACAGGCCTAAAAAAAAAGCATTTTAGAACCATTTTCAAAAAAAAACCTCAGAATGCTTTTTTTCATTTTTTGACACAAAAACAGTGACCCCGGTCATGCCGAACTATCGACATTATGGACAGGCCTAAAAAAAACATTTTAAAACCATTTTCACCAAAAAATGCAGATTTCTATTTTGTCCCTAAAAACGATGACTCCGATCATGCCGAACTATCGACATTCTGGACAGGCCTAAAAAAAACATTTCAAACCATTTTCACAAAAAATTGCCGATTTCTATTTTGTCCATAAAAACGTTGACTCCGATCATGCCGAAAAAGCGACATTCTGGACAGGCCTAAAAATGTTTTTTTTAACCATTTTCACAAAAAATTGCTGATATTTTTTTTTCATTTTCGTGACACAAAAACAGTGACCCCGATCATGCCGAACTATGGACATTCTGGACAGGCCTAAAAAACATTTTAAAACCATTTTCACAAAAATTGCAGATTTCTATTTTGTCCCTAAAAACGATGACTCCGATCATGCCGAAAAGCGACATTCTGGACAGGCCTAAAAAAAAATTTAAAAACCATTTTCACCAAAAATGGCTGATTTTTTTTTCTTCATTTTTTTACACAAAAACAGTGACCCCGGTCATGCCGAACTAGCGACATTCTGGACAGGCCTAAAAAAAAAATTTAGAACCATTTTCACTAAAAAAGGCAGATATTTTTTTCTCATTTTCGTAACACAAAAACAGTGACCCCGGTCATGCCGAACTATCGACATCCTGGACAGGCCTAAAAAAAACATTTTAAAACCATTTTCACCAAAAATTGCAGATTTCTATTTTGTCCCTAAAAACGATGACTCCGATCATGCCGAACTAGCGACATTTTGGACAGGCCTAAAAAAAATGCATTTTAGAACCATTTTCAAAAAAAAAGCTCAGAATTCTTTTTTTCATTTTTTGACACAAAAACAGTGAACATGCCGAACTATCGACATTCTGGACAGGCCTAAAAAAAACATTTTAAAACCATTTTCACCAAAAATTGCAGATTTCTATTTTGTCCCTAAAAACCATGATTCCGATCATGCCGAAAAAGCGACATTCTGGACAGGCCTAAAAAAAAATTTAAAAACCATTTTCACCAAAAATTGCTGATTTTTTTTTCTTCATTTTCGTGACACAAAAACAGTGACCCCGGTCATGCCGAACTAGCGACATTCTGGACAGGCCTAAAAAAAAACATTTTAAAACCATTTTCACAAAAAATTGTAGATTTCTATTTTTGTCACCAAAAACGATGACTCCGATCATGCCGAACTAGCGACATTTTGGACAGGACTAAAAAAAAAGCATTTTAGAACCATTTTCAAAAAAAAAGCTCAGAATGCTTTTTTTCATTTTTTGACACAAAAACAGTGACCCCGGTCATGCCGAACTATCGACATTCTGGACAGGCCTAAAAAAAACATTTTAAAACCATTTTCACAAAAAATTGCAGATTTCTATTTTGTCCCTAAAAACGATGACTCCGATCATGCCGAAAAAGCGACATTCTGGACAGGCCTAAAAAAAAAATTCAGAACCATTTTCACAAAAAATTGCAGATATTTTTTTTTCATTTTCGTGACACAAAAACAGTGACCCCGGTCATGCCGAACTATCGACATTCTGGACAGGCCTAAAAAAAAACATTTTAAAACCATTTTCACAAAAAATTGTAGATTTCTATTTTTGTCACCAAAAACGATGACTCCGATTATGCCGAACTATCGACATTCTGGACAGGCCTAAAAAAATTTTTTTTAACCATTTTCACAAAAAATTGCTGATATTTTTTTTTCATTTTCGTGACACAAAAACAGTGACCCCGGTCATGCCGAACTATCGACATTCTGGACAGGCCTAAAAAACATTTTAAAACCATTTTCACAAAAATTGCAGATTTCTATTTTGTCCCTAAAAACGATGACTCCGATCATGCCGAAAAGCGACATTCTGGACAGGCCTAAAAAAAAATTTCAAAACCATTTTCACCAAAAATGGCTGATTTTTTTTTCTTCATTTTTTGACACAAAAACAGTGACCCCGGTCATACCGAACTATCGACATTATGGACAGGCCTAAAAAACATTTTAAAACCATTTTCACAAAAATTGCAGATTTCTATTTTGTCCCTAAAAACGATGACTCCGATCATGCCGAAAAGCGACATTCTGGACAGGCCTAAAAAAAAAATTTAAAACCATTTTCACCAAAAATGGCAGATTTTTATTTCTTCATTTTTTGACACAAAAACAGTGACCCCGGTCATACCGAACTATCGACATTATGGACAGGTCTAAAAAAAACATTTTAAAACCATTTTCACAAAAAATTGCAGATTTCTATTTTGTCCCTAAAAACGATGACTCCGATCATGCCGAAAAAGCGACATTCTGGACAGGCCTAAAAAAAATTTTTGGAACCATTTTCACAAAAAATTGCAGATATTTTTTTCTCATTTTCGTGACACAAAAACAGTGACCCCGGTCATGCCGAACTATCGACATTCTGTACAGGCCTAAAAAAAACATTTTAAAACCATTTTTACAAAAAAATGCTGATTTCTATTTTGTCCCTAAAAACGATGACTCCGATCATGCCGAAAAAGCGACATTCTGGACAGGCCTAAAAAAAATTTTTGGAACCATTTTCACAAAAAATTGCAGATATTTTTTTCTCATTTTCGTGACACAAAAACAGTGACCCCGGTCATGCCGAACTATCGACATTCTGGACAGGCCTAAAAAAAACATTTTAAAACCATTTTCACAAAAAATTGTAGATTTCTATTTTTGTCACCAAAAACGATGACTCCGATCATGCCGAACTAGCGACATTTTGGACAGGCCTAAAAAAAAAGCATTTTAGAACCATTTTCAAAAAAAAAGCTCAGAATGCTTTTTTTCATTTTTTGACACAAAAACAGTCACTCCGGTCATGCCGAACTATCGACATTATGGACAGGCCTAAAAATAACATTTTAAAACCATTTTCACAAAAAATTGCAGATTTCTATTTTGTCCCTAAAAACGATGACTCCGATCATGCCGAAAAAGCGACATTCTGGACAGGCCTAAAAAAATGTTTTTGAACCATTTTCACAAAAAATTGCAGATATTTTTTTCTCATTTTCGTGACACAAAAACAGTGACCCCGGTCATGCCGAACTATCGACATTCTGGACAGGCCTAAAAAAAACATTTTAAAACCATTTTCACAAAAAATTGCAGATTTCTATTTTGTCCCTAAAAACGATGACTCCGATCATGCCGAAAAAGCGACATTCTGGACAGGTCTAAAAAAAATTTTTAAAACCATTTTCACCAAAAATTGCTGATTTTTTTTTCTTCATTTTCGTGACACAAAAACAGTGACCCCGGTCATGCCGAACTAGCGACATTCTGGACAGGCCTAAAAAAAACATTTTAAAACCATTTTCACAAAAAATTGCAGATTTCTATTTTGTCCCTAAAAACGATGACTCCGATCATGCCGAAAAAGCGACATTCTGGACAGGTCTAAAAAAAATTTTTAAAACCATTTTCACCAAAAATTGCTGATTTTTTTTTCTTCATTTTCGTGACACAAAAACAGTGACCCCGGTCATGCCGAACTATCGACATTATGGACAGGCCTAAAAAAAACATTTTAAAACCATTTTCACCAAAAAATGCAGATTTCTATTTTGTCCCTAAAAGCGATGACTCCGATCATGCCGAACTATCGACATTCTGGACAGGCCTAAAAAAAACATTTCAAAACCATTTTCACAAAAAATTGCCGATTTCTATTTTGTCCATAAAAACGTTGACTCCGATCATGCCGAAAAAGCGACATTCTGGACAGGCCTAAAAAATTTTTTTTTAACCATTTTCACAAAAAATTGCCGATTTCTATTTTGTCCATAAAAACGTTGACCCCGATCATGCCGAACTATCGACATTCTGGACAGGCCTAAAAAACATTTTAAAACCATTTTCACAAAAATTGCAGATTTCTATTTTGTCCCTAAAAACGATGACTCCGATCATGCCGAAAAGCGACATTCTGGACAGGCCTAAAAAAAAATTTAAAAACCATTTTCACCAAAAATGGCTGATTTTTTTTTCTTCATTTTTTTACACAAAAACAGTGACCCCGGTCATGCCGAACTAGCGACATTCTGGACAGGCCTAAAAAAAAATTTTAGAACCATTTTCACAAAAAAAGGCAGATATTTTTTTCTCATTTTCGTAACACAAAAACAGTGACCCCGGTCATGCCGAACTATCGACATTCTGGACAGGCCTAAAAAAAACATTTTAAAACCATTTTCACCAAAAATTGCAGATTTCTATTTTGTCCCTAAAAACGATGACTCAATTCATGCCGAACTAGCGACATTTTGGACAGGCCTAAAAAAAATGCATTTTAGAACCATTTTCAAAAAAAAAGCTCAGAATTCTTTTTTTCATTTTTTGACACAAAAACAGTGACCCCGGTCATGCCGAACTATCGACATTCTGGACAGGCCTAAAAAAAACATTTTAAAACCATTTTCACCAAAAATTGCAGATTTCTATTTTGTCCCTAAAAACCATGACTCCGATCATGCCGAAAAAGCGACATTCTGGACAGGCCTAAAAAAAAATTTTAGAACCATTTTCACAAAAAAAGGCAGATATTTTTTTCTCATTTTCGTAACACAAAAACAGTGACCCCGGTCATGCCGAACTATCGACATTCTGGACAGGCCTAAAAAAAACATTTTAAAACCATTTTCACCAAAAATTGCAGATTTCTATTTTGTCCCTAAAAACGATGACTCAATTCATGCCGAACTAGCGACATTTTGGACAGGCCTAAAAAAAATGCATTTTAGAACCATTTTCAAAAAAAAAGCTCAGAATTCTTTTTTTCATTTTTTGACACAAAAACAGTGACCCCGGTCATGCCGAACTATCGACATTCTGGACAGGCCTAAAAAAAACATTTTAAAACCATTTTCACCAAAAATTGCAGATTTCTATTTTGTCCCTAAAAACCATGACTCCGATCATGCCGAAAAAGCGACATTCTGGACAGGCCTAAAAAAAATTTTAAAAACCATTTTCACCAAAAATTGCTGATTTTTTTTTCTTCATTTTCGTGACACAAAAACAGTGACCTCGGTTATGCCGAACTAGCGACATTCTGGACAGGCCTAAAAAAAACATTTTAAAACCATTTTCACAAAAAATTGTAGATTAATATTTTTGTCACCAAAAACGAATACTCCGATCATGCCGAACTAGGGACATTTTGGACAGGCCTAAAAAAAAAGCATTTTAGAACCATTTTCAAAAAAAAAGCTCAGAATGCTTTTTTTCATTTTTTGACACAAAAACAGTGACCCCGGTCATGCCGAACTATCGACATTATGGACAGGCCTAAAAAAAACATTTTAAAACCATTTTCACAAAAAATTGCAGATTTCTATTTTGTCCCTAAAAACGATGACTCCGATCATCCCGAAAAAGCGACATTCTGGACAGGCCTAAAAAAATGTTTTTGAACCATTTTCACAAAAAATTGCAGATATTTTTTTCTCATTTTCGTGACACAAAAACAGTGACCCCGGTCATGCCGAACTATCGACATTCTGGACAGGCCTAAAAAAAACATTTTAAAACCATTTTCACAAAAAATTGCAGATTTCTATTTTGTCCCTAAAAACGATGACTCCGATCATGCCGAAAAAGCGACATTCTGGACAGGCCTAAAAAAATGTTTTTGAACCATTTTCACAAAAAATTGCAGATATTTTTTTCTCATTTTCGTGACACAAAAACAGTGACCCCGGTCATGCCGAACTATCGACATTCTGGACAGGCCTAAAAAAAACATTTTAAAACCATTTTCACAAAAAATTGCAGATTTCTATTTTGTCCCTAAAAACGATGACTCCGATCATGCCGAACTATCGACATTCTGGACAGGCCTAAAAAAAACATTTCAAAACCATTTTCACATAAAATTGCAGATTTCTATTTTGTCCATAAAAACGTTGACTCCGATCATGCCGAAAAAGCGACATTATGGACAGGCCTAAAATTTTTTTTTTTAACCATTTTCACAAAAAATTGCTGATATTTTTTTTTCATTTTCGTGACACAAAAACAGTGACCCCGATCATGCCGAACTATCGACATTCTGGACAGGCCTAAAAAACATTTTAAAACCATTTTCACAAAAATTGCAGATTTCTATTTTGTCCCTAAAAACGATGACTCCGATCATGCCGAAAAGCGACATTCTGGACAGGCCTAAAAAAAAATTTAAAAACCATTTTCACCAAAAATGGCTGATTTTTTTTTCTTCATTTTTTTACACAAAAACAGTGACCCCGGTCATGCCGAACTAGCGACATTCTGGACAGGCCTAAAAAAAATCTTTAGAACCATTTTCACTAAAAAAGGCAGATATTTTTTTCTCATTTTCGTAACACAAAAACAGTGACCCCGGTCATGCCGAACTATCGACATTCTGGACAGGCCTAAAAAAAACATTTTAAAACCATTTTCACCAAAAATTGCTGATTTCTATTTTGTCCCTAAAAACGATGACTCCGATCATGCCGAACTAGCGACATTTTGGACAGGCCTAAAAAAAATGCATTTTAGAACCATTTTCAAAAAAAAAGCTCAGAATGCTTTTTTTCATTTTTTGACACAAAAACAGTGACCCCGGTCATGCCGAACTATCGACATTATGGACAGGCCTAAAAAAAACATTTTAAAACCATTTTCACAAAAAATTGCAGATTTCTATTTTGTCCCTAAAAACGATGACTCCGATCATCCCGAAAAAGCGACATTCTGGACAGGCCTAAAAAAATGTTTTTGAACCATTTTCACAAAAAATTGCAGATATTTTTTTCTCATTTTCGTGACACAAAAACAGTGACCCCGGTCATGCCGAACTATCGACATTCTGGACAGGCCTAAAAAAAACATTTTAAAACCATTTTCACAAAAAATTGCAGATTTCTATTTTGTCCCTAAAAACGATGACTCCGATCATGCCGAAAAAGCGACATTCTGGACAGGCCTAAAAAAATGTTTTTGAACCATTTTCACAAAAAATTGCAGATATTTTTTTCTCATTTTCGTGACACAAAAACAGTGACCCCGGTCATGCCGAACTATCGACATTCTGGACAGGCCTAAAAAAAACATTTTAAAACCATTTTCACAAAAAATTGCAGATTTCTATTTTGTCCCTAAAAACGATGACTCCGATCATGCCGAACTATCGACATTCTGGACAGGCCTAAAAAAAACATTTCAAAACCATTTTCACATAAAATTGCAGATTTCTATTTTGTCCATAAAAACGTTGACTCCGATCATGCCGAAAAAGCGACATTATGGACAGGCCTAAAAATTTTTTTTTTAACCATTTTCACAAAAAATTGCTGATATTTTTTTTTCATTTTCGTGACACAAAAACAGTGACCCCGATCATGCCGAACTATCGACATTCTGGACAGGCCTAAAAAACATTTTAAAACCATTTTCACAAAAATTGCAGATTTCTATTTTGTCCCTAAAAACGATGACTCCGATCATGCCGAAAAGCGACATTCTGGACAGGCCTAAAAAAAAATTTAAAAACCATTTTCACCAAAAATGGCTGATTTTTTTTTCTTCATTTTTTTACACAAAAACAGTGACCCCGGTCATGCCGAACTAGCGACATTCTGGACAGGCCTAAAAAAAATCTTTAGAACCATTTTCACTAAAAAAGGCAGATATTTTTTTCTCATTTTCGTAACACAAAAACAGTGACCCCGGTCATGCCGAACTATCGACATTCTGGACAGGCCTAAAAAAAACATTTTAAAACCATTTTCACCAAAAATTGCTGATTTCTATTTTGTCCCTAAAAACGATGACTCCGATCATGCCGAACTAGCGACATTTTGGACAGGCCTAAAAAAAATGCATTTTAGAACCATTTTCAAAAAAAAAGCTCAGAATTCTTTTTTTCATTTTTTGACACAAAAACAGTGACCCCGGTCATGCCGAACTATCGACATTCTGGACAGGCCTAAAAAAAACATTTTAAAACCATTTTCACCAAAAATTGCAGATTTCTATTTTGTCCCTAAAAACGATGACTCCGATCATGCCGAAAAGCGACATTCTGGACAGGCCTAAAAAAAAATTTAAAAACCATTTTCACCAAAAATGGCTGATTTTTTTTTCTTCATTTTTTTACACAAAAACAGTGACCCCGGTCATGCCGAACTAGCGACATTCTGGACAGGCCTAAAAAAAACATTTTAAAACCATTTTCACAAAAAATTGTAGATTAATATTTTTGTCACCAAAAACGAATACTCCGATCATGCCGAACTAGGGACATTTTGGACAGGCCTAAAAAAAAAGCATTTTAGAACCATTTTCAAAAAAAAAGCTCAGAATGCTTTTTTTCATTTTTTGACACAAAAACAGTGACCCCGGTCATGCCGAACTATCGACATTATGGACAGGCCTAAAAAAAACATTTTAAAACCATTTTCACAAAAAATTGCAGATTTCTATTTTGTCCCTAAAAACGATGACTCCGATCATCCCGAAAAAGCGACATTCTGGACAGGCCTAAAAAAATGTTTTTGAACCATTTTCACAAAAAATTGCAGATATTTTTTTCTCATTTTCGTGACACAAAAACAGTGACCCCGGTCATGCCGAACTATCGACATTCTGGACAGGCCTAAAAAAAACATTTTAAAACCATTTTCACAAAAAATTGCAGATTTCTATTTTGTCCCTAAAAACGATGACTCCGATCATGCCGAAAAAGCGACATTCTGGACAGGCCTAAAAAAATGTTTTTGAACCATTTTCACAAAAAATTGCAGATATTTTTTTCTCATTTTCGTGACACAAAAACAGTGACCCCGGTCATGCCGAACTATCGACATTCTGGACAGGCCTAAAAAAAACATTTTAAAACCATTTTCACAAAAAATTGCAGATTTCTATTTTGTCCCTAAAAACGATGACTCCGATCATGCCGAACTATCGACATTCTGGACAGGCCTAAAAAAAACATTTCAAAACCATTTTCACATAAAATTGCAGATTTCTATTTTGTCCATAAAAACGTTGACTCCGATCATGCCGAAAAAGCGACATTATGGACAGGCCTAAAAATTTTTTTTTTAACCATTTTCACAAAAAATTGCTGATATTTTTTTTTCATTTTCGTGACACAAAAACAGTGACCCCGATCATGCCGAACTATCGACATTCTGGACAGGCCTAAAAAACATTTTAAAACCATTTTCACAAAAATTGCAGATTTCTATTTTGTCCCTAAAAACGATGACTCCGATCATGCCGAAAAGCGACATTCTGGACAGGCCTAAAAAAAAATTTAAAAACCATTTTCACCAAAAATGGCTGATTTTTTTTTCTTCATTTTTTTACACAAAAACAGTGACCCCGGTCATGCCGAACTAGCGACATTCTGGACAGGCCTAAAAAAAATCTTTAGAACCATTTTCACTAAAAAAGGCAGATATTTTTTTCTCATTTTCGTAACACAAAAACAGTGACCCCGGTCATGCCGAACTATCGACATTCTGGACAGGCCTAAAAAAAACATTTTAAAACCATTTTCACCAAAAATTGCTGATTTCTATTTTGTCCCTAAAAACGATGACTCCGATCATGCCGAACTAGCGACATTTTGGACAGGCCTAAAAAAAATGCATTTTAGAACCATTTTCAAAAAAAAAGCTCAGAATTCTTTTTTTCATTTTTTGACACAAAAACAGTGACCCCGGTCATGTGGAACTATCGACATTCTGGACAGGCCTAAAAAAAACATTTTAAAACCATTTTCACAAAAATTGCAGATTTCTATTTTGTCCCTAAAAACGATGACTCCGATCATGCCGAAAAAGCGACATTCTGGACAGGCCTAAAAAAAAATTTTAGAACCATTTTCACAAAAAATTGCAGATATTTTTTTTTCATTTTCGTGACACAAAAACAGTGACCCCGGTCATGCCGAACTATCGACATTCTGGACAGGCCTAAAAAAAACATTTTAAAACCATTTTCACAAAAAATTGCAGATTTCTATTTTGTCCCTAAAAACGATGACTCCGATCATGCCGAAAAAGCGACATTCTGGACAGGCCTAAAAAAAAAATTTAGAACCATTTTCACAAAAAATTGCAGATATTTTTTTTTCATTTTCGTGACACAAAAACAGTGACCCCGGTCATGCCGAACTATCGACATTCTGGACAGGCCTAAAAAAACATTTTAAAACCATTTTCACAAAAAATTGCAGATTTCTATTTTGTCCCTAAAAACGATGACTCCGATCATGCCGAAAAAGCGACATTCTGGACAGGCCTAAAAAAAAAATTAAAAAACCATTTTCACCAAAAATTGCTGATATTTTTTTTCTTCATTTTCGTGACACAAAAACAGTGACCCCGGTTATGCCGAACTAGCGACATTCTGGACAGGCCTAAAAAAAAAGCATTTTAGAACCATTTTTTAAAAAAAAGCTCAGAATTCTTTTTTTCATTTTTTGACACAAAAACAGTGACCCCGGTCATGCCGAACTATCGACATTCTGGACAGGCCTAAAAAAAACATTTTAAAACCATTTTCACAAAAAATTGCAGATTTCTATTTTGTCCCTAAAAACGTTGACTCCGATCACGCCGAAAAAGCGACATTCTGGACAGGCCTAAAAAAAAATTTAACCACCATTTTCACCAAAAATGGCTGATTTTTTTTTCTTCATTTTTTGACACAAAAACAGTGACCCCGGTCATACCGAACTATCGACATTCTGGACAGGCCTAAAAAAAACATTTTAAAACCATTTTCACAAAAAATTGCAAATTTCTATTTTGTCCCTAAAAACGATGACTCCGATCATGCCGAAAAAGCGACATTCTGGACAGGTCTAAAAATTTTTTTAAAAACCATTTTCACCAAATATAGCTGATTTTTTTTTCTTCATTTTCGTGACACAAAAACAGTGACCCCACCCCGGTCATGCCGAACTAGCGACATTCTGGACAGGCCTAAAAAAAACATTTTAAAACCATTTTCACAAAAAATTGTAGATTTCTATTTTTGTCACCAAAAACGAATACTCCGATCATGCCCAACTAGCGACATTTTGGACAGGCCTAAAAAAAAAGCATTTTAGAACCATTTTCAAAAAAAAAAGCTCAGAATTCTTCTTTTCATTTTTTTACACAAAAACAGTGACCCCGGTCATGCCGAACTATCGACATTCTGGACAGGCCTAAAAAAAACATTTTAAAATCATTTTCACAAAAAATTGCAGATTTCTATTTTGTCCCTAAAAATGGTGACTCCGATCATGCCGAAAAAGCGACATTCTGGACAGGCCCAAAAATTTTTTTTAGAACCATTTTCACAAAAAATTGCAGATATTTTTTTTCATTTTTGTGACACAAAAACAGTGACCCCGGTCATGCCGAACTATCGACATTATGGACAGGCCTAAAAAAAACATTTTAAAACCATTTTCACAAAAAATTGCAGATTTCTATTTTGTCCCTAAAAACGATGACTCCGATCATGCCGAAAAAGCGACATTCTGGACAGGCCTAAAAAAAACCATTTTAAAACCATTTTCACAAAAAATTGCAGATTTCTATTTTGTCCCTAAAAACGATGACTCCGATCATGCCGAAAAGCGACATTCTGGACAGGCCTAAAAAAAAAATGTTGAACCATTTTCACAAAAAATTGCAGATATTTTTTTCTCATTTTCGTGACACAAAAACAGTGACCCCGGTCATGCCGAACTATCGACATTCTGGACAGGCCTAAAAAAAAACATTTTAAAACCATTTTCACAAAAAATTGCAGATTTCCATTTTGTCCCTAAAAACGATGACTCCGATCATGCCGAAAAAGCGACATTCTGGACAGGTCTAAAAAAATGTTTTAAAACCATTTTCACCAAAAATTGCTGATTTTTTTTCTTCATTTTCGTGACACAAAAACAGTGACCCCGTTCATGCCGAACTAGCGACATTCTGGACAGGCCTAAAAAAAAGCATTTTAGAACCATTTTCAAAAAAAAAGCTCAGAATGCTTTTTTTCATTTTTTGACGCAAAAACAGTGACCCCGGTCATGCCGAACTATCGACATTCTGGACAGGCCTAAAAAACACATTTTTTATACCATTTTCACAAAAAATTGCAGATTTCTATTTTGTCCCTAAAAACGATGACTCCGATCATGCCGAAAAAGCGACATTCTGGACAGGCCTAAAAAAAAATTTTAGAACCATTTTCACAAAAAATTGCAGATATTTTTTTTTCATTTTCGTGACACAAAAACAGTGACCCCTGTCATGCCGAACTATCGACATTCTGGACAGGCCTAAAAAACACATTTTAAAACCATTTTCACAAAAAATTGCAGATTTCTATTTTGTCCCTAAAAACGATGACTCCGATCATGCCGAAAAAGCGACATTCTGGACAGGCCTAAAAAAAATTTTTAGAACCATTTTCACAAAAAATTGCAGATATTTTTTTTTCATTTTCGTGACACAAAAACAGTGACACATTCTGAAAAGGCCTAAAAAAAAATTTAAAAACCATTTTCACCAAAAATTGCTGATTTTTTTTCTTCATTTTCGTGACACAAAAACAGTGACCCCAGTCATGCCGAACTAGCGACATTCTGGACAGGCCTAAAAAAAACATTTCAAAACCATTTTCACAAAAAATTGCAGATTTCTATTTTTGTCACCAAAAACGATGACTCCGATCATGCCGAACTAGCGACATTTTGGACAGGACTAAAAAAAAAGCATTTTAGAACAATTTTCAAAAAAAAAGCTCCGAATTCTTTTTTTCTTTTTTTGACACAAAAACAGTGACCCCGGTCATACCGAACTATCGACATTCTGGACAGGCCTAAAAAAAACATTTTAAAACCATTTTCACAAAAAATTGCAAATTTCTATTTTGTCCCTAAAAACGATGACTCCGATCATGCCGAAAAAGCGACATTCTGGACAGGTCTAAAAAATTTTTTTAAAACCATTTTCACCAAAAATAGCTGATTTTTTTTTCTTCATTTTCGTGACACAAAAACAGTGACCCCACCCCGGTCATGCCGAACTAGCGACATTCTGGACAGGCCTAAAAAAAACATTTTAAAACCATTTTCACAAAAAATTGCAGATTTCTATTTTGTCCCTAAAAACGGTGACTCCGATCATGCCGAAAAAGCGACATTCTGGACAGGCCCCAAAAAAAATTTTAGAACCATTTTCACAAAAAATTGCAGATATTTTTTTTTCATTTTCGTGACACAAAAACAGTGACCCCGGTCATGCCGAACTATCGACATTATGGACAGGCCTAAAAAAAACATTTTAAAACCATTTTCACAAAAAATTGCAGATTTCCATTTAGTCCCTAAAAACGATGACTCCGATCATGCCGAAAAAGCGACATTCTGGACAGGTCTAAAAAAATGTTTTAAAACCATTTTCACCAAAAATTGCTGATTTTTTTTCTTCATTTTCGTGACATAAAATGCCGAACTAGCGACATTCTGGACAGTCCTAAAAAAAACATTTTAAAACCATTTTCACAAAAAATTGTAGATTTCTATTTTTGTCACCAAAAACGATGACTCCGATCATGCCGAACTAGCGACATTTTGGACAGGCCTAAAAAAAAAGCATTTTAGAACCATTTTCAAAAAAAAAGCTCAGAATGCTTTTTTTCATTTTTTGACACAAAAACAGTGACCCCGGTCATGCCGAACCATCGACATTCTGGACAGGCCTAAAAAACACATTTTAAAACCATTTTCACAAAAAATTGCAGATTTCTATTTTGTCCCTAAAAACGATGACTCCGATCATGCCGAAAAAGCGACATTCTGGACAGGCCTAAAAAAAATTTTTAGAACCATTTTCACCAAAAATTGCAGATATTTTTTTTTCATTTTCGTGACACAAAAACAGTGACCCCTGTCATGCCGAACTATCGACATTCTGGACAGGCCTAAAAAAACATTTTAAAACCATTTTCACAAAAAATTGCAGATTTCTATTTTGTCCCTAAAAACGATGACTCCGATCATGCCGAAAAAGCGACATTCTGGACAGGCCTAAAAAAAAAATTAAAAACCATTTTCAAAAAAAAAGCTCAGAATTCTTTTTTTCATTTTTTGACACAAAATCAGTGACCCCGGTCATGCCGAACTATCGACATTATGGACAGGCCTAAAAAAAACATTTTATAACCATTTTCACAAAAAATTGCAGATTTCCATTTAGTCCCTAAAAACGATGACTCCGATCATGCCGAAAAAGCGACATTCTGGACAGGTCTAAAAAAATGTTTTAAAACCATTTTCACCAAAAATTGCTGATTTTTTTTCTTCATTTTCGTGACACAAAATGCCGAACTAGCGACATTCTGGACAGGCCTAAAAAAAACATTTTAAAACCATTTTCACAAAAAATTGTAGATTTCTATTTTTGTCACCAAAAACGATGACTCCGATCATGCCGAACTAGCGACATTCTGGACAGGCCTAAAAAAAACATTTTAAAACCATTTTCACAAAAAATTGCAGATTTCTATTTTGTCCCTAAAAACGATGACTCCGAGCATGCCGAAAAAGCGACATTCTGGACAGGCCTAAAAAAAAAATGTAGAACCATTTTCACAAAAAATTGCAGATAATTTTTTTCTCATTTTCGTGACACAAAAACAGTGACCCCGGTCATGCCGAACTATCGACATTCTGGACAGGCCTAAAAAAAACATTTTAAAACCATTTTCACAAAAAATTGTAGATTTCTATTTTTGTCACCAAAAACGATGACTCCGATCATGCCGAACTAGCGACATTCTGGACAGGCCTAAAAAAAAAGCATTTTAGAACCATTTTCAAAAAAAAAGCTCAGAATTATTTTTTTCATTTTTTGACACAAAAACAGTGACCCCGGTCATGCCGAACTATCGACATTCTTGACAGGCCTAAAAAAAACATTTTAAAACCATTTTCACAAAAAATTGCAGATTTCTATTTTGTCCCTAAAAACGATGACTCCGATCATGCCGAAAAAGCGACATTCTGGACAGGCCTAAAAAAAAAATTTAGAACCATTTTCACAAAAAATTGCAGATATTTTTTTCTCATTTTCGTGACACAAAAACAGTGACCCCGGTCATGCCGAACTATCGACATTCTGGACAGGCCTAAAAAAAACATTTTAAAACCATTTTCACCAAAAATTGCAGATTTCTATTTTGTCCCTAAAAACGATGACTCCGATCATGCCGAAAAAGCGACATTCTGGACAGGCCTAAAAAAAAATTAAAAAACCATTTTCACCAAAAATTGCTGATATTTTTTTTCTTCATTTTCGTGACACAAAAACAGTGACCCCGGTTATGCCGAACTAGCGACATTCTGGACAGGTCTAAAAAAATTTTTTAAAACCATTTTCACCAAATATAGCAGATTTTTTTTTCTTCATTTTCGTGACACAAAAACAGTGACCCCACCCCGGTCATGCCGAACTAGCGACATTCTGGACAGGCCTAAAAAAAACATTTTAAAACCATTTTCACAAAAAATTGTAGATTTCTATTTTTGTCACCAAAAACGAATGACTCCGATCATGCCGAACTAGCGACATTTTGGACAGGCCTAAAAAAAAAGCATTTTAGAACCATTTTCAAAAAAAAAAGCTCAGAATTCTTCTTTTCATTTTTTGACACAAAAACAGTGACCCCGGTCATGCCGAACTATCGACATTCTGGACAGGCCTAAAAAAAACATTTTAAAACCATTTTCACAAAAAATTGCAGATTTCTAATTTGTCCCTATAAACGGTGACTCCGATCATGCCGAAAAAGCGACATTCTGGACAGGCCCCAAAAAAATTTTTAGAACCATTTTCACAAAAAATTGCAGATATTTTTTTTTCATTTTCGTGACACAAAAACAGTGACCCCGGTCATGCCGAACTATCGACATTCTGGACAGGCCTAAAAAAAACCTTTTAAAACCATTTTCACAAAAAATTGCAGATTTCTATTTTGTCCCTAAAAACGATGACTCCGATCATGCCGAAAAAGCGACATTCTGGACAGGCCTAAAAAAAAATTAAAAAAACCATTTTCACCAAAAATTGCTGATATTTTTTTTCTTCATTTTCGTGACACAAAAACAGTGACCCCGGTTATGCCGAACTAGCGACATTCTGGACAGGTCTAAAAAAAAAATTTAAAACCATTTTCACCAAATATAGCTGATTTTTTTTTCTTCATTTTCGTGACACAAAAACAGTGACCCCACCCCGGTCATGCCGAACTAGCGACATTCTGGACAGGCCTAAAAAAAAATTAAAAAACCATTTTCACCAAAAATTGCTGATATTTTTTTTCTTCATTTTCGTGACACAAAAACAGTGACCCCGGTTATGCCGAACTAGCGACATTCTGGAAAGGCCTAAAAAAAAAGCATTTTAGAACCATTTTTTAAAAAAAAGCTCAGAATTCTTTTTTTCATTTTTTGACACAAAAACAGTGACCCCGGTCATGCCGAACTATCGACATTCTGGACAGGCCTAAAAAAAACATTTTAAAACCATTTTCACAAAAAATTGCAGATTTCTATTTTGTCCCTAAAAACGTTGACTCCGATCACGCCGAAAAAGCGACATTCTGGACAGGCCTAAAAAAAAATTTAACCACCATTTTCACCAAAAATTGCTGATTTTTTTTTCTTCATTTTTTGACACAAAAACAGTGACCCCGGTCATACCGAACTATCGACATTCTGGACAGGCCTAAAAAAAACATTTTAAAACCATTTTCACAAAAAATTGCAAATTTCTATTTTGTCCCTAAAAACGATGACTCCGATCATGCCGAAAAAGCGACATTCTGGACAGGTCTAAAAAAATTTTTAAAAACCATTTTCACCAAATATAGCTGATTTTTTTTTCTTCATTTTCGTGACACAAAAACAGTGACCCCACCCCGGTCATGCCGAACTAGCGACATTCTGGACAGGCCTAAAAAAAACATTTTAAAACCATTTTCACCAAAAATTGCAGATTTCTATTTTGTCCCTAAAAACGATGACTCCGATCATGCCGAAAAAGCGACATTCTGGACAGGCCTAAAAAAAAATTAAAAAACCATTTTCACCAAAAATTGCTGATATTTTTTTTCTTCATTTTCGTGACACAAAAACAGTGACCCCGGTTATGCCGAACTAGCGACATTCTGGACAGGTCTAAAAAAATTTTTTAAAACCATTTTCACCAAATATAGCTGATTTTTTTTTCTTCATTTTCGTGACACAAAAACAGTGACCCCACCCCGGTCATGCCGAACTAGCGACATTCTGGACAGGCCTAAAAAAAACATTTTAAAACCATTTTCACAAAAAATTTTAGATTTCTATTTTTGTCACCAAAAACGAATGACTCCGATCATGCCGAACTAGCGACATTCTGGACAGGCCTAAAAAAAAAGCATTTTAGAACCATTTTCAAAAAAAAAAGCTCAGAATTCTTCTTTTCATTTTTTGACACAAAAACAGTGACCCCGGTCATGCCGAACTATCGACATTCTGGACAGGCCTAAAAAAAACATTTTAAAACCATTTTCACAAAAAATTGCAGATTTCTAATTTGTCCCTATAAACGGTGACTCCGATCATGCCGAAAAAGCGACATTCTGGACAGGCCCAAAAAATTTTTTTAGAACCATTTTCACAAAAAATTGCAGATATTTTTTTTTCATTTTCGTGACACAAAAACAGTGACCCCGGTCATGCCGAACTATCGACATTCTGGACAGGCCTAAAAAAAACCTTTTAAAACCATTTTCACAAAAAATTGCAGATTTCTATTTTGTCCCTAAAAACGATGACTCCGATCATGCCGAAAAAGCGACATTCTGGACAGGCCTAAAAAAAAAATTTAGAACCATTTTCACAAAAAATTGCAGATATTTTTTTCTCATTTTCGTGACACAAAAACAGTGACCCCGGTCATGCCGAACTATCGACATTCTGGACAGGCCTAAAAAAAACATTTTAAAACCATTTTCACCAAAAATTGCAGATTTCTATTTTGTCCCTAAAAACGATGACTCCGATCATGCCGAAAAAGCGACATTCTGGACAGGCCTAAAAAAAAATTAAAAAACCATTTTCACCAAAAATTGCTGATATTTTTTTTCTTCATTTTCGTGACACAAAAACAGTGACCCCGGTTATGCCGAACTAGCGACATTCTGGACAGGTCTAAAAAAATTTTTTAAAACCATTTTCACCAAATATAGCAGATTTTTTTTTCTTCATTTTCGTGACACAAAAACAGTGACCCCACCCCGGTCATGCCGAACTAGCGACATTCTGGACAGGCCTAAAAAAAACATTTTAAAACCATTTTCACAAAAAATTTTAGATTTCTATTTTTGTCACCAAAAACGAATACTCCGATCATGCCGAACTAGCGACATTTTGGACAGGCCTAAAAAAAAAGCATTTTAGAACCATTTTCAAAAAAAAAAGCTCAGAATTCTTCTTTTCATTTTTTGACACAAAAACAGTGACCCCGGTCATGCCGAACTATCGACATTCTGGACAGGCCTAAAAAAAACATTTTAAAACCATTTTCACAAAAAATTGCAGATTTCTAATTTGTCCCTATAAACGGTGACTCCGATCATGCCGAAAAAGCGACATTCTGGACAGGCCCCAAAAAAATTTTTAGAACCATTTTCACAAAAAATTGCAGATATTTTTTTTTCATTTTCGTGACACAAAAACAGTGACCCCGGTCATGCCGAACTATCGACATTCTGGACAGGCCTAAAAAAAACCTTTTAAAACCATTTTCACAAAAAATTGCAGATTTCTATTTTGTCCCTAAAAACGATGACTCCGATCATGCCGAAAAAGCGACATTCTGGACAGGCCTAAAAAAAAATTAAAAAAACCATTTTCACCAAAAATTGCTGATATTTTTTTTCTTCATTTTCGTGACACAAAAACAGTGACCCCGGTTATGCCGAACTAGCGACATTCTGGACAGGTCTAAAAAAAAAATTTAAAACCATTTTCACCAAATATAGCTGATTTTTTTTTCTTCATTTTCGTGACACAAAAACAGTGACCCCACCCCGGTCATGCCGAACTAGCGACATTCTGGACAGGCCTAAAAAAAAATTAAAAAACCATTTTCACCAAAAATTGCTGATATTTTTTTTCTTCATTTTCGTGACACAAAAACAGTGACCCCGGTTATGCCGAACTAGCGACATTCTGGAAAGGCCTAAAAAAAAAGCATTTTAGAACCATTTTTTAAAAAAAAGCTCAGAATTCTTTTTTTCATTTTTTGACACAAAAACAGTGACCCCGGTCATGCCGAACTATCGACATTCTGGACAGGCCTAAAAAAAACATTTTAAAACCATTTTCACAAAAAATTGCAGATTTCTATTTTGTCCCTAAAAACGTTGACTCCGATCACGCCGAAAAAGCGACATTCTGGACAGGCCTAAAAAAAAATTTAACCACCATTTTCACCAAAAATTGCTGATTTTTTTTTCTTCATTTTTTGACACAAAAACAGTGACCCCGGTCATACCGAACTATCGACATTCTGGACAGGCCTAAAAAAAACATTTTAAAACCATTTTCACAAAAAATTGCAAATTTCTATTTTGTCCCTAAAAACGATGACTCCGATCATGCCGAAAAAGCGACATTCTGGACAGGTCTAAAAAATTTTTTAAAAACCATTTTCACCAAATATAGCTGATTTTTTTTTCTTCATTTTCGTGACACAAAAACAGTGACCCCACCCCGGTCATGCCGAACTAGCGACATTCTGGACAGGCCTAAAAAAAACATTTTAAAACCATTTTCACCAAAAATTGCAGATTTCTATTTTGTCCCTAAAAACGATGACTCCGATCATGCCGAAAAAGCGACATTCTGGACAGGCCTAAAAAAAAATTAAAAAACCATTTTCACCAAAAATTGCTGATATTTTTTTTCTTCATTTTCGTGACACAAAAACAGTGACCCCGGTTATGCCGAACTAGCGACATTCTGGACAGGTCTAAAAAAAATTTTTAAAACCATTTTCACCAAATATAGCTGATTTTTTTTTCTTCATTTTCGTGACACAAAAACAGTGACCCCACCCCGGTCATGCCGAACTAGCGACATTCTGGACAGGCCTAAAAAAAACATTTTAAAACCATTTTCACAAAAAATTTTAGATTTCTATTTTTGTCACCAAAAACGAATACTCCGATCATGCCGAACTAGCGACATTTTGGACAGGCCTAAAAAAAAAGCATTTTAGAACCATTTTCAAAAAAAAAAGCTCAGAATTCTTCTTTTCATTTTTTGACACAAAAACAGTGACCCCGGTCATGCCGAACTATCGACATTCTGGACAGGCCTAAAAAAAACATTTTAAAACCATTTTCACAAAAAATTGCAGATTTCTAATTTGTCCCTATAAACGGTGACTCCGATCATGCCGAAAAAGCGACATTCTGGACAGGCCCAAAAAATTTTTTTAGAACCATTTTCACAAAAAATTGCAGATATTTTTTTTTCATTTTCGTGACACAAAAACAGTGACCCCGGTCATGCCGAACTATCGACATTCTGGACAGGCCTAAAAAAAACCTTTTAAAACCATTTTCACAAAAAATTGCAGATTTCTATTTTGTCCCTAAAAACGATGACTCCGATCATGCCGAAAAAGCGACATTCTGGACAGGCCTAAAAAAAAAATTTAGAACCATTTTCACAAAAAATTGCAGATATTTTTTTTTCATTTTCGTGACACAAAAACAGTGACCCCGGTCATGCCGAACTATCGACATTCTGGACAGGCCTAAAAAAACATTTTAAAACCATTTTCACAAAAAATTGCAGATTTCTATTTTGTCCCTAAAAACGATGACTCCGATCATGCCGAAAAAGCGACATTCTGGACAGGCCTAAAAAAAAATTAAAAAACCATTTTCACCAAAAATTGCTGATATTTTTTTTCTTCATTTTCGTGACACAAAAACAGTGACCCCGGTTATGCCGAACTAGCGACATTCTGGACAGGTCTAAAAAAAATTTTTAAAACCATTTTCACCAAATATAGCTGATTTTTTTTTCTTCATTTTCGTGACACAAAAACAGTGACCCCACCCCGGTCATGCCGAACTAGCGACATTCTGGACAGGCCTAAAAAAAACATTTTAAAACCATTTTCACAAAAAATTTTAGATTTCTATTTTTGTCACCAAAAACGAATACTCCGATCATGCCGAACTAGCGACATTTTGGACAGGCCTAAAAAAAAAGCATTTTAGAACCATTTTCAAAAAAAAAAGCTCAGAATTCTTCTTTTCATTTTTTGACACAAAAACAGTGACCCCGGTCATGCCGAACTATCGACATTCTGGACAGGCCTAAAAAAAACATTTTAAAACCATTTTCACCAAAAATTGCAGATTTCTAATTTGTCCCTATAAACGGTGACTCCGATCATGCCGAAAAAGCGACATTCTGGACAGGCCCCAAAAAAATTTTTAGAACCATTTTCACAAAAAATTGCAGATATTTTTTTTTCATTTTCGTGACACAAAAACAGTGACCCCGGTCATGCCGAACTATCGACATTCTGGACAGGCCTAAAAAAAACCTTTTAAAACCATTTTCACAAAAAATTGCAGATTTCTATTTTGTCCCTAAAAACCATGACTCCGATCATGCCGAAAAAGCGACATTCTGGACAGGCCTAAAAAAAATTTAAAAACCATTTTCACCAAAAATTGCTGATTTTTTTTTCTTCATTTTCGTGACACAAAAACAGTGACCTCGGTTATGCCGAACTAGCGACATTCTGGACAGGCCTAAAAAAAACATTTTAAAACCATTTTCACAAAAAATTGTAGATTAATATTTTTGTCACCAAAAACGAATACTCCGATCATGCCGAACTAGGGACATTTTGGACAGGCCTAAAAAAAAAGCATTTTAGAACCATTTTCAAAAAAAAAGCTCAGAATGCTTTTTTTCATTTTTTGACACAAAAACAGTGACCCCGGTCATGCCGAACTATCGACATTATGGACAGGCCTAAAAAAAACATTTTAAAACCATTTTCACAAAAAATTGCAGATTTCTATTTTGTCCCTAAAAACGATGACTCCGATCATCCCGAAAAAGCGACATTCTGGACAGGCCTAAAAAAATGTTTTTGAACCATTTTCACAAAAAATTGCAGATATTTTTTTCTCATTTTCGTGACACAAAAACAGTGACCCCGGTCATGCCGAACTATCGACATTCTGGACAGGCCTAAAAAAAACATTTTAAAACCATTTTCACAAAAAATTGCAGATTTCTATTTTGTCCCTAAAAACGATGACTCCGATCATGCCGAAAAAGCGACATTCTGGACAGGCCTAAAAAAATGTTTTTGAACCATTTTCACAAAAAATTGCAGATATTTTTTTCTCATTTTCGTGACACAAAAACAGTGACCCCGGTCATGCCGAACTATCGACATTCTGGACAGGCCTAAAAAAAACATTTTAAAACCATTTTCACAAAAAATTGCAGATTTCTATTTTGTCCCTAAAAACGATGACTCCGATCATGCCGAACTATCGACATTCTGGACAGGCCTAAAAAAAACATTTCAAAACCATTTTCACATAAAATTGCAGATATCTATTTTGTCCATAAAAACGTTGACTCCGATCATGCCGAAAAAGCGACATTATGGACAGGCCTAAAAAATTTTTTTTTAACCATTTTCACAAAAAATTGCTGATTTTTTTTTCTTCATTTTTTTACACAAAAACAGTGACCCCGGTCATGCCGAACTAGCGACATTCTGGACAGGCCTAAAAAAAATCTTTAGAACCATTTTCACTAAAAAAGGCAGATATTTTTTTCTCATTTTCGTAACACAAAAACAGTGACCCCGGTCATGCCGAACTATCGACATTCTGGACAGGCCTAAAAAAAACATTTTAAAACCATTTTCACCAAAAATTGCTGATTTCTATTTTGTCCCTAAAAACGATGACTCCGATCATGCCGAACTAGCGACATTTTGGACAGGCCTAAAAAAAATGCATTTTAGAACCATTTTCAAAAAAAAAGCTCAGAATTCTTTTTTTCATTTTTTGACACAAAAACAGTGACCCCGGTCATGCCGAACTATCGACATTCTGGACAGGCCTAAAAAAAACATTTTAAAACCATTTTCACCAAAAATTGCAGATTTCTATTTTGTCCCTAAAAACGATGACTCCGATCATGCCGAAAAAGCGACATTCTGGACAGGCCTAAAAAAAAATTTAAAAACCATTTTCACCAAAAATTGCTGATTTTTTTTTCTTCATTTTCGTGACACAAAAACAGTGACCTCGGTTATGCCGAACTAGCGACATTCTGGACAGGCCTAAAAAAAACATTTCAAAACCATTTTCACATAAAATTGCAGATATCTATTTTGTCCATAAAAACGTTGACTCCGATCATGCCGAAAAAGCGACATTATGGACAGGCCTAAAAAAATTTTTTTTAACCATTTTCACAAAAAATTGCTGATTTTTTTTTCTTCATTTTTTTACACAAAAACAGTGACCCCGGTCATGCCGAACTAGCGACATTCTGGACAGGCCTAAAAAAAATCTTTAGAACCATTTTCACTAAAAAAGGCAGATATTTTTTTCTCATTTTCGTAACACAAAAACAGTGACCCCGGTCATGCCGAACTATCGACATTCTGGACAGGCCTAAAAAAAACATTTTAAAACCATTTTCACCAAAAATTGCTGATTTCTATTTTGTCCCTAAAAACGATGACTCCGATCATGCCGAACTAGCGACATTTTGGACAGGCCTAAAAAAAATGCATTTTAGAACCATTTTCAAAAAAAAAGCTCAGAATTCTTTTTTTCATTTTTTGACACAAAAACAGTGACCCCGGTCATGCCGAACTATCGACATTCTGGACAGGCCTAAAAAAAACATTTTAAAACCATTTTCACCAAAAATTGCAGATTTCTATTTTGTCCCTAAAAACGATGACTCCGATCATGCCGAAAAAGCGACATTCTGGACAGGCCTAAAAAAAAATTTAAAAACCATTTTCACCAAAAATTGCTGATTTTTTTTTCTTCATTTTCGTGACACAAAAACAGTGACCTCGGTTATGCCGAACTAGCGACATTCTGGACAGGCCTAAAAAAAACATTTTAAAACCATTTTCACAAAAAATTGTAGATTTCTATTTTTGTCACCAAAAACGAATACTCCGATCATGCCGAACTAGCGACATTTTGGACAGGCCTAAAAAAAAAGCATTTTAGAACCATTTTCAAAAAAAAAGCTCCGAATTCTTTTTATCATTTTCGTGACACAAAAACAGTGACCCCGGTCATGCCGAACTATCGACATTCTGGACAGGCCTAAAAAAAACATTTTAAAACCATTTTCACAAAAAATTGCAGATTTCTATTTTGTCCCTAAAAACGATGACTCCGATCATGCCGAAAAAGCGACATTCTGGACAGGCCTAAAAAAAAAATTTAGAACCATTTTCACAAAAAATTGCAGATATTTTTTTTTCATTTTCGTGACACAAAAACAGTGACCCCGGTCATGCCGAACTATCGACATTCTGGACAGGCCTAAAAAAACATTTTAAAACCATTTTCACAAAAAATTGCAGATTTCTATTTTGTCCCTAAAAACGATGACTCCGATCATGCCGAAAAAGCGACATTCTGGACAGGCCTAAAAAAAAATTAAAAAACCATTTTCACCAAAAATTGCTGATATTTTTTTTCTTCATTTTCGTGACACAAAAACAGTGACCCCGGTTATGCCGAACTAGCGACATTCTGGACAGGCCTAAAAAAAAAGCATTTTAGAACCATTTTTTAAAAAAAAGCTCAGAATTCTTTTTTTCATTTTTTGACACAAAAACAGTGACCCCGGTCATGCCGAACTATCGACATTCTGGACAGGCCTAAAAAAAACATTTTAAAACCATTTTCACAAAAAATTGCAGATTTCTATTTTGTCCCTAAAAACGTTGACTCCGATCACGCCGAAAAAGCGACATTCTGGACAGGCCTAAAAAAAATTTTAACCACCATTTTCACCAAAAATGGCTGATTTTTTTTTCTTCATTTTTTGACACAAAAACAGTGACCCCGGTCATACCGAACTATCGACATTCTGGACAGGCCTAAAAAAAACATTTTAAAACCATTTTCACAAAAAATTGCAAATTTCTATTTTGTCCCTAAAAACGATGACTCCGATCATGCCGAAAAAGCGACATTCTGGACAGGTCTAAAAAAAATTTTAAAAACCATTTTCACCAAATATAGCTGATTTTTTTTTCTTCATTTTCGTGACACAAAAACAGTGACCCCACCCAGGTCATGCCGAACTAGCGACATTCTGGACAGGCCTAAAAAAAACATTTTAAAACCATTTTCACAAAAAAATTTTGATTTCTATTTTTGTCACCAAAAACGAATACTCCGATCATGCCGAACTAGCGACATTTTGGACAGGCCTAAAAAAAAAGCATTTTAGAACCATTTTCAAAAAAAAAAGCTCAGAATTCTTCTTTTCATTTTTTGACACAAAAACAGTGACCCCGGTCATGCCGAACTATCGACATTCTGGACAGGCCTAATAAAAACATTTTAAAACCATTTTCACAAAAAATTGCAGATTTCTAATTTGTCCCTATAAACGGTGACTCCGATCATGCCGAAAAAGCGACATTCTGGACAGGCCCCAAAAAAATTTTTAGAACCATTTTCACAAAAAATTGCAGATATTTTTTTTTCATTTTCGTGACACAAAAACAGTGACCCCGGTCATGCCGAACTATCGACATTCTGGACAGGCCTAAAAAAAACCTTTTAAAACCATTTTCACAAAAAATTGCAGATTTCTATTTTGTCCCTAAAAACGATGACTCCGATCATGCCGAAAAAGCGACATTCTGGACAGGCCTAAAAAAAAAATTTAGAACCATTTTCACAAAAAATTGCAGATATTTTTTTTTCATTTTCGTGACACAAAAACAGTGACCCCGGTCATGCCGAACTATCGACATTCTGGACAGGCCTAAAAAAACATTTTAAAACCATTTTCACAAAAAATTGCAGATTTCTATTTTGTCCCTAAAAACGATGACTCCGATCATGCCGAACTATCGACATTCTGGACAGGCCTAAAAAAAACATTTTAAAACCATTTTCACAAAAAATTGTAGATTTCTATTTTTGTCACCAAAAACGAATACTCCGATCATGCCGAACTAGCGACATTTTGGACAGGCCTAAAAAAAACATTTTAAAATCATTTTCACAAAAAATTGCAGATTTCTATTTTGTCCCTAAAAATGGTGACTCCGATCATGCCGAAAAAGCGACATTCTGGACAGGCCCAAAAAATTTTTTTAGAACCATTTTCACAAAAAATTGCAGATATTTTTTTTCATTTTTGTGACACAAAAACAGTGACCCCGGTCATGCCGAACTATCGACATTATGGACAGGCCTAAAAAAAACATTTTAAAACCATTTTCACAAAAAATTGCAGATTTCTATTTTGTCCCTAAAAACGATGACTCCGATCATGCCGAAAAAGCGACATTCTGGACAGGCCTAAAAAAAAACATTTTAAAACCATTTTCACAAAAAATTGCAGATTTCTATTTTGTCCCTAAAAACGATGACTCCGATCATGCCGAAAAGCGACATTCTGGACAGGCCTAAAAAAAAAATGTTGAACCATTTTCACAAAAAATTGCAGATATTTTTTTCTCATTTTCGTGACACAAAAACAGTGACCCCGGTCATGCCAAACTATCGACATTCTGGACAGGCCTAAAAAAAAAACATTTTAAAACCATTTTCACAAAAAATTGCAGATTTCCATTTTGTCCCTAAAAACGATGACTCCGATCATGCCGAAAAAGCGACATTCTGGACAGGTCTAAAAAAATGTTTTAAAACCATTTTCACCAAAAATTGCTGATTTTTTTTCTTCATTTTCGTGACACAAAAACAGTGACCCCGTTCATGCCGAACTAGCGACATTCTGGACAGGCCTAAAAAAAAAGCATTTTAGAACCATTTTCAAAAAAAAAGCTCAGAATGCTTTTTTTCATTTTTTGACGCAAAAACAGTGACCCCGGTCATGCCGAACTATCGACATTCTGGACAGGCCTAAAAAACACATTTTTTATACCATTTTCACCAAAAATTGCAGATTTCTATTTTGTCCCTAAAAACGATGACTCCGATCATGCCGAAAAAGCGACATTCTGGACAGGCCTAAAAAAAAATTTTAGAACCATTTTCACAAAAAATTGCAGATATTTTTTTTTCATTTTCGTGACACAAAAACAGTGACCCCTGTCATGCCGAACTATCGACATTCTGGACAGGCCTAAAAAACACATTTTAAAACCATTTTCACAAAAAATTGCAGATTTCTATTTTGTCCCTAAAAACGATGACTCCGATCATGCCGAAAAAGCGACATTCTGGACAGGCCTAAAAAAAATTTTTAGAACCATTTTCACAAAAAATTGCAGATATTTTTTTTTCATTTTCGTGACACAAAAACAGTGACACATTCTGAAAAGGCCTAAAAAAAAATTTAAAAACCATTTTCACCAAAAATTGCTGATTTTTTTTCTTCATTTTCGTGACACAAAAACAGTGACCCCAGTCATGCCGAACTAGCGACATTCTGGACAGGCCTAAAAAAAACATTTCAAAACCATTTTCACAAAAAATTGCAGATTTCTATTTTTGTCACCAAAAACGATGACTCCGATCATGCCGAACTAGCGACATTTTGGACAGGACTAAAAAAAAAGCATTTTAGAACAATTTTCAAAAAAAAAGCTCCGAATTCTTTTTTTCTTTTTTTGACACAAAAACAGTGACCCCGGTCATACCGAACTATCGACATTCTGGACAGGCCTAAAAAAAACATTTTAAAACCATTTTCACAAAAAATTGCAAATTTCTATTTTGTCCCTAAAAACGATGACTCCGATCATGCCGAAAAAGCGACATTCTGGACAGGTCTAAAAAAAATTTTTAAAACCATTTTCACCAAAAATAGCTGATTTTTTTTTCTTCATTTTCGTGACACAAAAACAGTGACCCCACCCCGGTCATGCCGAACTAGCGACATTCTGGACAGGCCTAAAAAAACCATTTTAAAACCATTTTCACAAAAAATTGCAGATTTCTATTTTGTCCCTAAAAACGGTGACTCCGATCATGCCGAAAAAGCGACATTCTGGACAGGCCCCCAAAAAAATTTTAGAACCATTTTCACAAAAAATTGCAGATATTTTTTTTTCATTTTCGTGACACAAAAACAGTGACCCCGGTCATGCCGAACTATCGACATTATGGACAGGCCTAAAAAAAACATTTTATAACCATTTTCACAAAAAATTGCAGATTTCCATTTAGTCCCTAAAAACGATGACTCCGATCATGCCGAAAAAGCGACATTCTGGACAGGTCTAAAAAAATGTTTTAAAACCATTTTCACCAAAAATTGCTGATTTTTTTTCTTCATTTTCGTGACACAAAATGCCGAACTAGCGACATTCTGGACAGGCCTAAAAAAAACATTTTAAAACCATTTTCACAAAAAATTGTAGATTTCTATTTTTGTCACCAAAAACGATGACTCCGATCATGCCGAACTAGCGACATTTTGGACAGGCCTAAAAAAAATGCATTTTAGAACCATTTTTTAAAAAAAAGCTCAGAATTCTTTTTTTCATTTTTTGACACAAAAACAGTGACCCCGGTCATACCGAACTATCGACATTCTGGACAGGCCTAAAAAACACATTTTAAAACCATTTTCACAAAAAATTGCAGATTTCTATTTTGTCCCTAAAAACGATGACTCCGATCATGCCGAAAAAGCGACATTCTGGACAGGCCTAAAAAAAAAATTTAGAACCATTTTCACAAAAAATTGCAGATATTTTTTTCTCATTTTCGTGACACAAAAACAGTGACCCCGGTCATGCCTAACTATCGACATTCTGGACAGGCCTAAAAAACATTTTAAAACCATTTTCACAAAAAATTGCAGATTTCTATTTTGTCCCTAAAAACGATGACTCCGATCATGCCGAAATAGCGACATTCTGGACAGGCCTAAAAAAAATTTGAAAAACCATTTTCACCAAAAATGGCTGATTTTTTTTTTTTCATTTTCGTGACACAAAAACAGTGACCCCGGTCATGCCGAACTAGCGACATTCTGGACAGGCCTAAAAAAAACATTTTAAAACCATTTTCACAAAAAATTTTAGATTTCTATTTTTGTCACCAAAAACGATGACTCCGATCATGCCGAACTAGCGACATTTTGGACAGGCCTAAAAAAAATGCATTTTAGAACCATTTTCAAAAAAAAAGCTCAGAATTCTTTTTTTCATTTTTTGACACAAAAACAGTGACCCCGGTCATACCGAACTATCGTCATTCTGGACAGGCCTAAAAAAAACATTTTAAAACCATTTTCACAAAAAATTGCAGATTTCTATTTTGTCCCTAAAAACAATGACTCCGATCATGCCGAAAAAGCGACATTCTGGACAGGCCTAAAAAAAAAATGTAGAACCATTTTCACAAAAAATTGCAGATAATTTTTTTCTCATTTTCGTGACACAAAAACAGTGACCCCGGTCATGCCGAACTATCGACATTCTGGACAGGCCTAAAAAAAACATTTTAAAACCATTTTCACAAAAAATTGTAGATTTCTATTTTTGTCACCAAAAACGATGACTCCGATCATGCCGAACTAGCGACATTCTGGACAGGCCTAAAAAAAAAGCATTTTAGAACCATTTTCAAAAAAAAAGCTCAGAATTATTTTTTTCATTTTTTGACACAAAAACAGTGACCCCGGTCATGCCGAACTATCGACATTCTTGACAGGCCTAAAAAAAACATTTTAAAACCATTTTCACAAAAAATTGCAGATTTCTATTTTGTCCCTAAAAACGATGACTCCGATCATGCCGAAAAAGCGACATTCTGGACAGGCCTAAAAAAAAAATTAAAAACCGTTTTCAAAAAAAAAGCTCAGAATTCTTTTTTTCATTTTTTGACACAAAATCAGTGACCCCGGTCATGCCGAACTATCGACATTATGGACAGGCCTAAAAAAAACATTTTATAACCATTTTCACAAAAAATTGCAGATTTCCATTTAGTCCCTAAAAACGATGACTCCGATCATGCCGAAAAAGCGACATTCTGGACAGGTCTAAAAAAATGTTTTAAAACCATTTTCACCAAAAATTGCTGATTTTTTTTCTTCATTTTCGTGACACAAAATGCCGAACTAGCGACATTCTGGACAGGCCTAAAAAAAACATTTTAAAACCATTTTCACAAAAAATTGTAGATTTCTATTTTTGTCACCAAAAACGATGACTCCGATCATGCCGAACTAGCGACATTTTGGACAGGCCTAAAAAAAATGCATTTTAGAACCATTTTTAAAAAAAAAGCTCAGAATTCTTTTTTTCATTTTTTGACACAAAAACAGTGACCCCGGTCATACCGAACTATCGACATTCTGGACAGGCCTAAAAAACACATTTTAAAACCATTTTCACAAAAAATTGCAGATTTCTATTTTGTCCCTAAAAACGATGACTCCGATCATGCCGAAAAAGCGACATTCTGGACAGGCCTAAAAAAAAAATTTAGAACCATTTTCACAAAAAATTGCAGATATTTTTTTCTCATTTTCGTGACACAAAAACAGTGACCCCGGTCATGCCGAACTATCGACATTCTGGACAGGCCTAAAAAACACATTTTAAAACCATTTTCACAAAAAATTGCAGATTTCTATTTTGTCCCTAAAAACGATGACTCCGATCATGCCGAAAAAGCGACATTCTGGACAGGCCTAAAAAAAAAATTTAGAACTATTTTCACAAAAAATTGCAGATATTTTTTTTTCATTTTCGTGACACAAAAACAGTGACCCCGGTCATGCCTAACTATCGACATTCTGGACAGGCCTAAAAAACATTTTAAAACCATTTTCACAAAAAATTGCAGATTTCTATTTTGTCCCTAAAAACGATGACTCCGATCATGCCGAAATAGCGACATTCTGGACAGGCCTAAAAAAAAATTGAAAAACCATTTTCACCAAAAATGGCTGATTTTTTTTTTTTCATTTTCGTGACACAAAAACAGTGACCCCGGTCATGCCGAACTAGCGACATTCTGGACAGGCCTAAAAAAAACATTTTAAAACCATTTTCACAAAAAATTGTAGATTTCTATTTTTGTCACCAAAAACGATGACTCCGATCATGCCGAACTAGCGACATTTTGGACAGGCCTAAAAAAAATGCATTTTAGAACCATTTTCAAAAAAAAAGCTCAGAATTATTTTTTTCATTTTTTGACACAAAAACAGTGACCCCGGTCATACCGAACTATCGACATTCTGGACAGGCCTAAAAAAAACATTTTAAAACCATTTTCACAAAAAATTGCAGATTTCTATTTTGTCCCTAAAAACGATGACTCCGATCATGCCGAAAAAGCGACATTCTGGACAGGCCTAAAAAAAAAATGTAGAACCATTTTCACAAAAAATTGCAGATAATTTTTTTCTCATTTTCGTGACACAAAAACAGTGACCCCGGTCATGCCGAACTATCGACATTCTGGACAGGCCTAAAAAAAACATTTTAAAACCATTTTCACAAAAAATTGTAGATTTCTATTTTTGTCACCAAAAACGATGACTCCGATCATGCCGAACTAGCGACATTCTGGACAGGCCTAAAAAAAAAGCATTTTAGAACCATTTTCAAAAAAAAAGCTCAGAATTATTTTTTTCATTTTTTGACACAAAAACAGTGACCCCGGTCATGCCGAACTATCGACATTCTTGACAGGCCTAAAAAAAACATTTTAAAACCATTTTCACAAAAAATTGCAGATTTCTATTTTGTCCCTAAAAACGATGACTCCGATCATGCCGAAAAAGCGACATTCTGGACAGGCCTAAAAAAAAAATTTAGAACCATTTTCACAAAAAATTGCAGATATTTTTTTCTCATTTTCGTGACACAAAAACAGTGACCCCGGTCATGCCGAACTATCGACATTCTGGACAGGCCTAAAAAAAACATTTTAAAACCATTTTCACCAAAAATTGCAGATTTCTATTTTGTCCCTAAAAACGATGACTCCGATCATGCCGAAAAAGCGACATTCTGGACAGGCCTAAAAAAAAATTAAAAAACCATTTTCACCAAAAATTGCTGATATTTTTTTTCTTCATTTTCGTGACACAAAAACAGTGACCCCGGTTATGCCGAACTAGCGACATTCTGGACAGGTCTAAAAAAAAATTTTAAAACCATTTTCACCAAATATAGCTGATTTTTTTTTCTTCATTTTCGTGACACAAAAACAGTGACCCCACCCCGGTCATGCCGAACTAGCGACATTCTGGACAGACATTTTAAAACCATTTTCACAAAAAATTTTAGATTTCTATTTTTGTCACCAAAAACGAATACTCCGATCATGCCGAAAAAGCGACATTCTGGACAGGCCCAAAAAAAATTTTTAGAACCATTTTCACAAAAAATTGCAGATATTTTTTTTTCATTTTCGTGACACAAAAACAGTGACCCCGGTCATGCCGAACTATCGACATTCTGGACAGGCCTAAAAAAATCCTTTTAAAACCATTTTCACAAAAAATTGCAGATTTCTATTTTGTCCCTAAAAACGATGACTCCGATCATGCCGAAAAAGCGACATTCTGGACAGGCCTAAAAAAAAATTAAAAAACCATTTTCACCAAAAATTGCTGATATTTTTTTTCTTCATTTTCGTGACACAAAAACAGTGACCCCGGTAATGCCGAACTAGCGACATTCTGGACAGGCCTAAAAAAAAAGCATTTTAGAACCATTTTTTAAAAAAAAGCTCAGAATTCTTTTTTTCATTTTTTGACACAAAAACAGTGACCCCGGTCATGCCGAACTATCGACATTCTGGACAGGCCTAAAAAAAACATTTTAAAACCATTTTCACAAAAAATTGCAGATTTCTATTTTGTCCCTAAAAACGTTGACTCCGATCACGCCGAAAAAGCGACATTCTGGACAGGCCTAAAAAAAAATGTAACCACCATTTTCACCAAAAATGGCTGATTTTTTTTTCTTCATTTTTTGACACAAAAACAGTGACCCCGGTCATACCGAACTATCGACATTCTGGACAGGCCTAAAAAAAACATTTTAAAACCATTTTCACAAAAAATTGCAAATTTCTATTTTGTCCCTAAAAACGATGACTCCGATCATGCCGAAAAAGCGACATTCTGGACAGGCCCAAAAAAAATTTTTAGAACCATTTTCACAAAAAATTGCAGATATTTTTTTTTCATTTTCGTGACACAAAAACAGTGACCCCGGTCATGCCGAACTATCGACATTCTGGACAGGCCTAAAAAAATCCTTTTAAAACCATTTTCACAAAAAATTGCAGATTTCTATTTTGTCCCTAAAAACGATGACTCCGATCATGCCGAAAAAGCGACATTCTGGACAGGCCTAAAAAAAAATTAAAAAACCATTTTCACCAAAAATTGCTGATATTTTTTTTCTTCATTTTCGTGACACAAAAACAGTGACCCCGGTAATGCCGAACTAGCGACATTCTGGACAGGCCTAAAAAAAAAGCATTTTAGAACCATTTTTTAAAAAAAAGCTCAGAATTCTTTTTTTCATTTTTTGACACAAAAACAGTGACCCCGGTCATGCCGAACTATCGACATTCTGGACAGGCCTAAAAAAAACATTTTAAAACCATTTTCACAAAAAATTGCAGATTTCTATTTTGTCCCTAAAAACGTTGACTCCGATCACGCCGAAAAAGCGACATTCTGGACAGGCCTAAAAAAAAATGTAACCACCATTTTCACCAAAAATGGCTGATTTTTTTTTCTTCATTTTTTGACACAAAAACAGTGACCCCGGTCATACCGAACTATCGACATTCTGGACAGGCCTAAAAAAAACATTTTAAAACCATTTTCACAAAAAATTGCAAATTTCTATTTTGTCCCTAAAAACGATGACTCCGATCATGCCGAAAAAGCGACATTCTGGACAGGTCTAAAAAAAATTTTAAAAACCATTTTCAACAAATATAGCTGATTTTTTTTTCTTCATTTTCGTGACACAAAAACAGTGACCCCACCCCGGTCATGCCGAACTAGCGACATTCTGGACAGGCCTAAAAAAAAATTAAAAAACCATTTTCACCAAAAATTGCTGATATTTTTTTTCTTCATTTTCGTGACACAAAAACAGTGACCCCGGTTATGCCGAACTAGCGACATTCTGGACAGGCCTAAAAAAAAAGCATTTTAGAACCATTTTTTTAAAAAAAGCTCAGAATTCTTTTTTTCATTTTTTGACACAAAAACAGTGACCCCGGTCATGCCGAACTATCGACATTCTGGACAGGCCTAAAAAAAACATTTTAAAACCATTTTCACAAAAAATTGCAGATTTCTATTTTGTCCCTAAAAACGTTGACTCCGATCACGCCGAAAAAGCGACATTCTGGACAGGCCTAAAAAAAAATTTAACCACCATTTTCACCAAAAATGGCTGATTTTTTTTTCTTCATTTTTTGACACAAAAACAGTGACCCCGGTCATACCGAACTATCGACATTCTGGACAGGCCTAAAAAAAACATTTTAAAACCATTTTCACAAAAAATTGCAAATTTCTATTTTGTCCCTAAAAACGATGACTCCGATCATGCCGAAAAAGCGACATTCTGGACAGGTCTAAAAAAATTTTAAAAACCATTTTCACCAAATATAGCTGATTTTTTTTTCTTCATTTTCGTGACACAAAAACAGTGACCCCACCCCGGTCATGCCGAACTAGCGACATTCTGGACAGGCCTAAAAAAAACATTTTAAAACCATTTTCACAAAAAATTTTAGATTTCTATTTTTGTCACCAAAAACGAATACTCCGATCATGCCGAACTAGCGACATTTTGGACAGGCCTAAAAAAAAAGCATTTTAGAACCATTTTCAACAAAAAAAAGCTCAGAATTCTTCTTTTCATTTTTTGACACAAAAACAGTGACCCCGGTCATGCCGAACTATCGACATTCTGGACAGGCCTAAAAAAAACATTTTAAAACCATTTTCACAAAAAATTGCAGATTTCTAATTTGTCCCTATAAACGGTGACTCCGATCATGCCGAAAAAGCGACATTCTGGACAGGCCCAAAAAAAATTTTTAGAACCATTTTCACAAAAAATTGCAGATATTTTTTTTTCATTTTCGTGACACAAAAACAGTGACCCCGGTCATGCCGAACTATCGACATTATGGACAGGCCTAAAAAAAACATTTTAAAACCATTTTCACAAAAAATTGCAGATTTCTATTTTGTCCCTAAAAACGATGACTCCGATCATGCCGAAAAAGCGACATTCTGGACAGGCCTAAAAAAAAACATTTTAAAACCATTTTCACAAAAAATTGCAGATTTCTATTTTGTCCCTAAAAACGATGACTCCGATCATGCCGAAAAAGCGACATTCTGGACAGGCCTAAAAAAAATTTTTTGAACCATTTTCACAAAAAATTGCAGATATTTTTTTCTCATTTTCGTGACACAAAAACAGTGACCCCGGTCATGCCGAACTATCGACATTCTGGACAGGCCTAAAAAAAACATTTTAAAACCATTTTCACAAAAAATTGTAGATTTCTATTTTTGTCACCAAAAACGAATACTCCGATCATGCCGAACTATCGACATTCTGGACAGGCCTAAAAAAAACATTTTAAAACCATTTTCACAAAAAATTGCAGATTTCTATTTTGTCCCTAAAAATGGTGACTCCGATCATGCCGAAAAAGCGACATTCTGGACAGGCCCCAAAAAAAATTTTAGAACCATTTTCACAAAAAATTGCAGATATTTTTTTTTCATATTCGTGACACAAAAACAGTGACCCCGGTCATGCCGAACTATCGACATTATGGACAGGCCTAAAAAAAACATTTTAAAACCATTTTCACAAAAAATTGCAGATTTCTATTTTGTCCCTAAAAACGATGACTCCGATCATGCCGAAAAAGCGACATTCTGGACAGGCCTAAAAAAAAACATTTTAAAACCATTTTCACAAAAAATTGCAGATTTCTATTTTGTCCCTAAAAACGATGACTCCGATCATGCCGAAAAGCGACATTCTGGACAGGCCTAAAAAAAAAATGTTGAAGCATTTTCACAAAAAATTGCAGATATTTTTTTCTCATTTTCGTGACACAAAAACAGTGACCCCGGTCATGCCGAACTATCGACATTCTGGACAGGCCTAAAAAACACATTTTAAAACCATTTTCACAAAAAATTGCAGATTTCTATTTTGTCCCTAAAAACGATGACTCCGATCATGCCGAAAAAGCGACATTCTGGACAGGCCTAAAAAAAATTTTTAGAACCATTTTCACCAAAAATTGCAGATATTTTTTTTTCATTTTCGTGACACAAAAACAGTGACCCCTGTCATGCCGAACTATCGACATTCTGGACAGGCCTAAAAAAACATTTTAAAACCATTTTCACAAAAAATTGAAGATTTCTATATTGTCCCTAAAAACGATGACTCCGATCATGCCGAAAAAGCGACATTCTGGACAGGCCTAAACCTTTTTTTTTAAACCATTTTCACAAAAAATTGCAGATATTTTTTTTTCATTTTCGTGACACAAAAACAGTGACCCTGGTCATGCCGAACTAGCGACATTCTGGACAGGCCTAAAAAAACATGTTAAAACCATTTTCACAAAAAATTGCAGATTTCTATTTTGTCCCTAAAAACGATGACTCCGATCATGCCGAAAAAGCGACATTCTGGACAGGCCTAAAAAAAACATTTAAAAACCATTTTCACCAAAAATTGCAGATATTTTTTTTTCATTTTCGTGACACAAAAACAGTGACCCTGGTCATGCCGAACTATCGACATACTGGACAGGCCTAAAAAAAACATTTTAAAACCATTTTCACAAAAAATTGTAGATTTCTATTTTTGTCACCAAAAATGATGACTCCGATCATGCCGAAGTAGCGACATTTTGGACAGGCCTAAAAAAAAGCATTTTAGAACCATTTTCAAAAAAAAAGCTCAGAATGCTTTTTTTCATTTTTTGACACAAAAACAGTGACCCCGGTCATGCCGAACTATCGACATTTTGGACAGGCCTAAAAAACACATTTTAAAACCATTTTCACAAAAAATTGCAGATTTCTATTTTGTCCCTAAAAACGATGACTCCGATCATGCCGAGAAAGCGACATTCTTGACAGGCCTAAAAAAAAATTTTAGAACCATTTTCACCAAAAATTGCAGATATTTTTTTTTCATTTTCGTGACACAAAAACAGTGACCCCGGTCATGCCGAACTATCGACATTCTGGACAGGCCTAAAAAACACATTTTAAAACCATTTTCACAAAAAATTGCAGATTTCTATTTTGTCCCTAAAAACGATGACTCCGATCATGCCGAAAAAGCGACATTCTGGACAGGCCTAAAAAAAATTTTTAGAACCATTTTCACCAAAAATTGCAGATATTTTTTTTTCATTTTCGTGACACAAAAACAGTGACCCCTGTCATGCCGAACTATCGACATTCTGGACAGGCCTAAAAAAACATTTTAAAACCATTTTCACAAAAAATTGAAGATTTCTATATTGTCCCTAAAAACGATGACTCCGATCATGCCGAAAAAGCGACATTCTGGACAGGCCTAAACCTTTTTTTTTAAACCATTTTCACAAAAAATTGCAGATATTTTTTTTTCATTTTCGTGACACAAAAACAGTGACCCTGGTCATGCCGAACTAGCGACATTCTGGACAGGCCTAAAAAAACATGTTAAAACCATTTTCACAAAAAATTGCAGATTTCTATTTTGTCCCTAAAAACGATGACTCCGATCATGCCGAAAAAGCGACATTCTGGACAGGCCTAAAAAAAACATTTAAAAACCATTTTCACCAAAAATTGCAGATATTTTTTTTTCATTTTCGTGACACAAAAACAGTGACCCTGGTCATGCCGAACTATCGACATACTGGACAGGCCTAAAAAAAACATTTTAAAACCATTTTCACAAAAAATTGTAGATTTCTATTTTTGTCACCAAAAACGATGACTCCGATCATGCCGAAGTAGCGACATTTTGGACAGGCCTAAAAAAAAGCATTTTAGAACCATTTTCAAAAAAAAAGCTCAGAATGCTTTTTTTCATTTTTTGACACAAAAACAGTGACCCCGGTCATGCCGAACTATTGACATTTTGGACAGGCCTAAAAAACACATTTTAAAACCATTTTCACAAAAAATTGCAGATTTCTATTTTGTCCCTAAAAACGATGACTCCGATCATGCCGAGAAAGCGACATTCTTGACAGGCCTAAAAAAAAATTTTAGAACCATTTTCACCAAAAATTGCAGATATTTTTTTTTCATTTTCGTGACACAAAAACAGTGACCCCGGTTATGCCGAACTATCGACATTCTGGACAGGCCTAAAAAAAACATTTTAAAACCATTTTCACAAAAAATTGTAGATTTCTATTTTTTTCACCAAAAACGATGACTCCGATCATGCCGAACTAGCGACATTTTGGACAGGCCTAAAAAAACACATTTTAGAACCATTTTCAAAAAAAAGCTCAGAATTTTTTTTTTCATTTTTTGACACAAAAACAGTGACCCCGGTCATGCCGAACTATCGACATTCTGGACAGGCCTAAAAAAACATTTTAAAACCATTTTCACAAAAAATTGCAGATTTCTATTTTGTCCCTAAAAACGATGACTCCGATCATGCCGAAAAAGCGACATTCTGGACAGGCCTAAAAAAAACATTTAAAAACCATTTTCACAAAAAATTGCAGATATTTTTTTTTCATTTTCGTGACACAAAAACAGTGACCCCGGTCATGCCGAACTATCGACATTCTGGACAGGCCTAAAAAAACATGTTAAAACCATTTTCACAAAAAATTTTAGATTTCTATTTTTGTCACCAAAAACGATGACTCCGATCATGCCGAAGTAGCGACATTTTGGACAGGCCTAAAAAAAAGCATTTTAGAACCATTTTCAAAAAAAAAGCTCAGAATGCTTTTTTTGATTTTTTGACACAAAAACAGTGACCCCGGTCATGCCGAACTATCGACATTCTGGACAGGCCTAAAAAACACATTTTAAAACCATTTTCACAAAAAATTGCAGATTTCTATTTTGTCCCTAAAAACGATGACTCCGATCATGCCGAAAAAGCGACATTCTGGACAGGCCTAAAAAAATTTTTTTTAACCATTTTCACGAAAAATTGCAGATATTTTTTTCTCATTTTCGTGACACAAAAACAGTGACCCCGGTATGCCGAACTATCGACATTCTGGACAGGCCTAAAAAACACATTTTAAAACCATTTTCACAAAAAATTGCAGATTTCTATTTTGTCCCTAAAAACGATGACTCCGATCATGCCGAAAAAGCGACATTCTGGACAGGCCTAAAAAAAAATTTTAGAACCATTTTCACAAAAAATTGCAGATATTTTTTTTTCATTTTCGTGACACAAAAACAGTGACCCCGGTCCTGCCGAACTATCGACATTCTGGACAGGCCTAAAAAAACATTTTAAAACCATTTTCACAAAAAATTGCAGATTTCTATTTTGTCCCTAAAAACGATGACTCCGATCATGCCGAAAAAGCGACATTCTGGACAGGCCTAAAAAAAAATTTAAAAACCATTTTCACCAAAAATTGCTGATTTTTTTTTCTTCATTTTCGTGACACAAAAACAGTGACCCCGGTTATGCCGAACTAGCGACATTCTGGACAGGCCTAAAAAAAAAAGCATTTTAGAACCATTTTCAAAAAAAAAGCTCAGAATTCTTTTTTTCTTTTTTTGACACAAAAACAGTGACCCCGGTCATGCAGAACTATCGACATACTGGACAGGCCTAAAAAAAACATTTTAAAACCATTTTCACAAAAAATTGCAGATTTCTATTTTGTCCCTAAAAACGTTTACTCCGATCATGCCGAAAAAGCGACATTCTGGACAGGCCTAAAAAAAATTTTTGGAACCATTTTCACAAAAAATTGCAGATATTTTTTTTTCATTTTCGTGACACAAAAACAGTGACCCCGGTCATGCCGAACTATCGACATTCTGGACAGGCCTAAAAAAACATTTTAAAACCATTTTCACAAAAAATTGCAGATTTCTATTTTGTCCCTAAAAACGATGACTCCGATCATGCCGAAAAAGCGACATTCTGGACAGGCCTAAAAAAAAATTTAAAAACCATTTTCACCAAAAATGGCTGATTTTTTTTTCTTCATTTTCGTGACACAAAAACAGTGACCCCGGTCATGCCGAACTAGCGACATTCTGGACAGGCCTAAAAAAAAACATTTTAAAACCATTTTCACAAAAAATTGTAGATTTCTATTTTTGTCACCAAAAACGATGGCTCCGATCATGCCGAACTAGCGACATTTTGGACAGGCCTAAAAAAAAAGCATTTTAGAACCATTTTCAAAAAAAAAGCTCAGAATTCTTTTTTTCATTTTTTGACACAAAAACAGTGACCCCGGTCATGCCGAACTATCGACATTCTGGACAGGCCTAAAAAAAACATTTTAAAACCATTTTCACAAAAAATTGCAGATTTCTATTTTGTCCCTAAAAACGATGACTCCGATCATGCCGAAAAAGCGACATTCGTGGACAGGTCTAAAAAAATGTTTTAAAACCATTTTCACCAAAAATTGCTGATTTTTTTTTCTTCATTTTCGTGACACAAAAACAGTGACCCCGGTCATGCCGAACTATCGACATTCTGGACAGGCCTAAAAAAAACATTTTAAAACCATTTTCACAAAAAATTGTAGATTTCTATTTTTGTCACCAAAAACGATGACTCCGATCATGCCGAAAAAGCGACATTCTGGACAGGCCTAAAAAAAAATTTTAGAACCATTTTCACAAAAAATTGCAGATATTTTTTTTTCATTTTCGTGACACAAAAACAGTGACCCCGGTCATGCCGAACTATCGACATTCTGGACAGGCCTAAAAAAACATTTTAAAACCATTTTCACCAAAAATTGCAGATTTCTATTTTGTCCCTAAAAACGATGACTCCGATCATGCCGAAAAAGCGACATTCTGGACAGGCCTAAAAAAAAAATTAAAAACCATTTTCACCAAAAATTGCTGATTTTTTTTTCTTCATTTTCGTGACACAAAAACAGTGACCCCGGTTATGCCGAACTAGCGACATTCTGGACAGGCCTAAAAAAAAGCATTTTAGAACCATTTTCAAAAAAAAAGCTCAGAATTCTTTTTTTCATTTTTTGACACAAAAACAGTGACCCCGGTCATGCAGAACTATCGACATACTGGACAGGCCTAAAAAAACATTTTAAAACCATTTTCACCAAAAATTGCAGATTTCTATTTTGTCCCTAAAAACGATGACTCCGATCATGCCGAAAAAGCGACATTCTGGACAGGCCTAAAAAAAATTTTAAAAACCATTTTCACCAAAAATTGCTGATTTTTTTTTCTTCATTTTCGTGACACAAAAACAGTGACCCCGGTTATGCCGAACTAGCGACATTCTGGACAGGCCTAAAAAAAAAGCATTTTAGAACCATTTTCAAAAAAAAAGCTCAGAATTCTTTTTTTCATTTTTTGACACAAAAACAGTGACCCCGGTCATGCCGAACTATCGACATTCTGGACAGGCCTAAAAAAAACATTTTAAAACCATTTTCACAAAAAATTGCAGATTTCTATTTTGTCCCTAAAAACGGTGACTCCGATCATGCCGAAAAAGCGACATTCTGGACAGGCCTAAAAAAAACATTTTAAAACCATTTTCACAAAAAAATTGTAGATTTCTATTTTTGTCACCAAAAACGATGACTCCGATCATGCCGAACTAGCGACATTTTGGACAGGCCTAAAAAAAAAGCATTTTAGAACCATATTCAAAAAAAAAGCTCAGAATTCTTTTTTTCATTTTTTGACACAAAAACAGTGACCCCGGTCATGCCGAACTATCGACATTCTGGACAGGCCTAAAAAAAACATTTTAAAACCATTTTCACAAAAAATTGCAGATTTCTATTTTGTCCCTAAAAACGGTGACTCCGATCATGCCGAAAAAGCGACATTCTGGACAGGCCTAAAAAAAAATTTTAGAACCATTTTCACAAGAAATTGCAGATCTTTTTTTTCATTTTTGTGACACAAAAACAGTGACCCCGGTCATGCCGAACTATCGACATTCTGGACAGGCCTAAAAAAAACATTTTAAAACCATTTTCACAAAAAATTGCAGATTTCTATTTTGTCCCTAAAAACGGTGACTCCGATCATGCCGAAAAAGCGACATTCTGGACAGGCCTAAAAAAAACATTTTAAAACCATTTTCACAAAAAAATTGTAGATTTCTATTTTTGTCACCAAAAACGATGACTCCGATCATGCCGAACTAGCGACATTTTGGACAGGCCTAAAAAAAAAAGCATTTTAGAACCATATTAAAAAAAAAAGCTCAGAATTCTTTTTTTCATTTTTTGACACAAAAACAGTGACCCCGGTCATGCCGAACTATCGACATTCTGGACAGGCCTAAAAAAAAAATTTTAGAACCATTTTCACAAGAAATTGCAGATATTTTTTTTTCATTTTCGTGACACAAAAACAGTGACCCCGGTCATGCCGAACTATCGACATTCTGGACAGGCCTAAAAAAAACATTTTAAAACCATTTTCACAAAAAATTGCAGATTTCTATTTTGTCCCTAAAAACGGTGACTCCGATCATGCCGAAAAAGCGACATTCTGGACAGGCCTAAAAAAAACATTTTAAAACCATTTTCACAAAAAAATTGTAGATTTCTATTTTTGTCACCAAAAACGATGACTCCGATCATGCCGAACTAGCGACATTTTGGACAGGCCTAAAAAAAAAGCATTTTAGAACCATATTCAAAAAAAAAGCTCAGAATTCTTTTTTTCATTTTTTGACACAAAAACAGTGACCCCGGTCATGCCGAACTAGCGATATTCTGGACAGGCCTAAAAAAAACATTTTAAAACCATTTTCACAAAAAATTGCAGATTTCTATTTTGTCCCTAAAAACGGTGACTCCGATCATGCCGAAAAAGCGACATTCTGGACAGGCCTAAAAAAAAATTTTAGAACCATTTTCACAAGAAATTGCAGATATTTTTTTTTCATTTTCGTGACACAAAAACAGTGACCCCGGTCATGCTGAACTATCGACATTCTGGACAGGCCTAAAAAAAACATTTTAAAACCATTTTCACCAAAAATTGTAGATTTCTATTTTTGTCACCAAAAACGATGACTCCGATCATGCCGAACTAGCGACATTTTGGACAGGCCTAAAAAAAAAGCATTTTAGAACCATTTTCAAAAAAAAAGCTCAGAATTCTTTTTTTCATTTTTTGACACAAAAACAGTGACCCCGGTCATGCCGAACTATCGACATTCTGGACAGGCCTAAAAAAAACATTTTAAAACCATTTTCACAAAAAATTGCAGATTTCTATTTTGTCCCTAAAAACGATGACTCCGATCATGCCGAAAAAGCGACATTCTGGACAGGTCTAAAAAAAAGTTTTAAAACCATTTTCACCAAAAATTGCTGATTTTTTTTTCTTCATTTTCGTGACACAAAAACAGTGACCCCGGTCATGCCGAACTAGCGACATTCTGGACAGGCCTAAAAAAAAATTTAAAAACCATTTTCACAAAAAATTGCAGATTTCTATTTTGTCCCTAAAAACGATGACTCCGATCATGCCGAAAAAGCGACATTCTGGACAGGCCTAAATTTTTTTTTTTTAACCATTTTCACGAAAAATTGCAGATATTTTTTTCTCATTTTCGTGACACAAAAACAGTGACCCCGGTCATGCCGAACTATCGACATTCTGGACAGGCCTAAAAAACACATTTTAAAACCATTTTCACAAAAAATTGCAGATTTCTATTTTGTCCCTAAAAACGATGACTCCGATCATGCCGAAAAAGCGACATTCTGGACAGGCCTAAAAAAAAGGCATTTTAGAACCATTTTCAAAAAAAAAGCTCAGAATTCTTTTTTTCATTTTTTGACAAAATAACAGTGACCCCGGTCATGCCGAACTATCGACATTCTGGACAGGCCTAAAAAAAACATTTTAAAACCATTTTCACAAAAAATTGCAGATTTCTATTTTGTCCCTAAAAACGATGACTCCGATCATGCCGAAAAAGCGACATTCTGGACAGGTCTAAAAAAATGTTTTAATTAAAACCATTTTCACCAAAAATTGCTGATTTTTTTTTCTTCATTTTCGTGACACAAAAACAGTGACCCCGGTCATGCCGAACTATCGACATTCTGGACAGGCCTAAAAAAAACATTTTAAAACCATTTTCACAAAAAATTGTAGATTTCTATTTTTGTCACCAAAAACGATGACTCCGATCATGCCGAACTAGCGACATTTTGGACAGGCCTAAAAAAAAAGCATTTTAGAACCATTTTCAAAAAAAAATCTCAGAATTCTTTTTTTCATTTTTTGACACAAAAACAGTGACCCCGGTCATGCCGAACTATCGACATTCTGGACAGGCCTAAAAAAAACATTTTAAAACCATTTTCACAAAAAATTGCAGATTTCTATTTTGTCCCTAAAAACGATGACTCCGATCATGCCGAAAAAGCGACATTCTGGACAGGTCTAAAAAAATGTTTTAAAACCATTTTCACCAAAAATTGCTGATTTTTTTTTCTTCATTTTCGTGACACAAAAACAGTGACCCCGGTCATGCCGAACTAGCGACATTCTGGACAGGCCTAAAAAAAACATTTTAAAACTATTTTCACAAAAAATTGTAGATTTCTATTTTTGTCACCAAAAACGATGACTCCGATCATGCCGAACTAGCGACATTTTGGACAGGCCTAAAAAAAAAGCATTTTAGAACCATTTTCAAAAAAAAAGCTCAGAATGCTTTTTTTCATTTTTTGACACAAAAACAGTGACCCGGTCATGCCGAACTATCGACATTCTGGACAGGCCTAAAAAACAAATTTTAAAACCCTTTTCACAAAAAATTGCAGATTTCTATTTTGTCCCTAAAAACGGTGACTCCGATCATGCCGAAAAAGCGACATTCTTGACAGGCCTAAAAAAATTTTTTAGAACCATTTTCACAAAAAATTGCAGATATTTTTTTTTTCATTTTCGTGACACAAAAACAGTGACCCCGGTCATGCCGAACTATCGACATTCTGGACAGGCCTAAAAAAACATTTTAAAACCATTTTCACAAAAAATTGCAGATATCTATTTTGTCCCTAAAAATGATGACTCCGATCATGCCGAAAAAGCGACATTCTGGACAGGCCTAAAAAAAAATTTTAGAACCATTTTCACAAAAAATTGCAGATATTTTTTTTTCATTTTCGTGACACAAAAACAGTGACCCCGGTCCTGCCGAACTATCGACATTCTGGACAGGCCTAAAAAAACATTTTAAAACCATTTTCACAAAAATTGCAGATTTCTATTTTGTCCCTAAAAACGATGACTCCGATCATGCCGAAAAAGCGACATTCTGGACAGGCCTAAAAAAAATTTGAAAAACCATTTTCACCAAAAATTGCTGATTTTTTTTCCTTCATTTTCGTGACACAAAAACAGTGACCCCGGTTATGCCGAACTAGCGACATTCTGGACAGGCCTAAAAAAAAAAGCATTTTAGAACCATTTTCAAAAAAAAAGCTCAGAATTCTTTTTTTCATTTTTTGACACAAAAACAGTGACCCCGGTCATGCAGAACTATCGACATACTGGACAGGCCTAAAAAAAACATTTTAAAACCATTTTCACAAAAAATTGCAGATTTCTATTTTGTCCCTAAAAACGTTGACTCCGATCATGCCGAAAAAGCGACATTCTGGACAGGCCTAAAAAAAAATTTTGGAACCATTTTCACAAAAAATTGCAGATATTTTTTTTTCATTTTCGTGACACAAAAACAGTGACCCCGGTCATGCCGAACTATCGACATTCTGGACAGGCCTAAAAAAACATTTTAAAACCATTTTCACAAAAAATTGCAGATTTCTATTTTGTCCCTAAAAACGATGACTCCGATCATGCCGAAAAAGCGACATTCTGGACAGGCCTAAAAAAAAATTTAAAAACCATTTTCACCAAAAATGGCTGATTTTTTTTTCTTCATTTTCGTGACACAAAAACAGTGACCCCGGTCATGCCGAACTAGCGACATTCTGGACAGGCCTAAAAAAAACATTTTAAAACCATTTTCACAAAAAATTGTAGATTTCTATTTTTGTCACCAAAAACGATGGCTCCGATCATGCCGAACTAGCGACATTTTGGACAGGCCTAAAAAAAAAGCATTTTAGAACCATTTTCAAAAAAAAAGCTCAGAATTCTTTTTTTCATTTTTTGACACAAAAACAGTGACCCCGGTCATGCCGAACTATCGACATTCTGGACAGGCCTAAAAAAAACATTTTAAAACCATTTTCACAAAAAATTGCAGATTTCTATTTTGTCCCTAAAAACGATGACTCCGATCATGCCGAAAAAGCGACATTCTGGACAGGTCTAAAAAAATGTTTTAAAACCATTTTCACCAAAAATTGCTGATTTTTTTTTCTTCATTTTCGTGACACAAAAACAGTGACCCCGGTCATGCCGAACTAGCGACATTCTGGACAGGCCTAAAAAAAAACATTTTAAAACCATTTTCACAAAAAATTGTAGATTTCTATTTTTGTCACCAAAAACGATGACTCCGATCATGCCGAACTAGCGACATTTTGGACAGGCCTAAAAAAAAAGCATTTTAGAACCATTTTCAAAAAAAAAGCTCAGAATGCTTTTTTTCATTTTTTGACACAAAAACAGTGACCCCGGTCATGCCGAACTATCGACATTCTGGACAGGCCTAAAAAAAACATTTTAAAACCATTTTCACAAAAAATTGCAGATTTCTATTTTGTCCCTAAAAACGATGACTCCGATCATGCCGAAAAAGCGACATTCTGGACAGGTCTAAAAAAATGTTTTAAAACCATTTTCACCAAAAATTGCTGATTTTTTTTTCTTCATTTTCGTGACACAAAAACAGTGACCCCGGTCATGCCGAACTAGCGACATTCTGGACAGGCCTAAAAAAAACATTTTAAAACTATTTTCACAAAAAATTGTAGATTTCTATTTTTGTCACCAAAAACGATGACTCCGATCATGCCGAACTAGCGACATTTTGGACAGGCCTAAAAAAAAAGCATTTTAGAACCATTTTCAAAAAAAAAGCTCAGAATTCTTTTTTTCATTTTTTGACACAAAAACAGTGACCCCGGTCATGCCGAACTATCGACATTCTGGACAGGCCTAAAAAAAACATTTTAAAACCATTTTCACAAAAAATTGCAGATTTCTATTTTGTCCCTAAAAACGATGACTCCGATCATGCCGAAAAAGCGACATTCTGGACAGGTCTAAAAAAATGTTTTAAAACCATTTTCACCAAAAATTGCTGATTTTTTTTTCTTCATTTTCGTGACACAAAAACAGTGACCCCGGTCATGCCGAACTAGCGACATTCTGGACAGGCCTAAAAAAAAACATTTTAAAACCATTTTCACAAAAAATTGTAGATTTCTATTTTTGTCACCAAAAACGATGACTCCGATCATGCCGAACTAGCGACATTTTGGACAGGCCTAAAAAAAAAGCATTTTAGAACCATTTTCAAAAAAAAAGCTCAGAATGCTTTTTTTCATTTTTTGACACAAAAACAGTGACCCCGGTCATGCCGAACTATCGACATTCTGGACAGGCCTAAAAAACACATTTTAAAACCATTTTCACAAAAAATTGCAGATTTCTATTTTGTCACCAAAAACGATGGCTCCGATCATGCCGAACTAGCGACATTTTGGACAGGCCTAAAAAAAAAGCATTTTAGAACCATTTTCAAAAAAAAGCTCAGAATTCTTTTTTTCATTTTTTGACACAAAAACAGTGACCCCGGTCATGCCGAACTATCGACATTCTGGACAGGCCTAAAAAAAACATTTTAAAACCATTTTCACAAAAAATTGCAGATTTCTATTTTGTCCCTAAAAACGATGACTCCGATCATGCCGAAAAAGCGACATTCTTGACAGGCCTAAAAAAAAAATTTAGAACCATTTTCACAAAAAATTGCAGATATTTTTTTTTCATTTTCGTGACACAAAAACAGTGACCCCGGTCATGCCGAACTATCGACATTCTGGACAGGCCTAAAAAAAACATTTTAAAACCATTTTCACAAAAAATTGTAGATTTCTATTTTTGTCACCAAAAACGATGACTCCGATCATGCCGAACTAGCGACATTTTGGACAGGCCTAAAAAAAAAGCATTTTAGAACCATTTTCAAAAAAAAAGCTCAGAATTCTTTTTTTCATTTTTTGACACAAAAACAGTGACCCCGGTCATGCCGAACTATCGACATTCTGGACAGGCCTAAAAAAAACATTTTAAAACCATTTTCACAAAAAATTGCAGATTTCTATTTTGTCCCTAAAAACGATGACTCCGATCATGCCGAAAAAGCGACATTCTGGACAGGTCTAAAAAAATGTTTTAAAACCATTTTCACCAAAAATTGCTGATTTTTTTTTCTTCATTTTCGTGACACAAAAACAGTGACCCCGGTCATGCCGAACTAGCGACATTCTGGACAGGCCTAAAAAAAACATTTTAAAACCATTTTCACAAAAAATTGTAGATTTCTATTTTTGTCACCAAAAACGATGACTCCGATCATGCCGAACTAGCGACATTTTGGACAAGCCTAAAAAAAAAGCATTTTAGAACCATTTTCAAAAAAAAAGCTCAGAATGCTTTTTTTCATTTTTTGACACAAAAACAGTGACCCGGTCATGCCGAACTATCGACATTCTGGACAGGCCTAAAAAACAAATTTTAAAACCCTTTTCACAAAAAATTGCAGATTTCTATTTTGTCCCTAAAAAACGGTGACTCCGATCATGCCGAAAAAGCGACATTCTGGACAGGCCTAAAAAAAAATTTTAGAACCATTTTCACAAAAAATTGCAGATATTTTTTTTTCATTTTCGTGACACAAAAACAGTGACCCCGGTCCTGCCGAACTATCGACATTCTGGACAGGCCTAAAAAAACATTTTAAAACCATTTTCACAAAAAATTGCAGATTTCTATTTTGTCCCTAAAAACGATGACTCCAATCATGCCGAAAAAGCGACATTCTGGACAGGCCTAAAAAAAATTTGAAAAACCATTTTCACCAAAAATTGCTGATTTCTATTTTGTCCCTAAAAACGTTGACTCCGATCATGCCGAAAAAGCGACATTCTGGACAGGCCTAAAAAAAATTTTTGGAACCATTTTCACAAAAAATTGCAGATATTTTTTTTTCATTTTCGTGACACAAAAACAGTGACCCCGGTCATGCCGAACTATCGACATTCTGGACAGGCCTAAAAAAACATTTTAAAACCATTTTCACAAAAAATTGCAGATTTCTATTTTGTCCCTAAAAACGATGACTCCGATCATGCCGAAAAAGCGACATTCTGGACAGGCCTAAAAAAAATTTTAAAAACCATTTTCACCAAAAATGGCTGATTTTTTTTTCTTCATTTTCGTGACACAAAAACAGTGACCCCGGTCATGCCGAACTAGCGACATTCTGGACAGGCCTAAAAAAAACATTTTAAAACCATTTTCACAAAAAATTGTAGATTTCTATTTTTGTCACCAAAAACGATGGCTCCGATCATGCCGAACTAGCGACATTTTGGACAGGCCTAAAAAAAAAGCATTTTAGAACCATTTTCAAAAAAAAAGCTCAGAATTCTTTTTTTCATTTTTTGACACAAAAACAGTGACCCCGGTCATGCCGAACTATCGACATTCTGGACAGGCCTAAAAAAAACATTTTAAAACCATTTTCACAAAAAATTGCAGATTTCTATTTTGTCCCTAAAAACGATGACTCCGATCATGCCGAAAAAGCGACATTCTGGACAGGTCTAAAAAAATGTTTTAAAACCATTTTCACCAAAAATTGCTGATTTTTTTTTCTTCATTTTCGTGACACAAAAACAGTGACCCCGGTCATGCCGAACTAGCGACATTCTGGACAGGCCTAAAAAAAACATTTTAAAACCATTTTCACAAAAAATTGTAGATTTCTATTTTTGTCACCAAAAACGATGACTCCGATCATGCCGAACTAGCGACATTTTGGACAGGCCTAAAAAAAAAGCATTTTAGAACCATTTTCAAAAAAAAAGCTCAGAATGCTTTTTTTCATTTTTTGACACAAAAACAGTGACCCCGGTCATGCCGAACTATCGACATTCTGGACAGGCCTAAAAAACACATTTTAAAACCATTTTCACAAAAAATTGCAGATTTCTATTTTGTCCCTAAAAACGATGACTCCGATCATGCCGAAAAACCGACATTCTTGACAGGCCTAAAAAAAAGTTTTAGAACCATTTTCACAAAAAATTGCAGATATTTTTTTCTTCATTTTCGTGACACAAAAACAGTGACCCCGGTCATGCCGAACTATCGACATTCTGGACAGGCCTAAAAAAAACATTTTAAAACCATTTTCACAAAAAATTGCAGATTTCTATTTTGTCACCTAAAAACGATGACTCCGATCATGCCGAACTAGCGACATTCTGGACAGGCCTAAAAAAAAGCATTTTCAGAACCATTTTCACCAAAAATTGCTCAGATTTCTTTTTCTTCATTTTCGTGACACAAAAACAGTGACCCCGGTCATGCCGAACTATCGACATTCTGGACAGGCCTAAAAAACAACATTTTAAAACCATTTTCACAAAAAATTGCAGATTTCTATTTTGTCCCTAAAAACGATGACTCCGATCATGCCGAAAAAGCGACATTCTGGACAGGCCTAAAAAATTTTTTTAGAACCATTTTCACAAAAAATTGCAGATATTTTTTTCTCATTTTCGTGACACAAAAACAGTGACCCCGGTCATGCCGAACTATCGACATTCTGGACAGGCCTAAAAAACACATTTTAAAACCATTTTCACAAAAAATTGCAGATTTCTATTTTGTCCCTAAAAACGATGACTCCGATCATGCCGAAAAAGCGACATTCTGGACAGGCCTAAAAAAAAATTTTAGAACCATTTTCACAAAAAATTGCAGATATTTTTTTTTCATTTTCGTGACACAAAAACAGTGACCCCGGTCATGCAGAACTATCGACATACTGGACAGGCCTAAAAAACACATTTTAAAACCATTTTCACAAAAAATTGCAGATTTCTATTTTGTCCCTAAAAACGTTGACTCCGATCATGCCGAAAAAGCGACATTCTGGACAGGCCTAAAAAAAAATTTCGGAACCATTTTCACAAAAAATTGCAGATATTTTTTTTTCATTTTCGTGACACAAAAACAGTGACCCCGGTCATGCCGAACTATCGACATTCTGGACAGGCCTAAAAAAACATTTTAAAACCATTTTCACAAAAAATTGCAGATTTCTATTTTGTCCCTAAAAACGATGACTCCGATCATGCCGAAAAAGCGACATTCTGGACAGGCCTAAAAAAAATTTTAAAAACCATTTTCACCAAAAATGGCTGATTTTTTTTTCTTCATTTTCGTGACACAAAAACAGTGACCCCGGTCATGCCGAACTAGCGACATTCTGGACAGGCCTAAAAAAAACATTTTAAAACCATTTTCACAAAAAATTGTAGATTTCTATTTTTGTCACCAAAAACGATGGCTCCGATCATGCCGAACTAGCGACATTTTGGACAGGCCTAAAAAAAATGCATTTTAGAACCATTTTCAAAAAAAAAGCTCAGAATTCTTTTTTTCATTTTTTGACACAAAAACAGTGACCCCGGTCATGCCGAACTATCGACATTCTGGACAGGCCTAAAAAAAACATTTTAAAACCATTTTCACAAAAAATTGCAGATTTCTATTTTGTCCCTAAAAACGATGACTCCGATCATGCCGAAAAAGCGACATTCTGGACAGGTCTAAAAAAATGTTTTAAAACCATTTTCACCAAAAATTGCTGATTTTTTTTTCTTCATTTTCGTGACACAAAAACAGTGACCCCGGTCATGCCGAACTAGCGACATTCTGGACAGGCCTAAAAAAAACATTTTAAAACCATTTTCACAAAAAATTGTAGATTTCTATTTTTGTCACCAAAAACGATGACTCCGATCATGCCGAACTAGCGACATTTTGGACAGGCCTAAAAAAAAAGCATTTTAGAACCATTTTCAAAAAAAAAGCTCAGAATCCTTTTTTTCATTTTTTGACACAAAAACAGTGACCCCGGTCATGCCGAACTATCGACATTCTGGACAGGCCTAAAAAACACATTTTAAAACCATTTTCACAAAAAATTGCAGATTTCTATTTTGTCCCTAAAAACGATGACTCCGATCATGCCGAAAAAGCGACATTCTTGACAGGCCTAAAAAAAAATTTTAGAACCATTTTCACAAAAAATTGCAGATATTTTTTTTTCATTTTCGTGACACAAAAACAGTGACCCCGGTCATGCCGAACTATCGACATTCTGGACAGGCCTAAAAAAAACATTTTAAAACCATTTTCACAAAAAATTGTAGATTTCTATTTTTGTCACCAAAAACGATGACTCCGATCATGCCGAACTAGCGACATTTTGGACAGGCCTAAAAAAAAAGCATTTTAGAACCATTTTCAAAAAAAAAGCTCAGAATTCTTTTTTTCATTTTTTGACACAAAAACAGTGACCCCGGTCATGCCGAACTATCGACATTCTGGACAGGCCTAAAAAACACATTTTAAAACCATTTTCACAAAAAATTGCAGATTTCTATTTTGTCCCTAAAAACGATGACTCCGATCATGCCGAAAAACCGACATTCTTGACAGGCCTAAAAAAAAATTTTAGAACCATTTTCACAAAAAATTGCAGATATTTTTTTTTCATTTTCGTGACACAAAAACAGTGACCCCGGTCATGCCGAACTATCGACATTCTGGACAGGCCTAAAAAAAACATTTTAAAACCATTTTCACAAAAAATTGCAGATTTCTATTTTGTCCCTAAAAACGATGACTCCGATCATGCCGAAAAAGCGACATTCTGGACAGGCCTAAAAAAAATTTTCAAAACCATTTTCACCAAAAATTGCTGATTTTTTTTTCTTCATTTTCGTGACACAAAAACAGTGACCCCGGTCATGCCGAACTATCGACATTCTGGACAGGCCTAAAAAAAACATTTTAAAACCATTTTCACAAAAAATTGCAGATTTCTATTTTGTCCCTAAAAACGATGACTCCGATCAAGCCGAAAAAGCGACATTCTGGACAGGCCTAAAAATTTTTTTTTTAACCATTTTCACAAAAAATTGCAGATATTTTTTTCTCATTTTCGTGACACAAAAACAGTGACCCCGGTCATGCCGAACTATCGACATTCTGGACAGGCCTAAAAAACACATTTTAAAACCATTTTCACAAAAAATTGCAGATATCTATTTTGTCCCTAAAAACGATGACTCCGATCATGCCGAAAAAGCGACATTCTGGACAGGCCTAAAAAAAATTTTTAGAACCATTTTCACAAAAAATTGCAGATATTTTTTTTTCATTTTCGTGACACAAAAACAGTGACCCCGGTCCTGCCGAAATATCGACATTCTGGACAGGCCTAAAAAAACATTTTAAAACCATTTTCACAAAAAATTGCAGATTTCTATTTTGTCCCTAAAAACGATGACTCCGATCATGCCGAAAAAGCGACATTCTGGACAGGCCTAAAAAAATTTTTAAAAACCATTTTCACCAAAAATTGCAGATTTTTTTTTCTTCATTTTCGTGACACAAAAACAGTGACCCCGGTTATGCCGAACTAGCGACATTCTGGACAGGCCTAAAAAAAAAGCATTTTAGAACCATTTTCAAAAAAAAAGCTCAGAATTCTTTTTTTCATTTTTTGACACAAAAACAGTGACCCCGGTCATGCAGAACTATCGACATACTGGACAGGCCTAAAAAACACATTTTAAAACCATTTTCACAAAAAATTGCAGATTTCTATTTTGTCCCTAAAAACGTTGACTCCGATCATGCCGAAAAAGCGACATTCTGGACAGGCGTTGACTCCGATCATGCCGAAAAAGCGACATTCTGGACAGGTCTAAAAAATGTTTTAAAACCATTTTCACCAAAAATTGCTGATTTTTTTTTCTTCATTTTCGTGACACAAAAACAGTGACCCCGGTCATGCCGAACTAGCGACATTCTGGACAGGCCTAAAAAAAACATTTTAAAACCATTTTCACAAAAAATTGTAGATTTCTATTTTTGTCACCAAAAACGATGACTCCGATCATGCCGAACTAGCGACATTTTGGACAGGCCTAAAAAAAAAGCATTTTAGAACCATTTTCAAAAAAAAAGCTCAGAATGCTTTTTTTCATTTTTTGACACAAAAACAGTGACCCCGGTCATGCCGAACTATCGACATTCTGGACAGGCCTAAAAAACACATTTTAAAACCATTTTCACAAAAAATTGCAGATTTCTATTTTGTCCCTAAAAACGATGACTCCGATCATGCCGAAAAAGCGACATTCTTGACAGGCCTAAAAAAAAATTTTAGAACCATTTTCACAAAAAATTGCAGATATTTTTTTTTCATTTTCGTGACACAAAAACAGTGACCCCGGTCATGCCGAACTATCGACATTCTGGACAGGCCTAAAAAAAACATTTTAAAACCATTTTCACAAAAAATTGTAGATTTCTATTTTTGTCACCAAAAACGATGACTCCGATCATGCCGAACTAGCGACATTTTGGACAGGCCTAAAAAAAAAGCATTTTAGAACCATTTTCAAAAAAAAAGCTCAGAATTCTTTTTTTCATTTTTTGACACAAAAACAGTGACCCCGGTCATGCCGAACTATCGACATTCTGGACAGGCCTAAAAAACACATTTTAAAACCATTTTCACAAAAAATTGCAGATTTCTATTTTGTCCCTAAAAACGATGACTCCGATCATGCCGAAAAACCGACATTCTTGACAGGCCTAAAAAAAAATTTTTGAACCATTTTCACAAAAAATTGCAGATATTTTTTTTTCATTTTCGTGACACAAAAACAGTGACCCCGGTCATGCCGAACTATCGACATTCTGGACAGGCCTAAAAAAAACATTTTAAAACCATTTTCACAAAAAATTGCAGATTTCTATTTTGTCCATAAAAACGATGACTCCGATCATGCCGAAAAAGCGACATTCTGGACAGGCCTAAAAAAAATTTTCAAAACCATTTTCACCAAAAATTGCTGATTTTTTTTTCTTCATTTTCGTGACACAAAAACAGTGACCCCGGTCATGCCGAACTATCGACATTCTGGACAGGCCTAAAAAAAACATTTTAAAACCATTTTCACAAAAAATTGCAGATTTCTATTTTGTCCCTAAAAACGATGACTCCGATCATGCAGAAAAAGCGACATTCTGGACAGGTCTAAAAAAAAAGCATTTTAGAACCATTTTCAAAAAAAAAGCTCAGAATTCTTTTTTTCATTTTTTGACACAAAAACAGTGACCCCGGTCATGCCGAACTATCGACATTCTGGACAGGCCTAAAAAAAACATTTTAAAACCATTTTCACAAAAAATTGCAGATTTCTATTTTGTCCCTAAAAACGATGACTCCGATCATGCCGAAAAAGCGACATTCTGGACAGGTCTAAAAAAATGTTTTAAAACCATTTTCACCAAAAATTGCTGATTTTTTTTTCTTCATTTTCGTGACACAAAAACAGTGACCCCGGTCATGCCGAACTAGCGACATTCTGGACAGGCCTAAAAAAAACATTTTAAAACCATTTTCACAAAAAATTGTAGATTTCTATTTTTGTCACCAAAAACGATGACTCCGATCATGCCGAACTAGCGACATTTTGGACAGGCCTAAAAAAAAAGCATTTTAGAACCATTTTCAAAAAAAAAGCTCAGAATGCTTTTTTTCATTTTTTGACACAAAAACAGTGACCCCGGTCATGCCGAACTATCGACATTCTGGACAGGCCTAAAAAACACATTTTAAAACCATTTTCACAAAAAATTGCAGATTTCTATTTTGTCCCTAAAAACGATGACTCCGATCATGCCGAAAAAGCGACATTCTTGACAGGCCTAAAAAAAAATTTTAGAACCATTTTCACAAAAAATTGCAGATATTTTTTTTTCATTTTCGTGACACAAAAACAGTGACCCCGGTCATGCCGAACTATCGACATTCTGGACAGGCCTAAAAAAAACATTTTAAAACCATTTTCACAAAAAATTGTAGATTTCTATTTTTGTCACCAAAAACGATGACTCCGATCATGCCGAACTAGCGACATTTTGGACAGGCCTAAAAAAAAAGCATTTTAGAACCATTTTCAAAAAAAAAGCTCAGAATTCTTTTTTTCATTTTTTGACACAAAAACAGTGACCCCGGTCATGCCGAACTATCGACATTCTGGACAGGCCTAAAAAACACATTTTAAAACCATTTTCACAAAAAATTGCAGATTTCTATTTTGTCCCTAAAAACGATGACTCCGATCATGCCGAAAAACCGACATTCTTGACAGGCCTAAAAAAAAATTTTAGAACCATTTTCACAAAAAATTGCAGATATTTTTTTTTCATTTTCGTGACACAAAAACAGTGACCCCGGTCATGCCGAACTATCGACATTCTGGACAGGCCTAAAAAAAACATTTTAAAACCATTTTCACAAAAAATTGCAGATTTCTATTTTGTCCATAAAAACGATGACTCCGATCATGCCGAAAAAGCGACATTCTGGACAGGCCTAAAAAAAACATTTTAAAACCATTTTCACAAAAAATTGCAGATTTCTATTTTGTCCCTAAAAACGATGACTCCGATCAAGCCGAAAAAGCGACATTCTGGACAGGCCTAAAAAATTTTTTTTTAACCATTTTCACAAAAAATTGCAGATATTTTTTTCTCATTTTCGTGACACAAAAACAGTGACCCCGGTCATGCCGAACTATCGACATTCTGGACAGGCCTAAAAAACACATTTTAAAACCATTTTCACAAAAAATTGCAGATATCTATTTTGTCCCTAAAAACGATGACTCCGATCATGCCGAAAAAGCGACATTCTGGACAGGCCTAAAAAAAATTTTTAGAACCATTTTCACAAAAAATTGCAGATATTTTTTTTTCATTTTCGTGACACAAAAACAGTGACCCCGGTCCTGCCGAAATATCGACATTCTGGACAGGCCTAAAAAAACATTTTAAAACCATTTTCACAAAAAATTGCAGATTTCTATTTTGTCCCTAAAAACGATGACTCCGATCATGCCGAAAAAGCGACATTCTGGATAGGCCTAAAAAAATTTTTAAAAACCATTTTCACCAAAAATTGCAGATTTTTTTTTCTTCATTTTCGTGACACAAAAACAGTGACCCCGGTTATGCCGAACTAGCGACATTCTGGACAGGCCTAAAAAAAAAGCATTTTAGAACCATTTTCAAAAAAAAAGCTCAGAATTCTTTTTTTCATTTTTTGACACAAAAACAGTGACCCCGGTCATGCAGAACTATCGACATACTGGACAGGCCTAAAAAACACATTTTAAAACCATTTTCACAAAAAATTGCAGATTTCTATTTTGTCCCTAAAAACGTTGACTCCGATCATGCCGAAAAAGCGACATTCTGGACAGGCCTAAAAAAAATTTTCGGAACCATTTTCACAAAAAATTGCAGATATTTTTTTTTCATTTTCGTGACACAAAAACAGTGACCCCGGTCATGCCGAACTATCGACATTCTGGACAGGCCTAAAAAAACATTTTAAAACCATTTTCACAAAAAATTGCAGATTTCTATTTTGTCCCTAAAAACGATGACTCCGATCATGCCGAAAAAGCGACATTCTGGACAGGCCTAAAAAAATTTTTAAAAACCATTTTCACCAAAAATGGCTGATTTTTTTTTCTTCATTTTCGTGACACAAAAACAGTGACCCCGGTCATGCCGAACTAGCGACATTCTGGACAGGCCTAAAAAAAACATTTTAAAACCATTTTCACAAAAAATTGTAGATTTCTATTTTTGTCACCAAAAACGATGGCTCCGATCATGCCGAACTAGCGACATTTTGGACAGGCCTAAAAAAAATGCATTTTAGAACCATTTTCAAAAAAAAAGCTCAGAATTCTTTTTTTCATTTTTTGACACAAAAACAGTGACCCCGGTCATGCCGAACTATCGACATTCTGGACAGGCCTAAAAAAAACATTTTAAAACCATTTTCACAAAAAATTGCAGATTTCTATTTTGTCCCTAAAAACGATGACTCCGATCATGCCGAAAAAGCGACATTCTGGACAGGTCTAAAAAAATGTTTTAAAACCATTTTCACCAAAAATTGCTGATTTTTTTTTCTTCATTTTCGTGACACAAAAACAGTGACCCCGGTCATGCCGAACTAGCGACATTCTGGACAGGCCTAAAAAAAACATTTTAAAACCATTTTCACAAAAAATTGTAGATTTCTATTTTTGTCACCAAAAACGATGACTCCGATCATGCCGAACTAGCGACATTTTGGACAGGCCTAAAAAAAAAGCATTTTAGAACCATTTTCAAAAAAAAAGCTCAGAATGCTTTTTTTCATTTTTTGACACAAAAACAGTGACCCCGGTCATGCCGAACTATCGACATTCTGGACAGGCCTAAAAAACACATTTTAAAACCATTTTCACAAAAAATTGCAGATTTCTATTTTGTCCCTAAAAACGATGACTCCGATCATGCCGAAAAAGCGACATTCTTGACAGGCCTAAAAAAAAATTTTAGAACCATTTTCACAAAAAATTGCAGATATTTTTTTTTCATTTTCGTGACACAAAAACAGTGACCCCGGTCATGCCGAACTATCGACATTCTGGACAGGCCTAAAAAAAACATTTTAAAACCATTTTCACAAAAAATTGTAGATTTCTATTTTTGTCACCAAAAACGATGACTCCGATCATGCCGAACTAGCGACATTTTGGACAGGCCTAAAAAAAAAGCATTTTAGAACCATTTTCAAAAAAAAAGCTCAGAATTCTTTTTTTCATTTTTTGACACAAAAACAGTGACCCCGGTCATGCCGAACTATCGACATTCTGGACAGGCCTAAAAAAAACATTTTAAAACCATTTTCACAAAAAATTGCAGATTTCTATTTTGTCCCTAAAAACGATGACTCCGATCATGCCGAAAAAGCGACATTCTGGACAGGTCTAAAAAAATGTTTTAAAACCATTTTCACCAAAAATTGCTGATTTTTTTTTCTTCATTTTCGTGACACAAAAACAGTGACCCCGGTCATGCCGAACTAGCGACATTCTGGACAGGCCTAAAAAAAACATTTTAAAACCATTTTCACAAAAAATTGTAGATTTCTATTTTTGTCACCAAAAACGATGACTCCGATCATGCCGAACTAGCGACATTTTGGACAGGCCTAAAAAAAAAGCATTTTAGAACCATTTTCAAAAAAAAAGCTCAGAATGCTTTTTTTCATTTTTTGACACAAAAACAGTGACCCGGTCATGCCGAACTATCGACATTCTGGACAGGCCTAAAAAACAAATTTTAAAACCCTTTTCACAAAAAATTGCAGATTTCTATTTTGTCCCTAAAAACGGTGACTCCGATCATGCCGAAAAAGCGACATTCTTGACAGGCCTAAAAAAAATTTTTAGAACCATTTTCACAAAAAATTGCAGATATTTTTTTTTCATTTTCGTGACACAAAAACAGTGACCCCGGTCCTGCCGAACTATCGACATTCTGGACAGGCCTAAAAAACCATTTTAAAACCATTTTCACAAAAAATTGCAGATTTCTATTTTGTCCCTAAAAACGATGACTCCGATCATGCCGAAAAAGCGACATTCTGGACAGGCCTAAAAAAAAATTTTGGAACCATTTTCACAAAAAATTGCAGATATTTTTTTTTCATTTTCGTGACACAAAAACAGTGACCCCGGTCATGCCGAACTATCGACATTCTGGACAGGCCTAAAAAAAACATTTTAAAACCATTTTCACAAAAAATTTTAGATTTCTATTTTTGTCACCAAAAACGATGACTCCGATCATGCCGAACTAGCGACATTTTGGACAGGCCTAAAAAAAAAGCATTTTAGAACCATTTTCAAAAAAAAAGCTCAGAATGCTTTTTTTCATTTTTTGACACAAAAACAGTGACCCGGTCATGCCGAACTATCGACATTCTGGACAGGCCTAAAAAAAACATTTTAAAACCATTTTCACAAAAAATTGCAGATTTCTATTTTGTCCCTAAAAACGATGACTCCGATCAAGCCGAAAAAGCGACATTCTGGACAGGCCTAAAAAATTTTTTTTGAACCATTTTCACAAAAAATTGCAGATATTTTTTTCTCATTTTCGTGACACAAAAACAGTGACCCCGGTCATGCCGAACTATCGACATTCTGGACAGGCCTAAAAAACACATTTTAAAACCATTTTCACAAAAAATTGCAGATATCTATTTTGTCCCTAAAAACGATGACTCCGATCATGCCGAAAAAGCGACATTCTGGACAGGCCTAAAAAAAAATTTTAGAACCATTTTCACAAAAAATTGCAGATATTTTTTTTTCATTTTCGTGACACAAAAACAGTGACCCCGGTCCTGCCGAAATATCGACATTCTGGACAGGCCTAAAAAAAAAATTTAAAACCATTTTCACAAAAAATTGCAGATTTCTATTTTGTCCCTAAAAACGATGACTCCGATCATGCCGAAAAAGCGACATTCTGGACAGGCCTAAAAAAATTTTTAAAAACCATTTTCACCAAAAATTGCTGATTTTTTTTTCTTCATTTTCGTGACACAAAAACAGTGACCCCGGTTATGCCGAACTAGCGACATTCTGGACAGGCCTAAAAAAAAAGCATTTTAGAACCATTTTCAAAAAAAAAGCTCAGAATTCTTTTTTTCATTTTTTGACACAAAAACAGTGACCCCGGTCATGCAGAACTATCGACATACTGGACAGGCCTAAAAAAAACATTTTAAAACCATTTTCACAAAAAATTGCAGATTTCTATTTTGTCCCTAAAAACGTTGACTCCGATCATGCCGAAAAAGCGACATTCTGGACAGGCCTAAAAAAAATTTTTGGAACCATTTTCACAAAAAATTGCAGATATTTTTTTTTCATTTTCGTGACACAAAAACAGTGACCCCGGTCATGCCGAACTATCGACATTCTGGACAGGCCTAAAAAAACATTTTAAAACCATTTTCACAAAAAATTGCAGATTTCTATTTTGTCCCTAAAAACGATGACTCCGATCATGCCGAAAAAGCGACATTCTGGACAGGTCTAAAAAAATGTTTTAAAACCATTTTCACCAAAAATTGCTGATTTTTTTTTCTTCATTTTCGTGACACAAAAACAGTGACCCCGGTCATGCCGAACTAGCGACATTCTGGACAGGCCTAAAAAAAACATTTTAAAACCATTTTCACAAAAAATTGTAGATTTCTATTTTTGTCACCAAAAACGATGACTCCGATCATGCCGAACTAGCGACATTTTGGACAGGCCTAAAAAAAAAGCATTTTAGAAGCATTTTCAAAAAAAAAGCTCAGAATGCTTTTTTTCATTTTTTGACACAAAAACAGTGACCCCGGTCATGCCGAACTATCGACATTCTGGACAGGCCTAAAAAACACATTTTAAAACCATTTTCACAAAAAATTGCAGATTTCTATTTTGTCCCTAAAAACGATGACTCCGATCATGCCGAAAAAGCGACATTCTTGACAGGCCTAAAAAAAAATTTTAGAACCATTTTCACAAAAAATTGCAGATATTTTTTTTTCATTTTCGTGACACAAAAACAGTGACCCCGGTCATGCCGAACTATCGACATTCTGGACAGGCCTAAAAAAAACATTTTAAAACCATTTTCACAAAAAATTGTAGATTTCTATTTTTGTCACCAAAAACGATGACTCCGATCATGCCGAACTAGCGACATTTTGGACAGGCCTAAAAAAAAAGCATTTTAGAACCATTTTCAAAAAAAAAGCTCAGAATTCTTTTTTTCATTTTTTGACACAAAAACAGTGACCCCGGTCATGCCGAACTATCGACATTCTGGACAGGCCTAAAAAAAACATTTTAAAACCATTTTCACAAAAAATTGCAGATTTCTATTTTGTCCCTAAAAACGATGACTCCGATCATGCCGAAAAAGCGACATTCTGGACAGGTCTAAAAAAATGTTTTAAAACTATTTTCACCAAAAATTGCTGATTTTTTTTTCTTCATTTTCGTGACACAAAAACAGTGACCCCGGTCATGCCGAACTAGCGACATTCTGGACAGGCCTAAAAAAAACATTTTAAAACCATTTTCACAAAAAATTGTAGATTTCTATTTTTGTCACCAAAAACGATGACTCCGATCATGCCGAACTAGCGACATTTTGGACAGGCCTAAAAAAAAAGCATTTTAGAACCATTTTCAAAAAAAAAGCTCAGAATGCTTTTTTTCATTTTTTGACACAAAAACAGTGACCCGGTCATGCCGAACTATCGACATTCTGGACAGGCCTAAAAAACAAATTTTAAAACCCTTTTCACAAAAAATTGCAGATTTCTATTTTGTCCCTAAAAACGGTGACTCCGATCATGCCGAAAAAGCGACATTCTTGACAGGCCTAAAAAAAATTTTTAGAACCATTTTCACAAAAAATTGCAGATATTTTTTTTTTCATTTTCGTGACACAAAAACAGTGACCCCGGTCATGCCGAACTATCGACATTCTGGACAGGCCTAAAAAAACATTTTAAAACCATTTTCACAAAAAATTGCAGATATCTATTTTGTCCCTAAAAATGATGACTCCGATCATGCCGAAAAAGCGACATTCTGGACAGGCCTAAAAAAAAATTTTAGAACCATTTTCACAAAAAATTGCAGATATTTTTTTTTCATTTTCGTGACACAAAAACAGTGACCCCGGTCCTGCCGAACTATCGACATTCTGGACAGGCCTAAAAAAACATTTTAAAACCATTTTCACAAAAAATTGCAGATTTCTATTTTGTCCCTAAAAACGATGACTCCGATCATGCCGAAAAAGCGACATTCTGGACAGGCCTAAAAAAAAATTGAAAAACCATTTTCACCAAAAATTGCTGATTTTTTTTTCTTCATTTTCGTGACACAAAAACAGTGACCCCGGTCATGCCGAACTAGCGACATTCTGGACAGGCCTAAAAAAAACATTTTAAAACCATTTTCACAAAAAATTGTAGATTTCTATTTTTGTCACCAAAAACGATGGCTCCGATCATGCCGAACTAGCGACATTTTGGACAGGCCTAAAAAAAATTTGAAAAACCATTTTCACCAAAAATTGCTGACCTTCATTTTCGTGACACAAAAACAGTGACCCCGGTTATGCCGAACTAGCGACATTCTGGACAGGCCTTAAAAAAAAAGCATTTTAGAACCATTTTCAAAAAAAAAGCTCAGAATTCTTTTTTTCATTTTTTGACACAAAAACAGTGACCCCGGTCATGCAGAACTATCGACATACTGGACAGGCCTAAAAAAAACATTTTAAAACCATTTTCACAAAAAATTGCAGATTTCTATTTTGTCCCTAAAAACGTTGACTCCGATCATGCCGAAAAAGCGACATTCTGGACAGGCCTAAAAAAAATTTTTGGAACCATTTTCACAAAAAATTGCAGATATTTTTTTTTCATTTTCGTGACACAAAAACAGTGACCCCGGTCATGCCGAACTATCGACATTCTGGACAGGCCTAAAAAAACATTTTAAAACCATTTTCACAAAAAATTGCAGATTTCTATTTTGTCCCTAAAAACGATGACTCCGATCATGCCGAAAAAGCGACATTCTGGACAGGCCTAAAAAAATTTTTTAAAACCATTTTCACCAAAAATTGCTGATTTTTTTTTCTTCATTTTCGTGACACAAAAACAGTGACCCCGGTCATGCCGAACTAGCGACATTCTGGACAGGCCTAAAAAAAACATTTTAAAACCATTTTCACAAAAAATTGTAGATTTCTATTTTTGTCACCAAAAACGATGGCTCCGATCATGCCGAACTAGCGACATTTTGGACAGGCCTAAAAAAAAAGCATTTTAGAACCATTTTCAAAAAAAAAGCTCAGAATTCTTTTTTTCATTTTTTGACACAAAAACAGTGACCCCGGTCATGCCGAACTATCGACATTCTGGACAGGCCTAAAAAAAACATTTTAAAACCATTTTCACAAAAAATTGCAGATTTCTATTTTGTCCCTAAAAACGATGACTCCGATCATGCCGAAAAAGCGACATTCTGGACAGGTCTAAAAAAATGTTTTAAAACCATTTTCACCAAAAATTGCTGATTTTTTTTTCTTCATTTTCGTGACACAAAAACAGTGACCCCGGTCATGCCGAACTATCGACATTCTGGACAGGCCTAAAAAAAACATTTTAAAACCATTTTCACAAAAAATTGTAGATTTCTATTTTTGTCACCAAAAACGATGACTCCGATCATGCCGAACTAGCGACATTTTGGACAGGCCTAAAAAAAAAGCATTTTAGAACCATTTTCAAAAAAAAAGCTCAGAATTCTTTTTTTCATTTTTTGACACAAAAACAGTGACCCCGGTCATGCCGAACTATCGACATTCTGGACAGGCCTAAAAAAAACATTTTAAAACCATTTTCACAAAAAATTGTAGATTTCTATTTTTGTCACCAAAAACGATGACTCCGATCATGCCGAACTAGCGACATTTTGGACAGGCCTAAAAAAAAAGCATTTTAGAACCATTTTCAAAAAAAAAGCTCAGAATGCTTTTTTTCATTTTTTGACTCAAAAACAGTGACCCGAATGAATAAATGAATACATCTCACTCAAAGAAGTAGTAACATTTTGCGTAAAACTTATCTTACACATGCCGAACTATCGACATTCTGGACAGGCCTAAAAAAACATTTTAAAACCATTTTCACAAAAAATTGCAGATTTCTATTTTGTCCCTAAAAACGATGACTCCGATCATGCCGAAAAAGCGACATTCTGGACAGGCCTAAAAAAAATTTTAAAAACCATTTTCACCAAAAATGGCTGATTTTTTTTTCTTCATTTTCGTGACACAAAAACAGTGACCCCGGTCATGCCGAACTAGCGACATTCTGGACAGGCCTAAAAAAAACATTTTAAAACCATTTTCACAAAAAATTGCAGATTTCTATTTTGTCCCTAAAAACGATGACTCCGATCATGCCGAAAAAGCGACATTCTTGACAGGCCTAAAAAAAACTTTTAGAACCATTTTCACAAAAAATTGCAGATATTTTTTTTTCATTTTCGTGACACAAAAACAGTGACCCCGGTCATGCCGAACTATCGACATTCTGGACAGGCCTAAAAAAAACATTTTAAAACCATTTTCACAAAAAATTGTAGATTTCTATTTTTGTCACCAAAAACGATGACTCCGATCATGCCGAACTAGCGACATTTTGGACAGGCCTAAAAAAAAAGCATTTTAGAACCATTTTCAAAAAAAAAGCTCAGAATTCTTTTTTTCATTTTTTGACACAAAAACAGTGACCCCGGTCATGCCGAACTATCGACATTCTGGACAGGCCTAAAAAAAACATTTTAAAACCATTTTCACAAAAAATTGCAGATTTCTATTTTGTCCCTAAAAACGATGACTCCGATCATGCCGAAAAAGCGACATTCTGGACAGGTCTAAAAAAATGTTTTAAAACCATTTTCACCAAAAATTGCTGATTTTTTTTTCTTCATTTTCGTGACACAAAAACAGTGACCCCGGTCATGCCGAACTAGCGACATTCTGGACAGGCCTAAAAAAAACATTTTAAAACCATTTTCACAAAAAATTGTAGATTTCTATTTTTGTCACCAAAAACGATGACTCCGATCATGCCGAACTAGCGACATTTTGGACAGGCCTAAAAAAAAAGCATTTTAGAACCATTTTCAAAAAAAAAGCTCAGAATGCTTTTTTTCATTTTTTGACACAAAAACAGTGACCCGGTCATGCCGAACTATCGACATTCTGGACAGGCCTAAAAAACAAATTTTAAAACCCTTTTCACAAAAAATTGCAGATTTCTATTTTGTCCCTAAAAACGGTGACTCCGATCATGCCGAAAAAGCGACATTCTTGACAGGCCTAAAAAAAATTTTTAGAACCATTTTCACAAAAAATTGCAGATATTTTTTTTTTCATTTTCGTGACACAAAAACAGTGACCCCGGTCATGCCGAACTATGGACATTCTGGACAGGCCTAAAAAAACATTTTAAAACCATTTTCACAAAAAATTGCAGATATCTATTTTGTCCCTAAAAATGATGACTCCGATCATGCCGAAAAAGCGACATTCTGGACAGGCCTAAAAAAAAATTTTAGAACCATTTTCACAAAAAATTGCAGATATTTTTTTTTCATTTTCGTGACACAAAAACAGTGACCCCGGTCCTGCCGAACTATCGACATTCTGGACAGGCCTAAAAAAACATTTTAAAACCATTTTCACAAAAAATTGCAGATTTCTATTTTGTCCCTAAAAACGATGACTCCGATCATGCCGAAAAAGCGACATTCTGGACAGGCCTAAAAAAAAATTGAAAAACCATTTTCACCAAAAATTGCTGATTTTTTTTTCTTCATTTTCGTGACACAAAAACAGTGACCCCGGTTATGCCGAACTAGCGACATTCTGGACAGGCCTAAAAAAAAAAGCATTTTAGAACCATTTTCAAAAAAAAAGCTCAGAATTCTTTTTTTCATTTTTTGACACAAAAACAGTGACCCCGGTCATGCAGAACTATCGACATACTGGACAGGCCTAAAAAAAACATTTTAAAACCATTTTCACAAAAAATTGCAGATTTCTATTTTGTCCCTAAAAACGTTGACTCCGATCATGCCGAAAAAGCGACATTCTGGACAGGCCTAAAAAAAAATTTTGGAACCATTTTCACAAAAAATTGCAGATATTTTTTTTTCATTTTCGTGACACAAAAACAGTGACCCCGGTCATGCCGAACTATCGACATTCTGGACAGGCCTAAAAAAACATTTTAAAACCATTTTCACAAAAAATTGCAGATTTCTATTTTGTCCCTAAAAACGATGACTCCGATCATGCCGAAAAAGCGACATTCTGGACAGGCCTAAAAAAATTTTTTAAAACCATTTTCACCAAAAATGGCAGATTTTTTTTTCTTCATTTTCGTGACACAAAAACAGTGACCCCGGTCATGCCGAACTAGCGACATTCTGGACAGGCCTAAAAAAAACATTTTAAAACCATTTTCACAAAAAATTGTAGATTTCTATTTTTGTCACCAAAAACGATGGCTCCGATCATGCCGAACTAGCGACATTTTGGACAGGCCTAAAAAAAAAGCATTTTAGAACCATTTTCAAAAAAAAAGCTCAGAATTCTTTTTTTCATTTTTTGACACAAAAACAGTGACCCCGGTCATGCCGAACTATCGACATTCTGGACAGGCCTAAAAAAAACATTTTAAAACCATTTTCACAAAAAATTGCAGATTTCTATTTTGTCCCTAAAAACGATGACTCCGATCATGCCGAAAAAGCGACATTCTGGACAGGTCTAAAAAAATGTTTTAAAACCATTTTCACCAAAAATTGCTGATTTTTTTTTCTTCATTTTCGTGACACAAAAACAGTGACCCCGGTCATGCCGAACTATCGACATTCTGGACAGGCCTAAAAAAAACATTTTAAAACCATTTTCACAAAAAATTGTAGATTTCTATTTTTGTCACCAAAAACGATGACTCCGATCATGCCGAACTAGCGACATTTTGGACAGGCCTAAAAAAAAAGCATTTTAGAACCATTTTCAAAAAAAAAGCTCAGAATGCTTTTTTTCATTTTTTGACACAAAAACAGTGACCCGGTCATGCCGAACTATCGACATTCTGGACAGGCCTAAAAAACAAATTTTAAAACCCTTTTCACAAAAAATTGCAGATTTCTATTTTGTCCCTAAAAACGGTGACTCCGATCATGCCGAAAAAGCGACATTCTTGACAGGCCTAAAAAAATTTTTTAGAACCATTTTCACAAAAAATTGCAGATATTTTTTTTTTCATTTTCGTGACACAAAAACAGTGACCCCGGTCATGCCGAACTATCGACATTCTGGACAGGCCTAAAAAAACATTTTAAAACCATTTTCACAAAAAATTGCAGATATCTATTTTGTCCCTAAAAATGATGACTCCGATCATGCCGAAAAAGCGACATTCTGGACAGGCCTAAAAAAAAATTTTAGAACCATTTTCACAAAAAATTGCAGATATTTTTTTTTCATTTTCGTGACACAAAAACAGTGACCCCGGTCCTGCCGAACTATCGACATTCTGGACAGGCCTAAAAAAACATTTTAAAACCATTTTCACAAAAAATTGCAGATTTCTATTTTGTCCCTAAAAACGATGACTCCGATCATGCCGAAAAAGCGACATTCTGGACAGGCCTAAAAAAAATTTGAAAAACCATTTTCACCAAAAATTGCTGATTTTTTTTTCTTCATTTTCGTGACACAAAAACAGTGACCCCGGTTATGCCGAACTAGCGACATTCTGGACAGGCCTAAAAAAAAAAGCATTTTAGAACCATTTTCAAAAAAAAAGCTCAGAATTCTTTTTTTCATTTTTTGACACAAAAACAGTGACCCCGGTCATGCAGAACTATCGACATACTGGACAGGCCTAAAAAAAACATTTTAAAACCATTTTCACAAAAAATTGCAGATTTCTATTTTGTCCCTAAAAACGTTGACTCCGATCATGCCGAAAAAGCGACATTCTGGACAGGCCTAAAAAAAATTTTTGGAACCATTTTCACAAAAAATTGCAGATATTTTTTTTTCATTTTCGTGACACAAAAACAGTGACCCCGGTCATGCCGAACTATCGACATTCTGGACAGGCCTAAAAAAACATTTTAAAACCATTTTCACAAAAAATTGCAGATTTCTATTTTGTCCCTAAAAACGATGACTCCGATCATGCCGAAAAAGCGACATTCTGGACAGGCCTAAAAAAATTTTTTAAAACCATTTTCACCAAAAATGGCTGATTTTTTTTTCTTCATTTTCGTGACACAAAAACAGTGACCCCGGTCATGCCGAACTAGCGACATTCTGGACAGGCCTAAAAAAAACATTTTAAAACCATTTTCACAAAAAATTGTAGATTTCTATTTTTGTCACCAAAAACGATGGCTCCGATCATGCCGAACTAGCGACATTTTGGACAGGCCTAAAAAAAAAGCATTTTAGAACCATTTTCAAAAAAAAAGCTCAGAATTCTTTTTTTCATTTTTTGACACAAAAACAGTGACCCCGGTCATGCCGAACTATCGACATTCTGGACAGGCCTAAAAAACACATTTTAAAACCATTTTCACAAAAAATTGCAGATTTCTATTTTGTCCCTAAAAACGATGACTCCGATCATGCCGAAAAAGCGACATTCTGGACAGGCCTAAAAAAAATTTTTAGAACCATTTTCACCAAAAATTGCAGATATTTTTTTTTCATTTTCGTGACACAAAAACAGTGACCCCTGTCATGCCGAACTATCGACATTCTGGACAGGCCTAAAAAAACATTTTAAAACCATTTTCACAAAAAATTGCAGATTTCTATTTTGTCCCTAAAAACGATGACTCCGATCATGCCGAAAAAGCGACATTCTGGACAGGCCTAAAAAAATTTTTAAAAAACATTTTCACCAAAAATTGATGATTTTTTTTTCTTCATTTTCGTGACACAAAAACAGTGACCCCGGTTATGCCTAACTAGCGACATTCTGGACAGGCCTAAAAAAAAAGCATTTTAGAACCATTTTCAAAAAAAAAGCTCAGAATTCTTTTTTTCATTTTTTGACACAAAATCAGTGACCCCGGTCATGCCGAACTATCGACATTATGGACAGGCCTAAAAAAAACATTTTAAAACCATTTTCACAAAAAATTGCAGATTTCCATTTAGTCCCTAAAAACGATGACTCCGATCATGCCGAAAAAGCGACATTCTGGACAGGTCTAAAAAAATGTTTTAAAACCATTTTCACCAAAAATTGCTGATTTTTTTTCTTCATTTTCGTGACACAAAATGCCGAACTAGCGACATTCTGGACAGGCCTAAAAAAAACATTTTAAAACCATTTTCACAAAAAATTGTAGATTTCTATTTTTGTCACCAAAAACGATGACTCCGATCATGCCGAACTAGCGACATTTTGGACAGGCCTAAAAAAAATGCATTTTAGAACCATTTTCAAAAAAAAAGCTCAGAATTCTTTTTTTCATTTTTTGACACAAAAACAGTGACCCCGGTCATACCGAACTATCGACATTCTGGACAGGCCTAAAAAAAACATTTTAAAACCATTTTCACAAAAAATTGCAGATTTCTATTTTGTCCCTAAAAACGATGACTCCGATCATGCCGAAAAAGCGACATTCTGGACAGGCCTAAAAAAAAATTTAGAACCATTTTCACAAAAAATTGCAGATATTTTTTTCTCATTTTCGTGACACAAAAACAGTGACCCCGGTCATGCCTAACTATCGACATTCTGGACAGGCCTAAAAAACATTTTAAAACCATTTTCACAAAAAATTGCAGATTTCTATTTTGTCCCTAAAAACGGTGACTCCGATCATGCCGAAAAAGCGACATTCTGGACAGGCCCCCAAAAAAATTTTAGAACCATTTTCACCAAAAATTGCAGATATTTTTTTTTCATTTTCGTGACACAAAAACAGTGACCCCGGTCATGCCGAACTATCGACATTATGGACAGGCCTAAAAAAAACATTTTAAAACCATTTTCACAAAAAATTGCAGATTTCCATTTAGTCCCTAAAAACGATGACTCCGATCATGCCGAAAAAGCGACATTCTGGACAGGTCTAAAAAAATGTTTTAAAACCATTTTCACCAAAAATTGCTGATTTTTTTTCTTCATTTTCGTGACACAAAATGCCGAACTAGCGACATTCTGGACAGGCCTAAAAAAAACATTTTAAAACCATTTTCACAAAAAATTGTAGATTTCTATTTTTGTCACCAAAAACGATGACTCCGATCATGCCGAACTAGCGACATTTTGGACAGGCCTAAAAAAAAAGCATTTTAGAACCATTTTTAAAAAAAAAGCTCAGAATGCTTTTTTTCATTTTTTGACACAAAAACAGTGACCCCGGTCATGCCGAACTATCGACATTCTGGACAGGCCTAAAAAACACATTTTAAAACCATTTTCACAAAAAATTGCAGATTTCTATTTTGTCCCTAAAAACGATGACTCCGATCATGCCGAAAAAGCGACATTCTGGACAGGCCTAAAAAAAATTTTAAGAACCATTTTCACCAAAAATTGCAGATATTTTTTTTTCATTTTCGTGACACAAAAACAGTGACCCCTGTCATGCCGAACTATCGACATTCTGGACAGGCCTAAAAAAACATTTTAAAACCATTTTCACAAAAAATTGCAGATTTCTATTTTGTCCCTAAAAACGATGACTCCGATCATGCCGAAAAAGCGACATTCTGGACAGGCCTAAAAAAAAATTTAAAAACCATTTTCACCAAAAATTGATGATTTTTTTTTCTTCATTTTCGTGACACAAAAACAGTGACCCCGGTTATGCCGAACTAGCGACATTCTGGACAGGCCTAAAAAAAAAGCATTTTAGAACCATTTTAAAAAAAAAAGCTCAGAATACTTTTTTTCATTTTTTGACACAAAATCAGTGACCCCGGTCATGCCGAACTATCGACATTATGGACAGGCCTAAAAAAAACATTTTAAAACCATTTTCACAAAAAATTGCAGATTTCCATTTAGTCCCTAAAAACGATGACTCCGATCATGCCGAAAAAGCGACATTCTGGACAGGTCTAAAAAAATGTTTTAAAACCATTTTCACCAAAAATTGCTGATTTTTTTTCTTCATTTTCGTGACACAAAATGCCGAACTAGCGACATTCTGGACAGGCCTAAAAAAAACATTTTAAAACCATTTTCACAAAAAATTGTAGATTTCTATTTTGTCCCTAAAAACGATGACTCCGATCATGCCGAAAAAGCGACATTCTGAACAGGCCTAAACCTTTTTTTTTAAACCATTTTCACAAAAAATTGCAGATATTTTTTTTTCATTTTCGTGACACAAAAACAGTGACCCTGGTCATGCCGAACTAGCGACATTCTGGACAGGCCTAAAAAAACATGTTAAAACCATTTTCACAAAAAATTGCAGATTTCTATTTTGTCCCTAAAAACAATGACTCCGATCATGCCGAAAAAGCGACATTCTGGACAGGCCTAAAAAAAACATTTAAAAACCATTTTCACCAAAAATTGCAGATATTTTTTTTTCATTTTCGTGACACAAAAACAGTGACCCCGGTCATGCCGAACTATCGACATTCTGGACAGGCCTAAAAAAAACATTTTAAAACCATTTTCACAAAAAATTGTAGATTTCTATTTTTGTCACCAAAAACGATGACTCCGATCATGCCGAAGTAGCGACATTTTGGACAGGCCTAAAAAAAAGCATTTTAGAACCATTTTCAAAAAAAAAGCTCAGAATGCTTTTTTTCATTTTTTGACACAAAAACAGTGACCCCGGTCATGCCGAACTATCGACATTTTGGACAGGCCTAAAAAACACATTTTAAAACCATTTTCACCAAAAATTGCAGATTTCTATTTTGTCCCTAAAAACGATGACTCCGATCATGCCGAGAAAGCGACATTCTTGACAGGCCTAAAAAAAAATTTTAGAACCATTTTCACAAAAAATTGCAGATATTTTTTTTTCATTTTCGTGACACAAAAACAGTGACCCCGGTTATGCCGAACTAGCGACATTCTGGACAGGCCTAAAAAAAAAGCATTTTAGAACCATTTTCAAAAAAAATTGCAGATATTTTTTTCTTCATTTTCTTGACACAAAAACAGTGACCCCAGTCATGCCGAACTATCGACATTCTGGACAGGCCTAAAAAAAACATTTTAAAACCATTTTCACAAAAAATTGTAGATTTCTATTTTTGTCACCAAAAACGATGACTCCGATCATGCCGAACTAGCGACATTTTGGACAGGCCTAAAAAAAAAGCATTTTAGAACCATTTTCAAAAAAAAAGCTCAGAATTCTTTTTTTCATTTTTTGACACAAAAACAGTGACCCCGGTCATGCCGAACTATCGACATTATGGACAGGCCTAAAAAAAACATTTTAAAACCATTTTCACAAAAAATTGCAGATTTCTATTTTGTCCCTAAAAACGATGACTCCGATCATGCCGAAAAAGCGACATTCTGGACAGGCCTAAAAAAAAACATTTTAAAACCATTTTCACAAAAAATTGCAGATTTCTATTTTGTCCCTAAAAACGATGACTCCGATCATGCCGAAAAGCGACATTCTGGACAGGCCTAAAAAAAAAATGTTGAACCATTTTCACAAAAAATTGCAGATATTTTTTTCTCATTTTCGTGACACAAAAACAGTGACCCCGGTCATGCCGAACTATCGACATTCTGGACAGGCCTAAAAAAAAACATTTTAAAACCATTTTCACAAAAAATTGCAGATTTCCATTTTGTCCCTAAAAACGATGACTCCGATCATGCCGAAAAAGCGACATTCTGGACAGGTCTAAAAAAATGTTTTAAAACCATTTTCACCAAAAATTGCTGATTTTTTTTCTTCATTTTCGTGACACAAAATGCCGAACTAGCGACATTCTGGACAGGCCTAAAAAAAACATTTTAAAACCATTTTCACAAAAAATTGTAGATTTCTATTTTTGTCACCAAAAACGATGACTCCGATCATGCCGAACTAGCGACATTTTGGACAGGCCTAAAAAAAAGCATTTTAGAACCATTTTCAAAAAAAAAGCTCAGAATGCTTTTTTTCATTTTTTGACACAAAAACAGTGACCCCGGTCATGCCGAACTATCGACATTCTGGACAGGCCTAAAAAACACATTTTAAAACCATTTTCACAAAAAATTGCAGATTTCTATTTTGTCCCTAAAAACGATGACTCCGATCATGCCGAAAAAGCGACATTCTTGACAGGCCTAAAAAAAAATTTTAGAACCATTTTCACAAAAAATTGCAGATATTTTTTTTTCATTTTCGTGACACAAAAACAGTGACCCCGGTCATGCCGAACTAGCGACATTCTGGACAGGCCTAAAAAAAAAGCATTTTAGAACCATTTTCACAAAAAATTGCAGATATTTTTTTCTTCATTTTCTTGACACAAAAACAGTGACCCCAGTCATGCCGAACTATCGACATTCTGGACAGGCCTAAAAAAAACATTTTAAAACCATTTTCACAAAAAATTGTAGATTTCTATTTTTGTCACCAAAAACGATGACTCCGATCATGCCGAACTAGCGACATTTTGGACAGGCCTAAAAAAAAAGCATTTTAGAACCATTTTCAAAAAAAAAGCTCAGAATTCTTTTTTTCATTTTTTGACACAAAAACAGTGACCCCGGTCATGCCGAACTATCGACATTATGGACAGGCCTAAAAAAAACATTTTAAAACCATTTTCACAAAAAATTGCAGATTTCTATTTTGTCCCTAAAAACGATGACTCCGATCATGCCGAAAAAGCGACATTCTGGACAGGCCTAAAAAAAAACATTTTAAAACCATTTTCACAAAAAATTGCAGATTTCTATTTTGTCCCTAAAAACGATGACTCCGATCATGCCGAAAAGCGACATTCTGGACAGGCCTAAAAAAAAAATGTTGAACCATTTTCACAAAAAATTGCAGATATTTTTTTCTCATTTTCGTGACACAAAAACAGTGACCCCGGTCATGCCGAACTATCGACATTCTGGACAGGCCTAAAAAAAAACATTTTAAAACCATTTTCACAAAAAATTGCAGATTTCCATTTTGTCCCTAAAAACGATGACTCCGATCATGCCGAAAAAGCGACATTCTGGACAGGTCTAAAAAAATGTTTTAAAACCATTTTCACCAAAAATTGCTGATTTTTTTTCTTCATTTTCGTGACACAAAATGCCGAACTAGCGACATTCTGGACAGGCCTAAAAAAAACATTTTAAAACCATTTTCACAAAAAATTGTAGATTTCTATTTTTGTCACCAAAAACGATGACTCCGATCATGCCGAACTAGCGACATTTTGGACAGGCCTAAAAAAAAAGCATTTTAGAACCATTTTCAAAAAAAAAGCTCAGAATGCTTTTTTTCATTTTTTGACACAAAAACAGTGACCCCGGTCATGCCGAACTATCGACATTCTGGACAGGCCTAAAAAACACATTTTAAAACCATTTTCACAAAAAATTGCAGATTTCTATTTTGTCCCTAAAAACGATGACTCCGATCATGCCGAAAAAGCGACATTCTGGACAGGCCTAAAAAAAATTTTTAGAACCATTTTCACCAAAAATTGCAGATATTTTTTTTTCATTTTCGTGACACAAAAACAGTGACCCCTGTCATGCCGAACTATCGACATTCTGGACAGGCCTAAAAAAACATTTTAAAACCATTTTCACAAAAAATTGCAGATTTCTATTTTGTCCCTAAAAACGATGACTCCGATCATGCCGAAAAAGCGACATTCTGGACAGGCCTAAAAAAAATTTTAAAAACCATTTTCACCAAAAATTGATGATTTTTTTTTCTTCATTTTCGTGACACAAAAACAGTGACTCCGATCATGCCGAAGTAGCGACATTTTGGACAGGCCTAAAAAAAAGCATTTTAGAACCATTTTCAAAAAAAAAGCTCAGAATGCTTTTTTTCATTTTTTGACACAAAAACAGTGACCCCGGTCATGCCGAACTATCGACATTTTGGACAGGCCTAAAAAACACATTTTAAAACCATTTTCACCAAAAATTGCAGATTTCTATTTTGTCCCTAAAAACGATGACTCCGATCATGCCGAGAAAGCGACATTCTTGACAGGCCTAAAAAAAATTTTTAGAACCATTTTCACAAAAAATTGCAGATATTTTTTTTTCATTTTCGTGACACAAAAACAGTGACCCCGGTTATGCCGAACTAGCGACATTCTGGACAGGCCTAAAAAAAAAGCATTTTAGAACCATTTTCAAAAAAAATTGCAGATATTTTTTTCTTCATTTTCTTGACACAAAAACAGTGACCCCAGTCATGCCGAACTATCGACATTCTGGACAGGCCTAAAAAAAACATTTTAAAACCATTTTCACAAAAAATTGTAGATTTCTATTTTTGTCACCAAAAACGATGACTCCGATCATGCCGAACTAGCGACATTTTGGACAGGCCTAAAAAAAAAGCATTTTAGAACCATTTTCAAAAAAAAAGCTCAGAATTCTTTTTTTCATTTTTTGACACAAAAACAGTGACCCCGGTCATGCCGAACTATCGACATTATGGACAGGCCTAAAAAAAACATTTTAAAACCATTTTCACAAAAAATTGCAGATTTCTATTTTGTCCCTAAAAACGATGACTCCGATCATGCCGAAAAAGCGACATTCTGGACAGGCCTAAAAAAAAACATTTTAAAACCATTTTCACAAAAAATTGCAGATTTCTATTTTGTCCCTAAAAACGATGACTCCGATCATGCCGAAAAGCGACATTCTGGACAGGCCTAAAAAAAAAATGTTGAACCATTTTCACAAAAAATTGCAGATATTTTTTTCTCATTTTCGTGACACAAAAACAGTGACCCCGGTCATGCCGAACTATCGACATTCTGGACAGGCCTAAAAAAAAACATTTTAAAACCATTTTCACAAAAAATTGCAGATTTCCATTTTGTCCCTAAAAACGATGACTCCGATCATGCCGAAAAAGCGACATTCTGGACAGGTCTAAAAAAATGTTTTAAAACCATTTTCACCAAAAATTGCTGATTTTTTTTCTTCATTTTCGTGACACAAAATGCCGAACTAGCGACATTCTGGACAGGCCTAAAAAAAACATTTTAAAACCATTTTCACAAAAAATTGTAGATTTCTATTTTTGTCACCAAAAACGATGACTCCGATCATGCCGAACTAGCGACATTTTGGACAGGCCTAAAAAAAAAGCATTTTAGAACCATTTTCAAAAAAAAAGCTCAGAATGCTTTTTTTCATTTTTTGACACAAAAACAGTGACCCCGGTCATGCCGAACTATCGACATTCTGGACAGGCCTAAAAAACACATTTTAAAACCATTTTCACAAAAAATTGCAGATTTCTATTTTGTCCCTAAAAACGATGACTCCGATCATGCCGAAAAAGCGACATTCTGGACAGGCCTAAAAAAAATTTTTAGAACCATTTTCACCAAAAATTGCAGATATTTTTTTTTCATTTTCGTGACACAAAAACAGTGACCCCTGTCATGCCGAACTATCGACATTCTGGACAGGCCTAAAAAAACATTTTAAAACCATTTTCACAAAAAATTGCAGATTTCTATTTTGTCCCTAAAAACGATGACTCCGATCATGCCGAAAAAGCGACATTCTGGACAGGCCTAAAAAAAATTTTAAAAACCATTTTCACCAAAAATTGATGATTTTTTTTTCTTCATTTTCGTGACACAAAAACAGTGACTCCGATCATGCCGAAGTAGCGACATTTTGGACAGGCCTAAAAAAAAGCATTTTAGAACCATTTTCAAAAAAAAAGCTCAGAATGCTTTTTTTCATTTTTTGACACAAAAACAGTGACCCCGGTCATGCCGAACTATCGACATTATGGACAGGCCTAAAAAAAACATTTTAAAACCATTTTCACAAAAAATTGCAGATTTCTATTTTGTCCCTAAAAACGATGACTCCGATCATGCCGAAAAAGCGACATTCTGGACAGGCCTAAAAAAAAACATTTTAAAACCATTTTCACAAAAAATTGCAGATTTCTATTTTGTCCCTAAAAACGATGACTCCGATCATGCCGAAAAGCGACATTCTGGACAGGCCTAAAAAAAAAATGTTGAACCATTTTCACAAAAAATTGCAGATATTTTTTTCTCATTTTCGTGACACAAAAACAGTGACCCCGGTCATGCCGAACTATCGACATTCTGGACAGGCCTAAAAAAAAACATTTTAAAACCATTTTCACAAAAAATTGCAGATTTCCATTTTGTCCCTAAAAACGATGACTCCGATCATGCCGAAAAAGCGACATTCTGGACAGGTCTAAAAAAATGTTTTAAAACCATTTTCACCAAAAATTGCTGATTTTTTTTCTTCATTTTCGTGACACAAAATGCCGAACTAGCGACATTCTGGACAGGCCTAAAAAAAACATTTTAAAACCATTTTCACAAAAAATTGTAGATTTCTATTTTTGTCACCAAAAACGATGACTCCGATCATGCCGAACTAGCGACATTTTGGACAGGCCTAAAAAAAAAGCATTTTAGAACCATTTTCAAAAAAAAAGCTCAGAATGCTTTTTTTCATTTTTTGACACAAAAACAGTGACCCCGGTCATGCCGAACTATCGACATTCTGGACAGGCCTAAAAAACACATTTTAAAACCATTTTCACAAAAAATTGCAGATTTCTATTTTGTCCCTAAAAACGATGACTCCGATCATGCCGAAAAAGCGACATTCTGGACAGGCCTAAAAAAAATTTTTAGAACCATTTTCACCAAAAATTGCAGATATTTTTTTTTCATTTTCGTGACACAAAAACAGTGACCCCTGTCATGCCGAACTATCGACATTCTGGACAGGCCTAAAAAAACATTTTAAAACCATTTTCACAAAAAATTGCAGATTTCTATTTTGTCCCTAAAAACGATGACTCCGATCATGCCGAAAAAGCGACATTCTGGACAGGCCTAAAAAAAATTTTAAAAACCATTTTCACCAAAAATTGATGATTTTTTTTTCTTCATTTTCGTGACACAAAAACAGTGACTCCGATCATGCCGAAGTAGCGACATTTTGGACAGGCCTAAAAAAAAGCATTTTAGAACCATTTTCAAAAAAAAAGCTCAGAATGCTTTTTTTCATTTTTTGACACAAAAACAGTGACCCCGGTCATGCCGAACTATCGACATTTTGGACAGGCCTAAAAAACACATTTTAAAACCATTTTCACCAAAAATTGCAGATTTCTATTTTGTCCCTAAAAACGATGACTCCGATCATGCCGAGAAAGCGACATTCTTGACAGGCCTAAAAAAAATTTTTAGAACCATTTTCACAAAAAATTGCAGATATTTTTTTTTCATTTTCGTGACACAAAAACAGTGACCCCGGTTATGCCGAACTAGCGACATTCTGGACAGGCCTAAAAAAAAAGCATTTTAGAACCATTTTCAAAAAAAATTGCAGATATTTTTTTCTTCATTTTCTTGACACAAAAACAGTGACCCCAGTCATGCCGAACTATCGACATTCTGGACAGGCCTAAAAAAAACATTTTAAAACCATTTTCACAAAAAATTGTAGATTTCTATTTTTGTCACCAAAAACGATGACTCCGATCATGCCGAACTAGCGACATTTTGGACAGGCCTAAAAAAAAAGCATTTTAGAACCATTTTCAAAAAAAAAGCTCAGAATTCTTTTTTTCATTTTTTGACACAAAAACAGTGACCCCGGTCATGCCGAACTATCGACATTATGGACAGGCCTAAAAAAAACATTTTAAAACCATTTTCACAAAAAATTGCAGATTTCTATTTTGTCCCTAAAAACGATGACTCCGATCATGCCGAAAAAGCGACATTCTGGACAGGCCTAAAAAAAAACATTTTAAAACCATTTTCACAAAAAATTGCAGATTTCTATTTTGTCCCTAAAAACGATGACTCCGATCATGCCGAAAAGCGACATTCTGGACAGGCCTAAAAAAAAAATGTTGAACCATTTTCACAAAAAATTGCAGATATTTTTTTCTCATTTTCGTGACACAAAAACAGTGACCCCGGTCATGCCGAACTATCGACATTCTGGACAGGCCTAAAAAAAAACATTTTAAAACCATTTTCACAAAAAATTGCAGATTTCCATTTTGTCCCTAAAAACGATGACTCCGATCATGCCGAAAAAGCGACATTCTGGACAGGTCTAAAAAAATGTTTTAAAACCATTTTCACCAAAAATTGCTGATTTTTTTTCTTCATTTTCGTGACACAAAATGCCGAACTAGCGACATTCTGGACAGGCCTAAAAAAAACATTTTAAAACCATTTTCACAAAAAATTGTAGATTTCTATTTTTGTCACCAAAAACGATGACTCCGATCATGCCGAACTAGCGACATTTTGGACAGGCCTAAAAAAAAAGCATTTTAGAACCATTTTCAAAAAAAAAGCTCAGAATGCTTTTTTTCATTTTTTGACACAAAAACAGTGACCCCGGTCATGCCGAACTATCGACATTCTGGACAGGCCTAAAAAACACATTTTAAAACCATTTTCACAAAAAATTGCAGATTTCTATTTTGTCCCTAAAAACGATGACTCCGATCATGCCGAAAAAGCGACATTCTGGACAGGCCTAAAAAAAATTTTTAGAACCATTTTCACCAAAAATTGCAGATATTTTTTTTTCATTTTCGTGACACAAAAACAGTGACCCCTGTCATGCCGAACTATCGACATTCTGGACAGGCCTAAAAAAACATTTTAAAACCATTTTCACAAAAAATTGCAGATTTCTATTTTGTCCCTAAAAACGATGACTCCGATCATGCCGAAAAAGCGACATTCTGGACAGGCCTAAAAAAAATTTTAAAAACCATTTTCACCAAAAATTGATGATTTTTTTTTCTTCATTTTCGTGACACAAAAACAGTGACTCCGATCATGCCGAAGTAGCGACATTTTGGACAGGCCTAAAAAAAAGCATTTTAGAACCATTTTCAAAAAAAAAGCTCAGAATGCTTTTTTTCATTTTTTGACACAAAAACAGTGACCCCGGTCATGCCGAACTATCGACATTTTGGACAGGCCTAAAAAACACATTTTAAAACCATTTTCACCAAAAATTGCAGATTTCTATTTTGTCCCTAAAAACGATGACTCCGATCATGCCGAGAAAGCGACATTCTTGACAGGCCTAAAAAAAATTTTTAGAACCATTTTCACAAAAAATTGCAGATATTTTTTTTTCATTTTCGTGACACAAAAACAGTGACCCCGGTTATGCCGAACTAGCGACATTCTGGACAGGCCTAAAAAAAAAGCATTTTAGAACCATTTTCAAAAAAAATTGCAGATATTTTTTTCTTCATTTTCTTGACACAAAAACAGTGACCCCAGTCATGCCGAACTATCGACATTCTGGACAGGCCTAAAAAAAACATTTTAAAACCATTTTCACAAAAAATTGTAGATTTCTATTTTTGTCACCAAAAACGATGACTCCGATCATGCCGAACTAGCGACATTTTGGACAGGCCTAAAAAAAAAGCATTTTAGAACCATTTTCAAAAAAAAAGCTCAGAATTCTTTTTTTCATTTTTTGACACAAAAACAGTGACCCCGGTCATGCCGAACTATCGACATTATGGACAGGCCTAAAAAAAACATTTTAAAACCATTTTCACAAAAAATTGCAGATTTCTATTTTGTCCCTAAAAACGATGACTCCGATCATGCCGAAAAAGCGACATTCTGGACAGGCCTAAAAAAAAACATTTTAAAACCATTTTCACAAAAAATTGCAGATTTCTATTTTGTCCCTAAAAACGATGACTCCGATCATGCCGAAAAGCGACATTCTGGACAGGCCTAAAAAAAAAATGTTGAACCATTTTCACAAAAAATTGCAGATATTTTTTTCTCATTTTCGTGACACAAAAACAGTGACCCCGGTCATGCCGAACTATCGACATTCTGGACAGGCCTAAAAAAAAACATTTTAAAACCATTTTCACAAAAAATTGCAGATTTCCATTTTGTCCCTAAAAACGATGACTCCGATCATGCCGAAAAAGCGACATTCTGGACAGGTCTAAAAAAATGTTTTAAAACCATTTTCACCAAAAATTGCTGATTTTTTTTCTTCATTTTCGTGACACAAAATGCCGAACTAGCGACATTCTGGACAGGCCTAAAAAAAACATTTTAAAACCATTTTCACAAAAAATTGTAGATTTCTATTTTTGTCACCAAAAACGATGACTCCGATCATGCCGAACTAGCGACATTTTGGACAGGCCTAAAAAAAATGCATTTTAGAACCATTTTCAAAAAAAAAGCTCAGAATTCTTTTTTTCATTTTTTGACACAAAAACAGTGACCCCGGTCATGCCGAACTATCGACATTCTGGACAGGCCTAAAAAACACATTTTAAAACCATTTTCACAAAAAATTGCAGATTTCTATTTTGTCCCTAAAAACGATGACTCCGATCATGCCGAAAAAGCGACATTCTGGACAGGCCTAAAAAAAATTTTTAGAACCATTTTCACCAAAAATTGCAGATATTTTTTTTTCATTTTCGTGACACAAAAACAGTGACCCCTGTCATGCCGAACTATCGACATTCTGGACAGGCCTAAAAAAACATTTTAAAACCATTTTCACAAAAAATTGCAGATTTCTATTTTGTCCCTAAAAACGATGACTCCGATCATGCCGAAAAAGCGACATTCTGGACAGGCCTAAAAAAAAATTTTTGAACTATTTTCACAAAAAATTGCAGATATTTTTTTTTCATTTTCGTGACACAAAAACAGTGACCCCGGTCATGCCTAACTATCGACATTCTGGACAGGCCTAAAAAACATTTTAAAACCATTTTCACAAAAAATTGCAGATTTCTATTTTGTCCCTAAAAACGGTGACTCCGATCATGCCGAAAAAGCGACATTCTGGACAGGCCCCCAAAAAAATTTTAGAACCATTTTCACCAAAAATTGCAGATATTTTTTTTTCATTTTCGTGACACAAAAACAGTGACCCCGGTCATGCCGAACTATCGACATTATGGACAGGCCTAAAAAAAACATTTTAAAACCATTTTCACAAAAAATTGCAGATTTCCATTTAGTCCCTAAAAACGATGACTCCGATCATGCCGAAAAAGCGACATTCTGGACAGGTCTAAAAAAATGTTTTAAAACCATTTTCACCAAAAATTGCTGATTTTTTTTCTTCATTTTCGTGACACAAAATGCCGAACTAGCGACATTCTGGACAGGCCTAAAAAAAACATTTTAAAACCATTTTCACAAAAAATTGTAGATTTCTATTTTTGTCACCAAAAACGATGACTCCGATCATGCCGAACTAGCGACATTTTGGACAGGCCTAAAAAAAAAGCATTTTAGAACCATTTTTAAAAAAAAAGCTCAGAATGCTTTTTTTCATTTTTTGACACAAAAACAGTGACCCCGGTCATGCCGAACTATCGACATTCTGGACAGGCCTAAAAAACACATTTTAAAACCATTTTCACAAAAAATTGCAGATTTCTATTTTGTCCCTAAAAACGATGACTCCGATCATGCCGAAAAAGCGACATTCTGGACAGGCCTAAAAAAAATTTTAAGAACCATTTTCACCAAAAATTGCAGATATTTTTTTTTCATTTTCGTGACACAAAAACAGTGACCCCTGTCATGCCGAACTATCGACATTCTGGACAGGCCTAAAAAAACATTTTAAAACCATTTTCACAAAAAATTGCAGATTTCTATTTTGTCCCTAAAAACGATGACTCCGATCATGCCGAAAAAGCGACATTCTGGACAGGCCTAAAAAACACATTTTAAAACCATTTTCACAAAAAATTGCAGATTTCTATTTTGTCCCTAAAAACGATGACTCCGATCATTCCGAAAAAGCGACATTCTTGACAGGCCTAAAAAAAAATTTTAGAACCATTTTCACAAAAAATTGCAGATATTTTTTTTTCATTTTCGTGACACAAAAACAGTGACCCCGGTCATGCCGAACTAGCGACATTCTGGACAGGCCTAAAAAAAAACATTTTAAAACCATTTTCACAAAAAATTGTAGATTTCTATTTTTGTCACCAAAAACGAATACTCCGATCATGCCGAACTAGCGACATTTTGGACAGGCCTAAAAAAAAAGCATTTTAGAACCATATTCAAAAAAAAAGCTCAGAATTCTTTTTTTCATTTTTTGACACAAAAACAGTGACCCCGGTCATACCGAACTATCGACATTCTGGACAGGCCTAAAAAAAACATTTTAAAACCATTTTCACAAAAAATTGCAGATTTCTATTTTGTCCCTAAAAACGATGACTCCGATCATGCCGAAAAAGCGACATTCTGGACAGGCCTAAAATTTTTTTTTTTAACCATTTTCACGAAAAATTGCAGATATTTTTTTCTCATTTTCGTGACACAAAAACAGTGACCCCGGTCATGCCGAACTATCGACATTCTGGACAGGCCTAAAAAACACATTTTAAAACCATTTTCACAAAAAATTGCAGATTTCTATTTTGTCCCTAAAAACGATGACTCCGATCATGCCGAAAAAGCGACATTCTGGACAGGCCTAAAAAAAATTTTTAGAACCATTTTCACAAAAAATTGCAGATATTTTTTTTTCATTTTCGTGACACAAAAACAGTGACCCCGGTCCTGCCGAACTATCGACATTCTGGACAGGCCTAAAAAAACATTTTAAAACCATTTTCACAAAAAATTGCAGATTTCTATTTTGTCCCTAAAAACGATGACTCCGATCATGCCGAAAAAGCGACATTCTGGACAGGCCTAAAAAAAAATTTAAAAACCATTTTCACCAAAAATTGCTGATTTTTTTTTCTTCATTTTCGTGACACAAAAACATTGACCCCGGTTATGCCGAACTAGCGACATTCTGGACAGGCCTAAAAAAAAAAGCATTTTAGAACCATTTTCAAAAAAAAAGCTCAGAATTCTTTTTTTCATTTTTTGACACAAAAACAGTGACCCCGGTCATGCAGAACTATCGACATACTGGACAGGCCTAAAAAAAACATTTTAAAACCATTTTCACAAAAAATTGCAGATTTCTATTTTGTCCCTAAAAACGTTGACTCCGATCATGCCGAAAAAGCGACATTCTGGACAGGCCTAAAAAAAATTTTTGGAACCATTTTCACAAAAAATTGCAGATATTTTTTTTTCATTTTCGTGACACAAAAACAGTGACCCCGGTCATGCCGAACTATCGACATTCTGGACAGGCCTAAAAAAACATTTTAAAACCATTTTCACAAAAAATTGCAGATTTCTATTTTGTCCCTAAAAACGATGACTCCGATCATGCCGAAAAAGCGACATTCTGGACAGGCCTAAAAAAAAAGCATTTTAGAACCATTTTCAAAAAAAAAGCTCAGAATGCTTTTTTTCATTTTTTGACACAAAAACAGTGACCCCGGTCATGCCGAACTATCGACATTCTGGACAGGCCTAAAAAAAACATTTTAAAACCATTTTCACAAAAAATTGCAGATTTCTATTTTGTCCCTAAAAACGATGACTCCGATCATGCCGAAAAAGCGACATTCTGGACAGGTCTAAAAAAATGTTTTAAAACCATTTTCACCAAAAATTGCTGATTTTTTTTCTTCATTTTCGTGACACAAAATGCCGAACTAGCGACATTCTGGACAGGCCTAAAAAAAACATTTTAAAACCATTTTCACAAAAAATTGTAGATTTCTATTTTTGTCACCAAAAACGATGACTCCGATCATGCCGAACTAGCGACATTTTGGACAGGCCTAAAAAAAATGCATTTTAGAACCATTTTCAAAAAAAAAGCTCAGAATTCTTTTTTTCATTTTTTGACACAAAAACAGTGACCCCGGTCATACCGAACTATCGACATTCTGGACAGGCCTAAAAAAAACATTTTAAAACCATTTTCACAAAAAATTGCAGATTTCTATTTTGTCCCTAAAAACGATGACTCCGATCATGCCGAAAAAGCGACATTCTGGACAGGCCTAAAAAAAAATTTAGAACCATTTTCACAAAAAATTGCAGATATTTTTTTCTCATTTTCGTGACACAAAAACAGTGACCCCGGTCATGCCGAACTATCAACATTCTGGACAGGCCTAAAAAACACATTTTAAAACCATTTTCACAAAAAATTGCAGATTTCTATTTTGTCCCTAAAAACGATGACTCCGATCATGCCGAAAAAGCGACATTCTGGACAGGCCTAAAAAAAAAATTTTGAACTATTTTCACAAAAAATTGCAGATATTTTTTTTTCATTTTCGTGACACAAAAACAGTGACCCCGGTCATGCCTAACTATCGACATTCTGGACAGGCCTAAAAAACATTTTAAAACCATTTTCACAAAAAATTGCAGATTTCTATTTTGTCCCTAAAAACGGTGACTCCGATCATGCCGAAAAAGCGACATTCTGGACAGGCCCCCAAAAAAATTTTAGAACCATTTTCACCAAAAATTGCAGATATTTTTTTTTCATTTTCGTGACACAAAAACAGTGACCCCGGTCATGCCGAACTATCGACATTATGGACAGGCCTAAAAAAAACATTTTAAAACCATTTTCACAAAAAATTGCAGATTTCCATTTAGTCCCTAAAAACGATGACTCCGATCATGCCGAAAAAGCGACATTCTGGACAGGTCTAAAAAAATGTTTTAAAACCATTTTCACCAAAAATTGCTGATTTTTTTTCTTCATTTTCGTGACACAAAATGCCGAACTAGCGACATTCTGGACAGGCCTAAAAAAAACATTTTAAAACCATTTTCACAAAAAATTGTAGATTTCTATTTTTGTCACCAAAAACGATGACTCCGATCATGCCGAACTAGCGACATTTTGGACAGGCCTAAAAAAAAAGCATTTTAGAACCATTTTTAAAAAAAAAAGCTCAGAATGCTTTTTTTCATTTTTTGACACAAAAACAGTGACCCCGGTCATGCCGAACTATCGACATTCTGGACAGGCCTAAAAAACACATTTTAAAACCATTTTCACAAAAAATTGCAGATTTCTATTTTGTCCCTAAAAACGATGACTCCGATCATGCCGAAAAAGCGACATTCTGGACAGGCCTAAAAAAAAATTTAAGAACCATTTTCACCAAAAATTGCAGATATTTTTTTTTCATTTTCGTGACACAAAAACAGTGACCCCTGTCATGCCGAACTATCGACATTCTGGACAGGCCTAAAAAAACATTTTAAAACCATTTTCACAAAAAATTGCAGATTTCTATTTTGTCCCTAAAAACGATGACTCCGATCATGCCGAAAAAGCGACATTCTGGACAGGCCTAAAAAACACATTTTAAAACCATTTTCACAAAAAATTGCAGATTTCTATTTTGTCCCTAAAAACGATGACTCCGATCATTCCGAAAAAGCGACATTCTTGACAGGCCTAAAAAAAAATTTTAGAACCATTTTCACAAAAAATTGCAGATATTTTTTTTTCATTTTCGTGACACAAAAACAGTGACCCCGGTCATGCCGAACTAGCGACATTCTGGACAGGCCTAAAAAAAAACATTTTAAAACCATTTTCACAAAAAATTGTAGATTTCTATTTTTGTCACCAAAAACGAATACTCCGATCATGCCGAACTAGCGACATTTTGGACAGGCCTAAAAAAAAAGCATTTTAGAACCATATTCAAAAAAAAAGCTCAGAATTCTTTTTTTCATTTTTTGACACAAAAACAGTGACCCCGGTCATACCGAACTATCGACATTCTGGACAGGCCTAAAAAAAAACATTTTAAAACCATTTTCACAAAAAATTGCAGATTTCTATTTTGTCCCTAAAAACGATGACTCCGATCATGCCGAAAAAGCGACATTCTGGACAGGCCCAAAAAAATTTTTTTTAACCATTTTCACGAAAAATTGCAGATATTTTTTTCTCATTTTCGTGACACAAAAACAGTGACCCCGGTCATGCCGAACTATCGACATTCTGGACAGGCCTAAAAAAACATTTTAAAACCATTTTCACAAAAAATTGCAGATTTCTATTTTGTCCCTAAAAACGATGACTCCGATCATGCCGAAAAAGCGACATTCTGGACAGGCCTAAAAAAAAATTTAAAAACCATTTTCACCAAAAATTGCTGATTTTTTTTTCTTCATTTTCGTGACACAAAAACATTGACCCCGGTTATGCCGAACTAGCGACATTCTGGACAGGCCTAAAAAAAAAAGCATTTTAGAACCATTTTCAAAAAAAAAGCTCAGAATTCTTTTTTTCATTTTTTGACACAAAAACAGTGACCCCGGTCATGCAGAACTATCGACATACTGGACAGGCCTAAAAAAAACATTTTAAAACCATTTTCACAAAAAATTGCAGATTTCTATTTTGTCCCTAAAAACGTTGACTCCGATCATGCCGAAAAAGCGACATTCTGGACAGGCCTAAAAAAAATTTTTGGAACCATTTTCACAAAAAATTGCAGATATTTTTTTTTCATTTTCGTGACACAAAAACAGTGACCCCGGTCATGCCGAACTATCGACATTCTGGACAGGCCTAAAAAAACATTTTAAAACCATTTTCACAAAAAATTGCAGATTTCTATTTTGTCCCTAAAAACGATGACTCCGATCATGCCGAAAAAGCGACATTCTGGACAGGCCTAAAAAAAAAGCATTTTAGAACCATTTTCAAAAAAAAAGCTCAGAATGCTTTTTTTCATTTTTTGACACAAAAACAGTGACCCCGGTCATGCCGAACTATCGACATTCTGGACAGGCCTAAAAAAAACATTTTAAAACCATTTTCACAAAAAATTGCAGATTTCTATTTTGTCCCTAAAAACGATGACTCCGATCATGCCGAAAAAGCGACATTCTGGACAGGTCTAAAAAAATGTTTTAAAACCATTTTCACCAAAAATTGCTGATTTTTTTTTCTTCATTTTCGTGACACAAAAACAGTGACCCCGGTCATGCCGAACTAGCGACATTCTGGACAGGCCTAAAAAAAACATTTTAAAACCATTTTCACAAAAAATTGTAGATTTCTATTTTTGTCACCAAAAACGATGACTCCGATCATGCCGAACTAGCGACATTTTGGACAGGCCTAAAAAAAAAGCATTTTAGAACCATTTTCAAAAAAAAAGCTCAGAATGCTTTTTTTCATTTTTTGACACAAAAACAGTGACCCGGTCATGCCGAACTATCGACATTCTGGACAGGCCTAAAAAACACATTTTAAAACCATTTTCACCAAAAATTGCAGATTTCTATTTTGTCCCTAAAAACGATGACTCCGATCATGCCGAAAAAGCGACATTCTTGACAGGCCTAAAAAAAAATTTTAGAACCATTTTCACAAAAAATTGCAGATATTTTTTTTTCATTTTCGTGACACAAAAACAGTGACCCCTGTCATGCCGAACTATCGACATTCTGGACAGGCCTAAAAAAACATTTTAAAACCATTTTCACAAAAAATTGCAGATTTCTATTTTGTCCCTAAAAACGATGACTCCGATCATGCCGAAAAAGCGACATTCTGGACAGGCCTAAAAAAAAATTTAAAAACCATTTTCACCAAAAATTGATGATTTTTTTTTCTTCATTTTCGTGACACAAAAACAGTGACCCCGGTTATGCCGAACTAGCGACATTCTGGACAGGCCTAAAAAAAAAGCATTTTAGAACCATTTTCACAAAAAATTGTAGATTTCTATTTTTGTCACCAAAAACGATGACTCCGATCATGCCGAACTAGCGACATTTTGGACAGGCCTAAAAAAAAAGCATTTTAGAACCATTTTCAAAAAAAAAGCTCAGAATTCTTTTTTTCATTTTTTGACACAAAAACAGTGACCCCGGTCATGCCGAACTATCGACATTCTGGACAGGCCTAAAAAAAACATTTTAAAACCATTTTCACAAAAAATTGCAGATTTCTATTTTGTCCCTAAAAACGATGACTCCGATCATGCCGAAAAAGCGACATTCTGGACAGGCCTAAAAAATTTTTTAAAACCATTTTCACCAAAAATTGCTGATTTTTTTTTCTTCATTTTCGTGACACAAAAACAGTGACCCCGGTTATGCCGAACTAGCGACATTCTGGACAGGCCTAAAAATAAAGCATTTTAGAACCATTTTCCAAAAAAAAGCTCAGAATTCTTTTTTTCATTTTTTTACACAAAAACAGTGACCCCGGTCATGCAGAACTATCGACATACTGGACAGGCCTAAAAAAAACATTTTAAAACCATTTTCACAAAAAATTGCAGATTTCTATTTTGTCCCTAAAAACGTTGACTCCGATCATGCCGAAAAAGCGACATTCTGGACAGGCCTAAAAAAAATTTAAAACCATTTTCACCAAAAATTGCTGATTTTTTTTTCTTCATTTTCGTGACACAAAAACAGTGACCCCGGTCATGCCGAACGAGCGACATTCTGGACAGGCCTAAAAAAAAACATTTTAAAACCATTTTCACAAAAAAATTGTAGATTTCTATTTTTGTCACCGAAAACGAATACTCCGATCATGCCGAACTAGCGACATTTTGGACAGGCCTAAAAAAAAGCATTTTAGAACCATTTTCAAAAAAAAATTGCAGATATTTTTTTTTCATTTTTTGACACAAAAACAGTGACCCCGGTCATGCCGAACTATCGACATTCTGGACAGGCCTAAAAAAACATTTTAAAACCATTTTCACAAAAAATTGCAGATTTCTATTTTGTCCCTAAAAACGATGACTCCGATCATGCCGAAAAAGCGACATTCTGGACAGGCCTAAAAAAAACATTTAAAAACCATTTTCACAAAAAATTGCAGATATTTTTTTTTCATTTTCGTGACACAAAAACAGTGACCCCGGTCATGCCGAACTATCGACATTCTGGACAGGCCTAAAAAAACATGTTAAAACCATTTTCACAAAAAATTGTAGATTTCTATTTTTGTCACCAAAAACGATGACTCCGATCATGCCGAAGTAGCGACATTTTGGACAGGCCTAAAAAAAAGCATTTTAGAACCATTTTCAAAAAAAAAGCTCAGAATGCTTTTTTTCATTTTTTGACACAAAAACAGTGACCCCGGTCATGCAGAACTATCGACATTCTGGACAGGCCTAAAAAACACATTTTAAAACCATTTTCACAAAAAATTGCAGATTTCTATTTTGTCCCTAAAAACGATGACTCCGATCATTCCGAAAAAGCGACATTCTTGACAGGCCTAAAAAAAAATTTTAGAACCATTTTCACAAAAAATTGCAGATATTTTTTTTTCATTTTCGTGACACAAAAACAGTGACCCCGGTCATGCCGAACTAGCGACATTCTGGACAGGCCTAAAAAAAAACATTTTAAAACCATTTTCACAAAAAATTGTAGATTTCTATTTTTGTCACCAAAAACGAATACTCCGATCATGCCGAACTAGCGACATTTTGGACAGGCCTAAAAAAAAAGCATTTTAGAACCATATTCAAAAAAAAAGCTCAGAATTCTTTTTTTCATTTTTTGACACAAAAACAGTGACCCCGGTCATACCGAACTATCGACATTCTGGACAGGCCTAAAAAAAACATTTTAAAACCATTTTCACAAAAAATTGCAGATTTCTATTTTGTCCCTAAAAACGATGACTCCGATCATGCCGAAAAAGCGACATTCTGGACAGGCCTAAAAATTTTTTTTTTAACCATTTTCACGAAAAATTGCAGATATTTTTTTCTCATTTTCGTGACACAAAAACAGTGACCCCGGTCATGCCGAACTATCGACATTCTGGACAGGCCTAAAAAACACATTTTAAAACCATTTTCACAAAAAATTGCAGATTTCTATTTTGTCCCTAAAAACGATGACTCCGATCATGCCGAAAAAGCGACATTCTGGACAGGCCTAAAAAAAAATTTTAGAACCATTTTCACAAAAAATTGCAGATATTTTTTTTTCATTTTCGTGACACAAAAACAGTGACCCCGGTCCTGCCGAACTATCGACATTCTGGACAGGCCTAAAAAAACATTTTAAAACCATTTTCACAAAAAATTGCAGATTTCTATTTTGTCCCTAAAAACGATGACTCCGATCATGCCGAAAAAGCGACATTCTGGACAGGCCTAAAAAAAAATTTAAAAACCATTTTCACCAAAAATTGCTGATTTTTTTTTCTTCATTTTCGTGACACAAAAACATTGACCCCGGTTATGCCGAACTAGCGACATTCTGGACAGGCCTAAAAAAAAAAGCATTTTAGAACCATTTTCAAAAAAAAAGCTCAGAATTCTTTTTTTCATTTTTTGACACAAAAACAGTGACCCCGGTCATGCAGAACTATCGACATACTGGACAGGCCTAAAAAAAACATTTTAAAACCATTTTCACAAAAAATTGCAGATTTCTATTTTGTCCCTAAAAACGTTGACTCCGATCATGCCGAAAAAGCGACATTCTGGACAGGCCTAAAAAAAATTTTTGGAACCATTTTCACAAAAAATTGCAGATATTTTTTTTTCATTTTCGTGACACAAAAACAGTGACCCCGGTCATGCCGAACTATCGACATTCTGGACAGGCCTAAAAAAACATTTTAAAACCATTTTCACAAAAAATTGCAGATTTCTATTTTGTCCCTAAAAACGATGACTCCGATCATGCCGAAAAAGCGACATTCTGGACAGGCCTAAAAAAAAAGCATTTTAGAACCATTTTCAAAAAAAAAGCTCAGAATGCTTTTTTTCATTTTTTGACACAAAAACAGTGACCCCGGTCATGCCGAACTATCGACATTCTGGACAGGCCTAAAAAAAACATTTTAAAACCATTTTCACAAAAAATTGCAGATTTCTATTTTGTCCCTAAAAACGATGACTCCGATCATGCCGAAAAAGCGACATTCTGGACAGGTCTAAAAAAATGTTTTAAAACCATTTTCACCAAAAATTGCTGATTTTTTTTTCTTCATTTTCGTGACACAAAAACAGTGACCCCGGTCATGCCGAACTAGCGACATTCTGGACAGGCCTAAAAAAAACATTTTAAAACCATTTTCACAAAAAATTGTAGATTTCTATTTTTGTCACCAAAAACGATGACTCCGATCATGCCGAACTAGCGACATTTTGGACAGGCCTAAAAAAAAAAGCATTTTAGAACCATTTTCAAAAAAAAAGCTCAGAATGCTTTTTTTCATTTTTTGACACAAAAACAGTGACCCGGTCATGCCGAACTATCGACATTCTGGACAGGCCTAAAAAACACATTTTAAAACCATTTTCACCAAAAATTGCAGATTTCTATTTTGTCCCTAAAAACGATGACTCCGATCATGCCGAAAAAGCGACATTCTTGACAGGCCTAAAAAAAAATTTTAGAACCATTTTCACAAAAAATTGCAGATATTTTTTTTTCATTTTCGTGACACAAAAACAGTGACCCCGGTCATGCCGAACTATCGACATTCTGGACAGGCCTAAAAAAACATTTTAAAACCATTTTCACAAAAAATTGCAGATTTCTATTTTGTCCCTAAAAATGATGACTCCGATCATGCCGAAAAAGCGACATTCTGGACAGGCCTAAGATTTTTTTTTAAAACCATTTTCACCAAAAATTGCTGATTTTTTTCTTCTTCATTTTCGTGACACAAAAACAGTGACCCCGGTCATGCCGAACTATCGACATTCTGGACAGGCCTAAAAAAACATTTAAAAACCATTTTCACAAAAAATTGCAGATTTCTATTTTGTCCCTAAAAACGATGACTCCGATCATGCCGAAAAAGCGACATTCTGGACAGGCCTAAAAAAAAATTTAAAAACCATTTTCACAAAAAATTGCAGATATTTTTTTCTCATTTTCGTGACACAAAAACAGTGACCCCGGTCATGCCGAACTATCGACATTCTGGACAGGCCTAAAAAACACATTTTAAAACCATTTTCACAAAAAATTGCAGATTTCTATTTTGTCCCTAAAAACGATGACTCCGATCATGCCGAAAAAGCGACATTCTGGACAGGCCTAAAAAAAATTTTTAGAACCATTTTCACAAAAAATTGCAGATATTTTTTTTTCATTTTCGTGACACAAAAACAGTGACCCCGGTCATGCCGAACTATCGACATTCTGGAGAGGCCTAAAAAAACATTTTAAAACCATTTTCACCAAAAATTGCAGATTTCTATTTTGTCCCTAAAAACGATGACTCCGATCATGCCGAAAAAGCGACATTCTGGACAGGCCTAAAAAATTTTTTAACCCTCCCGTTGTCCTCCCATTCTGCCTACTCCCCGTGTCCCCGGGCGGGTCACCCTGTCCCGTCTCGGCTAAAGGCCCAGAGGGCACAAGTGTGACAGTAGGCGTGCGAACAGCCTTTGCAGATGTATTTCTTACACCTGCAGCACGCCGTGTGTGTCTTGGCGTCCTTCTTGGGCGCGCAGAGCTGACACCTCTTCCTCTTACTGGCCACCAGCGGGGCGGCGGCCGGGCCAGCGGCGTCCGGGCCGGCGGCGCGCTCCCGGGCCGGCGGAGGAGCGGCGTCGCGGTCGGCACTCTGCAGGACTTTGACGAGCGCGGACGCGGCTTCGGTGCGGGGGAGACGCTGCCTTCTTTGTATCAAGGGCTTGACAAGCGCCTTTCCCAGCTGCTCCAGGAACACCCTCCTCTTGTTCCGCTTCCGAGGCATCCAGTCGGGCTTGATCTCTCGCCATATGACAAAGGCGTTGTAGGAGGACACGTCGAGGATGTTGTGGAAGATGACCAGGGGCCAGCGGGCGGTCATCCGTCTGCAGCTGTAGGTGCCGACCACCTTGTCTAGGTTGTCCACGCCGCCCTTGTTGCGGTTGTAGTCTAGGATGAGGGCCGGCTTCCGGTCGCGGCGATCGCTGACGTCGGCCTCCGCGTGCAGCGTGCTCAGGAGCAGCACGTTCTTATTTCTCTTTGCCAGGTAGGACACCAGAGTGGCGGTGGGCGTGAAGGCGAACCTGGAGGACGAGACCTGTCTGCCCTTTGACTGGAGCAGCGCGGGAGGGAGCTCGGGCTTGTTCTTTCGCACCGTGCCGACCATGGTGAGGTTCCTCTCGAGGAGCCGCTGGCCGAGTTCGTAGGAGGTGAAGAAATTGTCGCAGGTGACGTTGTGACCGGCGGGCAGCCCCTGCGTGAGATCGAGGACGACGCGGGCGCCCTGGTTCTTCTCGGGGGCTCCGCCGGCCGCCTTACCGGTGTAGACTTGCATCTTCCAAGCGTAGCTGGACTTGGCGTCGCAGGCCACCCACGACTTGATTCCGTATTTGGCCGGCTTGCTGGGGATGTACTGTCGGAAAGGACAGCGCCCTTTCGGGAGAGGGAGAGGAAGGAGATTAGAGGAGGCGGCGGCGGCGGCGGAGTCACTGATGCTGACGCTAACTCTCTATACTACCGCTGGCTCATCAAGCAGCGTCATGCTGACGCTGATGCTGCTGCTGATGATGATGATGATGATGATGATGATGATGTTGATGATGATGATGATGCCGCTACCCCTCTATACTACCGCTGGCTCATCATTGGGGGTGGGGGTCGAACGGCGTTTATGTTACACGCCGCCGATGCTACCGCTGACGCTACCTCTCTATACTACACAGATACACAGATACACAGATACACAGATACACAGATACACAGACGGTACCTCTGAACGGGACCAGTTGTTGGTCCACCGTCAAGTCAGACCCCGGGTTGAGAGGAAGGAGATTAGCAGCGTCGTGCTGCTGATGCTACTGCTGCTGATGCTACTGCTGCTGTTGCTGACGACGCCGCTGTTGCCGACGATGATGATGCTGTTGCCGACGATGATGCCGCTACCCCTCTATACTACCGCTGGCTCATCATCGGGGGCGCACGCACGGCGTTCATGTTACACGCCGACGCTACCTCTCTATAGTACACTCACTGCAGATACGCACAGACACTCACAGCAGACGCACAGACACTCACAGCAGACGCACACGCACACACACACGCACACACACACACGCACACACACGCACACACACGCACACACACGCAGACGGTACCTCTGAACGGGACCAGTTGTTCGTCCACCGTCAAGTCGGGCCCCGGGTTGTAGAGGGCCGGCAGCCGCTCCTCCCACAGGTCCCAGACCTCTCTTATGGCCGCCAGTCTGTCGGCGGCGAGTCTCGCGGGTCTCGACCGGCGGTCGTCGAATCGCAGCAGCCTCGAGTACTTGTGAAAGACCTTGAGCGGCATGGTGGCTCGGAACACGGTCCTGCCGCTCTCCGCGTCCCACAGGCTGGCCGCGGCCTCGCCCCGGGACCTGTAGACGCCCGCTAGGATCAGCAGCCCTAGGTAGGCGCGCAGGTCGACCGAGTCCATGGGTCGCCAGCCGTCGCCGTATTTTCTCACCCCCTGCAGATTGGTCATGTCCACCACGATCCTTTCTATCGCCGGCGTGACAAACAGCCGGAAGGCGGACTCGATGTCGAGCGCGCGCGACGCCGCGTAGGCCGTAGGGCCGGGCGTCACCGCGGGGCCGGGGTGGCGGACGGCGCGGGGCGGGTCCGGGCCGCGATAGGCCTCGGAGGACCATTTGATTTTGCCGTTTTTTGACAGCAACGTCTCCCTTCGGGCCCTTTGGGCAGAGGCCGCCGCCGCCGTGTCCTCTGGCTCTGGCTCTCTGTCTCGCTCTCGGGCGGCGGCCGTGTCTCCCTCTCGCTCTTCCTCCTCCGAAGAACAAGAAGAAGAAGAAGAACAAGAAGAAGAGGAGCGCGACCGCAAGGCCGAGTCGTCCGCGTCACGTTCGGGGTCGTATTCCTCGCCGTCTTCGTCTTCCGAAACGTCCTCCTCTTCGGAATCGCAAAAGTCTTCTTCGTCTTCTCGGTCGACGCTGGAGGCTATCTGTTCCAGGACCTGAGCCGCGCTGAAATCGGGATCGCGGCGAGGCGCCGGCTGCTGCCTCGCGCTCGGCGGGGCCGTACACCTCGCCATCGTCCTCATCGTCGTCCTCGTCGTGTTCGTCGTGTTTGTCTTTTTCTTTTTCTTTTTCTTCTTCTTCTTCTTCTTCTTCTTCTTCTTCTTCTTCCTGACAATATTAGTAGCCTCTCTACGGCCGGCCGACTGCACGCTGACGCGCCGCGCCCGGCCCGGGGGGGTCTCTCTGACCCGGGCCTGGACAACTGCAGAGGGGTGATTACGACGTACGCGCTGCTGACGCTTCCCCCCCGGGGTCTCTCTGACCCGGCCTGGACTCGGGGTGGAACGGCTCCTAACGCGCCGCCGACGCGTTGCTGACGCGAGCCCGGCCCCCGGGGGGTCTCTCTGACCCGGCCTGGACTCGGGGTGGAACGGCTCCTAACGCGCCGCCGACGCGTTGCTGACGCGCGCCCGGCCCCCGGGGGGTCTCTCTGACCCGGGCCTGGACAACTGCAGAGGGGTGATTACGACGTACGCGTTGCTGACGCGCGCCCGGCCCCCGGGGGGTCTCTCTGACCCGGGCCTGGACAACTGCAGAGGGGTTATTACGACGTACGCGTTGCTGACGCGCGCCCGGCCCCCGGGGGGGTCTCTCTGACCCGGGCCTGGACAACTGCAGAGGGGTGATTACGACGTACGCGCTGCTGACGCTTCCCCCCGGGTCTCTCTGACCCGGCCTGGACTCGGGGTGGAACGGCTCCTAACGCGTGGCCGAGCCAGGGGGGGTCTCTCTGACCCGGCCTGGACGCGGGGGAACGGCTCCTAACGCGCGGCCGAGCCGGCGGGTCGCTCTGACCCGGCCTGGACAACGGGAGGGTTATAACCATTTTCACCAAAAATTGCTGATTTTTTTTTCTTCATTTTCGTGACACAAAAACAGTGACCCCGGTCATGCCGAACTAGCGACATTCTGGACAGGCCTAAAAAAAACATTTTAAAACCATTTTCACAAAAAATTGTAGATTTCTATTTTTGTCACCAAAAACGATGACTCCGATCATGCCGAACTAGCGACATTTTGGACAGGCCTAAAAAAAAAGCATTTTAGAACCATTTTCAAAAAAAAAGCTCAGAATGCTTTTTTTCATTTTTTGACACAAAAACAGTGACCCCGGTCATGCCGAACTATCGACATTCTGGACAGGCCTAAAAAACACATTTTAAAACCATTTTCACAAAAAATTGCAGATTTCTATTTTGTCCCTAAAAACGATGACTCCGATCATGCCGAAAAAGCGACATTCTTGACAGGCCTAAAAAAAAATGTTAGAACCATTTTCACAAAAAATTGCAGATATTTTTTTTTCATTTTCGTGACACAAAAACAGTGACCCCGGTCATGCCGAACTATCGACATTCTGGACAGGCCTAAAAAAACATTTTAAAACCATTTTCACAAAAAATTGCAGATTTCTATTTTGTCCCTAAAAATGATGACTCCGATCATGCCGAAAAAGCGACATTCTGGACAGGCCTAAAAAAAATTTTTTGATCCATTTTCACAAAAAATTGCAGATATTTTTTTTTCATTTTCGTGACACAAAAACAGTGACCCCGGTCATGCCGAACTATCGACATTCTGGACAGGCCTAAAAAAAAACATTTTAAAACCATTTTCACCAAAAATTGTAGATTTCTATTTTTGTCACCAAAAACGATGACTCCGATCATGCCGAACTAGCGACATTTTGGACAGGCCTAAAAAAAAAGCATTTTAGAACCATTTTCAAAAAAAAAGCTCAGAATTCTTTTTTTCATTTTTTGACACAAAAACAGTGACCCCGGTCATGCAGAACTATCGACATACTGGACAGGCCTAAAAAAAACATTTTAAAACCATTTTCACAAAAAATTGCAGATTTCTATTTTGTCCCTAAAAATGATGACTCCGATCATGCCGAAAAAGCGACATTCTGGACAGGCCTAAAAAAAAATTTTAGAACCATTTTCACAAGAAATTGCAGATATTTTTTTTTCATTTTCGTGACACAAAAACAGTGACCCCGGTCATGCCGAACTATCGACATTCTGGACAGGCCTAAAAAAAACATTTTAAAACCATTTTCACAAAAAATTGTAGATTTCTATTTTTGTCACCAAAAACGATGACTCCGATCATGCCGAACTAGCGACATTTTGGACAGGCCTAAAAAAAAAGCATTTTAGAACCATTTTCAAAAAAAAAGCTCAGAATTCTTTTTTTCATTTTTTGACACAAAAACAGTGACCCTGGTCATGCCGAACTATCGACATTCTGGACAGGCCTAAAAAAAACATTTTAAAACCATTTTCACAAAAAATTGCAGATTTCTATTTTGTCCCTAAAAACGATGACTCCGATCATGCCGAAAAAGCGACATTCTGGACAGGTCTAAAAAAATGTTTTAAAACCATTTTCACCAAAAATTGCTGATTTTTTTTTCTTCATTTTCGTGACACAAAAACAGTGACCCCGGTCATGCCGAACTAGCGACATTCTGGACAGGCCTAAAAAAAACATTTTAAAACCATTTTCACAAAAAATTGTAGATTTCTATTTTTGTCACCAAAAACGATGACTCCGATCATGCCGAACTAGCGACATTTTGGACAGGCCTAAAAAAAAAGCATTTTAGAACCATTTTCAAAAAAAAAGCTCAGAATGCTTTTTTTCATTTTTTGACACAAAAACAGTGACCCGGTCATGCCGAACTATCGACATTCTGGACAGGCCTAAAAAACACATTTTAAAACCATTTTCACAAAAAATTGCAGATTTCTATTTTGTCCCTAAAAATGATGACTCCGATCATGCCGAAAAAGCGACATTCTGGACAGGCCTAAAAAAATTTTTAAAAACCATTTTCACCAAAAATTGCTGATTTTTTTTTCTTCATTTTCGTGACACAAAAACAGTGACCCCGGTCATGCCGAACTATCGACATTCTGGACAGGCCTAAAAAAACATTTTAAAACCATTTTCACAAAAAATTGCAGATTTCTATTTTGTCCCTAAAAACGATGACTCCGATCATGCCGAAAAAGCGACATTCTGGACAGGACTAAAAAAATTTTTAAAAACCATTTTCACCAAAAATGGCTGATTTTTTTTTCTTCATTTTCGTGACACAAAAACAGTGACCCCGGTTATGCCGAACTAGCGACATTCTGGACAGGCCTAAAAAAAAAGCATTTTAGAACCATTTTCAAAAAAAAAGCTCAGAATTCTTTTTTTCATTTTTTGACACAAAAACAGTGACCCCGGTCATGCAGAACTATCGACATACTGGACAGGCCTAAAAAAAACATTTTAAAACCATTTTCACAAAAAATTGCAGATTTCTATTTTGTCCCTAAAAACGATGACTCCGATCATGCCGAAAAAGCAACATTCTGGACAGGCCTAAAAAAATTTTTAAAAACCATTTTCACCAAAAATTGCTGATTTTTTTTTCTTCATTTTCGTGACACAAAAACAGTGACCCCGGTTATGCCGAACTAGCGACATTCTGGACAGGCCTAAAAAAAAAGCATTTTAGAACCATTTTCAAAAAAAAAGCTCAGAATTCTTTTTTTCATTTTTTGACACAAAAACAGTGACCCCGGTCATGCTGAACTATCGACATACTGGACAGGCCTAAAAAAAACATTTTAAAACCATTTTCACAAAAAATTGCAGATTTCTATTTTGTCCCTAAAAACGTTGACTCCGATCATGCCGAAAAAGCGACATTCTGGACAGGTCTAAAAAAATGTTTTAAAACCATTTTCACCAAAAATTGCTGATTTTTTTTTCTTCATTTTCGTGACACAAAAACAGTGACCCCGGTCATGCCGAACTAGCGACATTCTGGACAGGCCTAAAAAAACATTTTAAAACCATTTTCACAAAAAATTGTAGATTTCTATTTTTGTCACCAAAAACGATGACTCCGATCATGCCGAACTAGCGACATTTTGGACAGGCCTAAAAAAAAGCATTTTAGAACCATTTTCAAAAAAAAAGCTCAGAATGCTTTTTTTCATTTTTTGACACAAAAACAGTGACCCGGTCATGCCGAACTATCGACATTCTGGACAGGCCTAAAAAAAATTTTTAGAACCATTTTCACAAAAAATTGCAGATTTCTATTTTGTCCCTAAAAACGATGACTCCGATCATGCCGAAAAAGCGAGATTCTTGACAGGCCTAAAAAAAATTTTTAGAACCATTTTCACAAAAAATTGCAGATATTTTTTTTTCATTTTCGTGACACAAAAACAGTGACCCCGGTCATGCCGAACTATCGACATTCTGGACAGGCCTAAAAAAACATTTTAAAACCATTTTCACAAAAAATTGCAGATTTCTATTTTGTCCCTAAAAACGATGACTCCGATCATACCGAAAAAGCGACATTCTGGACAGGCCTAAAAAAAATTTTAAAAACCATTTTCACCAAAAATTGCTGATTTTCTTTTCTTCATTTTCGTGACACAAAAACAGTGACCCCGGTCATGCCGAACTATCGACATTCTGGACAGGCCTAAAAAAACATTTTAAAACCATTTTCACAAAAAATTGCAGATTTCTATTTTGTCCCTAAAAACGATGACTCCGATCATGCCGAAAAAGCGACATTCTGGACAGGCCTAAAAATTTTTTTTTTTAACCATTTTCACAAAAAATTGCAGATATTTTTTTCTCATTTTCGTGACACAAAAACAGTGACCCCGGTCATGCCGAACTATCGACATTCTGGACAGGCCTAAAAAACACATTTTAAAACCATTTTCACAAAAAATTGCAGATTTCTATTTTGTCCCTAAAAACGATGACTCCGATCATGCCGAAAAAGCGACATTCTGGACAGGCCTAAAAAAATTTTTAAAAACCATTTTCACCAAAAATGGCTGATTTTTTTTTCTTCATTTTCGTGACACAAAAACAGTGACCCCGGTTATGCCGAACTAGCGACATTCTGGACAGGCCTAAAAAAAAAGCATTTTAGAACCATTTTCAAAAAAAAAACTCAGAATTCTTTTTTTCATTTTTTGACACAAAAACAGTGACCCCGGTCATGCAGAACTATCGACATACTGGACAGGCCTAAAAAAAACATTTTAAAACCATTTTCACAAAAAATTGCAGATTTCTATTTTGTCCCTAAAAACGTTGACTCCGATCATGCCGAAAAAGCGACATTCTGGACAGGTCTAAAAAAATGTTTTAAAACCATTTTCACCAAAAATTGCTGATTTTTTTTTCTTCATTTTCGTGACACAAAAACAGTGACCCCGGTCATGCCGAACTAGCGACATTCTGGACAGGCCTAAAAAAAAATTTAGAACCATTTTCACAAAAAATTGTAGATTTCTATTTTTGTCACCAAAAACGATGACTCCGATCATGCCGAACTAGCGACATTTTGGACAGGCCTAAAAAAAAAGCATTTTAGAACCATTTTCAAAAAAAAAGCTCAGAATGCTTTTTTTCATTTTTTGACACAAAAACAGTGACCCGGTCATGCCGAACTATCGACATTCTGGACAGGCCTAAAAAACACATTTTAAAACCATTTTCACAAAAAATTGCAGATTTCTATTTTGTCCCTAAAAACGATGACTCCGATCATGCCGAAAAAGCGACATTCTTGACAGGCCTAAAAAAAATTTTTAGAACCATTTTCACAAAAAATTGCAGATATTTTTTTTTCATTTTCGTGACACAAAAACAGTGACCCCGGTCATGCCGAACTATCGACATTCTGGACAGGCCTAAAAAAACATTTTAAAACCATTTTCACAAAAAATTGCAGATTTCTATTTTGTCCCTAAAAATGATGACTCCGATCATGCCGAAAAAGCGACATTCTGGACAGGCCTAAAAAAAAATTTTAGAACCATTTTCACAAGAAATTGCAGATATTTTTTTTTCATTTTCGTGACACAAAAACAGTGACCCCGGTCATGCCGAACTATCGACATTCTGGACAGGCCTAAAAAAAACATTTTAAAACCATTTTCACAAAAAATTGTAGATTTCTATTTTTGTCACCAAAAACGATGACTCCGATCATGCCGAACTAGCGACATTTTGGACAGGCCTAAAAAAAAAGCATTTTAGAACCATTTTCAAAAAAAAAGCTCAGAATTCTTTTTTTCATTTTTTGACACAAAAACAGTGACCCTGGTCATGCCGAACTATCGACATTCTGGACAGGCCTAAAAAAAACATTTTAAAACCATTTTCACAAAAAATTGCAGATTTCTATTTTGTCCCTAAAAACGATGACTCCGATCATGCCGAAAAAGCGACATTCTGGACAAGTCTAAAAAAATGTTTTAAAACCATTTTCACCAAAAATTGCTGATTTTTTTTTCTTCATTTTCGTGACACAAAAACAGTGACCCCGGTCATGCCGAACTAGCGACATTCTGGACAGGCCTAAAAAAAACATTTTAAAACCATTTTCACAAAAAATTGTAGATTTCTATTTTTGTCACCAAAAACAATGACTCCGATCATGCCGAACTAGCGACATTTTGGACAGGCCTAAAAAAAAAGCATTTTAGAACCATTTTCAAAAAAAAAGCTCAGAATGCTTTTTTTCATTTTTTGACACAAAAACAGTGACATGCCGAACTATCGACATTCTGGACAGGCCTAAAAAACACATTTTAAAACCATTTTCACAAAAAATTGCAGATTTCTATTTTGTCCCTAAAAACGATGACTCCGATCATGCCGAAAAAGCGACATTCTGGACAGGCCTAAAAAAAATGTTTAGAACCATTTTCACAAAAAATTGCAGATATTCTTTTCTTCATTTTCGTGACACAAAAACAGTGACCCCGGTCATGCCGAACTATCGACATTCTGGACAGGCCTAAAAAACACATTTTAAAACCATTTTCACAAAAAATTGCAGATTTCTATTTTGTCCCTAAAAACGATGACTCCGATCATGCCGAAAAAGCGACATTCTGGACAGGCCTAAAAAAAATTTTAAAAACCATTTTCACCAAAAATGGCTGATTTTTTTTTCTTCATTTTCGTGACACAAAAACAGTGACCCCGGTTATGCCGAACTAGCGACATTCTGGACAGGCCTAAAAAAAAAGCATTTTAGAACCATTTTCCAAAAAAAACTCAGAATTCTTTTTTTCATTTTTTGACACAAAAACAGTGACCCCGGTCATGCAGAACTATCGACATACTGGACAGGCCTAAAAAAAACATTTTAAAACCATTTTCACAAAAAATTGCAGATTTCTATTTTGTCCCTAAAAACGATGACTCCGATCATGCCGAAAAAGCAACATTCTGGACAGGCCTAAAAAAATTTTTTAAAACCATTTTCACCAAAAATTGCTGATTTTTTTTTCTTCATTTTCGTGACACAAAAACAGTGACCCCGGTTATGCCGAACTAGCGACATTCTGGACAGGCCTAAAAAAAAAGCATTTTAGAACCATTTTCAAAAAAAAAGCTCAGAATTCTTTTTTTCATTTTTTGACACAAAAACAGTGACCCCGGTCATGCTGAACTATCGACATACTGGACAGGCCTAAAAAAAACATTTTAAAACCATTTTCACAAAAAATTGCAGATTTCTATTTTGTCCCTAAAAACGTTGACTCCGATCATGCCGAAAAAGCGACATTCTGGACAGGTCTAAAAAAATGTTTTAAAACCATTTTCACCAAAAATTGCTGATTTTTTTTTCTTCATTTTCGTGACACAAAAACAGTGACCCCGGTCATGCCGAACTAGCGACATTCTGGACAGGCCTAAAAAAACATTTTAAAACCATTTTCACAAAAAATTGTAGATTTCTATTTTTGTCACCAAAAACGATGACTCCGATCATGCCGAACTAGCGACATTTTGGACAGGCCTAAAAAAAAGCATTTTAGAACCATTTTCAAAAAAAAAGCTCAGAATGCTTTTTTTCATTTTTTGACACAAAAACAGTGACCCGGTCATGCCGAACTATCGACATTCTGGACAGGCCTAAAAAAAATTTTTAGAACCATTTTCACAAAAAATTGCAGATTTCTATTTTGTCCCTAAAAACGATGACTCCGATCATGCCGAAAAAGCGAGATTCTTGACAGGCCTAAAAAAAATTTTTAGAACCATTTTCACAAAAAATTGCAGATATTTTTTTTTCATTTTCGTGACACAAAAACAGTGACCCCGGTCATGCCGAACTATCGACATTCTGGACAGGCCTAAAAAAACATTTTAAAACCATTTTCACAAAAAATTGCAGATTTCTATTTTGTCCCTAAAAACGATGACTCCGATCATACCGAAAAAGCGACATTCTGGACAGGCCTAAAAAAAATTTTAAAAACCATTTTCACCAAAAATTGCTGATTTTCTTTTCTTCATTTTCGTGACACAAAAACAGTGACCCCGGTCATGCCGAACTATCGACATTCTGGACAGGCCTAAAAAAACATTTTAAAACCATTTTCACAAAAAATTGCAGATTTCTATTTTGTCCCTAAAAACGATGACTCCGATCATGCCGAAAAAGCGACATTCTGGACAGGCCTAAAAATTTTTTTTTTTAACCATTTTCACAAAAAATTGCAGATATTTTTTTCTCATTTTCGTGACACAAAAACAGTGACCCCGGTCATGCCGAACTATCGACATTCTGGACAGGCCTAAAAAAACATTTTAAAACCATTTTCACAAAAAATTGCAGATTTCTATTTTGTCCCTAAAAATGATGACTCCGATCATGCCGAAAAAGCGACATTCTGGACAGGCCTAAAAAAAAATTTTAGAACCATTTTCACAAGAAATTGCAGATATTTTTTTTTCATTTTCGTGACACAAAAACAGTGACCCCGGTCATGCCGAACTATCGACATTCTGGACAGGCCTAAAAAAAACATTTTAAAACCATTTTCACAAAAAATTGTAGATTTCTATTTTTGTCACCAAAAACGATGACTCCGATCATGCCGAACTAGCGACATTTTGGACAGGCCTAAAAAAAAAGCATTTTAGAACCATTTTCAAAAAAAAAGCTCAGAATTCTTTTTTTCATTTTTTGACACAAAAACAGTGACCCTGGTCATGCCGAACTATCGACATTCTGGACAGGCCTAAAAAAAACATTTTAAAACCATTTTCACAAAAAATTGCAGATTTCTATTTTGTCCCTAAAAACGATGACTCAGATCATGCCGAAAAAGCGACATTCTGGACAAGTCTAAAAAAATGTTTTAAAACCATTTTCACCAAAAATTGCTGATTTTTTTTTCTTCATTTTCGTGACACAAAAACAGTGACCCCGGTCATGCCGAACTAGCGACATTCTGGACAGGCCTAAAAAAAACATTTTAAAACCATTTTCACAAAAAATTGTAGATTTCTATTTTTGTCACCAAAAACAATGACTCCGATCATGCCGAACTAGCGACATTTTGGACAGGCCTAAAAAAAAAGCATTTTAGAACCATTTTCAAAAAAAAAGCTCAGAATGCTTTTTTTCATTTTTTGACACAAAAACAGTGACATGCCGAACTATCGACATTCTGGACAGGCCTAAAAAACACATTTTAAAACCATTTTCACAAAAAAATGCAGATTTCTATTTTGTCCCTAAAAACGATGACTCCGATCATGCCGAAAAAGCGACATTCTGGACAGGCCTAAAAAAAATGTTTAGAACCATTTTCACAAAAAATTGCAGATATTCTTTTCTTCATTTTCGTGACACAAAAACAGTGACCCCGGTCATGCCGAACTATCGACATTCTGGACAGGCCTAAAAAACACATTTTAAAACCATTTTCACAAAAAATTGCAGATTTCTATTTTGTCCCTAAAAACGATGACTCCGATCATGCCGAAAAAGCGACATTCTGGACAGGCCTAAAAAAAATTTTAAAAACCATTTTCACCAAAAATGGCTGATTTTTTTTTCTTCATTTTCGTGACACAAAAACAGTGACCCCGGTCATGCCGAACTAGCGACATTCTGGACAGGCCTAAAAAAAACATTTTAAAACCATTTTCACAAAAAATTGTAGATTTCTATTTTTGTCACCAAAAACAATGACTCCGATCATGCCGAACTAGCGACATTTTGGACAGGCCTAAAAAAAAAGCATTTTAGAACCATTTTCAAAAAAAAAGCTCAGAATGCTTTTTTTCATTTTTTGACACAAAAACAGTGACATGCCGAACTATCGACATTCTGGACAGGCCTAAAAAACACATTTTAAAACCATTTTCACAAAAAAATGCAGATTTCTATTTTGTCCCTAAAAACGATGACTCCGATCATGCCGAAAAAGCGACATTCTGGACAGGCCTAAAAAAAATGTTTAGAACCATTTTCACAAAAAATTGCAGATATTCTTTTCTTCATTTTCGTGACACAAAAACAGTGACCCCGGTCATGCCGAACTATCGACATTCTGGACAGGCCTAAAAAACACATTTTAAAACCATTTTCACAAAAAATTGCAGATTTCTATTTTGTCCCTAAAAACGATGACTCCGATCATGCCGAAAAAGCGACATTCTGGACAGGCCTAAAAAAAAAATTTAAAAACCATTTTCACCAAAAATGGCTGATTTTTTTTTCTTCATTTTCGTGACACAAAAACAGTGACCCCGGTTATGCCGAACTAGCGACATTCTGGACAGGCCTAAAAAAAAAGCATTTTAGAACCATTTTCAAAAAAAAAGCTCAGAATTCTTTTTTTCATTTTTTGACACAAAAACAGTGACCCCGGTCATGCAGAACTATCGACATACTGGACAGGCCTAAAAAAAACATTTTAAAACCATTTTCACAAAAAATTGCAGATTTCTATTTTGTCCCTAAAAACGTTGACTCCGATCATGCCGAAAAAGCGACATTCTGGACAGGTCTAAAAAAATGTTTTAAAACCATTTTCACCAAAAATTGCTGATTTTTTTTTCTTCATTTTCGTGACACAAAAACAGTGACCCCGGTCATGCCGAACTAGCGACATTCTGGACAGGCCTAAAAAAAATTTTAGAACCATTTTCACAAAAAATTGTAGATTTCTATTTTTGTCACCAAAAACGATGACTCCGATCATGCCGAACTAGCGACATTTTGGACAGGCCTAAAAAAAAAGCATTTTAGAACCATTTTCAAAAAAAAAGCTCAGAATGCTTTTTTTCATTTTTTGACACAAAAACAGTGACCCGGTCATGCCGAACTATCGACATTCTGGACAGGACTAAAAAACACATTTTAAAACCATTTTCACAAAAAATTGCAGATTTCTATTTTGTCCCTAAAAACGATGACTCCGATCATGCCGAAAAAGCGACATTCTTGACAGGCCTAAAAAAAATTTTTAGAACCATTTTCACAAAAAATTGCAGATATTTTTTTTTCATTTTCGTGACACAAAAACAGTGACCCCGGTCATGCCGAACTATCGACATTCTGGACAGGCCTAAAAAAACATTTTAAAACCATTTTCACAAAAAATTGCAGATATTTTTTTTTCATTTTCGTGACACAAAAACAGTGACCCCGGTCATGCCGAACTATCGACATTCTGGACAGGCCTAAAAAAAACATTTTAAAACCATTTTCACAAAAAATTGTAGATTTCTATTTTTGTCACCAAAAACGATGACTCCGATCATGCCGAACTAGCGACATTTTGGACAGGCCTAAAAAAAAAGCATTTTAGAACCATTTTCAAAAAAAAAGCTCAGAATTCTTTTTTTCATTTTTTGACACAAAAACAGTGACCCTGGTCATGCCGAACTATCGACATTCTGGACAGGCCTAAAAAAAACATTTTAAAACCATTTTCACAAAAAATTGCAGATTTCTATTTTGTCCCTAAAAACGATGACTCCGATCATGCCGAAAAAGCGACATTCTGGACAAGTCTAAAAAAATGTTTTAAAACCATTTTCACCAAAAATTGCTGATTTTTTTTTCTTCATTTTCGTGACACAAAAACAGTGACCCCGGTCATGCCGAACTAGCGACATTCTGGACAGGCCTAAAAAAAACATTTTAAAACCATTTTCACAAAAAATTGTAGATTTCTATTTTTGTCACCAAAAACAATGACTCCGATCATGCCGAACTAGCGACATTTTGGACAGGCCTAAAAAAAAAGCATTTTAGAACCATTTTCAAAAAAAAAGCTCAGAATGCTTTTTTTCATTTTTTGACACAAAAACAGTGACATGCCGAACTATCGACATTCTGGACAGGCCTAAAAAACACATTTTAAAACCATTTTCACAAAAAATTGCAGATTTCTATTTTGTCCCTAAAAACGATGACTCCGATCATGCCGAAAAAGCGACATTCTTGACAGGCCTAAAAAAAATGTTTAGAACCATTTTCACAAAAAATTGCAGATATTTTTTTTTTCATTTTCGTGACACAAAAACAGTGACCCCGGTCATGCCGAACTATCGACATTCTGGACAGGCCTAAAAAAACATTTTAAAACCATTTTCACAAAAAATTGCAGATATCTATTTTGTCCCTAAAAATGATGACTCCGATCATGCCGAAAAAGCGACATTCTGGACAGGCCTAAAAAAAAATTTTAAAACCATTTTCACCAAAAATTGCTGATTTTTTTTCCTTCATTTTCGTGACACAAAAACAGTGACCCCGGTCATGCCGAACTATCGACATTCTGGACAGGCCTAAAAAAACATTTTAAAACCATTTTCACAAAAAATTGCAGATTTCTATTTTGTCCCTAAAAACGATGACTCCGATCATGCCGAAAAAGCGACATTCTGGACAGGCCTAAAAAAAAATTTAAACAAAATTTTCACCAAAAATTGCTGATTTTTTTTTCTTCATTTTCGTGACACAAAAACTGTGACCCCGGTTATGCCGAACTAGCGACATTCTGGACAGGCCTAAAAAAAACATTTTAAAACCATTTTCACAAAAAATTGTAGATTTCTATTTTTGTCACCAAAAACGATGACTCCGATCATGCCGAACTAGCGACATTTTGGACAGGCCTAAAAAAAAGCATTTTAGAACCATTTTCAAAAAAAAAGCTCAGAATGCTTTTTTAAATTTTTTGACACAAAAACAGTGACCCCGGTCATGCCGAACTATCGAAATTCTGGACAGGCCTAAAAAACACATTTTAAAACCATTTTCACAAAAAATTGCAGATTTCTATTTTGTCCCTAAAAACGATGACTCCGATCATGCCGAAAAAGCGACATTCTTGACAGGCCTAAAAAAAAATTTTAGAACCATTTTCACAAAAAATTGCAGATATTTTTTTTTCATTTTCGTGACACAAAAACATTGACCCCGGTCATGCCGAACTATCGACATTCTGGACAGGCCTAAAAAAACATTTTAAAACCATTTTCACAAAAAATTGCAGATTTCTATTTTGTCCCTAAAAATGATGACTCCGATCATGCCGAAAAAGCGACATTCTGGACAGGCCTAAAAAAAAATTTTAGAACCATTTTCACAAAAAATTGCAGATATTTTTTTTTTTGTCACCAAAAACGATGACTCCGATCATGCCGAACTAGCGACATTTTGGACAGGCCTAAAAAAAAAGCATTTTAGAACCATTTTCAAAAAAAAAGCTCAGAATTCTTTTTTTCATTTTTTGACACAAAAACAGTGACCCCGGTCATGCCGAACTATCGACATTCTGGACAGGCCTAAAAAAACATTTTAAAACCATTTTCACAAAAAATTGCAGATTTCTATTTTGTCCCTAAAAACGATGACTCCGATCATGCCGAAAAAGCGACATTCTGGACAGGCCTAAAAAATTTTAAAAAAAACATTTTCACCAAAAATGGCTGATTTTTTTTCCTTCATTTTTTGACACAAAAACAGTGACCCCGGTCATACCGAACTATCGACATTCTGGACAGGCCTAAAAAAAACATTTTAAAACCATTTTCACAAAAAATTGTAGATTTCTATTTTTGTCACCAAAAACAATGACTCCGATCATGCCGAACTAGCGACATTTTGGACAGGCCTAAAAAAAAAGCATTTTAGAACCATTTTCAAAAAAAAAGCTCAGAATGCTTTTTTTCATTTTTTGACACAAAAACAGTGACATGCCGAACTATCGACATTCTGGACAGGCCTAAAAAACACATTTTAAAACCATTTTCACAAAAAATTGCAGATTTCTATTTTGTCCCTAAAAACGATGACTCCGATCATGCCGAAAAAGCGACATTCTTGACAGGCCTAAAAAAAATGTTTAGAACCATTTTCACAAAAAATTGCAGATATTTTTTTTTTCATTTTCGTGACACAAAAACAGTGACCCCGGTCATGCCGAACTATCGACATTCTGGACAGGCCTAAAAAAACATTTTAAAACCATTTTCACAAAAAATTGCAGATATCTATTTTGTCCCTAAAAATGATGACTCCGATCATGCCGAAAAAGCGACATTCTGGACAGGCCTAAAAAAATTTTTTAAAACCATTTTCACCAAAAATTGCTGATTTTTTTTCCTTCATTTTCGTGACACAAAAACAGTGACCCCGGTCATGCCGAACTATCGACATTCTGGACAGGCCTAAAAAAACATTTTAAAACCATTTTCACAAAAAATTGCAGATTTCTATTTTGTCCCTAAAAACGATGACTCCGATCATGCCGAAAAAGCGACATTCTGGACAGGCCTAAAAAAAAATTTAAAAAAAATTTTCACCAAAAATTGCTGATTTTTTTTTCTTCATTTTCGTGACACAAAAACTGTGACCCCGGTTATGCCGAACTAGCGACATTCTGGACAGGCCTAAAAAAAACATTTTAAAACCATTTTCACAAAAAATTGTAGATTTCTATTTTTGTCACCAAAAACGATGACTCCGATCATGCCGAACTAGCGACATTTTGGACAGGCCTAAAAAAAAGCATTTTAGAACCATTTTCACCAAAAATTGCAGATATTTTTTTTTCATTTTCGTGACACAAAAACATTGACCCCGGTCATGCCGAACTATCGACATTCTGGACAGGCCTAAAAAAACATTTTAAAACCATTTTCACAAAAAATTGCCGATTTCTATTTTGTCCCTAAAAATGATGACTCCGATCATGCCGAAAAAGCGACATTCTGGACAGGCCTAAAAAAAAATTTTAGAACCATTTTCACAAAAAATTGCAGATATTTTTTTTTTTGTCACCAAAAACGATGACTCCGATCATGCCGAACTAGCGACATTTTGGACAGGCCTAAAAAAAAAGCATTTTAGAACCATTTTCAAAAAAAAAGCTCAGAATTCTTTTTTTCATTTTTTGACACAAAAACAGTGACCCCGGTCATGCCGAACTATCGACATTCTGGACAGGCCTAAAAAAACATTATAAAACCATTTTCGCAAAAAATTGCAGATTTCTATTTTGTCCCTAAAAACGATGACTCCGATCATGCCGAAAAAGCGACATTCTGGACAGGCCTAAAAAAATTTAAAAAAAACATTTTCACCAAAAATGGCTGATTTTTTTTCCTTCATTTTTTGTCCCTAAAAACAGTGACCCCGGTCATGCCGAACTAGCGACATTCTGGACAGGCCTAAAAAAAACATTTTAAAACCATTTTCACAAAAAATTGTAGATTTCTATTTTTGTCACCAAAAACGATGACTCCGATTATGCCGAACTAGCGACATTTTGGACAGGCCTAAAAAAAAAGCATTTTAGAACCATTTTCAAAAAAAAAGCTCAGAATGCTTTTTTTCATTTTTTGACACAAAAACAGTGACCCCGGTCATGCCGAACTATCGACATTCTGGACAGGCCTAAAAAACACATTTTAAAACCATTTTCACAAAAAATTGCAGATTTCTATTTTGTCCCTAAAAACGATGACTCCGATCATGCCGAAAAAGCGACATTCTTGACAGGCCTAAAAAAAATGTTTAGAACCATTTTCACAAAAAATTGCAGATATTTTTTTTTTCATTTTCGTGACACAAAAACAGTGACCCCGGTCATGCCGAACTATCGACATTCTGGACAGGCCTAAAAAAACATTTTAAAACCATTTTCACAAAAAATTGCAGATTTCTATTTTGTCCCTAAAAACGATGACTCCGATCATGCCGAAAAAGCGACATTCTGGACAGGCCTAAAAAAATTAAAAAAAAACATTTTCACCAAAAATGGCTGATTTTTTTTTCTTCATTTTTTGACACAAAAACAGTGACCCCGGTCATACCGAACTATCGACATTCTGGACAGGCCTAAAAAAAACATTTTAAAACCATTTTCACAAAAAATTGCAGATTTCTATTTTGTCCCTAAAAACGATGACTCCGATCATGCCGAAAAAGCGACATTCTGGACAGGCCTAAAAAAAAATTTAAAAACCATTTTCACCAAAAATTGCTGATTTCTATTTTGTCCCTAAAAACGATGACTCCGATCATGCCGAAAAAGCGACATTCTTGACAGGCCTAAAAAAAATTTTTTGAACCATTTTCACAAAAAATTGCTGATATTTTTTTTTTCATTTTCGTGACACAAAAACAGTGACCCCGGTCATGCCGAACTATCGACATTCTGGACAGGCCTAAAAAAACATTTTAAAACCATTTTCACAAAAAATTGCAGATTTCTATTTTGTCCCTAAAAACGATGACTCCGATCATGCCGAAAAAGCGACATTCTGGACAGGCCTAAAAATTTTTTTAAAAAACATTTTCACCAAAAATGGCTGATTTTTTTTTCTTCATTTTTTGACACAAAAACAGTGACCCCGGTCATACCGAACTATCGACATTCTGGACAGGCCTAAAAAAAACATTTTAAAACCATTTTCACAAAAAATTGCAGATTTCTATTTTGTCCCTAAAAACGATGACTCCGATCATGCCGAAAAAGCGACATTCTGGACAGGCCTAAAAAAAAATTTAAAAACCATTTTCACCAAAAATTGCTGATTTTTTTTTCTTCATTTTCGTGACACAAAAACAGTGACCCCGGTTATGCCGAACTAGCGACATTCTGGACAGGCCTAAAAAAAACATTTTAAAACCATTTTCACAAAAAATTGTAGATTTCTATTTTTTTCACCAAAAACGATGACTCCGATCATGCCGAACTAGCGACATTTTGGACAGGCCTAAAAAAAAAGCATTTTAGAACCATTTTCAAAAAAAAAGCTCAGAATGCTTTTTTTCATTTTTTGACACAAAAACAGTGACCCCGGTCATGCCGAACTATCGACATTCTGGACAGGCCTAAAAAACACATTTTAAAACCATTTTCACAAAAAATTGCAGATTTCTATTTTGTCCCTAAAAACGATGACTCCGATCATGCCGAAAAAGCGACATTCTTGACAGGCCTAAAAAAATTTTTTAGAACCATTTTCACAAAAAATTGCAGATATTTTTTTTTCATTTTCGTGACACAAAAACAGTGACCCCGGTCATGCCGAACTATCGACATTCTGGACAGGCCTAAAAAAACATTTTAAAACCATTTTCACAAAAAATTGCAGATTTCTATTTTGTCCCTAAAAATGATGACTCCGATCATGCCGAAAAAGCGACATTCTGGACAGGCCTAAAAAAATTTTTAAAAACCATTTTCACCAAAAATTGCTGATTTTTTTTTCTTCATTTTCGTGACACAAAAACAGTGACCCCGGTCATGCCGAACTATCAACATTCTGGACAGGCCTAAAAAAACATTTTAAAACCATTTTCACAAAAAATTGCAGATTTCTATTTTGTCCCTAAAAACGATGACTCCGATCATGCCGAAAAAGCGACATTCTGGACAGGCCTAAAAAAATTTTTAAAAACCATTTTCACCAAAAATGGCAGATTTTTTTTTCTTCATTTTTTGACACAAAAACAGTGACCCCGGTCATACCGAACTGTCGACATTCTGGACAGGCCTAAAAAAAACATTTTAAAACCATTTTCACCAAAAATTGCAGATTTCTATTTTGTCCCTAAAAACGATGACTCCAATCATGCCGAAAAAGCGACATTCTGGACAGGCCTAAAAAAAAATTAAAAACCATTTTCACCAAAAATTGCAGATTTTTTTTTCTTCATTTTCGTGACACAAAAACAGTGACCCCGGTTATGCCGAACTAGCGACATTCTGGACAGGCCTAAAAAAAACATTTTAAAACCATTTTCACAAAAAATTGTAGATTTCTATTTTTGTCACCAAAAACGATGACTCCGATCATGCCGAACTATCGACATTCTGGACAGGCCTAAAAAAAACATTTTAAAACCATTTTCACAAAAAATTGCAGATTTCTATTTTGTCCCTAAAAACGATGACTCCGATCATGCCGAAAAAGCGACATTCTTGACAGGCCTAAAAAAAATGTTTAGAACCATTTTCACAAAAAATTGCAGATATTTTTTTTTTCATTTTCGTGACACAAAAACAGTGACCCCGGTCATGCCGAACTATCGACATTCTGGACAGGCCTAAAAAAACATTTTAAAACCATTTTCACAAAAAATTGCAGATATCTATTTTGTCCCTAAAAACGATGACTCCGATCATGCCGAAAAAGCGACATTCTGGACAGGCCTAAAAAAAAGCATTTTAGAACCATTTTCAAAAAAAAAGCTCAGAATTCTTTTTTTCATTTTTTGACACAAAAACAGTGACCCCGGTCATGCAGAACTATCGACATACTGGACAGGCCTAAAAAACACATTTTAAAACCATTTTCACAAAAAATTGCAGATTTCTATTTTGTCCCTAAAAACGATGACTCCGATCATGCCGAAAAAGCGACATTCTGGACAGGCCTAAAAAAATTTTTAAAAACCATTTTCACCAAAAATTGCTGATTTTTTTTTCTTCATTTTCGTGACACAAAAACAGTGACCCCGGTCATGCCGAACTATCGACATTCTGGACAGGCCTAAAACAAACATTTTAAAACCATTTTCACAAAAAATTGCAGATTTCTATTTTGTCCCTAAAAACGATGACTCCGATCATGCCGAAAAAGCGACATTCTGGACAGGCCTAAAAAATTTTTTTTTAACCATTTTCACAAAAAATTGCAGATATTTTTTTCTCATTTTCGTGACACAAAAACAGTGACCCCGGTCATGCAGAACTATCGACATACTGGACAGGCCTAAAAAAAACATTTTAAAACCATTTTCACAAAAAATTGCAGATTTCTATTTTGTCCCTAAAAACGATGACTCCGATCATGCCGAAAAAGCGACATTCTGGACAGGCCTAAAAAAATGTTTTTGAACCATTTTCACAAAAAATTGCAGATTTCTATTTTGTCCCTAAAAACGATGACTCCGATCATGCCGAAAAAGCGACATTCTGGACAGGCCTAAAAAATTTTTTTTTAACCATTTTCACAAAAAATTGCAGATATTTTTTTCTCATTTTCGTGACACAAAAACAGTGACCCCGGTCATGCCGAACTATCGACATTCTGGACAGGCCTAAAAAAAACATTTTAAAACCATTTTCACCAAAAATTGCAGATTTCTATTTTGTCCCTAAAAACGATGACTCCGATCATGCAGAAAAAGGGACATTCTGGACAGGTCAAAAAAAAAAATTTAAAACCATTTTCACCAAAAATTGCTGATTTTTTTTTCTTCATTTTCGTGACACAAAAACAGTGACCCCGGTCATGCCGAACTATCGACATTCTGGACAGGCCTAAAAAAAACATTTTAAAACCATTTTCACAAAAAATTGCAGATTTCTATTTTGTCCCTAAAAACGATGACTCCGATCATGCCGAAAAAGCGACATTCTGGACAGGTCTAAAAATTTTTTTTAAACCATTTTCACCAAAAATTGCTGATTTTTTTTTCTTCATTTTCGTGACACAAAAACAGTGACCCCGGTTATGCCGAACTAGCGACATTCTGGACAGGCCTAAAAAAAACATTTTAAAACCATTTTCACAAAAAATTGCAGATTTCTATTTTGTCCCTAAAAACGTTGACTCCGATCATGCCGAAAAAGCGACATTCTGGACAGGTCTAAAAAATTTTTTTTAAACCATTTTCACCAAAAATTGCTGATTTTTTTTTCTTCATTTTCGTGACACAAAAACAGTGACCCCGGTTATGCCGAACTAGCGACATTCTGGACAGTCCTAAAAAAAAAGCATTTTAGAACCATTTTCAAAAATAAAGCTCAGAATTCTTTTTTTCATTTTTTGACACAAAAACAGTGACCCCGGTTATGCCGAACTAGCGACATTCTGGACAGGCCTAAAAAAAACATTTTAAAACCATTTTCACAAAAAATTGCAGATTTCTATTTTGTCCCTAAAAACGATGACTCCGATCATGCCGAAAAAGCGACATTCTTGACAGGCCTAAAAAAAATTTTTAGAACCATTTTCACAAAAAATTGCAGATATTTTTTTTTTCATTTTCGTGACACAAAAACAGTGACCCCGGTCATGCCGAACTATCGACATTCTGGACAGGCCTAAAAAAAACATTTTAAAACCATTTTCACAAAAAATTGCAGATTTCTATTTTGTCCCTAAAAACGATGACTCCGATCATGCCGAAAAAGCGACATTCTGGACAGGCCTAAAAAAAAGCATTTTAGAACCATTTTCAAAAAAAAAGCTCAGAATTATTTTTTTCATTTTTTGACACAAAAACAGTGACCCCGGTCATGCAGAACTATCGACATACTGGACAGGCCTAAAAAACACATTTTAAAACCATTTTCACAAAAAATTGCAGATTTCTATTTTGTCCCTAAAAACGATGACTCCGATCATGCCGAAAAAGAGACATTCTGGACAGGCCTAAAAAAAACATTTTAAAACCATTTTCACCAAAAATTGCAGATTTCTATTTTGTCCCTAAAAACGATGACCCCGGTCATGCCGAACTAGCGACATTCTGGACAGGCCTAAAAAAAAACATTTTAAAACCATTTTCACAAAAAATTGTAGATTTCTATTTTTGTCACCAAAAACGAATACTCCGATCATGCCGAACATTTTGGACAGGCCTAAAAAAAAAGCATTTTAGAACCATATTCAAAAAAAAAGCTCAGAATTCTTTTTTTCATTTTTTGACACAAAAACAGTGACCCCGGTCATGCCGAACTATCGACATTCTGAAAAGGCCTAAAAAAAACATTTTAAAACCATTTTCACAAAAAATTGCAGATTTCTATTTTGTCCCTAAAAACGGTGACTCCGATCATGCCGAAAAAGCGACATTCTGGACAGGCCTAAAAAAAAATTTTAGAACCATTTTCACAAAAAATTGCAGATATTTTTCTTCATTTTCGTGACACAAAAACAGTGACCCCGGTCATGCCGAACTATCGACATTCTGGACAGGCCTAAAAAAACATTTTAAAACCATTTTCACAAAAAATTGCAGATTTCTATTTTGTCCCTAAAAATGATGACTCCGATCATGCCGAAAAAGCGACATTCTGGACAGGCCTAAACATTTTTTTAAAAACCATTTTCACCAAAAATTGCTGATTTTTTTTTCTTCATTTTCGTGACACAAAAACAGTGACCCCGGTCATGCCGAACTATCAACATTCTGGACAGGCCTAAAAAAACATTTTAAAACCATTTTCACAAAAAATTGCAGATTTCTATTTTGTCCCTAAAAACGATGACTCCGATCATGCCGAAAAAGCAACATTCTGGACAGGCCTAAAAATTTTTTTAAAAACCATTTTCACCAAAAATGGCAGATTTTTTTTTCTTCATTTTTTGACACAAAAACAGTGACCCCGGTCATACCGAACTGTCGACATTCTGGACAGGCCTAAAAAAAACATTTTAAAACCATTTTCACCAAAAATTGCAGATTTCTATTTTGTCCCTAAAAACGATGACTCCAATCATGCCGAAAAAGCGACATTCTGGACAGGCCTAAAAAAAACATTTTAAAACCATTTTCACAAAAAATTGCAGATTTCTATTTTGTCCCTAAAAACGATGACTCCGATCATGCCGAAAAAGCGACATTCTTGACAGGCCTAAAAAAAAATGTTAGAACCATTTTCACAAAAAATTGCAGATATTTTTTTTTTCATTTTCGTGACACAAAAACAGTGACCCCGGTCATGCCGAACTATCGACATTCTGGACAGGCCTAAAAAAACATTTTAAAACCATTTTCACAAAAAATTGCAGATTTCTATTTTGTCCCTAAAAACGATGACTCCGATCATGCCGAAAAAGCGACATTCTGGACAGGCCTAAAAAAAAATTTAAAAACCATTTTCACCAAAAATTGCTGATTTCTATTTTGTCCCTAAAAACGATGACTCCGATCATGCCGAAAAAGCGACATTCTTGACAGGCCTAAAAAAAATTTTTTGAACCATTTTCACAAAAAATTGCTGATATTTTTTTTTTCATTTTCGTGACACAAAAACAGTGACCCCGGTCATGCCGAACTATCGACATTCTGGACAGGCCTAAAAAAACATTTTAAAACCATTTTCACAAAAAATTGCAGATTTCTATTTTGTCCCTAAAAACGATGACTCCGATCATGCCGAAAAAGCGACATTCTGGACAGGCCTAAAAAATTTAAAAAAAAACATTTTCACCAAAAATGGCTGATTTTTTTTTCTTCATTTTTTGACACAAAAACAGTGACCCCGGTCATACCGAACTATCGACATTCTGGACAGGCCTAAAAAAAACATTTTAAAACCATTTTCACAAAAAATTGCAGATTTCTATTTTGTCCCTAAAAACGATGACTCCGATCATGCCGAAAAAGCGACATTCTGGACAGGCCTAAAAAAATTTTTAAAAACCATTTTCACCAAAAATTGCTGATTTTTTTTTCTTCATTTTCGTGACACAAAAACAGTGACCCCGGTTATGCCGAACTAGCGACATTCTGGACAGGCCTAAAAAAAACATTTTAAAACCATTTTCACAAAAAATTGTAGATTTCTATTTTTGTCACCAAAAACGATGACTCCGATCATGCCGAACTAGCGACATTTTGGACAGGCCTAAAAAAAAAGCATTTTAGAACCATTTTCAAAAAAAAAGCTCAAAATGCTTTTTTTCATTTTTTGACACAAAAACAGTGACCCCGGTCATGCCGAACTATCGACATTCTGGACAGGCCTAAAAAACACATTTTAAAACCATTTTCACAAAAAATTGCAGATTTCTATTTTGTCCCTAAAAACGATGACTCCGATCATGCCGAAAAAGCGACATTCTTGACAGGCCTAAAAAAATTTTTTAGAACCATTTTCACAAAAAATTGCAGATATTTTTTTTTCATTTTCGTGACACAAAAACAGTGACCCCGGTCATGCCGAACTATCGACATTCTGGACAGGCCTAAAAAAACATTTTAAAACCATTTTCACAAAAAATTGCAGATTTCTATTTTGTCCCTAAAAATGATGACTCCGATCATGCCGAAAAAGCGACATTCTGGACAGGCCTAAAAAAATTTTTAAAAACCATTTTCACCAAAAATTGCTGATTTTTTTTTCTTCATTTTCGTGACACAAAAACAGTGACCCCGGTCATGCCGAACTATCAACATTCTGGACAGGCCTAAAAAAACATTTTAAAACCATTTTCACAAAAAATTGCAGATTTCTATTTTGTCCCTAAAAACGATGACTCCGATCATGCCGAAAAAGCGACATTCTGGACAGGCCTAAAAAAATTTTTAAAAACCATTTTCACCAAAAATGGCAGATTTTTTTTTCTTCATTTTTTGACACAAAAACAGTGACCCCGGTCATACCGAACTGTCGACATTCTGGACAGGCCTAAAAAAAACATTTTAAAACCATTTTCACCAAAAATTGCAGATTTCTATTTTGTCCCTAAAAACGATGACTCCAATCATGCCGAAAAAGCGACATTCTGGACAGGCCTAAAAAAAAGCATTTTAGAACCATTTTCAAAAAAAAAGCTCAGAATTCTTTTTTTCATTTTTTGACACAAAAACAGTGACCCCGGTCATGCAGAACTATCGACATACTGGACAGGCCTAAAAAACACATTTTAAAACCATTTTCACAAAAAATTGCAGATTTCTATTTTGTCCCTAAAAACGATGACTCCGATCATGCCGAAAAAGCGACATTCTGGACAGGCCTAAAAAAATTTTAAAAAACCATTTTCACCAAAAATTGCTGATTTTTTTTTCTTCATTTTCGTGACACAAAAACAGTGACCCCGGTCATGCCGAACTATCGACATTCTGGACAGGCCTAAAAAAAACATTTTAAAACCATTTTCACAAAAAATTGCAGATTTCTATTTTGTCCCTAAAAACGATGACTCCGATCATGCAGAAAAAGCGACATTCTGGACAGGTCAAAAAAAAAAATTTAAAACCATTTTCACCAAAAATTGCTGATTTTTTTTTCTTCATTTTCGTGACACAAAAACAGTGACCCCGGTCATGCCGAACTATCGACATTCTGGACAGGCCTAAAAAAAACATTTTAAAACCATTTTCACAAAAAATTGCAGATTTCTATTTTGTCCCTAAAAACGATGACTCCGATCATGCCGAAAAAGCGACATTCTGGACAGGCCTAAAAAAAAGCATTTTAGAACCATTTTCAAAAAAAAAGCCCAGAATTCTTTTTTTCATTTTTTGACACAAAAACAGTGACCCCGGTCATGCAGAACTATCGACATACTGGACAGGCCTAAAAAACACATTTTAAAACCATTTTCACAAAAAATTGCAGATTTCTATTTTGTCCCTAAAAACGATGACTCCGATCATGCCGAAAAAGCGACATTCTGGACAGGCCTAAAAAATTTTTTAAAAACCATTTTCACCAAAAATTGCTGATTTTTTTTTCTTCATTTTCGTGACACAAAAACAGTGACCCCGGTCATGCCGAACTATCGACATTCTGGACAGGCCTAAAACAAACATTTTAAAACCATTTTCACAAAAAATTGCAGATTTCTATTTTGTCCCTAAAAACGATGACTCCGATCATGCCGAAAAAGCGACATTCTGGACAGGCCTAAAATTTTTTTTTTTAACCATTTTCACAAAAAATTGCAGATATTTTTTTCTCATTTTCGTGACACAAAAACAGTGACCCCGGTCATGCAGAACTATCGACATACTGGACAGGCCTAAAAAAAACATTTTAAAACCATTTTCACAAAAAATTGCAGATTTCTATTTTGTCCCTAAAAACGATGACTCCGATCATGCCGAAAAAGCGACATTCTGGACAGGCCTAAAAAAATGTTTTTGAACCATTTTCACAAAAAATTGCAGATTTCTATTTTGTCCCTAAAAACGATGACTCCGATCATGCCGAAAAAGCGACATTCTGGACAGGCCTAAAAAATTTTTTTTTAACCATTTTCACAAAAAATTGCAGATATTTTTTTCTCATTTTCGTGACACAAAAACAGTGACCCCGGTCATGCCGAACTATCGACATTCTGGACAGGCCTAAAAAAAACATTTTAAAACCATTTTCACCAAAAATTGCAGATTTCTATTTTGTCCCTAAAAACGATGACTCCGATCATGCAGAAAAAGCGACATTCTGGACAGGTCAAAAAAAATTTTTTAAAACCATTTTCACCAAAAATTGCTGATTTTTTTTTCTTCATTTTCGTGACACAAAAACAGTGACCCCGGTCATGCCGAACTATCGACATTCTGGACAGGCCTAAAAAAAACATTTTAAAACCATTTTCACAAAAAATTGCAGATTTCTATTTTGTCCCTAAAAACGATGACTCCGATCATGCCGAAAAAGCGACATTCTGGACAGGTCTAAAAAATTTTTTTTAAACCATTTTCACCAAAAATTGCTGATTTTTTTTTCTTCATTTTCGTGACACAAAAACAGTGACCCCGGTTATGCCGAACTAGCGACATTCTGGACAGGCCTAAAAAAAACATTTTAAAACCATTTTCACAAAAAATTGCAGATTTCTATTTTGTCCCTAAAAACGTTGACTCCGATCATGCCGAAAAAGCGACATTCTGGACAGGTCTAAAAAATTTTTTTTAAACCATTTTCACCAAAAATTGCTGATTTTTTTTTCTTCATTTTCGTGACACAAAAACAGTGACCCCGGTTATGCCGAACTAGCGACATTCTGGACAGGCCTAAAAAAAAAGCATTTTAGAACCATTTTCAAAAATAAAGCTCAGAATTCTTTTTTTCATTTTTTGACACAAAAACAGTGACCCCGGTTATGCCGAACTAGCGACATTCTGGACAGGCCTAAAAAAAACATTTTAAAACCATTTTCACAAAAAATTGCAGATTTCTATTTTGTCCCTAAAAACGATGACTCCGATCATGCCGAAAAAGCGACATTCTGGACAGGCCTAAAAATTTTTTTTTTAACCATTTTCACAAAAAATTGCAGATATTTTTTTCTCATTTTCGTGACACAAAAACAGTGACCCCGGTCATGCAGAACTATCGACATACTGGACAGGCCTAAAAAAAACATTTTAAAACCATTTTCACAAAAAATTGCAGATTTCTATTTTGTCCCTAAAAACGATGACTCCGATCATGCCGAAAAAGCGACATTCTGGACAGGCCTAAAAAAATGTTTTTGAACCATTTTCACAAAAAATTGCAGATTTCTATTTTGTCCCTAAAAACGATGACTCCGATCATGCCGAAAAAGCGACATTCTGGACAGGCCTAAAAATTTTTTTTTTAACCATTTTCACAAAAAATTGCAGATATTTTTTTCTCATTTTCGTGACACAAAAACAGTGACCCCGGTCATGCCGAACTATCGACATTCTGGACAGGCCTAAAAAAAACATTTTAAAACCATTTTCACCAAAAATTGCAGATTTCTATTTTGTCCCTAAAAACGATGACTCCGATCATGCAGAAAAAGCGACATTCTGGACAGGTCAAAAAAAAAATTTTAAAACCATTTTCACCAAAAATTGCTGATTTTTTTTTCTTCATTTTCGTGACACAAAAACAGTGACCCCGGTCATGCCGAACTATCGACATTCTGGACAGGCCTAAAAAAAACATTTTAAAACCATTTTCACAAAAAATTGCAGATTTCTATTTTGTCCCTAAAAACGATGACTCCGATCATGCCGAAAAAGCGACATTCTGGACAGGTCTAAAAATTTTTTTTTAAACCATTTTCACCAAAAATTGCTGATTTTTTTTTCTTCATTTTCGTGACACAAAAACAGTGACCCCGGTTATGCCGAACTAGCGACATTCTGGACAGGCCTAAAAAAAACATTTTAAAACCATTTTCACAAAAAATTGCAGATTTCTATTTTGTCCCTAAAAACGTTGACTCCGATCATGCCGAAAAAGCGACATTCTGGACAGGTCTAAAAAAATTTTTTTAAACCATTTTCACCAAAAATTGCTGATTTTTTTTTCTTCATTTTCGTGACACAAAAACAGTGACCCCGGTTATGCCGAACTAGCGACATTCTGGACAGGCCTAAAAAAAAAGCATTTTAGAACCATTTTCAAAAATAAAGCTCAGAATTCTTTTTTACATTTTTTGACACAAAAACAGTGACCCCGGTTATGCCGAACTAGCGACATTCTGGACAGGCCTAAAAAAAACATTTTAAAACCATTTTCACAAAAAATTGCAGATTTCTATTTTGTCCCTAAAAACGATGACTCCGATCATGCCGAAAAAGCGACATTCTGGACAGGCCTAAAAAAAAACATTTTAAAACCATTTTCACAAAAAATTGTAGATTTCTATTTTTGTCACCAAAAACGAATACTCCGATCATGCCGAACATTTTGGACAGGCCTAAAAAAAAAGCATTTTAGAACCATATTCAAAAAAAAAGCTCAGAATTCTTTTTTTCATTTTTTGACACAAAAACAGTGACCCCGGTCATGCCGAACTATCGACATTCTGAAAAGGCCTAAAAAAAACATTTTAAAACCATTTTCACAAAAAATTGCAGATTTCTATTTTGTCCCTAAAAACGGTGACTCCGATCATGCCGAAAAAGCGACATTCTGGACAGGCCTAAAAAAAAATTTTAGAACCATTTTCACAAAAAATTGCAGATATTTTTCTTCATTTTCGTGACACAAAAACAGTGACCCCGGTCATGCCGAACTATCGACATTCTGGACAGGCCTAAAAAAAACATTTTAAAACCATTTTCACAAAAAATTGCAGATTTCTATTTTGTCCCTAAAAACGATGACTCCGATCATGCCGAAAAAGCGACATTCTGGACAGGTCTAAAAAAATGTTTTAAAACCATTTTCACCAAAAATTGCTGATTTTTTTCCCTTCATTTTCGTGAAACAAAAACAGTGACCCCGGTTATGCCGAACTAGCGACATTCTGAACAGGCCTAAAAAAAAAGCATTTTAGAACCATTTTAAAAAAAAAGCTCAGAATTCTTTTTTTCATTTTTTGACACAAAAACAGTGACCCCGGTCATGCAGAACTATCGACATACTGGACAGGCCTAAAAAAAACATTTTAAAACCATTTTCACAAAAAATTGCAGATTTCTATTTTGTCCCTAAAAACGTTGACTCCGATCATGCCGAAAAAGCTACATTCTGGACAGGCCTAAAAAAATTTAAAAAAACATTTTCACCAAAAATGGCTGATTTTTTTTTCTTCATTTTTTGACACAAAAACAGTGACCCCGGTCATACCGAACTATCGACATTCTGGACAGGCCTAAAAAAAACATTTTAAAACCATTTTCACCAAAAATTGCAGATTTCTATTTTGTCCCTAAAAACGATGACTCCGATCATGCCGAAAAAGCGACATTCTGGACAGGTCTAAAAAATTTTTTTTAAACCATTTTCACCAAAAATTGCTGATTTTTTTTTCTTCATTTTCGTGACACAAAAACAGTGACCCCGGTTATGCCGAACTAGCGACATTCTGGACAGGCCTAAAAAAAAAGCATTTTAGAACCATTTTCAAAAATAAAGCTCAGAATTCTTTTTTTCATTTTTTGACACAAAAACAGTGACCCCGGTCATGCCGAACTATCGACATTCTGGACAGGCCTAAAAAAAACATTTTAAAACCATTTTCACAAAAAATTGCAGATTTCTATTTTGTCCCTAAAAACGATGACTCCGATCATGCCGAAAAAGCGACATTCTGGACAGGTCTAAAAAATTTTTTTTAAACCATTTTCACCAAAAATTGCTGATTTTTTTTTCTTCATTTTCGTGACACAAAAACAGTGACCCCGGTTATGCCGAACTAGCGACATTCTGGACAGGCCTAAAAAAAACATTTTAAAACCATTTTCACAAAAAATTGCAGATTTCTATTTTGTCCCTAAAAACGTTGACTCCGATCATGCCGAAAAAGCGACATTCTGGACAGGTCTAAAAAAATTTTTTTAAACCATTTTCACCAAAAATTGCTGATTTTTTTTTCTTCATTTTCGTGACACAAAAACAGTGACCCCGGTTATGCCGAACTAGCGACATTCTGGACAGGCCTAAAAAAAAAGCATTTTAGAACCATTTTCAAAAATAAAGCTCAGAATTCTTTTTTTCATTTTTTGACACAAAAACAGTGACCCCGGTTATGCCGAACTAGCGACATTCTGGACAGGCCTAAAAAAAAAATTTTAAACCATTTTCACAAAAAATTGCAGATATTTTTTTCTCATTTTCGTGACACAAAAACAGTGACCCCGGTCATGCAGAACTATCGACATACTGGACAGGCCTAAAAAAAACATTTAAAAACCATTTTCACAAAAAATTGCAGATTTCTATTTTGTCCCTAAAAACGATGACTCCGATCATGCCGAAAAAGCGACATTCTGGACAGGCCTAAACATTTTTTTTTTAACCATTTTCACAAAAAATTGCAGATATTTTTTTCTCATTTTCGTGACACAAAAACAGTGACCCCGGTCATGCCGAACTATCGACATTCTGGACAGGCCTAAAAAAAACATTTTAAAACCATTTTCACAAAAAATTGCAGATTTCTATTTTGTCCCTAAAAACGATGACTCCGATCATGCCGAAAAAGCGACATTCTGGACAGGCCTAAAAAATTTTTTTTTAACCATTTTCACAAAAAATTGCAGATATTTTTTTCTCATTTTCGTGACACAAAAACAGTGACCCCGGTCATGCAGAACTATCGACATACTGGACAGGCCTAAAAAAAACATTTTAAAACCATTTTCACAAAAAATTGCAGATTTCTATTTTGTCCCTAAAAACGATGACTCCGATCATGCCGAAAAAGCGACATTCTGGACAGGCCTAAAAAAATGTTTTTGAACCATTTTCACAAAAAATTGCAGATTTCTATTTTGTCCCTAAAAACGATGACTCCGATCATGCCGAAAAAGCGACATTCTGGACAGGCCTAAAAAATTTTTTTTTAACCATTTTCACAAAAAATTGCAGATATTTTTTTCTCATTTTCGTGACACAAAAACAGTGACCCCGGTCATGCCGAACTATCGACATTCTGGACAGGCCTAAAAAAAACATTTTAAAACCATTTTCACCAAAAATTGCAGATTTCTATTTTGTCCCTAAAAACGATGACTCCGATCATGCAGAAAAAGCGACATTCTGGACAGGTCAAAAAAAAAATTTTAAAACCATTTTCACCAAAAATTGCTGATTTTTTTTTCTTCATTTTCGTGACACAAAAACAGTGACCCCGGTCATGCCGAACTATCGACATTCTGGACAGGCCTAAAAAAAACATTTTAAAACCATTTTCACAAAAAATTGCAGATTTCTATTTTGTCCCTAAAAACGATGACTCCGATCATGCCGAAAAAGCGACATTCTGGACAGGTCTAAAAAATTTTTTTTAAACCATTTTCACCAAAAATTGCTGATTTTTTTTTCTTCATTTTCGTGACACAAAAACAGTGACCCCGGTTATGCCGAACTAGCGACATTCTGGACAGGCCTAAAAAAAACATTTTAAAACCATTTTCACAAAAAATTGCAGATTTCTATTTTGTCCCTAAAAACGTTGACTCCGATCATGCCGAAAAAGCGACATTCTGGACAGGTCTAAAAAAAATTTTTTAAACCATTTTCACCAAAAATTGCTGATTTTTTTTTCTTCATTTTCGTGACACAAAAACAGTGACCCCGGTTATGCCGAACTAGCGACATTCTGGACAGGCCTAAAAAAAAAGCATTTTAGAACCATTTTCAAAAATAAAGCTCAGAATTCTTTTTTTCATTTTTTGACACAAAAACAGTGACCCCGGTTATGCCGAACTAGCGACATTCTGGACAGGCCTAAAAAAAACATTTTAAAACCATTTTCACAAAAAATTGCAGATTTCTATTTTGTCCCTAAAAACGATGACTCCGATCATGCCGAAAAAGCGACATTCTGGACAGGCCTAAAAAAAAACATTTTAAAACCATTTTCACAAAAAATTGTAGATTTCTATTTTTGTCACCAAAAACGAATACTCCGATCATGCCGAACATTTTGGACAGGCCTAAAAAAAAAGCATTTTAGAACCATATTCAAAAAAAAAGCTCAGAATTCTTTTTTTCATTTTTTGACACAAAAACAGTGACCCCGGTCATGCCGAACTATCGACATTCTGAAAAGGCCTAAAAAAAACATTTTAAAACCATTTTCACAAAAAATTGCAGATTTCTATTTTGTCCCTAAAAACGGTGACTCCGATCATGCCGAAAAAGCGACATTCTGGACAGGCCTAAAAAAAAATTTTAGAACCATTTTCACAAAAAATTGCAGATATTTTTCTTCATTTTCGTGACACAAAAACAGTGACCCCGGTCATGCCGAACTATCGACATTCTGGACAGGCCTAAAAAAAACATTTTAAAACCATTTTCACAAAAAATTGCAGATTTCTATTTTGTCCCTAAAAACGATGACTCCGATCATGCCGAAAAAGCGACATTCTGGACAGGTCTAAAAAAATGTTTTAAAACCATTTTCACCAAAAATTGCTGATTTTTTTCCCTTCATTTTCGTGAAACAAAAACAGTGACCCCGGTTATGCCGAACTAGCGACATTCTGAACAGGCCTAAAAAAAAAGCATTTTAGAACCATTTTAAAAAAAAAGCTCAGAATTCTTTTTTTCATTTTTTGACACAAAAACAGTGACCCCGGTCATGCAGAACTATCGACATACTGGACAGGCCTAAAAAAAACATTTTAAAACCATTTTCACAAAAAATTGCAGATTTCTATTTTGTCCCTAAAAACGTTGACTCCGATCATGCCGAAAAAGCTACATTCTGGACAGGCCTAAAAAAAATTTAAAAAAACATTTTCACCAAAAATGGCTGATTTTTTTTTCTTCATTTTTTGACACAAAAACAGTGACCCCGGTCATACCGAACTATCGACATTCTGGACAGGCCTAAAAAAAACATTTTAAAACCATTTTCACCAAAAATTGCAGATTTCTATTTTGTCCCTAAAAACGATGACTCCGATCATGCCGAAAAAGCGACATTCTGGACAGGTCTAAAAAATTTTTTTTAAACCATTTTCACCAAAAATTGCTGATTTTTTTTTCTTCATTTTCGTGACACAAAAACAGTGACCCCGGTTATGCCGAACTAGCGACATTCTGGACAGGCCTAAAAAAAAAGCATTTTAGAACCATTTTCAAAAATAAAGCTCAGAATTCTTTTTTTCATTTTTTGACACAAAAACAGTGACCCCGGTCATGCCGAACTATCGACATTCTGGACAGGCCTAAAAAAAACATTTTAAAACCATTTTCACAAAAAATTGCAGATTTCTATTTTGTCCCTAAAAACGATGACTCCGATCATGCCGAAAAAGCGACATTCTGGACAGGTCTAAAAAATTTTTTTTAAACCATTTTCACCAAAAATTGCTGATTTTTTTTTCTTCATTTTCGTGACACAAAAACAGTGACCCCGGTTATGCCGAACTAGCGACATTCTGGACAGGCCTAAAAAAAACATTTTAAAACCATTTTCACAAAAAATTGCAGATTTCTATTTTGTCCCTAAAAACGTTGACTCCGATCATGCCGAAAAAGCGACATTCTGGACAGGTCTAAAAAAAATTTTTTAAACCATTTTCACCAAAAATTGCTGATTTTTTTTTCTTCATTTTCGTGACACAAAAACAGTGACCCCGGTTATGCCGAACTAGCGACATTCTGGACAGGCCTAAAAAAATTTTTTTAAACCATTTTCACAAAAAATTGCAGATATTTTTTTCTCATTTTCGTGACACAAAAACAGTGACCCCGGTCATGCAGAACTATCGACATACTGGACAGGCCTAAAAAAAACATTTAAAAACCATTTTCACAAAAAATTGCAGATTTCTATTTTGTCCCTAAAAACGATGACTCCGATCATGCCGAAAAAGCGACATTCTGGACAGGCCTAAACATTTTTTTTTTAACCATTTTCACAAAAAATTGCAGATATTTTTTTCTCATTTTCGTGACACAAAAACAGTGACCCCGGTCATGCCGAACTATCGACATTCTGGACAGGCCTAAAAAAAACATTTTAAAACCATTTTCACCAAAAATTGCAGATTTCTATTTTGTCCCTAAAAACGATGACTCCGATCATGCCGAAAAAGCGACATTCTGGACAGGTCAAAAAAAAAAATTTAAAACCATTTTCACCAAAAATTGCTGATTTTTTTTTCTTCATTTTCGTGACACAAAAACAGTGACCCCGGTCATGCCGAACTAGCGACATTCTGGACAGGCCTAAAAAAAAAACATTTTAAAACCATTTTCACAAAAAATTGTAGATTTCTATTTTTGTCACCAAAAACGAATACTCCGATCATGCCGAACTAGCGACATTTTGGACAGGCCTAAAAAAAAAGCATTTTAGAACCATATTCAAAAAAAAAGCTCAGAATTCTTTTTTTCATTTTTTGACACAAAAACAGTGACCCCGGTCATGCTGAACTATCGACATTCTGGACAGGCCTAAAAAAAACATTTTAAAACCATTTTCACAAAAAATTGCAGATTTCTATTTTGTCCCTAAAAACGGTGACTCCGATCATGCCGAAAAAGCGACATTCTGGACAGGCCTAAAAAAACATTTTAAAACCATTTTCACAAAAAATTGTAGATTTCTATTTTGTCCCTAAAAACGATGACTCCGATCATGCCGAAAAAGCGACATTCTGGACAGGCCTAAATTTTTTTTTTTTAACCATTTTCACAAAAAATTGCAGATATTTTTTTCTCATTTTCGTGACACAAAAACAGTGACCCCGGTCATGCAGAACTATCGACATACTGGACAGGCCTAAAAAAAACATTTTAAAACCATTTTCACAAAAAATTGCAGATTTCTATTTTGTCCCTAAAAACGATGACTCCGATCATGCCGAAAAAGCGACATTCTGGACAGGCCTAAAAAAATGTTTTTGAACCATTTTCACAAAAAATTGCAGATTTCTATTTTGTCCCTAAAAACGATGACTCCGATCATGCCGAAAAAGCGACATTCTGGACAGGCCTAAAAATTTTTTTTTTAACCATTTTCACAAAAAATTGCAGATATTTTTTTCTCATTTTCGTGACACAAAAACAGTGACCCCGGTCATGCCGAACTATCGACATTCTGGACAGGCCTAAAAAAAACATTTTAAAACCATTTTCACAAAAAATTGCAGATTTCTATTTTGTCCCTAAAAACGGTGACTCCGATCATGCCGAAAAAGCGACATTCTGGACAGGCCTAAAAAAACATTTTAAAACCATTTTCACAAAAAATTGTAGATTTCTATTTTGTCCCTAAAAACGATGACTCCGATCATGCCGAAAAAGCGACATTCTGGACAGGCCTAAATTTTTTTTTTTTAACCATTTTCACAAAAAATTGCAGATATTTTTTTCTCATTTTCGTGACACAAAAACAGTGACCCCGGTCATGCAGAACTATCGACATACTGGACAGGCCTAAAAAAAACATTTTAAAACCATTTTCACAAAAAATTGCAGATTTCTATTTTGTCCCTAAAAACGATGACTCCGATCATGCCGAAAAAGCGACATTCTGGACAGGCCTAAAAAAATGTTTTTGAACCATTTTCACAAAAAATTGCAGATTTCTATTTTGTCCCTAAAAACGATGACTCCGATCATGCCGAAAAAGCGACATTCTGGACAGGCCTAAAAATTTTTTTTTTAACCATTTTCACAAAAAATTGCAGATATTTTTTTCTCATTTTCGTGACACAAAAACAGTGACCCCGGTCATGCCGAACTATCGACATTCTGGACAGGCCTAAAAAAAACATTTTAAAACCATTTTCACCAAAAATTGCAGATTTCTATTTTGTCCCTAAAAACGATGACTCCGATCATGCCGAAAAAGCGACATTCTGGACAGGTCAAAAAAAAAAATTTAAAACCATTTTCACCAAAAATTGCTGATTTTTTTTTTCTTCATTTTCGTGACACAAAAACAGTGACCCCGGTCATGCCGAACTAGCGACATTCTGGACAGGCCTAAAAAAAAAACATTTTAAAACCATTTTCACAAAAAATTGTAGATTTCTATTTTTGTCACCAAAAACGAATACTCCGATCATGCCGAACTAGCGACATTTTGGACAGGCCTAAAAAAAAAGCATTTTAGAACCATATTCAAAAAAAAAGCTCAGAATTCTTTTTTTCATTTTTTGACACAAAAACAGTGACCCCGGTCATGCCGAACTATCGACATTCTGGACAGGCCTAAAAAAAACATTTTAAAACCATTTTCACAAAAAATTGCAGATTTCTATTTTGTCCCTAAAAACGGTGACTCCGATCATGCCGAAAAATTGACATTCTGGACAGACCTAAAAAAAAACATTTTAAAACCATTTTCACAAAAAATTGTAGATTTCTATTTTGTCCCTAAAAACGATGACTCCGATCATGCCGAAAAAGCGACATTCTGGACAGGCCTAAAAAAATTTTTTTTAACCATTTTCACAAAAAATTGCAGATATTTTTTTCTCGTTTTCGTGACACAAAAACAGTGACCCCGGTCATGCCGAACTATCGACATTCTGGACAGGCCTAAAAAACACATTTTAAAACCATTTTCACAAAAAATTGCAGATTTCTATTTTGTCCCTAAAAACGATGACTCCGATCATGCCGAAAAAGCGACATTCTGGACAGGCCTAAAAAAAAGCATTTTAGAACCATTTTCAAAAAAAAAGCTCAGAATTCTTTTTTTCATTTTTTGACACAAAAACAGTGACCCCGGCATGCGACTCGCCGGACAGGCCAAACCCCCGCGACATTGCCCTCGGGACCCGACGCCGGCGCTCGGACAGGCCAAAAAAACATTTTAAAACCATTTTCACAAAAAATTGTAGATTTCTATTTTGTCCCTAAAAACGATGACTCCGATCATGCCGAAAAAGCGACATTCTGGACAGGCCTACATTTTTTTTTTTTAACCATTTTCACAAAAAATTGCAGATATTTTTTTCTCATTTTCGTGACACAAAAACAGTGACCCCGGTCATGCAGAACTATCGACATACTGGACAGGCCTAAAAAAAACATTTTAAAACCATTTTCACAAAAAATTGCAGATTTCTATTTTGTCCCTAAAAACGATGACTCCGATCATGCCGAAAAAGCGACATTCTGGACAGGCCTAAAAAAATGTTTTTGAACCATTTTCACAAAAAATTGCAGATTTCTATTTTGTCCCTAAAAACGATGACTCCGATCATGCCGAAAAAGCGACATTCTGGACAGGCCTAAAAAATTTTTTTTTAACCATTTTCACAAAAAATTGCAGATATTTTTTTCTCATTTTCGTGACACAAAAACAGTGACCCCGGTCATGCCGAACTATCGACATTCTGGACAGGCCTAAAAAAAACATTTTAAAACCATTTTCACCAAAAATTGCAGATTTCTATTTTGTCCCTAAAAACGATGACTCCGATCATGCCGAAAAAGCGACATTCTGGACAGGTCAAAAAAAAAAATTTAAAACCATTTTCACCAAAAATTGCTGATTTTTTTTTCTTCATTTTCGTGACACAAAAACAGTGACCCCGGTCATGCCGAACTAGCGACATTCTGGACAGGCCTAAAAAAAAAACATTTTAAAACCATTTTCACAAAAAATTGTAGATTTCTATTTTTGTCACCAAAAACGAATACTCCGATCATGCCGAACTAGCGACATTTTGGACAGGCCTAAAAAAAAAGCATTTTAGAACCATATTCAAAAAAAAAGCTCAGAATTCTTTTTTTCATTTTTTGACACAAAAACAGTGACCCCGGTCATGCCGAACTATCGACATTCTGGACAGGCCTAAAAAAAACATTTTAAAACCATTTTCACAAAAAATTGCAGATTTCTATTTTGTCCCTAAAAACGGTGACTCCGATCATGCCGAAAAAGCGACATTCTGGACAGGCCTAAAAAAAACATTTTAAAACCATTTTCACAAAAAATTGTAGATTTCTATTTTGTCCCTAAAAACGATGACTCCGATCATGCCGAAAAAGCGACATTCTGGACAGGCCTAAAAATTTTTTTTTTAACCATTTTCACAAAAAATTGCAGATATTTTTTTCTCGTTTTCGTGACACAAAAACAGTGACCCCGGTCATGCCGAACTATCGACATTCTGGACAGGCCTAAAAAACACATTTTAAAACCATTTTCACAAAAAATTGCAGATTTCTATTTTGTCCCTAAAAACGATGAATCCGATCATGCCGAAAAAGCGACATTCTGGACAGGCCTAAAAAAAAGCATTTTAGAACCATTTTCAAAAAAAAAGCTCAGAATTCTTTTTTTCATTTTTTGACACAAAAACAGTGACCCCGGTCATGCAGAACTATCGACATTCTGGACAGGCCTAAAAAAACATTTTAAAACCATTTTCACAAAAAATTGCAGATTTCTATTTTGTCCCTAAAAACGATGACTCTGATCATGCCGAAAAAGCGACATTCTGGACAGGCCTAAAAAAAAATTTAAAAACCATTTTCACCAAAAATTGCTGATTTTTTTTTCTTCATTTTCGTGACACAAAAACAGTGACCCCGGTTATGCCGAACTAGCGACATTCTGGACAGGCCTAAAAAAAAAAATTTGAACCATTTTCACAAAAAATTGCAGATATTTTTTTCTCATTTTCGTGACACAAAAACAGTGACCCCGGTCATGCCGAACTATCGACATTCTGGACAGGCCTAAAAAAAACATTTTAAAACCATTTTCACCAAAAATTGCAGATTTCTATTTTGTCCCTAAAAACGATGACTCCGATCATGCCGAAAAAGCGACATTCTGGACAGGTCAAAAAAAAAAATTTAAAACCATTTTCACCAAAAATTGCTGATTTTTTTTTCTTCATTTTCGTGACACAAAAACAGTGACCCCGGTCATGCCGAACTAGCGACATTCTGGACAGGCCTAAAAAAAAACATTTTAAAACCATTTTCACAAAAAATTGTAGATTTCTATTTTTGTCACCAAAAACGAATACTCCGATCATGCCGAACTAGCGACATTTTGGACAGGCCTAAAAAAAAAGCATTTTAGAACCATATTCAAAAAAAAAGCTCAGAATTCTTTTTTTCATTTTTTGACACAAAAACAGTGACCCCGGTCATGCCGAAATATCGACATTCTGGACAGGCCTAAAAAAACATTTTAAAACCATTTTCACAAAAAATTGCAGATTTCTATTTTGTCCCTAAAAACGGTGACTCCGATCATGCCGAAAAAGCGACATTCTGGACAGGCCTAAAAAAAATGTTTAGAACCATTTTCACAAGAAATTGCAGATATTTTTTTTTCATTTTCGTGACACAAAAACAGTGACCCCGGTCATGCCGAACTAGCGACATTCTGGACAGGCCTAAAAAAAAAGCATTTTAGAACCATTTTCAAAAAAAAAGCTCAGAATTCTTTTTTTCATTTTCGTGACACAAAAACAGTGACCCCGGTCATGCCGAACTATCGACATTCTGGACAGGCCTAAAAAAAACATTTTAAAACCATTTTCACCAAAAATTGCAGATTTCTATTTTGTCCCTAAAAACGATGACTCCGATCATGCCGAAAAAGCGACATTCTGGACAGGTCAAAAAAAAAAATTTAAAACCATTTTCACCAAAAATTGCTGATTTTTTTTTCTTCATTTTCGTGACACAAAAACAGTGACCCCGGTTATGCCGAACTAGCGACATTCTGGACAGGCCTAAAAAAAAAATTTAGAACCATTTTCACAAAAAATTGCAGATATTTTTTTCTCATTTTCGTGACACAAAAACAGTGACCCCGGTCATGCCGAACTATCGACATTCTGGACAGGCCTAAAAAAAACATTTTAAAACCATTTTCACCAAAAATTGCAGATTTCTATTTTGTCCCTAAAAACGATGACTCCGATCATGCCGAAAAAGCGACATTCTGGACAGGTCAAAAAAAAAAATTTAAAACCATTTTCACCAAAAATTGCTGATTTTTTTTTCTTCATTTTCGTGACACAAAAACAGTGACCCCGGTCATGCCGAACTAGCGACATTCTGGACAGGCCTAAAAAAAAACATTTTAAAACCATTTTCACAAAAAATTGCAGATTTCTATTTTGTCCCTAAAAACGGTGACTCCGATCATGCCGAAAAAGCGACATTCTGGACAGGCCTAAAAAAAATTTTTAGAACCATTTTCACAAGAAATTGCAGATATTTTTTTTTCATTTTCGTGACACAAAAACAGTGACCCCGGTCATGCCGAACTAGCGACATTCTGGACAGGCCTAAAAAAAAAGCATTTTAGAACCATTTTCAAAAAAAAAGCTCAGAATTCTTTTTTTCATTTTCGTGACACAAAAACAGTGACCCCGGTCATGCCGAACTATCGACATTCTGGACAGGCCTAAAAAAAACATTTTAAAACCATTTTCACAAAAAATTGTAGATTTCATTTTTTGACACAAAAACAGTGACCCCGGTTATGCCGAACTAGCGACATTCTGGACAGGCCTAAAAAACACATTTTAAAACCATTTTCACAAAAAATTGCAGATTTCTATTTTGTCCCTAAAAACGATGACTCCGATCATGCCGAAAAAGCGACATTCTTGACAGGCCTAAAAAAAATTTTTAGAACCATTTTCACAAAAAATTGCAGATATTTTTTTTTCATTTTCGTGACACAAAAACAGTGACCCCGGTCATGCCGAACTATCGACATTCTGGACAAGCCTTAAAAAAACATTTTAAAAACGTTTTCACAAATAATTGCAGATTTCTATTTTGTCCCTAAAAATGATGACTCCGATCATGCCGAAAAAGCGACATTCTGGACAGGCCTAAAAAAAAATTTTAGAACCATTTTCACAAAAAATTGCAGATATTTTTTTTTTTGTCACCAAAAACGATGACTCCGATCATGCCGAACTAGCGACATTTTGGACAGGCCTAAAAAAAAAGCATTTTAGAACCATTTTCAAAAAAAAAGCTCAGAATTCTTTTTTTCATTTTTTGACACAAAAACAGTGACCCCGGTCATGCCGAACTATCGACATTCTGGACAGGCCTAAAAAAAACATTTTAAAACCATTTTCACAAAAAATTGCAGATTTCTATTTTGTCCCTAAAAACGATGACTCCGATCATGCCGAAAAAGCGACATTCTGGACAGGTCTAAAAAAATGTTTTAAAACCATTTTCACCAAAAATTGCTGATTTTTTTTTCTTCATTTTCGTGACACAAAAACAGTGACCCCGGTCATGCCGAACTAGCGACATTCTGGACAGGCCTAAAAAAAACATTTTAAAACCATTTTCACAAAAAATTGTAGATTTCTATTTTTGTCACCAAAAACGATGACTCCGATCATGCCGACTAGCGACATTTTGGACAGGCCTAAAAAAAAAGCATTTTAGAACCATTTTCAAAAAAAAAGCTCAGAATGCTTTTTTTCATTTTTTGACACAAAAACAGTGACCCCGGTCATGCCGAACTATCGACATTCTGGACAGGCCTAAAAAACACATTTTAAAACCATTTTCACAAAAAATTGCAGATTTCTATTTTGTCCCTAAAAACGATGACTCCGATCATGCCGAAAAAGCGACATTCTTGACAGGCCTGAAAAAAAAATTTAGAACCATTTTCACAAAAAATTGCAGATATTTTTTTTTCATTTTCGTGACACAAAAACAGTGACCCCGGTCATGCCGAACTATCGACATTCTGGACAGGCCTAAAAAAAACATTTTAAAACCATTTCAACAAAAAATTGTAGATTTCTATTTTTGTCACCAAAAACGATGACTCCGATCATGCCGAACTAGCGACATTTTGGACAGGCCTAAAAAAAAAGCATTTTAGAACCATTTTCAAAAAAAAAGCTCAGAATTCTTTTTTTCATTTTTTGACACAAAAACAGTGACCCCGGTCATGCCGAACTATCGACATTCTGGACAGGCCTAAAAAAAACATTTTAAAACCATTTTCACAAAAAATTGCAGATTTCTATTTTGTCCCTAAAAACGATGACTCCGATCATGCCGAAAAAGCGACATTCTGGACAGGTCTAAAAAAATGTTTTAAAACCATTTTCACCAAAAATTGCTGATTTTTTTTTCTTCATTTTCGTGACACAAAAACAGTGACCCCGGTCATGCCGAACTAGCGACATTCTGGACAGGCCTAAAAAAACATTTTAAAACATTTTCACAAAAAATTGCAGATTTCTATTTTGTCCCTAAAAATGATGACTCCGATCATGCCGAAAAAGCGACATTCTGGACAGGCCTAAAAAAAATTTTAAAAACCATTTTCACCAAAAATTGCTGATTTTTTTTTCTTCATTTTCGTGACACAAAAACAGTGACCCCGGTCATGCCGAACTATCGACATTCTGGACAGGCCTAAAAAAACATTTTAAAACCATTTTCACAAAAAATTGCAGATTTCTATTTTGTCCCTAAAAACGATGACTCCGATCATGCCGAAAAAGCGACATTCTGGACAGGCCTAAAAAAAAATTTTCGAACCATTTTCACAAAAAATTGCAGATATTTTGTTTTTTGTCACCAAAAACGATGACTCCGATCATGCCGAACTAGCGACATTTTGGACAGGCCTAAAAAAAAAGCATTTTAGAACCATTTTCAAAAAAAAAGCTCAGAATTCTTTTTTTCATTTTTTGACACAAAAACAGTGACCCCGGTCATGCCGAACTATCGACATTGTGGACAGGCCTAAAAAAAACATTTTAAAACCATTTTCACAAAAAATTGCAGATTTCTATTTTGTCCCTAAAAACGATGACTCCGATCATGCCGAAAAAGCGACATTCTGGACAGGTCTAAAAAAATGTTTTAAAACCATTTTCACCAAAAATTGCTGATTTTTTTTTCTTCATTTTCGTGACACAAAAACAGTGACCCCGGTCATGCCGAACTAGCGACATTCTGGACAGGCCTAAAAAAAAACATTTTAAAACCATTTTCACAAAAAATTGTAGATTTCTATTTTTGTCACCAAAAACGATGACCCCGGTCATGCCGAACTATCGACATTCTGGACAGGCCTAAAAAACACATTTTAAAACCATTTTCACAAAAAATTGCAGATTTCTATTTTGTCCCTAAAAACGATGACTCCGATCATGCCGAAAAAGCGACATTCTTGACAGGCCTAAAAAAAAATTTTAGAACCATTTTCACAAAAAATTGCAGATATTTTTTTTTCATTTTCGTGACACAAAAACAGTGACCCCGGTCATGCCGAACTATCGACATTCTGGACAGGCCTAAAAAAACATTTTAAAAACATTTTCACAAATAATTGCAGATTTCTATTTTGTCCCTAAAAATGATGACTCCGATCATGCCGAAAAAGCGACATTCTGGACAGGCCTAAAAAAAATTTTTAGAACCATTTTCACAAAAAATTGCAGATATTTTGTTTTTTGTCACCAAAAACGATGACTCCGATCATGCCGAACTAGCGACATTTTGGACAGGCCTAAAAAAAAAGCATTTTAGAACCATTTTCAAAAAAAAAGCTCAGAATGCTTTTTTTCATTTTTTGACACAAAAACAGTGACCCGGTCATGCCGAACTATCGACATTCTGGACAGGCCTAAAAAACACATTTTAAAACCATTTTCACAAAAAATTGCAGATTTCTATTTTGTCCCTAAAAACGATGACTCCGATCATGCCGAAAAAGCGACATTCTGGACAGGTCTAAAAAAATGTTTTAAAACCATTTTCACCAAAAATTGCTGATTTTTTTTTCTTCATTTTCGTGACACAAAAACAGTGACCCCGGTAATGCCGAACTAGCGACATTCTGGACAGGCCTAAAAAAAACATTTTAAAACCATTTTCACAAAAAATTGTAGATTTCTATTTTTGTCACCAAAAACGATGACTCCGATCATGCCGAACTAGCGACATTTTGGACAGGCCTAAAAAAAAAGCATTTTAGAACCATTTTCAAAAAAAAAGCTCAGAATGCTTTTTTTCATTTTTTGACACAAAAACAGTGACCCCGGTCATGCCGAACTATCGACATTCTGGACAGGCCTAAAAAACACATTTTAAAACCATTTTCACAAAAAATTGCAGATTTCTATTTTGTCCCTAAAAACGATGACTCCGATCATGCCGAAAAAGCGACATTCTTGACAGGCCTAAAAAAAAATTTTAGAACCATTTTCACAAAAAATTGCAGATATTTTTTTTTCATTTTCGTGACACAAAAACAGTGACCCCGGTCATGCCGAACTATCGACATTCTGGACAGGCCTAAAAAAAACATTTTAAAACCATTTTCACAAAAAATTGTAGATTTCTATTTTTGTCACCAAAAACGATGACTCCGATCATGCCGAACTAGCGACATTTTGGACAGGCCTAAAAAAAAAGCATTTTAGAACCATTTTCAAAAAAAAAGCTCAGAATTCTTTTTTTCATTTTTTGACACAAAAACAGTGACCCCGGTCATGCCGAACTATTGACATTCTGGACAGGCCTAAAAAAAACATTTTAAAACCATTTTCACAAAAAATTGCAGATTTCTATTTTGTCCCTAAAAACGATGACTCCGATCATGCCGAAAAAGCGACATTCTTGACAGGCCTAAAAAAAATTTTTAGAACCATTTTCACAAAAAATTGCAGATATTTTTTTTTTCATTTTCGTGACACAAAAACAGTGACCCCGGTCATGCCGAACTATCGACATTCTGGACAGGCCTAAAAAAAACATTTTAAAACCATTTTCACAAAAAATTGCAGATTTCTATTTTGTCCCTAAAAACGATGACTCCGATCATGCCGAAAAAGCGACATTCTTGACAGGCCTAAAAAAAATTTTTAGAACCATTTTCACAAAAAATTGCAGATATTTTTTTTTTCATTTTCGTGACACAAAAACAGTGACCCCGGTCATGCCGAACTATCGACATTCTGGACAGGCCTAAAAAAACATTTTAAAACCATTTTCACAAAAAATTGCAGATTTCTATTTTGTCCCTAAAAACGATGACTCCGATCATGCCGAAAAAGCGACATTCTGGACAGGCCTAAAAAAAAATTAAAAAAACATTTTCACCAAAAATGGCTGATTTTTTTTTCTTCATTTTTTGACACAAAAACAGTGACCCCGGTCATACCGAACTATCGACATTCTGGACAGGCCTAAAAAAAACATTTTAAAACCATTTTCACAAAAAATTGCAGATTTCTATTTTGTCCCTAAAAACGATGACTCCGATCATGCCGAAAAAGCGACATTCTGGACAGGCCTAAAAAAAAATTTAAAAAACATTTTCACCAAAAATTGCAGATTTTTTTTTCTTCATTTTCGTGACACAAAAACAGTGACCCCGGTTATGCCGAACTAGCGACATTCTGGACAGGCCTAAAAAAAACATTTTAAAACCATTTTCACAAAAAATTGTAGATTTCTATTTTTGTCACCAAAAACGATGACTCCGATCATGCCGAACTAGAGACATTTTGGACAGGCCTAAAAAAAAAGCATTTTAGAACCATTTTCAAAAAAAAAAGCTCAGAATGCTTTTTTTCATTTTTTGACACAAAAACAGTGACCCCGGTCATGCCGAACTATCCACATTCTGGACAGGCCTAAAAAAAACATTTTAAAACCATTTTCACAAAAAATTGCAGATTTCTATTTTGTCCCTAAAAACGATGACTCCGATCATGCCGAAAAAGCGACATTCTGGACAGGCCTAAATTTTTTTTTTTTAACCATTTTCACAAAAAATTGCAGATATTTTTTTCTCATTTTCGTGACACAAAAACAGTGACCCCGGTCATGCCGAACTATCGACATTCTGGACAGGCCTAAAAAACACATTTTAAAACCATTTTCACAAAAAATTGCAGATTTCTATTTTGTCCCTAAAAATGATGACTCCGATCATGCCGAAAAAGCGACATTCTGGACAGGCCTAAAAAAAATTTTAAAAACCATTTTCACCAAAAATTGCTGATTTTTTTTTCTTCATTTTCGTGACACAAAAACAGTGACCCCGGTCATGTCGAACTATCAACATTCTGGACAGGCCTAAAAAAACATTTTAAAACCATTTTCACAAAAAATTGCAGATTTCTATTTTGTCCCTAAAAACGATGACTCCGATCATGCCGAAAAAGCGACATTCTGGACAGGCCTAAAAAAAATTTAAAAACCATTTTCACCAAAAATGGCAGATTTTTTTTTCTTCATTTTTTGACACAAAAACAGTGACCCCGGTCATACCGAACTGTCGACATTCTGGACAGGCCTAAAAAAAACATTTTAAAACCATTTTCACAAAAAATTGCAGATTTCTATTTTGTCCCTAAAAACGATGACTCCAATCATGCCGAAAAAGCGACATTCTGGACAGGCCTAAAAAAAAAATTAAAAACCATTTTCACCAAAAATTGCTGATTTTTTTTTCTTCATTTTCGTGACACAAAAACAGTGACCCCGGTTATGCCGAACTAGCGAGATTCTGGACAGGCCTAAAAAAAACATTTTAAAACCATTTTCACAAAAAATTGTAGATTTCTATTTTTGTCACCAAAAACAATGACTCCGATCATGCCGAACTAGCGACATTTTGGACAGGCCTAAAAAAAAAGCATTTTAGAACCATTTTCAAAAAAAAAGCTCAGAATGCTTTTTTTCATTTTTTGACACAAAAACAGTGACCCCGGTCATGCCGAACTATCGACATTCTGGACAGGCCTAAAAAACACATTTTAAAACCATTTTCACAAAAAATTGCAGATTTCTATTTTGTCCCTAAAAACGATGACTCCGATCATGCCGAAAAAGCGACATTCTTGACAGGCCTAAAAAAAAATTTTAGAACCATTTTCACAAAAAATTGCAGATATTTTTTTTTCATTTTCGTGACACAAAAACAGTGACCCCGGTCATGCCGAACTATCGACATTCTGGACAGGCCTAAAAAAAACATTTTAAAACCATTTTCACAAAAAATTGTAGATTTCTATTTTTGTCACCAAAAACGATGACTCCGATCATGCCGAACTAGCGACATTTTGGACAGGCCTAAAAAAAAAGCATTTTAGAACCATTTTCAAAAAAAAAGCTCAGAATTCTTTTTTTCATTTTTTGACACAAAAACAGTGACCCCGGTCATGCCGAACTATTGACATTCTGGACAGGCCTAAAAAAAACATTTTAAAACCATTTTCACAAAAAATTGCAGATTTCTATTTTGTCCCTAAAAACGATGACTCCGATCATGCCGAAAAAGCGACATTCTTGACAGGCCTAAAAAAAAATTTTAGAACCATTTTCACAAAAAATTGCAGATATTTTTTTTTTCATTTTCGTGACACAAAAACAGTGACCCCGGTCATGCCGAACTATCGACATTCTGGACAGGCCTAAAAAAACATTTTAAAACCATTTTCACAAAAAATTGCAGATTTCTATTTTGTCCCTAAAAACGATGACTCCGATCATGCCGAAAAAGCGACATTCTGGACAGGCCTAAAAAAAATTTAAAAACCATTTTCACCAAAAATGGCAGATTTTTTTTTCTTCATTTTTTGACACAAAAACAGTGACCCCGGTCATACCGAACTGTCGACATTCTGGACAGGCCTAAAAAAAACATTTTAAAACCATTTTCACAAAAAATTGCAGATTTCTATTTTGTCCCTAAAAACGATGACTCCAATCATGCCGAAAAAGCGACATTCTGGACAGGCCTAAAAAAAAAATTTAAAACCATTTTCACCAAAAATTGCTGATTTTTTTTTCTTCATTTTCGTGACACAAAAACAGTGACCCCGGTTATGCCGAACTAGCGACATTCTGGACAGGCCTAAAAAAAACATTTTAAAACCATTTTCACAAAAAATTGTAGATTTCTATTTTTGTCACCAAAAACAATGACTCCGATCATGCCGAACTAGCGACATTTTGGACAGGCCTAAAAAAAAAGCATTTTAGAACCATTTTCAAAAAAAAAGCTCAGAATGCTTTTTTTCATTTTTTGACACAAAAACAGTGACCCCGGTCATGCCGAACTATCGACATTCTGGACAGGCCTAAAAAACACATTTTAAAACCATTTTCACAAAAAATTGCAGATTTCTATTTTGTCCCTAAAAACGATGACTCCGATCATGCCGAAAAAGCGACATTCTTGACAGGCCTAAAAAAAAATTTTAGAACCATTTTCACAAAAAATTGCAGATATTTTTTTTTCATTTTCGTGACACAAAAACAGTGACCCCGGTCATGCCGAACTATCGACATTCTGGACAGGCCTAAAAAAAACATTTTAAAACCATTTTCACAAAAAATTGTAGATTTCTATTTTTGTCACCAAAAACGATGACTCCGATCATGCCGAACTAGCGACATTTTGGACAGGCCAAAAAAAAAAGCATTTTAGAACCATTTTCAAAAAAAAAGCTCAGAATTCTTTTTTTCATTTTTTGACACAAAAACAGTGACCCCGGTCATGCCGAACTATTGACATTCTGGACAGGCCTAAAAAAAACATTTTAAAACCATTTTCACAAAAAATTGCAGATTTCTATTTTGTCCCTAAAAACGATGACTCCGATCATGCCGAAAAAGCGACATTCTTGACAGGCCTAAAAAAAAATTTTTGAACCATTTTCACAAAAAATTGCAGATATTTTTTTTTTCATTTTCGTGACACAAAAACAGTGACCCCGGTCATGCCGAACTATCGACATTCTGGACAGGCCTAAAAAAACATTTTAAAACCATTTTCACAAAAAATTGCAGATTTCTATTTTGTCCCTAAAAACGATGACTCCGATCATGCCGAAAAAGCGACATTCTGGACAGGCCTAAAAAAAATTTAAAAACCATTTTCACCAAAAATGGCAGATTTTTTTTTCTTCATTTTTTGACACAAAAACAGTGACCCCGGTCATACCGAACTGTCGACATTCTGGACAGGCCTAAAAAAAACATTTTAAAACCATTTTCACAAAAAATTGCAGATTTCTATTTTGTCCCTAAAAACGATGACTCCAATCATGCCGAAAAAGCGACATTCTGGACAGGCCTAAAAAAAAAATTAAAAACCATTTTCACCAAAAATTGCTGATTTTTTTTTCTTCATTTTCGTGACACAAAAACAGTGACCCCGGTTATGCCGAACTAGCGAGATTCTGGACAGGCCTAAAAAAAACATTTTAAAACCATTTTCACAAAAAATTGTAGATTTCTATTTTTGTCACCAAAAACAATGACTCCGATCATGCCGAACTAGCGACATTTTGGACAGGCCTAAAAAAAAAGCATTTTAGAACCATTTTCAAAAAAAAAGCTCAGAATGCTTTTTTTCATTTTTTGACACAAAAACAGTGACCCCGGTCATGCCGAACTATCGACATTCTGGACAGGCCTAAAAAACACATTTTAAAACCATTTTCACAAAAAATTGCAGATTTCTATTTTGTCCCTAAAAACGATGACTCCGATCATGCCGAAAAAGCGACATTCTTGACAGGCCTAAAAAAAAATTTTAGAACCATTTTCACAAAAAATTGCAGATATTTTTTTTTCATTTTCGTGACACAAAAACAGTGACCCCGGTCATGCCGAACTATCGACATTCTGGACAGGCCTAAAAAAAACATTTTAAAACCATTTTCACAAAAAATTGTAGATTTCTATTTTTGTCACCAAAAACGATGACTCCGATCATGCCGAACTAGCGACATTTTGGACAGGCCTAAAAAAAAAGCATTTTAGAACCATTTTCAAAAAAAAAGCTCAGAATTCTTTTTTTCATTTTTTGACACAAAAACAGTGACCCCGGTCATGCCGAACTATTGACATTCTGGACAGGCCTAAAAAAAACATTTTAAAACCATTTTCACAAAAAATTGCAGATTTCTATTTTGTCCCTAAAAACGATGACTCCGATCATGCCGAAAAAGCGACATTCTTGACAGGCCTAAAAAAAAATTTTAGAACCATTTTCACAAAAAATTGCAGATATTTTTTTTTTCATTTTCGTGACACAAAAACAGTGACCCCGGTCATGCCGAACTATCGACATTCTGGACAGGCCTAAAAAAACATTTTAAAACCATTTTCACAAAAAATTGCAGATTTCTATTTTGTCCCTAAAAACGATGACTCCGATCATGCCGAAAAAGCGACATTCTGGACAGGCCTAAAAAAAATTTAAAAACCATTTTCACCAAAAATGGCAGATTTTTTTTTCTTCATTTTTTGACACAAAAACAGTGACCCCGGTCATACCGAACTGTCGACATTCTGGACAGGCCTAAAAAAAACATTTTAAAACCATTTTCACAAAAAATTGCAGATTTCTATTTTGTCCCTAAAAACGATGACTCCAATCATGCCGAAAAAGCGACATTCTGGACAGGCCTAAAAAAAAAATTAAAAACCATTTTCACCAAAAATTGCTGATTTTTTTTTCTTCATTTTCGTGACACAAAAACAGTGACCCCGGTTATGCCGAACTAGCGACATTCTGGACAGGCCTAAAAAAAACATTTTAAAACCATTTTCACAAAAAATTGTAGATTTCTATTTTTGTCACCAAAAACAATGACTCCGATCATGCCGAACTAGCGACATTTTGGACAGGCCTAAAAAAAAAGCATTTTAGAACCATTTTCAAAAAAAAAGCTCAGAATGCTTTTTTTCATTTTTTGACACAAAAACAGTGACCCCGGTCATGCCGAACTATCGACATTCTGGACAGGCCTAAAAAACACATTTTAAAACCATTTTCACAAAAAATTGCAGATTTCTATTTTGTCCCTAAAAACGATGACTCCGATCATGCCGAAAAAGCGACATTCTTGACAGGCCTAAAAAAAAATTTTAGAACCATTTTCACAAAAAATTGCAGATATTTTTTTTTCATTTTCGTGACACAAAAACAGTGACCCGGGTCATGCCGAACTATCGACATTCTGGACAGGCCTAAAAAAAACATTTTAAAACCATTTTCACAAAAAATTGTAGATTTCTATTTTTGTCACCAAAAACGATGACTCCGATCATGCCGAACTAGCGACATTTTGGACAGGCCAAAAAAAAAAGCATTTTAGAACCATTTTCAAAAAAAAAGCTCAGAATTCTTTTTTTCATTTTTTGACACAAAAACAGTGACCCCGGTCATGCCGAACTATTGACATTCTGGACAGGCCTAAAAAAAACATTTTAAAACCATTTTCACAAAAAATTGCAGATTTCTATTTTGTCCCTAAAAACGATGACTCCGATCATGCCGAAAAAGCGACATTCTTGACAGGCCTAAAAAAAAATTTTAGAACCATTTTCACAAAAAATTGCAGATATTTTTTTTTTCATTTTCGTGACACAAAAACAGTGACCCCGGTCATGCCGAACTATCGACATTCTGGACAGGCCTAAAAAAACATTTTAAAACCATTTTCACAAAAAATTGCAGATTTCTATTTTGTCCCTAAAAACGATGACTCCGATCATGCCGAAAAAGCGACATTCTGGACAGGCCTAAAAAAAATTTAAAAAAACATTTTCACCAAAAATGGCTGATTTTTTTTTCTTCATTTTTTGACACAAAAACAGTGACCCCGGTCATACCGAACTATCGACATTCTGGACAGGCCTAAAAAAAACATTTTAAAACCATTTTCACAAAAAATTGCAGATTTCTATTTTGTCCCTAAAAACGATGACTCCGATCATGCCGAAAAAGCGACATTCTGGACAGGCCTAAAAAAAAATTTAAAAACCATTTTCACCAAAAATTGCAGATTTTTTTTTCTTCATTTTCGTGACACAAAAACAGTGACCCCGGTTATGCCGAACTAGCGACATTCTGGACAGGCCTAAAAAAAACATTTTAAAACCATTTTCACAAAAAATTGTAGATTTCTATTTTTGTCACCAAAAACGATGACTCCGATCATGCGAACTAGAGACATTTTGGACAGGCCTAAAAAAAAAGCATTTTAGAACCATTTTCAAAAAAAAAGCTCAGAATGCTTTTTTTCATTTTTTGACACAAAAACAGTGACCCCGGTCATGCCGAACTATCCACATTCTGGACAGGCCTAAAAAAAACATTTTAAAACCATTTTCACAAAAAATTGCAGATTTCTATTTTGTCCCTAAAAACGATGACTCCGATCATGCCGAAAAAGCGACATTCTGGACAGGCCTAAATTTTTTTTTTTTAACCATTTTCACAAAAAATTGCAGATATTTTTTTCTCATTTTCGTGACACAAAAACAGTGACCCCGGTCATGCCGAACTATCGACATTCTGGACAGGCCTAAAAAACACATTTTAAAACCATTTTCACAAAAAATTGCAGATTTCTATTTTGTCCCTAAAAATGATGACTCCGATCATGCCGAAAAAGCGACATTCTGGACAGGCCTAAAAAATTTTTTAAAAACCATTTTCACCAAAAATTGCTGATTTTTTTTTCTTCATTTTCGTGACACAAAAACAGTGACTCCGGTCATGCCGAACTATCAACATTCTGGACAGGCCTAAAAAAACATTTTAAAACCATTTTCACAAAAAATTGCAGATTTCTATTTTGTCCCTAAAAACGATGACTCCGATCATGCCGAAAAAGCGACATTCTGGACAGGCCTAAAAAAAAAATTAAAAACCATTTTCACCAAAAATTGCTGATTTTTTTTTCTTCATTTTCGTGACACAAAAACAGTGACCCCGGTTATGCCGAACTAGCGACATTCTGGACAGGCCTAAAAAAAACATTTTAAAACCATTTTCACAAAAAATTGTAGATTTCTATTTTTGTCACCAAAAACAATGACTCCGATCATGCCGAACTAGCGACATTTTGGACAGGCCTAAAAAAAAAGCATTTTAGAACCATTTTTTTAAAAAAAGCTCAGAATGCTTTTTTTCATTTTTTGACACAAAAACAGTGACCCCGGTCATGCCGAACTATCGACATTCTGGACAGGCCTAAAAAACACATTTTAAAACCATTTTCACAAAAAATTGCAGATTTCTATTTTGTCCCTAAAAACGATGACTCCGATCATGCCGAAAAAGCGACATTCTTGACAGGCCTAAAAAAAAATTTTAGAACCATTTTCACAAAAAATTGCAGATATTTTTTTTTCATTTTCGTGACACAAAAACAGTGACCCCGGTCATGCCGAACTATCGACATTCTGGACAGGCCTAAAAAAACATTTTAAAAACATTTTCACAAATAATTGCAGATTTCTATTTTGTCCCTAAAAATGATGACTCCGATCATGCCGAAAAAGCGACATTCTGGACAGGCCTAAAAAAAATTTTTAGAACCATTTTCAACAAAAAATTGCAGATATTTTTTTTTTTGTCACCAAAAACGATGACTCCGATCATGCCGAACTAGCGACATTTTGGACAGGCCTAAAAAAAAAGCATTATAGAACCATTTTCAAAAAAAAAGCTCAGAATTCTTTTTTTCATTTTTTGACACAAAAACAGTGACCCCGGTCATGCCGAACTATCGACATTCTGGACAGGCCTAAAAAAAAACATTTTAAAACCATTTTCACAAAAAATTGCAGATTTCTATTTTGTCCCTAAAAACGATGACTCCGATCATGCCGAAAAAGCGACATTCTTGACAGGTCTAAAAAAATGTTTTAAAACCATTTTCACCAAAAATTGCTGATTTTTTTTTCTTCATTTTCGTGACACAAAAACAGTGACCCCGGTCATGCCGAACTAGCGACATTCTGGACAGGCCTAAAAAAAAACATTTTAAAACCATTTTCACAAAAAATTGTAGATTTCTATTTTTGTCACCAAAAACGATGACTCCGATCATGCCGAACTAGCGACATTTTGGACAGGCCTAAAAAAAAAGCATTTTAGAACCATTTTCAAAAAAAAAGCTCAGAATGCTTTTTTTCATTTTTTGACACAAAAACAGTGACCCGGTCATGCCGAACTATCGACATTCTGGACAGGCCTAAAAAACACATTTTAAAACCATTTTCACAAAAAATTGCAGATTTCTATTTTGTCCCTAAAAACGATGACTCCGATCATGCCGAAAAAGCGACATTCTGGACAGGCCTAAAAAAATGTTTTAAAACCATTTTCACCAAAAATTGCTGATTTTTTTTTCTTCATTTTCGTGACACAAAAACAGTGACCCCGGTCATGCCGAACTAGCGACATTCTGGACAGGCCTAAAAAAAACATTTTAAAACCATTTTCACAAAAAATTGTAGATTTCTATTTTTGTCACCAAAAACGATGACTCCGATCATGCCGAACTAGCGACATTTTGGACAGGCCTAAAAAAAAAGCATTTTAGAACCATTTTCAAAAAAAAAGCTCAGAATGCTTTTTTTCATTTTTTGACACAAAAACAGTGACCCCGGTCATGCCGAACTATCGACATTCTGGACAGGCCTAAAAAACACATTTTAAAACCATTTTCACAAAAAATTGCAGATTTCTATTTTGTCCCTAAAAACGATGACTCCGATCATGCCGAAAAAGCGACATTCTTGACAGGCCTAAAAAAAAATTTTAGAACCATTTTCACAAAAAATTGCAGATATTTTTTTTTCATTTTCGTGACACAAAAACAGTGACCCCGGTCATGCCGAACTATCGACATTCTGGACAGGCCTAAAAAAAACATTTTAAAACCATTTTCACAAAAAATTGTAGATTTCTATTTTTGTCACCAAAAACGATGACTCCGATCATGCCGAACTAGCGACATTTTGGACAGGCCTAAAAAAAAAGCATTTTAGAACCATTTTCAAAAAAAAAGCTCAGAATTCTTTTTTTCATTTTTTGACACAAAAACAGTGACCCCGGTCATGCCGAACTATCGACATTCTGGACAGGCCTAAAAAAAACATTTTAAAACCATTTTCACAAAAAATTGCAGATTTCTATTTTGTCCATAAAAACGATGACTCCGATCATGCCGAAAAAGCGACATTCTTGACAGGCCTAAAAAAATTTTTTAGAACCATTTTCACAAAAAATTGCAGATATTTTTTTTTTCATTTTCGTGACACAAAAACAGTGACCCCGGTCATGCCGAACTATCGACATTCTGGACAGGCCTAAAAAAACATTTTAGAACCATTTTCACAAAAAATTGCAGATTTCTATTTTGTCCCTAAAAACGATGACTCCGATCATGCCGAAAAAGCGACATTCTGGACAGGCCTAAAAAAAAATTTAAAAACCATTTTCACCAAAAATTGCTGATTTTTTTTTCTTCATTTTTTGACACAAAAACAGTGACCCGGTCATGCCGAACTATCGACATTCTGGACAGGCCTAAAAAACACATTTTAAAACCATTTTCACAAAAAATTGCAGATTTCTATTTTGTCCCTAAAAACGATGACTCCGATCATGCCGAAAAAGCGACATTCTTGACAGGCCTAAAAAAAATTTTTAGAACCATTTTCACAAAAAATTGCTGATATTTTTTTTTTCATTTTCGTGACACAAAAACAGTGACCCCGGTCATGCCGAACTATCGACATTCTGGACAGGCCTAAAAAAACATTTTAAAACCATTTTCACAAAAAATTGCAGATTTCTATTTTGTCCCTAAAAACGATGACTCCGATCATGCCGAAAAAGCGACATTCTGGACAGGCCTAAAAAAAATTTTAAAAAAAATTTTCACCAAAAATGGCTGATTTTTTTTTCTTCATTTTTTGACACAAAAACAGTGACCCCGGTCATACCGAACTATCGACATTCTGGACAGGCCTAAAAAAAACATTTTAAAACCATTTTCACAAAAAATTGCAGATTTCTATTTTGTCCCTAAAAACGATGACTCCGATCATGCCGAAAAAGCGACATTCTGGACAGGCCTAAAAAAATTTTTAAAAACCATTTTCACCAAAAATTGCTGATTTTTTTTTCTTCATTTTCGTGACACAAAAACAGTGACCCCGGTTATGCCGAACTAGCGACATTCTGGACAGGCCTAAAAAAAACATTTTAAAACCATTTTCACAAAAAATTGTAGATTCCTATTTTTGTCACCAAAAACGATGACTCCGATCATGCCGAACTAGCGACATTTTGGACAGGCCTAAAAAAAAAGCATTTTAGAACCATTTTCAAAAAAAAAGCTCAGAATGCTTTTTTTCATTTTTTGACACAAAAACAGTGACCCCGGTCATGCCGAACTATCCACATTCTGGACAGGCCTAAAAAAAACATTTTAAAACCATTTTCACAAAAAATTGCAGATTTCTATTTTGTCCCTAAAAACGATGACTCCGATCATGCCGAAAAAGCGACATTCTTGACAGGCCTAAAAAAAATTTTTAGAACCATTTTCACAAAAAATTGCTGATATTTTTTTTTTCATTTTCGTGACACAAAAACAGTGACCCCGGTCATGCCGAACTATCGACATTCTGGACAGGCCTAAAAAAACATTTTAAAACCATTTTCACAAAAAATTGCAGATTTCTATTTTGTCCCTAAAAACGATGACTCCGATCATGCCGAAAAAGCGACATTCTGGACAGGCCTAAAAAAATTTTTTAAAAACATTTTCACCAAAAATGGCTGATTTTTTTTTCTTCATTTTTTGACACAAAAACAGTGACCCCGGTCATACCGAACTATCGACATTCTGGACAGGCCTAAAAAAAACATTTTAAAACCATTTTCACAAAAAATTGCAGATTTCTATTTTGTCCCTAAAAACGATGACTCCGATCATGCCGAAAAAGCGACATTCTGGACAGGCCTAAAAAAAAATTTAAAAACCATTTTCACCAAAAATTGCTGATTTTTTTTTCTTCATTTTCGTGACACAAAAACAGTGACCCCGGTTATGCCGAACTAGCGACATTCTGGACAGGCCTAAAAAAAACATTTTAAAACCATTTTCACAAAAAATTGTAGATTTCTATTTTTGTCACCAAAAACGATGACTCCGATCATGCCGAACTAGCGACATTTTGGACAGGCCTAAAAAAAAGGCATTTTAGAACCATTTTCAAAAAAAAAGCTCAGAATGCTTTTTTTCATTTTTTGACACAAAAACAGTGACCCCGGTCATGCCGAACTATCCACATTCTGGACAGGCCTAAAAAAAACATTTTAAAACCATTTTCACAAAAAATTGCAGATTTCTATTTTGTCCCTAAAAACGATGACTCCGATCATGCCGAAAAAGCGACATTCTGGACAGGCCTAAAAAAAATTTAAAAAAACATTTTCACCAAAAATGGCTGATTTTTTTTTCTTCATTTTTTGACACAAAAACAGTGACCCCGGTCATACCGAACTATCGACATTCTGGACAGGCCTAAAAAACACATTTTAAAACCATTTTCACAAAAAATTGCAGATTTCTATTTTGTCCCTAAAAACGATGACTCCGATCATGCCGAAAAAGAGACATTCTGGACAGGCCTAAAAAAACATTTTAAAAACATTTTCACAAAAAATTGCAGATTTCTATTTTGTCCCTAAAAACGATGACTCCGATCATGCCGAAAAAGCGACATTCTGGACAGGCCTAAAAAAAATGTAAAAAAACATTTTCACCAAAAATTGCTGATTTTTTTTTCTTCATTTTCGTGACACAAAAACAGTGACCCCGGTTATGCCGAACTAGCGACATTCTGGACAGGCCTAAAAAAAAAGCATTTTAGAACCATTTTCAAAAAAAAAGCTCAGAATTCTTTTTTTCATTTTTTGACACAAAAACAGTGACCCCGGTCATGCAGAACTATCGACATACTGGACAGGCCTAAAAAAAACATTTTAAAACCATTTTCACAAAAAATTGCAGATTTCTATTTTGTCCCTAAAAACGTTGACTCCGATCATGCCGAAAAAGCGACATTCTGGACAGGTCTAAAAAAATGTTTTAAAACCATTTTCACCAAAAATTGCTGATTTTTTTTTCTTCATTTTCGTGACACAAAAACAGTGACCCCGGTCATGCCGAACTAGCGACATTCTGGACAGGCCTAAAAAAAACATTTTAAAACCATTTTCACAAAAAATTGTAGATTTCTATTTTTGTCACCAAAAACGATGACTCCGATCATGCCGAACTAGCGACATTTTGGACAGGCCTAAAAAAAAAGCATTTTAGAACCATTTTCAAAAAAAAAGCTCAGAATGCTTTTTTTCATTTTTTGACACAAAAACAGTGACCCGGTCATGCCGAACTATCGACATTCTGGACAGGCCTAAAAAACACATTTTAAAACCATTTTCACAAAAAATTGCAGATTTCTATTTTGTCCCTAAAAACGATGACTCCGATCATGCCGAAAAAGCGACATTCTTGACAGGCCTAAAAAAAAATTTTAGAACCATTTTCACAAAAAATTGCAGATATTTTTTTTTCATTTTCGTGACACAAAAACAGTGACCCCGGTCATGCCGAACTATCGACATTCTGGACAGGCCTAAGAAAAACATTTTAAAACCATTTTCACAAAAAATTGTAGATTTCTATTTTTGTCACCAAAAACGATGACTCCGATCATGCCGAACTAGCGACATTTTGGACAGGCCTAAAAAAAAAGCATTTTAGAACCATTTTCAAAAAAAAGCTCAGAATTCTTTTTTTCATTTTTTGACACAAAAACAGTGACCCCGGTCATGCCGAACTATCGACATTCTGGACAGGCCTAAAAAAAACATTTTAAAACCATTTTCACAAAAAATTGCAGATTTCTATTTTGTCCCTAAAAACGATGACTCCGATCATGCCGAAAAAGCGACATTCTGGACAGGTCTAAAAAAATGTTTTAAAACCATTTTCACCAAAAATTGCTGATTTTTTTTTCTTCATTTTCGTGACACAAAAACAGTGACCCCGGTCATGCCGAACTAGCGACATTCTGGACAGGCCTAAAAAAAACATTTTAAAACCATTTTCACAAAAAATTGCAGATTTCTATTTTGTCCCTAAAAACGATGACTCCGATCATGCCGAAAAAGCGACATTCTGGACAGGCCTAAAAAAAATTTAAAAAAACATTTTCACCAAAAATGGCTGATTTTTTTTTCTTCATTTTTTGACACAAAAACAGTGACCCCGGTCATACCGAACTATCGACATTCTGGACAGGCCTAAAAAACACATTTTAAAACCATTTTCACAAAAAATTGCAGATTTCTATTTTGTCCCTAAAAACGATGACTCCGATCATGCCGAAAAAGCGACATTCTTGACAGGCCTAAAAAAAATTTTTAGAACCATTTTCACAAAAAATTGCAGATATTTTTTTTTTCATTTTCGTGACACAAAAACAGTGACCCCGGTCATGCCGAACTATCGACATTCTGGACAGGCCTAAAAAAACATTTTAAAAACATTTTCACAAAAAATTGCAGATTTCTATTTTGTCCCTAAAAACGATGACTCCGATCATGCCGAAAAAGCGACATTCTGGACAGGCCTAAAAAAAATGTAAAAAAACATTTTCACCAAAAATGGCTGATTTTTTTTTCTTCATTTTTTGACACAAAAACAGTGACCCCGGTCATACCGAACTATCGACATTCTGGACAGGCCTAAAAAAAACATTTTAAAACCATTTTCACAAAAAATTGCAGATTTCTATTTTGTCCCTAAAAACGATGACTCCGATCATGCCGAAAAAGCGACATTCTGGACAGGCCTAAAATTTTTTTTTTTAACCATTTTCACAAAAAATTGCAGATATTTTTTTCTCGTTTTCGTGACACAAAAACAGTGACCCCGGTCATGCCGAACTATCGACATTCTGGACAGGCCTAAAAAACACATTTTAAAACCATTTTCACAAAAAATTGCAGATTTCTATTTTGTCCCTAAAAACGATGACTCCGATCATGCCGAAAAAGCGACATTCTGGACAGGCCTAAAAAAAAGCATTTTAGAACCATTTTCAAAAAAAAAGCTCAGAATTCTTTTTTTCATTTTTTGACACAAAAACAGTGACCCCGGTCATGCAGAACTATCGACATACTGGACAGGCCTAAAAAACACATTTTAAAACCATTTTCACAAAAAATTGCAGATTTCTATTTTGTCCCTAAAAACGATGACTCCGATCATGCCGAAAAAGCGACATTCTGGACAGGCCTAAAAAAAAATTTAAAAACCATTTTCACCAAAAATTGCTGATTTTTTTTTCTTCATTTTCGTGACACAAAAACAGTGACCCCGGTTATGCCGAACTAGCGACATTTTGGACAGGCCTAAAAAAAAAGGATTTTAGAACCATATTCAAAAAAAAGCTCAGAATTCTTTTTTTCATTTTTTGACACAAAAACAGTGACCCCGGTCATGCCGAACTACCGACATTCTGGACAGGCCTAAAAAACACATTTTAAAACCATTTTCACAAAAAATTGCAGATTTCTATTTTGTCACTAAAAACGGTGACTCCGATCATGCCGAAAAAGCGACATTCTGGACAGGCCTAAAAAAAACATTTTAAAACCATTTTCACAAAAAATTGTAGATTTCTATTTTGTCACTAAAAACGGTGACTCCGATCATGCCGAAAAAGCGACATTCTGGACAGGTCTAAAAAAATGTTTTAAAACCATTTTCACCAAAAATTGCTGATTTTTTTTTCTTCATTTTCGTGACACAAAAACAGTGACCCCGGTCATGCCGAACTAGCGACATTCTGGACAGGCCTAAAAAAAACATTTTAAAACCATTTTCACAAAAAAAGCTCAGAATGCTTTTTTTCATTTTTTGACACAAAAACAGTGACCCGGTCATGCCGAACTATCGACATTCTGGACAGGCCTAAAAAACACATTTTAAAACCATTTTCACAAAAAATTGCAGATTTCTATTTTGTCCCTAAAAACGATGACTCCGATCATGCCGAAAAAGCGACATTCTTGACAGGCCTAAAAAAAAATTTTAGAACCATTTTCACAAAAAATTGCAGATATTTTTTTTTCATTTTCGTGACACAAAAACAGTGACCCCGGTCATGCCGAACTATCGACATTCTGGACAGGCCTAAGAAAAACATTTTAAAACCATTTTCACAAAAAATTGTAGATTTCTATTTTTGTCACCAAAAACGATGACTCCGATCATGCCGAACTAGCGACATTTTGGACAGGCCTAAAAAAAAAGCATTTTAGAACCATTTTCAAAAAAAAAGCTCAGAATTCTTTTTTTCATTTTTTGACACAAAAACAGTGACCCCGGTCATGCCGAACTATCGACATTCTGGACAGGCCTAAAAAAAACATTTTAAAACCATTTTCACAAAAAATTGCAGATTTCTATTTTGTCCCTAAAAACGATGACTCCGATCATGCCGAAAAAGCGACATTCTGGACAGGTCTAAAAAAATGTTTTAAAACCATTTTCACCAAAAATTGCTGATTTTTTTTTCTTCATTTTCGTGACACAAAAACAGTGACCCCGGTCATGCCGAACTAGCGACATTCTGGACAGGCCTAAAAAAAACATTTTAAAACCATTTTCACAAAAAATTGCAGATTTCTATTTTGTCCCTAAAAACGATGACTCCGATCATGCCGAAAAAGCGACATTCTGGACAGGCCTAAAAAAAATTTAAAAAAACATTTTCACCAAAAATGGCTGATTTTTTTTTCTTCATTTTTTGACACAAAAACAGTGACCCCGGTCATACCGAACTATCGACATTCTGGACAGGCCTAAAAAACACATTTTAAAACCATTTTCACAAAAAATTGCAGATTTCTATTTTGTCCCTAAAAACGATGACTCCGATCATGCCGAAAAAGCGACATTCTTGACAGGCCTAAAAAAAATTTTTAGAACCATTTTCACAAAAAATTGCAGATATTTTTTTTTTCATTTTCGTGACACAAAAACAGTGACCCCGGTCATGCCGAACTATCGACATTCTGGACAGGCCTAAAAAAACATTTTAAAAACATTTTCACAAAAAATTGCAGATTTCTATTTTGTCCCTAAAAACGATGACTCCGATCATGCCGAAAAAGCGACATTCTGGACAGGCCTAAAAAAAATGTAAAAAAACATTTTCACCAAAAATGGCTGATTTTTTTTTCTTCATTTTTTGACACAAAAACAGTGACCCCGGTCATACCGAACTATCGACATTCTGGACAGGCCTAAAAAAAACATTTTAAAACCATTTTCACAAAAAATTGCAGATTTCTATTTTGTCCCTAAAAACGATGACTCCGATCATGCCGAAAAAGCGACATTCTGGACAGGCCTAAAATTTTTTTTTTTAACCATTTTCACAAAAAATTGCAGATATTTTTTTCTCGTTTTCGTGACACAAAAACAGTGACCCCGGTCATGCCGAACTATCGACATTCTGGACAGGCCTAAAAAACACATTTTAAAACCATTTTCACAAAAAATTGCAGATTTCTATTTTGTCCCTAAAAACGATGACTCCGATCATGCCGAAAAAGCGACATTCTGGACAGGCCTAAAAAAAAGCATTTTAGAACCATTTTCAAAAAAAAAGCTCAGAATTCTTTTTTTCATTTTTTGACACAAAAACAGTGACCCCGGTCATGCAGAACTATCGACATACTGGACAGGCCTAAAAAACACATTTTAAAACCATTTTCACAAAAAATTGCAGATTTCTATTTTGTCCCTAAAAACGATGACTCCGATCATGCCGAAAAAGCGACATTCTGGACAGGCCTAAAAAAAAATTTAAAAACCATTTTCACCAAAAATTGCTGATTTTTTTTTCTTCATTTTCGTGACACAAAAACAGTGACCCCGGTTATGCCGAACTAGCGACATTTTGGACAGGCCTAAAAAAAAAGGATTTTAGAACCATATTCAAAAAAAAAGCTCAGAATTCTTTTTTTCATTTTTTGACACAAAAACAGTGACCCCGGTCATGCCGAACTACCGACATTCTGGACAGGCCTAAAAAACACATTTTAAAACCATTTTCACAAAAAATTGCAGATTTCTATTTTGTCACTAAAAACGGTGACTCCGATCATGCCGAAAAAGCGACATTCTGGACAGGCCTAAAAAAAACATTTTAAAACCATTTTCACAAAAAATTGTAGATTTCTATTTTTGTCACCAAAAACGATGACTCCGATCATGCCGAACTAGCGACATTTTGGACAGGCCTAAAAAAAAAGCATTTTAGAACCATATTAAAAACAAAAGCTCAGAATTCTTTTTTTCATTTTTTGACACAAAAACAGTGACCCCGGTCATGCCGAACTATCGACATTCTGGACAGGCCTAAAAAAACATTTTAAAACCATTTTCACAAAAAATTGCAGATTTCTATTTTGTCCCTAAAAACGGTGACTCCGATCATGCCGAAAAAGCGACATTCTGGACAGGCCTAAAAAAAATTTTTAGAACCATATTCACAAGAAATTGCAGATATTTTTTTTTCATTTTCGTGACACAAAAACAGTGACCCCGGTCATGCCGAACTATCGACATTCTGGACAGGCCTAAAAAAAAAATTTTAAAACCATTTTCACAAAAAATTGTAGATTTCTATTTTTGTCACCAAAAACGATGACTCCGATCATGCCGAACTAGCGACATTTTGGACAGGCCTAAAAAAAAAGCATTTTAGAACCATTTTCAAAAAAAAAGCTCAGAATGCTTTTTTTCATTTTTTGACACAAAAACAGTGACCCCGGTCATGCAGAACTATCGACATACTGGACAGGCCTAAAAAAAACATTTTAAAACCATTTTCACAAAAAATTGCAGATTTCTATTTTGTCCCTAAAAACGATGACTCCGATCATGCCGAAAAAGCGACATTCTGGACAGGCCTAAAAAAAAATTTAAAAACCATTTTCACCAAAAATTGCTGATTTTTTTTTCTTCATTTTCGTGACACAAAAACTAGCGACATTCTGGACAGGCCTAAAAAAAAGCATTTTAGAACCATTTTCAAAAAAAAAGCTCAGAATTCTTTTTTTCATTTTCGTGACACAAAAACAGTGACCCCGGTCATGCCGAACTATCGACATTCTGGACAGGCCTAAAAAAAACATTTTAAAACCATTTTCACCAAAAATTGCAGATTTCTATTTTGTCCCTAAAAACGATGACTCCGATCATGCCGAAAAAGCGACATTCTGGACAGGTCAAAAAAAACAATTTAAAACCATTTTCACCAAAAATTGCTGATTTTTTTTTCTTCATTTTCGTGACACAAAAACAGTGACCCCGGTCATGCCGAACTAGCGACATTCTGGACAGGCCTAAAAAAAAACATTTTAAAACCATTTTCACAAAAAATTGTAGATTTCTATTTTTGTCACCAAAAACGAATACTCCGATCATGCCGAACTAGCGACATTTTGGACAGGCCTAAAAAAAAAGCATTTTAGAACCATATTCAAAAAAAAAGCTCAGAATTCTTTTTTTCATTTTTTGACACAAAAACAGTGACCCCGGTCATGCCGAACTATCGACATTCTGGACAGGCCTAAAAAAAACATTTTAAAACCATTTTCACAAAAAATTGCAGATTTCTATTTTGTCCCTAAAAACGGTGACTCCGATCATGCCGAAAAAGCGACATTCTGGACAGGCCTAAAAAAAACATTTTAAAACCATTTTCACAAAAAATTGTAGATTTCTATTTTTGTCACAAAAAACGCTGACTCCGATCATGCCGAACTAGCGACATTTTGGACAGGCCTAAAAAAAAGCATTTTAGAACCATATTCAAAAAAAAAGCTCAGAATTCTTTTTTTCATTTTTTGACACAAAAACAGTGACCCCGGTCATGCCGAACTATCGACATTCTGGACAGGCCTAAAAAAACATTTTAAAACCATTTTCACAAAAAATTGCAGATTTCTATTTTGTCCCTAAAAACGGTGACTCCGATCATGCCGAAAAAGCGACATTCTGGACAGGCCTAAAAAAAATTTTTAGAACCATTTTCACAAGAAATTGCAGATTTCTATTTTTGTCACCAAAAACGATGACTCCGATCATGCCGAACTAGCGACATTTTGGACAGGCCTAAAAAAAAAGCATTTTAGAACCATTTTCAAAAAAAAAGCTCAGAATGCTTTTTTTCATTTTTTGACACAAAAACAGTGACCCCGGTCATGCAGAACTATCGACATACTGGACAGGCCTAAAAAAAACATTTTAAAACCATTTTCACAAAAAATTGCAGATTTCTATTTTGTCCCTAAAAACGTTGACTCCGATCATGCCGAAAAAGCGACATTCTGGACAGGCCTAAAAAAATGTTTTTGAACCATTTTCACAAAAAATTGCAGATATTTTTTTTTCATTTTCGTGACACAAAAACAGTGACCCCGGTCATGCCGAACTATCGACATTCTGGACAGGCCTAAAAAAACATTTTAAAACCATTTTCACAAAAAATTGCAGATTTCTATTTTGTCCCTAAAAACGATGACTCCGATCATTCCGAAAAAGCGACATTCTGGACAGGCCTAAAAAAAATGTTAAAAACCATTTTCACCAAAAATTGCTGATTTTTTTTTCTTCATTTTCGTGACACAAAAACAGTGACCCCGGTTATGCCGAACTAGCGACATTCTGGACAGGCCTAAAAAAAAAATTTAGAACCATTTTCACAAAAAATTGCAGATATTTTTTTCTCATTTTCGTGACACAAAAACAGTGACCCCGGTCATGCCGAACTATCGACATTCTGGACAGGCCTAAAAAAAACATTTTAAAACCATTTTCACCAAAAATTGCAGATTTCTATTTTGTCCCTAAAAACGATGAGTCCGATCATGCCGAAAAAGCGACATTCTGGACAGGTCAAAAAAAAAATTTAAAACCATTTTCACCAAAAATTGCTGATTTTTTTTTCTTCATTTTCGTGACACAAAAACAGTGACCCCGGTCATGCCGAACTAGCGACATTCTGGACAGGCCTAAAAAAAAACATTTTAAAACCATTTTCACAAAAAATTGTAGATTTCTATTTTTGTCACCAAAAACGAATACTCCGATCATGCCGAACTAGCGACATTTTGGACAGGCCTAAAAAAAAAGCATTTTAGAACCATATTCAAAAAAAAAGCTCAGAATTCTTTTTTTCATTTTTTGACACAAAAACAGTGACCCCGGTCATGCCGAACTATCGACATTCTGGACAGGCCTAAAAAAAACATTTTAAAACCATTTTCACAAAAAATTGCAGATTTCTATTTTGTCCCTAAAAACGATGACTCCGATCATGCCGAAAAAGCGACATTCTGGACAGGCCTAAAAAAAAATTTAAAAAAATTTTCACCAAAAATGGCTGATTTTTTTTTCTTCATTTTTTGACACAAAAACAGTGACCCCGGTCATACCGAACTATCGACATTCTGGACAGGCCTAAAAAAAATGTTTTTGAACCATTTTCACAAAAAATTGCAGATATTTATTTTTCATTTTCGTGACACAAAAACAGTGACCCCGGTCATGCCGAAATATCGACATTCTGGACAGGCCTAAAAAACATTTTAAAACCATTTTCACAAAAAATTGCAGATTTCTATTTTGTCCCTAAAAACGATGACTCCGATCATGCCGAAAAAGCGACATTCTGGACAGGCCTAAAAAAAATTTTAAAAACCATTTTCACCAAAAATTGCTGATTTTTTTTTCTTCATTTTCGTGACACAAAAACAGTGACCCCGGTTATGCCGAACTAGCGACATTCTGGACAGGCCTAAAAAAAACATTTTAAAACCATTTTCACAAAAAATTGTAGATTCCTATTTTTGTCACCAAAAACGATGACTCCGATCATGCCGAACTAGCGACATTTTGGACAGGCCTAAAAAAAAAGCATTTTAGAACCATTTTCAAAAAAAAAGCTCAGAATGCTTTTTTTCATTTTTTGACACAAAAACAGTGACCCCGGTCATGCCGAACTATCCACATTCTGGACAGGCCTAAAAAAAACATTTTAAAACCATTTTCACAAAAAATTGCAGATTTCTATTTTGTCCCTAAAAACGATGACTCCGATCATGCCGAAAAAGCGACATTCTTGACAGGCCTAAAAAAAATTTTTAGAACCATTTTCACAAAAAATTGCTGATATTTTTTTTTTCATTTTCGTGACACAAAAACAGTGACCCCGGTCATGCCGAACTATCGACATTCTGGACAGGCCTAAAAAAACATTTTAAAACCATTTTCACAAAAAATTGCAGATTTCTATTTTGTCCCTAAAAACGATGACTCCGATCATGCCGAAAAAGCGACATTCTGGACAGGCCTAAAAAAAATTTTAAAAAACATTTTCACCAAAAATGGCTGATTTTTTTTTCTTCATTTTTTGACACAAAAACAGTGACCCCGGTCATACCGAACTATCGACATTCTGGACAGGCCTAAAAAAAACATTTTAAAACCATTTTCACAAAAAATTGCAGATTTCTATTTTGTCCCTAAAAACGATGACTCCGATCATGCCGAAAAAGCGACATTCTGGACAGGCCTAAAAAAAAATTTAAAAACCATTTTCACCAAAAATTGCTGATTTTTTTTTCTTCATTTTCGTGACACAAAAACAGTGACCCCGGTTATGCCGAACTAGCGACATTCTGGACAGGCCTAAAAAAAACATTTTAAAACCATTTTCACAAAAAATTGTAGATTTCTATTTTTGTCACCAAAAACGATGACTCCGATCATGCCGAACTAGCGACATTTTGGACAGGCCTAAAAAAAAGGCATTTTAGAACCATTTTCAAAAAAAAAGCTCAGAATGCTTTTTTTCATTTTTTTACACAAAAACAGTGACCCCGGTCATGCCGAACTATCCACATTCTGGACAGGCCTAAAAAAAACATTTTAAAACCATTTTCACAAAAAATTGCAGATTTCTATTTTGTCCCTAAAAACGATGACTCCGATCATGCCGAAAAAGCGACATTCTGGACAGGCCTAAAAAAAATTTAAAAAAACATTTTCACCAAAAATGGCTGATTTTTTTTTCTTCATTTTTTGACACAAAAACAGTGACCCCGGTCATACCGAACTATCGACATTCTGGACAGGCCTAAAAAACACATTTTAAAACCATTTTCACAAAAAATTGCAGATTTCTATTTTGTCCCTAAAAACGATGACTCCGATCATGCCGAAAAAGCGACATTCTTGACAGGCCTAAAAAAATTTTTTAGAACCATTTTCACAAAAAATTGCAGATATTTTTTTTTTCATTTTCGTGACACAAAAACAGTGACCCCGGTCATGCCGAACTATCGACATTCTGGACAGGCCTAAAAAAACATTTTAAAAACATTTTCACAAAAAATTGCAGATTTCTATTTTGTCCCTAAAAACGATGACTCCGATCATGCCGAAAAAGCGACATTCTGGACAGGCCTAAAAAAAATGTAAAAAAACATTTTCACCAAAAATGGCTGATTTTTTTTTCTTCATTTTTTGACACAAAAACAGTGACCCCGGTCATACCGAACTATCGACATTCTGGACAGGCCTAAAAAACACATTTTAAAACCATTTTCACAAAAAATTGCAGATTTCTATTTTGTCCCTAAAAACGATGACTCCGATCATGCCGAAAAAGAGACATTCTGGACAGGCCTAAAAAAACATTTTAAAAACATTTTCACAAAAAATTGCAGATTTCTATTTTGTCCCTAAAAACGATGACTCCGATCATGCCGAAAAAGCGACATTCTGGACAGGCCTAAAAAAAATGTAAAAAAACATTTTCACCAAAAATTGCTGATTTTTTTTTCTTCATTTTCGTGACACAAAAACAGTGACCCCGGTTATGCCGAACTAGCGACATTCTGGACAGGCCTAAAAAAAAAGCATTTTAGAACCATTTTCAAAAAAAAAGCTCAGAATTCTTTTTTTCATTTTTTGACACAAAAACAGTGACCCCGGTCATGCAGAACTATCGACATACTGGACAGGCCTAAAAAAAACATTTTAAAACCATTTTCACAAAAAATTGCAGATTTCTATTTTGTCCCTAAAAACGTTGACTCCGATCATGCCGAAAAAGCGACATTCTGGACAGGTCTAAAAAAATGTTTTAAAACCATTTTCACCAAAAATTGCTGATTTTTTTTTCTTCATTTTCGTGACACAAAAACAGTGACCCCGGTCATGCCGAACTAGCGACATTCTGGACAGGCCTAAAAAAAACATTTTAAAACCATTTTCACAAAAAATTGTAGATTTCTATTTTTGTCACCAAAAACGATGACTCCGATCATGCCGAACTAGCGACATTTTGGACAGGCCTAAAAAAAAAGCATTTTAGAACCATTTTCAAAAAAAAAGCTCAGAATGCTTTTTTTCATTTTTTGACACAAAAACAGTGACCCGGTCATGCCGAACTATCGACATTCTGGACAGGCCTAAAAAACACATTTTAAAACCATTTTCACAAAAAATTGCAGATTTCTATTTTGTCCCTAAAAACGATGACTCCGATCATGCCGAAAAAGCGACATTCTTGACAGGCCTAAAAAAAAATTTTAGAACCATTTTCACAAAAAATTGCAGATATTTTTTTTTCATTTTCGTGACACAAAAACAGTGACCCCGGTCATGCCGAACTATCGACATTCTGGACAGGCCTAAGAAAAACATTTTAAAACCATTTTCACAAAAAATTGTAGATTTCTATTTTTGTCACCAAAAACGATGACTCCGATCATGCCGAACTAGCGACATTTTGGACAGGCCTAAAAAAAAAGCATTTTAGAACCATTTTCAAAAAAAAAGCTCAGAATTCTTTTTTTCATTTTTTGACACAAAAACAGTGACCCCGGTCATGCCGAACTATCGACATTCTGGACAGGCCTAAAAAAAACATTTTAAAACCATTTTCACAAAAAATTGCAGATTTCTATTTTGTCCCTAAAAACGATGACTCCGATCATGCCGAAAAAGCGACATTCTGGACAGGTCTAAAAAAATGTTTTAAAACCATTTTCACCAAAAATTGCTGATTTTTTTTTCTTCATTTTCGTGACACAAAAACAGTGACCCTGGTCATGCCGAACTAGCGACATTCTGGACAGGCCTAAAAAAAACATTTTAAAACCATTTTCACAAAAAATTGCAGATTTCTATTTTGTCCCTAAAAACGATGACTCCGATCATGCCGAAAAAGCGACATTCTGGACAGGCCTAAAAAAAATTTAAAAAAACATTTTCACCAAAAATGGCTGATTTTTTTTTCTTCATTTTTTGACACAAAAACAGTGACCCCGGTCATACCGAACTATCGACATTCTGGACAGGCCTAAAAAACACATTTTAAAACCATTTTCACAAAAAATTGCAGATTTCTATTTTGTCCCTAAAAACGATGACTCCGATCATGCCGAAAAAGCGACATTCTTGACAGGCCTAAAAAAAATTTTTAGAACCATTTTCACAAAAAATTGCAGATATTTTTTTTTTCATTTTCGTGACACAAAAACAGTGACCCCGGTCATGCCGAACTATCGACATTCTGGACAGGCCTAAAAAAACATTTTAAAAACATTTTCACCAAAAATTGCAGATTTCTATTTTGTCCCTAAAAACGATGACTCCGATCATGCCGAAAAAGCGACATTCTGGACAGGCCTAAAAAAAATGTAAAAAAACATTTTCACCAAAAATGGCTGATTTTTTTTTCTTCATTTTTTGACACAAAAACAGTGACCCCGGTCATACCGAACTATCGACATTCTGGACAGGCCTAAAAAAAACATTTTAAAACCATTTTCACAAAAAATTGCAGATTTCTATTTTGTCCCTAAAAACGATGACTCCGATCATGCCGAAAAAGCGACATTCTGGACAGGCCTAAAAAAATTTTTTTTAACCATTTTCACAAAAAATTGCAGATATTTTTTTCTCGTTTTCGTGACACAAAAACAGTGACCCCGGTCATGCCGAACTATCGACATTCTGGACAGGCCTAAAAAACACATTTTAAAACCATTTTCACAAAAAATTGCAGATTTCTATTTTGTCCCTAAAAACGATGACTCCGATCATGCCGAAAAAGCGACATTCTGGACAGGCCTAAAAAAAAGCATTTTAGAACCATTTTCAAAAAAAAAGCTCAGAATTCTTTTTTTCATTTTTTGACACAAAAACAGTGACCCCGGTCATGCAGAACTATCGACATACTGGACAGGCCTAAAAAACACATTTTAAAACCATTTTCACAAAAAATTGCAGATTTCTATTTTGTCCCTAAAAACGATGACTCCGATCATGCCGAAAAAGCGACATTCTGGACAGGCCTAAAAAAAAATTTAAAAACCATTTTCACCAAAAATTGCTGATTTTTTTTTCTTCATTTTCGTGACACAAAAACAGTGACCCCGGTTATGCCGAACTAGCGACATTTTGGACAGGCCTAAAAAAAAAGGATTTTAGAACCATATTCAAAAAAAAAGCTCAGAATTCTTTTTTTCATTTTTTGACACAAAAACAGTGACCCCGGTCATGCCGAACTACCGACATTCTGGACAGGCCTAAAAAACACATTTTAAAACCATTTTCACAAAAAATTGCAGATTTCTATTTTGTCACTAAAAACGGTGACTCCGATCATGCCGAAAAAGCGACATTCTGGACAGGCCTAAAAAAAACATTTTAAAACCATTTTCACAAAAAATTGTAGATTTCTATTTTTGTCACCAAAAACGATGACTCCGATCATGCCGAACTAGCGACATTTTGGACAGGCCTAAAAAAAAAGCATTTTAGAACCATATTAAAAACAAAAGCTCAGAATTCTTTTTTTCATTTTTTGACACAAAAACAGTGACCCCGGTCATGCCGAACTATCGACATTCTGGACAGGCCTAAAAAAACATTTTAAAACCATTTTCACAAAAAATTGCAGATTTCTATTTTGTCCCTAAAAACGGTGACTCCGATCATGCCGAAAAAGCGACATTCTGGACAGGCCTAAAAAAAAATTTTAGAACCATATTCACAAGAAATTGCAGATATTTTTTTTTCATTTTCGTGACACAAAAACAGTGACCCCGGTCATGCCGAACTATCGACATTCTGGACAGGCCTAAAAAAAAAATTTTAAAACCATTTTCACAAAAAATTGTAGATTTCTATTTTTGTCACCAAAAACGATGACTCCGATCATGCCGAACTAGCGACATTTTGGACAGGCCTAAAAAAAAAGCATTTTAGAACCATTTTCAAAAAAAAAGCTCAGAATGCTTTTTTTCATTTTTTGACACAAAAACAGTGACCCCGGTCATGCAGAACTATCGACATACTGGACAGGCCTAAAAAAAACATTTTAAAACCATTTTCACAAAAAATTGCAGATTTCTATTTTGTCCCTAAAAACGATGACTCCGATCATGCCGAAAAAGCGACATTCTGGACAGGCCTAAAAAAAAATTTAAAAACCATTTTCACCAAAAATTGCTGATTTTTTTTTCTTCATTTTCGTGACACAAAAACTAGCGACATTCTGGACAGGCCTAAAAAAAAGCATTTTAGAACCATTTTCAAAAAAAAAGCTCAGAATTCTTTTTTTCATTTTCGTGACACAAAAACAGTGACCCCGGTCATGCCGAACTAGCGACATTCTGGACAGGCCTAAAAAAAAACATTTTAAAACCATTTTCACAAAAAATTGTAGATTTCTATTTTTGTCACCAAAAACGAATACTCCGATCATGCCGAACTAGCGACATTTTGGACAGGCCTAAAAAAAAAGCATTTTAGAACCATATTCAAAAAAAAAGCTCAGAATTCTTTTTTTCATTTTTTGACACAAAAACAGTGACCCCGGTCATGCCGAACTATCGACATTCTGGACAGGCCTAAAAAAAACATTTTAAAACCATTTTCACAAAAAATTGCAGATTTCTATTTTGTCCCTAAAAACGGTGACTCCGATCATGCCGAAAAAGCGACATTCTGGACAGGCCTAAAAAAAACATTTTAAAACCATTTTCACCAAAAATTGCAGATTTCTATTTTGTCCCTAAAAACGATGACTCCGATCATGCCGAAAAAGCGACATTCTGGACAGGTCAAAAAAAAAAATTTAAAACCATTTTCACCAAAAATTGCTGATTTTTTTTTCTTCATTTTAGTGACACAAAAACAGTGACCCCGGTCATGCTGAACTATCGACATTCTGGACAGGCCTAAAAAAACATTTTAAAACCATTTTCACAAAAAAATGCAGATTTCTATTTTGTCCCTAAAAACGATGACTCCGATCATTCCGAAAAAGCGACATTCTGGACAGGCCTAAAAAAATGTTTTTGAACCATTTTCACAAAAAATTGCAGATATTTTTTTTTCATTTTCGTGACACAAAAACAGTGACCCCGGTCATGCCGAACTATCGACATTCTGGACAGGCCTAAAAAAACATTTTAAAACCATTTTCACAAAAAATTGCAGATTTCTATTTTGTCCCTAAAAACGATGACTCCGATCATTCCGAAAAAGCGACATTCTGGACAGGCCTAAAAAAAATTTTTAAAACCATTTTCACCAAAAATTGCTGATTTTTTTTTCTTCATTTTCGTGACACAAAAACAGTGACCCCGGTTATGCCGAACTAGCGACATTCTGGACAGGCCTAAAAAAAAAATTTAGAACCATTTTCACCAAAAATTGCAGATATTTTTTTCTCATTTTCGTGACACAAAAACAGTGACCCCGGTCATGCCGAACTATCGACATTCTGGACAGGCCTAAAAAAAACATTTTAAAACCATTTTCACCAAAAATTGCAGATTTCTATTTTGTCCCTAAAAACGATGACTCCGATCATGCCGAAAAAGCGACATTCTGGACAGGTCAAAAAAAAAATTTAAAACCATTTTCACCAAAAATTGCTGATTTTTTTTTCTTCATTTTCGTGACACAAAAACAGTGACCCCGGTTATGCCGAACTAGCGACATTCTGGACAGGCCTAAAAAAAAAATTTAGAACCATTTTCACAAAAAATTGCAGATATTTTTTTCTCATTTTCGTGACACAAAAACAGTGACCCCGGTCATGCCGAACTATCGACATTCTGGACAGGCCTAAAAAAAACATTTTAAAACCATTTTCACCAAAAATTGCAGATTTCTATTTTGTCCCTAAAAACGATGACTCCGATCATGCCGAAAAAGCGACATTCTGGACAGGTCAAAAAAAAATTTTTAAAACCATTTTCACCAAAAATTGCAGATTTTTTTTTCTTCATTTTAGTGACACAAAAACAGTGACCCCGGTCATGCTGAACTATCGACATTCTGGACAGGCCTAAAAAAACATTTTAAAACCATTTTCACAAAAAAATGCAGATTTCTATTTTGTCCCTAAAAACGATGACTCCGATCATTCCGAAAAAGCGACATTCTGGACAGGCCTAAAAAAATGTTTTTGAACCATTTTCACAAAAAATTGCAGATATTTTTTTTTCATTTTCGTGACACAAAAACAGTGACCCCGGTCATGCCGAACTATCGACATTCTGGACAGGCCTAAAAAAACATTTTAAAACCATTTTCACAAAAAATTGCAGATTTCTATTTTGTCCCTAAAAACGATGACTCCGATCATTCCGAAAAAGCGACATTCTGGACAGGCCTAAAAAAAAATTTAAAAACCATTTTCACCAAAAATTGCTGATTTTTTTTTCTTCATTTTCGTGACACAAAAACAGTGACCCCGGTTATGCCGAACTAGCGACATTCTGGACAGGCCTAAAAAAAAAATTTAGAACCATTTTCACCAAAAATTGCAGATATTTTTTTCTCATTTTCGTGACACAAAAACAGTGACCCCGGTCATGCCGAACTATCGACATTCTGGACAGGCCTAAAAAAAACATTTTAAAACCATTTTCATCAAAAATTGCAGATTTCTATTTTGTCCCTAAAAACGATGACTCCGATCATGCCGAAAAAGCGACATTCTGGACAGGCCTAAAAAAATGTTTTAAAACCATTTTCACCAAAAATTGCTGATTTTTTTTTCTTAATTTTCGTGACACAAAAACAGTGACCCCGGTCATGCCGAACTAGCGACATTCTGGACAGGCCTAAAAAAAACATTTTAAAACCATTTTCACAAAAAATTGTAGATTTCTATTTTTGTCACCAAAAACGATGACTCCGATCATGCCGAACTAGCGACATTTTGGACAGGCCTAAAAAAAAAGCATTTTAGAACCATTTTCAAAAAAAAAGCTCAGAATTCTTTTTTTCATTTTTTGACACAAAAACAGTGACCCCGGTCATGCCGAACTATCGACATTCTGGACAGGCCTAAAAAAAACATTTTAAAACCATTTTCACAAAAAATTGCAGATTTCTATTTTGTCCCTAAAAACGATGACTCCGATCATGCCGAAAAAGCGACATTCTGGACAGGTCTAAAAAAAAATTTTAAAACCATTTTCACCAAAAATTGCTGATTTTTTTTTCTTCATTTTCGTGACACAAAAACAGTGACCCCGGTCATGCCGAACTAGCGACATTCTGGACAGGCCTAAAAAAAACATTTTAAAACCATTTTCACAAAAAATTGTAGATTTCTATTTTTGTCACCAAAAACGATGACTCCGATCATGCCGAACTAGCGACATTTTGGACAGGCCTAAAAAAAAAGCATTTTAGAACCATTTTCCAAAAAAAAGCTCAGAATGCTTTTTTTCATTTTTTGACACAAAAACAGTGACCCCGGTCATGCAGAACTATCGACATACTGGACAGGCCTAAAAAAAACATTTTAAAACCATTTTCACAAAAAATTGCAGATTTCTATTTTGTCCCTAAAAACGATGACTCCGATCATGCCGAAAAAGCGACATTCTGGACAGGCCTAAAAAAAAATTTAAAAACCATTTTCACCAAAAATTGCTGATTTTTTTTTCTTCATTTTCGTGACACAAAAACAGTGACCCCGGTTATGCCGAACTAGCGACATTCTGGACAGGCCTAAAAAAAAAGCATTTTAGAACCATTTTCAAAAAAAAAGCTCAGAATTATTTTTTTCATTTTTTGACACAAAAACAGTGACCCCGGTCATGCAGAACTATCGACATACTGGACAGGCCTAAAAAAAACATTTTAAAACCATTTTCACAAAAAATTGCAGATTTCTATTTTGTCCCTAAAAACGTTGACTCCGATCATGCCGAAAAAGCGACATTCTGGACAGGCCTAAAAAAATGTTTTTGAACCATTTTCACAAAAAATTGCAGATATTTTTTTTTCATTTTCGTGACACAAAAACAGTGACCCCGGTCATGCCGAACTATCGACATTCTGGACAGGCCTAAAAAAACATTTTAAAACCATTTTCACAAAAAATTGCAGATTTCTATTTTGTCCCTAAAAACGATGACTCCGATCATTCCGAAAAAGCGACATTCTGGACAGGCCTAAAAAAAAATTTCAAAACCATTTTCACCAAAAATTGCTGATTTTTTTTTCTTCATTTTCGTGACACAAAAACAGTGACCCCGGTTATGCCGAACTAGCGACATTCTGGACAGGTCAAAAAAAATAATTTAAAACCATTTTCACCAAAAATTGCTGATTTTTTTTTCTTCATTTTCGTGACACAAAAACAGTGACCCCGGTCATGCCGAACTATCGACATTCTGGACAGGCCTAAAAAAACATTTTAAAACCATTTTCACAAAAAATTGCAGATATCTATTTTGTCCCTAAAAATGATGACTCCGATCATGCCGAAAAAGCGACATTCTGGACAGGCCTAAAAAAAAATTTAAAAACCATTTTCACCAAAAATTGCTGATTTTTTTTTCTTCATTTTAGTGACACAAAAACAGTGACCCCGGTCATGCTGAACTATCGACATTCTGGACAGGCCTAAAAAAAACATTTTAAAACCATTTTCACAAAAAATTGTAGATTTCTATTTTTGTCACCAAAAACGATGACTCCGATCATGCCGAACTAGCGACATTTTGGACAGGCCAAAAAAAAAAGCTTTTTAGAACCATTTTCAAAAAAAAAGCTCAGAATTCTTTTTTTCATTTTTTGACACAAAAACAGTGACCCCGGTCATGCCGAACTAGCGACATTCTGGACAGGCCTAAAAAAAACATTTTAAAACCATTTTCACAAAAAATTGTAGATTTCTATTTTTGTCACCAAAAACGATGACTCCGATCATGCCGAACTAGCGACATTTTGGACAGGCCTAAAAAAAAAGCATTTTAGAACCATTTTCAAAAAAAAAGCTCAGAATGCTTTTTTTCATTTTTTGACACAAAAACAGTGACCCCGGTCATGCCGAACTATCGACATTCTGGACAGGCCTAAAAAACACATTTTAAAACCATTTTCACAAAAAATTGCAGATTTCTATTTTGTCCCTAAAAACGATGACTCCGATCATGCCGAAAAAGCGACATTCTTGACAGGCCTAAAAAAAAATTTTAGAACCATTTTCACAAAAAATTGCAGATATTTTTTTTTTCATTTTCGTGACACAAAAACAGTGACCCCGGTCATGCCGAACTATCGACATTCTGGACAGGCCTAAAAAAACATTTTAAAACCATTTTCACAAAAAATTGCAGATTTCTATTTTGTCCCTAAAAACGATGACTCCGATCATGCCGAAAAAGCGACATTCTGGACAGGCCTAAAAAAATTTTAAAAAAAAATTTTCACCAAAAATGGCTGATTTTTTTTTCTTCATTTTTTGACACAAAAACATTGACCCCGGTCATGCCGAACTAGCGACATTCTGGACAGGCCTAAAAAAAACATTTTAAAACCATTTTCACAAAAAATTGTAGATTTCTATTTTTGTCACCAAAAACGATGACTCCGATCATGCCGAACTAGCGACATTTTGGACAGGCCTAAAAAAAAAGCATTTTAGAACCATTTTCAAAAAAAAAGCTCAGAATGCTTTTTTTCATTTTTTGACACAAAAACAGTGACCCCGGTCATGCCGAACTATCGACATTCTGGACAGGCCTAAAAAACACATTTTAAAACCATTTTCACAAAAAATTGCAGATTTCTATTTTGTCCCTAAAAACGATGACTCCGATCATGCCGAAAAAGCGACATTCTTGACAGGCCTAAAAAAAAATTTTAGAACCATTTTCACAAAAAATTGCAGATATTTTTTTTTTCATTTTCGTGACACAAAAACAGTGACCCCGGTCATGCCGAACTATCGACATTCTGGACAGGCCTAAAAAAACATTTTAAAACCATTTTCACAAAAAATTGCAGATTTCTATTTTGTCCCTAAAAACGATGACTCCGATCATGCCGAAAAAGCGACATTCTGGACAGGCCTAAAAAAATTTTTTAGAACCATTTTCACAAAAAATTGCAGATATTTTTTTTTCATTTTCGTGACACAAAAACAGTGACCCCGGTTATGCCGAACTAGCGACATTCTGGACAGGCCTAAAAAAAAAGCATTTTAGAACCATTTTCAAAAAAAAAGCTCAGAATTCTTTTTTTCATTTTTTGACACAAAAACAGTGACCCCGGTCATGCAGAACTATCGACATACTGGACAGGCCTAAAAAAAACATTTTAAAACCATTTTCACAAAAAATTGCAGATTTCTATTTTGTCCCTAAAAACGATGACTCCGATCATGCCGAAAAAGCGACATTCTGGACAGGCCTAAAAAAAAATTTAAAAACCATTTTCACCAAAAATTGCTGATTTTTTTTTCTTCATTTTCGTGACACAAAAACAGTGACCCCGGTTATGCCGAACTAGCGACATTCTGGACAGGCCTAAAAAAAAAGCATTTTAGAACCATTTTCAAAAAAAAAGCTCAGAATTCTTTTTTTCATTTTTTGACACAAAAACAGTGACCCCGGTCATGCAGAACTATCGACATACTGGACAGGCCTAAAAAAAAACATTTTAAAACCATTTTCACAAAAAATTGCAGATTTCTATTTTGTCCCTAAAAACGTTGACTCCGATCATGCCGAAAAAGCGACATTCTGGACAGGCCTAAAAAAATGTTTTTGAACCATTTTCACAAAAAATTGCAGATATTTTTTTTTCATTTTCGTGACACAAAAACAGTGACCCCGGTCATGCCGAACTATCGACATTCTGGACAGGCCTAAAAAAACATTTTAAAACCATTTTCACAAAAAATTGCAGATTTCTATTTTGTCCCTAAAAACGATGACTCCGATCATTCCGAAAAAGCGACATTCTGGACAGGCCTAAAAAAAAATTTAAAAACCATTTTCACCAAAAATTGCTGATTTTTTCTTCTTCATTTTCGTGACACAAAAAACAGTGGCCCCGGTTATGCAGAACTAGCGACATTCTGGACAGGCCTAAAAAAAAAATTTAGAACCATTTTCACAAAAAATTGCAGATATTTTTTTCTCATTTTCGTGACACAAAAACAGTGACCCCGGTCATGCCGAACTATCGACATTCTGGACAGGCCTAAAAAAAACATTTTAAAACTATTTTCACCAAAAATTGCAGATTTCTATTTTGTCCCTAAAAACGATGACTCCGATCATGCCGAAAAAGCGACATTCTGGACAGGTCTAAAAAAAAAATTTAAAACCATTTTCACCAAAAATTGCTGATTTTTTTTTCTTCATTTTCGTGACACAAAAACAGTGACCCCGGTCATGCCGAACTAGCGACATTCTGGACAGGCCTAAAAAAAAACATTTTAAAACCATTTTCACAAAAAATTGTAGATTTCTATTTTTGTCACCAAAAACGAATACTCCGATCATGCCGAACTAGCGACATTTTGGACAGGCCTAAAAAAAAAGCATTTTAGAACCATATTCAAAAAAAGCTCAGAATTCTTTTTTTCATTTTTTGACACAAAAACAGTGACCCCGGTCATGCCGAACTATCGACATTCTGGACAGGCCTAAAAAAAACATTTGAAAACCATTTTCACAAAAAATTGCAGATTTCTATTTTGTCCCTAAAAACGGTGACTCCGATCATGCCGAAAAAGCGACATTCTGGACAGGCCTAAAAAAAACATTTTAAAACCATTTTCACAAAAAATTGTAGATTTCTATTTTTGTCACCAAAAACGATGACTCCGATCATGCCGAACTAGCGACATTTTGGACAGGCCTAAAAAAAAAGCATTTTAGAACCATATTCAAAAAAAAAGCTCAGAATTCTTTTTTTCATTTTTTGACACAAAAACAGTGACCCCGGTCATGCCGAACTATCGACATTCTGGACAGGCCTAAAAAAACTTTTTAAACCATTTTCACAAAAAATTGCAGATTTCTATTTTGTCCCTAAAAACGGTGACTCCGATCATGCCGAAAAAGCGACATTCTGGACAGGCCTAAAAAAAAATGTTAGAACCATTTTCACAAGAAATTGCAGATATTTTTTTTTCATTTTCGTGACACAAAAACAGTGACCCCGGTCATGCCGAACTATCGACATTCTGGACAGGCCTAAAAAAAACATTTTAAAACCATTTTCACAAAAAATTGTAGATTTCTATTTTTGTCACCAAAAACGAATACTCCGATCATGCCGAACTAGCGACATTTTGGACAGGCCTAAAAAAAAAGCATTTTAGAACCAAATTCAAAAAAAAAGCTCAGAATTCTTTTTTTCATTTTTTGACACAAAAACAGTGACCCCGGTCATGCCGAACTATCGACATTCTGGACAGGCCTAAAAAAAACATTTTAAAACCATTTTCACCAAAAATTGCAGATTTCTATTTTGTCCCTAAAAACGATGACTCCGATCATGCCGAAAAAGCGACATTCTGGACAGGTCTAAAAAAATGTTTTAAAACCATTTTCACCAAAAATTGCTGATATTTTTTTCTTCATTTTCGTGACACAAAAACAGTGACCCCGGTCATGCCGAACTAGCGACATTCTGGACAGGCCTAAAAAAACATTTTAAAACCATTTTCACAAAAAATTGTAGATTTCTATTTTTGTCACCAAAAACGATGACTCCGATCATGCCGAACTAGCGACATTTTGGACAGGCCTAAAAAAAAAGCATTTTAGAACCATTTTCAAAAAAAAAGCTCAGAATGCTTTTTTTCATTTTTTGACACAAAAACAGTGACCCGGTCATGCCGAACTATCGACATTCTGGACAGGCCTAAAAAACACATTTTAAAACCATTTTCACAAAAAATTGCAGATTTCTATTTTGTCCCTAAAAACGATGACTCCGATCATGCCGAAAAAGCGACATTCTTGACAGGCCTAAAAAAAATTTTTTGAACCATTTTCACAAAAAATTGCTGATATTTTTTTTTTCATTTTCGTGACACAAAAACAGTGACCCCGGTCATGCCGAACTATCGACATTCTGGACAGGCCTAAAAAAACATTTTAAAACCATTTTCACAAAAAATTGCAGATATCTATTTTGTCCCTAAAAATGATGACTCCGATCATGCCGAAAAAGCGACATTCTGGACAGGCCTAAAAAAAAATTTAAAAACCATTTTCACCAAAAATTGCAGATTTTTTTTTCTTCATTTTAGTGACACAAAAACAGTGACCCCGGTCATGCTGAACTATCGACATTCTGGACAGGCCTAAAAAAACATTTTAAAACCATTTTCACAAAAAAATGCAGATTTCTATTTTGTCCCTAAAAACGATGACTCCGATCATGCCGAACTAGCGACATTTTGGACAGGCCTAAAAAAAAAGCATTTTAGAACCATTTTAAAAAAAAAAGCTCAGAATTCTTTTTTTCATTTTTTGACACAAAAACAGTGACCCCGGTCATGCCGAACTATCGACATTCTGGACAGGCCTAAAAAAAACATTTTAAAACCATTTTCACAAAAAATTGCAGATTTCTATTTTGTCCCTAAAAACGATGACTCCGATCATGCCGAAAAAGCGACATTCTGGACAGGTCTAAAAAAATGTTTTAAAACCATTTTCACCAAAAATTGCTGATTTTTTTTTCTTCATTTTCGTGACACAAAAACAGTGACCCCCGGTCATGCCGAACTAGCGACATTCTGGACAGGCCTAAAAAAAAACATTTTAAAACCATTTTCACAAAAAATTGTAGATTTCTATTTTTGTCACCAAAAACGATGACTCCGATCATGCCGAACTAGCGACATTTTGGACAGGCCTAAAAAAAAAGCATTTTAGAACCATTTTCAAAAAAAAAGGCCAGAATGCTTTTTTTCATTTTTTGACACAAAAACAGTGACCCCGGTCATGCAGAACTATCGACATACTGGACAGGCCTAAAAAAAACATTTTAAAACCATTTTCACAAAAAATTGCAGATTTCTATTTTGTCCCTAAAAACGATGACTCCGATCATGCCGAAAAAGCGACATTCTGGACAGGCCTAAAAAAAATTTTTAGAACCATTTTCACCAAAAATTGCTGATTTTTTTTTCTTCATTTTCGTGACACAAAAACAGTGACCCCGGTTATGCCGAACTAGCGACATTCTGGACAGGCCTAAAAAAAAAGCATTTTAGAACCATTTTCAAAAAAAAAGCTCAGAATTCTTTTTTTCATTTTTTGACACGAAAACAGTGACCCCGGTCATGCAGAACTATCGACATACTGGACAGGCCTAAAAAAAACATTTTAAAACCATTTTCACAAAAAATTGCAGATTTCTATTTTGTCCCTAAAAACGTTGACTCCGATCATGCCGAAAAAGCGACATTCTGGACAGGCCTAAAAAAAATGTTTTTGAACCATTTTCACAAAAAATTGCCAGATATGTTTTTTTTCATTTTCGTGACACAAAAACAGTGACCCCGGTCATGCCGAACTATCGACATTCTGGACAGGCCTAAAAAAACATTTTAAAACCATTTTCACAAAAAATTGCAGATTTCTATTTTGTCCCTAAAAACGATGACTCCGATCATGCCGAAAAAGCGACATTCTGGACAGGCCTAAAAAAAAATTTTAAAACCATTTTCACCAAAAATTGCTGATTTTTTTTTCTTCATTTTCGTGACACAAAAACAGTGACCCCGGTTATGCCGAACTAGCGACATTCTGGACAGGCCTAAAAAAAAATTTTAGAACCATTTTCACAAAAAATTGCAGATATTTTTTTCTCATTTTCGTGACACAAAAACAGTGACCCCGGTCATGCCGAACTATCGACATTCTGGACAGGCCTAAAAAAAACATTTTAAAACCATTTTCACCAAAAATTGCAGATTTCTATTTTGTCCCTAAAAACGATGACTCCGATCATGCCGAAAAAGCGACATTCTGGACAGGTCAAAAAAAAATTTTTAAAACCATTTTCACCAAAAATTGCTGATTTTTTTTTCTTCATTTTCGTGACACAAAAACAGTGACCCCGGTCATGCCGAACTATCGACATTCTGGACAGGCCTAAAAAAACATTTTAAAACCATTTTCACAAAAAATTGTAGATATCTATTTTGTCCCTAAAAATGATGACTCCGATCATGCCGAAAAAGCGACATTCTGGACAGGCCTAAAAAAAATTTTAAAAACCATTTTCACCAAAAATTGCAGATTTTTTTTTCTTCATTTTAGTGACACAAAAACAGTGACCCCGGTCATGCTGAACTATCGACATTCTGGACAGGCCTAAAAAAAAATTTAAAAACCATTTTCACAAAAAAATGCAGATTTCTATTTTGTCCCTAAAAACGATGACTCCGATCATGCCGAACTAGCGACATTTTGGACAGGCCTAAAAAAAAAGCATTTTAGAACCATTTTCAAAAAAAAAGCTCAGAATTCTTTTTTTCATTTTTTGACACAAAAACAGTGACCCCGGTCATGCCGAACTATCGACATTCTGGACAGGCCTAAAAAAAACATTTTAAAACCATTTTCACAAAAAATTGCAGATTTCTATTTTGTCCCTAAAAACGATGACTCCGATCATGCCGAAAAAGCGACATTCTGGACAGGTCTATAAAAATGTTTTAAAACCATTTTCACCAAAAATTGCAGATTTTTTTTTCTTCATTTTCGTGACACAAAAACAGTGACCCCGGTCATGCCGAACTAGCGACATTCTGGACAGGCCTAAAAAAAACATTTTAAAACCATTTTCACAAAAAATTGTAGATTTCTATTTTTGTCACCAAAAACGATGACTCCGATCATGCCGAACTAGCGACATTTTGGACAGGCCTAAAAAAAAAGCATTTTAGAACCATTTTCAAAAAAAAAGCTCAGAATGCTTTTTTTCATTTTTTGACACAAAAACATTGACCCCGGTCATGCCGAACTATCGACATTCTGGACAGGCCTAAAAAACACATTTTAAAACCATTTTCACAAAAAATTGCAGATTTCTATTTTGTCCCTAAAAACGATGACTCCGATCATGCCGAAAAAGCGACATTCTTGACAGGCCTAAAAAAAAATTTTTGAACCATTTTCACAAAAAATTGCAGATATTTTTTTTTCATTTTCGTGACACAAAAACAGTGACCCCGGTCATGCCGAACTATCGACATTCTGGACAGGCCTAAAAAAAACATTTTAAAACCATTTTCACAAAAACTTGTAGATTTCTATTTTTGTCACCAAAAACGATGACTCCGATCATGCCGAACTAGCGACATTTTGGACAGGCCTAAAAAAAAAGCATTTTAGAACCATTTTCAAAAAAAAAGCTCAGAATTCTTTTTTTCATTTCGTGACACAAAAACAGTGACCCCGGTCATGCCGAACTATCGACATTCTGGACAGGCCTAAAAAAACATTTTAAAACCATTTTCACAAAAAATTGCAGATTTCTATTTTGTCCCTAAAAACGATGACTCCGATCATGCCGAAAAAGCGACATTCTGGACAGGTCTAAAAAAAACATTTTAGAACCATTTTCACAAAAAAAGGTCAGATTTTTTTTTTTCATTTTTTGACACAAAAACAGTGACCCCGGTCATGCCGAACTATCGACATTCTGGACAGGCCTAAAAAAACATTTTAAAACCATTTTCACAAAAAATTGCAGATTTCTATTTTGTCCCTAAAAACGATGACTCCGATCATGCCGAAAAAGCGACATTCTGGACAGGCCTAAAAAAAGAATGTAGAACCATTTTCACAAAAAATTGCAGATATTTTTTTCTCATTTTCGTGACACAAAAACAGTGACCCCGGTCATGCCGAACTATCGACATTCTGGACAGGCCTAAAAAACACATTTTAAAACCATTTTCACAAAAAATTGCAGATTTCTATTTTGTCCCTAAAAACGATGACTCCGATCATGCCGAACTAGCGACATTTTGGACAGGCCTAAAAAAAAAGCATTTTAGAACCATTTTCCAAAAAAAAGCTCAGAATGCTTTTTTTCATTTTTTGACACAAAAACAGTGACCCCGGTCATGCCGAACTATCGACATTCTGGACAGGCCTAAAAAAACATTTTAATACCATTTTCACAAAAAATTGCAGATTTCTATTTTGTCCCTAAAAACGATGACTCCGATCATGCCGAAAAAGCGACATTCTGGACAGGCTTAAAAAAGAATTTTAGAACCATTTTCACAAAAAATTGCAGATATTTTTTTTTCATTTTCGTGACACAAAAACAGTGACCCCGGTCATGCCGAACTATCGACATTCTGGACAGGCCTAAAAAAACATTTTCTAACCATTTTCACAAAAAATTGCAGATTTCTATTTTGTCCCTAAAAACGTTGACTCCGATCATGCCGAAAAAGCGACATTCTGGACAGGTCTAAAAAAAAAATTTAAAACCATTTTCACCAAAAATTGCTGATTTTTTTTTCTTCATTTTCGTGACACAAAAACAGTGACCCCGGTTATGCCGAACTAGCGACATTCTGGACAGGCCTAAAAAAAAAGCATTTTAGAACCATTTTCAAAAAAAATGCTCAGAATTCTTTTTTTCATTTTTTGACACAAAAACAGTGACCCCGGTCATGCCGAACTATCGACATTCTGGACAGGCCTAAAAAAAACATTTTAAAACCATTTTCACAAAAAATTGCAGATTTCTATTTTGTCCCTAAAAACGATGACTCCGATCATGCCGAAAAAGCGACATTCTGGACAGGCCTAAAAAAAACATTTAAAAACCATTTTCACAAAAAATTGCAGATATTTTTTTTTCATTTTCGTGACACAAAAACAGTGACCCCGGTCATGCCGAACTATCGACATTCTGGACAGGCCTAAAAAAACATTTTAAAACCATTTTCACAAAAAATTGCAGATTTCTATTTTGTCCCTAAAAACGATGACTCCGATCATGCCGAAAAAGCGACATTCTGGACAGGTCTAAAAAAAACATTTTAGAACCATTTTCACAAAAAAAGGTCAGATTTTTTTTTTTCATTTTTTGACACAAAAACAGTGACCCCGGTCATGCCGAACTATCGACATTCTGGACAGGCCTAAAAAAAACATTTTAAAACCATTTTCACAAAAAATTACAGATTTCTATTTTGTCCCTAAAAACGATGACTCCGATCATGCCGAAAAAGCGACATTCTGGACAGGCCTAAAAAAAGAATGTAGAACCATTTTCACAAAAAATTGCAGATATTTTTTTCTCATTTTCGTGACACAAAAACAGTGACCCCGGTCATGCCGAACTATCGACATTCTGGACAGGCCTAAAAAACACATTTTAAAACCATTTTCACAAAAAATTGCAGATTTCTATTTTGTCCCTAAAAATGATGACTCCGATCATGCTGAACTAGCGACATTTTGGACAGGCCTAAAAAAAAAGCATTTTAGAACCATTTTCCAAAAAAAAGCTCAGAATGCTTTTTTTCATTTTTTGACACAAAAACAGTGACCCCGGTCATGCCGAACTATCGACATTCTGGACAGGCCTAAAAAAACATTTTAAAACCATTTTCACAAAAAATTGCAGATTTCTATTTTGTCCCTAAAAACGATGACTCCGATCATGCCGAAAAAGCGACATTCTGGACAGGCCTAAAAAAAACATTTTAGAACCATTTTCACAAAAAATTGCAGATATTTTTTTTTCATTTTCGTGACACAAAAACAGTGACCCCGGTCATGCCGAACTATCGACATTCTGGACAGGCCTAAAAAAACATTTTAAAACCATTTTCACAAAAAATTGCAGATTTCTATTTTGTCCCTAAAAACGATGACTCCGATCATGCCGAAAAAGCGACATTCTGGACAGGCCTAAAAAAAAATTTTAGAACCATTTTCACAAAAAATTGCAGATATTTTTTTTTCATTTTCGTGACACAAAAACAGTGACCCCGGTCATGCCGAACTATCGACATTCTGGACAGGCCTAAAAAAAACATTTTAAAACCATTTTCACAAAAAATTGCAGATTTCTATTTTGTCCCTAAAAACGATGACTCCGATCATGCCGAACTAGCGACATTTTGGACAGGCCTAAAAAAAAAGCATTTTAGAACCATTTTCAAAAAAAAAGCTCAGAATTCTTTTTTTCATTTCGTGACACAAAAACAGTGACCCCGGTCATGCCGAACTATCGACATTCTGGACAGGCCTAAAAAAACATTTTAAAACCATTTTCACAAAAAATTGCAGATTTCTATTTTGTCCCTAAAAACGATGACTCCGATCATGCCGAAAAAGCGACATTCTGGACAGGTCTAAAAAAAACATTTTAGAACCATTTTCACAAAAAAAGGTCAGATTTTTTTTTTTCATTTTTTGACACAAAAACAGTGACCCCGGTCATGCCGAACTATCGACATTCTGGACAGGCCTAAAAAAACATTTTAAAACCATTTTCACAAAAAATTGCAGATTTCTATTTTGTCCCTAAAAACGATGACTCCGATCATGCCGAAAAAGCGACATTCTGGACAGGCCTAAAAAAAGAATGTAGAACCATTTTCACAAAAAATTGCAGATATTTTTTTCTCATTTTCGTGACACAAAAACAGTGACCCCGGTCATGCCGAACTATCGACATTCTGGACAGGCCTAAAAAACACATTTTAAAACCATTTTCACAAAAAATTGCAGATTTCTATTTTGTCCCTAAAAATGATGACTCCGATCATGCTGAACTAGCGACATTTTGGACAGGCCTAAAAAAAAAGCATTTTAGAACCATTTTCCAAAAAAAAGCTCAGAATGCTTTTTTTCATTTTTTGACACAAAAACAGTGACCCCGGTCATGCCGAACTATCGACATTCTGGACAGGCCTAAAAAAACATTTTAATACCATTTTCACAAAAAATTGCAGATTTCTATTTTGTCCCTAAAAACGATGACTCCGATCATGCCGAAAAAGCGACATTCTGGACAGGCTTAAAAAAGAATTTTAGAACCATTTTCACAAAAAATTGCAGATATTTTTTTTTCATTTTCGTGACACAAAAACAGTGACCCCGGTCATGCCGAACTATCGACATTCTGGACAGGCCTAAAAAAACATTTTAAAACCATTTTCACAAAAAATTGCAGATTTCTATTTTGTCCCTAAAAACGATGACTCCGATCATGCCGAAAAAGCGACATTCTGGACAGGTCTAAAAAAAAATTTAAAACCATTTTCACCAAAAATTGCTGATTTTTTTTTCTTCATTTTCGTGACACAAAAACAGTGACCCCGGTATGCCGAACTAGCGACATTCTGGACAGGCCTAAAAAAAAAGCATTTTAGAACCATTTTCAAAAAAAATGCTCAGAATTCTTTTTTTCATTTTTTGACACAAAAACAGTGACCCCGGTCATGCCGAACTATCGACATTCTGGACAGGCCTAAAAAAAACATTTTAAAACCATTTTCACAAAAAATTGCAGATTTCTATTTTGTCCCTAAAAACGATGACTCCGATCATGCCGAAAAAGCGACATTCTGGACAGGCCTAAAAAAAAGATTTTAGAACCATTTTCACAAAAAATTGCAGATATTTTTTTTTCATTTTCGTGACACAAAAACAGTGACCCCGGTCATGCCGAACTATCGACATTCTGGACAGGCCTAAAAAAACATTTTAAAACCATTTTCACAAAAAATTGCAGATTTCTATTTTGTCCCTAAAAACGATGACTCCGATCATGCCGAAAAAGCGACATTCTGGACAGGTCTAAAAAAAACATTTTAGAACCATTTTCACAAAAAAAGGTCAGATTTTTTTTTTTCATTTTTTGACACAAAAACAGTGACCCCGGTCATGCCGAACTATCGACATTCTGGACAGGCCTAAAAAAACATTTTAAAACCATTTTCACAAAAAATTGCAGATTTCTATTTTGTCCCTAAAAACGATGACTCCGATCATGCCGAAAAAGCGACATTCTGGACAGGCCTAAAAAAAGAATGTAGAACCATTTTCACAAAAAATTGCAGATATTTTTTTCTCATTTTCGTGACACAAAAACAGTGACCCCGGTCATGCCGAACTATCGACATTCTGGACAGGCCTAAAAAACACATTTTAAAACCATTTTCACAAAAAATTGCAGATTTCTATTTTGTCCCTAAAAACGATGACTCCGATCATGCCGAACTAGCGACATTTTGGACAGGCCTAAAAAAAAAGCATTTTAGAACCATTTTCCAAAAAAAAGCTCAGAATGCTTTTTTTCATTTTTTGACACAAAAACAGTGACCCCGGTCATGCCGAACTATCGACATTCTGGACAGGCCTAAAAAAACATTTTAATACCATTTTCACAAAAAATTGCAGAATTCTATTTTGTCCCTAAAAACGATGACTCCGATCATGCCGAAAAAGCGACATTCTGGACAGGCTTAAAAAAGAATTTTAGAACCATTTTCACAAAAAATTGCAGATATTTTTTTTTCATTTTCGTGACACAAAAACAGTGACCCCGGTTATGCCGAACTAGCGACATTCTGGACAGGCCTAAAAAAAAAGCATTTTAGAACCATTTTCAAAAAAAATGCTCAGAATTCTTTTTTTCATTTTTTGACACAAAAACAGTGACCCGGTCATGCCGAACTATCGACATTCTGGACAGGCCTAAAAAAACATTTTAAAACCATTTTCACAAAAAATTGCAGATTTCTATTTTGTCCCTAAAAACGTTGACTCCGATCATGCCGAAAAAGCGACATTCTGGACAGGTCTAAAAAAAAAATTTAAAAAGCATTTTCACCAAAAATTGCTGATTTTTTTTCTTCATTTTCGTGACACAAAAACAGTGACCCCGGTTATGCCGAACTAGCGACATTCTGGACAGGCCTAAAAAAAAAGCATTTTAGAACCATTTTCAAAAAAAATGCTCAGAATTCTTTTTTTCATTTTTTGACACAAAAACAGTGACCCCGGTCATGCCGAACTATCGACATTCTGGACAGGCATAAAAAAACATTTTAAAACCATTTTCACAAAAAATTGCAGATTTCTATTTTGTCCCTAAAAACGTTGACTCCGATCATGCCGAAAAAGCGACATTCTGGACAGGTCTAAAAAAAAAATTTAAAACCATTTTCACCAAAAATGGCTGATTTTTTTTTCTTCATTTTTTGACACAAAAACAGTGACCCCGGTCATACCGAACTATCGACATTCTGGACAGGCCTAAAAAAAACATTTTAAAACCATTTTCACAAAAAATTGCAGATTTCTATTTTGTCCCTAAAAACGATGACTCCGATCATGCCGAAAAAGCGACATTCTGGACAGGCCTAAAAAAAACATTTAAAAACCATTTTCACAAAAAATTGCAGATATTTTTTTTTCATTTTCGTGACACAAAAACAGTGACCCCGGTCATGCCGGACTATCGACATTCTGGACAGGCCTAAAAAAACATTTTAAAACCATTTTCACAAAAAATTGCAGATTTCTATTTTGTCCCTAAAAACGATGACTCCGATCATGCCGAAAAAGCGACATTCTGGACAGGTCTAAAAAAAACATTTTAGAACCATTTTCACAAAAAAAGGTCAGATTTTTTTTTTTCATTTTTTGACACAAAAACAGTGACCCCGGTCATGCCGAACTATCGACATTCTGGACAGGCCTAAAAAAACATTTTAAAACCATTTTCACAAAAAATTGCAGATTTCTATTTTGTCCCTAAAAACGATGACTCCGATCATGCCGAAAAAGCGACATTCTGGACAGGCCTAAAAAAAGAATGTAGAACCATTTTCACCAAAAATTGCTGATTTTTTTTTCTTCATTTTCGTGACACAAAAACAGTGACCCCGGTTATGCCGAACTAGCGACATTCTGGACAGGCCTAAAAAAAAAGCATTTTAGAACCATTTTCAAAAAAAATGCTCAGAATTCTTTTTTTCATTTTTTGACACAAAAACAGTGACCCCGGTCATGCCGAACTATCGACATTCTGGACAGGCCTAAAAAAAACATTTTAAAACCATTTTCACAAAAAATTGCAGATTTCTATTTTGTCCCTAAAAACGTTGACTCCGATCATGCCGAAAAAGCGACATTCTGGACAGGCCTAAAAAATTTATTTAAAAACATTTTCACCAAAAATGGCTGATTTTTTTTTCTTCATTTTTTGACACAAAAACAGTGACCCCGGTCATACCGAACTATCGACATTCTGGACAGGCCTAAAAAAAACATTTTAAAACCATTTTCACAAAAAATTGCAGATTTCTATTTTGTCCCTAAAAACGATGACTCCGATCATGCCGAAAAAGCGACATTCTGGACAGGCCTAAAAAAAACATTTAAAAACCATTTTCACAAAAAATTGCAGATATTTTTTTTTCATTTTCGTGACACAAAAACAGTGACCCCGGTCATGCCGAACTATCGACATTCTGGACAGGCCTAAAAAAACATTTTAAAACCATTTTCACAAAAAATTGCAGATTTCTATTTTGTCCCTAAAAACGATGACTCCGATCATGCCGAAAAAGCGACATTCTGGACAGGTCTAAAAAAAACATTTTAGAACCATTTTCACAAAAAAAGGTCAGATTTTTTTTTTTCATTTTTTGACACAAAAACAGTGACCCCGGTCATGCCGAACTATCGACATTCTGGACAGGCCTAAAAAAACATTTTAAAACCATTTTCACAAAAAATTGCAGATTTCTATTTTGTCCCTAAAAACGATGACTCCGATCATGCCGAAAAAGCGACATTCTGGACAGGCCTAAAAAAAGAATGTAGAACCATTTTCACAAAAAATTGCAGATATTTTTTTCTCATTTTCGTGACACAAAAACAGTGATCCCGGTCATGCCGAACTATCGACATTCTGGACAGGCCTAAAAAACACATTTTAAAACCATTTTCACAAAAAATTGCAGATTTCTATTTTGTCCCTAAAAATGATGACTCCGATCATGCTGAACTAGCGACATTTTGGACAGGCCTAAAAAAAAAGCATTTTAGAACCATTTTCCAAAAAAAAGCTCAGAATGCTTTTTTTCATTTTTTGACACAAAAACAGTGACCCCGGTCATGCCGAACTATCGACATTCTGGACAGGCCTAAAAAAACATTTTAATACCATTTTCACAAAAAATTGCAGATTTCTATTTTGTCCCTAAAAACGATGACTCCGATCATGCCGAAAAAGCGACATTCTGGACAGGCTTAAAAAAGAATTTTAGAACCATTTTCACAAAAAATTGCAGATATTTTTTTTTCATTTTCGTGACACAAAAACAGTGACCCCGGTCATGCCGAACTATCGACATTCTGGACAGGCCTAAAAAAACATTTTAAAACCATTTTCACAAAAAATTGCAGATTTCTATTTTGTCCCTAAAAACGATGACTCCGATCATGCCGAAAAAGCGACATTCTGGACAGGCCTAAAAAAAAATTTAAAAACCATTTTCACCAAAAATTGCTGATTTTTTTTTCTTCATTTTCGTGACACAAAAACAGTGACCCCGGTTATGCCGAACTAGCGACATTCTGAACAGGCCTAAAAAAAATGCATTTTAGAAGCATTTTCAAAAAAAAAAGCTCAGAATTCTTTTTTTCATTTTTTGACACAAAAACAGTGACCCCGGTCATGCCGAACTATCGACATTCTGGACAGGCCTAAAAAAACATTTTAAAACCATTTTCACAAAAAATTGCAGATTTCTATTTTGTCCCTAAAAACGATGACTCCGATCATGCCGAAAAAGCGACATTCTGGACAGGCCCAAAAAAATTTTTTAAAACCATTTTCACCAAAAATTGCTGATTTTTTTTTCTTCATTTTCGTGACACAAAAACAGTGACCCCGGTTATGCCGAACTATCGACATTCTGAACAGGCCTAAAAAAAAAGCATTTTAGAACCATTTTCAAAAAAAAAGCTCAGAATTCTTTTTTTCATTTTTTGACACAAAAACAGTGACCCCGGTCATGCAGAACTATTGACATACTGGACAGGCCTAAAAAAAACATTTTAAAACCATTTTCACCAAAAATTGCAGATTTCTATTTTGTCCCTAAAAACGTTGACTCCGATCATGCCGAAAAAGCGACATTCTGGACAGGCCTAAAAAAAAATTTTTAAAACATTTTCACCAAAAATGGCTGATTTTTTTTTCTTCATTTTTTGACACAAAAACAGTGACCCCGGTCATACCGAACTATCGACATTCTGGACAGGCCTAAAAAAAACATTTTAAAACCATTTTCACAAAAAATTTTAGATTTCTATTTTTGTCACCAAAAACGATGACTCCGATCATGCCGAAATAGCGACATTCTGGACAGGCCTAAAAAAAATTTTTAAAACCATTTTCACCAAAAATTGCTGATTTTTTTTTCTTCATTTTAGTGACACAAAAACAGTGACCCCGGTCATGCTGAACTATCGACATTCTGGACAGGCCTAAAAAAACTTTTAAAAACCATTTTCACAAAAAAATGCAGATTTCTATTTTGTCCCTAAAAACGATGACTCCGATCATGCCGAACTAGCGACATTTTGGACAGGCCTAAAAAAAAAGCATTTTAGAACCATTTTCAAAAAAAAAGCTCAGAATTCTTTTTTTCATTTTTTGACACAAAAACAGTGACCCCGGTCATGCCGAACTATCGACATTCTGGACAGGCCTAAAAAAAACATTTTAAAACCATTTTCACAAAAAATTGCAGATTTCTATTTTGTCCCTAAAAACGATGACTCCGATCATGCCGAAAAAGCGACATTCTGGACAGGTCTAAAAAAATGTTTTAAAACCATTTTCACCAAAAATTGCTGATTTTTTTTTCTTCATTTTCGTGACACAAAAACAGTGACCCCGGTCATGCCGAACTAGCGACATTCTGGACAGGCCTAAAAAAAACATTTTAAAACCATTTTCACAAAAAATTGTAGATTTCTATTTTTGTCACCAAAAACGATGACTCCGATCATGCCGAACTAGCGACATTTTGGACAGGCCTAAAAAAAAAGCATTTTAGAACCATTTTCAAAAAAAAAGCTCAGAATGCTTTTTTTCATTTTTTGACACAAAAACAGTGACCCCGGTCATGCCGAACTATCGACATTCTGGACAGGCCTAAAAAACACATTTTAAAACCATTTTCACAAAAAATTGCAGATTTCTATTTTGTCCCTAAAAACGATGACTCCGATCATGCCGAAAAAGCGACATTCTTGACAGGCCTAAAAAAAAATTTTAGAACCATTTTCACAAAAAATTGCAGATATTTTTTTTTCATTTTCGTGACACAAAAACAGTGACCCCGGTCATGCCGAACTATCGACATTCTGGACAGGCCTAAAAAAAACATTTTAAAACCATTTTCACAAAAAATTGTAGATTTCTATTTTTGTCACCAAAAACGATGACTCCGATCATGCCGAACTAGCGACATTTTGGACAGGCCTAAAAAAAAAGCATTTTAGAACCATTTTCAAAAAAAAAGCTCAGAATTCTTTTTTTCATTTCGTGAAACAAAAACAGTGACCCCGGTCATGCCGAACTATCGACATTCTGGACAGGCCTAAAAAAACATTTTAAAACCATTTTCACAAAAAATTGCAGATTTCTATTTTGTCCCTAAAAACGATGACTCCGATCATGCCGAAAAAGCGACATTCTGGACAGGCTTAAAAAATAATTTTAGAACCATTTTCACAAAAAATTGCAGATATTTTTTTTTCATTTTCGTGACACAAAAACAGTGACCCCGGTCATGCCGAACTATCGACATTCTGGACAGGCCTAAAAAAACATTTTAAAACCATTTTCACAAAAAATTGCAGATTTCTATTTTGTCCCTAAAAACGATGACTCCGATCATGCCGAAAAAGCGACATTCTGGACAGGCCTAAAAAAAAATTTAAAAACCATTTTCACCAAAAATTGCTGATTTTTTTTTCTTCATTTTCGTGACACAAAAACAGTGACCCCGGTTATGCCGAACTAGCGACATTCTGAACAGGCCTAAAAAAAATGCATTTTAGAAGCATTTTCAAAAAAAAAAGCTCAGAATTCTTTTTTTCATTTTTTGACACAAAAACAGTGACCCCGGTCATGCCGAACTATCGACATTCTGGACAGGCCTAAAAAAACATTTTAAAACCATTTTCACAAAAAATTGCAGATTTCTATTTTGTCCCTAAAAACGATGACTCCGATCATGCCGAAAAAGCGACATTCTGGACAGGCCCCAAAAAATTTTTTAAAACCATTTTCACCAAAAATTGCTGATTTTTTTTTCTTCATTTTCGTGACACAAAAACAGTGACCCCGGTTATGCCGAACTATCGACATTCTGAACAGGCCTAAAAAAAAAGCATTTTAGAACCATTTTCAAAAAAAAAGCTCAGAATTCTTTTTTTCATTTTTTGACACAAAAACAGTGACCCCGGTCATGCAGAACTATTGACATACTGGACAGGCCTAAAAAAAACATTTTAAAACCATTTTCACCAAAAATTGCAGATTTCTATTTTGTCCCTAAAAACGTTGACTCCGATCATGCCGAAAAAGCGACATTCTGGACAGGCCTAAAAAATTTTTTTTAAAACATTTTCACCAAAAATGGCTGATTTTTTTTTCTTCATTTTTTGACACAAAAACAGTGACCCCGGTCATACCGAACTATCGACATTCTGGACAGGCCTAAAAAAAACATTTTAAAACCATTTTCACAAAAAATTTTAGATTTCTATTTTTGTCACCAAAAACGATGACTCCGATCATGCCGAACTAGCGACATTCTGGACAGGCCTAAAAAAAATTTTTAAAACCATTTTCACCAAAAATTGCTGATTTTTTTTTCTTCATTTTAGTGACACAAAAACAGTGACCCCGGTCATGCCGAACTAGCGACATTCTGGACAGGCCTAAAAAAAACATTTTAAAACCATTTTCACAAAAAATTGTAGATTTCTATTTTTGTCACCAAAAACGATGACTCCGATCATGCCGAACTAGCGACATTTTGGACAGGCCTAAAAAAAAAGCATTTTAGAACCATTTTCAAAAAAAAAGCTCAGAATGCTTTTTTTCATTTTTTGACACAAAAACAGTGACCCCGGTCATGCCGAACTATCGACATTCTGGACAGGCCTAAAAAACACATTTTAAAACCATTTTCACAAAAAATTGCAGATTTCTATTTTGTCCCTAAAAACGATGACTCCGATCATGCCGAAAAAGCGACATTCTTGACAGGCCTAAAAAAAAATTTTAGAACCATTTTCACAAAAAATTGCAGATATTTTTTTTTCATTTTCGTGACACAAAAACAGTGACCCCGGTCATGCCGAACTATCGACATTCTGGACAGGCCTAAAAAAAACATTTTAAAACCATTTTCACAAAAAATTGTAGATTTCTATTTTTGTCACCAAAAACGATGACTCCGATCATGCCGAACTAGCGACATTTTGGACAGGCCTAAAAAAAAAGCATTTTAGAACCATTTTCAAAAAAAAAGCTCAGAATTCTTTTTTTCATTTCGTGACACAAAAACAGTGACCCCGGTCATGCCGAACTATCGACATTCTGGACAGGCCTAAAAAAACATTTTAAAACCATTTTCACAAAAAATTGCAGATTTCTATTTTGTCCCTAAAAACGATGACTCCGATCATGCCGAAAAAGCGACATTCTGGACAGGCCTAAAAAAAGAATGTAGAACCATTTTCACAAAAAATTGCAGATATTTTTTTCTCATTTTCGTGACACAAAAACAGTGACCCCGGTCATGCCGAACTATCGACATTCTGGACAGGCCTAAAAAACACATTTTAAAACCATTTTCACAAAAAATTGCAGATTTCTATTTTGTCCCTAAAAACGATGACTCCGATCATGCCGAACTAGCGACATTTTGGACAGGCCTAAAAAAAAAGCATTTTAGAACCATTTTCCAAAAAAAAGCTCAGAATGCTTTTTTTCATTTTTTGACACAAAAACAGTGACCCCGGTCATGCCGAACTATCGACATTCTGGACAGGCCTAAAAAAACATTTTAATACCATTTTCACAAAAAATTGCAGATTTCTATTTTGTCCCTAAAAACGATGACTCCGATCATGCCGAAAAAGCGACATTCTGGACAGGCTTAAAAAAGAATTTTAGAACCATTTTCACAAAAAATTGCAGATATTTTTTTTTCATTTTCGTGACACAAAAACAGTGACCCCGGTCATGCCGAACTATCGACATTCTGGACAGGCCTAAAAAAACATTTTAAAACCATTTTCACAAAAAATTGCTGATTTCTATTTTGTCCCTTAAAACGATGACTCCGATCATGCCGAAAAAGCGACATTCTGGACAGGCCTAAAAAAAATTTTAAAAACCATTTTCACCAAAAATTGCTGATTTTTTTTTCTTCATTTTCGTGACACAAAAACAGTGACCCCGGTTATGCCGAACTAGCGACATTCTGAACAGGCCTAAAAAAAAAGCATTTTAGAACCATTTTCAAAAAAAAAGCTCAGAATTCTTTTTTTCATTTTTTGACACAAAAACAGTGACCCCGGTCATGCCGAACTATCGACATTCTGGACAGGCCTAAAAAAACATTTTAAAACCATTTTCACAAAAAATTGCAGATTTCCAATTTGTCCCTAAAAACGTTGACTCCGATCATGCCGAAAAAGCGACATTCTGGACAGGCCTAAAAAAAAAATTAAAAAACATTTTCACCAAAAATGGCTGATTTTTTTTTCTTCATTTTTTTACACAAAAACAGTGACCCCGGTCATACCGAACTATCGACATTCTGGACAGGCCTAAAAAAAACATTTTAAAACCATTTTCACAAAAAATTGCAGATTTCTATTTTGTCCCTAAAAACGATGACTCCGATCATGCCGAAAAAGCGACATTCTGGACAGGCCTAAAAAAAAAATTTAGAACCATTTTCACAAAAAATTGCAGATATTTTTTTCTCATTTTCGTGACACAAAAACAGTGACCCCGGTCATGCCGAACTATCGACATTCTGGACAGGCCTAAAAAAAACATTTTAAAACCATTTTCACCAAAAATTGCAGATTTCTATTTTGTCCCTAAAAACGATGACTCCGATCATGCCGAAAAAGCGACATTCTGGACAGGTCTAAAAAAAAAATTTAAAACCATTTTCACCAAAAATTGCTGATTTTTTTTTCTTCATTTTCGTGACACAAAAACAGTGACCCCGGTTATGCCGAACTAGCGACATTCTGGACAGGCCTAAAAAAAAAGCATTTTAGAACCATTTTCAAAAAAAATGCTCAGAATTCTTTTTTTCATTTTTTGACACAAAAACAGTGACCCCGGTCATGCCGAACTATCGACATTCTGGACAGGCCTAAAAAAAACATTTTAAAACCATTTTCACAAAAAATTGCAGATTTCTATTTTGTCCCTAAAAACGTTGACTCCGATCATGCCGAAAAAGCGACATTCTGGACAGGCCTAAAAAATTTATTTAAAAACATTTTCACCAAAAATGGCTGATTTTTTTTTCTTCATTTTTTGACACAAAAACAGTGACCCCGGTCATACCGAACTATCGACATTCTGGACAGGCCTAAAAAAAACATTTTAAAACCATTTTCACAAAAAATTGCAGATTTCTATTTTGTCCCTAAAAACGATGACTCCGATCATGCCGAAAAAGCGACATTCTGGACAGGCCTAAAAAAAACATTTAAAAACCATTTTCACAAAAAATTGCAGATATTTTTTTTTCATTTTCGTGACACAAAAACAGTGACCCCGGTCATGCCGAACTATCGACATTCTGGACAGGCCTAAAAAAACATTTTAAAACCATTTTCACAAAAAATTGCTGATTTCTATTTTGTCCCTTAAAACGATGACTCCGATCATGCCGAAAAAGCGACATTCTGGACAGGCCTAAAAAAAATTTTAAAAACCATTTTCACCAAAAATTGCTGATTTTTTTTTCTTCATTTTCGTGACACAAAAACAGTGACCCCGGTTATGCCGAACTAGCGACATTCTGAACAGGCCTAAAAAAAAAGCATTTTAGAACCATTTTCAAAAAAAAAGCTCAGAATTCTTTTTTTCATTTTTTGACACAAAAACAGTGACCCCGGTCATGCCGAACTATCGACATTCTGGACAGGCCTAAAAAAACATTTTAAAACCATTTTCACAAAAAATTGCAGATTTCTATTTTGTCCCTAAAAACGTTGACTCCGATCATGCCGAAAAAGCGACATTCTGGACAGGCCTAAAAAAAAAATTAAAAAACATTTTCACCAAAAATGGCTGATTTTTTTTTCTTCATTTTTTTACACAAAAACAGTGACCCCGGTCATACCGAACTATCGACATTCTGGACAGGCCTAAAAAAAACATTTTAAAACCATTTTCACAAAAAATTGCAGATTTCTATTTTGTCCCTAAAAACGATGACTCCGATCATGCCGAAAAAGCGACATTCTGGACAGGCCTAAAAAAAAAATTTAGAACCATTTTCACAAAAAATTGCAGATATTTTTTTCTCATTTTCGTGACACAAAAACAGTGACCCCGGTCATGCCGAACTATCGACATTCTGGACAGGCCTAAAAAAAACATTTTAAAACCATTTTCACCAAAAATTGCAGATTTCTATTTTGTCCCTAAAAACGATGACTCCGATCATGCCGAAAAAGCGACATTCTGGACAGGTCTAAAAAAAAATTTTAAAACCATTTTCACCAAAAATTGCTGATTTTTTTTTCTTCATTTTCGTGACACAAAAACAGTGACCCCGGTTATGCCGAACTAGCGACATTCTGGACAGGCCTATAAAAAAAGCATTTTAGAACCATTTTCAAAAAAAATGCTCAGAATTCTTTTTTTCATTTTTTGACACAAAAACAGTGACCCCGGTCATGCCGAACTATCGACATTCTGGACAGGCCTAAAAAAAACATTTTAAAACCATTTTCACAAAAAATTGCAGATTTCTATTTTGTCCCTAAAAACGTTGACTCCGATCATGCCGAAAAAGCGACATTCTGGACAGGCCTAAAAAATTTATTTAAAAACATTTTCACCAAAAATGGCTGATTTTTTTTTCTTCATTTTTTGACACAAAAACAGTGACCCCGGTCATACCGAACTATCGACATTCTGGACAGGCCTAAAAAAAACATTTTAAAACCATTTTCACAAAAAATTGCAGATTTCTATTTTGTCCCTAAAAACGATGACTCCGATCATGCCGAAAAAGCGACATTCTGGACAGGCCTAAAAAAAACATTTAAAAACCATTTTCACAAAAAATTGCAGATATTTTTTTTTCATTTTCGTGACACAAAAACAGTGACCCTGGTCATGCCGAACTATCGACATTCTGGACAGGCCTAAAAAAACATTTTAAAACCATTTTCACAAAAAATTGCAGATTTCTATTTTGTCCCTAAAAACGATGACTCCGATCATGCCGAAAAAGCTACATTCTGGACAGGTCTAAAAAAAACATTTTAGAACCATTTTCACAAAAAAAGGTCAGATTTTTTTTTTTCATTTTTTGACACAAAAACAGTGACCCCGGTCATGCCGAACTATCGACATTCTGGACAGGCCTAAAAAAACATTTTAAAACCATTTTCACAAAAAATTGCAGATTTCTATTTTGTCCCTAAAAACGATGACTCCGATCATGCCGAAAAAGCGACATTCTGGACAGGCCTAAAAAAAGAATGTAGAACCATTTTCACAAAAAATTGCAGATATTTTTTTCTCATTTTCGTGACACAAAAACAGTGACCCCGGTCATGCCGAACTATCGACATTCTGGACAGGCCTAAAAAACACATTTTAAAACCATTTTCACAAAAAATTGCAGATTTCTATTTTGTCCCTAAAAACGATGACTCCGATCATGCCGAACTAGCGACATTTTGGACAGGCCTAAAAAAAAAGCATTTTAGAACCATTTTCCAAAAAAAAGCTCAGAATGCTTTTTTTCATTTTTTGACACAAAAACAGTGACCCCGGTCATGCCGAACTATCGACATTCTGGACAGGCCTAAAAAAACATTTTAATACCATTTTCACAAAAAATTGCAGATTTCTATTTTGTCCCTAAAAACGATGACTCCGATCATGCCGAAAAAGCGACATTCTGGACAGGCTTAAAAAAGAATTTTAGAACCATTTTCACAAAAAATTGCAGATATTTTTTTTTCATTTTCGTGACACAAAAACAGTGACCCCGGTCATGCCGAACTATCGACATTCTGGACAGGCCTAAAAAAACATTTTAAAACCATTTTCACAAAAAATTGCAGATTTCTATTTTGTCCCTAAAAACGATGACTCCGATCATGCCGAAAAAGCGACATTCTGGACAGGCCTAAAAAAAAATTTTAAAACCATTTTCACCAAAAATTGCTGATTTTTTTTTCTTCATTTTCGTGACACAAAAACAGTGACCCCGGTTATGCCGAACTATCGACATTCTGGACAGGCCTAAAAAACACATTTTAAAACCATTTTCACAAAAAATTGCAGATTTCTATTTTGTCCCTAAAAACGATGACTCCGATCATGCCGAAAAAGCGACATTCTTGACAGGCCTAAAAAAAAATTTTAGAACCATTTTCACAAAAAATTGCAGATATTTTTTTTTCATTTTCGTGACACAAAAACAGTGACCCCGGTCATGCCGAACTATCGACATTCTGGACAGGCCTAAAAAAAACATTTTAAAACCATTTTCACAAAAAATTGTAGATTTCTATTTTTGTCACCAAAAACGATGACTCCGATCATGCCGAACTAGCGACATTTTGGACAGGCCTAAAAAAAAAGCATTTTAGAACCATTTTCAAAAAAAAAGCTCAGAATTCTTTTTTTCATTTCGTGACACAAAAACAGTGACCCCGGTCATGCCGAACTATCGACATTCTGGACAGGCCTAAAAAAACATTTTAAAACCATTTTCACAAAAAATTGCAGATTTCTATTTTGTCCCTAAAAACGATGACTCCGATCATGCCGAAAAAGCGACATTCTGGACAGGCCTAAAAAAAGAATGTAGAACCATTTTCACAAAAAATTGCAGATATTTTTTTCTCATTTTCGTGACACAAAAACAGTGACCCCGGTCATGCCGAACTATCGACATTCTGGACAGGCCTAAAAAACACATTTTAAAACCATTTTCACAAAAAATTGCAGATTTCTATTTTGTCCCTAAAAACGATGACTCCGATCATGCCGAACTAGCGACATTTTGGACAGGCCTAAAAAAAAAGCATTTTAGAACCATTTTCCAAAAAAAAGCTCAGAATGCTTTTTTTCATTTTTTGACACAAAAACAGTGACCCCGGTCATGCCGAACTATCGACATTCTGGACAGGCCTAAAAAAACATTTTAATACCATTTTCACAAAAAATTGCAGATTTCTATTTTGTCCCTAAAAACGATGACTCCGATCATGCCGAAAAAGCGACATTCTGGACAGGCTTAAAAAAGAATTTTAGAACCATTTTCACAAAAAATTGCAGATATTTTTTTTTCATTTTCGTGACACAAAAACAGTGACCCCGGTCATGCCGAACTATCGACATTCTGGACAGGCCTAAAAAAACATTTTAAAACCATTTTCACAAAAAATTGCTGATTTCTATTTTGTCCCTTAAAACGATGACTCCGATCATGCCGAAAAAGCGACATTCTGGACAGGCCTAAAAAAAAATTTAAAAACCATTTTCACCAAAAATTGCTGATTTTTTTTTCTTCATTTTCGTGACACAAAAACAGTGACCCCGGTTATGCCGAACTAGCGACATTCTGAACAGGCCTAAAAAAAAAGCATTTTAGAACCATTTTCAAAAAAAAAGCTCAGAATTCTTTTTTTCATTTTTTGACACAAAAACAGTGACCCCGGTCATGAAGAACTATTGACATACTGGACAGGCCTAAAAAAAACATTTTAAAACCATTTTCACCAAAAATTGCAGATTTCTATTTTGTCCCTAAAAACGTTGACTCCGATCATGCCGAAAAAGCGACATTCTGGACAGGCCTAAAAAATTTTTTTAAAAACATTTTCACCAAAAATGGCTGATTTTTTTTTCTTCATTTTTTGACACAAAAACAGTGACCCCGGTCATACCGAACTATCGACATTCTGGACAGGCCTAAAAAAAACATTTTAAAACCATTTTCACAAAAAATTTTAGATTTCTATTTTTGTCACCAAAAACGATGACTCCGATCATGCCGAACTAGCGACATTTTGGACAGGCCTAAAAAAAAAGCAATTTAGAACCATTTTTTTTAAAAATGCTCAGAATGCTTTTTTCATTTTTTGACACAAAAACAGTGACCCCGGTCATGCCGAACTATCGACATTCTGGACAGGCCTAAAAAACACATTTTAAAACCATTTTCACAAAAAATTGCAGATTTCTATTTTGTCCCTAAAAACGATGACTCCGATCATGCCGAAAAAGCGACATTCTTGACAGGCCTAAAAAAAAAATTGAGAACCATTTTCACAAAAAATTGCAGATATTTTTTTCTCATTTTCGTGACACAAAAACAGTGACCCCGGTCATGCCGAACTATCGACATTCTGGACAGGCCTAAAAAAAACATTTTAAAACCATTTTCACCAAAAATTGCAGATTTCTATTTTGTCCCTAAAAACGATGACTCCGATCATGCCGAAAAAGCGACATTCTGGACAGGTCTAAAAAAAAAATTTAAAACCATTTTCACCAAAAATTGCTGATTTTTTTTTCTTCATTTTCGTGACACAAAAACAGTGACCCCGGTTATGCCGAACTAGCGACATTCTGGACAGGCCTAAAAAAAAAAAGCATTTTAGAACCATTTTCAAAAAAAAAGCTCAGAATTCTTTTTTTCATTTTTTGACACAAAAACAGTGACCCCGGTCATGCCGAACTATCGACATTCTGGACAGGCCTAAAAAAAACATTTTAAAACCATTTTCACAAAAAATTGCAGATTTCTATTTTGTCCCTAAAAACGTTGACTCCGATCATGCCGAAAAAGCGACATTCTGGACAGGCCTAAAAAAAAAATTTAGAACCATTTTCACAAAAAATTGCAGATATTTTTTTCTCATTTTCGTGACACAAAAACAGTGACCCCGGTCATGCCGAACTATCGACATTCTGGACAGGCCTAAAAAAAACATTTTAAAACCATTTTCACCAAAAATTGCAGATTTCTATTTTGTCCCTAAAAACGATGACTCCGATCATGCCGAAAAAGCGACATTCTGGACAGGTCTAAAAAAAAAATTTAAAACCATTTTCACCAAAAATTGCTGATTTTTTTTTCTTCATTTTCGTGACACAAAAACAGTGACCCCGGTTATGCCGAACTAGCGACATTCTGGACAGGCCTAAAAAAAAGCATTTTAGAACCATTTTCAAAAATAAAGCTCAGAATTCTTTTTTTCATTTTTTGACACAAAAACAGTGACCCCGGTCATGCCGAACTATCGACATTCTGGACAGGCCTAAAAAAAAGCATTTTAGAACCATTTTCAAAAAAAAAGCTAAGAATTCTTTTTTTCATTTTTTGACACAAAAACAGTGACCCCGGTCATGCCGAACTATCGACAATCTGGATAGGCCTAAAAAAAACATTTTAAAACCATTTTCACAAAAAATTGCAGATTTCTATTTTGTCCCTAAAAACGATGACTCCGATCATGCCGAAAAAGCGACATTCTGGACAGGCCTAAAAAAAACATTTAAAAACCATTTTCACAAAAAATTGCAGATATTTTTTTTTCATTTTCGTGACACAAAAACAGTGACCCCGGTCATGCCGAACTATCGACATTCTGGACAGGCCTAAAAAAACATTTTAAAACCATTTTCACAAAAAATTGCAGATTTCTATTTTGTCCCTAAAAACGATGACTCCGATCATGCCGAAAAAGCGACATTCTGGACAGGTCTAAAAAAAACATTTTAGAACCATTTTCACAAAAAAAGGTCAGATTTTTTTTTTTCATTTTTTGACACAAAAACAGTGACTCCGGTCATGCCGAACTATCGACATTCTGGACAGGCCTAAAAAAACATTTTAAAACCATTTTCACAAAAAATTGCAGATTTCTATTTTGTCCCTAAAAACGATGACTCCGATCATGCCGAAAAAGCGACATTCTGGACAGGCCTAAAAAAAGAATGTAGAACCATTTTCACAAAAAATTGCAGATATTTTTTTCTCATTTTCGTGACACAAAAACAGTGACCCCGGTCATGCCGAACTATCGACATTCTGGACAGGCCTAAAAAACACATTTTAAAACCATTTTCACAAAAAATTGCAGATTTCTATTTTGTCCCTAAAAACGATGACTCCGATCATGCCGAACTATCGACATTCTGGACAGGCCTAAAAAAACATTTTAATACCATTTTCACAAAAAATTGCAGATTTCTATTTTGTCACTAAAAACGATGACTCCGATCATGCCGAAAAAGCGACATTCTGGACAGGCTTAAAAAAGAATTTTAGAACCATTTTCACAAAAAATTGCAGATATTTTTTTTTCATTTTCGTGACACAAAAACAGTGACCCCGGTCATGCCGAACTATCGACATTCTGGACAGGCCTAAAAAAACATTTTAAAACCATTTTCACAAAAAATTGCAGATTTCTATTTTGTCCCTAAAAACGATGACTCCGATCATGCCGAACTAGCGACATTCTGGACAGGCCTAAAAATTTTTTTAAAAACCATTTTCACCAAAAATTGCTGATTTTTTTTTCTTCATTTTTGTGACACAAAAACAGTGACCCCGGTTATGCCGAACTAGCGACATTCTGAACAGGCCTAAAAAAACATTTTAAAACCATTTTCACAAAAAATTGCAGATTTCTATTTTGTCCCTAAAAACGATGACTCCGATCATGCCGAAAAAGCGACATTCTGGACAGGCCTAAAAAAAGAATGTAGAACCATTTTCACAAAAAATTGCAGATATTTTTTTCTCATTTTCGTGACACAAAAACAGTGACCCCGGTCATGCCGAACTATCGACATTCTGGACAGGCCTAAAAAACACATTTTAAAACCATTTTCACAAAAAATTGCAGATTTCTATTTTGTCCCTAAAAACGATGACTCCAATCATGCCGAACTAGCGACATTTTGGACAGGCCTAAAAAAAAAGCATTTTAGAACCATTTTCCAAAAAAAAGCTCAGAATGCTTTTTTTCATTTTTTGACACAAAAACAGTGACCCCGGTCATGCCGAACTATCGACATTCTGGACAGGCCTAAAAAAACATTTTAATACCATTTTCACAAAAAATTGCAGATTTCTATTTTGTCCCTAAAAACGATGACTCCGATCATGCCGAAAAAGCGACATTCTGGACAGGCCTAAAAAAATTTTTAAAAACCATTTTCACCAAAAATTGCTGATTTTTTTTTCTTCATTTTCGTGACACAAAAACAGTGACCCCGGTTATGCCGAACTAGCGACATTCTGAACAGGCCTAAAAAAAAAGCATTTTAGAACCATTTTCAAAAAAAAAGCTCAGAATTCTTTTTTTCATTTTTTGACACAAAAACAGTGACCCCGGTCATGCAGAACTATTGACATACTGGACAGGCCTAAAAAAAACATTTTAAAACCATTTTCACCAAAAATTGCAGATTTCTATTTTGTCCCTAAAAACGTTGACTCCGATCATGCCGAAAAAGCGACATTCTGGACAGGCCTAAAAAAATTTTTAAAAACATTTTCACCAAAAATGGCTGATTTTTTTTTCTTCATTTTTTGACACAAAAACAGTGACCCCGGTCATACCGAACTATCGACATTCTGGACAGGCCTAAAAAAAACATTTTAAAACCATTTTCACAAAAAATTTTAGATTTCTATTTTTGTCACCAAAAACGATGACTCCGATCATGCCGAAAAAGCAACATTCTGGACAGGCCTAAAAAAAATTTTTTACAAAATTTTCACCAGAAATTGCTGATTTTTTTTTCTTCATTTTCGTGACACAAAAACAGTGACCCCGGTTATGCCGAACTATCGACATTCTGGACAGGCCTAAAAAAAAAGCATTTTAGAACCATTTTCAAAAAAAAAGCTCAGAATTCTTTTTTTCATTTTTTGACACAAAAACAGTGACCCCGGTCATGCAGAACTATCGACATACTGGACAGGCCTAAAAAAAACATTTTAAAACCATTTTCACAAAAAATTGCAGATTTCTATTTTGTCCCTAAAAACGTTGACTCCGATCATGCCGAAAAAGCGACATTCTGGACAGGCCTAAAAAAATGTTTTTGAACCATTTTCACAAAAAATTGCAGATATTTATTTTTCATTTTCGTGACACAAAAACAGTGACCCCGGTCATGCCGAAATATCGACATTCTGGACAGGCCTAAAAAACATTTTAAAACCATTTTCACAAAAAATTGCAGATTTCTATTTTGTCCCTAAAAACGATGACTCCGATCATGCCGAAAAAGCGACATTCTGGACAGGCCTAAAAAAAAAATGTAGAACCATTTTCACAAAAAATTGCAGATATTTTTTTCTCATTTTCGTGACACAAAAAAAGTGACCCCGGTCATGCCGAACTATCGACATTCTGGACAGGCCTAAAAAAACATTTTAAAACCATTTTCACAAAAAATTGCAGATTTCTATTTTGTCCCTAAAAACAATGACTCCGATCATGCCGAAAAAGCGACATTCTGGACAGGCCTAAAAAAAAATTTTAGAACCATTTTCACAAAAAATTGCAGATATTTTTTTTTCATTTTCGTGACACAAAAACAGTGACCCCGGTCATGCCGAACTATCGACATTCTGGACAGGCCTAAAAAAACATTTTAAAACCATTTTCACAAAAAATTGCAGATATTTTTTTTTCATTTTCGTGACACAAAAACAGTGACTCCGATCATGCCGAAAAAGCGACATTCTGGACAGGCCTAAAAAAACATTTTAAAACCATTTTCACAAAAAATTGCAGATTTCTATTTTGTCCCTAAAAACGATGACTCCGATCATGCCGAAAAAGCAACATTCTGGACAGGCCTAAAAAAAAAGCATTTTAGAACCATTTTCAAAAAAAAAGCTCAGAATTCTTTTTTTCATTTTTTGACACAAAAACAGTGACCCCGGTCATGCAGAACTATCGACATACTGGACAGGCCTAAAAAAAACATTTTAAAACCATTTTCACAAAAAATTGCAGATTTCTATTTTGTCCCTAAAAACGTTGACTCCGATCATGCCGAAAAAGGGACATTCTGGACAGGCCTAAAAAAACATTTTAAAACCATTTTCACAAAAAATTGCAGATTTCTATTTTGTCCCTAAAAACGATGACTCCGATCATGCCGAACTATCGACATTCTGGACAGGCCTAAAAAAAAAGCATTTTAGAACCATTTTCAAAAAAAAAGCTCAGAATTCTTTTTTTCATTTTTTGACACAAAAACAGTGACCCCGGTCATGCAGAACTATCGACATACTGGACAGGCCTAAAAAAAACATTTTAAAACCATTTTCACAAAAAATTGCAGATATTTTTTTTTCATTTTCGTGACACAAAAACAGTGACTCCGATCATGCCGAAAAAGCGACATTCTGGACAGGCCTAAAAAAAAAATTTAGAACCATTTTCACAAAAAATTGCAGATATTTTTTTCTCATTTTCGTGACACAAAAACAGTGACCCCGGTCATGCCGAACTATCGACATTCTGGACAGGCCTAAAAAAAACATTTTAAAACCATTTTCACCAAAAATTGCAGATTTCTATTTTGTCCCTAAAAACGATGACTCCGATCATGCCGAAAAAGCGACATTCTGGACAGGTCTAAAAAAAAAATTTAAAACCATTTTCACCAAAAATTGCTGATTTTTTTTTCTTCATTTTCGTGACACAAAAACAGTGACCCCGGTTATGCCGAACTAGCGACATTCTGGACAGGCCTAAAAAAAAAGCATTTTAGAACCATTTTCAAAAAAAATGCTCAGAATTCTTTTTTTCATTTTTTGACACAAAAACAGTGACCCCGGTCATGCCGAACTATCGACATTCTGGACAGGCCTAAAAAAAACATTTTAAAACCATTTTCACAAAAAATTGCAGATTTCTATTTTGTCCCTAAAAACGTTGACTCCGATCATGCCGAAAAAGCGACATTCTGGACAGGCCTAAAAAATTTATTTAAAAACATTTTCACCAAAAATGGCTGATTTTTTTTTCTTCATTTTTTGACACAAAAACAGTGACCCCGGTCATACCGAACTATCGACATTCTGGACAGGCCTAAAAAAAACATTTTAAAACCATTTTCACAAAAAATTGCAGATTTCTATTTTGTCCCTAAAAACGATGACTCCGATCATGCCGAAAAAGCGACATTCTGGACAGGCCTAAAAAAAAAATTTAGAACCATTTTCACAAAAAATTGCAGATATTTTTTTCTCATTTTCGTGACACAAAAACAGTGACCCCGGTCATGCCGAACTATCGACATTCTGGACAGGCCTAAAAAAAACATTTTAAAACCATTTTCACCAAAAATTGCAGATTTCTATTTTGTCCCTAAAAACGATGACTCCGATCATGCCGAAAAAGCGACATTCTGGACAGGTCTAAAAAAAAAATTTAAAACCATTTTCACCAAAAATTGCTGATTTTTTTTTCTTCATTTTCGTGACACAAAAACAGTGACCCCGGTTATGCCGAACTAGCGACATTCTGGACAGGCCTATAAAAAAAGCATTTTAGAACCATTTTCAAAAAAAATGCTCAGAATTCTTTTTTTCATTTTTTGACACAAAAACAGTGACCCCGGTCATGCCGAACTATCGACATTCTGGACAGGCCTAAAAAAAACATTTTAAAACCATTTTCACAAAAAATTGCAGATTTCTATTTTGTCCCTAAAAACGTTGACTCCGATCATGCCGAAAAAGCGACATTCTGGACAGGCCTAAAAAATTTATTTAAAAACATTTTCACCAAAAATGGCTGATTTTTTTTTCTTCATTTTTTGACACAAAAACAGTGACCCCGGTCATACCGAACTATCGACATTCTGGACAGGCCTAAAAAAAACATTTTAAAACCATTTTCACAAAAAATTGCAGATTTCTATTTTGTCCCTAAAAACGATGACTCCGATCATGCCGAAAAAGCGACATTCTGGACAGGCCTAAAAAAAACATTTAAAAACCATTTTCACAAAAAATTGCAGATATTTTTTTTTCATTTTCGTGACACAAAAACAGTGACCCTGGTCATGCCGAACTATCGACATTCTGGACAGGCCTAAAAAAACATTTTAAAACCATTTTCACCAAAAATTGCAGATTTCTATTTTGTCCCTAAAAACGATGACTCCGATCATGCCGAAAAAGCTACATTCTGGACAGGTCTAAAAAAAACATTTTAGAACCATTTTCACAAAAAAAGGTCAGATTTTTTTTTTTCATTTTTTGACACAAAAACAGTGACCCCGGTCATGCCGAACTATCGACATTCTGGACAGGCCTAAAAAAACATTTTAAAACCATTTTCACAAAAAATTGCAGATTTCTATTTTGTCCCTAAAAACGATGACTCCGATCATGCCGAAAAAGCGACATTCTGGACAGGCCTAAAAAAAGAATGTAGAACCATTTTCACAAAAAATTGCAGATATTTTTTTCTCATTTTCGTGACACAAAAACAGTGACCCCGGTCATGCCGAACTATCGACATTCTGGACAGGCCTAAAAAACACATTTTAAAACCATTTTCACAAAAAATTGCAGATTTCTATTTTGTCCCTAAAAACGATGACTCCGATCATGCCGAACTAGCGACATTTTGGACAGGCCTAAAAAAAAAGCATTTTAGAACCATTTTCCAAAAAAAAGCTCAGAATGCTTTTTTTCATTTTTTGACACAAAAACAGTGACCCCGGTCATGCCGAACTATCGACATTCTGGACAGGCCTAAAAAAACATTTTAATACCATTTTCACAAAAAATTGCAGATTTCTATTTTGTCCCTAAAAACGATGACTCCGATCATGCCGAAAAAGCGACATTCTGGACAGGCTTAAAAAAGAATTTTAGAACCATTTTCACAAAAAATTGCAGATATTTTTTTTTCATTTTCGTGACACAAAAACAGTGACCCCGGTCATGCCGAACTATCGACATTCTGGACAGGCCTAAAAAAACATTTTAAAACCATTTTCACAAAAAATTGCAGATTTCTATTTTGTCCCTAAAAACGATGACTCCGATCATGCCGAAAAAGCGACATTCTGGACAGGCCTAAAAAAAAATTTAAAAACCATTTTCACCAAAAATTGCTGATTTTTTTTTCTTCATTTTCGTGACACAAAAACAGTGACCCCGGTTATGCCGAACTATCGACATTCTGGACAGGCCTAAAAAACACATTTTAAAACCATTTTCACAAAAAATTGCAGATTTCTATTTTGTCCCTAAAAACGATGACTCCGATCATGCCGAAAAAGCGACATTCTTGACAGGCCTAAAAAAAAATTTTAGAACCATTTTCACAAAAAATTGCAGATATTTTTTTTTCATTTTCGTGACACAAAAACAGTGACCCCGGTCATGCCGAACTATCGACATTCTGGACAGGCCTAAAAAAAACATTTTAAAACCATTTTCACAAAAAATTGTAGATTTCTATTTTTGTCACCAAAAACGATGACTCCGATCATGCCGAACTAGCGACATTTTGGACAGGCCTAAAAAAAAAGCATTTTAGAACCATTTTCAAAAAAAAAGCTCAGAATTCTTTTTTTCATTTCGTGACACAAAAACAGTGACCCCGGTCATGCCGAACTATCGACATTCTGGACAGGCCTAAAAAAACATTTTAAAACCATTTTCACAAAAAATTGCAGATTTCTATTTTGTCCCTAAAAACGATGACTCCGATCATGCCGAAAAAGCGACATTCTGGACAGGCCTAAAAAAAGAATGTAGAACCATTTTCACAAAAAATTGCAGATATTTTTTTCTCATTTTCGTGACACAAAAACAGTGACCCCGGTCATGCCGAACTATCGACATTCTGGACAGGCCTAAAAAACACATTTTAAAACCATTTTCACAAAAAATTGCAGATTTCTATTTTGTCCCTAAAAACGATGACTCCGATCATGCCGAACTAGCGACATTTTGGACAGGCCTAAAAAAAAAGCATTTTAGAACCATTTTCCAAAAAAAAGCTCAGAATGCTTTTTTTCATTTTTTGACACAAAAACAGTGACCCCGGTCATGCCGAACTATCGACATTCTGGACAGGCCTAAAAAAACATTTTAATACCATTTTCACAAAAAATTGCAGATTTCTATTTTGTCCCTAAAAACGATGACTCCGATCATGCCGAAAAAGCGACATTCTGGACAGGCTTAAAAAAGAATTTTAGAACCATTTTCACAAAAAATTGCAGATATTTTTTTTTCATTTTCGTGACACAAAAACAGTGACCCCGGTCATGCCGAACTATCGACATTCTGGACAGGCCTAAAAAAACATTTTAAAACCATTTTCACAAAAAATTGCTGATTTCTATTTTGTCCCTTAAAACGATGACTCCGATCATGCCGAAAAAGCGACATTCTGGACAGGCCTAAAAAAAAATTTAAAAACCATTTTCACCAAAAATTGCTGATTTTTTTTTCTTCATTTTCGTGACACAAAAACAGTGACCCCGGTTATGCCGAACTAGCGACATTCTGAACAGGCCTAAAAAAAAAGCATTTTAGAACCATTTTCAAAAAAAAAGCTCAGAATTCTTTTTTTCATTTTTTGACACAAAAACAGTGACCCCGGTCATGAAGAACTATTGACATACTGGACAGGCCTAAAAAAAACATTTTAAAACCATTTTCACCAAAAATTGCAGATTTCTATTTTGTCCCTAAAAACGTTGACTCCGATCATGCCGAAAAAGCGACATTCTGGACAGGCCTAAAAAATTTTTTTAAAAACATTTTCACCAAAAATGGCTGATTTTTTTTTCTTCATTTTTTGACACAAAAACAGTGACCCCGGTCATACCGAACTATCGACATTCTGGACAGGCCTAAAAAAAACATTTTAAAACCATTTTCACAAAAAATTTTAGATTTCTATTTTTGTCACCAAAAACGATGACTCCGATCATGCCGAACTAGCGACATTTTGGACAGGCCTAAAAAAAAAGCAATTTAGAACCATTTTTTTTAAAATGCTCAGAATGCTTTTTTCATTTTTTGACACAAAAACAGTGACCCCGGTCATGCCGAACTATCGACATTCTGGACAGGCCTAAAAAACACATTTTAAAACCATTTTCACAAAAAATTGCAGATTTCTATTTTGTCCCTAAAAACGTTGACTCCGATCATGCCGAAAAAGGGACATTCTGGACAGGCCTAAAAAAACATTTTAAAACCATTTTCACAAAAAATTGCAGATTTCTATTTTGTCCCTAAAAACGATGACTCCGATCATGCCGAACTATCGACATTCTGGACAGGCCTAAAAAAAAAGCATTTTAGAACCATTTTCAAAAAAAAAGCTCAGAATTCTTTTTTTCATTTTTTGACACAAAAACAGTGACCCCGGTCATGCAGAACTATCGACATACTGGACAGGCCTAAAAAAAACATTTTAAAACCATTTTCACAAAAAATTGCAGATATTTTTTTTTCATTTTCGTGACACAAAAACAGTGACTCCGATCATGCCGAAAAAGCGACATTCTGGACAGGCCTAAAAAAAAAATTTAGAACCATTTTCACAAAAAATTGCAGATATTTTTTTCTCATTTTCGTGACACAAAAACAGTGACCCCGGTCATGCCGAACTATCGACATTCTGGACAGGCCTAAAAAAAAAGCATTTTAGAACCATTTTCAAAAAAAAAGCTCAGAATTCTTTTTTTCATTTTTTGACACAAAAACAGTGACCCCGGTCATGCAGAACTATCGACATACTGGACAGGCCTAAAAAAAACATTTTAAAACCATTTTCACAAAAAATTGCAGATATTTTTTTTTCATTTTCGTGACACAAAAACAGTGACTCCGATCATGCCGAAAAAGCGACATTCTGGACAGGCCTAAAAAAAAAATTTAGAACCATTTTCACAAAAAATTGCAGATATTTTTTTCTCATTTTCGTGACACAAAAACAGTGACCCCGGTCATGCCGAACTATCGACATTCTGGACAGGCCTAAAAAAAACATTTTAAAACCATTTTCACCAAAAATTGCAGATTTCTATTTTGTCCCTAAAAACGATGACTCCGATCATGCCGAAAAAGCGACATTCTGGACAGGTCTAAAAAAAAAATTTAAAACCATTTTCACCAAAAATTGCTGATTTTTTTTTCTTCATTTTCGTGACACAAAAACAGTGACCCCGGTTATGCCGAACTAGCGACATTCTGGACAGGCCTAAAAAAAAAGCATTTTAGAACCATTTTCAAAAAAAATGCTCAGAATTCTTTTTTTCATTTTTTGACACAAAAACAGTGACCCCGGTCATGCCGAACTATCGACATTCTGGACAGGCCTAAAAAAAACATTTTAAAACCATTTTCACAAAAAATTGCAGATTTCTATTTTGTCCCTAAAAACGTTGACTCCGATCATGCCGAAAAAGCGACATTCTGGACAGGCCTAAAAAATTTATTTAAAAACATTTTCACCAAAAATGGCTGATTTTTTTTTCTTCATTTTTTGACACAAAAACAGTGACCCCGGTCATACCGAACTATCGACATTCTGGACAGGCCTAAAAAAAACATTTTAAAACCATTTTCACAAAAAATTGCAGATTTCTATTTTGTCCCTAAAAACGATGACTCCGATCATGCCGAAAAAGCGACATTCTGGACAGGCCTAAAAAAAAAATTTAGAACCATTTTCACAAAAAATTGCAGATATTTTTTTCTCATTTTCGTGACACAAAAACAGTGACCCCGGTCATGCCGAACTATCGACATTCTGGACAGGCCTAAAAAAAACATTTTAAAACCATTTTCACCAAAAATTGCAGATTTCTATTTTGTCCCTAAAAACGATGACTCCGATCATGCCGAAAAAGCGACATTCTGGACAGGTCTAAAAAAAAAATTTAAAACCATTTTCACCAAAAATTGCTGATTTTTTTTTCTTCATTTTCGTGACACAAAAACAGTGACCCCGGTTATGCCGAACTAGCGACATTCTGGACAGGCCTATAAAAAAAGCATTTTAGAACCATTTTCAAAAAAAATGCTCAGAATTCTTTTTTTCATTTTTTGACACAAAAACAGTGACCCCGGTCATGCCGAACTATCGACATTCTGGACAGGCCTAAAAAAAACATTTTAAAACCATTTTCACAAAAAATTGCAGATTTCTATTTTGTCCCTAAAAACGTTGACTCCGATCATGCCGAAAAAGCGACATTCTGGACAGGCCTAAAAAATTTATTTAAAAACATTTTCACCAAAAATGGCTGATTTTTTTTTCTTCATTTTTTGACACAAAAACAGTGACCCCGGTCATACCGAACTATCGACATTCTGGACAGGCCTAAAAAAAACATTTTAAAACCATTTTCACAAAAAATTGCAGATTTCTATTTTGTCCCTAAAAACGATGACTCCGATCATGCCGAAAAAGCGACATTCTGGACAGGCCTAAAAAAAACATTTAAAAACCATTTTCACAAAAAATTGCAGATATTTTTTTTTCATTTTCGTGACACAAAAACAGTGACCCTGGTCATGCCGAACTATCGACATTCTGGACAGGCCTAAAAAAACATTTTAAAACCATTTTCACCAAAAATTGCAGATTTCTATTTTGTCCCTAAAAACGATGACTCCGATCATGCCGAAAAAGCTACATTCTGGACAGGTCTAAAAAAAACATTTTAGAACCATTTTCACAAAAAAAGGTCAGATTTTTTTTTTTCATTTTTTGACACAAAAACAGTGACCCCGGTCATGCCGAACTATCGACATTCTGGACAGGCCTAAAAAAACATTTTAAAACCATTTTCACAAAAAATTGCAGATTTCTATTTTGTCCCTAAAAACGATGACTCCGATCATGCCGAAAAAGCGACATTCTGGACAGGCCTAAAAAAAGAATGTAGAACCATTTTCACAAAAAATTGCAGATATTTTTTTCTCATTTTCGTGACACAAAAACAGTGACCCCGGTCATGCCGAACTATCGACATTCTGGACAGGCCTAAAAAACACATTTTAAAACCATTTTCACAAAAAATTGCAGATTTCTATTTTGTCCCTAAAAACGATGACTCCGATCATGCCGAACTAGCGACATTTTGGACAGGCCTAAAAAAAAAGCATTTTAGAACCATTTTCCAAAAAAAAGCTCAGAATGCTTTTTTTCATTTTTTGACACAAAAACAGTGACCCCGGTCATGCCGAACTATCGACATTCTGGACAGGCCTAAAAAAACATTTTAATACCATTTTCACAAAAAATTGCAGATTTCTATTTTGTCCCTAAAAACGATGACTCCGATCATGCCGAAAAAGCGACATTCTGGACAGGCTTAAAAAAGAATTTTAGAACCATTTTCACAAAAAATTGCAGATATTTTTTTTTCATTTTCGTGACACAAAAACAGTGACCCCGGTCATGCCGAACTATCGACATTCTGGACAGGCCTAAAAAAACATTTTAAAACCATTTTCACAAAAAATTGCAGATTTCTATTTTGTCCCTAAAAACGATGACTCCGATCATGCCGAAAAAGCGACATTCTGGACAGGCCTAAAAAAAAATTTAAAAACCATTTTCACCAAAAATTGCTGATTTTTTTTTCTTCATTTTCGTGACACAAAAACAGTGACCCCGGTTATGCCGAACTATCGACATTCTGGACAGGCCTAAAAAACACATTTTAAAACCATTTTCACAAAAAATTGCAGATTTCTATTTTGTCCCTAAAAACGATGACTCCGATCATGCCGAAAAAGCGACATTCTTGACAGGCCTAAAAAAAAATTTTAGAACCATTTTCACAAAAAATTGCAGATATTTTTTTTTCATTTTCGTGACACAAAAACAGTGACCCCGGTCATGCCGAACTATCGACATTCTGGACAGGCCTAAAAAAAACATTTTAAAACCATTTTCACAAAAAATTGTAGATTTCTATTTTTGTCACCAAAAACGATGACTCCGATCATGCCGAACTAGCGACATTTTGGACAGGCCTAAAAAAAAAGCATTTTAGAACCATTTTCAAAAAAAAAGCTCAGAATTCTTTTTTTCATTTCGTGACACAAAAACAGTGACCCCGGTCATGCCGAACTATCGACATTCTGGACAGGCCTAAAAAAACATTTTAAAACCATTTTCACAAAAAATTGCAGATTTCTATTTTGTCCCTAAAAACGATGACTCCGATCATGCCGAAAAAGCGACATTCTGGACAGGCCTAAAAAAAGAATGTAGAACCATTTTCACAAAAAATTGCAGATATTTTTTTCTCATTTTCGTGACACAAAAACAGTGACCCCGGTCATGCCGAACTATCGACATTCTGGACAGGCCTAAAAAACACATTTTAAAACCATTTTCACAAAAAATTGCAGATTTCTATTTTGTCCCTAAAAACGATGACTCCGATCATGCCGAACTAGCGACATTTTGGACAGGCCTAAAAAAAAAGCATTTTAGAACCATTTTCCAAAAAAAAGCTCAGAATGCTTTTTTTCATTTTTTGACACAAAAACAGTGACCCCGGTCATGCCGAACTATCGACATTCTGGACAGGCCTAAAAAAACATTTTAATACCATTTTCACAAAAAATTGCAGATTTCTATTTTGTCCCTAAAAACGATGACTCCGATCATGCCGAAAAAGCGACATTCTGGACAGGCTTAAAAAAGAATTTTAGAACCATTTTCACAAAAAATTGCTGATATTTTTTTTTCATTTTCGTGACACAAAAACAGTGACCCCGGTCATGCCGAACTATCGACATTCTGGACAGGCCTAAAAAAACATTTTAAAACCATTTTCACAAAAAATTGCTGATTTCTATTTTGTCCCTTAAAACGATGACTCCGATCATGCCGAAAAAGCGACATTCTGGACAGGCCTAAAAAAAAATTTAAAAACCATTTTCACCAAAAATTGCTGATTTTTTTTTCTTCATTTTCGTGACACAAAAACAGTGACCCCGGTTATGCCGAACTAGCGACATTCTGAACAGGCCTAAAAAAAAAGCATTTTAGAACCATTTTCAAAAAAAAAGCTCAGAATTCTTTTTTTCATTTTTTGACACAAAAACAGTGACCCCGGTCATGAAGAACTATTGACATACTGGACAGGCCTAAAAAAAACATTTTAAAACCATTTTCACCAAAAATTGCAGATTTCTATTTTGTCCCTAAAAACGTTGACTCCGATCATGCCGAAAAAGCGACATTCTGGACAGGCCTAAAAAATTTTTTTAAAAACATTTTCACCAAAAATGGCTGATTTTTTTTTCTTCATTTTTTGACACAAAAACAGTGACCCCGGTCATACCGAACTATCGACATTCTGGACAGGCCTAAAAAAAACATTTTAAAACCATTTTCACAAAAAATTTTAGATTTCTATTTTTGTCACCAAAAACGATGACTCCGATCATGCCGAACTAGCGACATTTTGGACAGGCCTAAAAAAAAAGCAATTTAGAACCATTTTTTTTAAAATGCTCAGAATGCTTTTTTCATTTTTTGACACAAAAACAGTGACCCCGGTCATGCCGAACTATCGACATTCTGGACAGGCCTAAAAAACACATTTTAAAACCATTTTCACAAAAAATTGCAGATTTCTATTTTGTCCCTAAAAACGATGACTCCGATCATGCCGAAAAAGCGACATTCTTGACAGGCCTAAAAAAAAAATTGAGAACCATTTTCACAAAAAATTGCAGATATTTTTTTCTCATTTTCGTGACACAAAAACAGTGACCCCGGTCATGCCGAACTATCGACATTCTGGACAGGCCTAAAAAAAACATTTTAAAACCATTTTCACCAAAAATTGCAGATTTCTATTTTGTCCCTAAAAACGATGACTCCGATCATGCCGAAAAAGCGACATTCTGGACAGGTCTAAAAAAAAAATTTAAAACCATTTTCACCAAAAATTGCTGATTTTTTTTTCTTCATTTTCGTGACACAAAAACAGTGACCCCGGTTATGCCGAACTAGCGACATTCTGGACAGGCCTAAAAAAAAAAAGCATTTTAGAACCATTTTCAAAAAAAAAGCTCAGAATTCTTTTTTTCATTTTTTGACACAAAAACAGTGACCCCGGTCATGCCGAACTATCGACATTCTGGACAGGCCTAAAAAAAACATTTTAAAACCATTTTCACAAAAAATTGCAGATTTCTATTTTGTCCCTAAAAACGTTGACTCCGATCATGCCGAAAAAGCGACATTCTGGACAGGCCTAAAAAATTTATTTAAAAACATTTTCACCAAAAATGGCTGATTTTTTTTTCTTCATTTTTTGACACAAAAACAGTGACCCCGGTCATACCGAACTATCGACATTCTGGACAGGCCTAAAAAAAACATTTTAAAACCATTTTCACAAAAAATTGCAGATTTCTATTTTGTCCCTAAAAACGATGACTCCGATCATGCCGAAAAAGCGACATTCTGGACAGGCCTAAAAAAAACATTTAAAAACCATTTTCACAAAAAATTGCAGATATTTTTTTTTCATTTTCGTGACACAAAAACAGTGACCCCGGTCATGCCGAACTATCGACATTCTGGACAGGCCTAAAAAAACATTTTAAAACCATTTTCACAAAAAATTGCTGATTTCTATTTTGTCCCTAAAAACGATGACTCCGATCATGCCGAAAAAGCGACATTCTGGACAGGTCTAAAAAAAAAATTTAAAACCATTTTCACCAAAAATTGCTGATTTTTTTTTCTTCATTTTCGTGACACAAAAACAGTGACCCCGGTTATGCCGAACTAGCGACATTCTGGACAGGCCTATAAAAAAAGCATTTTAGAACCATTTTCAAAAAAAATGCTCAGAATTCTTTTTTTCATTTTTTGACACAAAAACAGTGACCCCGGTCATGCCGAACTATCGACATTCTGGACAGGCCTAAAAAAAACATTTTAAAACCATTTTCACAAAAAATTGCAGATTTCTATTTTGTCCCTAAAAACGTTGACTCCGATCATGCCGAAAAAGCGACATTCTGGACAGGCCTAAAAAATTTATTTAAAAACATTTTCACCAAAAATGGCTGATTTTTTTTTCTTCATTTTTTGACACAAAAACAGTGACCCCGGTCATACCGAACTATCGACATTCTGGACAGGCCTAAAAAAAACATTTTAAAACCATTTTCACAAAAAATTGCAGATTTCTATTTTGTCCCTAAAAACGATGACTCCGATCATGCCGAAAAAGCGACATTCTGGACAGGCCTAAAAAAAACATTTAAAAACCATTTTCACAAAAAATTGCAGATATTTTTTTTTCATTTTCGTGACACAAAAACAGTGACCCTGGTCATGCCGAACTATCGACATTCTGGACAGGCCTAAAAAAACATTTTAAAACCATTTTCACCAAAAATTGCAGATTTCTATTTTGTCCCTAAAAACGATGACTCCGATCATGCCGAAAAAGCTACATTCTGGACAGGTCTAAAAAAAACATTTTAGAACCATTTTCACAAAAAAAGGTCAGATTTTTTTTTTTCATTTTTTGACACAAAAACAGTGACCCCGGTCATGCCGAACTATCGACATTCTGGACAGGCCTAAAAAAACATTTTAAAACCATTTTCACAAAAAATTGCAGATTTCTATTTTGTCCCTAAAAACGATGACTCCGATCATGCCGAAAAAGCGACATTCTGGACAGGCCTAAAAAAAGAATGTAGAACCATTTTCACAAAAAATTGCAGATATTTTTTTCTCATTTTCGTGACACAAAAACAGTGACCCCGGTCATGCCGAACTATCGACATTCTGGACAGGCCTAAAAAACACATTTTAAAACCATTTTCACAAAAAATTGCAGATTTCTATTTTGTCCCTAAAAACGATGACTCCGATCATGCCGAACTAGCGACATTTTGGACAGGCCTAAAAAAAAAGCATTTTAGAACCATTTTCCAAAAAAAAGCTCAGAATGCTTTTTTTCATTTTTTGACACAAAAACAGTGACCCCGGTCATGCCGAACTATCGACATTCTGGACAGGCCTAAAAAAACATTTTAATACCATTTTCACAAAAAATTGCAGATTTCTATTTTGTCCCTAAAAACGATGACTCCGATCATGCCGAAAAAGCGACATTCTGGACAGGCTTAAAAAAGAATTTTAGAACCATTTTCACAAAAAATTGCAGATATTTTTTTTTCATTTTCGTGACACAAAAACAGTGACCCCGGTCATGCCGAACTATCGACATTCTGGACAGGCCTAAAAAAACATTTTAAAACCATTTTCACAAAAAATTGCAGATTTCTATTTTGTCCCTAAAAACGATGACTCCGATCATGCCGAAAAAGCGACATTCTGGACAGGCCTAAAAAAAAATTTAAAAACCATTTTCACCAAAAATTGCTGATTTTTTTTTCTTCATTTTCGTGACACAAAAACAGTGACCCCGGTTATGCCGAACTATCGACATTCTGGACAGGCCTAAAAAACACATTTTAAAACCATTTTCACAAAAAATTGCAGATTTCTATTTTGTCCCTAAAAACGATGACTCCGATCATGCCGAAAAAGCGACATTCTTGACAGGCCTAAAAAAAAATTTTAGAACCATTTTCACAAAAAATTGCAGATATTTTTTTTTCATTTTCGTGACACAAAAACAGTGACCCCGGTCATGCCGAACTATCGACATTCTGGACAGGCCTAAAAAAAACATTTTAAAACCATTTTCACAAAAAATTGTAGATTTCTATTTTTGTCACCAAAAACGATGACTCCGATCATGCCGAACTAGCGACATTTTGGACAGGCCTAAAAAAAAAGCATTTTAGAACCATTTTCAAAAAAAAAGCTCAGAATTCTTTTTTTCATTTCGTGACACAAAAACAGTGACCCCGGTCATGCCGAACTATCGACATTCTGGACAGGCCTAAAAAAACATTTTAAAACCATTTTCACAAAAAATTGCAGATTTCTATTTTGTCCCTAAAAACGATGACTCCGATCATGCCGAAAAAGCGACATTCTGGACAGGCCTAAAAAAAGAATGTAGAACCATTTTCACAAAAAATTGCAGATATTTTTTTCTCATTTTCGTGACACAAAAACAGTGACCCCGGTCATGCCGAACTATCGACATTCTGGACAGGCCTAAAAAACACATTTTAAAACCATTTTCACAAAAAATTGCAGATTTCTATTTTGTCCCTAAAAACGATGACTCCGATCATGCCGAACTAGCGACATTTTGGACAGGCCTAAAAAAAAAGCATTTTAGAACCATTTTCCAAAAAAAAGCTCAGAATGCTTTTTTTCATTTTTTGACACAAAAACAGTGACCCCGGTCATGCCGAACTATCGACATTCTGGACAGGCCTAAAAAAACATTTTAATACCATTTTCACAAAAAATTGCAGATTTCTATTTTGTCCCTAAAAACGATGACTCCGATCATGCCGAAAAAGCGACATTCTGGACAGGCTTAAAAAAGAATTTTAGAACCATTTTCACAAAAAATTGCAGATATTTTTTTTTCATTTTCGTGACACAAAAACAGTGACCCCGGTCATGCCGAACTATCGACATTCTGGACAGGCCTAAAAAAACATTTTAAAACCATTTTCACAAAAAATTGCTGATTTCTATTTTGTCCCTTAAAACGATGACTCCGATCATGCCGAAAAAGCGACATTCTGGACAGGCCTAAAAAAAAATGTAAAAACCATTTTCACCAAAAATTGCTGATTTTTTTTTCTTCATTTTCGTGACACAAAAACAGTGACCCCGGTTATGCCGAACTAGCGACATTCTGAACAGGCCTAAAAAAAAAGCATTTTAGAACCATTTTCAAAAAAAAAGCTCAGAATTCTTTTTTTCATTTTTTGACACAAAAACAGTGACCCCGGTCATGAAGAACTATTGACATACTGGACAGGCCTAAAAAAAACATTTTAAAACCATTTTCACCAAAAATTGCAGATTTCTATTTTGTCCCTAAAAACGTTGACTCCGATCATGCCGAAAAAGCGACATTCTGGACAGGCCTAAAATTTTTTTTTAAAAACATTTTCACCAAAAATGGCTGATTTTTTTTTCTTCATTTTTTGACACAAAAACAGTGACCCCGGTCATACCGAACTATCGACATTCTGGACAGGCCTAAAAAAAACATTTTAAAACCATTTTCACAAAAAATTTTAGATTTCTATTTTTGTCACCAAAAACGATGACTCCGATCATGCCGAACTAGCGACATTTTGGACAGGCCTAAAAAAAAAGCAATTTAGAACCATTTTTTTTAAAAATGCTCAGAATGCTTTTTTCATTTTTTGACACAAAAACAGTGACCCCGGTCATGCCGAACTATCGACATTCTGGACAGGCCTAAAAAACACATTTTAAAACCATTTTCACAAAAAATTGCAGATTTCTATTTTGTCCCTAAAAACGATGACTCCGATCATGCCGAAAAAGCGACATTCTTGACAGGCCTAAAAAAAAAATTGAGAACCATTTTCACAAAAAATTGCAGATATTTTTTTCTCATTTTCGTGACACAAAAACAGTGACCCCGGTCATGCCGAACTATCGACATTCTGGACAGGCCTAAAAAAAACATTTTAAAACCATTTTCACCAAAAATTGCAGATTTCTATTTTGTCCCTAAAAACGATGACTCCGATCATGCCGAAAAAGCGACATTCTGGACAGGTCTAAAAAAAAAATTTAAAACCATTTTCACCAAAAATTGCTGATTTTTTTTTCTTCATTTTCGTGACACAAAAACAGTGACCCCGGTTATGCCGAACTAGCGACATTCTGGACAGGCCTAAAAAAAAAAAGCATTTTAGAACCATTTTCAAAAAAAAAGCTCAGAATTCTTTTTTTCATTTTTTGACACAAAAACAGTGACCCCGGTCATGCCGAACTATCGACATTCTGGACAGGCCTAAAAAAAACATTTTAAAACCATTTTCACAAAAAATTGCAGATTTCTATTTTGTCCCTAAAAACGTTGACTCCGATCATGCCGAAAAAGCGACATTCTGGACAGGCCTAAAAAAAAAATTTAGAACCATTTTCACAAAAAATTGCAGATATTTTTTTCTCATTTTCGTGACACAAAAACAGTGACCCCGGTCATGCCGAACTATCGACATTCTGGACAGGCCTAAAAAAAACATTTTAAAACCATTTTCACCAAAAATTGCAGATTTCTATTTTGTCCCTAAAAACGATGACTCCGATCATGCCGAAAAAGCGACATTCTGGACAGGTCTAAAAAAAAAATTTAAAACCATTTTCACCAAAAATTGCTGATTTTTTTTTCTTCATTTTCGTGACACAAAAACAGTGACCCCGGTTATGCCGAACTAGCGACATTCTGGACAGGCCTAAAAAAAAGCATTTTAGAACCATTTTCAAAAATAAAGCTCAGAATTCTTTTTTTCATTTTTTGACACAAAAACAGTGACCCCGGTCATGCCGAACTATCGACATTCTGGACAGGCCTAAAAAAAAGCATTTTAGAACCATTTTCAAAAAAAAAGCTAAGAATTCTTTTTTTCATTTTTTGACACAAAAACAGTGACCCCGGTCATGCCGAACTATCGACAATCTGGATAGGCCTAAAAAAAACATTTTAAAACCATTTTCACAAAAAATTGCAGATTTCTATTTTGTCCCTAAAAACGATGACTCCGATCATGCCGAAAAAGCGACATTCTGGACAGGCCTAAAAAAAACATTTAAAAACCATTTTCACAAAAAATTGCAGATATTTTTTTTTCATTTTCGTGACACAAAAACAGTGACCCCGGTCATGCCGAACTATCGACATTCTGGACAGGCCTAAAAAAACATTTTAAAACCATTTTCACAAAAAATTGCAGATTTCTATTTTGTCCCTAAAAACGATGACTCCGATCATGCCGAAAAAGCGACATTCTGGACAGGTCTAAAAAAAACATTTTAGAACCATTTTCACAAAAAAAGGTCAGATTTTTTTTTTTCATTTTTTGACACAAAAACAGTGACTCCGGTCATGCCGAACTATCGACATTCTGGACAGGCCTAAAAAAACATTTTAAAACCATTTTCACAAAAAATTGCAGATTTCTATTTTGTCCCTAAAAACGATGACTCCGATCATGCCGAAAAAGCGACATTCTGGACAGGCCTAAAAAAAGAATGTAGAACCATTTTCACAAAAAATTGCAGATATTTTTTTCTCATTTTCGTGACACAAAAACAGTGACCCCGGTCATGCCGAACTATCGACATTCTGGACAGGCCTAAAAAACACATTTTAAAACCATTTTCACAAAAAATTGCAGATTTCTATTTTGTCCCTAAAAACGATGACTCCGATCATGCCGAACTATCGACATTCTGGACAGGCCTAAAAAAACATTTTAATACCATTTTCACAAAAAATTGCAGATTTCTATTTTGTCCCTAAAAACGATGACTCCGATCATGCCGAAAAAGCGACATTCTGGACAGGCTTAAAAAAGAATTTTAGAACCATTTTCACAAAAAATTGCAGATATTTTTTTTTCATTTTCGTGACACAAAAACAGTGACCCCGGTCATGCCGAACTATCGACATTCTGGACAGGCCTAAAAAAACATTTTAAAACCATTTTCACAAAAAATTGCAGATTTCTATTTTGTCCCTAAAAACGATGACTCCGATCATGCCGAACTAGCGACATTCTGGACAGGCCTAAAAAAATTTTTAAAAACCATTTTCACCAAAAATTGCTGATTTTTTTTTCTTCATTTTTGTGACACAAAAACAGTGACCCCGGTTATGCCGAACTAGCGACATTCTGAACAGGCCTAAAAAAACATTTTAAAACCATTTTCACAAAAAATTGCAGATTTCTATTTTGTCCCTAAAAACGATGACTCCGATCATGCCGAAAAAGCGACATTTTGGACAGGCCTAAAAAAAAAGCATTTTAGAACCATTTTCCAAAAAAAAGCTCAGAATGCTTTTTTTCATTTTTTGACACAAAAACAGTGACCCCGGTCATGCCGAACTATCGACATTCTGGACAGGCCTAAAAAAACATTTTAATACCATTTTCACAAAAAATTGCAGATTTCTATTTTGTCCCTAAAAACGTTGACTCCGATCATGCCGAAAAAGCGACATTCTGGACAGGCCTAAAAAATTTTTTTAAAACATTTTCACCAAAAATGGCTGATTTTTTTTTCTTCATTTTTTGACACAAAAACAGTGACCCCGGTCATACCGAACTATCGACATTCTGGACAGGCCTAAAAAAAACATTTTAAAACCATTTTCACAAAAAATTTTAGATTTCTATTTTTGTCACCAAAAACGATGACTCCGATCATGCCGAAAAAGCAACATTCTGGACAGGCCTAAAAAAAATTTTTTACAAAATTTTCACCAGAAATTGCTGATTTTTTTTTCTTCATTTTCGTGACACAAAAACAGTGACCCCGGTTATGCCGAACTATCGACATTCTGGACAGGCCTAAAAAAAAAGCATTTTAGAACCATTTTCAAAAAAAAAGCTCAGAATTCTTTTTTTCATTTTTTGACACAAAAACAGTGACCCCGGTCATGCAGAACTATCGACATACTGGACAGGCCTAAAAAAAACATTTTAAAACCATTTTCACAAAAAATTGCAGATTTCTATTTTGTCCCTAAAAACGTTGACTCCGATCATGCCGAAAAAGCGACATTCTGGACAGGCCTAAAAAAATGTTTTTGAACCATTTTCACAAAAAATTGCAGATATTTATTTTTCATTTTCGTGACACAAAAACAGTGACCCCGGTCATGCCGAAATATCGACATTCTGGACAGGCCTAAAAAACATTTTAAAACCATTTTCACAAAAAATTGCAGATTTCTATTTTGTCCCTAAAAACGATGACTCCGATCATGCCGAAAAAGCGACATTGTGGACAGGCCTAAAAAAAAAATGTAGAACCATTTTCACAAAAAATTGCAGATATTTTTTTCTCATTTTCGTGACACAAAAAAAGTGACCCCGGTCATGCCGAACTATCGACATTCTGGACAGGCCTAAAAAAACATTTTAAAACCATTTTCACAAAAAATTGCAGATTTCTATTTTGTCCCTAAAAACAATGACTCCGATCATGCCGAAAAAGCGACATTCTGGACAGGCCTAAAAAAAAATTTTAGAACCATTTTCACAAAAAATTGCAGATATTTTTTTTTCATTTTCGTGACACAAAAACAGTGACCCCGGTCATGCCGAACTATCGACATTCTGGACAGGCCTAAAAAAACATTTTAAAACCATTTTCACAAAAAATTGCAGATATTTTTTTTTCATTTTCGTGACACAAAAACAGTGACTCCGATCATGCCGAAAAAGCGACATTCTGGACAGGCCTAAAAAAACATTTTAAAACCATTTTCACAAAAAATTGCAGATTTCTATTTTGTCCCTAAAAACGATGACTCCGATCATGCCGAAAAAGCAACATTCTGGACAGGCCTAAAAAAAAAGCATTTTAGAACCATTTTCAAAAAAAAAGCTCAGAATTCTTTTTTTCATTTTTTGACACAAAAACAGTGACCCCGGTCATGCAGAACTATCGACATACTGGACAGGCCTAAAAAAAACATTTTAAAACCATTTTCACAAAAAATTGCAGATTTCTATTTTGTCCCTAAAAACGTTGACTCCGATCATGCCGAAAAAGGGACATTCTGGACAGGCCTAAAAAAACATTTTAAAACCATTTTCACAAAAAATTGCAGATTTCTATTTTGTCCCTAAAAACGATGACTCCGATCATGCCGAACTATCGACATTCTGGACAGGCCTAAAAAAAAAGCATTTTAGAACCATTTTCAAAAAAAAAGCTCAGAATTCTTTTTTTCATTTTTTGACACAAAAACAGTGACCCCGGTCATGCAGAACTATCGACATACTGGACAGGCCTAAAAAAAACATTTTAAAACCATTTTCACAAAAAATTGCAGATATTTTTTTTTCATTTTCGTGACACAAAAACAGTGACTCCGATCATGCCGAAAAAGCGACATTCTGGACAGGCCTAAAAAAAAAATTTAGAACCATTTTCACAAAAAATTGCAGATATTTTTTTCTCATTTTCGTGACACAAAAACAGTGACCCCGGTCATGCCGAACTATCGACATTCTGGACAGGCCTTAAAAAAACCTTTTAAAACCATTTTCACAAAAAATTGCAGATTTCTATTTTGTCCCTAAAAACGATGACTCCGATCATGCCGAAAAAGCGACATTCTGGACAGGCCTAAAAAAAACATTTAAAAACCATTTTCACAAAAAATTGCAGATATTTTTTTTTCATTTTCGTGACACAAAAACAGTGACCCCGGTCATGCCGGACTATCGACATTCTGGACAGGCCTAAAAAAACATTTTAAAACCATTTTCACAAAAAATTGCAGATTTCTATTTTGTCCCTAAAAACGATGACTCCGATCATGCCGAAAAAGCGACATTCTGGACAGGTCTAAAAAAAACATTTTAGAACCATTTTCACAAAAAAAGGTCAGATTTTTTTTTTTCATTTTTTGACACAAAAACAGTGACCCCGGTCATGCCGAACTATCGACATTCTGGACAGGCCTAAAAAAACATTTTAAAACCATTTTCACAAAAAATTGCAGATTTCTATTTTGTCCCTAAAAACGATGACTCCGATCATGCCGAAAAAGCGACATTCTGGACAGGCCTAAAAAAAGAATGTAAAACCATTTTCACCAAAAATTGCTGATTTTTTTTTCTTCATTTTCGTGACACAAAAACAGTGACCCCGGTTATGCCGAACTAGCGACATTCTGGACAGGCCTAAAAAAAAAGCATTTTAGAACCATTTTCAAAAAAAATGCTCAGAATTCTTTTTTTCATTTTTTGACACAAAAACAGTGACCCCGGTCATGCCGAACTATCGACATTCTGGACAGGCCTAAAAAAAACATTTTAAAACCATTTTCACAAAAAATTGCAGATTTCTATTTTGTCCCTAAAAACGTTGACTCCGATCATGCCGAAAAAGCGACATTCTGGACAGGCCTAAAAAATTTATTTAAAAACATTTTCACCAAAAATGACTGATTTTTTTTTCTTCATTTTTTGACACAAAAACAGTGACCCCGGTCATACCGAACTATCGACATTCTGGACAGGCCTAAAAAAAACATTTTAAAACCATTTTCACAAAAAATTGCAGATTTCTATTTTGTCCCTAAAAACGATGACTCCGATCATGCCGAAAAAGCGACATTCTGGACAGGCCTAAAAAAAACATTTAAAAACCATTTTCACAAAAAATTGCAGATATTTTTTTTTCATTTTCGTGACACAAAAACAGTGACCCCGGTCATGCCGAACTATCGACATTCTGGACAGGCCTAAAAAAACATTTTAAAACCATTTTCACAAAAAATTGCAGATTTCTATTTTGTCCCTAAAAACGATGACTCCGATCATGCCGAAAAAGCGACATTCTGGACAGGTCTAAAAAAAACATTTTAGAACCATTTTCACAAAAAAAGGTCAGATTTTTTTTTTTCATTTTTTGACACAAAAACAGTGACCCCGGTCATGCCGAACTATCGACATTCTGGACAGGCCTAAAAAAACATTTTAAAACCATTTTCACAAAAAATTGCAGATTTCTATTTTGTCCCTAAAAACGATGACTCCGATCATGCCGAAAAAGCGACATTCTGGACAGGCCTAAAAAAAGAATGTAGAACCATTTTCACAAAAAATTGCAGATATTTTTTTCTCATTTTCGTGACACAAAAACAGTGATCCCGGTCATGCCGAACTATCGACATTCTGGACAGGCCTAAAAAACACATTTTAAAACCATTTTCACAAAAAATTGCAGATTTCTATTTTGTCCCTAAAAATGATGACTCCGATCATGCTGAACTAGCGACATTTTGGACAGGCCTAAAAAAAAAGCATTTTAGAACCATTTTCCAAAAAAAAGCTCAGAATGCTTTTTTTCATTTTTTGACACAAAAACAGTGACCCCGGTCATGCCGAACTATCGACATTCTGGACAGGCCTAAAAAAACATTTTAATACCATTTTCACAAAAAATTGCAGATTTCTATTTTGTCCCTAAAAACGATGACTCCGATCATGCCGAAAAAGCGACATTCTGGACAGGCTTAAAAAAGAATTTTAGAACCATTTTCACAAAAAATTGCAGATATTTTTTTTTCATTTTCGTGACACAAAAACAGTGACCCCGGTCATGCCGAACTATCGACATTCTGGACAGGCCTAAAAAAACATTTTAAAACCATTTTCACAAAAAATTGCAGATTTCTATTTTGTCCCTAAAAACGATGACTCCGATCATGCCGAAAAAGCGACATTCTGGACAGGCCTAAAAAAAAAATTAAAAACCATTTTCACCAAAAATTGCTGATTTTTTTTTCTTCATTTTCGTGACACAAAAACAGTGACCCCGGTTATGCCGAACTAGCGACATTCTGAACAGGCCTAAAAAAAATGCATTTTAGAAGCATTTTCAAAAAAAAAAGCTGAGAATTCTTTTTTTCATTTTTTGACACAAAAACAGTGACCCCGGTCATGCCGAACTATCGACATTCTGGACAGGCCTAAAAAAACATTTTAAAACCATTTTCACAAAAAATTGCAGATTTCTATTTTGTCCCTAAAAACGATGACTCCGATCATGCCGAAAAAGCGACATTCTGGACAGGCCCAAAAAATTTTTTAAAAACCATTTTCACCAAAAATTGCTGATTTTTTTTTCTTCATTTTCGTGACACAAAAACAGTGACCCCGGTTATGCCGAACTATCGACATTCTGAACAGGCCTAAAAAAAAAGCATTTTAGAACCATTTTCAAAAAAAAAGCTCAGAATTCTTTTTTTCATTTTTTGACACAAAAACAGTGACCCCGGTCATGCAGAACTATTGACATACTGGACAGGCCTAAAAAAAACATTTTAAAACCATTTTCACCAAAAATTGCAGATTTCTATTTTGTCCCTAAAAACGTTGACTCCGATCATGCCGAAAAAGCGACATTCTGGACAGGCCTAAAAAAATTTTTTTAAAACATTTTCACCAAAAATGGCTGATTTTTTTTTCTTCATTTTTTGACACAAAAACAGTGACCCCGGTCATACCGAACTATCGACATTCTGGACAGGCCTAAAAAAAACATTTTAAAACCATTTTCACAAAAAATTTTAGATTTCTATTTTTGTCACCAAAAACGATGACTCCGATCATGCCGAAATAGCGACATTCTGGACAGGCCTAAAAAAAATTTTTAAAACCATTTTCACCAAAAATTGCTGATTTTTTTTTCTTCATTTTAGTGACACAAAAACAGTGACCCCGGTCATGCTGAACTATCGACATTCTGGACAGGCCTAAAAAAACTTTTAAAAACCATTTTCACAAAAAAATGCAGATTTCTATTTTGTCCCTAAAAACGATGACTCCGATCATGCCGAACTAGCGACATTTTGGACAGGCCTAAAAAAAAAGCATTTTAGAACCATTTTCAAAAAAAAAGCTCAGAATTCTTTTTTTCATTTTTTGACACAAAAACAGTGACCCCGGTCATGCCGAACTATCGACATTCTGGACAGGCCTAAAAAAAACATTTTAAAACCATTTTCACAAAAAATTGCAGATTTCTATTTTGTCCCTAAAAACGATGACTCCGATCATGCCGAAAAAGCGACATTCTGGACAGGTCTAAAAAAATGTTTTAAAACCATTTTCACCAAAAATTGCTGATTTTTTTTTCTTCATTTTCGTGACACAAAAACAGTGACCCCGGTCATGCCGAACTAGCGACATTCTGGACAGGCCTAAAAAAAACATTTTAAAACCATTTTCACAAAAAATTGTAGATTTCTATTTTTGTCACCAAAAACGATGACTCCGATCATGCCGAACTAGCGACATTTTGGACAGGCCTAAAAAAAAAGCATTTTAGAACCATTTTCAAAAAAAAAGCTCAGAATGCTTTTTTTCATTTTTTGACACAAAAACAGTGACCCCGGTCATGCCGAACTATCGACATTCTGGACAGGCCTAAAAAACACATTTTAAAACCATTTTCACAAAAAATTGCAGATTTCTATTTTGTCCCTAAAAACGATGACTCCGATCATGCCGAAAAAGCGACATTCTTGACAGGCCTAAAAAAAAATTTTAGAACCATTTTCACAAAAAATTGCAGATATTTTTTTTTCATTTTCGTGACACAAAAACAGTGACCCCGGTCATGCCGAACTATCGACATTCTGGACAGGCCTAAAAAAAACATTTTAAAACCATTTTCACAAAAAATTGTAGATTTCTATTTTTGTCACCAAAAACGATGACTCCGATCATGCCGAACTAGCGACATTTTGGACAGGCCTAAAAAAAAAGCATTTTAGAACCATTTTCAAAAAAAAAGCTCAGAATTCTTTTTTTCATTTCGTGAAACAAAAACAGTGACCCCGGTCATGCCGAACTATCGACATTCTGGACAGGCCTAAAAAAACATTTTAAAACCATTTTCACAAAAAATTGCAGATTTCTATTTTGTCCCTAAAAACGATGACTCCGATCATGCCGAAAAAGCGACATTCTGGACAGGCTTAAAAAATAATTTTAGAACCATTTTCACAAAAAATTGCAGATATTTTTTTTTCATTTTCGTGACACAAAAACAGTGACCCCGGTCATGCCGAACTATCGACATTCTGGACAGGCCTAAAAAAACATTTTAAAACCATTTTCACAAAAAATTGCAGATTTCTATTTTGTCCCTAAAAACGATGACTCCGATCATGCCGAAAAAGCGACATTCTGGACAGGCCTAAAAAAAAATTTAAAAACCATTTTCACCAAAAATTGCTGATTTTTTTTTCTTCATTTTCGTGACACAAAAACAGTGACCCCGGTTATGCCGAACTAGCGACATTCTGAACAGGCCTAAAAAAAATGCATTTTAGAAGCATTTTCAAAAAAAAAAGCTCAGAATTCTTTTTTTCATTTTTTGACACAAAAACAGTGACCCCGGTCATGCCGAACTATCGACATTCTGGACAGGCCTAAAAAAACATTTTAAAACCATTTTCACAAAAAATTGCAGATTTCTATTTTGTCCCTAAAAACGATGACTCCGATCATGCCGAAAAAGCGACATTCTGGACAGGCCCCAAAAAAAATTTTAAAACCATTTTCACCAAAAATTGCTGATTTTTTTTTCTTCATTTTCGTGACACAAAAACAGTGACCCCGGTTATGCCGAACTATCGACATTCTGAACAGGCCTAAAAAAAAAGCATTTTAGAACCATTTTCAAAAAAAAAGCTCAGAATTCTTTTTTTCATTTTTTGACACAAAAACAGTGACCCCGGTCATGCAGAACTATTGACATACTGGACAGGCCTAAAAAAAACATTTTAAAACCATTTTCACCAAAAATTGCAGATTTCTATTTTGTCCCTAAAAACGTTGACTCCGATCATGCCGAAAAAGCGACATTCTGGACAGGCCTAAAAAAATTTTTTTAAAACATTTTCACCAAAAATGGCTGATTTTTTTTTCTTCATTTTTTGACACAAAAACAGTGACCCCGGTCATACCGAACTATCGACATTCTGGACAGGCCTAAAAAAAACATTTTAAAACCATTTTCACAAAAAATTTTAGATTTCTATTTTTGTCACCAAAAACGATGACTCCGATCATGCCGAACTAGCGACATTCTGGACAGGCCTAAAAAAAATTTTTAAAACCATTTTCACCAAAAATTGCTGATTTTTTTTTCTTCATTTTAGTGACACAAAAACAGTGACCCCGGTCATGCCGAACTAGCGACATTCTGGACAGGCCTAAAAAAAACATTTTAAAACCATTTTCACAAAAAATTGTAGATTTCTATTTTTGTCACCAAAAACGATGACTCCGATCATGCCGAACTAGCGACATTTTGGACAGGCCTAAAAAAAAAGCATTTTAGAACCATTTTCAAAAAAAAAGCTCAGAATGCTTTTTTTCATTTTTTGACACAAAAACAGTGACCCCGGTCATGCCGAACTATCGACATTCTGGACAGGCCTAAAAAACACATTTTAAAACCATTTTCACAAAAAATTGCAGATTTCTATTTTGTCCCTAAAAACGATGACTCCGATCATGCCGAAAAAGCGACATTCTTGACAGGCCTAAAAAAAAATTTTAGAACCATTTTCACAAAAAATTGCAGATATTTTTTTTTCATTTTCGTGACACAAAAACAGTGACCCCGGTCATGCCGAACTATCGACATTCTGGACAGGCCTAAAAAAAACATTTTAAAACCATTTTCACAAAAAATTGTAGATTTCTATTTTTGTCACCAAAAACGATGACTCCGATCATGCCGAACTAGCGACATTTTGGACAGGCCTAAAAAAAAAGCATTTTAGAACCATTTTCAAAAAAAAAGCTCAGAATTCTTTTTTTCATTTCGTGACACAAAAACAGTGACCCCGGTCATGCCGAACTATCGACATTCTGGACAGGCCTAAAAAAACATTTTAAAACCATTTTCACAAAAAATTGCAGATTTCTATTTTGTCCCTAAAAACGATGACTCCGATCATGCCGAAAAAGCGACATTCTGGACAGGCCTAAAAAAAGAATGTAGAACCATTTTCACAAAAAATTGCAGATATTTTTTTCTCATTTTCGTGACACAAAAACAGTGACCCCGGTCATGCCGAACTATCGACATTCTGGACAGGCCTAAAAAACACATTTTAAAACCATTTTCACAAAAAATTGCAGATTTCTATTTTGTCCCTAAAAACGATGACTCCGATCATGCCGAACTAGCGACATTTTGGACAGGCCTAAAAAAAAAGCATTTTAGAACCATTTTCCAAAAAAAAGCTCAGAATGCTTTTTTTCATTTTTTGACACAAAAACAGTGACCCCGGTCATGCCGAACTATCGACATTCTGGACAGGCCTAAAAAAAACATTTTAAAACCATTTTCACAAAAAATTGCAGATTTCTATTTTGTCCCTAAAAACGTTGACTCCGATCATGCCGAAAAAGCGACATTCTGGACAGGCCTAAAAAATTTATTTAAAAACATTTTCACCAAAAATGGCTGATTTTTTTTTCTTCATTTTTTGACACAAAAACAGTGACCCCGGTCATACCGAACTATCGACATTCTGGACAGGCCTAAAAAAAACATTTTAAAACCATTTTCACAAAAAATTGCAGATTTCTATTTTGTCCCTAAAAACGATGACTCCGATCATGCCGAAAAAGCGACATTCTGGACAGGCCTAAAAAAAACATTTAAAAACCATTTTCACAAAAAATTGCAGATATTTTTTTTTCATTTTCGTGACACAAAAACAGTGACCCTGGTCATGCCGAACTATCGACATTCTGGACAGGCCTAAAAAAACATTTTAAAACCATTTTCACAAAAAATTGCAGATTTCTATTTTGTCCCTAAAAACGATGACTCCGATCATGCCGAAAAAGCTACATTCTGGACAGGTCTAAAAAAAACATTTTAGAACCATTTTCACAAAAAAAGGTCAGATTTTTTTTTTTCATTTTTTGACACAAAAACAGTGACCCCGGTCATGCCGAACTATCGACATTCTGGACAGGCCTAAAAAAACATTTTAAAACCATTTTCACAAAAAATTGCAGATTTCTATTTTGTCCCTAAAAACGATGACTCCGATCATGCCGAAAAAGCGACATTCTGGACAGGCCTAAAAAAAGAATGTAGAACCATTTTCACAAAAAATTGCAGATATTTTTTTCTCATTTTCGTGACACAAAAACAGTGACCCCGGTCATGCCGAACTATCGACATTCTGGACAGGCCTAAAAAACACATTTTAAAACCATTTTCACAAAAAATTGCAGATTTCTATTTTGTCCCTAAAAACGATGACTCCGATCATGCCGAACTAGCGACATTTTGGACAGGCCTAAAAAAAAAGCATTTTAGAACCATTTTCCAAAAAAAAGCTCAGAATGCTTTTTTTCATTTTTTGACACAAAAACAGTGACCCCGGTCATGCCGAACTATCGACATTCTGGACAGGCCTAAAAAAACATTTTAATACCATTTTCACAAAAAATTGCAGATTTCTATTTTGTCCCTAAAAACGATGACTCCGATCATGCCGAAAAAGCGACATTCTGGACAGGCTTAAAAAAGAATTTTAGAACCATTTTCACAAAAAATTGCAGATATTTTTTTTTCATTTTCGTGACACAAAAACAGTGACCCCGGTCATGCCGAACTATCGACATTCTGGACAGGCCTAAAAAAACATTTTAAAACCATTTTCACAAAAAATTGCAGATTTCTATTTTGTCCCTAAAAACGATGACTCCGATCATGCCGAAAAAGCGACATTCTGGACAGGCCTAAAAAAAAATTTAAAAACCATTTTCACCAAAAATTGCTGATTTTTTTTTCTTCATTTTCGTGACACAAAAACAGTGACCCCGGTTATGCCGAACTATCGACATTCTGGACAGGCCTAAAAAACACATTTTAAAACCATTTTCACAAAAAATTGCAGATTTCTATTTTGTCCCTAAAAACGATGACTCCGATCATGCCGAAAAAGCGACATTCTTGACAGGCCTAAAAAAAAATTTTAGAACCATTTTCACAAAAAATTGCAGATATTTTTTTTTCATTTTCGTGACACAAAAACAGTGACCCCGGTCATGCCGAACTATCGACATTCTGGACAGGCCTAAAAAAAACATTTTAAAACCATTTTCACAAAAAATTGTAGATTTCTATTTTTGTCACCAAAAACGATGACTCCGATCATGCCGAACTAGCGACATTTTGGACAGGCCTAAAAAAAAAGCATTTTAGAACCATTTTCAAAAAAAAAGCTCAGAATTCTTTTTTTCATTTCGTGACACAAAAACAGTGACCCCGGTCATGCCGAACTATCGACATTCTGGACAGGCCTAAAAAAACATTTTAAAACCATTTTCACAAAAAATTGCAGATTTCTATTTTGTCCCTAAAAACGATGACTCCGATCATGCCGAAAAAGCGACATTCTGGACAGGCCTAAAAAAAGAATGTAGAACCATTTTCACAAAAAATTGCAGATATTTTTTTCTCATTTTCGTGACACAAAAACAGTGACCCCGGTCATGCCGAACTATCGACATTCTGGACAGGCCTAAAAAACACATTTTAAAACCATTTTCACAAAAAATTGCAGATTTCTATTTTGTCCCTAAAAACGATGACTCCGATCATGCCGAACTAGCGACATTTTGGACAGGCCTAAAAAAAAAGCATTTTAGAACCATTTTCCAAAAAAAAGCTCAGAATGCTTTTTTTCATTTTTTGACACAAAAACAGTGACCCCGGTCATGCCGAACTATCGACATTCTGGACAGGCCTAAAAAAACATTTTAATACCATTTTCACAAAAAATTGCAGATTTCTATTTTGTCCCTAAAAACGATGACTCCGATCATGCCGAAAAAGCGACATTCTGGACAGGCTTAAAAAAGAATTTTAGAACCATTTTCACAAAAAATTGCAGATATTTTTTTTTCATTTTCGTGACACAAAAACAGTGACCCCGGTCATGCCGAACTATCGACATTCTGGACAGGCCTAAAAAAACATTTTAAAACCATTTTCACAAAAAATTGCTGATTTCTATTTTGTCCCTTAAAACGATGACTCCGATCATGCCGAAAAAGCGACATTCTGGACAGGCCTAAAAAAAAATTTAAAAACCATTTTCACCAAAAATTGCTGATTTTTTTTTCTTCATTTTCGTGACACAAAAACAGTGACCCCGGTTATGCCGAACTAGCGACATTCTGAACAGGCCTAAAAAAAAAGCATTTTAGAACCATTTTCAAAAAAAAAGCTCAGAATTCTTTTTTTCATTTTTTGACACAAAAACAGTGACCCCGGTCATGAAGAACTATTGACATACTGGACAGGCCTAAAAAAAACATTTTAAAACCATTTTCACCAAAAATTGCAGATTTCTATTTTGTCCCTAAAAACGTTGACTCCGATCATGCCGAAAAAGCGACATTCTGGACAGGCCTAAAAATTTTTTTTAAAAACATTTTCACCAAAAATGGCTGATTTTTTTTTCTTCATTTTTTGACACAAAAACAGTGACCCCGGTCATACCGAACTATCGACATTCTGGACAGGCCTAAAAAAAACATTTTAAAACCATTTTCACAAAAAATTTTAGATTTCTATTTTTGTCACCAAAAACGATGACTCCGATCATGCCGAACTAGCGACATTTTGGACAGGCCTAAAAAAAAAGCAATTTAGAACCATTTTTTTTAAAAATGCTCAGAATGCTTTTTTCATTTTTTGACACAAAAACAGTGACCCCGGTCATGCCGAACTATCGACATTCTGGACAGGCCTAAAAAACACATTTTAAAACCATTTTCACAAAAAATTGCAGATTTCTATTTTGTCCCTAAAAACGATGACTCCGATCATGCCGAAAAAGCGACATTCTTGACAGGCCTAAAAAAAAAATTGAGAACCATTTTCACAAAAAATTGCAGATATTTTTTTCTCATTTTCGTGACACAAAAACAGTGACCCCGGTCATGCCGAACTATCGACATTCTGGACAGGCCTAAAAAAAACATTTTAAAACCATTTTCACCAAAAATTGCAGATTTCTATTTTGTCCCTAAAAACGATGACTCCGATCATGCCGAAAAAGCGACATTCTGGACAGGTCTAAAAAAAAAATTTAAAACCATTTTCACCAAAAATTGCTGATTTTTTTTTCTTCATTTTCGTGACACAAAAACAGTGACCCCGGTTATGCCGAACTAGCGACATTCTGGACAGGCCTAAAAAAAAGCATTTTAGAACCATTTTCAAAAATAAAGCTCAGAATTCTTTTTTTCATTTTTTGACACAAAAACAGTGACCCCGGTCATGCCGAACTATCGACATTCTGGACAGGCCTAAAAAAAAGCATTTTAGAACCATTTTCAAAAAAAAAGCTAAGAATTCTTTTTTTCATTTTTTGACACAAAAACAGTGACCCCGGTCATGCCGAACTATCGACAATCTGGATAGGCCTAAAAAAAACATTTTAAAACCATTTTCACAAAAAATTGCAGATTTCTATTTTGTCCCTAAAAACGATGACTCCGATCATGCCGAAAAAGCGACATTCTGGACAGGCCTAAAAAAAACATTTAAAAACCATTTTCACAAAAAATTGCAGATATTTTTTTTTCATTTTCGTGACACAAAAACAGTGACCCCGGTCATGCCGAACTATCGACATTCTGGACAGGCCTAAAAAAACATTTTAAAACCATTTTCACAAAAAATTGCAGATTTCTATTTTGTCCCTAAAAACGATGACTCCGATCATGCCGAAAAAGCGACATTCTGGACAGGTCTAAAAAAAACATTTTAGAACCATTTTCACAAAAAAAGGTCAGATTTTTTTTTTTCATTTTTTGACACAAAAACAGTGACTCCGGTCATGCCGAACTATCGACATTCTGGACAGGCCTAAAAAAACATTTTAAAACCATTTTCACAAAAAATTGCAGATTTCTATTTTGTCCCTAAAAACGATGACTCCGATCATGCCGAAAAAGCGACATTCTGGACAGGCCTAAAAAAAGAATGTAGAACCATTTTCACAAAAAATTGCAGATATTTTTTTCTCATTTTCGTGACACAAAAACAGTGACCCCGGTCATGCCGAACTATCGACATTCTGGACAGGCCTAAAAAACACATTTTAAAACCATTTTCACAAAAAATTGCAGATTTCTATTTTGTCCCTAAAAACGATGACTCCGATCATGCCGAACTATCGACATTCTGGACAGGCCTAAAAAAATATTTTAATACCATTTTCACAAAAAATTGCAGATTTCTATTTTGTCCCTAAAAACGATGACTCCGATCATGCCGAAAAAGCGACATTCTGGACAGGCTTAAAAAAGAATTTTAGAACCATTTTCACAAAAAATTGCAGATATTTTTTTTTCATTTTCGTGACACAAAAACAGTGACCCCGGTCATGCCGAACTATCGACATTCTGGACAGGCCTAAAAAACACATTTTAAAACCATTTTCACAAAAAATTGCAGATTTCTATTTTGTCCCTAAAAACGATGACTCCAATCATGCCGAACTAGCGACATTTTGGACAGGCCTAAAAAAAAAGCATTTTAGAACCATTTTCCAAAAAAAAGCTCAGAATGCTTTTTTTCATTTTTTGACACAAAAACAGTGACCCCGGTCATGCCGAACTATCGACATTCTGGACAGGCCTAAAAAAACATTTTAATACCATTTTCACAAAAAATTGCAGATTTCTATTTTGTCCCTAAAAACGATGACTCCGATCATGCCGAAAAAGCGACATTCTGGACAGGCCTAAAAAAAAATTTAAAAACCATTTTCACCAAAAATTGCTGATTTTTTTTTCTTCATTTTCGTGACACAAAAACAGTGACCCCGGTTATGCCGAACTAGCGACATTCTGAACAGGCCTAAAAAAAAAGCATTTTAGAACCATTTTCAAAAAAAAAGCTCAGAATTCTTTTTTTCATTTTTTGACACAAAAACAGTGACCCCGGTCATGCAGAACTATTGACATACTGGACAGGCCTAAAAAAAACATTTTAAAACCATTTTCACCAAAAATTGCAGATTTCTATTTTGTCCCTAAAAACGTTGACTCCGATCATGCCGAAAAAGCGACATTCTGGACAGGCCTAAAAAAAATTTTTAAAAACATTTTCACCAAAAATGGCTGATTTTTTTTTCTTCATTTTTTGACACAAAAACAGTGACCCCGGTCATACCGAACTATCGACATTCTGGACAGGCCTAAAAAAAACATTTTAAAACCATTTTCACAAAAAATTTTAGATTTCTATTTTTGTCACCAAAAACGATGACTCCGATCATGCCGAAAAAGCAACATTCTGGACAGGCCTAAAAAAAATTTTTTACAAAATTTTCACCAGAAATTGCTGATTTTTTTTTCTTCATTTTCGTGACACAAAAACAGTGACCCCGGTTATGCCGAACTATCGACATTCTGGACAGGCCTAAAAAAAAAGCATTTTAGAACCATTTTCAAAAAAAAAGCTCAGAATTCTTTTTTTCATTTTTTGACACAAAAACAGTGACCCCGGTCATGCAGAACTATCGACATACTGGACAGGCCTAAAAAAAACATTTTAAAACCATTTTCACAAAAAATTGCAGATTTCTATTTTGTCCCTAAAAACGTTGACTCCGATCATGCCGAAAAAGCGACATTCTGGACAGGCCTAAAAAAATGTTTTTGAACCATTTTCACAAAAAATTGCAGATATTTATTTTTCATTTTCGTGACACAAAAACAGTGACCCCGGTCATGCCGAAATATCGACATTCTGGACAGGCCTAAAAAACATTTTAAAACCATTTTCACAAAAAATTGCAGATTTCTATTTTGTCCCTAAAAACGATGACTCCGATCATGCCGAAAAAGCGACATTCTGGACAGGCCTAAAAAAAAAATGTAGAACCATTTTCACAAAAAATTGCAGATATTTTTTTCTCATTTTCGTGACACAAAAAAAGTGACCCCGGTCATGCCGAACTATCGACATTCTGGACAGGCCTAAAAAAACATTTTAAAACCATTTTCACAAAAAATTGCAGATTTCTATTTTGTCCCTAAAAACAATGACTCCGATCATGCCGAAAAAGCGACATTCTGGACAGGCCTAAAAAAAAATTTTAGAACCATTTTCACAAAAAATTGCAGATATTTTTTTTTCATTTTCGTGACACAAAAACAGTGACCCCGGTCATGCCGAACTATCGACATTCTGGACAGGCCTAAAAAAACATTTTAAAACCATTTTCACAAAAAATTGCAGATATTTTTTTTTCATTTTCGTGACACAAAAACAGTGACTCCGATCATGCCGAAAAAGCGACATTCTGGACAGGCCTAAAAAAACATTTTAAAACCATTTTCACAAAAAATTGCAGATTTCTATTTTGTCCCTAAAAACGATGACTCCGATCATGCCGAAAAAGCAACATTCTGGACAGGCCTAAAAAAAAAGCATTTTAGAACCATTTTCAAAAAAAAAGCTCAGAATTCTTTTTTTCATTTTTTGACACAAAAACAGTGACCCCGGTCATGCAGAACTATCGACATACTGGACAGGCCTAAAAAAAAACATTTTAAAACCATTTTCACAAAAAATTGCAGATTTCTATTTTGTCCCTAAAAACGTTGACTCCGATCATGCCGAAAAAGGGACATTCTGGACAGGCCTAAAAAAACATTTTAAAACCATTTTCACAAAAAATTGCAGATTTCTATTTTGTCCCTAAAAACGATGACTCCGATCATGCCGAACTATCGACATTCTGGACAGGCCTAAAAAAAAAGCATTTTAGAACCATTTTCAAAAAAAAAGCTCAGAATTCTTTTTTTCATTTTTTGACACAAAAACAGTGACCCCGGTCATGCAGAACTATCGACATACTGGACAGGCCTAAAAAAAACATTTTAAAACCATTTTCACAAAAAATTGCAGATATTTTTTTTTCATTTTCGTGACACAAAAACAGTGACTCCGATCATGCCGAAAAAGCGACATTCTGGACAGGCCTAAAAAAAAAATTTAGAACCATTTTCACAAAAAATTGCAGATATTTTTTTCTCATTTTCGTGACACAAAAACAGTGACCCCGGTCATGCCGAACTATCGACATTCTGGACAGGCCTTAAAAAAACCTTTTAAAACCATTTTCACCAAAAATTGCAGATTTCTATTTTGTCCCTAAAAACGATGACTCCGATCATGCCGAAAAAGCGACATTCTGGACAGGTCTAAAAAAAAAATTTAAAACCATTTTCACCAAAAATTGCTGATTTTTTTTTCTTCATTTTCGTGACACAAAAACAGTGACCCCGGTTATGCCGAACTAGCGACATTCTGGACAGGCCTAAAAAAAAGCATTTTAGAACCATTTTCAAAAATAAAGCTCAGAATTCTTTTTTTCATTTTTTGACACAAAAACAGTGACCCCGGTCATGCCGAACTATCGACATTCTGGACAGGCCTAAAAAAAAGCATTTTAGAACCATTTTCAAAAAAAAGCTAAGAATTCTTTTTTTCATTTTTTGACACAAAAACAGTGATCCCGGTCATGCCGAACTATCGACAATCTGGATAGGCCTAAAAAAAACATTTTAAAACCATTTTCACAAAAAATTGCAGATATTTTTTTCTCATTTTCGTGACACAAAAACAGTAACCCCGGTCATGCCGAACTATCGACATTCTGGACAGGCCTAAAAAATTTTTTTAAAACCATTTTCACCAAAAATTGCTGATTTTTTTTTCTTCATTTTCGTGACACAAAAACAGTAACCCCGGTCATGCCGAACTAGCGACATTCTGCACAGGCCTAAAAAAAACATTTTAAAACCATTTTCACAAAAAATTGTAGATTTCTATTTTTGTCACCAAAAACGATGACTCCGATCATGCCGAACTAGCGACATTTTGGACAGGCCTAAAAAAAATGCATTTTAGAACCATTTTCAAAAAAAAAGCTCAGAATTCTTTTTTTCATTTTTTGACACAAAAACAGTGACCCCGGTCATGCCGAACTATCGACATTCTGGACAGGCCTAAAAAACATTTTAAAACCATTTTCACAAAAAATTGCAGATTTCTATTTTGTCCCTAAAAACGATGACTCCGATCATGCCGAAAAAGCGACATTCTGGACAGGCCTAAAAAAAAATTTACAAACCATTTTCACCAAAAATGCCTGATTTATTTTTCTTCATTTTTTGACACAAAAACAGTGACCCCGGTCATGCCGAACTAGCGACATTCTGGACAGGCCTAAAAAAAACATTTTAAAACAATTTTCACGAAAAATTGCAGATTTCTATTTTGTCCCTAAAAACGATGACTCCGATCATGCCGAAAAAGCGACATTCTGGACAGGCCTAAAAAAAAAAATTTGAACCATTTTCACAAAAAATTGCAGATATTTTTTTCTCATTTTCGTGACACAAAAACAGTGACCCCGGTCATGCCGAACTATCGACATTCTGGACAGGCCTAAAAAAACATTTTAAAACCATTTTCACAAAAAATTGCAGATTTCTATTTTGTCCCTAAAAACGATGACTCCGATCATGCCGAAAAAGCGACATTCTGGACAGGCCTAAAAAAATATTTTAAAACCATTTTCACCAAAAATGGCAGATTTTTTTTTCTTCATTTTTTGACACAAAAACAGTGACCCCGGTCATGCCGAACTATCGACATTCTGGACAGGCCTAAAAAAAACATTTTAAAACCTTTTTCACAAAAAATTGCAGATTTCTATTTTGTCCCTAAAAACGATGACTCCGATCATGCCGAAAAAGCGACATTCTGGACAGGCCTAAAATATTTTTTAAAACCATTTTCACCAAAAATTGCAGATTTTTTTTTCTTCATTTTCGTGACACAAAAACAGTGACCCCAGTCATGCCGAACTAGCGACATTCTGGACAGGCCTAAAAAAAACATTTTAAAACCATTTTCACAAAAAATTGTAGATTTCTATTTTTGTCACCAAAAACGATGACTCCGATCATGCTGAACTAGCGACATTTTGGACAGGCCTAAAAAAAATGCATTTCAGAACCATTTTCAAAAAAAAGCTCAGAATTCTTTTTTTCATTTTTTGACACAAAAATAGTGACCCCGGTCATGCCGAACTATCGACATTCTGGACAGGCCTAAAAAAAATTTTAAAAACCATTTTCACCAAAAATTGCTGATTTTTTTTTCTTCATTTTCGTGACACAAAAACAGTGACCCCGGTTATGCCGAACTAGCGACATTCTGAACAGGCCTAAAAAAAAAGCATTTTAGAACCATTTTCAAAAAAAAAGCTCAGAATTCTTTTTTTCATTTTTTGACACAAAAACAGTGACCCCGGTCATGCAGAACTATTGACATACTGGACAGGCCTAAAAAAAACATTTTAAAACCATTTTCACCAAAAATTGCAGATTTCTATTTTGTCCCTAAAAACGTTGACTCCGATCATGCCGAAAAAGCGACATTCTGGACAGGCCTAAAAAAAATTTTTAAAAACATTTTCACCAAAAATGGCTGATTTTTTTTTCTTCATTTTTTGACACAAAAACAGTGACCCCGGTCATACCGAACTATCGACATTCTGGACAGGCCTAAAAAAAACATTTTAAAACCATTTTCACAAAAAATTTTAGATTTCTATTTTTGTCACCAAAAACGATGACTCCAATCATGCCGAACTAGCGACATTTTGGACAGGCCTAAAAAAAAAGCAATTTAGAACCATTTTTTAAAAAAATGCTCAGAATGCTTTTTTCATTTTTTGACACAAAAACAGTGACCCCGGTCATGCCGAACTATCGACATTCTGGACAGGCCTAAAAAACACATTTTAAAACCATTTTCACAAAAAATTGCAGATTTCTATTTTGTCCCTAAAAACGATGACTCCGATCATGCCGAAAAAGCGACATTCTTGACAGGCCTAAAAAAAATTTTTTGAACCATTTTCACAAAAAATTGCAGATATTTTTTTTTCATTTTCGTGACACAATAACAGTGACCCCGGTCATGCCGAACTATCGACATTCTGGACAGGCCTAAAAAAACATTTTAAAACCATTTTCACAAAAAATTGCAGATTTCTATTTTGTCCCTAAAAACGATGACTCCGATCATGCCGAAAAAGCGACATTCTGGACAGGCCTAAAAAAAAAAATTTGAACCATTTTCACAAAAAATTGCAGATATTTTTTTCTCATTTTCGAGACACAAAAACAGTGACCCCGGTCATGCCGAACTATCGACATTCTGGACAGGCCTAAAAAAACATTTTAAAACCATTTTCACAAAAAATTGCAGATTTCTATTTTGTCCCTAAAAACGATGACTCCGATCATGCCGAAAAAGCGACATTCTGGACAGGCCTAAAAAAATATTTTAAAACCATTTTCACCAAAAATGGCAGATTTTTTTTTCTTCATTTTTTGACACAAAAACAGTGACCCCGGTCATGCCGAACTATCGACATTCTGGACAGGCCTAAAAAAAACATTTTAAAACCTTTTTCACAAAAAATTGCAGATTTCTATTTTGTCCCTAAAAACGATGACTCCGATCATGCCGAAAAAGCGACATTCTGGACAGGCCTAAAAAAAATTTTAAAACCATTTTCACCAAAAATTGCAGATTTTTTTTTCTTCATTTTCGTGACACAAAAACAGTGACCCCAGTCATGCCGAACTAGCGACATTCTGGACAGGCCTAAAAAAAAACATTTTAAAACCATTTTCACAAAAAATTGTAGATTTCTATTTTTGTCACCAAAAACGATGACTCCGATCATGCTGAACTAGCGACATTTTGGACAGGCCTAAAAAAAATGCATTTCAGAACCATTTTCAAAAAAAAGCTCAGAATTCTTTTTTTCATTTTTTGACACAAAAATAGTGACCCCGGTCATGCCGAACTATCGACATTCTGGACAGGCCTAAAAAAAACATTTTAAAACCTTTTTCACGAAAAATTGCAGATTTCTATTTTGTCCCTAAAAACGATGACTCCGATCATGCCGAAAAAGCGACATTCTGGACAGGCCTAAAAAAAAAATTTAGAACCATTTTCACAAAAAATTGCTGATATTTTTTTCTCATTTTCGTGACACAAAAACAGTGACCCCGGTCATGCCGAACTATCGACATTCTGGACAGGCCTAAAATTTTTTTTAAAAACCATTTTCACCAAAAATTGCTGATTTTTTTTTCTTCATTTTCGTGACACAAAAACAGTAACCCCGGTCATGCCGAACTAGCGACATTCTGCACAGGCCTAAAAAAAACATTTTAAAACCATTTTCACAAAAAATTGTAGATTTCTATTTTTGTCACCAAAAACGATGACTCCGATCATGCCGAACTAGCGACATTTTGGACAGGCCTAAAAAAAAAGCATTTTAGAACCATTTTCAAAAAAAAAGCTCAGAATTCTTTTTTTCATTTTTTGACACAAAAATAGTGACCCCGGTCATGCCGAACTATCGACATTCTGGACAGGCCTAAAAAAAACATTTTAAAACCTTTTTCACGAAAAATTGCAGATTTCTATTTTGTCCCTAAAAACGATGACTCCGATCATGCCGAAAAAGCGACATTCTGGACAGGCCTAAAAAAAAAATTTAGAACCATTTTCACAAAAAATTGCAGATATTTTTTTCTCATTTTCGTGACACAAAAACAGTGACCCCGGTCATGCCGAACTATCGACATTCTGGACAGGCCTAAAAAAATTTTTTAAAACCATTTTCACCAAAAATTGCTGATTTTTTTTTCTTCATTTTCGTGACACAAAAACAGTAACCCCGGTCATGCCGAACTAGCGACATTCTGCACAGGCCTAAAAAAAACATTTTAAAACCATTTTCACAAAAAATTGTAGATTTCTATTTTTGTCACCAAAAACGATGACTCCGATCATGCCGAACTAGCGACATTTTGGACAGGCCTAAAAAAAAAGCATTTTAGAACCATTTTCAAAAAAAAAGCTCAAGAATTCTTTTTTTCATTTTTTGACACAAAAACAGTGACCCCGGTCATGCCGAACTATCGACATTCTGGACAGGCCTAAAAAACATTTTAAAACCATTTTCACAAAAAATTGCAGATTTCTATTTTGTCCCTAAAAACGATGACTCCGATCATGCCGAAAAAGCGACATTCTGGACAGGCCTAAAAAAAAATTTACAAACCATTTTCACCAAAAATGACTGATTTATTTTTCTTCATTTTTTGACACAAAAACAGTGACCCCGGTCATGCCGAACTAGCGACATTCTGGACAGGCCTAAAAAAAACATTTTAAAACAATTTTCACGAAAAATTGCAGATTTCTATTTTGTCCCTAAAAACGATGACTCCGATCATGCCGAAAAAGCGACATTCTGGACAGGCCTAAAAAAAAAAATTTGAACCATTTTCACAAAAAATTGCAGATATTTTTTTCTCATTTTCGTGACACAAAAACAGTGACCCCGGTCATGCCGAACTATCGACATTCTGGACAGGCCTAAAAAAACATTTTAAAACCATTTTCACAAAAAATTGCAGATTTCTATTTTGTCCCTAAAAACGATGACTCCGATCATGCCGAAAAAGCGACATTCTGGACAGGCCTAAAAAAATATTTTAAAACCATTTTCACCAAAAATGGCAGATTTTTTTTTCTTCATTTTTTGACACAAAAACAGTGACCCCGGTCATGCCGAACTATCGACATTCTGGACAGGCCTAAAAAAATTTTTTAAAACCATTTTCACCAAAAATTGCAGATTTTTTTTTCTTCATTTTCGTGACACAAAAACAGTGACCCCAGTCATGCCGAACTAGCGACATTCTGGACAGGCCTAAAAAAAACATTTTAAAACCATTTTCACAAAAAATTGTAGATTTCTATTTTTGTCACCAAAAACGATGACTCCGATCATGCTGAACTAGCGACATTTTGGACAGGCCTAAAAAAAATGCATTTTAGAACCATTTTCAAAAAAAAGCTCAGAATTCTTTTTTTCATTTTTTGACACAAAAATAGTGACCCCGGTCATGCCGAACTATCGACATTCTGGACAGGCCTAAAAAAAACATTTTAAAACCTTTTTCACGAAAAATTGCAGATTTCTATTTTGTCCCTAAAAACGATGACTCCGATCATGCCGAAAAAGCGACATTCTGGACAGGCCTACATTTTTTTTTAAAAACCATTTTCACCAAAAATTGCAGATTTTTTTTTCTTCATTTTCGTGACACAAAAACAGTGACCCCGGTCATGCCGAACTAGCGACATTCTGGACAGGCCTAAAAAAAACATTTTAAAACCATTTTCACAAAAAATTGTAGATTTCTATTTTTGTCACCAAAAACGATGACTAAGATCATGCCGAACTAGCGACATTTTGGACAGGCCTAAAAAAAAAGCATTTTAGAACCATTTTCAAAAAAAAAGCTCAGAATTCTTTTTTTCATTTTTTGACACAAAAACAGTGACCCCTGTCATGCCGAACTATCGACATTCTGGACAGGCCTAAAAAAAACATTTTAAAACCATTTTCACAAAAAATTGCAGATTTATATTTTGTCCCTAAAAACGTTGACTCCGATCATGCCGAAAAAGCGACATTCTGGACAGGCCTAAACATTTTTTTTTTAACCATTTTCACAAAAAATTGCAGATATTTTTTTCTCATTTTCGTGACACAAAAACAGTGACCCCGGTCATGCCGAACTATCGACATTCTGGACAGGCCTAAAAAAACATTTTAAAACCATTTTCACAAAAAATTGCAGATTTCTATTTTGTCCCTAAAAACGATGACTCCGATCATGCCGAAAAAGCGACATTCTGGACAGGCCTAAAAAAATATTTTAAAACCATTTTCACCAAAAATGGCAGATTTTTTTTTCTTCATTTTTTGACACAAAAACAGTGACCCCGGTCATGCCGAACTATCGACATTCTGGACAGGCCTAAAAAAAACATTTTAAAACCTTTTTCACAAAAAATTGCAGATTTCTATTTTGTCCCTAAAAACGATGACTCCGATCATGCTGAACTAGCGACATTTTGGACAGGCCTAAAAAAAATGCATTTCAGAACCATTTTCAAAAAAAAGCTCAGAATTCTTTTTTTCATTTTTTGACACAAAAATAGTGACCCCGGTCATGCCGAACTATCGACATTCTGGACAGGCCTAAAAAAACATTTTAAAACCATTTTCACAAAAAATTGCAGATTTCTATTTTGTCCCTAAAAACGATGACTCCGATCATGCCGAAAAAGCGACATTCTGGACAGGCCTAAAAAAAATTTTTAAAACCATTTTCACCAAAAATTGCTGATTTTTTTTTCTTCATTTTCGTGACACAAAAACAGTGACCCCAGTCATGCCGAACTAGCGACATTCTGGACAGGCCTAAAAAAAACATTTTAAAACCATTTTCACAAAAAATTGTAGATTTCTATTTTTGTCACCAAAAACGATGACTCCGATCATGCTGAACTAGCGACATTTTGGACAGGCCTAAAAAAAATGCATTTTAGAACCATTTTCAAAAAAAAGCTCAGAATTCTTTTTTTCATTTTTTGACACAAAAATAGTGACCCCGGTCATGCCGAACTATCGACATTCTGGACAGGCCTAAAAAAAACATTTTAAAACCTTTTTCACGAAAAATTGCAGATTTCTATTTTGTCCCTAAAAACGATGACTCCGATCATGCCGAAAAAGCGACATTCTGGACAGGCCTAAATTTTTTTTAAAAAACCATTTTCACCAAAAATTGCAGATTTTTTTTTCTTCATTTTCGTGACACAAAAACAGTGACCCCGGTCATGCCGAACTAGCGACATTCTGGACAGGCCTAAAAAAAACATTTTAAAACCATTTTCACAAAAAATTGTAGATTTCTATTTTTGTCACCAAAAACGATGACTAAGATCATGCCGAACTAGCGACATTTTGGACAGGCCTAAAAAAAAAGCATTTTAGAACCATTTTAAAAAAAAAAGCTCAGAATTCTTTTTTTCATTTTTTGACACAAAAACAGTGACCCCTGTCATGCCGAACTATCGACATTCTGGACAGGCCTAAAAAAAACATTTTAAAACCATTTTCACAAAAAATTGCAGATTTATATTTTGTCCCTAAAAACGTTGACTCCGATCATGCCGAAAAAGCGACATTCTGGACAGGCCTAAAAATTTTTTTTTTAACCATTTTCACAAAAAATTGCAGATATTTTTTTTTCATTTTCGTGACACAAAAACAGTGACCCCGGTCATACCGAACTATCGACATTCTGGACAGGCCTAAAAAACATTTTAAAACCATTTTCACAAAAAATTGCAGATTTCTATTTTGTCCCTAAAAACGATGACTCCGATCATGCAAAAAAAGCGACATTCTGGACAGGCCTAAAAAAATTTTTTCAAACCATTTTCACCAAAAATGGCTGATTTTTTTTTCTTCATTTTTGGACACAAATACAGTGACCCCGGTCATGCCGAACTAGCGACATTCTGGACAGGCCTAAAAAAAAACATTTTAAAACCATTTTCACAAAAAATTGTAGATTTCTATTTTTGTCACCAAAAACGATGACTCCGATCATGCCGAACTAGCGACATTTTGGACAGCCTTAAAAAAAATGCATTTTAGAACCATTTTCAAAAAAAAGCACAGAATACTTTTTTTCATTTTTTGACACAAAAACAGTGACCCCGGTCATGCCGAACTATCGACATTCTGGACAGGCCTAAAAAAAATTTTTTGAACCATTTTCACAAAAAATTGCAGATTTCTATTTTGTCCCTAAAAACGATGACTCCGATCATGCCGAAAAAGCGACATTCTGGACAGGCCTAAAAAAAATTTTGAAAACCATTTTCACCAAAAATGGCTGATTTTTTTTTCTTCATTTTTTGACACAAAAAGAGTGACCCCGGTCATGCCGAACTAGCGACATTCTGGACAGGCCTAAAAAAAAACATTTTAAAACCATTTTCACAAAAAATTGCAGATTTCTATTTTGTCCCTAAAAACGATGACTCCGATCATGCCGAAAAAGCGACATTCTGGACAAGCCTAAAATTTTTTTTAAAAACCATTTTCACCAAAAATTGCTGATTTTTTTTTCTTCATTTTCGTGACACAAAAAGAGTGACCCCGGTCATGCCGAACTAGCGACATTCTGGACAGGCCTAAAAAAAACATTTTAAAACCATTTTCACAAAAAATTGTAGATTTCTATTTTTGTCACCAAAAACGATGACTCCGATCATGCCGAACTAGCGACATTTTGGACAGGCCTAAAAAAAAGCATTTTAGAACCATTTTCAAAAAAAAAGCTCAGAATTCTTTTTTTCATTTTTTTACACAAAAACAGTGACCCCGGTCATGCCGAACTATCGACATTCTGGACAGGCCTAAAAAAACATTTTAAAACCATTTTCACCAAAAATTGCAGATTTCTATTTTGTCCCTAAAAACGTTGACTCCGATCATGCCGAAAAAGCGACATTCTGGACAGGCCTAAAAAAATTTTTTGGAACCATTTTCACAAAAAATTGCAGATATTTTTTTTTCATTTTCGTGACACAAAAACAGTGACCCCGGTCATGCCGAACTAGCGACATTCTGGACAGGCCTAAAAAACATTTTAAAACCATTTTCACAAAAAATTGCAGATTTCTATTTTGTCCCTAAAAAAGATGACTCCGATCATGCCGAAAAAGCGACATTCTGGACAGGCCTAAAAAATTTAAAAACCATTTTCACCAAAAATGGCAGATTTTTTTTTCTTCATTTTTTGACACAAAAACAGTGACCCCGGTCATGCAGAACTAGCGACATTCTGGACAGGCCTAAAAAAAATTTTTTGAACCATTTTCACAAAAAATTGCAGATTTCTATTTTGTCCCTAAAAACGATGACTCCGATCATGCCGAAAAAGCGACATTCTGGACAGGCCTAAAAAAAAATTTGAAAACCATTTTCACCAAAAATGGCTGATTTTTTTTTCTTCATTTTTTGACACAAAAAGAGTGACCCCGGTCATGCCGAACTAGCGACATTCTGGACAGGCCTAAAAAAAAACATTTTAAAACCATTTTCACAAAAAATTGCAGATTTCTATTTTGTCCCTAAAAACGATGACTCCGATCATGCCGAAAAAGCGACATTCTGGACAAGCCTAAAAAAAAATTTTAAAACCATTTTCACCAAAAATTGCTGATTTTTTTTTCTTCATTTTCGTGACACAAAAAGAGTGACCCCGGTCATGCCGAACTAGCGACATTCTGGACAGGCCTAAAAAAAACATTTTAAAACCATTTTCACAAAAAATTGTAGATTTCTATTTTTGTCACCAAAAACGATGACTCCGATCATGCCGAACTAGCGACATTTTGGACAGGCCTAAAAAAAAGCATTTTAGAACCATTTTCAAAAAAAAAGCTCAGAATTATTTTTTTCATTTTTTTACACAAAAACAGTGACCCCGGTCATGCCGAACTAGCGACATTCTGCACAGGCCTAAAAATTTTTAAAACCATTTTCACCAAAAATGGCTGATTTTTTTTTCTTCATTTTTTGACACAAAAACAGTGACCCCGGTCATGCCGAACTAGCGACATTCTGGACAGGCCTAAAAAAAACATTTTAAAACCATTTTCACAAAAAATTGTAGATTTCTATTTTTGTCCCTAAAAAAGATGACTCCGATCATGCCGAAAAAGCGACATTCTGGACAGGCCTAAAAAATTTTAAAACCATTTTCACCAAAAATGGCTGATTTTTTTTTCTTCATTTTTTGACACAAAAACAGTGACCCCGGTCATGCCGAACTAGCGACATTCTGGACAGGCCTAAAAAAAATTTTTTGAACCATTTTCACAAAAAATTGCAGATATTTTTTGTTTCATTTTCGTGACACAAAAACAGTGACCCCGGTCATGCCGAACTATCGACATTCTGGACAGGCCTAAAAAACGTTTTAAAACCATTTTCACCAAAAATTGCAGATTTCTATTTTGTCCCTAAAAACGATGACTCCGATCATGCCGAAAAAGCGACATTCTGGACAGGCCTAAAAAAAATTTTGAAAACCATTTTCACCAAAAATGGCTGATTTTTTTTTCTTCATTTTTTGACACAAAAAGAGTGACCCCGGTCATGCCGAACTAGCGACATTCTGGACAGGCCTAAAAAAAACCATTTTAAAACCATTTTCACAAAAAATTGCAGATTTCTATTTTGTCCCTAAAAACGATGACTCCGATCATGCTGAAAAAGCGACATTCTGGACAAGCCTAAAAAAATTTTTTAAAACCATTTTCACCAAAAATTGCTGATTTTTTTTTCTTCATTTTTTGACACAAAAACAGTGACCCCGGTCATGCCGAACTAGCGACATTCTGGACAGGCCTAAAAAAAACATTTTAAAACCATTTTCACAAAAAATTGTAGATTTCTATTTTTGTCACCAAAAACGATGACTCCGATCATGCCGAACTAGCGACATTTTGGACAGCCCTAAAAAAAATGCATTTTAGAACCATTTTCAAAAAAAAGCACAAAATTCTTTTTCTCATTTTCGTGACACAAAAACAGTGACCCCGGTCATGCCGAACTATCGACATTCTGGACAGGCCTAAAAAAACATTTTAAAACCATTTTCACAAAAAATTGCAGATTTCTATTTTGTCCCTAAAAACGATGACTCCGATCATGCTGAAAAAGAGACATTCTGGACAAGCCTAAAAAAAATTTTTAAAACCATTTTCACCAAAAATTGCTGATTTTTTTTTCTTCATTTTCGTGACACAAAAACAGTGACCCCGGTCATGCCGAACTAGCGACATTCTGGACAGGCCTAAAAAAAACATTTTAAAACCATTTTCACAAAAAATTGTAGATTTCTATTTTTGTCACCAAAAACGATGAATCCGATCATGCCGAACTAGCGACATTTTGGACAGGCCTAAAAAAAAGCATTTTAGAACCATTTTCAAAAAAAAAGCTCAGAATTCTTTTTTTCATTTTTTTACACAAAAACAGTGACCCCGGTCATGCCGAACTATCGACATTCTGGACAGGCCTAAAAAAACATTTTAAAACCATTTTCACCAAAAATTGCAGATTTCTATTTTGTCCCTAAAAACGTTGACTCCGATCATGCCGAAAAAGCGACATTCTGGACAGGCCTAAAAAAAAATTTTGGAACCATTTTCACAAAAAATTGCAGATATTTTTTTTTCATTTTCGTGACACAAAAACAGTGACCCCGGTCATGCCGAACTAGCGACATTCTGGACAGGCCTAAAAAAAACATTTTAAAACCATTTTCACAAAAAATTGTAGATTTCTATTTTTGTCACCAAAAACGATGACTCCGATCATGCCGAACTAGCGACATTTTGGACAGCCCTAAAAAAAATGCATTTTAGAACCATTTTCAAAAAAAAGCACAAAATTCTTTTTCTCATTTTCGTGACACAAAAACAGTGACCCCGGTCATGCCGAACTATCGACATTCTGGACAGGCCTAAAAAAACATTTTAAAACCATTTTCACAAAAAATTGCAGATTTCTATTTTGTCCCTAAAAACGATGACTCCGATCATGCTGAAAAAGAGACATTCTGGACAAGCCTAAAAAAAATTTTTAAAACCATTTTCACCAAAAATTGCTGATTTTTTTTTCTTCATTTTCGTGACACAAAAACAGTGACCCCGGTCATGCCGAACTAGCGACATTCTGGACAGGCCTAAAAAAAACATTTTAAAACCATTTTCACAAAAAATTGTAGATTTCTATTTTTGTCACCAAAAACGATGAATCCGATCATGCCGAACTAGCGACATTTTGGACAGGCCTAAAAAAAAGCATTTTAGAACCATTTTCAAAAAAAAAGCTCAGAATTCTTTTTTTCATTTTTTTACACAAAAACAGTGACCCCGGTCATGCCGAACTATCGACATTCTGGACAGGCCTAAAAAAACATTTTAAAACCATTTTCACCAAAAATTGCAGATTTCTATTTTGTCCCTAAAAACGTTGACTCCGATCATGCCGAAAAAGCGACATTCTGGACAGGCCTAAAAAAAAATTTTGGAACCATTTTCACAAAAAATTGCAGATATTTTTTTTTCATTTTCGTGACACAAAAACAGTGACCCCGGTCATGCCGAACTAGCGACATTCTGGACAGGCCTAAAAAACATTTTAAAACCATTTTCACAAAAAATTGTAGATTTCTATTTTGTCCCTAAAAACGATGACTCCGATCATGCCGAAAAAGCGACATTCTGGACAGGCCTAAAAAATGTTAAAACCATTTTCACCAAAAATGGCTGATTTTTTTTTCTTCATTTTTTTACACAAAAACAGTGACCCCGGTCATGCCGAACTAGCGACATTCTGGACAGGCCTAAAAAAAACATTTTAAAACCATTTTCACAAAAAATTGTAGATTTCTATTTTTGTCACCAAAAACGATGACTCCGATCATGCCGAACTAGCGACATTTTGGACAGGCCTAAAAAAAAGCATTTTAGAACCATTTTCAAAAAAAAAGCTCAGAATTCTTTTTTTCATTTTTTGACACAAAAACAGTGACCCCGGTCATGCCGAACTATCGACATTCTGGACAGGCCTAAAAAAACATTTTAAAACCATTTTCACAAAAAATTGCAGATTTCTATTTTGTCCCTAAAAACGTTGACTCCGATCATGCCGAAAAAGCGACATTCTGGACAGGCCTAAAAAAAAATTTTTGAACCATTTTCACAAAAAATTGCAGATATTTTTTTTTCATTTTCGTGACACAAAAACAGTGACCCCGGTCATGCCGAACTAGCGACATTCTGGACAGGCCTAAAAAACATTTTAAAACCATTTTCACAAAAAATTGCAGATTTCTATTTTGTCCCTAAAAACGATGACTCCGATCATGCCGAAAAAGCGACATTCTGGACAGGCCTAAAAAATTTTAAAACCATTTTCACCAAAAATGGCTGATTTTTTTTTCTTCATTTTTTGACACAAAAACAGTGACCCCGGTCATGCCGAACTAGCGACATTCTGGACAGGCCTAAAAAAAACATTTTAAAACCATTTTCACAAAAAATTGTAGATTTCTATTTTTGTCACCAAAAACGATGACTCCGATCATGCCGAACTAGCGACATTTTGGACAGGCCTAAAAAAAAGCATTTTAGAACCATTTTCAAAAAAAAAGCTCAGAATTCTTTTTTTCATTTTTTTACACAAAAACAGTGACCCCGGTCATGCCGAACTATCGACATTCTGGACAGGCCTAAAAAAACATTTTAAAACCATTTTCACCAAAAATTGCAGATTTCTATTTTGTCCCTAAAAACGTTGACTCCGATCATGCCGAAAAAGCGACATTCTGGACAGGCCTAAAAAAAATTTTTGGAACCATTTTCACAAAAAATTGCAGATATTTTTTTTTCATTTTCGTGACACAAAAACAGTGACCCCGGTCATGCCGAACTAGCGACATTCTGGACAGGCCTAAAAAACATTTTAAAACCATTTTCACAAAAAATTGCAGATTTCTATTTTGTCCCTAAAAAAGATGACTCCGATCATGCCGAAAAAGCGACATTCTGGACAGGCCTAAAAAATTTTAAAACCATTTTCACCAAAAATGGCAGATTTTTTTTTCTTCATTTTTTGACACAAAAACAGTGACCCCGGTCATGCAGAACTAGCGACATTCTGGACAGGCCTAAAAAAAATTTTTTGAACCATTTTCACAAAAAATTGCAGATTTCTATTTTGTCCCTAAAAACGATGACTCCGATCATGCCGAAAAAGCGACATTCTGGACAGGCCTAAAAAAAATTTTGAAAACCATTTTCACCAAAAATGGCTGATTTTTTTTTCTTCATTTTTTGACACAAAAAGAGTGACCCCGGTCATGCCGAACTAGCGACATTCTGGACAGGCCTAAAAAAAAACATTTTAAAACCATTTTCACAAAAAATTGCAGATTTCTATTTTGTCCCTAAAAACGATGACTCCGATCATGCCGAAAAAGCGACATTCTGGACAGGCCTAAAAAATTTTAAAACCATTTTCACCAAAAATGGCTGATTTTTTTTTCTTCATTTTTTGACACAAAAACAGTGACCCCGGTCATGCCGAACTAGCGACATTCTGGACAGGCCTAAAAAAAACATTTTAAAACCATTTTCACAAAAAATTGTAGATTTCTATTTTTGTCACCAAAAACGATGACTCCGATCATGCCGAACTAGCGACATTTTGGACAGGCCTAAAAAAAAGCATTTTAGAACCATTTTAAAAAAAAAAGCTCAGAATTCTTTTTTTCATTTTTTTACACAAAAACAGTGACCCCGGTCATGCCGAACTATCGACATTCTGGACAGGCCTAAAAAAACATTTTAAAACCATTTTCACCAAAAATTGCAGATTTCTATTTTGTCCCTAAAAACGATGACTCCGATCATGCCGAAAAAGCGACATTCTGGACAGGCCTAAAAAAAATTTTGAAAACCATTTTCACCAAAAATGGCTGATTTTTTTTTCTTCATTTTTTGACACAAAAAGAGTGACCCCGGTCATGCCGAACTAGCGACATTCTGGACAGGCCTAAAAAAAACCATTTTAAAACCATTTTCACAAAAAATTGCAGATTTCTATTTTGTCCCTAAAAACGATGACTCCGATCATGCTGAAAAAGCGACATTCTGGACAAGCCTAAAAAAAATTTTTAAAACCATTTTCACCAAAAATTGCTGATTTTTTTTTCTTCATTTTTTGACACAAAAACAGTGACCCCGGTCATGCCGAACTAGCGACATTCTGGACAGGCCTAAAAAAAACATTTTAAAACCATTTTCACAAAAAATTGTAGATTTCTATTTTTGTCACCAAAAACGATGACTCCGATCATGCCGAACTAGCGACATTTTGGACAGCCCTAAAAAAAATGCATTTTAGAACCATTTTCAAAAAAAAGCACAAAATTCTTTTTCTCATTTTCGTGACACAAAAACAGTGACCCCGGTCATGCCGAACTATCGACATTCTGGACAGGCCTAAAAAAACATTTTAAAACCATTTTCACAAAAAATTGCAGATTTCTATTTTGTCCCTAAAAACGATGACTCCGATCATGCTGAAAAAGAGACATTCTGGACAAGCCTAAAAAAAATTTTTAAAACCATTTTCACCAAAAATTGCTGATTTTTTTTTCTTCATTTTCGTGACACAAAAACAGTGACCCCGGTCATGCCGAACTAGCGACATTCTGGACAGGCCTAAAAAAAACATTTTAAAACCATTTTCACAAAAAATTGTAGATTTCTATTTTTGTCACCAAAAACGATGAATCCGATCATGCCGAACTAGCGACATTTTGGACAGGCCTAAAAAAAAGCATTTTAGAACCATTTTCAAAAAAAAAGCTCAGAATTCTTTTTTTCATTTTTTTACACAAAAACAGTGACCCCGGTCATGCCGAACTATCGACATTCTGGACAGGCCTAAAAAAACATTTTAAAACCATTTTCACCAAAAATTGCAGATTTCTATTTTGTCCCTAAAAACGTTGACTCCGATCATGCCGAAAAAGCGACATTCTGGACAGGCCTAAAAAAAAATTTTGGAACCATTTTCACAAAAAATTGCAGATATTTTTTTTTCATTTTCGTGACACAAAAACAGTGACCCCGGTCATGCCGAACTAGCGACATTCTGGACAGGCCTAAAAAACATTTTAAAACCATTTTCACAAAAAATTGTAGATTTCTATTTTGTCCCTAAAAACGATGACTCCGATCATGCCGAAAAAGCGACATTCTGGACAGGCCTAAAAAATGTTAAAACCATTTTCACCAAAAATGGCTGATTTTTTTTTCTTCATTTTTTTACACAAAAACAGTGACCCCGGTCATGCCGAACTAGCGACATTCTGGACAGGCCTAAAAAAAACATTTTAAAACCATTTTCACAAAAAATTGTAGATTTCTATTTTTGTCACCAAAAACGATGACTCCGATCATGCCGAACTAGCGACATTTTGGACAGGCCTAAAAAAAAGCATTTTAGAACCATTTTCAAAAAAAAAGCTCAGAATTCTTTTTTTCATTTTTTGACACAAAAACAGTGACCCCGGTCATGCCGAACTATCGACATTCTGGACAGGCCTAAAAAAACATTTTAAAACCATTTTCACAAAAAATTGCAGATTTCTATTTTGTCCCTAAAAACGTTGACTCCGATCATGCCGAAAAAGCGACATTCTGGACAGGCCTAAAAAAAATTTTTTGAACCATTTTCACAAAAAATTGCAGATATTTTTTTTTCATTTTCGTGACACAAAAACAGTGACCCCGGTCATGCCGAACTAGCGACATTCTGGACAGGCCTAAAAAACATTTTAAAACCATTTTCACAAAAAATTGCAGATTTCTATTTTGTCCCTAAAAACGATGACTCCGATCATGCCGAAAAAGCGACATTCTGGACAGGCCTAAAAAATTTTAAAACCATTTTCACCAAAAATGGCTGATTTTTTTTTCTTCATTTTTTGACACAAAAACAGTGACCCCGGTCATGCCGAACTAGCGACATTCTGGACAGGCCTAAAAAAAACATTTTAAAACCATTTTCACAAAAAATTGTAGATTTCTATTTTTGTCACCAAAAACGATGACTCCGATCATGCCGAACTAGCGACATTTTGGACAGGCCTAAAAAAAAGCATTTTAGAACCATTTTCAAAAAAAAAGCTCAGAATTCTTTTTTTCATTTTTTTACACAAAAACAGTGACCCCGGTCATGCCGAACTATCGACATTCTGGACAGGCCTAAAAAAACATTTTAAAACCATTTTCACCAAAAATTGCAGATTTCTATTTTGTCCCTAAAAACGTTGACTCCGATCATGCCGAAAAAGCGACATTCTGGACAGGCCTAAAAAAAATTTTTGGAACCATTTTCACAAAAAATTGCAGATATTTTTTTTTCATTTTCGTGACACAAAAACAGTGACCCCGGTCATGCCGAACTAGCGACATTCTGGACAGGCCTAAAAAACATTTTAAAACCATTTTCACAAAAAATTGCAGATTTCTATTTTGTCCCTAAAAAAGATGACTCCGATCATGCCGAAAAAGCGACATTCTGGACAGGCCTAAAAAATTTTAAAACCATTTTCACCAAAAATGGCAGATTTTTTTTTCTTCATTTTTTGACACAAAAACAGTGACCCCGGTCATGCAGAACTAGCGACATTCTGGACAGGCCTAAAAAAAATTTTTTGAACCATTTTCACAAAAAATTGCAGATTTCTATTTTGTCCCTAAAAACGATGACTCCGATCATGCCGAAAAAGCGACATTCTGGACAGGCCTAAAAAAAATTTTGAAAACCATTTTCACCAAAAATGGCTGATTTTTTTTTCTTCATTTTTTGACACAAAAAGAGTGACCCCGGTCATGCCGAACTAGCGACATTCTGGACAGGCCTAAAAAAAACATTTTAAAACCATTTTCACAAAAAATTGTAGATTTCTATCTTTGTCACCAAAAACGCTGACTCCGATCATGCCGAACTAGCGACATTTTGGACAGGCCTAAAAAAAAGCATTTTAGAACCATTTTCCCAAAAAAAGCTCAGAATTCTTTTTTTCATTTTTTGACACAAAAACAGTGACCCCGGTCATGCCGAACTATCGACATTCTGGACAGGCCTAAAAAAACATTTTAAAACCATTTTCACAAAAAATTGCAGATTTCTATTTTGTCCCTAAAAACGTTGACTCCGATCATGCCGAAAAAGCGACATTCTGGACAGGCCTAAAAAAAATTTTTTGAACCATTTTCACAAAAAATTGCAGATATTTTTTGTTTCATTTTCGTGACACAAAAACAGTGACCCCGGTCATGCCGAACTATCGACATTCTGGACAGGCCTAAAAAACATTTTAAAACCATTTTCACAAAAAATTGCAGATTTCTATTTTGTCCCTAAAAATGATGACTCCGATCATGCCGAAAAAGCGACATTCTGGACAAGCCTAAAAAAAATTTTTAAAACCATTTTCACCCAAAATTGCTGATTTTTTTTTCTTCATTTTCGTGACACTAAAACAGTGACCCCGGTCATGCCGAACTAGCGACATTCTGGACAGGCCTAAAAAAAACATTTTAAAACCATTTTCACAAAAAATTGTAGATTTCTATTTTTGTCACCAAAAACGATGACTCCGATCATGCCGAACTAGCGACATTTTGGACAGGCCTAAAAAAAAGCATTTTAGAACCATTTTCAAAAAAAAAGCTCAGAATTATTTTTTTCATTTTTTTACACAAAAACAGTGACCCCGGTCATGCCGAACTATCGACATTCTGGACAGGCCTAAAAAAACATTTTAAAACCATTTTCACCAAAAATTGCAGATTTCTATTTTGTCCCTAAAAACGATGACTCCGATCATGCTGAAAAAGCGACATTCTGGACAAGCCTAAAAAATTTGTTTAAAACCATTTTCACCAAAAATTGCTGATTTTTTTTTTCTTCATTTTCGTGACACAAAAACAGTGACCCCGGTCATGCCGAACTAGCGACATTCTGGACAGGCCTAAAAAAAACATTTTAAAACCATTTTCACAAAAAATTGTAGATTTCTATTTTTGTCACCAAAAACGATGACTCCGATCATGCCGAACTAGCGACATTTTGGACAGGCCTAAAAAAAAGCATTTTAGAACCATTTTCAAAAAAAAAGCTCAGAATTCTTTTTTTCATTTTTTTACACAAAAACAGTGACCCCGGTCATGCCGAACTATCGACATTCTGGACAGGCCTAAAAAAACATTTTAAAACCATTTTCACCAAAAATGGCTGATTTTTTTTTCTTCATTTTTTGACACAAAAACAGTGACCCCGGTCATGCCGAACTAGCGACATTCTGGACAGGCCTAAAAAAAATTTTTTGAACCATTTTCACAAAAATTGCATATATTTTTTGTTTCATTTTCGTGACACAAAAACAGTGACCCCGGTCATGCCGAACTATCGACATTCTGGACTGGCCTAAAAAACATTTTAAAACCATTTTCACCAAAAATTGCAGATTTCTATTTTGTCCCTAAAAACGTTGACTCCGATCATGCCGAAAAAGCGACATTCTGGACAGGCCTAAAAAAAAATTTTTGAACCATTTTCACAAAAAATTGCAGATATTTTTTTTTCATTTTCGTGACACAAAAACAGTGACCCCGGTCATGCCGAACTAGCGACATTCTGGACAGGCCTAAAAAACATTTTAAAACCATTTTCACAAAAAATTGCAGATTTCTATTTTGTCCCTAAAAACGATGACTCCGATCATGCCGAAAAAGCGACATTCTGGACAGGCCTAAAAATTTTTAAAACCATTTTCACCAAAAATGGCTGATTTTTTTTTCTTCATTTTTTGACACAAAAACAGTGACCCCGGTCATGCCGAACTAGCGACATTCTGGACAGGCCTAAAAAAAACATTTTAAAACCATTTTCACAAAAAATTGTAGATTTCTATTTTTGTCACCAAAAACGATGACTCCGATCATGCCGAACTAGCGACATTTTGGACAGGCCTAAAAAAAAGCATTTTAGAACCATTTTTAAAAAAAAAGCTCAGAATTCTTTTTTTCATTTTTTTACACAAAAACAGTGACCCCGGTCATGCCGAACTATCGACATTCTGGACAGGCCTAAAAAAACATTTTAAAACCATTTTCACAAAAAATTGCAGATTTCTATTTTGTCCCTAAAAATGATGACTCCGATCATGCCGAAAAAGCGACATTCTGGACAAGCCTAAAAAAATTTTTTAAAACCATTTTCACCCAAAATTGCTGATTTTTTTTTCTTCATTTTCGTGACACTAAAACAGTGACCCCGGTCATGCCGAACTAGCGACATTCTGGACAGGCCTAAAAAAAACATTTTAAAACCATTTTCACAAAAAATTGTAGATTTCTATTTTTGTCACCAAAAACGATGACTCCGATCATGCCGAACTAGCGACATTTTGGACAGGCCTAAAAAAAAGCATTTTAGAACCATTTTCAAAAAAAAAGCTCAGAATTATTTTTTTCATTTTTTTACACAAAAACAGTGACCCCGGTCATGCCGAACTATCGACATTCTGGACAGGCCTAAAAAAACATTTTAAAACCATTTTCACCAAAAATTGCAGATTTCTATTTTGTCCCTAAAAACGATGACTCCGATCATGCTGAAAAAGCGACATTCTGGACAAGCCTAAAAAATTTGTTTAAAACCATTTTCACCAAAAATTGCTGATTTTTTTTTTCTTCATTTTCGTGACACAAAAACAGTGACCCCGGTCATGCCGAACTAGCGACATTCTGGACAGGCCTAAAAAAAACATTTTAAAACCATTTTCACAAAAAATTGTAGATTTCTATTTTTGTCACCAAAAACGATGACTCCGATCATGCCGAACTAGCGACATTTTGGACAGGCCTAAAAAAAAGCATTTTAGAACCATTTTCAAAAAAAAAGCTCAGAATTCTTTTTTTCATTTTTTTACACAAAAACAGTGACCCCGGTCATGCCGAACTATCGACATTCTGGACAGGCCTAAAAAAACATTTTAAAACCATTTTCACCAAAAATGGCTGATTTTTTTTTCTTCATTTTTTGACACAAAAACAGTGACCCCGGTCATGCCGAACTAGCGACATGCTGGACAGGCCTAAAAAAAATTTTTTGAACCATTTTCACAAAAATTGCAGATATTTTTTGTTTCATTTTCGTGACACAAAAACAGTGACCCCGGTCATGCCGAACTATCGACATTCTGGACTGGCCTAAAAAACATTTTAAAACCATTTTCACCAAAAATTGCAGATTTCTATTTTGTCCCTAAAAACGTTGACTCCGATCATGCCGAAAAAGCGACATTCTGGACAGGCCTAAAAAAAAATTTTTGAACCATTTTCACAAAAAATTGCAGATATTTTTTTTTCATTTTCGTGACACAAAAACAGTGACCCCGGTCATGCCGAACTAGCGACATTCTGGACAGGCCTAAAAAACATTTTAAAACCATTTTCACAAAAAATTGCAGATTTCTATTTTGTCCCTAAAAACGATGACTCCGATCATGCCGAAAAAGCGACATTCTGGACAGGCCTAAAAATTTTTAAAACCATTTTCACCAAAAATGGCTGATTTTTTTTTCTTCATTTTTTGACACAAAAACAGTGACCTCGGTCATGCCGAACTAGCGACATTCTGGACAGGCCTAAAAAAAACATTTTAAAACCATTTTCACAAAAAATTGTAGATTTCTATTTTTGTCACCAAAAACGATGACTCCGATCATGCCGAACTAGCGACATTTTGGACAGGCCTAAAAAAAAGCATTTTAGAACCATTTTTAAAAAAAAAGCTCAGAATTCTTTTTTTCATTTTTTTACACAAAAACAGTGACCCCGGTCATGCCGAACTATCGACATTCTGGACAGGCCTAAAAAAATTTTTTTGAACCATTTTCACAAAAAATTGCAGATATTTTTTGTTTCATTTTCGTGACACAAAAACAGTGACCCCGGTCATGCCGAACTATCGACATTCTGGACAGGCCTAAAAAACATTTTAAAACCATTTTCACAAAAAATTGCAGATTTCTATTTTGTCCCTAAAAATGATGACTCCGATCATGCCGAAAAAGCGACATTCTGGACAAGCCTAAAAAAAAATTTTAAAACCATTTTCACCCAAAATTGCTGATTTTTTTTTCTTCATTTTCGTGACACTAAAACAGTGACCCCGGTCATGCCGAACTAGCGACATTCTGGACAGGCCTAAAAAAAACATTTTAAAACCATTTTCACAAAAAATTGTAGATTTCTATTTTTGTCACCAAAAACGATGACTCCGATCATGCCGAACTAGCGACATTTTGGACAGGCCTAAAAAAAAGCATTTTAGAACCATTTTCAAAAAAAAAGCTCAGAATTATTTTTTTCATTTTTTTACACAAAAACAGTGACCCCGGTCATGCCGAACTATCGACATTCTGGACAGGCCTAAAAAAACATTTTAAAACCATTTTCACCAAAAATTGCAGATTTCTATTTTGTCCCTAAAAACGTTGACTCCGATCATGCCGAAAAAGCGACATTCTGGACAGGCCTAAAAAAAATTTTTTGAACCCTTTTCACAAAAAATTGCAGATATTTTTTTTTCATTTTCGTGACACAAAAACAGTGACCCCGGTCATGCCGAACTAGCGACATTCTGGACAGGCCTAAAAAAAACATTTTAAAACCATTTTCACAAAAAATTGTAGATTTCTATCTTTGTCACCAAAAACGCTGACTCCGATCATGCCGAACTAGCGACATTTTGGACAGGCCTAAAAAAAAGCATTTTAGAACCATTTTCCAAAAAAAAGCTCAGAATTCTTTTTTTCATTTTTTGACACAAAAACAGTGACCCCGGTCATGCCGAACTATCGACATTCTGGACAGGCCTAAAAAAACATTTTAAAACCATTTTCACAAAAAATTGCAGATTTCTATTTTGTCCCTAAAAACGTTGACTCCGATCATGCCGAAAAAGCGACATTCTGGACAGGCCTAAAAAAATTTTTTTGAACCATTTTCACAAAAAATTGCAGATATTTTTTGTTTCATTTTCGTGACACAAAAACAGTGACCCCGGTCATGCCGAACTATCGACATTCTGGACAGGCCTAAAAAACATTTTAAAACCATTTTCACAAAAAATTGCAGATTTCTATTTTGTCCCTAAAAATGATGACTCCGATCATGCCGAAAAAGCGACATTCTGGACAAGCCTAAAAAATTTTTTTAAAACCATTTTCACCCAAAATTGCTGATTTTTTTTTCTTCATTTTCGTGACACTAAAACAGTGACCCCGGTCATGCCGAACTAGCGACATTCTGGACAGGCCTAAAAAAAACATTTTAAAACCATTTTCACAAAAAATTGTAGATTTCTATTTTTGTCACCAAAAACGATGACTCCGATCATGCCGAACTAGCGACATTTTGGACAGGCCTAAAAAAAAGCATTTTAGAACCATTTTCAAAAAAAAAGCTCAGAATTATTTTTTTCATTTTTTTACACAAAAACAGTGACCCCGGTCATGACGAACTAGCGACATTCTGCACAGGCCTAAAAATTTTTAAAACCATTTTCACCAAAAATGGCTGATTTTTTTTTCTTCATTTTTTGACACAAAAACAGTGACCCCGGTCATGCCGAACTAGCGACATTCTGGACAGGCCTAAAAAAAACATTTTAAAACCATTTTCACAAAAAATTGTAGATTTCTATTTTTGTCACCAAAAACGATGACTCCGATCATGCCGAACTAGCGACATTTTGGACAGCCCTAAAAAAAATGCATTTTAGAACCATTTTCAAAAAAAAGCACAAAATTCTTTTTCTCATTTTCGTGACACAAAAACAGTGACCCCGGTCATGCCGAACTATCGACATTCTGGACAGGCCTAAAAAAACATTTTAAAACCATTTTCACAAAAAATTGCAGATTTCTATTTTGTCCCTAAAAACGATGACTCCGATCATGCTGAAAAAGCGACATTCTGGACAAGCCTAAAAAATTTGTTTAAAACCATTTTCACCAAAAATTGCTGATTTTTTTTTTCTTCATTTTCGTGACACAAAAACAGTGACCCCGGTCATGCCGAACTAGCGACATTCTGGACAGGCCTAAAAAAAACATTTTAAAACCATTTTCACAAAAAATTGTAGATTTCTATTTTTGTCACCAAAAACGATGACTCCGATCATGCCGAACTAGCGACATTTTGGACAGGCCTAAAAAAAAGCATTTTAGAACCATTTTCAAAAAAAAAGCTCAGAATTCTTTTTTTCATTTTTTTACACAAAAACAGTGACCCCGGTCATGCCGAACTATCGACATTCTGGACAGGCCTAAAAAAACATTTTAAAACCATTTTCACCAAAAATGGCTGATTTTTTTTTCTTCATTTTTTGACACAAAAACAGTGATCCCGGTCATGCCGAACTAGCGACATTCTGGACAGGCCTAAAAAAAATTTTTTGAACCATTTTCACAAAAATTGCAGATATTTTTTGTTTCATTTTCGTGACACAAAAACAGTGACCCCGGTCATGCCGAACTATCGACATTCTGGACAGGCCTAAAAAACATTTTAAAACCATTTTCACCAAAAATTGCAGATTTCTATTTTGTCCCTAAAAACGTTGACTCCGATCATGCCGAAAAAGCGACATTCTGGACAGGCCTAAAAAAAAATGTTTGAACCATTTTCACAAAAAATTGCAGATATTTTTTTTTCATTTTCGTGACACAAAAACAGTGACCCCGGTCATGCCGAACTAGCGACATTCTGGACAGGCCTAAAAAACATTTTAAAACCATTTTCACAAAAAATTGCAGATTTCTATTTTGTCCCTAAAAACGATGACTCCGATCATGCCGAAAAAGCGACATTCTGGACAGGCCTAAAAAAATTTAAAACCATTTTCACCAAAAATGGCTGATTTTTTTTTCTTCATTTTTTGACACAAAAACAGTGACCCCGGTCATGCCGAACTAGCGACATTCTGGACAGGCCTAAAAAAAACATTTTAAAACCATTTTCACAAAAAATTGTAGATTTCTATTTTTGTCACCAAAAACGATGACTCCGATCATGCCGAACTAGCGACATTTTGGACAGGCCTAAAAAAAAGCATTTTAGAACCATTTTCAAAAAAAAAGCTCAGAATTCTTTTTTTCATTTTTTGACACAAAAACAGTGACCCCGGTCATGCCGAACTATCGACATTCTGGACAGGCCTAAAAAACATTTTAAAACCATTTTCACAAAAAATTGCAGATTTCTATTTTGTCCCTAAAAACGATGACTCCGATCATGCCGAAAAGCGACATTCTGGACAGGCCTAAAAAAAAATTTTAAAACCATTTTCACCAAAAATGGCAGATTTTTTTTTCTTCATTTTTTGACACAAAAAGAGTGACCCCGGTCATGCCGAACTAGCGACATTCTGGACAGGCCTAAAAAAAACATTTTAAAACCATTTTCACAAAAAATTGTAGATTTCTATTTTTGTCACCAAAAACGATGACTCCGATCATGCCGAACTAGCGACATTTTGGACAGGCCTAAAAAAAAAGCATTTTAGAACCATTTTCAAAAAAAAAGCTCAGAATTCTTTTTTTCATTTTTTGACACAAAAACAGTGACCCCGGTCATGCCGAACTATCGACATTCTGGACAGGCCTAAAAAAAACATTTTAAAACCATTTTCACAAAAAATTGCAGATTTCTATTTTGTCCCTAAAAACGATGACTCCGATCATGCCGAAAAAGCGACATTCTGGACAGGCCTAAATTTTTTTTTTTAAACCATTTTCACCAAAAATTGCTGATTTTTTTTTCTTCATTTTCGTGACACAAAAACAGTGACCCCGGTTATGCCGAACTAGCGACATTTTGGACAGGCCTAAAAAAAAAGCATTTTAGAAACATTTTCAAAAAAAAAGCTCAGAATCCTTTTTTTCATTTTTTGACACAAAAACAGTGACCCCGGTCATGCCGAACTATCGACATTCTGGACAGGCCTAAAAAAACATTTTAAAACCATTTTCACAAAAAATTGCAGATTTCTATTTTGTCCCTAAAAACGATGACGCCGATCATGCCGAAAAAGCGACATTCTGGACAGGCCTAAAAAAAATTTTAAAAACCATTTTCACCAAAAATGGCTGATTTTTTTTCTTCATTTTTTGACACAAAAACAGTGACCCCGGTCATGCCGAACTATCGACATTCTGGACAGGCCTAAAAAAAACATTTTAAAACCATTTTCACAAAAAATTGTAGATTTCTATTTTTGTCACCAAAAACGATGACTCCGATCATGCCGAACTAGCGACATTTTGGACAGGCCTAAAAAAAAAGCATTTTAGAACCATTTTCAAAAAAAAAGCTCAGAATTCTTTTTTTCATTTTTTTACACAAAAACAGTGACCCCGGTCATGCCGAACTATCGACATTCTGGACAGGCCTAAAAAAACATTTTAAAACCATTTTCACCAAAAATTGCAGATTTCTATTTTGTCCCTAAAAACGTTGACTCCGATCATGCCGAAAAAGCGACATTCTGGACAGGCCTAAAAAAAATTTTTTGAACCATTTTCACAAAAAATTGCAGATATTTTTTTTTCATTTTCGTGACACAAAAACAGTGACCCCGGTCATGCCGAACTAGCGACATTCTGGACAGGCCTAAAAAACATTTTAAAACCATTTTCACAAAAAATTGCAGATTTCTATTTTGTCCCTAAAAACGATGACTCCGATCATGCCGAAAAAGCGACATTCTGGACAGGCCTAAAAAAAACATTTAAAAACCATTTTCACAAAAAATTGTAGATTTCTATTTTTGTCACCAAAAACGATGACTCCGATCATGCCGAACTAGCGACATTTTGGACAGGCCTAAAAAAAAGCATTTTAGAACCATTTTCAAAAAAAAAGCTCAGAATTATTTTTTTCATTTTTTTACACAAAAACAGTGACCCCGGTCATGACGAACTAGCGACATTCTGCACAGGCCTAAAAAATTTTAAAACCATTTTCACCAAAAATGGCTGATTTTTTTTTCTTCATTTTTTGACACAAAAACAGTGACCCCGGTCATGCCGAACTAGCGACATTCTGGACAGGCCTAAAAAAAACATTTTAAAACCATTTTCACAAAAAATTGTAGATTTCTATTTTTGTCACCAAAAACGATGACTCCGATCATGCCGAACTAGCGACATTTTGGACAGCCCTAAAAAAAATGCATTTTAGAACCATTTTCAAAAAAAAGCACAAAATTCTTTTTCTCATTTTCGTGACACAAAAACAGTGACCCCGGTCATGCCGAACTATCGACATTCTGGACAGGCCTAAAAAAACATTTTAAAACCATTTTCACAAAAAATTGCAGATTTCTATTTTGTCCCTAAAAACGATGACTCCGATCATGCTGAAAAAGCGACATTCTGGACAAGCCTAAAAAATTTGTTTAAAACCATTTTCACCAAAAATTGCTGATTTTTTTTTTCTTCATTTTCGTGACACAAAAACAGTGACCCCGGTCATGCCGAACTAGCGACATTCTGGACAGGCCTAAAAAAAACATTTTAAAACCATTTTCACAAAAAATTGTAGATTTCTATTTTTGTCACCAAAAACGATGACTCCGATCATGCCGAACTAGCGACATTTTGGACAGGCCTAAAAAAAAGCATTTTAGAACCATTTTCAAAAAAAAAGCTCAGAATTCTTTTTTTCATTTTTTTACACAAAAACAGTGACCCCGGTCATGCCGAACTATCGACATTCTGGACAGGCCTAAAAAAACATTTTAAAACCATTTTCACCAAAAATGGCTGATTTTTTTTTCTTCATTTTTTGACACAAAAACAGTGATCCCGGTCATGCCGAACTAGCGACATTCTGGACAGGCCTAAAAAAATTTTTTTGAACCATTTTCACAAAAATTGCAGATATTTTTTGTTTAATTTTCGTGACACAAAAACAGTGACCCCGGTCATGCCGAACTATCGACATTCTGGACAGGCCTAAAAAACATTTTAAAACCATTTTCACCAAAAATTGCAGATTTCTATTTTGTCCCTAAAAACGTTGACTCCGATCATGCCGAAAAAGCGACATTCTGGACAGGCCTAAAAAAAATTTTTTGAACCATTTTCACAAAAAATTGCAGATATTTTTTTTTCATTTTCGTGACACAAAAACAGTGACCCCGGTCATGCCGAACTAGCGACATTCTGGACAGGCCTAAAAAACATTTTAAAACCATTTTCACCAAAAATTGCAGATTTCTATTTTGTCCCTAAAAACGATGACTCCGATCATGCCGAAAAAGCGACATTCTGGACAGGCCTAAAAAATTTTAAAACCATTTTCACCAAAAATGGCTGATTTTTTTTTCTTCATTTTTTGACACAAAAACAGTGACCCCGGTCATGCCGAACTAGCGACATTCTGGACAGGCCTAAAAAAAACATTTTAAAACCATTTTCACAAAAAATTGTAGATTTCTATTTTTGTCACCAAAAACGATGACTCCGATCATGCCGAACTAGCGACATTTTGGACAGGCCCTAAAAAAACATTTTAAAACCATTTTCACAAAAAATTGCAGATTTCTATTTTGTCCCTAAAAATGATGACTCCGATCATGCTGAAAAAGCGACATTCTGGACAAGCCTAAAAATTTTTTTTAAAACCATTTCCACCAAAAATTGCTGATTTTTTTTTCTTCATTTTCGTGACACAAAAACAGTGACCCCGGTCATGCCGAACTAGCGACATTCTGGACAGGCCTAAAAAAAACATTTTAAAACCATTTTCACAAAAAATTGTAGATTTCTATTTTTGTCACCAAAAACGATGACTCCGATCATGCCGAACTAGCGACATTTTGGACAGGCCTAAAAAAAAAGCATTTTAGAACCATTTTCAAAAAAAAAGCTCAGAATTCTTTTTTTCATTTTTTGACACAAAAACAGTGACCCCGGTCATGCCGAACTATCGACATTCTGGACAGGCCTAAAAAAACATTTTAAAACCATTTTCACAAAAAATTGCTGATTTTTTTTTCTTCATTTTCGTGACACAAAAACAGTGACCCCGGTTATGCCGAACTAGCGACATTTTGGACAGGCCTAAAAAAAAAGCATTTTAGAAACATTTTCAAAAAAAAAGCTCAGAATCCTTTTTTTCATTTTTTGACACAAAAACAGTGACCCCGGTCATGCCGAACTATCGACATTCTGGACAGGCCTAAAAAAACATTTTAAAACCATTTTCACAAAAAATTGCAGATTTCTATTTTGTCCCTAAAAACGATGACGCCGATCATGCCGAAAAAGCGACATTCTGGACAGGCCTAAAAAAAAATTTAAAAACCATTTTCACCAAAAATGGCTGATTTTTTTTCTTCATTTTTTGACACAAAAACAGTGACCCCGGTCATGCCGAACTATCGACATTCTGGACAGGCCTAAAAAAACCATTTTAAAACCATTTTCACAAAAAATTGTAGATTTCTATTTTTGTCACCAAAAACGATGACTCCGATCATGCCGAACTAGCGACATTTTGGACAGGCCTAAAAAAAAAGCATTTTAGAACCATTTTCAAAAAAAAAGCTCAGAATTCTTTTTTTCATTTTTTTACACAAAAACAGTGACCCCGGTCATGCCGAACTATCGACATTCTGGACAGGCCTAAAAAAACATTTTAAAACCATTTTCACCAAAAATTGCAGATTTCTATTTTGTCCCTAAAAACGTTGACTCCGATCATGCCGAAAAAGCGACATTCTGGACAGGCCTAAAAAAAATTTTTTGAACCATTTTCACAAAAAATTGCAGATATTTTTTTTTCATTTTCGTGACACAAAAACAGTGACCCCGGTCATGCCGAACTAGCGACATTCTGGACAGGCCTAAAAAACATTTTAAAACCATTTTCACAAAAAATTGCAGATTTCTATTTTGTCCCTAAAAACGATGACTCCGATCATGCCGAAAAAGCGACATTCTGGACAGGCCTAAAAAATTTTAAAACCATTTTCACCAAAAATGGCTGATTTTTTTTTCTTCATTTTTTGACACAAAAACAGTGACCCCGGTCATGCCGAACTAGCGACATTCTGGACAGGCCTAAAAAAAACATTTTAAAACCATTTTCACAAAAAATTGTAGATTTCTATTTTTGTCACCAAAAACGATGACTCCGATCATGCCGAACTAGCGACATTTTGGACAGGCCTAAAAAAACATTTTAAAACCATTTTCACAAAAAATTGCAGATTTCTATTTTGTCCCTAAAAATGATGACTCCGATCATGCTGAAAAAGCGACATTCTGGACAAGCCTAAAAATTTTTTTTAAAACCATTTCCACCAAAAATTGCTGATTTTTTTTTCTTCATTTTCGTGACACAAAAACAGTGACCCCGGTCATGCCGAACTAGCGACATTCTGGACAGGCCTAAAAAAAACATTTTAAAACCATTTTCACAAAAAATTGTAGATTTCTATTTTTGTCACCAAAAACGATGACTCCGATCATGCCGAACTAGCGACATTTTGGACAGGCCTAAAAAAAAAGCATTTTAGAACCATTTTCAAAAAAAAAGCTCAGAATTCTTTTTTTCATTTTTTGACACAAAAACAGTGACCCCGGTCATGCCGAACTATCGACATTCTGGACAGGCCTAAAAAAACATTTTAAAACCATTTTCACAAAAAATTGCAGATTTCTATTTTGTCCCTAAAAATGATGACTCCGATCATGCTGAAAAAGCGACATTCTGGACAGGCCTAAAAAAAATTTTTAAAACCATTTTCACCAAAAATGGCTGATTTTTTTTTCTTCATTTTCGTGACACAAAAAGAGTGACCCCGGTCATGCCGAACTAGCGACATTCTGGACAGGCATAAAAAAAAACATTTTAAAACCATTTTCACAAAAAATTGTAGATTTCTATTTTTGTCACCAAAAACGATGACTCCGATCATGCCGAACTAGCGACATTTTGGACAGGCCTAAAAAAAAGCATTTTAGAACCATTTTCAAAAAAAAAGCTCAGAATTCTTTTTTTCATTTTTTGACACAAAAACAGTGACCCCGGTCATGCCGAACTATCGACATTCTGGACAGGCCTAAAAAACATTTTAAAACCATTTTCACAAAAAATTGCAGATTTCTATTTTGTCCCTAAAAACGATGACTCCGATCATGCCGAAAAAGCGACATTCTGGACAGGCCTAAAAAAAAAATTTAGAACCATTTTCACAAAAAATTGCAGATATTTTTTTTTCATTTTCGTGACACAAAAACAGTGACCCCGGTCATGCCGAACTATCGACATTCTGGACAGGCCTAAAAAAAACATTTTAAAACCATTTTCACAAAAAATTGCAGATTTCTATTTTGTCCCTAAAAACGATGACTCCGATCATGCCGAAAAAGCGACATTCTGGACAGGCCTAAAAAAAAAAATTAAAACCATTTTCACCAAAAATTGCTGATTTTTTTTTCTTCATTTTCGTGATACAAAAACAGTGACCCCGGTTATGCCGAACTAGCGACATTCTGGACAGGCCTAAAAAAAACATTTTAAAACCATTTTCACAAAAAATTGTAGATTTCTATTTTTGTCACCAAAAACGAATACTCCGATCATGCCGAAGTAGCGACATTTTGGACAGGCCTAAAAAAAAAGCATTTTAGAACCATTTTCAAAAAAAAAGCTCAGAATTCTTTTTTTCATTTTTTGACACAAAAACAGTGACCCCGGTCATGCCGAACTATCGACATTCTGGACAGGCCTAAAAAAAACATTTTAAAACCATTTTCACAAAAAATTGCAGATTTCTATTTTGTCCCTAAAAACGATGACTCCGATCATGCCGAAAAAGCGACATTCTGGACAGGCCTAAAAAAAAAATGTAGAACCATTTTCACAAAAAATTGCAGATATTTTTTTCTCATTTTCGTGACACAAAAACAGTGACCCCGGTCATGCCGAACTATCGACATTCTGGACAGGCCTAAAAAAAAAATTAAAAACCATTTTCACCAAAAATGGCAGATTTTTTTCTTCTTCATTTTTTGACACAAAAACAGTGACCCCGGTCATACCGAACTATCGACATTCTGGACATGCCTAAAAAAACATTTTAAAACCATTTCCACCAAAAATTGCAGATTTCTATTTTGTCCCTAAAAACGATGACTCCGATCATGCCGAAAAAGCGACATTCTGGACAGGCCTAAAAAAATTTTTTGGAACCATTTTCACAAAAAATTGCAGATATTTTTTTTCATTTTCGTGACACAAAAACAGTGACACCGGTTATGCCGAACTAGCGACATTTTGGACAGGCCTAAAAAAAAAGCATTTTAGAACCATTTTCAAAAAAAAAGCTCAGAATCCTTTTTTTCATTTTTTGACACAAAAACAGTGACCCCGGTCATGCCGAACTATCGACATTCTGGACAGGCCTAAAAAAAACATTTTAAAACCATTTTCACCAAAAATTGCAAATTTCTATTTTGTCCATAAAAACGTTGACTCCGATCATGCCGAAAAAGCGACATTCTGGACAGGCCTAAAAAATTTTTTTTTAACCATTTTCACAAAAAATTGCTGATATTTTTTTTTCATTTTCGTGACACAAAAACAGTGACCCCGGTCATGCCGAACTATCGACATTCTGGACAGGCCTAAAAAAAACATTTTATAACCATTTTCACAAAAAATTGCAGATTTCTATTTTGTCCATAAAAACAATGACTCCGATCATGCCGAAAAAGCAACATTCTGGACAGGCCTAAAAAAAAAATTTTGAACCATTTTCACAAAAAATTGCAGATATTTTTTTCTCATTTTCGTGACACAAAAACAGTGACCCCGGTCATGCCGAACTATCGACATTCTGGACAGGCCTAAAAAAAACATTTTAAAACCATTTTCACCAAAAAATTGCAGATTTCTATTTTGACCCTAAAAACGATGACTCCGATCATGCCGAAAAAGCGACATTCTGGACAGGTCTAAAAAAATTTTTTAAAACCATTTTCACCAAAAATTGCTGATTTTTTTTTCTTCATTTTCGTGACACAAAAACAGTGACCCCTGTCATGCCGAACTAGCGACATTCTGGACAGGCCTAAAAAAACCATTTTAAAACCATTTTCACAAAAAATTGTAGATTTCTATTTTTGTCACCAAAAACGATGACTCCGATCATGCCGAACTATCGACATTTTGGACAGGCCTAAAAAAAAAGCATTTTAGAACCATTTTCAAAAAAAAAGCTCAGAATGCTTTTTTTCATTTTTTGACACAAAAACAGTGACCCCGGTCATGCCGAACTATCGACATTCTGGACAGGCCTAAAAAAAACATTTTAAAACCATTTTCACAAAAAATTGTAGATTTCTATTTTTGTCACCAAAAACGATGACTCCGATCATGCCAAACTAGCGACATTTTGGACAGGCCTAAAAAAAAAGCATTTTAGAACCATTTTCAAAAAAAAGCTCAGAATTCTTTTTTTCATTTTTTGACACAAAAACAGTGACCCCGGTCATGCCGAACTAGCGACATTCTGGACAGGCCTAAAAAAAACATTTTAAAACCATTTTCACAAAAAATTGTAGATTTCTATTTTTGTCACCAAAAACGATGACTCCGATCATGCCGAACTAGCGACATTTTGGACAGGCCTAAAAAAAAGCATTTTAGAACCATTTTCAAAAAAAAAGCTCAGAATTATTTTTTTCATTTTTTTACACAAAAACAGTGACCCCGGTCATGCCGAACTAGCGACATTCTGCACAGGCCTAAAAATTTTTAAAACCATTTTCACCAAAAATGGCTGATTTTTTTTTCTTCATTTTTTGACACAAAAACAGTGACCCCGGTCATGCCGAACTAGCGACATTCTGGACAGGCCTAAAAAAACCATTTTAAAACCATTTTCACAAAAAATTGTAGATTTCTATTTTTGTCACCAAAAACGATGACTCCGATCATGCCGAACTAGCGACATTTTGGACAGCCCTAAAAAAAATGCATTTTAGAACCATTTTCAAAAAAAAGCACAGAATTCTTTTTCTCATTTTCGTGACACAAAAACAGTGACCCCGGTCATGCCGAACTATCGACATTCTGGACAGGCCTAAAAAAACATTTTAAAACCATTTTCACAAAAAATTGCAGATTTCTATTTTGGCCCTAAAAATGATGACTCCGATCATGCTGAAAAAGCGACATTCTGGACAAGCCTAAAAAATTTTTTTAAAACCATTTCCACCAAAAATTGCTGATTTTTTTTTCTTCATTTTCGTGACACAAAAACAGTGACCCCGGTCATGCCGAACTAGCGACATTCTGGACAGGCCTAAAAAAAACATTTTAAAACCATTTTCACAAAAAATTGTAGATTTCTATTTTTGTCACCAAAAACGATGACTCCGATCATGCCGAACTAGCGACATTTTGGACAGGCCTAAAAAAAAAGCATTTTAGAACCATTTTCAAAAAAAAAGCTCAGAATTCTTTTTTTCATTTTTTGACACAAAAACAGTGACCCCGGTCATGCCGAACTATCGACATTCTGGACAGGCCTAAAAAAACATTTTAAAACCATTTTCACCAAAAATTGCAGATTTCTATTTTGTCCCTAAAAATGATGACTCCGATCATGCTGAAAAAGCGACATTCTGGACAGGCCTAAAAATTTTTTTTAAAACCATTTTCACCAAAAATGGCTGATTTTTTTTTCTTCATTTTCGTGACACAAAAAGAGTGACCCCGGTCATGCCGAACTAGCGACATTCTGGACAGGCCTAAAAAAAACATTTTAAAACCATTTTCACAAAAAATTGTAGATTTCTATTTTTGTCACCAAAAACGATGACTCCGATCATGCCGAACTAGCGACATTTTGGACAGGCCTAAAAAAAAAGCATTTTAGAACCATTTTCAAAAAAAAAGCTCAGAATTCTTTTTTTCATTTTTTGACACAAAAACAGTGACCCCGGTCATGCCGAACTATCGACATTCTGGACAGGCCTAAAAAAAACATTTTAAAACCATTTTCACAAAAAATTGCAGATTTCTATTTTGTCCCTAAAAACGATGACTCCGATCATGCCGAAAAAGCGACATTCTGGACAGGCCTAAAAAAAAAATGTAGAACCATTTTCACAAAAAATTGCAGATATTTTTTTCTCATTTTCGTGACACAAAAACAGTGACCCCGGTCATGCCGAACTATCGACATTCTGGACAGGCCTAAAAAAAAAATTATTTACCATTTTCACCAAAAATGGCTGATTTTTTTCTTCTTCATTTTTTGACACAAAAACAGTGACCCCGGTCATACCGAACTATCGACATTCTGGACATGCCTAAAAAAACATTTTAAAACCATTTCCACCAAAAATTGCAGATTTCTATTTTGTCCCTAAAAACGATGACTCCGATCATGCCGAAAAAGCGACATTCTGGACAGGCCTAAAAAAAAAATTTTGAACCATTTTCACAAAAAATTGCAGATATTTTTTTTTCATTTTCGTGACACAAAAACAGTGACCCCGGTCATGCCGAACTAGCGACATTCTGGACAGGCCTAAAAAACATTTTAAAACCATTTTCACAAAAAATTGCAGATTTCTATTTTGTCCCTAAAAACGATGACTCCGATCATGCCGAAAAAGCGACATTCTGGACAGGCCTAAAAAATTTAAAAACCATTTTCACCAAAAATGGCTGATTTTTTTTTCTTCATTTTTTGACACAAAAACAGTGACCCCGGTCATGCCGAACTAGCGACATTCTGGACAGGCCTAAAAAAAACATTTTAAAACCATTTTCACAAAAAATTGTAGATTTCTATTTTTGTCACCAAAAACGATGACTCCGATCATGCCGAACTAGCGACATTTTGGACAGCCCTAAAAAAAATGCATTTTAGAACCATTTTCAAAAAAAAGCACAGAATTCTTTTTCTCATTTTCGTGACACAAAAACAGTGACCCCGGTCATGCCGAACTATCGACATTCTGGACAGGCCTAAAAAAACATTTTAAAACCATTTTCACAAAAAATTGCAGATTTCTATTTTGTCCCTAAAAATGATGACTCCGATCATGCTGAAAAAGCGACATTCTGGACAAGCCTAAATTTTTTTTTTAAAACCATTTCCACCAAAAATTGCTGATTTTTTTTTCTTCATTTTCGTGACACAAAAACAGTGACCCCGGTCATGCCGAACTAGCGACATTCTGGACAGGCCTAAAAAAAACATTTTAAAACCATTTTCACAAAAAATTGTAGATTTCTATTTTTGTCACCAAAAACGATGACTCCGATCATGCCGAACTAGCGACATTTTGGACAGGCCTAAAAAAAAAGCATTTTAGAACCATTTTCAAAAAAAAAGCTCAGAATTCTTTTTTTCATTTTTTGACACAAAAACAGTGACCCCGGTCATGCCGAACTATCGACATTCTGGACAGGCCTAAAAAAACATTTTAAAACCATTTTCACAAAAAATTGCAGATTTCTATTTTGTCCCTAAAAATGATGACTCCGATCATGCTGAAAAAGCGACATTCTGGACAGGCCTAAAAAAAATTTTTAAAACCATTTTCACCAAAAATGGTTGATTTTTTTTTCTTCATTTTCGTGACACAAAAAGAGTGACCCCGGTCATGCCGAACTAGCGACATTCTGGACAGGCATAAAAAAAACATTTTAAAACCATTTTCACAAAAAATTGTAGATTTCTATTTTTGTCACCAAAAACGATGACTCCGATCATGCCGAACTAGCGACATTTTGGACAGGCCTAAAAAAAAGCATTTTAGAACCATTTTCAACAAAAAAGCTCAGAATTCTTTTTTTCATTTTTTGACACAAAAACAGTGACCCCGGTCATGCCGAACTATCGACATTCTGGACAGGCCTAAAAAACATTTTAAAACCATTTTCACAAAAAATTGCAGATTTCTATTTTGTCCCTAAAAACGATGACTCCGATCATGCCGAAAAAGCGACATTCTGGACAGGCCTAAAAAAAATTTTTAAAACCATTTTCACAAAAAATTGTAGATTTCTATTTTTGTCACCAAAAACGATGACTCCGATCATGCCGAACTAGCGACATTTTGGACAGGCCTAAAAAAAAAGCATTTTAGAACCATTTTCAAAAAAAAAGCTCAGAATTCTTTTTTTCATTTTTTGACACAAAAACAGTGACCCCGGTCATGCCGAACTATCGACATTCTGGACAGGCCTAAAAAAAACATTTTAAAACCATTTTCACAAAAAATTGCAGATTTCTATTTTGTCCCTAAAAACGATGACTCCGATCATGCCGAAAAAGCGACATTCTGGACAGGCCTAAAAAAAAAATGTAGAACCATTTTCACAAAAAATTGCAGATATTTTTTTCTCATTTTCGTGACACAAAAACAGTGACCCCGGTCATGCCGAACTATCGACATTCTGGACAGGCCTAAAAAAAAAATTAAAAACCATTTTCACCAAAAATGGCTGATTTTTTTCTTCTTCATTTTTTGACACAAAAACAGTGACCCCGGTCATACCGAACTATCGACATTCTGGACATGCCTAAAAAAACATTTTAAAACCATTTCCACCAAAAATTGCAGATTTCTATTTTGTCCCTAAAAACGATGACTCCGATCATGCCGAAAAAGCGACATTCTGGACAGGCCTAAAAAAAATTTTTGGAACCATTTTCACAAAAAATTGCAGATATTTTTTTTCATTTTCGTGACACAAAAACAGTGACCCCGGTCATGCCGAACTATCGACATTCTGGACAGGCCTAAAAAAAACATTTTAAAACCATTTTCACCAAAAATTGCAGATTTCTATTTTGTCCCTAAAAACGATGACTCCGATCATGCCGAAAAAGCGACATTCTGGACAGGCCTAAATTTTTTTTTTAAAACCATTTTCACCAAAAATGGCTGATTTTTTTTTCTTCATTTTCGTGACACAAAAAGAGTGACCCCGGTCATGCCGAACTAGCGACATTCTGGACAGGCCTAAAAAAAAAGCATTTTAGAAACCATTTTCACAAAAAATTGCTCAGAATCCTTTTTCTCATTTTTGTGACACAAAAACGAGTGACCCCGGTCATGCCGAACTAGCGACATTCTGGACAGGCCTAAAAAAAGCATTTTAGAACCATTTTCACAAAAAAAGCTGCAGAATTCTTTTTCTCATTTTTTGACACTAAAAACGAGTGACCCCGGTCATGCCGAACTATCGACATTCTGGACAGGCCTAAAAATCATTTTAAAAACCATTTTCACAAAAAATTGCAGATTTTTTTTCTTCATTTTGTGCCACTAAAAACGAGTGACCCCGGTCATGCCGAAAAAGCGACATTCTGGACAGGCCTAAAAAAAAATTTTAAAACCATTTTCACAAAAAATTGTAGATTTCTATTTTTGTCACCAAAAACGATGACTCCGATCATGCCGAACTAGCGACATTTTGGACAGGCCTAAAAAAAAAGCATTTTAGAACCATTTTCAAAAAAAAAGCTCAGAATTCTTTTTTTCATTTTTTGACACAAAAACAGTGACCCCGGTCATGCCGAACTATCGACATTCTGGACAGGCCTAAAAAAAAAATTAAAAACCATTTTCACCAAAAATGGCTGATTTTTTTCTTCTTCATTTTTTGACACAAAAACAGTGACCCCGGTCATACCGAACTATCGACATTCTGGACATGCCTAAAAAAACATTTTAAAACCATTTCCACCAAAAATTGCAGATTTCTATTTTGTCCCTAAAAACGATGACTCCGATCATGCCGAAAAAGCGACATTCTGGACAGGCCTAAAAAAATTTTTTGGAACCATTTTCACAAAAAATTGCAGATATTTTTTTTCATTTTCGTGACACAAAAACAGTGACCCCGGTCATGCCGAACTATCGACATTCTGGACAGGCCTAAAAAAAACATTTTAAAACCATTTTCACCAAAAATTGCAGATTTCTATTTTGTCCCTAAAAACGATGACTCCGATCATGCCGAAAAAGCGACATTCTGGACAGGTCTAAAAAAAAATTTTAAAACCATTTTCACCAAAAATTGCTGATTTTTTTTTCTTCATTTTCGTGACACAAAAACAGTGACCCCGGTCATGCCGAACTAGCGACATTCTGGACAGGCCTAAAAAAAAACATTTTAAAACCATTTTCACAAAAAATTGTAGATTTCTATTTTTGTCACCAAAAACGAATACTCCGATCATGCCGAACTAGCGACATTTTGGACAGGCCTAAAAAAAAAGCATTTTAGAACCATTTTCAATAAAAAAGCTCAGAATTCTTTTTTTCATTTTTTGACACAAAAACAGTGACCCCGGTCATGCCGAACTATCGACATTCTGGACAGGCCTAAAAAAAACATTTTAAAACCATTTTCACCAAAAATTGCAGATTTCTATTTTGTCCATAAAAACGTTGACTCCGATCATGCCGAAAAAGCGACATTCTGGACAGGCCTAAAATTTTTTTTTTTAACCATTTTCACAAAAAATTGCTGATATTTTTTTTTCATTTTCGTGACACAAAAACAGTGACCCCGGTCATGCCGAACTATCGACATTCTGGACAGGCCTAAAAAAAACATTTTATAACCATTTTCACAAAAAATTGCAGATTTCTATTTTGTCCATAAAAACAATGACTCCGATCATGCCGAAAAAGCAACATTCTGGACAGGCCCGAAAAATTTTTTTTGAACCATTTTCACAAAAAATTGCAGATATTTTTTTCTCATTTTCGTGACACAAAAACAGTGACCCCGGTCATGCCGAACTATCGACATTCTGGACAGGCCTAAAAAAAACATTTTAAAACCATTTTCACCAAAAAATTGCAAATTTCTATTTTGACCCTAAAAACGATGACTCCGATCATGCCGAAAAAGCGACATTCTGGACAGGTCTAAAAAAAATTTTTAAAACCATTTTCACCAAAAATTGCTGATTTTTTTTTCTTCATTTTCGTGACACAAAAACAGTGACCCCTGTCATGCCGAACTAGCGACATTCTGGACAGGCCTAAAAAAACCATTTTAAAACCATTTTCACAAAAAATTGTAGATTTCTATTTTTGTCACCAAAAACGATGACTCCGATCATGCCGAACTATCGACATTTTGGACAGGCCTAAAAAAAAAGCATTTTAGAACCATTTTCAATAAAAAAGCTCAAAATGCTTTTTTTCATTTTTTGACACAAAAACAGTGACCCCGGTCATGCCGAACTATCGACATTCTGGACAGGCCTAAAAAAAACATTTTAAAACCATTTTCACAAAAAATTGTAGATTTCTATTTTTGTCACCAAAAACGATGACTCCGATCATGCCGAACTAGCGACATTTTGGACAGGCCTAAAAAAAAAGCATTTTAGAAACATTTTCAAAAAAAAAGCTCAGAATTCTTTTTTTCATTTTTTGACACAAAAACAGTGACCCCGGTCATGCCGAACTATCGACATTCTGGACAGGCCTAAAAAAAACATTTAAAAACCATTTTCACAAAAAATTGCAGATATTTTTTTCTCATTTTCGTGACACAAAAACAGTGACTCCGGTCATGCCGAACTATCGACATTCTGGACAGGCCTAAAAAAAACATTTTAAAACCATTTTCACAAAAAATTGTAGATTTCTATTTTTGTCACCAAAAACGATGACTCCGATCATGCCGAACTAGCGACATTTTGGACAGGCCTAAATAAAAAGCATTTTAGAACCATTTTCAAAAAAAAAGCTCAGAATTATTTTTTTCATTTTTTGACACAAAAACAGTGCCGAACTATCGTCATTCTGGACAGGCATAAAAAAAAAATGTAGAACCATTTTCACCAAAAATTGCTGATTTTTTTTTCTCATTTTTGTGACACAAAAACAGTGACCCCGGTCATGCCGAACTATCGACATTCTGGACAGGCCTAAAAAAAACCATTTTAAAACCATTTTCACAAAAAAATTGCAGATTTCTATTTTGTCCCTAAAAACGCTGACTCCGATCATGCTGAAAAAGCGACATTCTGGACAGGTCTAAAAAAAAAATTTAAAACCATTTTCACCAAAAATTGCTGATTTTTTTTTCTTCATTTTCGTGACACAAAAACAGTGACCCCGGTCATGCCAAACTAGCGACATTCTGGACAGGCCTAAAAAAAACATTTTAAAACCATTTTCACCAAAAATTGCAGATTTCTATTTTGTCCCTAAAAACGATGACTCCGATCATGTTGAAAAAGCGACATTCTGGACAGGTCAAAAAAGATTTTAGAACCATTTTCACAAAAAATTGCAGATATTTTTTTTGCATTTTCGTGACACAAAAACAGTGACCCCGGTCATGCCGAACTATCGACATTCTGGACAGGCCTAAAAAAACATTTTAAAACCATTTTCACAAAAAATTGCAGATTTCTATTTTGTCCCTAAAAACGATGACTCCGATCATGCCGAAAAAGCAACATTCTGGACAGGCCTAAAAAAAATTTTTAGAACCGTTTTCACAAAAAATTGCAGATATTTTTTTCTCATTTTCGTGACACAAAAACAGTGACCCCGGTCATGCCGAACTATCGACATTCTGGACAGGCCTAAAAAAAACATTTTAAAACCATTTTCACCAAAAATTGCAGATTTCTATTTTGTCCCTAAAAACGATGACTCCGATCATGCCGAAAAAGCGACATTCTGGACAGGCCTAAAAAAAATTTTTGGAACCATTTTCACAAAAAATTGCAGATATTTTTTTTCATTTTCGTGACACAAAAACAGTGACCCCGGTCATGCCGAACTATCGACATTCTGGACAGGCCTAAAAAAAACATTTTAAAACCATTTTCACCAAAAATTGCAGATTTCTATTTTGTCCCTAAAAACGATGACTCCGATCATGCCGAAAAAGCGACATTCTGGACAGGTCTAAAAAAAAATTTTAAAACCATTTTCACCAAAAATTGCTGATTTTTTTTTCTTCATTTTCGTGACACAAAAACAGTGACCCCGGTCATGCCGAACTAGCGACATTCTGGACAGGCCTAAAAAAAAACATTTTAAAACCATTTTCACAAAAAATTGTAGATTTCTATTTTTGTCACCAAAAACGAATACTCCGATCATGCCGAACTAGCGACATTTTGGACAGGCCTAAAAAAAAAGCATTTTAGAACCATTTTCAATAAAAAAGCTCAGAATTCTTTTTTTCATTTTTTGACACAAAAACAGTGACCCCGGTCATGCCGAACTATCGACATTCTGGACAGGCCTAAAAAAAAAATGTAGAACCATTTTCACCAAAAATTGCTGATTTTTTTTTCTCATTTTTGTGACACAAAAACAGTGACCCCGGTCATGCCGAACTATCGACATTCTGGACAGGCCTAAAAAAAACATTTTAAAACCATTTTCACAAAAAAATTGCAGATTTCTATTTTGTCCCTAAAAACGCTGACTCCGATCATGCTGAAAAAGCGACATTCTGGACAGGTCTAAAAAAAAAATTTAAAACCATTTTCACCAAAAATTGCTGATTTTTTTTTCTTCATTTTCGTGACACAAAAACAGTGACCCCGGTCATGCCAAACTAGCGACATTCTGGACAGGCCTAAAAAAAACATTTTAAAACCATTTTCACCAAAAATTGCAGATTTCTATTTTGTCCCTAAAAACGATGACTCCGATCATGTTGAAAAAGCGACATTCTGGACAGGTCAAAAAAGATTTTAGAACCATTTTCACAAAATATTGCAGATATTTTTTTTGCATTTTCGTGACACAAAAACAGTGACCCCGGTCATGCCGAACTATCGACATTCTGGACAGGCCTAAAAAAACATTTTAAAACCATTTTCACAAAAAATTGCAGATTTCTATTTTGTCCCTAAAAACGATGACTCCGATCATGCCGAAAAAGCGACATTCTGGACAGGCCTAAAAAAATTTTTTAGAACCGTTTTCACAAAAAATTGCTGATATTTTTTTCTCATTTTCGTGACACAAAAACAGTGACCCCGGTCATGCCGAACTATCGACATTCTGGACAGGCCTAAAAAAAACATTTTGGGGCTAGGTGGGACGCTAGCGTGCCACCCGTGGTGCACTCCATCAACAGCAGGTGCATTTCAAGAGCGGCAAATTTGAATCCAAATAAATGTCAAAATTCAAATTTTTCAAAAATACAACTATGTTACACCATTTGAAAGATAAACATCTCCTTAATCTAACCACGTTTTACGATTTCAAAAAGGTTTTACGGCGAAAGCATAAATTTAGAGTATGTTAGGACAGTACATTTACAAGAGTTGTGTGTAATGTTTTGTCAAGTCAAAGACAGGGTCACCAAAACCATAAAACCAGCTAAAATGATACACTAACCTTTTACAATCTCCATCAGATGACACTCCTAGGACATTATGTTAGACAATGCATGCATTTTTAGTTCTATCAAGTTCATATTTATATACAAAAACAGCGTTTTACTATGGCATTGATGTTGAGGAAATCGTTTCCCTCCAATAACCGGCAGTCAAGTCAGCGTCACAAATTAAATAATTAAAATTAGAAAACATTGGTAAAATATTATATTGTCATTTAAAGAATTATAGATTTACATCTTTTGAACGCAATCAACTTGCCAGATTTAAAAATAACCTTACTGGGAAATCACACTTTGCAATAATCTGAGCACTGTGCCCAGAAAAATACGCGTTGCGATACAGACTAGACGTCATGTTGGGGAGATCTAAAATCGAAAATACTATGTAAATAATCCATTACCTTTGATTCTCTTCATCAGATGTCACTTCCAGGTATCACAGGTCCATAACGAATGTAGTTTTGTTCAAAAAAGCTCATCATTTATGTCCAAAAATCTCCGTCTCGTTAGCACATGATGTAAGCCAGCCGGACTTCTCGTCATGAACGAGGGGAAAAAATATATTTCCGTTCGTTCAAACATGTCAAACGTTGTATAGCATAAATCATTAGGGCCTTTTTTAACCAGAACATGAATAATATTCAAGGTGGACGAATGCATAGCCTTTTATAACGTATTGGAACGAGGGTACCCAACATGAAGTAGCGCGCCAGGTGTCTAATGGGACATCACCGTTCCATGGCTCTTGTTCGGTCAGATCTCCCTCCAGAAGACTCAAAACACTTTGTAAAGGCTGGTGACATCTAGTGGAAGCAATAGGAAGTGCCAAAATATTCCTAAACCCCTGTGTTTTTCAATGGGATAGGTTTAAACTCAATACAACACATCAGGTATCCACTTCCTGTCAGAAAATGTCTCAGGGTTTTGCCTGCCAAATGAGTTCTGTTATACTCACAGACACCATTCAAACAGTTTTGGAAACTTTAGAGTGTTTTCTATCCATATATAATAAGTATATGCATATTCTAGTTACTGGGTAGGATTAGTAACCAGATTAAATCGGGTACATTTTTTTTATCCAGACGTGCAAATGCTGCCCCCTAGACCCAACAGGTTAAAACCATTTTCACAAAAAATTGTAGATTTCTATTTTTGTCACCAAAAACGATGACTCCGATCATGCCGAACTAGCGACATTATGGACAGGCCTAAATAAAAAGCATTTTAGAACCATTTTCAAAAAAAAAGCTCAGAATTATTTTTTTCATTTTTTGACACAAAAACAGTGACCCCGGTCATGCCGAACTATCGTCATTCTGGACAGGCCTAAAAAAAAATTTAAAAACCATTTTCACCAAAAATGGCTGATTTTTTTTTCTTCATTTTTTGACACAAAAACAGTGACCCCGGTCATACCGAACTATCGACATTCTGGACATGCCTAAAAAAACATTTTAAAACCATTTTCACAAAAAATTGCAGATTTCTATTTTGTCCCTAAAAACGCTGACTCCGATCATGCTGAAAAAGCGACATTCTGGACAGGTCTAAAAAAAAAATTTAAAACCATTTTCACCAAAAATTGCTGATTTTTTTTTCTTCATTTTCGTGACACAAAAACAGTGACCCCGGTCATGCCAAACTAGCGACATTCTGGACAGGCCTAAAAAAAACATTTTAAAACCATTTTCACTAAAAATTGTAGATTTCTATTTTTGTCACCAAAAACGATGACTCCGATCATGCCGAACTAGCGACATTTTGGACAGGCCTAAAAAAAAATGCATTTTAGAACCATTTTCAAAAAAAAAGCTCAGAATTATTTTTTTCATTTTTTGACACAAAAACAGTGACCCCGGTCATGCCGAACTATCGACATTCTGGACAGGCCTAAAAAAAACATTTGAAAACCATTTTCACAAAAAATTGCAGATTTCTATTTTGTCCCTAAAAACGATGACTCCGATCATGCCGAAAAAGCGACATTCTGGACAGGCCTAAAAAAAAAATGTAGAACCATTTTCACCAAAAATTGCTGATTTTTTTTTCTCATTTTCGTGACACAAAAACAGTGACCCCGGTCATGCCGAACTATCGACATTCTGGACAGGCCTAAAAAAAACATTTTAAAACCATTTTCACAAAAAAATTGCAGATTTCTATTTTGTCCCTAAAAACGCTGACTCCGATCATGCTGAAAAAGCGACATTCTGGACAGGTCTAAAAAAAAAAATTTAAAACCATTTTCACCAAAAATTGCTGATTTTTTTTTCTTCATTTTCGTGACACAAAAACAGTGACCCCGGTCATGCCAAACTAGCGACATTCTGGACAGGCCTAAAAAAAACATTTTAAAACCATTTTCACTAAAAATTGTAGATTTCTATTTTTGTCACCAAAAACGAACACTCCGATCATGCCGAACTAGCGACATTTTGGACAGGCCTAAAAAAAAAGAATTTTAGAACCATTTTCAAAAAAAAAGCTCAGAATTCTTTTTTTCATTTTTTGACACAAAAACAGTGACCCCGGTCATGCCGAACTATCGACATTCTGGACAGGCCTAAAAAAACATTTAAAAACCATTTTCACAAAAAATTGCAGATATTTTTTTCTCATTTTCGTGACACAAAAACAGTGACTCCGGTCATGCCGAACTATCGACATTCTGGACAGGCCTAAAAAAAACATTTTAAAACCATTTTCACAAAAAATTGTAGATTTCTATTTTTGTCACCAAAAACGATGACTCCGATCATGCCGAACTAGCGACATTTTGGTCAGGCCTAAATAAAAAGCATTTTAGAACCATTTTCAAAAAAAAAGCTCAGAATTATTTTTTTCATTTTTTGACACAAAAACAGTGCCGAACTATCGTCATTCTGGACAGGCCTAAAAAAAAAATTAAAAACCATTTTCACCAAAAATGGCTGATTTTTTTTTCTTCATTTTTTGACACAAAAACAGTGACCCCGGTCATACCGAACTATCGACATTCTGGACATGCCTAAAAAAACATTTTAAAACCATTTTCACAAAAAATTGCAGATTTCTATTTTGTCCCTAAAAACGCTGACTCCGATCATGCTGAAAAAGCGACATTCTGGACAGGTCTAAAAAAAAAATTTAAAACCATTTTCACCAAAAATTGCTGATTTTTTTTTCTTCATTTTCGTGACACAAAAACAGTGACCCCGGTCATGCCAAACTAGCGACATTCTGGACAGGCCTAAAAAAAACATTTTAAAACCATTTTCACTAAAAATTGTAGATTTCTATTTTTGTCACCAAAAACTAATACTCCGATCATGCCGAACTAGCGACATTTTGGACAGGCCTAAAAAAAAAGAATTTTAGAACCATTTTCAAAAAAAAAGCTCAGAATTCTTTTTTTCATTTTTTGACACAAAAACAGTGACCCCGGTCATGCCGAACTATCGACATTCTGGACAGGCCTAAAAAAAACATTTTAAAACCATTTTCACAAAAAATTGCAGATTTCTATTTTGTCCCTAAAAACGATGACTCCGATCATGCCGAAAAAGCGACATTTTGGACAGGCCTAAAAAAAAAGCATTTTAGAACCATTTTCAAAAAAAGCTCAGAATTCTTTTTTTCATTTTTTGACACAAAAACAGTGACCCCGGTCATGCCGAACTATCGACATTCTGGACAGGCCTAAAAAAAACATTTTAAAACCATTTTCACCAAAAAATTGCAGATTTCTATTTTGTCCCTAAAAACGCTGACTCCGATCATGCTGAAAAAGCGACATTCTGCACAGGTCTAAAAAAAAATTTTTAAAACCATTTTCACCAAAAATTGCTGATTTTTTTTTCTTCATTTTCGTGACACAAAAACAGTGACCCCGGTCATGCCAAACTAGCGACATTCTGGACAGGCCTAAAAAAAACATTTTAAAAACATTTTCACCAAAAATTGCAGATTTCTATTTTGTCCCTAAAAACGATGACTCCGATCATGCCGAAAAAGCGACATTCTGGACAGGCCTAAAAAATTTTTTTAGAACCGTTTTCACAAAAAATTGCAGATATTTTTTTCTCATTTTCGTGACACAAAAACAGTGACCCCGGTCATGCCGAACTATCGACATTCTGGACAGGCCTAAAAAAAACATTTTAAAACCATTTTCACAAAAAATTGTAGATTTCTATTTTTGTCACCAAAAACGATGACTCCGATCATGCCGAACTAGCGACATTATGGACAGGCCTAAATAAAAAGCATTTTAGAACCATTTTCAAAAAAAAAGCTCAGAATTATTTTTTTCATTTTTTGACACAAAAACAGTGACCCCGGTCATGCCGAACTATCGTCATTCTGGACAGGCCTAAAAAAAAATTTAAAAACCATTTTCACCAAAAATGGCTGATTTTTTTTTCTTCATTTTTTGACACAAAAACAGTGACCCCGGTCATACCGAACTATCGACATTCTGGACATGCCTAAAAAAACATTTTAAAACCATTTTCACAAAAAATTGCAGATTTCTATTTTGTCCCTAAAAACGCTGACTCCGATCATGCCGAAAAAGCAACATTCTGGACAGGCCCGAAAAAATTTTTTTGAACCATTTTCACAAAAAATTGCAGATATTTTTTTCTCATTTTCGTGACACAAAAACAGTGACCCCGGTCATGCCGAACTATCGACATTCTGGACAGGCCTAAAAAAAACATTTTAAAACCATTTTCACCAAAAAATTGCAAATTTCTATTTTGACCCTAAAAACGATGACTCCGATCATGCCGAAAAAGCGACATTCTGGACAGGTCTAAAAAAAATTTTTAAAACCATTTTCACCAAAAATTGCTGATTTTTTTTTCTTCATTTTCGTGACACAAAAACAGTGACCCCTGTCATGCCGAACTAGCGACATTCTGGACAGGCCTAAAAAAAACCATTTTAAAACCATTTTCACAAAAAATTGTAGATTTCTATTTTTGTCACCAAAAACGATGACTCCGATCATGCCGAACTATCGACATTTTGGACAGGCCTAAAAAAAAAGCATTTTAGAACCATTTTCAATAAAAAAGCTCAAAATGCTTTTTTTCATTTTTTGACACAAAAACAGTGACCCCGGTCATGCCGAACTATCGACATTCTGGACAGGCCTAAAAAAAACATTTAAAAACCATTTTCACAAAAAATTGCAGATATTTTTTTCTCATTTTCGTGACACAAAAACAGTGACTCCAGTCATGCCGAACTATCGACATTCTGGACAGGCCTAAAAAAAACATTTTAAAACCATTTTCACAAAAAATTGTAGATTTCTATTTTTGTCACCAAAAACGATGACTCCGATCATGCCGAACTAGCGACATTTTGGACAGGCCTAAATAAAAAGCATTTTAGAACCATTTTCAAAAAAAAAGCTCAGAATTATTTTTTTCATTTTTTGACACAAAAACAGTGCCGAACTATCGTCATTCTGGACAGGCCTAAAAAAAAAATGTAGAACCATTTTCACCAAAAATTGCTGATTTTTTTTTCTCATTTTTGTGACACAAAAACAGTGACCCCGGTCATGCCGAACTATCGACATTCTGGACAGGCCTAAAAAAAACATTTTAAAACCATTTTCACAAAAAAATTGCAGATTTCTATTTTGTCCCTAAAAACGCTGACTCCGATCATGCTGAAAAAGCGACATTCTGGACAGGTCTAAAAAAAAAATTTAAAACCATTTTCACCAAAAATTGCTGATTTTTTTTTCTTCATTTTCGTGACACAAAAACAGTGACCCCGGTCATGCCAAACTAGCGACATTCTGGACAGGCCTAAAAAAAACATTTTAAAACCATTTTCACCAAAAATTGCAGATTTCTATTTTGTCCCTAAAAACGATGACTCCGATCATGTTGAAAAAGCGACATTCTGGACAGGTCAAAAAAGATTTTAGAACCATTTTCACAAAATATTGCAGATATTTTTTTTGCATTTTCGTGACACAAAAACAGTGACCCCGGTCATGCCGAACTATCGACATTCTGGACAGGCCTAAAAAAACATTTTAAAACCATTTTCACAAAAAATTGCAGATTTCTATTTTGTCCCTAAAAACGATGACTCCGATCATGCCGAAAAAGCGACATTCTGGACAGGCCTAAAAAATTTTTTTAGAACCGTTTTCACAAAAAATTGCAGATATTTTTTTCTCATTTTCGTGACACAAAAACAGTGACCCCGGTCATGCCGAACTATCGACATTCTGGACAGGCCTAAAAAAAACATTTTAAAACCATTTTCACAAAAAATTGTAGATTTCTATTTTTGTCACCAAAAACGATGACTCCGATCATGCCGAACTAGCGACATTATGGACAGGCCTAAATAAAAAGCATTTTAGAACCATTTTCAAAAAAAAAGCTCAGAATTATTTTTTTCATTTTTTGACACAAAAACAGTGACCCCGGTCATGCCGAACTATCGTCATTCTGGACAGGCCTAAAAAAAAATTTAAAAACCATTTTCACCAAAAATGGCTGATTTTTTTTTCTTCATTTTTTGACACAAAAACAGTGACCCCGGTCATACCGAACTATCGACATTCTGGACATGCCTAAAAAAACATTTTAAAACCATTTTCACAAAAAATTGCAGATTTCTATTTTGTCCCTAAAAACGCTGACTCCGATCATGCTGAAAAAGCGACATTCTGGACAGGTCTAAAAAAAAAATTTAAAACCATTTTCACCAAAAATTGCTGATTTTTTTTTCTTCATTTTCGTGACACAAAAACAGTGACCCCGGTCATGCCAAACTAGCGACATTCTGGACAGGCCTAAAAAAAACATTTTAAAACCATTTTCACTAAAAATTGTAGATTTCTATTTTTGTCACCAAAAACGATGACTCCGATCATGCCGAACTAGCGACATTTTGGACAGGCCTAAAAAAAAAGCATTTTAGAACCATTTTCAAAAAAAAAGCTCAGAATTATTTTTTTCATTTTTTGACACAAAAACAGTGACCCCGGTCATGCCGAACTATCGACATTCTGGACAGGCCTAAAAAAAACATTTGAAAACCATTTTCACAAAAAATTGCAGATTTCTATTTTGTCCCTAAAAACGATGACTCCGATCATGCCGAAAAAGCGACATTCTGGACAGGCCTAAAAAAAAAATGTAGAACCATTTTCACCAAAAATTGCTGATTTTTTTTTCTCATTTTCGTGACACAAAAACAGTGACCCCGGTCATGCCGAACTATCGACATTCTGGACAGGCCTAAAAAAAACATTTTAAAACCATTTTCACAAAAAAATTGCAGATTTCTATTTTGTCCCTAAAAACGCTGACTCCGATCATGCTGAAAAAGCGACATTCTGGACAGGTCTAAAAAAAAAAATTTAAAACCATTTTCACCAAAAATTGCTGATTTTTTTTTCTTCATTTTCGTGACACAAAAACAGTGACCCCGGTCATGCCAAACTAGCGACATTCTAAACAGGCCTAAAAAAAACATTTTAAAAACATTTTCACCAAAAATTGCAGATTTCTATTTTGTCCCTAAAAACGATGACTCCGATCATGTTGAAAAAGCGACATTCTGGACAGGTCAAAAAAAATTTTAGAACCATTTTCACAAAAAATTGCAGATATTTTTTTTGCATTTTCGTGACACAAAAACAGTGACCGCGGTCATGCCGAACTATCGACATTCTGGACAGGCCTAAAAAAACATTTTAAAACCATTTTCACAAAAAATTGCAGATTTCTATTTTGTCCCTAAAAACGATGACTCCGATCATGCCGAAAAAGCGACATTCTGGACAGGCCTAAAAAAAATTTTTAGAACCATTTTCACAAAAAATTGCAGATATTTTTTTCTCATTTTCGTGACACAAAAACAGTGACCCCGGTCATGCCGAACTATCGACATTCTGGACAGGCCTAAAAAAAAAGCATTTTAGAACCATTTTCAAAAAAAAAGCTCAGAATTATTTTTTTCATTTTTTGACACAAAAACAGTGACCCCGGTCATACCGAACTATCGACATTCTGGACATGCCTAAAAAAACATTTTAAAACCATTTTCACAAAAAATTGTAGATTTCTATTTTTGTCACCAAAAACGATGACTCCGATCATGCCGAACTAGCGACATTTTGGACAGGCCTAAAAAAAAAGCATTTTAGAACCATTTTCAAAAAAAAAGCTCAGAATTATTTTTTTCATTTTTTGACACAAAAACAGTGACCCCGGTCATACCGAACTATCGACATTCTGGACATGCCTAAAAAAACATTTTAAAACCATTTTCACAAAAAATTGCAGATTTCTATTTTGTCCCTAAAAACGATGACTCCGATCATGCTGAAAAAGCGACATTCTGGACAGGTCTAAAAAAAATTTTTAGAACCATTTTCACCAAAAATTGCTGATTTTTTTTTCTCATTTTCGTGACACAAAAACAGTGACCCCGGTCATGCCGAACTATCGACATTCTGGACAGGCCTAAAAAAAACATTTTAAAACCATTTTCACAAAAAAATTGCTGATTTCTATTTTGTCCCTAAAAACGCTGACTCCGATCATGCTGAAAAAGCGACATTCTGGACAGGTCTAAAAAAAAAAATTAAAACCATTTTCACCAAAAATTGCTGATTTTTTTTTCTTCATTTTCGTGACACAAAAACAGTGACCCCGGTCATGCCAAACTAGCGACATTCTGGACAGGCCTAAAAAAAACATTTTAAAACCATTTTCACAAAAAATTGCAGATTTCTATTTTGTCACTAAAAACGATGACTCCGATCATGCCGAACTAGCGACATTTTGGACAGGCCTAAATAAAAAGCATTTTAGAACCATTTTCAAAAAAAAAGCTCAGAATTATTTTTTTCATTTTTTGACACAAAAACAGTGACCCCGGTCATGCCGAACTATCGTCATTCTGGACAGGCCTAAAAAAAAATTTAAAAACCATTTTCACCAAAAATGGCTGATTTTTTTTTCTTCATTTTTTGACACAAAAACAGTGACCCCGGTCATACCGAACTATCGACATTCTGGACATGCCTAAAAAAACATTTTAAAACCATTTTCACAAAAAATTGCAGATTTCTATTTTGTCCCTAAAAACGATGACTCCGATCATGCTGAAAAAGCGACATTCTGGACAGGTCTAAAAAAAAAATTTAAAACCATTTTCACCAAAAATTGCAGATTTTTTTTTCTTCATTTTCGTGACACAAAAACAGTGACCCCGGTCATGCCAAACTAGCGACATTCTGGACAGGCCTAAAAAAAACATTTTAAAACCATTTTCACTAAAAATTGTAGATTTCTATTTTTGTCACCAAAAACTAATACTCCGATCATGCCGAACTAGCGACATTTTGGACAGGCCTAAAAAAAAAGCATTTTAGAACCATTTTCAAAAAAAAAGCTCAGAATTATTTTTTTCATTTTTTGACACAAAAACAGTGACCCCGGTCATGCCGAACTATCGACATTCTGGACAGGCCTAAAAAAACATTTAAAAACCATTTTCACAAAAAATTGCAGATATTTTTTTTTCATTTTCGTGACACAAAAACAGTGACCCCGGTCATGCCGAACTATCGACATTCTGGACAGGCCTAAAAAAACATTTTAAAACCATTTTCACAAAAAATTGCAGATTTCTATTTTGTCCCTAAAAACGATGACTCCGATCATGCCGAAAAAGCGACATTCTGGACAGGCCTAAAAAAATTTTTTAGAACCATTTTCACAAAAAATTGCAGATATTTTTTTCTCATTTTCGTGACACAAAAACAGTGACCCCGGTCATGCCGAACTATCGACATTCTGGACAGGCCTAAAAAAAACATTTTAAAACCATTTTCACAAAAAATTGTAGATTTCTATTTTTGTCACCAAAAACGATGACTCCGATCATGCCGAACTAGCGACATTTTGGACAGGCCTAAAAAAAAAAGCATTTTAGAACCATTTTCAAAAAAAAAGCTCAGAATTATTTTTTTCATTTTTTGACACAAAAACAGTGACCCCGGTCATGCCGAACTATCATCATTCTGGACAGGCCTAAAGAAAAATTTAAAAACCATTTTCACCAAAAATGGCAGATTTTTTTTTCTTCATTTTTTGACACAAAAACAGTGACCCCGGTCATGCCGAACTATCGACATTCTGGACAGGCCTAAAAAAAACATTTTAAAACCATTTTCACAAAAAAATTGCTGATTTCTATTTTGTCCCTAAAAACGCTGACTCCGATCATGCTGAAAAAGCGACATTCTGGACAGGTCTAAAAAAAAAAATTAAAACCATTTTCACCAAAAATTGCTGATTTTTTTTTCTTCATTTTCGTGACACAAAAACAGTGACCCCGGTCATGCCAAACTAGCGACATTCTGGACAGGCCTAAAAAAAACATTTTAAAACCATTTTCACCAAAAATTGCAGATTTCTATTTTGTCCCTAAAAACGATGACTCCGATCATGTTGAAAAAGCGACACTCTGGACAGGTCAAAATTTTTTTTAGAACCATTTTCACAAAAAATTGCAGATATTTTTTTTGCATTTTCGTGACACAAAAACAGTGACCCCGGTCATGCCGAACTATCGACATTCTGGACAGGCCTAAAAAAACATTTTAAAACCATTTTCACAAAAAATTGCAGATTTCTATTTTGTCACTAAAAACGATGACTCCGATCATGCCGAACTAGCGACATTTTGGACAGGCCTAAATAAAAAGCATTTTAGAACCATTTTCAAAAAAAAAGCTCAGAATTATTTTTTTCATTTTTTGACACAAAAACAGTGACCCCGGTCATGCCGAACTATCGTCATTCTGGACAGGCCTAAAAAAAAATTTAAAAACCATTTTCACCAAAAATGGCTGATTTTTTTTTCTTCATTTTTTGACACAAAAACAGTGACCCCGGTCATACCGAACTATCGACATTCTGGACATGCCTAAAAAAACATTTTAAAACCATTTTCACAAAAAATTGCAGATTTCTATTTTGTCCCTAAAAACGATGACTCCGATCATGCTGAAAAAGCGACATTCTGGACAGGTCTAAAAAAAAAATTTCAAACCATTTTCACCAAAAATTGCTGATTTTTTTTTCTTCATTTTCGTGACACAAAAACAGTGACCCCGGTAATGCCAAACTAGCAACATTCTGGACAGGCCTAAAAAAAACATTTTAAAACCATTTTCACTAAAAATTGTAGATTTCTATTTTTGTCACCAAAAACGAATACTCCGATCATGCCGAACTAGCGACATTTTGGACAGGCCTAAAAAAAAAGCATTTTAGAACCATTTTCAAAAAAAAAGCTCAGAATTATTTTTTTCATTTTTTGACACAAAAACAGTGACCCCGGTCATGCCGAACTATCGACATTCTGGACAGGCCTAAAAAATCATTTAAAAACCATTTTCACAAAAAATTGCAGATATTTTTTTTTCATTTTCGTGACACAAAAACAGTGACCCCGGTCATGCCGAACTATCGACATTCTGGACAGGCCTAAAAAAACATTTTAAAACCATTTTCACAAAAAATTGCAGATTTCTATTTTGTCCCTAAAAACGATGACTCCGATCATGCTGAAAAAGCGACATTCTGGACAGGTCTAAAAAAAAAATTTCAAACCATTTTCACCAAAAATTGCTGATTTTTTTTTCTTCATTTTCGTGACACAAAAACAGTGACCCCGGTAATGCCAAGCTAGCGACATTCTGGACAGGCCTAAAAAAAACATTTTAAAACCATTTTCACTAAAAATTGTAGATTTCTATTTTTGTCACCAAAAACGAATACTCCGATCATGCCGAACTAGCGACATTTTGGACAGGCCTAAAAAAAAAGCATTTTAGAACCATTTTCAAAAAAAAAGCTCAGAATTATTTTTTTCATTTTTTGACACAAAAACAGTGACCCCGGTCATGCCGAACTATCGACATTCTGGACAGGCCTAAAAAAACATTTAAAAACCATTTTCACAAAAAATTGCAGATATTTTTTTTTCATTTTCGTGACACAAAAACTGTGACCCCGGTCATGCCGAACTATCGACATTCTGGACAGGCCTAAAAAAACATTTTAAAACCATTTTCACAAAAAATTGCAGATTTCTATTTTGTCCCTAAAAACGATGACTCCGATCATGCCGAAAAAGCGACATTCTGGACAGGCCTAAAAAAATTTTTTAGAACCATTTTCACAAAAAATTGCAGATATTTTTTTCTCATTTTCGTGACACAAAACAGTGACCCCGGTCATGCCGAACTATCGACATTCTGGACAGGCCTAAAAAAAACATTTTAAAACCATTTTCACAAAAAATTGTAGATTTCTATTTTTGTCACCAAAAACGATGACTCCGATCATGCCGAACTAGCGACATTTTGGACAGGCCTAAAAAAAAAGCATTTTAGAACCATTTTCAAAAAAAAAGCTCAGAATTCTTTTTTTCATTTTTTGACACAAAAACAGTGACCCCGGTCATGCCGAACTATCGTCATTCTGGACAGGCCTAAAAAAATTTTTTAAAACCATTTTGACCAAAAATGGCTGATTTTTTTTTCTTCATTTTTTGACACAAAAACAGTGACCCCGGTCATACCGAACTATCGACATTCTGGACATGCCTAAAAAAACATTTTAAAACCATTTTCACAAAAAATTGCAGATTTCTATTTTGTCCCTAAAAACGATGACTCCGATCATGCTGAAAAAGCGACATTCTGGACAGGTCTAAAAAAAAAATTTAAAACCATTTTCACCAAAAATTGCTGATTTTTTTTTCTTCATTTTCGTGACACAAAAACAGTGACCCCGGTCATGCCAAACTAGCGACATTCTGGACAGGCCTAAAAAAAACATTTTAAAACCATTTTCACTAAAAATTGTAGATTTCTATTTTTGTCACCAAAAACGAATACTCCAATCATGCCGAACTAGCGACATTTTGGACAGGCCTAAAAAAAAAACATTTTAGAACCATTTTCAAAAAAAAAGCTCAGAATTATTTTTTTCATTTTTTGACACAAAAACAGTGACCCCGGTCATGCCGAACTATCGACATTCTGGACATTCCTAAAAAAACATTTAAAAACCATTTTCACAAAAAATTGCAGATATTTTTTTTTCATTTTCGTGACACAAAAACAGTGACCCCGGTCATGCCGAACTATCGACATTCTGGACAGGCCTAAAAAAACATTTTAAAACCATTTTCACAAAAAATTGCAGATTTCTATTTTGTCCCTAAAAACGATGACTCCGATCATGCTGAAAAAGCGACATTCTGGACAGGTCTAAAAAAATTTTTTTAAACCATTTTCACCAAAAATTGCTGATTTTTTTTTCTTCATTTTCGTGACACAAAAACAGTGACCCCGGTCATGCCAAACTAGCGACATTCTGGACAGGCCTAAAAAAAACATTTTAAAACCATTTTCACTAAAAATTGTAGATTTCTATTTTTGTCACCAAAAACGAATACTCCGATCATGCCGAACTAGCGACATTTTGGACAGGCCTAAAAAAAAAGCATTTTAGAACCATTTTCAAAAAAAAAGCTCAGAATTATTTTTTTCATTTTTTGACACAAAAACAGTGACCCCGGTCATGCCGAACTATCGTCATTCTGGACAGGCCTAAAAAAAAAATTAAAAACCATTTTCACCAAAAATGGCTGATTTTTTTTTCTTCATTTTTTGACACAAAAACAGTGACCCCGGTCATACCGAACTATAGACATTCTGGACATGCCTAAAAAAACATTTTAAAACCATTTTCACAAAAAATTGCAGATTTCTATTTTGTCCCTAAAAACGATGACTCCGATCATGCCGAAAAAGCGACATTCTGGACAGGCCTAAAAAAAAAATGTAGAACCATTTTCACAAAAAATTGCAGATATTTTTTTCTCATTTTCGTGACACAAAAACAGTGACCCCGGTCATGCCGAACTATCGACATTCTGGACAGGCCTAAAAAAAACATTTTAAAACCATTTTCACAAAAAAATTGCAGATTTCTATTTTTGTCACCAAAAACGATGACTCCGATCATGCCGAACTAGCGACATTTTGGACAGGCCTAAAAAAAAAGCATTTTAGAACCATTTTCAAAAAAAAAGCTCAGAATTCTTTTTTTCATTTTTTGACACAAAAACAGTGACCCCGGTAATGCCGAACTATCGTCATTCTGGACAGGCCTAAAAAATTTTTTTAAAACCATTTTCACCAAAAATGGCTGATTTTTTTTTCTTCATTTTTTGACACAAAAACAGTGACCCCGGTCATACCGAACTATCGACATTCTGGACATGCCTAAAAAAACATTTTAAAACCATTTTCACAAAAAATTGCAGATTTCTATTTTGTCCCTAAAAACGATGACTCCGATCATGCTGAAAAAGCGACATTCTGGACAGGTCTAAAAAAAAAATTTAAAACCATTTTCACCAAAAATTGCTGATTTTTTTTTCTTCATTTTCGTGACACAAAAACAGTGACCCCGGTCATGCCAAACTAGCGACATTCTGGACAGGCCTAAAAAAAACATTTTAAAACCATTTTCACTAAAAATTGTAGATTTCTATTCTTGTCACCAAAAACGAATACTCCGATCATGCCGAACTAGCGACATTTTGGACAGGCCTAAAAAAAAAGCATTTTAGAACCATTTTCAAAAAAAAAGCTCAGAATTATTTTTTTCATTTTTTGACACAAAAACAGTGACCCCGGTCATGCCGAACTATCGACATTCTGGACAGGCCTAAAAAAACATTTAAAAACCATTTTCACAAAAAATTGCAGATATTTTTTTTTCATTTTCGTGACACAAAAACAGTGACCCCGGTCATGCCGAACTATCGACATTCTGGACAGGCCTAAAAAAACATTTTAAAACCATTTTCACAAAAAATTGCAGATTTCTATTTTGTCCCTAAAAACGATGACTCCGATCATGCTGAAAAAGCGACATTCTGGACAGGTCTAAAAAAAATTTTTTAAACCATTTTCACCAAAAATTGCAGATTTTTTTTTCTTCATTTTCGTGACACAAAAACAGTGACCCCGGTCATGCCAAACTAGCGACATTCTGGACAGGCCTAAAAAAAACATTTTAAAACCATTTTCACTAAAAATTGTAGATTTCTATTTTTGTCACCAAAAACGAATACTCCGATCATGCCGAACTAGCGACATTTTGGACAGGCCTAAAAAAAAAGCATTTTAGAACCATTTTCAAAAAAAAAGCTCAGAATTATTTTTTTCATTTTTTGACACAAAAACAGTGACCCCGGTCATGCCGAACTATCGTCATTCTGGACAGGCCTAAAAAAAAATTTAAAAACCATTTTCACCAAAAATGGCTGATTTTTTTTTCTTCATTTTTTGACACAAAAACAGTGACCCCGGTCATACCGAACTATCGACATTCTGGACATGCCTAAAAAAACATTTTAAAACCATTTTCACAAAAAATTGCAGATTTCTATTTTGTCCCTAAAAACGATGACTCCGATCATGCCGAAAAAGCGACATTCTGGACAGGCCTAAAAAAAAAAATGTAGAACCATTTTCACAAAAAATTGCAGATATTTTTTTCTCATTTTCGTGACACAAAAACAGTGACCCCGGTCATGCCGAACTATCGACATTCTGGACAGGCCTAAAAAAAACATTTTAAAACCATTTTCACAAAAAAATTGCAGATTTCTATTTTGTCCCTAAAAACGCTGACTCCGATCATGCTGAAAAAGCGACATTCTGGACAGGTCTAAAAAAAAAATTTAAAACCATTTTCACCAAAAATTGCTGATTTTTTTTTCTTCATTTTCGTGACACAAAAACAGTGACCCCGGTCATGCCAAACTAGCGACATTCTGGACAGGCCTAAAAAAACATTTTAAAACCATTTTCACTAAAAATTGTAGATTTCTATTTTTGTCACCAAAAACGAATACTCCGATCATGCCGAACTAGCGACATTTTGGACAGGCCTAAAAAAAAAGCATTTTAGAACCATTTTCAAAAAAAAAGCTCAGAATTATTTTTTTCATTTTTTGACACAAAAACAGTGACCCCGGTCATGCCGAACTATCGACATTCTGGACAGGCCTAAAAAAACATTTTAAAACCATTTTCACAAAAAATTGCAGATTTCTATTTTGTCCCTAAAAACGATGACTCCGATCATGCCGAAAAAGCGACATTCTGGACAGGCCTAAAAAAATTTTTTAGAACCATTTTCACAAAAAATTGCAGATATTTTTTTCTCATTTTCGTGACACAAAAACAGTGACCCCGGTCATGCCGAACTATCGACATTCTGGACAGGCCTAAAAAAAACATTTTAAAACCATTTTCACAAAAAATTGTAGATTTCTATTTTTGTCACCAAAAACGATGACTCCGATCATGCCGAACTAGCGACATTTTGGACAGGCCTAAAAAAAAAGCATTTTAGAACCATTTTCAAAAAAAAAGCTCAGAATTCTTTTTTTCATTTTTTGACACAAAAACAGTGACCCCGGTAATGCCGAACTATCGTCATTCTGGACAGGCCTAAAAAAATTTTTTAAAACCATTTTCACCAAAAATGGCTGATTTTTTTTTCTTCATTTTTTGACACAAAAACAGTGACCCCGGTCATACCGAACTATCGACATTCTGGACATGCCTAAAAAAACATTTTAAAACCATTTTCACAAAAAATTGCAGATTTCTATTTTGTCCCTAAAAACGATGACTCCGATCATGCTGAAAAAGCGACATTCTGGACAGGTCTAAAAAAAAAATTTAAAACCATTTTCACCAAAAATTGCTGATTTTTTTTTCTTCATTTTCGTGACACAAAAACAGTGACCCCGGTCATGCAAAACTAGCGACATTCTGGACAGGCCTAAAAAAAACATTTTAAAACCATTTTCACTAAAAATTGTAGATTTCTATTTTTGTCACCAAAAACGAATACTCCGATCATGCCGAACTAGCGACATTTTGGACAGGCCTAAAAAAAAAGCATTTTAGAACCATTTTCAAAAAAAAAGCTCAGAATTATTTTTTTCATTTTTTGACACAAAAACAGTGACCCCGGTCATGCCGAACTATCGACATTCTGGACAGGCCTAAAAAAACATTTAAAAACCATTTTCACAAAAAATTGCAGATATTTTTTTTTCATTTTCGTGACACAAAAACAGTGACCCCGGTCATGCCGAACTATCGACATTCTGGACAGGCCTAAAAAAACATTTTAAAACCATTTTCACAAAAAATTGCAGATTTCTATTTTGTCCCTAAAAACGATGACTCCGATCATGCTGAAAAAGCGACATTCTGGACAGGTCTAAAAAAAAAATTTAAAACCATTTTCACCAAAAATTGCTGATTTTTTTTTCTTCATTTTCGTGACACAAAAACAGTGACCCCGGTCATGCCAAACTAGCGACATTCTGGACAGGCCTAAAAAAAACATTTTAAAACCATTTTCACTAAAAATTGTAGATTTCTATTTTTGTCACCAAAAACGAATACTCCGATCATGCCGAACTAGCGACATTTTGGACAGGCCTAAAAAAAAAGCATTTTAGAACCATTTTCAAAAAAAAAGCTCAGAATTATTTTTTTCATTTTTTGACACAAAAACAGTGACCCCGGTCATGCCGAACTATCGTCATTCTGGACAGGCCTAAAAAAAAATTTAAAAACCATTTTCACCAAAAATGGCTGATTTTTTTTTCTTCATTTTTTGACACAAAAACAGTGACCCCGGTCATACCGAACTATCGACATTCTGGACATGCCTAAAAAAACATTTTAAAACCATTTTCACAAAAAATTGCAGATTTCTATTTTGTCCCTAAAAACGATGACTCCGATCATGCCGAAAAAGCGACATTCTGGACAGGCCTAAAAAAAAAATGTAGAACCATTTTCACAAAAAATTGCAGATATTTTTTTCTCATTTTCGTGACACAAAAACAGTGACCCCGGTCATGCCGAACTATCGACATTCTGGACAGGCCTAAAAAAAACATTTTAAAACCATTTTCACAAAAAAATTGCAGATTTCTATTTTGTCCCTAAAAACGATGACTCCGATCATGTTGAAAAAGCGACATTCTGGACAGGCCTAAAAAAAAAATGTAGAACCATTTTCACAAAAAATTGCAGATATTTTTACCTCATTTTCGTGACACAAAAACAGTGACCCCGGTCATGCCAAACTAGCGACATTCTGGACAGGCCTAAAAAAAAATTTAAAAACCATTTTCACCAAAAATGGCTGATTTTTTTTTCTTCATTTTTTGACACAAAAACAGTGACCCCGGTCATACCGAACTATCGACATTCTGGACATGCCTAAAAAAACATTTTAAAACCATTTTCACAAAAAATTGCAGATTTCTATTTTGTCCCTAAAAACGATGACTCCGATCATGCCGAAAAAGCGACATTCTGGACAGGCCTAAAAAAAAAATGTAGAACCATTTTCACAAAAAATTGCAGATATTTTTTTCTCATTTTCGTGACACAAAAACAGTGACCCCGGTCATGCCGAACTATCGACATTCTGGACAGGCCTAAAAAAAACATTTTAAAACCATTTTCACAAAAAAATTGCAGATTTCTATTTTGTCCCTAAAAACGCTGACTCCGATCATGCTGAAAAAGCGACATTCTGGACAGGTCTAAAAAATTTTTTTTAAACCATTTTCACCAAAAATTGCTGATTTTTTTTTCTTCATTTTCGTGACACAAAAACAGTGACCCCGGTCATGCCAAACTAGCGACATTCTGGACAGGCCTAAAAAAAACATTTTAAAACCATTTTCACTAAAAATTGTAGATTTCTATTTTTGTCACCAAAAACGAATACTCCGATCATGCCGAACTAGCGACATTTTGGACAGTCCTAAAAAAAAAGCATTTTAGAACCATTTTCAAAAAAAAAGCTCAGAATTATTTTTTTCATTTTTTGACACAAAAACAGTGACCCCGGTCATGCCGAACTATCGACATTCTGGACAGGCCTAAAAAAACATTTAAAAAACATTTTCACAAAAAATTGCAGATATTTTTTTTTCATTTTCGTGACACAAAAACAGTGACCCCGGTCATGCCGAACTATCGACATTCTGGACAGGCCTAAAAAAACATTTTAAAACCATTTTCACAAAAAATTGCAGATTTCTATTTTGTCCCTAAAAACGATGACTCCGATCATGCTGAAAAAGCGACATTCTGGACAGGTCTAAAAATTTTTTTTTAAACCATTTTCACCAAAAATTGCTGATTTTTTTTTCTTCATTTTCGTGACACAAAAACAGTGACCCCGGTCATGCCAAACTAGCGACATTCTGGACAGGCCTAAAAAAAACATTTTAAAACCATTTTCACTAAAAATTGTAGATTTCTATTTTTGTCACCAAAAACGAATACTCCGATCATGCCGAACTAGCGACATTTTGGACAGGCCTAAAAAAAAAGCATTTTAGAACCATTTTCAAAAAAAAAGCTCAGAATTATTTTTTTCATTTTTTGACACAAAAACAGTGACCCCGGTCATGCCGAACTATCGACATTCTGGACAGGCCTAAAAAAACATTTAAAAACCATTTTCACAAAAAATTGCAGATATTTTTTTTTCATTTTCGTGACACAAAAACAGTGACCCCGGTCATGCCGAACTATCGACATTCTGGACAGGCCTAAAAAAACATTTTAAAACCATTTTCACAAAAAATTGCAGATTTCTATTTTGTCCCTAAAAACGATGACTCCGATCATGCCGAAAAAGCGACATTCTGGACAGGCCTAAAAAAATTTTTTAGAACCATTTTCACAAAAAATTGCAGATATTTTTTTCTCATTTTCGTGACACAAAAACAGTGACCCCGGTCATGCCGAACTATCGACATTCTGGACAGGCCTAAAAAAAACATTTTAAAACCATTTTCACTAAAAATTGTAGATTTCTATTTTTGTCACCAAAAACGATGACTCCGATCATGCCGAACATTCTGGACATTTTGGACAGGCCTAAAAAAAAAGCATTTTAGAACCATTTTCAAAAAAAAAGCTCAGAATTCTTTTTTTCATTTTCGTGACACAAAAACAGTGACCCCGGTCATGCCGAACTATCGACATTCTGGACAGGCCTAAAAAAACATTTTAAAACCATTTTCACAAAAAATTGCAGATTTCTATTTTGTCCCTAAAAACGATGACTCCGATCATGCTGAAAAAGCGACATTCTGGACAGGTCTAAAAAAAATTTTTTAAACCATTTTCACCAAAAATTGCTGATTTTTTTTTCTTCATTTTCGTGACACAAAAACAGTGACCCCGGTCATGCCAAACTAGCGACATTCTGGACAGGCCTAAAAAAAACATTTTAAAACCATTTTCACTAAAAATTGTAGATTTCTATTTTTGTCACCAAAAACGAATACTCCGATCATGCCGAACTAGCGACATTTTGGACAGGCCTAAAAAAAAAGCATTTTAGAACCATTTTCAAAAAAAAAGCTCAGAATTATTTTTTTCATTTTTTGACACAAAAACAGTGACCCCGGTCATGCCGAACTATCGACATTCTGGACAGGCCTAAAAAAACATTTAAAAACCATTTTCACAAAAAATTGCAGATATTTTTTTTTCATTTTCGTGACACAAAAACAGTGACCCCGGTCATGCCGAACTATCGACATTCTGGACAGGCCTAAAAAAACATTTTAAAACCATTTTCACAAAAAATTGCAGATTTCTATTTTGTCCCTAAAAACGATGACTCCGATCATGCCGAAAAAGCGACATTCTGGACAGGCCTAAAAAAATTTTTTAGAACCATTTTCACAAAAAATTGCTGATATTTTTTTCTCATTTTCGTGACACAAAAACAGTGACCCCGGTCATGCCGAACTATCGACATTCTGGACAGGCCTAAAAAAAACATTTTAAAACCATTTTCACTAAAAATTGTAGATTTCTATTTTTGTCACCAAAAACGATGACTCCGATCATGCCGAACATTCTGGACATTTTGGACAGGCCTAAAAAAAAAGCATTTTAGAACCATTTTCAAAAAAAAAGCTCAGAATTCTTTTTTTCATTTTTTGACACAAAAACAGTGACCCCGGTCATGCCGAACTATCGTCATTCTGGACAGGCCTAAAAAAAATTTTAAAAACCATTTTCACCAAAAATGGCTGATTTTTTTTTCTTCATTTTTTGACACAAAAACAGTGACCCCGGTCATACCGAACTATCGACATTCTGGACATGCCTAAAAAAACATTTTAAAACCATTTTCACAAAAAATTGCAGATTTCTATTTTGTCCCTAAAAACGATGACTCCGATCATGCCGAAAAAGCGACATTCTGGACAGGCCTAAAAAAAAAATGTAGAACCATTTTCACAAAAAATTGCAGATATTTTTTTCTCATTTTCGTGACACAAAAACAGTGACCCCGGTCATGCCGAACTATCGACATTCTGGACAGGCCTAAAAAAAACATTTTAAAACCATTTTCACTAAAAATTGTAGATTTCTATTTTTGTCACCAAAAACGATGACTCCGATCATGCCGAACATTCTGGACATTTTGGACAGGCCTAAAAAAAAAGCATTTTAGAACCATTTTCAAAAAAAAAGCTCAGTATTCTTTTTTTCATTTTCGTGACACAAAAACAGTGACCCCGGTCATGCCGAACTATCGACATTCTGGACAGGCCTAAAAAAACATTTTAAAACCATTTTCACAAAAAATTGCAGATTTCTATTTTGTCCCTAAAAACGATGACTCCGATCATGCTGAAAAAGCGACATTCTGGACAGGTCTAAAAAAAATTTTTTAAACCATTTTCACCAAAAATTGCTGATTTTTTTTTCTTCATTTTCGTGACACAAAAACAGTGACCCCGGTCATGCCAAACTAGCGACATTCTGGACAGGCCTAAAAAAAACATTTTAAAACCATTTTCACTAAAAATTGTAGATTTCTATTTTTGTCACCAAAAACGAATACTCCGATCATGCCGAACTAGCGACATTTTGGACAGGCCTAAAAAAAAAGCATTTTAGAACCATTTTCAAAAAAAAAGCTCAGAATTATTTTTTTCATTTTTTGACACAAAAACAGTGACCCCGGTCATGCCGAACTATCGACATTCTGGACAGGCCTAAAAAAACATTTAAAAACCATTTTCACAAAAAATTGCAGATATTTTTTTTTCATTTTCGTGACACAAAAACAGTGACCCCGGTCATGCCGAACTATCGACATTCTGGACAGGCCTAAAAAAACATTTTAAAACCATTTTCACAAAAAATTGCAGATTTCTATTTTGTCCCTAAAAACGATGACTCCGATCATGCCGAAAAAGCGACATTCTGGACAGGCCTAAAAAAAATTTTTAGAACCATTTTCACAAAAAATTGCTGATATTTTTTTCTCATTTTCGTGACACAAAAACAGTGACCCCGGTCATGCCGAACTATCGACATTCTGGACAGGCCTAAAAAAAACATTTTAAAACCATTTTCACTAAAAATTGTAGATTTCTATTTTTGTCACCAAAAACGATGACTCCGATCATGCCGAACATTCTGGACATTTTGGACAGGCCTAAAAAAAAAGCATTTTAGAACCATTTTCAAAAAAAAAGCTCAGAATTCTTTTTTTCATTTTTTGACACAAAAACAGTGACCCCGGTCATGCCGAACTATCGTCATTCTGGACAGGCCTAAAAAAAAATTTAAAAACCATTTTCACCAAAAATGGCTGATTTTTTTTTCTTCATTTTTTGACACAAAAACAGTGACCCCGGTCATACCGAACTATCGACATTCTGGACATGCCTAAAAAAACATTTTAAAACCATTTTCACAAAAAATTGCAGATTTCTATTTTGTCCCTAAAAACGATGACTCCGATCATGCCGAAAAAGCGACATTCTGGACAGGCCTAAAAAAAAAATGTAGAACCATTTTCACAAAAAATTGCAGATATTTTTTTCTCATTTTCGTGACACAAAAACAGTGACCCCGGTCATGCCGAACTATCGACATTCTGGACAGGCCTAAAAAAAACATTTTAAAACCATTTTCACAAAAAAATTGCAGATTTCTATTTTGTCCCTAAAAACGCTGACTCCGATCATGCTGAAAAAGCGACATTCTGGACAGGTCTAAAAAAAAAATTTAAAACCATTTTCACCAAAAATTGCTGATTTTTTTTTCTTCATTTTCGTGACACAAAAACATGCCAAACTAGCGACATTCTGGACAGGCCTAAAAAAAACATTTTAAAACCATTTTCACTAAAAATTGTAGATTTCTATTTTTGTCACCAAAAACGAATACTCCGATCATGCCGAACTAGCTACATTTTGGACAGGCCTAAAAAAAAAGCATTTTAGAACCATTTTCAAAAAAAAAGCTCAGTATTCTTTTTTTCATTTTTTGACACAAAAACAGTGACCCCGGTCATACCGAACTATCGACATTCTGGACATGCCTAAAAAAACATTTGAAAACCATTTTCACAAAAAATTGCAGATTTCTATTTTGTCCCTAAAAACGATGACTCCAATCATGCCGAAAAAGCGACATTCTGGACAGGCCTAAAAAAAAAATGTAGAACCATTTTCACCAAAAATTGCTTATTTTTTTTTCTCATTTTCGTGACACAAAAACAGTGACCCCGGTCATGCCGAACTATCGACATTCTGGACAGGCCTAAAAAAAACATTTTAAAACCAATTTCACAAAAAATTGTAGATTTCTATTTTTGTCACCAAAAACGATGACTCCAATCATGCCGAACTAGCGACATTTTGGACAGGCCTAAAAAAAAAGCATTTTAGAACCATTTTCAAAAAAAAAGCTCAGAATTATTTTTTTCATTTTTTGACACAAAAACAGTGACCCCGGTCATGCCGAACTATCGACATTCTGGACATGCCTAAAAAAACATTTTAAAACCATTTTCACAAAAAATTGCAGATTTCTATTTTGTCCCTAAAAACGATGACTCCGATCATGCCGAAAAAGCGACATTCTGGACAGGCCTAAAAAAAAAATGTAGAACCATTTTCACAAAAAATTGCAGATATTTTTACCTCATTTTCGTGACACAAAAACAGTGACCCCGGTCATGCCGAACTATCGACATTCTGGACAGACCTAAAAAAAACATTTTAAAACCATTTTCACCAAAAATTGCAGATTTCTATTTTGTCCCTAAAAACGATGACTCCGATCATGCTGAAAAAGCGACATTCTGGACAGGTCTAAAAAAAATTTTTAAAAACATTTTCACCAAAAATTGCTGATTTTTTTTTCTTCATTTTCATGACACAAAAACTGTGACCCCGGTCATGCCAAACTAGCGACATTCTGGACAGGCCTAAAAAAAACATTTTAAAACAATTTTCACTAAAAATTGTAGATTTCTATTTTTGTCACCAAAAACGAATACTCCGATCATGCCGAACTAGCGACATTTTGGACAGGCCTAAAAAAAATGCATTTTAGAACCATTTTCAAAAAAAAAGCTCAGAATTCATTATTTTCATTTTTTGACACAAAAACAGTGACCCCGGTCATGCCGAACTATCGTCATTCTGGACAGGCCTAAAAAAAAATTTAAAAACCATTTTCACCAAAAATGGCTGATTTTTTTTTCTTCATTTTTTGACACAAAAACAGTGACCCCGGTCATTCCGAACTATCGACATTCTGGACATGCCTAAAAAAACATTTTAAAACCATTTTCACAAAAAATTGCAGATTTCTATTTTGTCCCTAAAAACGATGACTCCGATCATGCCGAAAAAGCGACATTCTGGACAGGCCTAAAAAAAAAATGTAGAACCATTTTCACAAAAAATTGCAGATATTTTTTTCTCATTTTCGTGACACAAAAACAGTGACCCCGGTCATGCCGAACTATCGACATTCTGGACAGGCCTAAAAAAACATTTTAAAACCATTTTCACAAAAAATTGCAGATTTCTATTTTGTCCCTAAAAACGATGACTCCGATCATGCTGAAAAAGCGACATTCTGGACAGGTCTAAAAAAAAAATTTAAAACCATTTTCACCAAAAATTGCTGATTTTTTTTTCTTCATTTTCGTGACACAAAAACAGTGACCCCGGTCATGCCAAACTAGCGACATTCTGGACAGGCCTAAAAAAAACATTTTAAAACCATTTTCACTAAAAATTGTAGATTTCTATTTTTGTCACCAAAAACGAATACTCCGATCATGCCGAACTAGCGACATTTTGGACAGGCCTAAAAAAAAAGCATTTTAGAACCATTTTCAAAAAAAAAGCTCAGAATTATTTTTTTCATTTTTTGACACAAAAACAGTGACCCCGGTCATGCCGAACTATCGACATTCTGGACAGGCCTAAAAAAACATTTTAAAACCATTTTCACAAAAAATTGCAGATTTCTATTTTGTCCCTAAAAACGATGACTCCGATCATGCCGAAAAAGCGACATTCTGGACAGGCCTAAAAAATTTTTTTAGAACCATTTTCACAAAAAATTGCAGATATTTTTTTCTCATTTTCGTGACACAAAAACAGTGACCCCGGTCATGCCGAACTATCGACATTCTGGACAGGCCTAAAAAAAACATTTTAAAACTATTTTCACAAAAAATTGTAGATTTCTATTTTTGTCACCAAAAACGATGACTCCGATCATGCCGAACTAGCGACATTTTGGACAGGCCTAAAAAAAAAGCATTTTAGAACCATTTTCAAAAAAAAAGCTCAGAATTATTTTTTTCATTTTTTGACACAAAAACAGTGACCCCGGTCATGCCGAACTATCGACATTCTGGACAGGCCTAAAAAAAAATTTAAAAACCATTTTCACCAAAAATGGCTGATTTTTTTTTCTTCATTTTTTGACACAAAAACAGTGACCCCGGTCATACCGAACTATCGACATTCTGGACATGCCTAAAAAAAACATTTTAAAACCATTTTCACAAAAAATTGCAGATTTCTATTTTGTCCCTAAAAACGATGACTCCGATCATGCCGAAAAAGCGACATTCTGGACAGGCCTAAAAAAAAAATGTAGAACCATTTTCACAAAAAATTGCAGATATTTTTTTCTCATTTTCGTGACACAAAAACAGTGACCCCGGTCATGCCGAACTATCGACATTCTGGACAGGCCTAAAAAAACATTTTAAAACCATTTTCACAAAAAATTGCAGATTTCTATTTTGTCCCTAAAAACGATGACTCCGATCATGCTGAAAAAGCGACATTCTGGACAGGTCTAAAAAAAAAATTTAAAACCATTTTCACCAAAAATTGCTGATTTTTTTTTCTTCATTTTCGTGACACAAAAACAGTGACCCCGGTCATGCCAAACTAGCGACATTCTGGACAGGCCTAAAAAAAACATTTTAAAACCATTTTCACTAAAAATTGTAGATTTCTATTTTTGTCACCAAAAACGAATACTCCGATCATGCCGAACTAGCGACATTTTGGACAGGCCTAAAAAAAAAGCATTTTAGAACCATTTTCAAAAAAAAAGCTCAGAATTATTTTTTTCATTTTTTGACACAAAAACAGTGACCCCGGTCATGCCGAACTATCGACATTCTGGACAGGCCTAAAAAAAACATTTAAAAACCATTTTCACAAAAAATTGCAGATATTTTTTTTTCATTTTCGTGACACAAAAACAGTGACCCCGGTCATGCCGAACTATCGACATTCTGGACAGGCCTAAAAAAACATTTTAAAACCATTTTCACAAAAAATTGCAGATTTCTATTTTGTCCCTAAAAACGATGACTCCGATCATGCCGAAAAAGCGACATTCTGGACAGGCCTAAAAAAATTTTTTAGAACCATTTTCACAAAAAATTGCAGATATTTTTTTCTCATTTTCGTGACACAAAAACAGTGACCCCGGTCATGCCGAACTATCGACATTCTGGACAGGCCTAAAAAAAACATTTTAAAACCATTTTCACAAAAAATTGTAGATTTCTATTTTTGTCACCAAAAACGATGACTCCGATCATGCCGAACTAGCGACATTTTGGACAGGCCTAAAAAAAAAGCATTTTAGAACCATTTTCAAAAAAAAAGCTCAGAATTATTTTTTTCATTTTTTGACAGAAAAACAGTGACCCCGGTCATGCCGAACTATCGACATTCTGGACATGCCTAAAAAAACATTTTAAAACCATTTTCACAAAAAATTGCAGATTTCTATTTTGTCCCTAAAAACGATGACTCCGATCATGCCGAAAAAGCGACATTCTGGACAGGCCTAAAAAAAAAATGTAGAACCATTTTCACAAAAAATTGCAGATATTTTTACCTCATTTTCGTGACACAAAAACAGTGACCCCGGTCATGCCGAACTATCGACATTCTGGACAGACCTAAAAAAAACATTTTAAAACCATTTTCACCAAAAATTGCAGATTTCTATTTTGTCCCTAAAAACGATGACTCCGATCATGCTGAAAAAGCGACATTCTGGACAGGTCTAAAAAAATTTTTTTAAAACATTTTCACCAAAAATTGCTGATTTTTTTTTCTTCATTTTCATGACACAAAAACTGTGACCCCGGTCATGCCAAACTAGCGACATTCTGGACAGGCCTAAAAAAAACATTTTAAAACAATTTTCACTAAAAATTGTAGATTTCTATTTTTGTCACCAAAAACGAATACTCCGATCATGCCGAACTAGCGACATTTTGGACAGGCCTAAAAAAAAAGCATTTTAGAACCATTTTCAAAAAAAAAGCTCAGAATTATTTTTTTCATTTTTTGACACAAAAACAGTGACCCCGGTCATGCCGAACTATCGTCATTCTGGACAGGCCTAAAAAAAAATTTAAAAACCATTTTCACCAAAAATGGCTGATTTTTTTTTCTTCATTTTTTGACACAAAAACAGTGACCCCGGTCATACCGAACTATCGACATTCTGGACATGCCTAAAAAAACATTTTAAAACCATTTTCACAAAAAATTGCAGATTTCTATTTTGTCCCTAAAAACGATGACTCCGATCATGCCGAAAAAGCGACATTCTGGACAGGCCTAAAAAAGAAATGTAGAACCATTTTCACAAAAAATTGCAGATATTTTTTTCTCATTTTCGTGACACAAAAACAGTGACCCCGGTCATGCCGAACTATCGACATTCTGGACAGGCCTAAAAAAAACATTTTAAAACCATTTTCACAAAAAAATTGCAGATTTCTATTTTGTCCCTAAAAACGCTGACTCCGATCATGCTGAAAAAGCGACATTCTGGACAGGCCTAAAAAAAAAATGTAGAACCATTTTCACAAAAAATTGCAGATATTTTTTTCTCATTTTCGTGACACAAAAACAGTGACCCCGGTCATGCCGAACTATCGACATTCTGGATAGCTCTAAAAAAACATTTTAAAACCATTTTCACAAAAAATTGCAGATTTCTATTTTGTCCCTAAAAACGATGACTCCGATCATGCCGAAAAAGCGACATTCTGGACAGGCCTAAAAAAATTTTTTAGAACCATTTTCACAAAAAATTGCAGATATTTTTTTCTCATTTTCGTGACACAAAAACAGTGACCCCGGTCATGCCGAACTATCGACATTCTGGACAGGCCTAAAAAAAACATTTTAAAACCATTTTCACAAAAAATTGTAGATTTCTATTTTTGTCACCAAAAACGATGACTCCGATCATGCCGAACTAGCGACATTTTGGACAGGCCTAAAAAAAAAGCATTTTAGAACCATTTTCGAAAAAAAAGCTCAGAATTCTTTTTTTCATTTTTTGACACAAAAACAGTGACCCCGGTCATGCCGAACTATCGTCATTCTGGACAGGCCTAAAAAAATTTTTTAAAACCATTTTCACCAAAAATGGCTGATTTTTTTTTCTTCATTTTTTGACACAAAAACAGTGACCCCGGTCATACCGAACTATCGACATTCTGGACATGCCTAAAAAAACATTTTAAAACCATTTTCACAAAAAATTGCAGATTTCTATTTTGTCCCTAAAAACGATGACTCCGATCATGCTGAAAAAGCGACATTCTGGACAGGTCTAAAAAAAAAATTTAAAACCATTTTCACCAAAAATTGCTGATTTTTTTTTCTTCATTTTCGTGACACAAAAACAGTGACCCCGGTCATGCCAAACTAGCGACATTCTGGACAGGCCTAAAAAAAACATTTTAAAACCATTTTCACTAAAAATTGTAGATTTCTATTTTTGTCACCAAAAACGAATACTCCGATCATGCCGAACTAGCGACATTTTGGACAGGCCTAAAAAAAAAGCATTTTAGAACCATTTTAAAAAAAAAAGCTCAGAATTATTTTTTTCATTTTTTGACACAAAAACAGTGACCCCGGTCATGCCGAACTATCGACATTCTGGACAGGCCTAAAAAAACATTTAAAAACCATTTTCACAAAAAATTGCAGATATTTTTTTTTCATTTTCGTGACACAAAAACAGTGACCCCGGTCATGCCGAACTATCGACATTCTGGACAGGCCTAAAAAAACATTTTAAAACCATTTTCACAAAAAATTGCAGATTTCTATTTTGTCCCTAAAAACGATGACTCCGATAATGCTGAAAAAGCGACATTCTGGACAGGTCTAAAAAATTTTTTTTAAACCATTTTCACCAAAAATTGCAGATTTTTTTTTCTTCATTTTCGTGACACAAAAACAGTGACCCCGGTCATGCCAAACTAGCGACATTCTGGACAGGCCTAAAAAAAACATTTTAAAACCATTTTCACTAAAAATTGTAGATTTCTATTTTTGTCACCAAAAACGAATACTCCGATCATGCCGAACTAGCGACATTTTGGACAGGCCTAAAAAAAAAGCATTTTAGAACCATTTTCAAAAAAAAAGCTCAGAATTATTTTTTTCATTTTTTGACACAAAAACAGTGACCCCGGTCATGCCGAACTATCGTCATTCTGGACAGGCCTAAAAAAAAATTTAAAAACCATTTTCACCAAAAATGGCTGATTTTTTTTTCTTCATTTTTTGACACAAAAACAGTGACCCCGGTCATACCGAACTATCGACATTCTGGACATGCCTAAAAAAACATTTTAAAACCATTTTCACAAAAAATTGCAGATTTCTATTTTGTCCCTAAAAACGATGACTCCGATCATGCCGAAAAAGCGACATTCTGGACAGGCCAAAAAAAAAAAATGTAGAACCATTTTCACAAAAAATTGCAGATATTTTTTTCTCATTTTCGTGACACAAAAACAGTGACCCCGGTCATGCCGAACTATCGACATTCTGGACAGGCCTAAAAAAAACATTTTAAAACCATTTTCACAAAAAAATTGCAGATTTCTATTTTGTCCCTAAAAACGCTGACTCCGATCATGCTGAAAAAGCGACATTCTGGACAGGTCTAAAAAAAAAATTTAAAACCATTTTCACCAAAAATTGCTGATTTTTTTTTCTTCATTTTCGTGACACAAAAACAGTGACCCCGGTCATGCCAAACTAGCGACATTCTGGACAGGCCTAAAAAAAACATTTTAAAACCATTTTCACTAAAAATTGTAGATTTCTATTTTTGTCACCAAAAACGAATACTCCGATCATGCCGAACTAGCGACATTTTGGACAGGCCTAAAAAAAAAGCATTTTAGAACCATTTTCAAAAAAAAAGCTCAGAATTATTTTTTTCATTTTTTGACACAAAAACAGTGACCCCGGTCATGCCGAACTATCGACATTCTGGACAGGCCTAAAAAAACATTTTAAAACCATTTTCACAAAAAATTGCAGATTTCTATTTTGTCCCTAAAAACGATGACTCCGATCATGCCGAAAAAGCGACATTCTGGACAGGCCTAAAAAATTTCTTTTGAACCATTTTCACAAAAAATTGCAGATATTTTTTTCTCATTTTCGTGACACAAAAACAGTGACCCCGGTCATGCCGAACTATCGACATTCTGGACAGGCCTAAAAAAAACATTTTAAAACCATTTTCACAAAAAATTGTAGATTTCTATTTTTGTCACCAAAAACGATGACTCCGATCATGCCGAACTAGCGACATTTTGGACAGGCCTAAAAAAAAAGCATTTTAGAACCATTTTCAAAAAAAAAGCTCAGAATTCTTTTTTTCATTTTTTGACACAAAAACAGTGACCCCGGTCATGCCGAACTATCGTCATTCTGGACAGGCCTAAAAAAAAATTTTAAAACCATTTTCACCAAAAATGGCTGATTTTTTTTTCTTCATTTTTTGACACAAAAACAGTGACCCCGGTCATACCGAACTATCGACATTCTGGACATGCCTAAAAAAACATTTTAAAACCATTTTCACAAAAAATTGCAGATTTCTATTTTGTCCCTAAAAACGATGACTCCGATCATGCTGAAAAAGCGACATTCTGGACAGGTCTAAAAAAAAAATTTAAAACCATTTTCACCAAAAATTGCTGATTTTTTTTTCTTCATTTTCGTGACACAAAAACAGTGACCCCGGTCATGCCAAACTAGCGACATTCTGGACAGGCCTAAAAAAAACATTTTAAAACCATTTTCACTAAAAATTGTAGATTTCTATTTTTGTCACCAAAAACGAATACTCCGATCATGCCGAACTAGCGACATTTTGGACAGGCCTAAAAAAAAAGCATTTTAGAACCATTTTAAAAAAAAAAGCTCAGAATTATTTTTTTCATTTTTTGACACAAAAACAGTGACCCCGGTCATGCCGAACTATCGACATTCTGGACAGGCCTAAAAAAACATTTAAAAACCATTTTCACAAAAAATTGCAGATATTTTTTTTTCATTTTCGTGACACAAAAACAGTGACCCCGGTCATGCCGAACTATCGACATTCTGGACAGGCCTAAAAAAACATTTTAAAACCATTTTCACAAAAAATTGCAGATTTCTATTTTGTCCCTAAAAACGATGACTCCGATAATGCTGAAAAAGCGACATTCTGGACAGGTCTAAAAAAAAATTTTTAAACCATTTTCACCAAAAATTGCAGATTTTTTTTTCTTCATTTTCGTGACACAAAAACAGTGACCCCGGTCATGCCAAACTAGCGACATTCTGGACAGGCCTAAAAAAAACATTTTAAAACCATTTTCACTAAAAATTGTAGATTTCTATTTTTGTCACCAAAAACGAATACTCCGATCATGCCGAACTAGCGACATTTTGGACAGGCCTAAAAAAAAAGCATTTTAGAACCATTTTCAAAAAAAAAGCTCAGAATTATTTTTTTCATTTTTTGACACAAAAACAGTGACCCCGGTCATGCCGAACTATCGTCATTCTGGACAGGCCTAAAAAAAAATTTAAAAACCATTTTCACCAAAAATGGCTGATTTTTTTTTCTTCATTTTTTGACACAAAAACAGTGACCCCGGTCATACCGAACTATCGACATTCTGGACATGCCTAAAAAAACATTTTAAAACCATTTTCACAAAAAATTGCAGATTTCTATTTTGTCCCTAAAAACGATGACTCCGATCATGCCGAAAAAGCGACATTCTGGACAGGCCTAAAAAAAAAAATGTAGAACCATTTTCACAAAAAATTGCAGATATTTTTTTCTCATTTTCGTGACACAAAAACAGTGACCCCGGTCATGCCGAACTATCGACATTCTGGACAGGCCTAAAAAAAACATTTTAAAACCATTTTCACAAAAAAATTGCAGATTTCTATTTTGTCCCTAAAAACGCTGACTCCGATCATGCTGAAAAAGCGACATTCTGGACAGGTCTAAAAAAAAAATTTAAAACCATTTTCACCAAAAATTGCTGATTTTTTTTTCTTCATTTTCGTGACACAAAAACAGTGACCCCGGTCATGCCAAACTAGCGACATTCTGGACAGGCCTAAAAAAAACATTTTAAAACCATTTTCACTAAAAATTGTAGATTTCTATTTTTGTCACCAAAAACGAATACTCCGATCATGCCGAACTAGCGACATTTTGGACAGGCCTAAAAAAAAAGCATTTTAGAACCATTTTCAAAAAAAAAGCTCAGAATTATTTTTTTCATTTTTTGACACAAAAACAGTGACCCCGGTCATGCCGAACTATCGACATTCTGGACAGGCCTAAAAAAACATTTTAAAACCATTTTCACAAAAAATTGCAGATTTCTATTTTGTCCCTAAAAACGATGACTCCGATCATGCCGAAAAAGCGACATTCTGGACAGGCCTAAAAAAATTTTTTAGAACCATTTTCACAAAAAATTGCAGATATTTTTTTCTCATTTTCGTGACACAAAAACAGTGACCCCGGTCATGCCGAACTATCGACATTCTGGACAGGCCTAAAAAAAACATTTTAAAACCATTTTCACAAAAAATTGTAGATTTCTATTTTTGTCACCAAAAACGATGACTCCGATCATGCCGAACTAGCGACATTTTGGACAGGCCTAAAAAAAAAGCATTTTAGAACCATTTTCAAAAAAAAAGCTCAGAATTCTTTTTTTCATTTTTTGACACAAAAACAGTGACCCCGGTCATGCCGAACTATCGTCATTCTGGACAGGCCTAAAAAAATTTTTTAAAACCATTTTCACCAAAAATGGCTGATTTTTTTTTCTTCATTTTTTGACACAAAAACAGTGACCCCGGTCATACCGAACTATCGACATTCTGGACATGCCTAAAAAAACATTTTAAAACCATTTTCACAAAAAATTGCAGATTTCTATTTTGTCCCTAAAAACGATGACTCCGATCATGCTGAAAAAGCGACATTCTGGACAGGTCAAAAAAAAAAATTTAAAACCATTTTCACCAAAAATTGCTGATTTTTTTTTCTTCATTTTCGTGACACAAAAACAGTGACCCCGGTCATGCCAAACTAGCGACATTCTGGACAGGCCTAAAAAAAACATTTTAAAACCATTTTCACTAAAAATTGTAGATTTCTATTTTTGTCACCAAAAACGAATACTCCGATCATGCCGAACTAGCGACATTTTGGACAGGCCTAAAAAAAAAGCATTTTAGAACCATTTTCAAAAAAAAAGCTCAGAATTATTTTTTTCATTTTTTGACACAAAAACAGTGACCCCGGTCATGCCGAACTATCGACATTCTGGACAGGCCTAAAAAAACATTTAAAAACCATTTTCACAAAAAATTGCAGATATTTTTTTTTCATTTTCGTGACACAAAAACAGTGACCCCGGTCATGCCGAACTATCGACATTCTGGACAGGCCTAAAAAAACATTTTAAAACCATTTTCACAAAAAATTGCAGATTTCTATTTTGTCCCTAAAAACGATGACTCCGATCATGCTGAAAAAGCGACATTCTGGACAGGTCTAAAAAAAAAATTTAAAACCATTTTCACCAAAAATTGCTGATTTTTTTTTCTTCATTTTCGTGACACAAAAACAGTGACCCCGGTCATGCCAAACTAGCGACATTCTGGACAGGCCTAAAAAAAACATTTTAAAACCATTTTCACTAAAAATTGTAGATTTCTATTTTTGTCACCAAAAACGAATACTCCGATCATGCCGAACTAGCGACATTTTGGACAGGCCTAAAAAAAAAGCATTTTAGAACCATTTTCAAAAAAAAAGCTCAGAATTATTTTTTTCATTTTTTGACACAAAAACAGTGACCCCGGTCATGCCGAACTATCGTCATTCTGGACAGGCCTAAAAAAAAATTTAAAAACCATTTTCACCAAAAATGGCTGATTTTTTTTTCTTCATTTTTTGACACAAAAACAGTGACCCCGGTCATACCGAACTATCGACATTCTGGACATGCCTAAAAAAACATTTTAAAACCATTTTCACAAAAAATTGCAGATTTCTATTTTGTCCCTAAAAACGATGACTCCGATCATGCCGAAAAAGCGACATTCTGGACAGGCCTAAAAAAAAAATGTAGAACCATTTTCACAAAAAATTGCAGATATTTTTTTCTAATTTTCGTGACACAAAAACAGTGACCCCGGTCATGCCGAACTATCGACATTCTGGACAGGCCTAAAAAAACATTTTAAAACCATTTTCACAAAAAATTGCAGATTTCTATTTTGTCCCTAAAAACGATGACTCCGATCATGCTGAAAAAGCGACATTCTGGACAGGTCTAAAAAAATTTTTTTAAACCATTTTCACCAAAAATTGCTGATTTTTTTTTCTTCATTTTCGTGACACAAAAACAGTGACCCCGGTCATGCCAAACTAGCGACATTCTGGACAGGCCTAAAAAAAAACATTTTAAAACCATTTTCACTAAAAATTGTAGATTTCTATTTTTGTCACCAAAAACGAATACTCCGATCATGCCGAACTAGCGACATTTTGGACAGGCCTAAAAAAAAAGCATTTTAGAACCATTTTCAAAAAAAAAGCTCAGAATTATTTTTTTCATTTTTTGACACAAAAACAGTGACCCCGGTCATGCCGAACTATCGACATTCTGGACAGGCCTAAAAAAACATTTAAAAACCATTTTCACAAAAAATTGCATATATTTTTTTTTCATTTTCGTGACACAAAAACAGTGACCCCGGTCATGCCGAACTATCGACATTCTGGACAGGCCTAAAAAAACATTTTAAAACCATTTTCACAAAAAATTGCAGATTTCTATTTTGTCCCTAAAAACGATGACTCCGATCATGCCGAAAAAGCGACATTCTGGACAGGCCTAAAAAAATTTTTTAGAACCATTTTCACAAAAAATTGCAGATATTTTTTTCTCATTTTCGTGACACAAAAACAGTGACCCCGGTCATGCCGAACTATCGACATTCTGGACAGGCCTAAAAAAAACATTTTAAAACCATTTTCACTAAAAATTGTAGATTTCTATTTTTGTCACCAAAAACGATGACTCCGATCATGCCGAACATTCTGGACATTTTGGACAGGCCTAAAAAAAAAGCATTTTAGAACCATTTTCAAAAAAAAAGCTCAGAATTCTTTTTTTCATTTTCGTGACACAAAAACAGTGACCCCGGTCATGCCGAACTATCGACATTCTGGACAGGCCTAAAAAAACATTTTAAAACCATTTTCACAAAAAATTGCAGATTTCTATTTTGTCCCTAAAAACGATGACTCCGATCATGCTGAAAAAGCGACATTCTGGACAGGTCTAAAAAATTTTTTTTAAACCATTTTCACCAAAAATTGCTGATTTTTTTTTCTTCATTTTCGTGACACAAAAACAGTGACCCCGGTCATGCCAAACTAGCGACATTCTGGACAGGCCTAAAAAAAACATTTTAAAACCATTTTCACTAAAAATTGTAGATTTCTATTTTTGTCACCAAAAACGAATACTCCGATCATGCCGAACTAGCGACATTTTGGACAGGCCTAAAAAAAAAGCATTTTAGAACCATTTTCAAAAAAAAAGCTCAGAATTATTTTTTTCATTTTTTGACACAAAAACAGTGACCCCGGTCATGCCGAACTATCGACATTCTGGACAGGCCTAAAAAAACATTTAAAAACCATTTTCACCAAAAATGGCTGATTTTTTTTTCTTCATTTTTTGACACAAAAACAGTGACCCCGGTCATACCGAACTATCGACATTCTGGACATGCCTAAAAAAACATTTTAAAACCATTTTCACAAAAAATTGCAGATTTCTATTTTGTCCCTAAAAACGATGACTCCGATCATGCTGAAAAAGCGACATTCTGGACAGGTCTAAAAAAAAAATTTAAAACCATTTTCACCAAAAATTGCTGATTTTTTTTTCTTCATTTTCGTGACACAAAAACAGTGACCCCGGTCATGCCAAACTAGCGACATTCTGGACAGGCCTAAAAAAAACATTTTAAAACCATTTTCACTAAAAATTGTAGATTTCTATTTTTGTCACCAAAAACGAATACTCCGATCATGCCGAACTAGCGACATTTTGGACAGGCCTAAAAAAAAAGCATTTTAGAACCATTTTCAAAAAAAAAGCTCAGAATTATTTTTTTCATTTTTTGACACAAAAACAGTGACCCCGGTCATGCCGAACTATCGACATTCTGGACAGGCCTAAAAAAAACATTTAAAAACCATTTTCACAAAAAATTGCAGATATTTTTTTTTCATTTTCGTGACACAAAAACAGTGACCCCGGTCATGCCGAACTATCGACATTCTGGACAGGCCTAAAAAAACATTTTAAAACCATTTTCACAAAAAATTGCAGATTTCTATTTTGTCCCTAAAAACGATGACTCCGATCATGCTGAAAAAGCGACATTCTGGACAGGTCTAAAAAAAAAATTTAAAACCATTTTCACCAAAAATTGCTGATTTTTTTTTCTTCATTTTCGTGACACAAAAACAGTGACCCCGGTCATGCCAAACTAGCGACATTCTGGACAGGCCTAAAAAAAACATTTTAAAACCATTTTCACTAAAAATTGTAGATTTCTATTTTTGTCACCAAAAACGAATACTCCGATCATGCCGAACTAGCGACATTTTGGACAGGCCTAAAAAAAAAGCATTTTAGAACCATTTTAAAAAAAAAAGCTCAGAATTATTTTTTTCATTTTTTGACACAAAAACAGTGACCCCGGTCATGCCGAACTATCGTCATTCTGGACAGGCCTAAAAAAAAATTTAAAAACCATTTTCACCAAAAATGGCTGATTTTTTTTTCTTCATTTTTTGACACAAAAACAGTGACCCCGGTCATACCGAACTATCGACATTCTGGACATGCCTAAAAAAACATTTTAAAACCATTTTCACAAAAAATTGCAGATTTCTATTTTGTCCCTAAAAACGATGACTCCGATCATGCCGAAAAAGCGACATTCTGGACAGGCCTAAAAAAAAAATGTAGAACCATTTTCACAAAAAATTGCAGATATTTTTTTCTCATTTTCGTGACACAAAAACAGTGACCCCGGTCATGCCGAACTATCGACATTCTGGACAGGCCTAAAAAAAACATTTTAAAACCATTTTCACAAAAAAATTGCAGATTTCTATTTTGTCCCTAAAAACGCTGACTCCGATCATGCTGAAAAAGCGACATTCTGGACAGGTCTAAAAAAAATTTTTTAAACCATTTTCACCAAAAATTGCTGATTTTTTTTTCTTCATTTTCGTGACACAAAAACAGTGACCCCGGTCATGCCAAACTAGCGACATTCTGGACAGGCCTAAAAAAAACATTTTAAAACCATTTTCACTAAAAATTGTAGATTTCTATTTTTGTCACCAAAAACGAATACTCCGATCATGCCGAACTAGCGACATTTTGGACAGTCCTAAAAAAAAAGCATTTTAGAACCATTTTCAAAAAAAAAGCTCAGAATTATTTTTTTCATTTTTTGACACAAAAACAGTGACCCCGGTCATGCCGAACTATCGACATTCTGGACAGGCCTAAAAAAACATTTAAAAAACATTTTCACAAAAAATTGCAGATATTTTTTTTTCATTTTCGTGACACAAAAACAGTGACCCCGGTCATGCCGAACTATCGACATTCTGGACAGGCCTAAAAAAACATTTTAAAACCATTTTCACAAAAAATTGCAGATTTCTATTTTGTCCCTAAAAACGATGACTCCGATCATGCTGAAAAAGCGACATTCTGGACAGGTCTAAAAAAATTTTTTTAAACCATTTTCACCAAAAATTGCTGATTTTTTTTTCTTCATTTTCGTGACACAAAAACAGTGACCCCGGTCATGCCAAACTAGCGACATTCTGGACAGGCCTAAAAAAAACATTTTAAAACCATTTTCACTAAAAATTGTAGATTTCTATTTTTGTCACCAAAAACGAATACTCCGATCATGCCGAACTAGCGACATTTTGGACAGGCCTAAAAAAAAAGCATTTTAGAACCATTTTCAAAAAAAAAGCTCAGAATTATTTTTTTCATTTTTTGACACAAAAACAGTGACCCCGGTCATGCCGAACTATCGACATTCTGGACAGGCCTAAAAAAACATTTAAAAACCATTTTCACAAAAAATTGCATATATTTTTTTTTCATTTTCGTGACACAAAAACAGTGACCCCGGTCATGCCGAACTATCGACATTCTGGACAGGCCTAAAAAAACATTTTAAAACCATTTTCACAAAAAATTGCAGATTTCTATTTTGTCCCTAAAAACGATGACTCCGATCATGCCGAAAAAGCGACATTCTGGACAGGCCTAAAAAAATTTTTTAGAACCATTTTCACAAAAAATTGCAGATATTTTTTTCTCATTTTCGTGACACAAAAACAGTGACCCCGGTCATGCCGAACTATCGACATTCTGGACAGGCCTAAAAAAAACATTTTAAAACCATTTTCACTAAAAATTGTAGATTTCTATTTTTGTCACCAAAAACGATGACTCCGATCATGCCGAACTAGCGACATTTTGGACAGGCCTAAAAAAAAAGCATTTTAGAACCATTTTCAAAAAAAAAGCTCAGAATTCTTTTTTTCATTTTTTGACACAAAAACAGTGACCCCGGTCATGCCGAACTATCGTCATTCTGGACAGGCCTAAAAAAAATTTTTAAAACCATTTTCACCAAAAATGGCTGATTTTTTTTTCTTCATTTTTTGACACAAAAACAGTGACCCCGGTCATACCGAACTATCGACATTCTGGACATGCCTAAAAAAACATTTTAAAACCATTTTCACAAAAAATTGCAGATTTCTATTTTGTCCCTAAAAACGATGACTCCGATCATGCTGAAAAAGCGACATTCTGGACAGGTCTAAAAAAAAATTTTAAAACCATTTTCACCAAAAATTGCTGATTTTTTTTTCTTCATTTTCGTGACACAAAAACAGTGACCCCGGTCATGCCAAACTAGCGACATTCTGGACAGGCCTGCCTAAAAAAAACATTTTAAAACCATTTTCACTAAAAATTGTAGATTTCTATTTTTGTCACCAAAAACGAATACTCCGATCATGCCGAACTAGCGACATTTTGGACAGGCCTAAAAAAAAAGCATTTTAGAACCATTTTCAAAAAAAAAGCTCAGAATTATTTTTTTCATTTTTTGACACAAAAACAGTGACCCCGGTCATGCCGAACTATCGACATTCTGGACAGGCCTAAAAAAACATTTAAAAACCATTTTCACAAAAAATTGCAGATATTTTTTTTTCATTTTCGTGACACAAAAACAGTGACCCCGGTCATGCCGAACTATCGACATTCTGGACAGGCCTAAAAAAACATTTTAAAACCATTTTCACAAAAAATTGCAGATTTCTATTTTGTCCCTAAAAACGATGACTCCGATCATGCTGAAAAAGCGACATTCTGGACAGGTCTAAAAAAAAAATTTAAAACCATTTTCACCAAAAATTGCTGATTTTTTTTTCTTCATTTTCGTGACACAAAAACAGTGACCCCGGTCATGCCAAACTAGCGACATTCTGGACAGGCCTAAAAAAAACATTTTAAAACCATTTTCACTAAAAATTGTAGATTTCTATTTTTGTCACCAAAAACGAATACTCCGATCATGCCGAACTAGCGACATTTTGGACAGGCCTAAAAAAAAAGCATTTTAGAACCATTTTAAAAAAAAAAGCTCAGAATTATTTTTTTCATTTTTTGACACAAAAACAGTGACCCCGGTCATGCCGAACTATCGTCATTCTGGACAGGCCTAAAAAAAATTTTAAAAACCATTTTCACCAAAAATGGCTGATTTTTTTTTCTTCATTTTTTGACACAAAAACAGTGACCCCGGTCATACCGAACTATCGACATTCTGGACATGCCTAAAAAAACATTTTAAAACCATTTTCACAAAAAATTGCAGATTTCTATTTTGTCCCTAAAAACGATGACTCCGATCATGCCGAAAAAGCGACATTCTGGACAGGCCTAAAAAAAAAATGTAGAACCATTTTCACAAAAAATTGCAGATATTTTTTTCTCATTTTCGTGACACAAAAACAGTGACCCCGGTCATGCCGAACTATCGACATTCTGGACAGGCCTAAAAAAAACATTTTAAAACCATTTTCACAAAAAAATTGCAGATTTCTATTTTGTCCCTAAAAACGCTGACTCCGATCATGCTGAAAAAGCGACATTCTGGACAGGTCTAAAAAAATTTTTTTAAACCATTTTCACCAAAAATTGCTGATTTTTTTTTCTTCATTTTCGTGACACAAAAACAGTGACCCCGGTCATGCCAAACTAGCGACATTCTGGACAGGCCTAAAAAAAACATTTTAAAACCATTTTCACTAAAAATTGTAGATTTCTATTTTTGTCACCAAAAACGAATACTCCGATCATGCCGAACTAGCGACATTTTGGACAGTCCTAAAAAAAAAGCATTTTAGAACCATTTTCAAAAAAAAAGCTCAGAATTATTTTTTTCATTTTTTGACACAAAAACAGTGACCCCGGTCATGCCGAACTATCGACATTCTGGACAGGCCTAAAAAAACATTTAAAAAACATTTTCACAAAAAATTGCAGATATTTTTTTTTCATTTTCGTGACACAAAAACAGTGACCCCGGTCATGCCGAACTATCGACATTCTGGACAGGCCTAAAAAAACATTTTAAAACCATTTTCACAAAAAATTGCAGATTTCTATTTTGTCCCTAAAAACGATGACTCCGATCATGCTGAAAAAGCGACATTCTGGACAGGTCTAAAAAAATTTTTTTAAACCATTTTCACCAAAAATTGCTGATTTTTTTTTCTTCATTTTCGTGACACAAAAACAGTGACCCCGGTCATGCCAAACTAGCGACATTCTGGACAGGCCTAAAAAAAACATTTTAAAACCATTTTCACTAAAAATTGTAGATTTCTATTTTTGTCACCAAAAACGAATACTCCGATCATGCCGAACTAGCGACATTTTGGACAGGCCTAAAAAAAAAGCATTTTAGAACCATTTTCAAAAAAAAAGCTCAGAATTATTTTTTTCATTTTTTGACACAAAAACAGTGACCCCGGTCATGCCGAACTATCGACATTCTGGACAGGCCTAAAAAAACATTTAAAAACCATTTTCACAAAAAATTGCAGATATTTTTTTTTCATTTTCGTGACACAAAAACAGTGACCCCGGTCATGCCGAACTATCGACATTCTGGACAGGCCTAAAAAAACATTTTAAAACCATTTTCACAAAAAATTGCAGATTTCTATTTTGTCCCTAAAAACGATGACTCCGATCATGCCGAAAAAGCGACATTCTGGACAGGCCTAAAAAATTTTTTTAGAACCATTTTCACAAAAAATTGCAGATATTTTTTTTCATTTTCGTGACACAAAAACAGTGACCCCGGTCATGCCGAACTATCGACATTCTGGACAGGCCTAAAAAAAACATTTTAAAACCATTTTCACTAAAAATTGTAGATTTCTATTTTTGTCACCAAAAACGATGACTCCGATCATGCCGAACATTCTGGACATTTTGGACAGGCCTAAAAAAAAAGCATTTTAGAACCATTTTCAAAAAAAAAGCTCAGAATTCTTTTTTTCATTTTCGTGACACAAAAACAGTGACCCCGGTCATGCCGAACTATCGACATTCTGGACAGGCCTAAAAAAACATTTTAAAACCATTTTCACAAAAAATTGCAGATTTCTATTTTGTCCCTAAAAACGATGACTCCGATCATGCTGAAAAAGCGACATTCTGGACAGGTCTAAAAAATTTTTTTTAAACCATTTTCACCAAAAATTGCTGATTTTTTTTTCTTCATTTTCGTGACACAAAAACAGTGACCCCGGTCATGCCAAACTAGCGACATTCTGGACAGGCCTAAAAAAAACATTTTAAAACCATTTTCACTAAAAATTGTAGATTTCTATTTTTGTCACCAAAAACGAATACTCCGATCATGCCGAACTAGCGACATTTTGGACAGGCCTAAAAAAAAAGCATTTTAGAACCATTTTCAAAAAAAAAGCTCAGAATTATTTTTTTCATTTTTTGACACAAAAACAGTGACCCCGGTCATGCCGAACTATCGACATTCTGGACAGGCCTAAAAAAACATTTAAAAACCATTTTCACAAAAAATTGCAGATATTTTTTTTTCATTTTCGTGACACAAAAACAGTGACCCCGGTCATGCCGAACTATCGACATTCTGGACAGGCCTAAAAAAACATTTTAAAACCATTTTCACAAAAAATTGCAGATTTCTATTTTGTCCCTAAAAACGATGACTCCGATCATGCCGAAAAAGCGACATTCTGGACAGGCCTAAAAAAATTTTTTAGAACCATTTTCACAAAAAATTGCTGATATTTTTTTCTCATTTTCGTGACACAAAAACAGTGACCCCGGTCATGCCGAACTATCGACATTCTGGACAGGCCTAAAAAAAACATTTTAAAACCATTTTCACTAAAAATTGTAGATTTCTATTTTTGTCACCAAAAACGATGACTCCGATCATGCCGAACATTCTGGACATTTTGGACAGGCCTAAAAAAAAAGCATTTTAGAACCATTTTCAAAAAAAAAGCTCAGAATTCTTTTTTTCATTTTTTGACACAAAAACAGTGACCCCGGTCATGCCGAACTATCGTCATTCTGGACAGGCCTAAAAAAATTTTTAAAAACCATTTTCACCAAAAATGGCTGATTTTTTTTTCTTCATTTTTTGACACAAAAACAGTGACCCCGGTCATACCGAACTATCGACATTCTGGACATGCCTAAAAAAACATTTTAAAACCATTTTCACAAAAAATTGCAGATTTCTATTTTGTCCCTAAAAACGATGACTCCGATCATGCCGAAAAAGCGACATTCTGGACAGGCCTAAAAAAAAAATGTAGAACCATTTTCACAAAAAATTGCAGATATTTTTTTCTCATTTTCGTGACACAAAAACAGTGACCCCGGTCATGCCGAACTATCGACATTCTGGACAGGCCTAAAAAAAACATTTTAAAACCATTTTCACAAAAAAATTGCAGATTTCTATTTTGTCCCTAAAAACGCTGACTCCGATCATGCTGAAAAAGCGACATTCTGGACAGGTCTAAAAAAAAAATTTAAAACCATTTTCACCAAAAATTGCTGATTTTTTTTTCTTCATTTTCGTGACACAAAAACATGCCAAACTAGCGACATTCTGGACAGGCCTAAAAAAAACATTTTAAAACCATTTTCACTAAAAATTGTAGATTTCTATTTTTGTCACCAAAAACGAATACTCCGATCATGCCGAACTAGCTACATTTTGGACAGGCCTAAAAAAAAAGCATTTTAGAACCATTTTCAAAAAAAAAGCTCAGTATTCTTTTTTTCATTTTTTGACACAAAAACAGTGACCCCGGTCATACCGAACTATCGACATTCTGGACATGCCTAAAAAAACATTTGAAAACCATTTTCACAAAAAATTGCAGATTTCTATTTTGTCCCTAAAAACGATGACTCCAATCATGCCGAAAAAGCGACATTCTGGACAGGCCTAAAAAAAAAATGTAGAACCATTTTCACCAAAAATTGCTTATTTTTTTTTCTCATTTTCGTGACACAAAAACAGTGACCCCGGTCATGCCGAACTATCGACATTCTGGACAGGCCTAAAAAAACATTTTAAAACCATTTTCACAAAAAATTGCAGATTTCTATTTTGTCCCTAAAAACGATGACTCCGATCATGCCGAAAAAGCGACATTCTGGACAGGCCTAAAAAAATTTTTTAGAACCATTTTCACAAAAAATTGCAGATATTTTTTCCTCATTTTCGTGACACAAAAACAGTGACCCCGGTCATGCCGAACTATCGACATTCTGGACAGGCCTAAAAAAAACATTTTAAAACCAATTTCACAAAAAATTGTAGATTTCTATTTTTGTCACCAAAAACGATGACTCCGATCATGCCGAACTAGCGACATTTTGGACAGGCCTAAAAAAAAAGCATTTTAGAACCATTTTCAAAAAAAAAGCTCAGAATTATTTTTTTCATTTTTTGACACAAAAACAGTGACCCCGGTCATGCCGAACTATCGACATTCTGGACATGCCTAAAAAAACATTTTAAAACCATTTTCACAAAAAATTGCAGATTTCTATTTTGTCCCTAAAAACGATGACTCCGATCATGCCGAAAAAGCGACATTCTGGACAGGCCTAAAAAAAAAATGTAGAACCATTTTCACAAAAAATTGCAGATATTTTTACCTCATTTTCGTGACACAAAAACAGTGACCCCGGTCATGCCGAACTATCGACATTCTGGACAGACCTAAAAAAAACATTTTAAAACCATTTTCACCAAAAATTGCAGATTTCTATTTTGTCCCTAAAAACGATGACTCCGATCATGCTGAAAAAGCGACATTCTGGACAGGTCTAAAAATTTTTTTTAAAAACATTTTCACCAAAAATTGCTGATTTTTTTTTCTTCATTTTCATGACACAAAAACTGTGACCCCGGTCATGCCAAACTAGCGACATTCTGGACAGGCCTAAAAAAAACATTTTAAAACAATTTTCACTAAAAATTGTAGATTTCTATTTTTGTCACCAAAAACGAATACTCCGATCATGCCGAACTAGCGACATTTTGGACAGGCCTAAAAAAAATGCATTTTAGAACCATTTTCAAAAAAAAAGCTCAGAATTCATTATTTTCATTTTTTGACACAAAAACAGTGACCCCGGTCATGCCGAACTATCGTCATTCTGGACAGGCCTAAAAAAAAATTTAAAAACCATTTTCACCAAAAATGGCTGATTTTTTTTTCTTCATTTTTTGACACAAAAACAGTGACCCCGGTCATTCCGAACTATCGACATTCTGGACATGCCTAAAAAAACATTTTAAAACCATTTTCACAAAAAATTGCAGATTTCTATTTTGTCCCTAAAAACGATGACTCCGATCATGCCGAAAAAGCGACATTCTGGACAGGCCTAAAAAAAAAATGTAGAACCATTTTCACAAAAAATTGCAGATATTTTTTTCTCATTTTCGTGACACAAAAACAGTGACCCCGGTCATGCCGAACTATCGACATTCTGGACAGGCCTAAAAAAACATTTTAAAACCATTTTCACAAAAAATTGCAGATTTCTATTTTGTCCCTAAAAACGATGACTCCGATCATGCTGAAAAAGCGACATTCTGGACAGGTCTAAAAAAAAAATTTAAAACCATTTTCACCAAAAATTGCTGATTTTTTTTTCTTCATTTTCGTGACACAAAAACAGTGACCCCGGTCATGCCAAACTAGCGACATTCTGGACAGGCCTAAAAAAAACATTTTAAAACCATTTTCACTAAAAATTGTAGATTTCTATTTTTGTCACCAAAAACGAATACTCCGATCATGCCGAACTAGCGACATTTTGGACAGGCCTAAAAAAAAAGCATTTTAGAACCATTTTCAAAAAAAAAGCTCAGAATTATTTTTTTCATTTTTTGACACAAAAACAGTGACCCCGGTCATGCCGAACTATCGACATTCTGGACAGGCCTAAAAAAACATTTAAAAACCATTTTCACAAAAAATTGCAGATATTTTTTTTTCATTTTCGTGACACAAAAACAGTGACCCCGGTCATGCCGAACTATCGACATTCTGGACAGGCCTAAAAAAACATTTTAAAACCATTTTCACAAAAAATTGCAGATTTCTATTTTGTCCCTAAAAACGATGACTCCGATCATGCCGAAAAAGCGACATTCTGGACAGGCCTAAAAAATTTTTTTAGAACCATTTTCACAAAAAATTGCAGATATTTTTTTCTCATTTTCGTGACACAAAAACAGTGACCCCGGTCATGCCGAACTATCGACATTCTGGACAGGCCTAAAAAAAACATTTTAAAACTATTTTCACAAAAAATTGTAGATTTCTATTTTTGTCACCAAAAACGATGACTCCGATCATGCCGAACTAGCGACATTTTGGACAGGCCTAAAAAAAAAGCATTTTAGAACCATTTTCAAAAAAAAAGCTCAGAATTATTTTTTTCATTTTTTGACACAAAAACAGTGACCCCGGTCATGCCGAACTATCGACATTCTGGACATGCCTAAAAAAACATTTTAAAACCATTTTCACAAAAAATTGCAGATTTCTATTTTGTCCCTAAAAACGATGACTCCGATCATGCCGAAAAAGCGACATTCTGGACAGGCCTAAAAAAAAAATGTAGAACCATTTTCACAAAAAATTGCAGATATTTTTACCTCATTTTCGTGACACAAAAACAGTGACCCCGGTCATGCCGAACTATCGACATTCTGGACAGACCTAAAAAAAACATTTTAAAACCATTTTCACCAAAAATTGCAGATTTCTATTTTGTCCCTAAAAACGATGACTCCGATCATGCTGAAAAAGCGACATTCTGGACAGGTCTAAAAAATTTTTTTTTAAAAATTTTCACCAAAAATTGCTGATTTTTTTTTCTTCATTTTCATGACACAAAAACTGTGACCCCGGTCATGCCAAACTAGCGACATTCTGGACAGGCCTAAAAAAAACATTTTAAAACAATTTTCACTAAAAATTGTAGATTTCTATTTTTGTCACCAAAAACGAATACTCCGATCATGCCGAACTAGCGACATTTTGGACAGGCCTAAAAAAAATGCATTTTAGAACCATTTTCAAAAAAAAAGCTCAGAATTCTTTTTTTCATTTTTTGACACAAAAACAGTGACCCCGGTCATGCCGAACTATCGTCATTCTGGACAGGCCTAAAAAAAAATTTAAAAACCATTTTCACCAAAAATGGCTGATTTTTTTTTCTTCATTTTTTGACACAAAAACAGTGACCCCGGTCATACCGAACTATCGACATTCTGGACAGGCCTAAAAAAACATTTTAAAACCATTTTCACAAAAAATTGCAGATTTCTATTTTGTCCCTAAAAACGATGACTCCGATCATGCTGAAAAAGCGACATTCTGGACAGGTCTAAAAAAAAAATTTAAAACCATTTTCACCAAAAATTGCTGATTTTTTTTTCTTCATTTTCGTGACACAAAAACAGTGACCCCGGTCATGCCAAACTAGCGACATTCTGGACAGGCCTAAAAAAAACATTTTAAAACCATTTTCACTAAAAATTGTAGATTTCTATTTTTGTCACCAAAAACGAATACTCCGATCATGCCGAACTAGCGACATTTTGGACAGGCCTAAAAAAAAAGCATTTTAGAACCATTTTCAAAAAAAAAGCTCAGAATTATTTTTTTCATTTTTTGACACAAAAACAGTGACCCCGGTCATGCCGAACTATCGACATTCTGGACAGGCCTAAAAAAAACATTTAAAAACCATTTTCACAAAAAATTGCAGATATTTTTTTTTCATTTTCGTGACACAAAAACAGTGACCCCGGTCATGCCGAACTATCGACATTCTGGACAGGCCTAAAAAAACATTTTAAAACCATTTTCACAAAAAATTGCAGATTTCTATTTTGTCCCTAAAAACGATGACTCCGATCATGCCGAAAAAGCGACATTCTGGACAGGCCTAAAAAAATTTTTTAGAACCATTTTCACAAAAAATTGCAGATATTTTTTTCTCATTTTCGTGACACAAAAACAGTGACCCCGGTCATGCCGAACTATCGACATTCTGGACAGGCCTAAAAAAAACATTTTAAAACCATTTTCACAAAAAATTGTAGATTTCTATTTTTGTCACCAAAAACGATGACTCCGATCATGCCGAACTAGCGACATTTTGGACAGGCCTAAAAAAAAAGCATTTTAGAACCATTTTCAAAAAAAAAGCTCAGAATTATTTTTTTCATTTTTTGACAGAAAAACAGTGACCCCGGTCATGCCGAACTATCGACATTCTGGACATGCCTAAAAAAACATTTTAAAACCATTTTCACAAAAAATTGCAGATTTCTATTTTGTCCCTAAAAACGATGACTCCGATCATGCCGAAAAAGCGACATTCTGGACAGGCCTAAAAAAAAAATGTAGAACCATTTTCACAAAAAATTGCAGATATTTTTACCTCATTTTCGTGACACAAAAACAGTGACCCCGGTCATGCCGAACTATCGACATTCTGGACAGACCTAAAAAAAACATTTTAAAACCATTTTCACCAAAAATTGCAGATTTCTATTTTGTCCCTAAAAACGATGACTCCGATCATGCTGAAAAAGCGACATTCTGGACAGGTCTAAAAAAAATTTTTTAAAACATTTTCACCAAAAATTGCTGATTTTTTTTTCTTCATTTTCGTGACACAAAAACTGTGACCCCGGTCATGCCAAACTAGCGACATTCTGGACAGGCCTAAAAAAAACATTTTAAAACAATTTTCACTAAAAATTGTAGATTTCTATTTTTGTCACCAAAAACGAATACTCCGATCATGCCGAACTAGCGACATTTTGGACAGGCCTAAAAAAAAAGCATTTTAGAACCATTTTCAAAAAAAAAGCTCAGAATTCTTTTTTTCATTTTTTGACACAAAAACAGTGACCCCGGTCATGCCGAACTATCGTCATTCTGGACAGGCCTAAAAAAAAAATTAAAAACCATTTTCACAAAAAATTGCAGATATTTTTTTTTCATTTTCGTGACACAAAAACAGTGACCCCGGTCATGCCGAACTATCGACATTCTGGACAGGCCTAAAAAAACATTTTAAAACCATTTTCACAAAAAATTGCAGATTTCTATTTTGTCCCTAAAAACGATGACTCCGATCATGCCGAAAAAGCGACATTCTGGACAGGCCTAAAAAAATTTTTTAGAACCATTTTCACAAAAAATTGCAGATATTTTTTTCTCATTTTCGTGACACAAAAACAGTGACCCCGGTCATGCCGAACTATCGACATTCTGGACAGGCCTAAAAAAAACATTTTAAAACCATTTTCACAAAAAATTGTAGATTTCTATTTTTGTCACCAAAAACGATGACTCCGATCATGCCGAACTAGCGACATTTTGGACAGGCCTAAAAAAAAAGCATTTTAGAACCATTTTCAAAAAAAAAGCTCAGAATTATTTTTTTCATTTTTTGACAGAAAAACAGTGACCCCGGTCATGCCGAACTATCGACATTCTGGACATGCCTAAAAAAACATTTTAAAACCATTTTCACAAAAAATTGCAGATTTCTATTTTGTCCCTAAAAACGATGACTCCGATCATGCCGAAAAAGCGACATTCTGGACAGGCCTAAAAAAAAAATGTAGAACCATTTTCACAAAAAATTGCAGATATTTTTACCTCATTTTCGTGACACAAAAACAGTGACCCCGGTCATGCCGAACTATCGACATTCTGGACAGACCTAAAAAAAACATTTTAAAACCATTTTCACCAAAAATTGCAGATTTCTATTTTGTCCCTAAAAACGATGACTCCGATCATGCTGAAAAAGCGACATTCTGGACAGGTCTAAAAAATTTTTTTTAAAACATTTTCACCAAAAATTGCTGATTTTTTTTTCTTCATTTTCATGACACAAAAACTGTGACCCCGGTCATGCCAAACTAGCGACATTCTGGACAGGCCTAAAAAAAACATTTTAAAACAATTTTCACTAAAAATTGTAGATTTCTATTTTTGTCACCAAAAACGAATACTCCGATCATGCCGAACTAGCGACATTTTGGACAGGCCTAAAAAAAAAGCATTTTAGAACCATTTTCAAAAAAAAAGCTCAGAATTCTTTTTTTCATTTTTTGACACAAAAACAGTGACCCCGGTCATGCCGAACTATCGTCATTCTGGACAGGCCTAAAAAAAAAATTAAAAACCATTTTCACAAAAAATTGCAGATATTTTTTTTTCATTTTCGTGACACAAAAACAGTGACCCCGGTCATGCCGAACTATCGACATTCTGGACAGGCCTAAAAAAACATTTTAAAACCATTTTCACCAAAAATTGCAGATTTCTATTTTGTCCCTAAAAACGATGACTCCGATCATGCCGAAAAAGCGACATTCTGGACAGGCCTAAAAAATTTTTTTAGAACCATTTTCACAAAAAATTGCAGATATTTTTTTCTCATTTTCGTGACACAAAAACAGTGACCCCGGTCATGCCGAACTATCGACATTCTGGACAGGCCTAAAAAAAACATTTTAAAACCATTTTCACAAAAAATTGTAGATTTCTATTTTTGTCACCAAAAACGATGACTCCGATCATGCCGAACTAGCGACATTTTGGACAGGCCTAAAAAAAAAGCATTTTAGAACCATTTTCAAAAAAAAAGCTCAGAATTATTTTTTTCATTTTTTGACACAAAAACAGTGACCCCGGTCATGCCGAACTATCATCATTCTGGACAGGCCTAAAGAAAAATTTAAAACCCATTTTCACCAAAAATGGCAGATTTTTTTTTATTCATTTTTTGACACAAAAACAGTGACCCCGGTCATACCGAACTATCGACATTCTGGACATGCCTAAAAAAACATTTTAAAACCATTTTCACAAAAAATTGCAGATTTCTATTTTGTCCCTAAAAACGATGACTCCGATCATGCCGAAAAAGCGACATTCTGGACAGGCCTAAAAAAAAAATGTAGAACCATTTTCACCAAAAATTGCTGATTTTTTTTTCTCATTTTCGTGACACAAAAACAGTGACCCCGGTCATGCCGAACTATCGACATTCTGGACAGGCCTAAAAAAAACATTTTAAAACCATTTTCACAAAAAAATTGCTGATTTCTATTTTGTCCCTAAAAACGCTGACTCCGATCATGCTGAAAAAGCGACATTCTGGACAGGTCTAAAAAAAAAAATTAAAACCATTTTCACCAAAAATTGCTGATTTTTTTTTCTTCATTTTCGTGACACAAAAACAGTGACCCCGGTCATGCCAAACTAGCGACATTCTGGACAGGCCTAAAAAAAACATTTTAAAACCATTTTCACCAAAAATTGCAGATTTCTATTTTGTCCCTAAAAACGATGACTCCGATCATGTTGAAAAAGCGACATTCTGGACAGGTCAAAAAAAAATTTAGAACCATTTTCACAAAAAATTGCAGATATTTTTTTTGCATTTTCGTGACACAAAAACAGTGACCCCGGTCATGCCGAACTATCGACATTCTGGACAGGCCTAAAAAACATTTTAAAACCATTTTCACAAAAAATTGCAGATTTCTATTTTGTCACTAAAAACGATGACTCCGATCATGCCGAACTAGCGACATTTTGGACAGGCCTAAAAAAAAAGCATTTTAGAACCATTTTCAAAAAAAAAGCTCAGAATTATTTTTTTCATTTTTTGACACAAAAACAGTGACCCCGGTCATGCCGAACTATCATCATTCTGGACAGGCCTAAAGAAAAATTTAAAAACCATTTTCACCAAAAATGGCAGATTTTTTTTTCTTCATTTTTTGACACAAAAACAGTGACCCCGGTCATACCGAACTATCGACATTCTGGACATGCCTAAAAAAACATTTTAAAACCATTTTCACAAAAAATTGCTGATTTTTTTTTCTTCATTTTCGTGACACAAAAACAGTGACCCCGGTCATGCCAAACTAGCGACATTCTGGACAGGCCTAAAAAAAACATTTTAAAACCATTTTCACTAAAAATTGTAGATTTCTATTTTTGTCACCAAAAACGAATACTCCGATCATGCCGAACTAGCGACATTTTGGACAGGCCTAAAAAAAAAGCATTTTAGAACCATTTTCAAAAAAAAAGCTCAGAATTATTTTTTTCATTTTTTGACACAAAAACAGTGACCCCGGTCATGCCGAACTATCGACATTCTGGACAGGCCTAAAAAAAACATTTTAAAACCATTTTCACCAAAAATTGCCGATTTCTATTTTGTCCCTAAAAACGATGACTCCGATCATGTTGAAAAAGCGACATTCTGGACAGGTCAAAAAAAAATTTAGAACCATTTTCACAAAAAATTGCAGATATTTTTTTTGCATTTTCGTGACACAAAAACAGTGACCCCGGTCATGCCGAACTATCGACATTCTGGACAGGCCTAAAAAACATTTTAAAACCATTTTCACAAAAAATTGCAGATTTCTATTTTGTCACTAAAAACGATGACTCCGATCATGCCGAACTAGCGACATTTTGGACAGGCCTAAAAAAAAAGCATTTTAGAACCATTTTCAAAAAAAAAGCTCAGAATTATTTTTTTCATTTTTTGACACAAAAACAGTGACCCCGGTCATGCCGAACTATCATCATTCTGGACAGGCCTAAAGAAAAATTTAAAAACCATTTTCACCAAAAATGGCAGATTTTTTTTTCTTCATTTTTTGACACAAAAACAGTGACCCCGGTCATACCGAACTATCGACATTCTGGACATGCCTAAAAAAACATTTTAAAACCATTTTCACAAAAAATTGCTGATTTTTTTTTCTTCATTTTCGTGACACAAAAACAGTGACCCCGGTCATGCCAAACTAGCGACATTCTGGACAGGCCTAAAAAAAACATTTTAAAACCATTTTCACTAAAAATTGTAGATTTCTATTTTTGTCACCAAAAACGAATACTCCGATCATGCCGAACTAGCGACATTTTGGACAGGCCTAAAAAAAAAGCATTTTAGAACCATTTTCAAAAAAAAAGCTCAGAATTATTTTTTTCATTTTTTGACACAAAAACAGTGACCCCGGTCATGCCGAACTATCGACATTCTGGACAGGCCTAAAAAATCATTTAAAAACCATTTTCACAAAAAATTGCAGATATTTTTTTTTCATTTTCGTGACACAAAAACAGTGACCCCGGTCATGCCGAACTATCGACATTCTGGACAGGCCTAAAAAAACATTTTAAAACCATTTTCACAAAAAATTGCAGATTTCTATTTTGTCCCTAAAAACGATGACTCCGATCATGCTGAAAAAGCGACATTCTGGACAGGTCTAAAAAAAAAATTTAAAACCATTTTCACCAAAAATTGCTGATTTTTTTTTCTTCATTTTCGTGACACAAAAACAGTGACCCCGGTCATGCCAAACTAGCGACATTCTGGACAGGCCTAAAAAAAACATTTTAAAACCATTTTCACTAAAAATTGTAGATTTCTATTTTTGTCACCAAAAACGAATACTCCGATCATGCCGAACTAGCGACATTTTGGACAGGCCTAAAAAAAAAGCATTTTAGAACCATTTTCAAAAAAAAAGCTCAGAATTATTTTTTTCATTTTTTGACACAAAAACAGTGACCCCGGTCATGCCGAACTATCGACATTCTGGACAGGCCTAAAAAAACATTTAAAAACCATTTTCACAAAAAATTGCAGATATTTTTTTTTCATTTTCGTGACACAAAAACAGTGACCCCGGTCATGCCGAACTATCGACATTCTGGACAGGCCTAAAAAAACATTTTAAAACCATTTTCACAAAAAATTGCAGATTTCTATTTTGTCCCTAAAAACGATGACTCCGATCATGCCGAAAAAGCGACATTCTGGACAGGCCTAAAAAAATTTTTTAGAACCATATTCACAAAAAATTGCAGATATTTTTTTCTCATTTTCGTGACACAAAAACAGTGACCCCGGTCATGCCGAACTATCGACATTCTGGACAGGCCTAAAAAAAACATTTTAAAACCATTTTCACAAAAAATTGTAGATTTCTATTTTTGTCACCAAAAACGATGACTCCGATCATGCCGAACTAGCGACATTTTGGACAGGCCTAAAAAAAAACATTTTAGAACCATTTTCAAAAAAAAAGCTCAGAATTCTTTTTTTCATTTTTTGACACAAAAACAGTGACCCCGGTCATGCCGAACTATCGTCATTCTGGACAGGCCTAAAAATTTTTTTTAAAACCATTTTCACCAAAAATGGCTGATTTTTTTTTCTTCATTTTTTGACACAAAAACAGTGACCCCGGTCATACCGAACTATCGACATTCTGGACATGCCTAAAAAAACATTTTAAAACCATTTTCACAAAAAATTGCAGATTTCTATTTTGTCCCTAAAAACGATGACTCCGATCATGCTGAAAAAGCGACATTCTGGACAGGTCTAAAAAAAAAAATTAAAACCATTTTCACCAAAAATTGCAGATTTCTATTTTGTCCCTAAAAACGATGACTCCGATCATGCTGAAAAAGCGACATTCTGGACAGGTCTAAAAAAAAAAATTAAAACCATTTTCACAAAAAATTGCAGATTTCTATTTTGTCCCTAAAAACGATGACTCCGATCATGCCGAAAAAGCGACATTCTGGACAGGCCTAAAAAAAATTTTTAGAACCATATTCACAAAAAATTGCAGATATTTTTTTCTCATTTTCGTGACACAAAAACAGTGACCCCGGTCATGCCGAACTATCGACATTCTGGACAGGCCTAAAAAAAACATTTTAAAACCATTTTCACAAAAAATTGTAGATTTCTATTTTTGTCACCAAAAACGATGACTCCGATCATGCCGAACTAGCGACATTTTGGACAGGCCTAAAAAAAAAGCATTTTAGAACCATTTTCAAAAAAAAAGCTCAGAATTCTTTTTTTCATTTTTTGACACAAAAACAGTGACCCCGGTCATGCCGAACTATCGTCATTCTGGACAGGCCTAAAAAATTTTTTTAAAACCATTTTCACCAAAAATGGCTGATTTTTTTTTCTTCATTTTTTGACACAAAAACAGTGACCCCGGTCATACCGAACTATCGACATTCTGGACATGCCTAAAAAAACATTTTAAAACCATTTTCACAAAAAATTGCAGATTTCTATTTTGTCCCTAAAAACGATGACTCCGATCATGCTGAAAAAGCGACATTCTGGACAGGTCTAAAAAAAAAAATTAAAACCATTTTCACCAAAAATTGCTGATTTTTTTTTCTTCATTTTCGTGACACAAAAACAGTGACCCCGGTCATGCCAAACTAGCGACATTCTGGACAGGCCTAAAAAAAACATTTTAAAACCATTTTCACCAAAAATTGCAGATTTCTATTTTGTCCCTAAAAACGATGACTCCGATCATGTTGAAAAAGCGACATTCTGGACAGGTCAAAAAAATTTTTAGAACCATTTTCACAAAAAATTGCAGATATTTTTTTTGCATTTTCGTGACACAAAAACAGTGACCCCGGTCATGCCGAACTATCGACATTCTGGACAGGCCTAAAAAACATTTTAAAACCATTTTCACAAAAAATTGCAGATTTCTATTTTGTCACTAAAAACGATGACTCCGATCATGCCGAACTAGCGACATTTTGGACAGGCCTAAAAAAAAAGCATTTTAGAACCATTTTCAAAAAAAAAGCTCAGAATTATTTTTTTCATTTTTTGACACAAAAACAGTGACCCCGGTCATGCCGAACTATCATCATTCTGGACAGGCCTAAAGAAAAATTTAAAAACCATTTTCACCAAAAATGGCAGATTTTTTTTTCTTCATTTTTTGACACAAAAACAGTGACCCCGGTCATACCGAACTATCGACATTCTGGACATGCCTAAAAAAACATTTTAAAACCATTTTCACAAAAAATTGCAGATTTCTATTTTGTCCCTAAAAACGATGACTCCGATCATGCCGAAAAAGCGACATTCTGGACAGGCCTAAAAAAAAAATGTAGAACCATTTTCACCAAAAATTGCTGATTTTTTTTTCTCATTTTCGTGACACAAAAACAGTGACCCCGGTCATGCCGAACTATCGACATTCTGGACAGGCCTAAAAAAAACATTTTAAAACCATTTTCACAAAAAAATTGCTGATTTCTATTTTGTCCCTAAAAACGCTGACTCCGATCATGCTGAAAAAGCGACATTCTGGACAGGTCTAAAAAAAAAAATTAAAACCATTTTCACCAAAAATTGCTGATTTTTTTTTCTTCATTTTCGTGACACAAAAACAGTGACCCCGGTCATGCCAAACTAGCGACATTCTGGACAGGCCTAAAAAAAACATTTTAAAACCATTTTCACCAAAAATTGCAGATTTCTATTTTGTCCCTAAAAACGATGACTCCGATCATGTTGAAAAAGCGACATTCTGGACAGGCCTAAAAAAAAAATGTAGAACCATTTTCACAAAAAATTGCAGATATTTTTACCTCATTTTCGTGACACAAAAACAGTGACCCCGGTCATGCCGAACTATCGACATTCTGGACAGACCTAAAAAAAACATTTTAAAACCATTTTCAGCAAAAATTGCAGATTTCTATTTTGTCCCTAAAAACGATGACTCCGATCATGCTGAAAAAGCGACATTCTGGACAGGTCTAAAAAAAATTTTTAAAAACATTTTCACCAAAAATTGCTGATTTTTTTTTCTTCATTTTCATGACACAAAAACTGTGACCCCGGTCATGCCAAACTAGCGACATTCTGGACAGGCCTAAAAAAAACATTTTAAAACAATTTTCACTAAAAATTGTAGATTTCTATTTTTGTCACCAAAAACGAATACTCCGATCATGCCGAACTAGCGACATTTTGGACAGGCCTAAAAAAAAAGCAATTTAGAACCATTTTCAAAAAAAAAGCTCAGAATTCTTTTTTTCATTTTTTGACACAAAAACAGTGACCCCGGTCATGCCGAACTATCGACATTCTGGACAGGCCTAAAAAAACATTTAAAAACCATTTTCACAAAAAATTGCTGATTTTTTTTTCTTCATTTTCATGACACAAAAACTGTGACCCCGGTCATGCCAAACTAGCGACATTCTGGACAGGCCTAAAAAAAACATTTTAAAACAATTTTCACTAAAAATTGTAGATTTCTATTTTTGACACAAAAACAGTGACCCCGGTCATGCCGAACTATCGTCATTCTGGACAGGCCTAAAAAAAAAATTAAAAACCATTTTCACAAAAAATTGCAGATATTTTTGTCTCATTTTCGTGACACAAAAACAGTGACCCCGGTCATGCCAACTATCGACATTCTGGACAGGCCTAAAAAAAACATTTTAAAACCATTTTCACAAAAAATTGTAGATTTCTATTTTTGTCACCAAAAACGAATACTCCGATCATGCCGAACTAGCGACATTTTGGACAGGCCTAAAAAAAAAGCATTTTAGAACCATTTTCAAAAAAAAAGCTCAGAATTCTTTTTTTCATTTTTTGACACAAAAACAGTGACCCCGGTCATGCCGAACTATCGTCATTCTGGACAGGCCTAAAAAAAAATTTAAAAACCATTTTCACCAAAAATTGCAGATTTCTATTTTGTCCCTAAAAACGATGACTCCGATCATGCCGAAAAAGCGACATTCTGGACAGGCCTAAAAATTTTTTTTAGAACCATTTTCACAAAAAATTGCAGATATTTTTTCCTCATTTTCGTGACACAAAAACAGTGACCCCGGTCATGCCGAACTATCGACATTCTGGACAGGCCTAAAAAAAACATTTTAAAACCATTTTCACAAAAAATTGTAGATTTCTATTTTTGTCACCAAAAACGATGACTCCGATCATGCCGAACTAGCGACATTTTGGACAGGCCTAAAAAAAAAGCATTTTAGAACCATTTTCAAAAAAAAAGCTCAGAATTCTTTTTTTCATTTTTTGACACAAAAACAGTGACCCCGGTCATGCCGAACTATCGACATTCTGGACATGCCTAAAAAAACATTTTAAAACCATTTTCACAAAAAATTGCAGATTTCTATTTTGTCCCTAAAAACGATGACTCCGATCATGCCGAAAAAGCGACATTCTGGACAGGCCTAAAAAAAAAATGTAGAACCATTTTCACAAAAAATTGCAGATATTTTTTTCTCATTTTCGTGACACAAAAACAGTGACCCCGGTCATGCCGAACTATCGACATTCTGGACAGGCCTAAAAAAAAAGAATTTTAGAACCATTTTCAAAAAAAAAGCTCAGAATTCTTTTTTTCATTTTTTGACACAAAAACAGTGACCCCGGTCATGCCGAACTATCGACATTCTGGACAGGCCTAAAAAAAAAGAATTTTAAAACCATTTTCACTAAAAATTGTAGATTTCTATTTTTGTCACCAAAAACGAATACTCCGATCATGCCGAACTAGCGACATTTTGGACAGGCCTAAAAAAAAAGCATTTTAGAACCATTTTCAAAAAAAAAGCTCAGAATTATTTTTTTCATTTTCGTGACACAAAAACAGTGACCCCGGTAATGCCGAACTATCGACATTCTGGACAGGCCTAAAAAAACATTTAAAAACCATTTTCACAAAAAATTGCAGATATTTTTTTTTCATTTTCGTGACACAAAAACAGTGACCCCGGTAATGCCGAACTATCGACATTCTGGACAGGCCTAAAAAAACATTTTAAAACCATTTTCACAAAAAATTGCAGATTTCTATTTTGTCCCTAAAAACGATGACTCCGATCATGCTGAAAAAGCGACATTCTGGACAGGTCTAAAAAAAAAATTTAAAACCATTTTCACCAAAAATTGCTGATTTTTTTTTCTTCATTTTCGTGACACAAAAACAGTGACCCCGGTCATGCCAAACTAGCGACATTCTGGACAGGCCTAAAAAAAACATTTTAAAACCATTTTCACAAAAAATTGTAGATTTCTATTTTTGTCACCAAAAACGATGACTCCGATCATGCCGAACTAGCGACATTTTGGACAGGCCTAAAATTTTTTTTAAAAACCATTTTCACCAAAAATGGCTGATTTTTTTTTCTTCATTTTTTGACACAAAAACAGTGACCCCGGTCATACCGACCTATCGACATTCTGGACATGCCAAAAAAAACATTTTAAAACCATTTTCACAAAAAATTGCAGATTTCTATTTTGTCCCTAAAAACGATGACTCCGATCATGCCGAAAAAGCGACATTCTGGACAGGCCTAAAAAAAAAATGTAGAACCATTTTCACAAAAAATTGCAGATGTTTTTTTCTCATTTTCGTGACACAAAAACAGTGACCCCGGTCATGCCGAACTATCGACATTCTGGACAGGCCTAAAAAAAACATTTTAAAACCATTTTCACAAAAAATTGTAGATTTCTATTTTTGTCACCAAAAACGATGACTCCGATCATGCCGAACTATCGACATTCTGGACAGGCCTAAAAAAAATTTTAAAAACCATTTTCACCAAAAATGGCAGATTTTTTTTTCTTCATTTTTTGACACAAAAACAGTGACCCCGGTCATACCCACCTATCGACATTCTGGACATGCCAAAAAAAACATTTTAAAACCATTTTCACAAAAAATTGCAGATTTCTATTTTGTCCCTAAAAACGATGACTCCGATCATGCCGAAAAAGCGACATTCTGGACAGGCCTAATTTTTTTTTTAAAAACCATTTTCACCAAAAATTGCTGATTTTTTTTTCTTCATTTTCGTGACACAAAAACAGTGACCCCGGTTATGCCGAACTAGCGACATTCTGGACAGGCCTAAAAAAAAAGCATTTTAGAACCATTTTCAAAAAAAAAGTTAAGAATTCTTTTTTTCATTTTTTGACACAAAAACAGTGACCCCGGTCATGCCGAACTATCGACTTTCTGGACAGGCCTAAAAAAAACATTTTAAAACCATTTTCACAAAAAAATTGCAGATTTCTAAATTGTCCCTAAAAACGATGACTCCGATCATGCCGAAAAAGCGACATTCTGGACAGGTCTAAAAAAAAATTTTAAAACCATTTTCACCAAAAATTGCAGATTTCTATTTTGTCCCTAAAAACGCTGACTCCGATCATGCTGAAAAAGCGACATTATTGACAGGTCTAAAAAAATGTTTTAAAACCATTTTCACCAAAAATTGCTGATTTTTTTTTCTTCATTTTCGTGACACAAAAACAGTGACCCCGGTCATGCCAAACTAGCGACATTCTGGACAGGCCTAAAAAAAAACCATTTTAGAACCATTTTCAAAAAAAAAGCTCAGAATTCTTTTTTTCATTTTTTGACACAAAAACAGTGACCCCGGTCATGCCAAACTATCGACATTCTGGACAGGCCTAAAAAAAACATTTTAAAACCATTTTCACAAAAAATTGCAGATTTCTATTTTGTCCCTAAAAACGATGACTCCGATCATGCCGAAAAAGCGACATTCTGGACAGGCCTAAAAAAAATTTTTAGAACCATTTTCACAAAAAATTGCAGATTTCTATTTCGTCCCTAAAAACGATGACTCCGATCATGCCGAAAAAGCGACATTCTGGACAGGCCTAAAAAAAAAATTTAGAACCATTTTCACAAAAAATTGCAGATATTTTTTTTTCATTTTCGTGACACAAAAACAATGACCCCGGTCATGCCGAACTATCGACATTCTGGACAGGCCTAAAAAAACATTTTAAAACCATTTTCACAAAAAATTGCAGATTTCAATTTTGTCCCTAAAAATGATTACTCCGATCATGCCGAAAAAGCGACATTCTGGACAGGCCTAAAAAAAAAATTAAAAACCATTTTCACCAAAAATTGCTGATTTTTTTTTCTTCATTTTCGTGACACAAAAACAGTGACCCCGGTTATGCCGAACTAGCGACATTCTGGACAGGCCTAAAAAAAACATTTTAAAACCATTTTCACAAAAAATTGTAGATTTCTATTTTTGTCACCAAAAACGAATACTCCGATCATGCCGAACTAGCGACATTTTGGACAGGCCTAAAAAAAAAACATTTTAGAACCATTTTCAAAAAAAAAGCTCAGAATTCTTTTTTTCATTTTTTGACACAAAAACAGTGACCCCGGTCATGCCAAACTATCGACATTCTGGACAGGCCTAAAAAAAACATTTTAAAACCATTTTCACAAAAAATTGCAGATTTCTATTTTGTCCCTAAAAACGATGACTCCGATCATGCCGAAAAAGCGACATTCTGGACAGGCCTAAAAAAAATTTTTAGAACCATTTTCACAAAAAATTGCAGATTTCTATTTTGTCCCTAAAAACGCTGACTCCGATCATGCTGAAAAAGCGACATTATGGACAGGTCTAAAAAATTTTTTTAAAACCATTTTCACCAAAAATTGCTGATTTTTTTTTCTTCATTTTCGTGACACAAAAACAGTGACCCCGGTCATGCCAAACTAGCGACATTCTGGACAGGCCTAAAAAAAATTTTTAAAACCATTTTCACCAAAAATTGCTGATTTTTTTTCCTTCATTTTCGTGACACAAAAACAGTGACCCCGGTTATGCCGAACTATCGACATTCTGGACAGGCCTAAAAAAACATTTTAAAACCATTTTCACAAAAAATTGCAGATTTCTATTTTGCCACTAAAAACGATGACTCCGATCATGCCGAAAAAGCGACATTCTGGACAGGCCTACATTTTTAAAAAAAAACCATTTTCACCAAAAATTGCTGATTTTTTTTTCTTCATTTTCGTGACACAAAAACAGTGACCCCGGTTATGCCGAACTATCGACATTCTGGACAGGCCTAAAAAAAACATTTTAAAACCATTTTCACAAAAAATTGCAGATTTCTATTTTGTCCCTAAAAACGATGACTCCGATCATGCCGAAAAAGCGACATTCTGGACAGGCCTAAAAAAAATTTTTAGAACCATTTTCACAAAAAATTGCAGATATTTTTTTTTCATTTTCGTGACACAAAAACAGTGACCCCGGTCATGCCGAACTATCGACATTCTGGACAGGCCTAAAAAAACATTTTAAAACCATTTTCACAAAAAATTGCAGATTTCTATTTTGTCCCTAAAAACGATGACTCCGATCATGCCGAAAAAGCGACATTCTGGACAGGCCTAAAAAAAATTTTTAGAACCATTTTCACAAAAAATTGCAGATATTTTTTTCGCATTTTCGTGACACAAAAACAGTGACCCCGGTCATGCCGAAATATCGACATTCTGGACAGGCCTAAAAAAAACATTTTAAAACCATTTTCACAAAAAATTGCAGATTTCTATTTTGTCCCTAAAAACGATGACTCCGATCATGCCGAAAAAGCGACATTCTGGACAGGCCCAAAAAAAAAATGTAGAACCATTTTCACAAAAAATTGCAGATATTTTTTTCTCATTTTCGTGACACAAAAACAGTGACCCCAGTCAAGCCGAACTATCGACATTCTGGACAGGCCTAAAAAAACATTTTAAAACCATTTTCACAAAAAATTGCAGATTTCTATTTTGTCCCTAAAAATGATTACTCCGATCATGCCGAAAAAGAGACATTCTGGACAGGCCTAAAAAAAAATTTAAAAACCATTTTCACCAAAAATTGCTGATTTTTTTTTCTTCATTTTCGTGACACAAAAACAGTGACCCCGGTTATGCCGAACTAGCGACATTCTGGACAGGCCTAAAAAAAAAGCATTTTAGAACCATTTTCAAAAAAAAAGTTCAGAATTCTTTTTTTCATTTTTTGACACAAAAACAGTGACCCCGGTCATGCCGAACTATCGACATTCTGGACAGGCCTAAAAAAAAATTTAAAAACCATTTTCACCAAAAATGGCTGATTTTTTTTTCTTCATTTTTTGACACAAAAACAGTGACCCCGGTCATACCGACCTATCGACATTCTGGACATGCCTAAAAAAACATTTTAAAACCATTTTCACAAAAAATTGCAGATTTCTATTTTGTCCCTAAAAACGATGACTCCGATCATGCCGAAAAAGCGACATTCTGGACAGGCCCAAAAAAAAAATGTAGAACCATTTTCACAAAAAATTGCAGATATTTTTTTCTCATTTTCGTGACACAAAAACAGTGACCCCAGTCAAGCCGAACTATCGACATTCTGGACAGGCCTAAAAAAAACATTTTAAAACCATTTTCACAAAAAATTGCAGATTTCTATTTTGTCCCTAAAAACGATGACTCCGATCATGCCGAAAAAGCGACATTCTGGACAGGTCTAAAAAAAATTTTAAAAACCATTTTCACCAAAAATTGCTGTTTTTTTTTTCTTCATTTTCGTGACACAAAAACAGTGACCCCTGTCATGCCGAACTAGCGACATTCTGGACAGGCCTTAAAAAACCATTTTAAAACCATTTTCACAAAAAATTGTAGATTTCTATTTTTGTCACCAAAAACGATGACTCCGATCATGCCGAACTAGCGACATTTTGGACAGGCCTAAAAAAAAGGCATTTTAGAACCATTTTCAAAAAAAAAGCTCAGAATTCTTTTTTTCATTTTTTGACACAAAAACAGTGACCCCGGTCATGCCGAACTATCGACATTCTGGACAGGCCTAAAAAACACATTTTAAAACCATTTTCACCAAAAATTGCAGATTTCTATTTTGTCCCTAAAAACGATGACTCCGATCATGCCGAAAAAGCGACATTCTGGACAGGCCTAAAAAAATTTTTTAGAACCATTTTCACAAAAAATTGCAGATATTTTTTTCTCATTTTCGTGACACAAAAACAGTGACCCCGGTCATGCCGAAATATCGACATTCTGGACAGGCCTAAAAAAAACATTTTAAAACCATTTTCACAAAAAATTGTAGATTTCTATTTTTGTCACCAAAAACGATGACTCCGATCATGCCGAACTAGCGACATTTTGGACAGGCCTAAAAAAAAGCATTTTAGAACCATTTTCAAAAAAAAATCTCAGAATTCTTTTTTTCATTTTTTGACACAAAAACAGTGACCCTGGTCATGCCGAACTATCGACATTCTGGACAGGCCTAAAAAAAAATTTAAAAACCATTTTCACCAAAAATGGCTGATTTTTTTTTCTTCATTTTTTGACACAAAAACAGTGACCCCGGTTATGCCGAACTATCGACATTCTGGACAGGCCTAAAAAAAACATTTTAAAACCATTTTCACAAAAAATTGCAGATTTCTATTTTGTCCCTAAAAACGATGACTCCGATCATGCCGAAAAAGCGACATTCTGGACAGGCCTAAAAAAAATGTTTAGAACCATTTTCACAAAAAATTGCAGATATTTTTTTTTCATTTTCGTGACACAAAAACAGTGACCCCGGTCATGCCGAACTATCGACATTCTGGACAGGCCTAAAAAAACATTTTAAAACCATTTTCACCAAAAATTGCAGATTTCTATTTTGTCCCTAAAAACGATGACTCCGATCATGCCGAAAAAGCGACATTCTGGACAGGCCTAAAAAAATTTTTTAGAACCATTTTCACAAAAAATTGCAGATATTTTTTTCTCATTTTCGTGACACAAAAACAGTGACCCCGGTCATGCCGAAATATCGACATTCTGGACAGGCCTAAAAAAAACATTTTAAAACCATTTTCACAAAAAATTGTAGATTTCTATTTTTGTCACCAAAAACGAATACTCCGATCATGCCGAACTAGCGACATTTTGGACAGGCCTAAAAAAAAAGCATTTTAGAACCATTTTCAAAAAAAAATCTCAGAATTCTTTTTTTCATTTTTTGACACAAAAACAGTGACCCTGGTCATGCCGAACTATCGACATTCTGGACAGGCCCAAAAAAAAAATGTAGAACCATTTTCACAAAAAATTGCAGATATTTTTTTCTCATTTTCGTGACACAAAAACAGTGACCCCGGTCATGCCGAACTATCGACATTCTGGACAGGCCTAAAAAAAACATTTTAAAACCATTTTTACAAAAAATTGCAGATTTCTATTTTGTCCCTAAAAACGATGACTCCGATCATGCCGAAAAAGCGACATTCTGGACAGGCCTAAAAAAAAAAATTTGAAACATTTTCACAAAAAATTGCAGATATTTTTTTTTCATTTTCGTGACACAAAAACAATGACCCCTGTCATGCCGAACTATCGACATTCTGGACAGGCCTAAAAAAACATTTTAAAACCATTTTCACAAAAAATTGCAGATTTCAATTTTGTCCCTAAAAATGATTACTCCGATCATGCCGAAAAAGCGACATTCTGGACAGGCCTAAAAAAAAAATTAAAAACCATTTTCACCAAAAATGGCTGATTTTTTTTTCTTCATTTTTTGACACAAAAACAGTGACCCCGGTCATACCGACCTATCGACATTCTGGACATGCCTAAAAAAACATTTTAAAACCATTTTCACAAAAAATTGCAGATTTCGATTTTGTCCCTAAAAACGATGACTCCGATCATGCCGGAAAAGCGACATTCTGGACAGGCCAAAAAAAAAAATGTAGAACCATTTTCACAAAAAATTGCAGATATTTTTTTTTCATTTTCGTGACACAAAAACAGTGACCCCGGTCATGCCGAACTATCGACATTCTGGACAGGCCTAAAAAAAACATTTTAAAACCATTTTCACAAAAAATTGCAGATTTCTATTTTGTCCCTAAAAACGATGACTCCGATCATGCCGAAAAAGCGACATTCTGGACAGGCCTAAAAAAAAAATGTAGAACCATTTTCACAAAAAATTGCAGATATTTTTTTTTCATTTTCGTGACACAAAAACAATGACCCCGGTCATGCCGAACTATCGACATTCTGGACAGGCCTAAAAAAACATTTTAAAACCATTTTCACAAAAAATTGCAGATTTCTATTTTGTCCCTAAAAATGATTACTCCGATCATGCCGAAAAATAGACATTCTGGACAGGCCTAAAAAAAAAATTAAAAACCATTTTCACCAAAAATTGCTGATTTTTTTTTCTTCATTTTCGTGACACAAAAACAGTGACCCCGGTTATGCCGAACTAGCGACATTCTGGACAGGCCTAAAAAAAAAGCATTTTAGAACCATTTTCAAAAAAAAAGTTCAGAATTATTTTTTTCATTTTTTGACACAAAAACAGTGACCCATGCCGAACTATCGACTTTCTGGACAGGCCTAAAAAAAACATTTTAAAACCATTTTCACAAAAAAATTGCAGATTTCTATTTTGTACCTAAAAACGATGACTCCGATCATGCCGAAAAAGCGACATTCTGGACAGGTCTAAAAATTTTTTTTAAAACCATTTTCACCAAAAATTGCTGATTTTTTTTTCTTCATTTTCGTGACACAAAAACAGTGACCCCTGTCATGCCGAACTAGCGACATTCTGGACAGGCCTTAAAAAACCATTTTAAAACCATTTTCACAAAAAATTGTAGATTTCTATTTTTGTCACCAAAAACGATGACTCCGATCATGCCGAACTAGCGACATTTTGGACAGGCCTAAAAAAAAGGCATTTTAGAACCATTTTAAAAAAAAAAGCTCAGAATTCTTTTTTTCATTTTTTGACACAAAAACAGTGACCCCGGTCATGCCGAACTATCGACATTCTGGACAGGCCTAAAAAACACATTTTAAAACCATTTTCACCAAAAATTGCAGATTTCTATTTTGTCCCTAAAAACGATGACTCCGATCATGCCGAAAAAGCGACATTCTGGACAGGCCTAAAAAAATTTTTTAGAACCATTTTCACAAAAAATTGCAGATATTTTTTTCTCATTTTCGTGACACAAAAACAGTGACCCCGGTCATGCCGAAATATCGACATTCTGGACAGGCCTAAAAAAAACATTTTAAAACCATTTTCACAAAAAATTGTAGATTTCTATTTTTGTCACCAAAAACGATGACTCCGATCATGCCGAACTAGCGACATTTTGGACAGGCCTAAAAAAAAAGCATTTTAGAACCATTTTCAAAAAAAAATCTCAGAATTCTTTTTTTCATTTTTTGACACAAAAACAGTGACCCCGGTCATGCCGAACTATCGACATTCTGGACAGGCCTAAAAAAAAATTTAAAAACCATTTTCACCAAAAATGGCTGATTTTTTTTTCTTCATTTTTTGACACAAAAACAGTGACCCCTGTCATACCGACCTATCGACATTCTGGACATGCCTAAAAAAAACATTTTAAAACCATTTTCACAAAAAATTGCAGATTTCTATTTTGTCCCTAAAAACGATGACTCCGATCATGCCGAAAAAGCGACATTCTGGACAGGCCCAAAAAAAAAATGTAGAACCATTTTCACAAAAAATTGCAGATATTTTTTTCTCATTTTCGTGACACAAAAACAGTGACCCCGGTCATGCCGAACTATCGACATTCTGGACAGGCCTAAAAAAAACATTTTAAAACCATTTTCACAAAAAATTGCAGATTTCTATTTTGTCCCTAAAAACGATGACTCCGATCATGCCGAAAAAGCGACATTCTGGACAGGTCTAAAAAATTTTTTTAAAACCATTTTCACCAAAAATTACTGATTTTTTTTTCTTCATTTTCGTGACACAAAAACAGTGACCCCTGTCATGCCGAACTAGCGACATTCTGGACAGGCCTTAAAAAACCATTTTAAAACCATTTTCACAAAAAATTGTAGATTTCTATTTTTGTCACCAAAAACGATGACTCCGATCATGCCGAACTAGCGACATTTTGGACAGGCCTAAAAAAAAGGCATTTTAGAACCATTTTCAAAAAAAAAGCTCAGAATTCTTTTTTTCATTTTTTGACACAAAAACAGTGACCCCGGTCATGCCGAAATATCGACATTCTGGACAGGCCTAAAAAAAACATTTTAAAACCATTTTCACAAAAAATTGTAGATTTCTATTTTTGTCACCAAAAACGATGACTCCGATCATGCCGAACTAGCGACATTTTGGACAGGCCTAAAAAAAAAGCATTTTAGAACCATTTTCAAAAAAAAATCTCAGAATTCTTTTTTTCATTTTTTGACACAAAAACAGTGACCCCGGTCATGCCGAACTATCGACATTCTGGACAGGCCTAAAAAAAAATTTAAAAACCATTTTCACCAAAAATGGCTGATTTTTTTTTCTTCATTTTTTGACACAAAAACAGTGACCCCGGTCATACCGACCTATCGACATTCTGGACATGCCTAAAAAAACATTTTAAAACCATTTTCACAAAAAATTGCAGATTTCTATTTTGTCCCTAAAAACGATGACTCCGATCATGCCGAAAAAGCGACATTCTGGACAGGCCCCAAAAAAAAATAAAGAACCATTTTCACAAAAAATTGCAGATATTTTTTTCTCATTTTCGTGACACAAAAACAGTGACCCCGGTCATGCCGAACTATCGACATTCTGGACAGGCCTAAAAAAAACATTTTAAAACCATTTTCACAAAAAATTGCAGATTTCTATTTTGTCCCTAAAAACGATGACTCCGATCATGCCGAAAAAGCGACATTCTGGACAGGTCTAAAAAAAATTTTTAAAACCATTTTCACCAAAAATTACTGATTTTTTTTTCTTCATTTTCGTGACACAAAAACAGTGACCCCTGTCATGCCGAACTAGCGACATTCTGGACAGGCCTTAAAAAACCATTTTAAAACCATTTTCACAAAAAATTGTAGATTTCTATTTTTGTCACCAAAAACGATGACTCCGATCATGCCGAACTAGCGACATTTTGGACAGGCCTAAAAAAAAGGCATTTTAGAACCATTTTCAAAAAAAAAGCTCAGAATTCTTTTTTTCATTTTTTGACACAAAAACAGTGACCCCTGTCATGCCGAACTATCGACATTCTGGACAGGCCTAAAAAACACATTTTAAAACCATTTTCACCAAAAATTGCAGATTTCTATTTTGTCCCTAAAAACGATGACTCCGATCATGCCGAAAAAGCGACATTCTGGACAGGCCTAAAAAAAATTTTTAGAACCATTTTCACAAAAAATTGCAGATATTTTTTTCTCATTTTCGTGACACAAAAACAGTGACCCCGGTCATGCCGAAATATCGACATTCTGGACAGGCCTAAAAAAAACATTTTAAAACCATTTTCACAAAAAATTGTAGATTTCTATTTTTGTCACCAAAAACGATGACTCCGATCATGCCGAACTAGCGACATTTTGGACAGGCCTAAAAAAAAAGCATTTTAGAACCATTTTCAAAAAAAAATCTCAGAATTCTTTTTTTCATTTTTTGACACAAAAACAGTGACCCTGGTCATGCCAAACTATCGACATTCTGGACAGGCCTAAAAAAAAATTTAAAAACCATTTTCACCAAAAATGGCTGATTTTTTTTTCTTAATTTTTTGACACAAAAACAGTGACCCCGGTCATACCGACCTATCGACATTCTGGACATGCCTAAAAAAACATTTTAAAACCATTTTCACAAAAAATTGCAGATTTCTATTTTGTCCCTAAAAACGATGACTCCGATCATGCCGAAAAAGCGACATTCTGGACAGGCCCAAAAAAAAAATGTAGAACCATTTTCACAAAAAATTGCAGATATTTTTTTCTCATTTTCGTGACACAAAAACAGTGACCCCGGTCATGCCGAACTATCGACATTCTGGACAGGCCTAAAAAAAACATTTTAAAACCATTTTCACAAAAAATTGCAGATTTCTATTTTGTCCCTAAAAACGATGACTCCGATCATGCCGAAAAAGCGACATTCTGGACAGGCCTAAAAAAAAAATTTAGAACCATTTTCACAAAAAATTGCAGATATTTTTTTTCATTTTCGTGACACAAAAACAATGACCCCTGTCATGCCGAACTATCGACATTCTGGACAGGCCTAAAAAAACATTTTAAAACCATTTTCACAAAAAATTGCAGATTTCTATTTTTGTCACCAAAAACGAATACTCCGATCATGCCGAACTAGCGACATTTTGGACAGGCCTAAAAAAAACCCATTTTAGAACCATTTTCAAAAAAAAAGCTCAGAATTCTTTTTTTCATTTTTTGACACAAAAACAGTGACCCCGGTCATGCCGAACTATCGACATTCTGGACAGGCCTAAAAAAAACATTTTAAAACCATTTTCACAAAAAATTGCAGATTTCTATTTTGTCCCTAAAAACGATGACTCCGATCATGCCGAAAAAGCGACATTCTGGACAGGCCTAAAAAAAATTTTTAGAACCATTTTCACAAAAAATTGCAGATATTTTTTTTTCATTTTCGTGACACAAAAACAGTGACCCCGGTCATGCCGAACTATCGACATTCTGGACAGGCCTAAAAAAACATTTTAAAACCATTTTCACAAAAAATTGCAGATTTCTATTTTGTCCCTAAAAAAGATGACTCCGATCATGCCGAAAAAGCGACATTCTGGACAGGCCTACATTTTTTTTAAAAAACCATTTTCACCAAAAATTGCTGATTTTTTTTCCTTCATTTTCGTGACACAAAAACAGTGACCCCGGTTATGCCGAACTAGCGACATTCTGGACAGGCCTAAAAAAAAAGCATTTTAGAACCATTTTCACAAAAAAATTGCAGATTTCTAAATTGTCCCTAAAAACGATGACTCCGATCATGCCGAAAAAGCGACATTCTGGACAGGTCTAAAAAAAAAATTTAAAACCATTTTCACCAAAAATTGCAGATTTCTATTTTGTCCCTAAAAACGCTGACTCCGATCATGCTGAAAAAGCGACATTATGGACAGGTCTAAAAAAAATTTTTACATCCATTTTCACCAAAAATTGCTGATTTTTTTTTCTTCATTTTCGTGACACAAAAACAGTGACCCCGGTCATGCCAAACTAGCGACATTCTGGACAGGCCTAAAAAAAACATTTTAAAACCATTTTCACTAAAAATTGTAGATTTCTATTTTTGTCACCAAAAACGAATACTCCGATCATGCCGAACTAGCGACATTTTGGACAGGCCTAAAAAAAAAGCATTTTAGAACCATTTTCAAAAAAAAAGCTCAGAATTCTTTTTTTCATTTTTTGACACAAAAACAGTGACCCCGGTCATGCCGAACTATCGACATTCTGGACAGGCCTAAAAAAACATTTTAAAACCATTTTCACAAAAAATTGCAGATTTCAATTTTGTCCCTAAAAATGATTACTCCGATCATGCCGAAAAAGCGACATTCTGGACAGGCCTAAAAAAAAAGCATTTTAGAACCATTTTCACAAAAAAATTGCAGATTTCTAAATTGTCCCTAAAAACGATGACTCCGATCATGCCGAAAAAGCGACATTCTGGACAGGTCTAAAAAAAAAATTTAAAACCATTTTCACCAAAAATTGCAGATTTCTATTTTGTCCCTAAAAACGCTGACTCCGATCATGCTGAAAAAGCGACATTATGGACAGGTCTAAAAAAAAATTTTAAAACCATTTTCACCAAAAATTGCTGATTTTTTTTTCTTCATTTTCGTGACACAAAAACAGTGACCCCGGTCATGCCAAACTAGCGACATTCTGGACAGGCCTAAAAAAAACATTTTAAAACCATTTTCACTAAAAATTGTAGATTTCTATTTTTGTCACCAAAAACGAATACTCCGATCATGCCGAACTAGCGACATTTTGGACAGGCCTAAAAAAAAAGCATTTTAGAACCATTTTCAAAAAAAAAGCTCAGAATTCTTTTTTTCATTTTTTGACACAAAAACAGTGACCCCGGTCATGCCGAACTATCGACATTCTGGACAGGCCTAAAAAAACATTTTAAAACCATTTTCACAAAAAATTGCTGATTTTTTTTTCTTCATTTTCGTGACACAAAAACAGTGACCCCGGTCATGCCAAACTAGCGACATTCTGGACAGGCCTAAAAAAAACATTTTAAAACCATTTTCACTAAAAATTGTAGATTTCTATTTTTGTCACCAAAAACGAATACTCCGATCATGCCGAACTAGCGACATTTTGGACAGGCCTAAAAAAAAAGCATTTTAGAACCATTTTCAAAAAAAAAGCTCAGAATTCTTTTTTTCATTTTTTGACACAAAAACAGTGACCCCGGTCATGCCGAACTATCGACATTCTGGACAGGCCTAAAAAAACATTTTAAAACCATTTTCACAAAAAATTGCAGATTTCAATTTTGTCCCTAAAAATGATTACTCCGATCATGCCGAAAAAGCGACATTCTGGACAGGCCTAAAAAAAAAGCATTTTAGAACCATTTTCACAAAAAAATTGCAGATTTCTAAATTGTCCCTAAAAACGATGACTCCGATCATGCCGAAAAAGCGACATTCTGGACAGGTCTAAAAAAAAAATTTAAAACCATTTTCACCAAAAATTGCAGATTTCTATTTTGTCCCTAAAAACGCTGACTCCGATCATGCTGAAAAAGCGACATTATGGACAGGTCTAAAAAAAAAATTTAAAACCATTTTCACCAAAAATTGCTGATTTTTTTTTCTTCATTTTCGTGACACAAAAACAGTGACCCCGGTCATGCCAAACTAGCGACATTCTGGACAGGCCTAAAAAAAACATTTTAAAACCATTTTCACTAAAAATTGTAGATTTCTATTTTTGTCACCAAAAACGAATACTCCGATCATGCCGAACTAGCGACATTTTGGACAGGCCTAAAAAAAAAGCATTTTAGAACCATTTTCAAAAAAAAAGCTCAGAATTCTTTTTTTCATTTTTTGACACAAAAACAGTGACCCCGGTCATGCCGAACTATCGACATTCTGGACAGGCCTAAAAAAACATTTTAAAACCATTTTCACAAAAAATTGCAGATTTCAATTTTGTCCCTAAAAATGATTACTCCGATCATGCCGAAAAAGCGACATTCTGGACAGGCCTAAAAAAAAAGCATTTTAGAACCATTTTCACCAAAAAATTGCAGATTTCTAAATTGTCCCTAAAAACGATGACTCCGATCATGCCGAAAAAGCGACATTCTGGACAGGTCTAAAAAAAAAATTTAAAACCATTTTCACCAAAAATTGCAGATTTCTATTTTGTCCCTAAAAACGCTGACTCCGATCATGCTGAAAAAGCGACATTATGGACAGGTCTAAAAAAAATTTTTAAAACCATTTTCACCAAAAATTGCTGATTTTTTTTTCTTCATTTTCGTGACACAAAAACAGTGACCCCGGTCATGCCAAACTAGCGACATTCTGGACAGGCCTAAAAAAAACATTTTAAAACCATTTTCACAAAAAATTGTAGATTTCTATTTTTGTCACCAAAAACGAATACTCCGATCATGCCGAACTAGCGACATTTTGGACAGGCCTAAAAAAAAAGCATTTTAGAACCATTTTCAAAAAAAAAGCTCAGAATTCTTTTTTTCATTTTTTGACACAAAAACAGTGACCCCGGTCATGCCGAACTATCGACATTCTGGACAGGCCTAAAAAAACATTTTAAAACCATTTTCACAAAAAATTGCAGATTTCAATTTTGTCCCTAAAAATGATTACTCCGATCATGCCGAAAAAGCGACATTCTGGACAGGCCTAAAAAAAAAATTAAAAACCATTTTCACCAAAAATTGCTGATTTTTTTTTCTTCATTTTCGTGACACAAAAACAGTGACCCCGGTTATGCCAAACTAGCGACATTCTGGACAGGCCTAAAAAAAAACATTTTAAAACCATTTTCACAAAAAATTGTAGATTTCTATTTTTGTCACCAAAAACGAATACTCCGATCATGCCGAACTAGCGACATTTTGGACAGGCCTAAAAAAAAAGCATTTTAGAACCATTTTCAAAAAAAAAGCTCAGAATTCTTTTTTTCATTTTTTGACACAAAAACAGTGACCCCGGTCATGCCGAACTATCGACATTCTGGACAGGCCTAAAAAAAACATTTTAAAACCATTTTCACAAAAAATTGCAGATTTCTATTTTGTCCCTAAAAACGATGACTCCGATCATGCCGAAAAAGCGACATTTTGGACAGGCCTAAAAAAAAGGCATTTTAGAACCATTTTCAAAAAAAGCTGAGAATTCTTTTTTTCATTTTTTGACACAAAAACAGTGACCCCGGTGATGCCGAACTATCGACATTCTGGACAGGCCTAAAAAAAATATTTTAAAACCATTTTCACCAAAAATTGCAGATTTCTATTTTGTCCCTAAAAAAAACGATGACTCCGATCATGCCGAAAAAGCGACATTCTGGACAGGCCTAAAAAAAATTTTTAGAACCATTTTCACAAAAAATTGCAGATATTTTTTTTTCATTTTCGTGACACAAAAACAGTGACCCCGGTCATGCCGAACTATCGACATTCTGGACAGGCCTAAAAAAACATTTTAAAACCATTTTCACAAAAAATTGCAGATTTCTATTTTGTCCCTAAAAAAGATGACTCCGATCATGCCGAAAAAGCGACATTCTGGACAGGCCTACATTTTTTTTTAAAAACCATTTTCACCAAAAATTGCTGATTTTTTTTCCTTCATTTTCGTGACACAAAAACAGTGACCCCGGTTATGCCGAACTAGCGACATTCTGGACAGGCCTAAAAAAAAAGCATTTTAGAACCATTTTCACAAAAAAATTGCAGATTTCTAAATTGTCCCTAAAAACGATGACTCCGATCATGCCGAAAAAGCGACATTCTGGACAGGTCTAAAAAAAAAATTTAAAACCATTTTCACCAAAAATTGCAGATTTCTATTTTGTCCCTAAAAACGCTGACTCCGATCATGCTGAAAAAGCGACATTATGGACAGGTCTAAAAAAAATTTTTACATCCATTTTCACCAAAAATTGCTGATTTTTTTTTCTTCATTTTCGTGACACAAAAACAGTGACCCCGGTCATGCCAAACTAGCGACATTCTGGACAGGCCTAAAAAAAACATTTTAAAACCATTTTCACTAAAAATTGTAGATTTCTATTTTTGTCACCAAAAACGAATACTCCGATCATGCCGAACTAGCGACATTTTGGACAGGCCTAAAAAAAAAGCATTTTAGAACCATTTTCAAAAAAAAAGCTCAGAATTCTTTTTTTCATTTTTTGACACAAAAACAGTGACCCCGGTCATGCCGAACTATCGACATTCTGGACAGGCCTAAAAAAACATTTTAAAACCATTTTCACAAAAAATTGCAGATTTCAATTTTGTCCCTAAAAATGATTACTCCGATCATGCCGAAAAAGCGACATTCTGGACAGGCCTAAAAAAAAAGCATTTTAGAACCATTTTCACAAAAAAATTGCAGATTTCTAAATTGTCCCTAAAAACGATGACTCCGATCATGCCGAAAAAGCGACATTCTGGACAGGTCTAAAAAAAAAATTTAAAACCATTTTCACCAAAAATTGCAGATTTCTATTTTGTCCCTAAAAACGCTGACTCCGATCATGCTGAAAAAGCGACATTATGGACAGGTCTAAAAAAAAATTTTAAAACCATTTTCACCAAAAATTGCTGATTTTTTTTTCTTCATTTTCGTGACACAAAAACAGTGACCCCGGTCATGCCAAACTAGCGACATTCTGGACAGGCCTAAAAAAAACATTTTAAAACCATTTTCACTAAAAATTGTAGATTTCTATTTTTGTCACCAAAAACGAATACTCCGATCATGCCGAACTAGCGACATTTTGGACAGGCCTAAAAAAAAAGCATTTTAGAACCATTTTCAAAAAAAAAGCTCAGAATTCTTTTTTTCATTTTTTGACACAAAAACAGTGACCCCGGTCATGCCGAACTATCGACATTCTGGACAGGCCTAAAAAAACATTTTAAAACCATTTTCACAAAAAATTGCAGATTTCAATTTTGTCCCTAAAAATGATTACTCCGATCATGCCGAAAAAGCGACATTCTGGACAGGCCTAAAAAAAAAGCATTTTAGAACCATTTTCACAAAAAAATTGCAGATTTCTAAATTGTCCCTAAAAACGATGACTCCGATCATGCCGAAAAAGCGACATTCTGGACAGGTCTAAAAAAAAAATTTAAAACCATTTTCACCAAAAATTGCAGATTTCTATTTTGTCCCTAAAAACGCTGACTCCGATCATGCTGAAAAAGCGACATTATGGACAGGTCTAAAAAAAAATTTTAAAACCATTTTCACCAAAAATTGCTGATTTTTTTTTCTTCATTTTCGTGACACAAAAACAGTGACCCCGGTCATGCCAAACTAGCGACATTCTGGACAGGCCTAAAAAAAACATTTTAAAACCATTTTCACTAAAAATTGTAGATTTCTATTTTTGTCACCAAAAACGAATACTCCGATCATGCCGAACTAGCGACATTTTGGACAGGCCTAAAAAAAAAGCATTTTAGAACCATTTTCAAAAAAAAAGCTCAGAATTCTTTTTTTCATTTTTTGACACAAAAACAGTGACCCCGGTCATGCCGAACTATCGACATTCTGGACAGGCCTAAAAAAACATTTTAAAACCATTTTCACAAAAAATTGCAGATTTCAATTTTGTCCCTAAAAATGATTACTCCGATCATGCCGAAAAAGCGACATTCTGGACAGGCCTAAAAAAAAAGCATTTTAGAACCATTTTCACCAAAAAATTGCAGATTTCTAAATTGTCCCTAAAAACGATGACTCCGATCATGCCGAAAAAGCGACATTCTGGACAGGTCTAAAAAAAAAATTTAAAACCATTTTCACCAAAAATTGCAGATTTCTATTTTGTCCCTAAAAACGCTGACTCCGATCATGCTGAAAAAGCGACATTATGGACAGGTCTAAAAAAATTTTTTAAAACCATTTTCACCAAAAATTGCTGATTTTTTTTTCTTCATTTTCGTGACACAAAAACAGTGACCCCGGTCATGCCAAACTAGCGACATTCTGGACAGGCCTAAAAAAAACATTTTAAAACCATTTTCACAAAAAATTGTAGATTTCTATTTTTGTCACCAAAAACGAATACTCCGATCATGCCGAACTAGCGACATTTTGGACAGGCCTAAAAAAAAAGCATTTTAGAACCATTTTCAAAAAAAAAGCTCAGAATTCTTTTTTTCATTTTTTGACACAAAAACAGTGACCCCGGTCATGCCGAACTATCGACATTCTGGACAGGCCTAAAAAAACATTTTAAAACCATTTTCACAAAAAATTGCAGATTTCAATTTTGTCCCTAAAAATGATTACTCCGATCATGCCGAAAAAGCGACATTCTGGACAGGCCTAAAAAAAAAATTAAAAACCATTTTCACCAAAAATTGCTGATTTTTTTTTCTTCATTTTCGTGACACAAAAACAGTGACCCCGGTTATGCCAAACTAGCGACATTCTGGACAGGCCTAAAAAAAAACATTTTAAAACCATTTTCACAAAAAATTGTAGATTTCTATTTTTGTCACCAAAAACGAATACTCCGATCATGCCGAACTAGCGACATTTTGGACAGGCCTAAAAAAAAAGCATTTTAGAACCATTTTCAAAAAAAAAGCTCAGAATTCTTTTTTTCATTTTTTGACACAAAAACAGTGACCCCGGTCATGCCGAACTATCGACATTCTGGACAGGCCTAAAAAAAACATTTTAAAACCATTTTCACAAAAAATTGCAGATTTCTATTTTGTCCCTAAAAACGATGACTCCGATCATGCCGAAAAAGCGACATTTTGGACAGGCCTAAAAAAAAGGCATTTTAGAACCATTTTCAAAAAAAGCTGAGAATTCTTTTTTTCATTTTTTGACACAAAAACAGTGACCCCGGTGATGCCGAACTATCGACATTCTGGACAGGCCTAAAAAAAATATTTTAAAACCATTTTCACCAAAAATTGCAGATTTCTATTTTGTCCCTAAAAACGATGACTCCGATCATGCCGAAAAAGCGACATTCTGGACAGGCCTAAAAAAAATTTTTAGAACCATTTTCACAAAAAATTGCAGATATTTTTTTCTCATTTTCGTGACACAAAAACAGTGACCCCGGTCATGCCGAAATATCGACATTCTGGACAGGCCTAAAAAAAACATTTTAAAACCATTTTCACAAAAAATTGTAGATTTCTATTTTTGTCACCAAAAACGATGACTCCGATCATGCCGAACTAGCGACATTTTGGACAGGCCTAAAAAAAAAGCATTTTAGAACCATTTTCAAAAAAAAATCTCTGAATTCTTTTTTTCATTTTTTGACACAAAAACAGTGACCCCGGTCATGCCGAACTATCGACATTCTGGACAGGCCTAAAAAAAAATTTAAAAACCATTTTCACCAAAAATGGCTGATTTTTTTTTCTTCATTTTTTGACACAAAAACAGTGAACCCGGTCATACCGACCTATCGACATTCTGGACATGCCTGAAAAAATATTTTAAAACCATTTTCACCAAAAATTGCAGATTTCTATTTTGTCCCTAAAAACGATGACTCCGATCATGCCGAAAAAGCGACATTCTGGACAGGCCCAAAAAAAAAATGTAGAACCATTTTCACAAAAAATTGCAGATATTTTTTTCTCATTTTCGTGACACAAAAACAATGACCCCGGTCATGCCGAACTATCCACATTCTGGACAGGCCTAAAAAAACATTTTAAAACCATTTTCACAAAAAATTGCAGATTTCAATTTTGTCCCTAAAAATGATTACTCCGATCATGCCGAAAAAGCGACATTCTGGACAGGCCTAAAAAAAAAATTAAAAACCATTTTCACCAAAAATTGCTGATTTTTTTTTCTTCATTTTCGTGACACAAAAACAGTGACCCCGGTTATGCCGAACTAGCGACATTCTGGACAGGCCTAAAAAAAACATTTTAAAACCATTTTCACAAAAAATTGTAGATTTCTATTTTTGTCACCAAAAACGAATACTCCGATCATGCCGAACTAGCGACATTTTGGACAGGCCTAAAAAAAAAACATTTTAGAACCATTTTCCAAAAAAAAGCTCAGAATTCTTTTTTTCATTTTTTGACACAAAAACAGTGACCCCGGTCATGCCGAACTATCGACATTCTGGACAGGCCTAAAAAAAACATTTTAAAACCATTTTCACAAAAAATTGCAGATTTCTATTTTGTCCCTAAAAACGATGACTCCGATCATGCCGAACTATCGACATTCTGGACAGGCCTAAAAAAACATTTTAAAACCATTTTCACAAAAAATTGCAGATTTCTATTTTGTCCCTAAAAACGATGACTCCGATCATGCCGAAAAAGCGACATTCTGGACAGGCCTAAATTTTTTTTTTAAAACCATTTTCACCAAAAATTGCTGATTTTTTTTCCTTCATTTTCGTGACACAAAAACAGTGACCCCGGTTATGCCGAACTAGCGACATTCTGGACAGGCCTAAAAAAAAAGCATTTTAGAACCATTTTCAAAAAAAAAGTTCCGAATTCTTTTTTTCATTTTTTGACACAAAAACAGTGACCCCGGTCATGCCGAACTATCGACTTTCTGGACAGGCCAAAAAAAAACATTTTAGAACCATTTTCAAAAAAAAAGCTCAGAATTCTTTTTTTCATTTTTTGACACAAAAACAGTGACCCCGGTCATGCCGAACTATCGACATTCTGGACAGGCCTAAAAAAAACATTTTAAAACCATTTTCACAAAAAATTGCAGATTTCTATTTTGTCCCTAAAAACGATGACTCCGATCATGCCGAAAAAGCGACATTCTGGACAGGCCTAAAAAAATGTTTTAGAACCATTTACACAAAAAATGGCAGATATTTTTTTTTCATTTTCGTGACACAAAAACAGTGACCCCGGTCATGCCAAACTAGCGACATTCTGGACAGGCCTAAAAAAAACATTTTAAAACCATTTTCACTAAAAATTGTAGATTTCTATTTTTGTCACCAAAAACGAATACTCCGATCATGCCGAACTAGCGACATTTTGGACAGGCCTAAAAAAAAAGCATTTTAGAACCATTTTCAAAAAAAAAGCTCAGAATTCTTTTTTTCATTTTTTGACACAAAAAAAGTGACCCCGGTCATGCCGAACTATCGACATTCTGGACAGGCCTAAAAAAAACATTTTAAAACCATTTTCACAAAAAATTGCAGATTTCTATTTTGTCCCTAAAAACGATGACTCCGATCATGCCGAAAAAGCGACATTCTGGACAGGCCTAAAAAAAATTTTTAGAACCATTTTCACAAAAAATGGCAGATATTTTTTTTTCATTTTCGTGACACAAAAACAGTGACCCCGGTCATGCCGAACTATCGACATTCTGGACAGGCCTAAAAAAACATTTTAAAACCATTTTCACAAATTATTGCAGATTTCTATTTTGTCCCTAAAAACGATGACTCCGATCATGCCGAAAAAGCGACATTCTGGACAGGCCTAAATTTTTTTTTAAAAACCATTTTCACCAAAAATTGCTGATTTTTTTTTCTTCATTTTCGTGACACAAAAACAGTGACCCCGGTCATGCCAAACTAGCGACATTCTGGACAGGCCTAAAAAAAACATTTTAAAACCATTTTCACTAAAAAAGCTCAGAATTATTTTTTTCATTTTTTGACACAAAAACAGTGACCCCGGTCATGCCGAACTATCGACATTCTGGACAGGCCTAAAAAAAACATTTTAAAACCATTTTCACAAAAAATTGCAGATTTCTATTTTGTCCCTAAAAACGATGACTCCGATCATGCCGAAAAAGCGACATTTTGGACAGGCCTAAAAAAAAAGCATTTTAGAACCATTTTCAAAAAAAGCTCAGAATTCTTTTTTTCATTTTTTGACACAAAAACAGTGACCCCGGTCATGCCGAACTATCGACATTCTGGACAGGCCTAAAAAAAATATTTGAAAACCATTTTCACAAAAAATTGCAGATATTTTTTTTTCATTTTCGTGACACAAAAACAGTGACCCCGGTCATGCCGAACTATCGACATTCTGGACAGGCCTAAAAAAAAACATTTTAAAACCATTTTCACAAAAAATTGCAGATTTCTATTTTGTCCCTAAAAACGCTGACTCCGATCATGCTGAAAAAGCGACATTATGGACAGGTCTAAAAAAAATTTTTAAAACCATTTTCACCAAAAATTGCTGATTTTTTTTTCTTCATTTTGGTGACACAAAAACAGTGACCCCGGTCATGCCAAACTAGCGACATTTTGGACAGGCCTAAAAAAAAAGCATTTTAGAACCATTTTCAAAAAAAAAGCTCAGAATTCTTTTTTTCATTTTTTGACACAAAAAAAGTGACCCCGGTCATGCCGAACTATCGACATTCTGGACAGGCCTAAAAAAACATTTTAAAACCATTTTCACAAAAAATTGCAGATTTCAATTTTGTCCCTAAAAATGATTACTCCGATCATGCCAAAAAGCGACATTCTGGACAGGCCTAAAAAAAAAATGAAAAACCATTTTCACCAAAAATTGCTGATTTTTTTTTCTTCATTTTCGTGACACAAAAACAGTGACCCCGGTTATGCCGAACTAGCGACATTCTGGACAGGCCTAAAAAAAACATTTTAAAACCATTTTCACAAAAAATTGTAGATTTCTATTTTTGTCACCAAAAACGAATACTCCGATCATGCCGAACTAGCGACATTTTGGACAGGCCTAAAAAAAACCCATTTTAGAACCATTTTCAAAAAAAAAGCTCAGAATTATTTTTTTCATTTTTTGACACAAAAACAGTGACCCCGGTCATGCCGAACTATCGACATTCTGGACAGGCCTAAAAAAAACATTTTAAAACCATTTTCACAAAAAATTGCAGATTTCTATTTTGTCCCTAAAAACGATGTCTCCGATCATGCCGAAAAAGCGACATTCTGGACAGGCCTAAAATTTTTTTTAAAAACCATTTTCACCAAAAATTGCTGATTTTTTTTCCTTCATTTTCGTGACACAAAAACAGTGACCCCGGTTATGCCGAACTAGCGACATTCTGGACAGGCCTAAAAAAAAAAGCATTTTAGAACCATTTTCAAAAAAAAAGTTCAGAATTCTTTTTTTCATTTTTTGACACAAAAACAGTGACCCCGGTCATGCCGAACTATCGACTTTCTGGACAGGCCTAAAAAAAACATTTTAAAACCATTTTCACCAAAAAATTGCAGATTTCTAAATTGTCCCTAAAAACGATGACTCCGATCATGCCGAAAAAGTGACATTCTGGACAGCTCTAAAAAAAAATTTTAAAACCATTTTCACCAAAAATTGCAGATTTCTATTTTGTCCCTAAAAACGCTGACTCCGATCATGCTGAAAAAGCGACATTATGGACAGGTCTAAAAAAATTTTTTAAAACCATTTTCACCAAAAATTGCTGATTTTTTTTTCTTCATTTTCGTGACACAAAAACAGTGACCCCGGTCATGCCAAACTAGCGACATTCTGGACAGGCCTAAAAAAAACATTTTAAAACCATTTTCACTAAAAATTGTAGATTTCTATTTTTGTCACCAAAAACGAATACTCCGATCATGCCGAACTAGCGACATTTTGGACAGGCCTAAAAAAAAAGCATTTTAGAACCATTTTTAAAAAAAAAGCTCAGAATTCTTTTTTTCATTTTTTGACACAAAAACAGTGACCCCGGTCATGCCGAACTATCGACTTTCTGGACAGGCCTAAAAAAAACATTTTAAAACCATTTTCACCAAAAAATTGCAGATTTCTAAATTGTCCCTAAAAACGATGACTCCGATCATGCCGAAAAAGTGACATTCTGGACAGCTCTAAAAAAAAATTTTAAAACCATTTTCACCAAAAATTGCAGATTTCTATTTTGTCCCTAAAAACGCTGACTCCGATCATGCTGAAAAAGCGACATTATGGACAGGTCTAAAAAAATTTTTTAAAACCATTTTCACCAAAAATTGCTGATTTTTTTTCTTCATTTTCGTGACACAAAAACAGTGACCCCGGTCATGCCAAACTAGCGACATTCTGGACAGGCCTAAAAAAAACATTTTAAAACCATTTTCACTAAAAATTGTAGATTTCTATTTTTGTCACCAAAAACGAATACTCCGATCATGCCGAACTAGCGACATTTTGGACAGGCCTAAAAAAAAAGCATTTTAGAACCATTTTAAAAAAAAAAGCTCAGAATTCTTTTTTTCATTTTTTGACACAAAAACAGTGACCCCGGTCATGCCGAACTATCGACATTCTGGACAGGCCTAAAAAAAACATTTTAAAACCATTTTCACAAAAAATTGCAGATTTCTATTTTGTCCCTAAAAACGATGACTCCGATCATGCCGAAAAAGCGACATTCTGGACAGGCCTAAAAAAATTTTTTAGAACCATTTTCACAAAAAATGGCAGATATTTTTTTTTCATTTTCGTGACACAAAAACAGTGACCCCGGTCATGCCAAACTAGCGACATTCTGGACAGGCCTAAAAAAAAACATTTTAAAACCATTTTCACTAAAAATTGTAGATTTCTATTTTTGTCACCAAAAACGAATACTCCGATCATGCCGAACTAGCGACATTCTGGACAGGCCTAAAAAAAATATTTGAAAACCATTTTCAAAAAAAGCTGAGAATTATTTTTTTCATTTTTTGACACAAAAACAGTGACCCCAGTCATGCCGAACTATCGACATTCTGGACAGGCCTAAAAAAAATATTTGAAAACCATTTTCACAAAAAATTGCAGATATTTTTTTTTCATTTTCGTGACACAAAAACAGTGACCCCGGTCATGCCGAACTATCGACATTCTGGACAGGCCTAAAAAAAACATTTTAAAACCATTTTCACAAAAAATTGCAGATTTCTATTTTGTCCCTAAAAACGCTGACTCCGATCATGCTGAAAAAGCGACATTATGGACAGGTCTAAAAAAAATTTTTAAAACCATTTTCACCAAAAATTGCTGATTTTTTTTCTTAATTTTGGTGACACAAAAACAGTGACCCCGGTCATGCCAAACTAGCGACATTCTGGACAGGCCTAAAAAAAACATTTTAAAACCATTTTCACTAAAAAAGCTCAGAATTATTTTTTTCATTTTTTGACACAAAAACAGTGACCCCGGTCATGCCGAACTATCGACATTCTGGACAGGCCTAAAAAAAACATTTTAAAACCATTTTCACAGAAAATTGCAGATTTCTATTTTGTCCCTAAAAACGATGACTCCGATCATGCCGAAAAAGCGACATTTTGGACAGGCCTAAAAAAAAAGCATTATTTTTTTCATTTTTTGACACAAAAACAGTGACCCCGGTCATGCCGAACTATCGACATTCTGGACAGGCCTAAAAAAAATATTTGAAAACCATTTTCACAAAAAATTGCAGATTTCTATTTTGTCCCTAAAAACGATGACTCCGATCATGCCGAAAAAGCGACATTCTGGACAGGCCAAAAAAAAAAATGTAGAACCATTTTCACAAAAAATTGCAGATATTTTTTTTTCATTTTCGTGACACAAAAACAGTGACCCCGGTCATGCCGAACTATCGACATTCTGGACAGGCCTAAAAAAAACATTTTAAAACCATTTTCACAAAAAATTGTAGATTTCTATTTTTGTCACCAAAAACGAATACTCCGATCATGCCGAACTAGCGACATTTTGGACAGGCCTAAAAAAAAAGCATTTTAGAACCATTTTAAAAAAAAAAGCTCAGAATTCTTTTTTTCATTTTTTGACACAAAAACAGTGACCCCGGTCATGCCGAACTATCGACATTCTGGACAGGCCTAAAAAAAACATTTTAAAACCATTTTCACAAAAAATTGCAGATTTCTATTTTGTCCCTAAAAACGATGACTCCGATCATGCCGAAAAAGCGACATTCTGGACAGGCCTAAAAAAATTTTTTAGAACCATTTTCACAAAAAATGGCAGATATTTTTTTTTCATTTTCGTGACACAAAAACAGTGACCCCGGTCATGCCAAACTAGCGACATTCTGGACAGGCCTAAAAAAAAACATTTTAAAACCATTTTCACTAAAAATTGTAGATTTCTATTTTTGTCACCAAAAACGAATACTCCGATCATGCCGAACTAGCGACATTCTGGACAGGCCTAAAAAAAATATTTGAAAACCATTTTCAAAAAAAGCTGAGAATTATTTTTTTCATTTTTTGACACAAAAACAGTGACCCCAGTCATGCCGAACTATCGACATTCTGGACAGGCCTAAAAAAAATATTTGAAAACCATTTTCACAAAAAATTGCAGATATTTTTTTTTCATTTTCGTGACACAAAAACAGTGACCCCGGTCATGCCGAACTATCGACATTCTGGACAGGCCTAAAAAAAACATTTTAAAACCATTTTCACAAAAAATTGCAGATTTCTATTTTGTCCCTAAAAACGCTGACTCCGATCATGCTGAAAAAGCGACATTATGGACAGGTCTAAAAAAAATTTTTAAAACCATTTTCACCAAAAATTGCTGATTTTTTTTCTTCATTTTGGTGACACAAAAACAGTGACCCCGGTCATGCCAAACTAGCGACATTCTGGACAGGCCTAAAAAAAACATTTTAAAACCATTTTCACTAAAAAAGCTCAGAATTATTTTTTTCATTTTTTGACACAAAAACAGTGACCCCGGTCATGCCGAACTATCGACATTCTGGACAGGCCTAAAAAAAACATTTTAAAACCATTTTCACAGAAAATTGCAGATTTCTATTTTGTCCCTAAAAACGATGACTCCGATCATGCCGAAAAAGCGACATTTTGGACAGGCCTAAAAAAAAAGCATTTTAGAACCATTTTCAAAAAAAGCTGAGAATTCTTTTTTTCATTTTTTGACACAAAAACAGTGACCCCGGTCATGCCGAACTATCGACATTCTGGACAGGCCTAAAAAAAATATTTTAAAACCATTTTCACAAAAAATTGCAGATTTCTATTTTGTCCCTAAAAACGATGACTCCGATCATGCCGAAAAAGCGACATTCTGGACAGGCCAAAAAAAAAAATGTAGAACCATTTTCACAAAAAATTGCAGATATTTTTTTTTCATTTTCGTGACACAAAAACAGTGACCCCGGTCATGCCGAACTATCGACATTCTGGACAGGCCTAAAAAAAACATTTTAAAACCATTTTCACAAAAAATTGCAGATTTCTATTTTGTCCCTAAAAACGATGACTCCGATCATGCCGAAAAAGCGACATTCTGGACAGGCCTAAAAAAAAAATTTAGAACCATTTTCACAAAAAATTGCAGATATTTTTTTTTCATTTTCGTGACACAAAAACAATGACCCCGGTCATGCCGAACTATCGACATTCTGGACAGGCCTAAAAAAACATTTTAAAACCATTTTCACAAAAAATTGCAGATTTCTATTTTGTCCCTAAAAATGATTACTCCGATCATGCCGAAAAAGCGACATTCTGGACAGGCCTAAAAAAAAAATTAAAAACCATTTTCACCAAAAATTGCTGATTTTTTTTTCTTCATTTTCGTGACACAAAAACAGTGACCCCGGTTATGCCGAACTAGCGACATTCTGGACAGGCCTAAAAAAAAAGCATTTTAGAACCATTTTCAAAAAAAAAGTTCAGAATTCTTTTTTTCATTTTTTGACACAAAAACAGTGACCCCGGTCATGCCGAACTATCGACTTTCTGGACAGGCCTAAAAAAACATTTTAAAACCATTTTCACAAAAAATTGCAGATTTCTATTTTGTCCCTAAAAACGATGACTCCGATCATGCCGAAAAAGCGACATTCTGGACAGGCCTAAAAAAAAATTTTAGAACCATTTTCACAAAAAATGGCAGATATTTTTTTTCATTTTCGTGACACAAAAACAGTGACCCCGGTCATGCCGAACTATCGACATTCTGGACAGGCCTAAAAAAACATTTTAAAACCATTTTCACAAAAAATTGCAGATTTCTATTTTGTCCCTAAAAACGATGACTCCGATCATGCCGAAAAAGCGACATTCTGGACAGGCCTAAAAAAAATTTTAAAAACCATTTTCACCAAAAATTGCTGATTTTTTTTTCTTCATTTTCGTGACACAAAAACAGTGACCCCGGTTATGCCGAACTAGCGACATTCTGGACAGGCCTAAAAAAAACATTTTAAAACCATTTTCACAAAAAATTGTAGATTTCTATTTTTGTCACCAAAAACGAATACTCCGATCATGCCGAACTAGCGACATTTTGGACAGGCATAAAAAAAAAAACATTTTAGAACCATTTTCAAAAAAAAAAGCTCAGAATTCTTTTTTTCATTTTTTGACACAAAAACAGTGACCCCGGTCATGCCGAACTATCGACATTCTGGACAGGCCTAAAAAAAACATTTTAAAACCATTTTCACAAAAAAATTGCAGATTTCTAAATTGTCCCTAAAAACGATGACTCCGATCATGCCGAAAAAGCGACATTCTGGACAGGTCTAAAAAAAAATTTTAAAACCATTTTCACCAAAAATTGCAGATTTCTATTTTGTCCCTAAAAACGCTGACTCCGATCATGCTGAAAAAGCGACATTATGGACAGGTCTAAAAAAATTTTTTAAAACCATTTTCACCAAAAATTGCTGATTTTTTTTTCTTCATTTTCGTGACACAAAAACAGTGACCCCGGTCATGCCAAACTAGCGACATTCTGGACAGGCCTAAAAAAAACATTTTAAAACCATTTTCACTAAAAATTGTAGATTTCTATTTTTGTCACCAAAAACGAATACTCCGATCATGCCGAACTAGCGACATTTTGGACAGGCCTAAAAAAAAAGCATTTTAGAACCATTTTCAAAAAAAAAGCTCAGAATTCTTTTTTTCATTTTTTGACACAAAAAAAGTGACCCCGGTCATGCCGAACTATCGACATTCTGGACAGGCCTAAAAAAACATTTTAAAACCATTTTCACAAAAAATTGCAGATTTCAATTTTGTCCCTAAAAATGATTACTCCGATCATGCCAAAAAGCGACATTCTGGACAGGCCTAAAAAAAAAATTAAAAACCATTTTCACCAAAAATTGCTGATTTTTTTTTCTTCATTTTCGTGACACAAAAACAGTGACCCCGGTTATGCCGAACTAGCGACATTCTGGACAGGCCTAAAAAAAACATTTTAAAACCATTTTCACAAAAAATTGTAGATTTCTATTTTTGTCACCAAAAACGGATACTCCGATCATGCCGAACTAGCGACATTTTGGACAGGCCTAAAAAAAAAACATTTTAGAACCATTTTCAAAAAAAAAAGCTCAGAATTCTTTTTTTCATTTTTTGACACAAAAACAGTGACCCCGGTCATGCCGAACTATCGACATTCTGGACAGGCCTAAAAAAACATTTTAAAACCATTTTCACAAAAAATTGCAGATTTCTATTTTGTCCCTAAAAACGAGGACTCCGATCATGCCGAAAAAGCGACATTCTGGACAGGCCTAAATTTTTTTTTAAAAACCATTTTCACCAAAAATTGCTGATTTTTTTTTCTTCATTTTCGTGACACAAAAACAGTGACCCCGGTTATGCCGAACTAGCGACATTCTGGACAGGCCTAAAAAAAAAGCATTTTAGAACCATTTTCAAAAAAAAAGTTCAGAATTCTTTTTTTCATTTTTTGACACAAAAACAGTGACCCCGGTCATGCCGAACTATCGACTTTCTGGACAGGCCTAAAAAAAACATTTTAAAACCATTTTCACAAAAAAATTGCAGATTTCTAAATTGTCCCTAAAAACGATGACTCCGATCATGCCGAAAAAGCGACATTCTGGACAGGTCTAAAAAAATTTTTTAAAACCATTTTCACCAAAAATTGCAGATTTCTATTTTGTCCCTAAAAACGCTGACTCCGATCATGCTGAAAAAGCGACATTATGGACAGGTCTAAAAAAAATTTTTAAAACCATTTTCACCAAAAATTGCTGATTTTTTTTTCTTCATTTTCGTGACACAAAAACAGTGACCCCGGTCATGCCAAACTAGCGACATTCTGGACAGGCCTAAAAAAAATATTTGAAAACCATTTTCAAAAAAAGCTGAGAATTCTTTTTTTCATTTTTTGACACAAAAACAGTGACCCCGGTCATGCCGAACTATCGACATTCTGGACAGGCCTAAAAAAAATATTTGAAAACCATTTTCACAAAAAATTGCAGATATTTTTTTTTCATTTTCGTGACACAAAAACAGTGACCCCGGTCATGCCGAACTATCGACATTCTGGACAGGCCTAAAAAAAACATTTTAAAACCATTTTCACAAAAAATTGCAGATTTCTATTTTGTCCCTAAAAACGCTGACTCCGATCATGCTGAAAAAGCGACATTATGGACAGGTCTAAAAAAATTTTTAAAAACCATTTTCACCAAAAATTGCTGATTTTTTTTTCTTCATTTTGGTGACACAAAAACAGTGACCCCGGTCATGCCAAACTAGCGACATTCTGGACAGGCCTAAAAAAAACATTTTAAAACCATTTTCACTAAAAAAGCTCAGAATTATTTTTTTCATTTTTTGACACAAAAACAGTGACCCCGGTCATGCCGAACTATCGACATTCTGGACAGGCCTAAAAAAAACATTTTAAAACCATTTTCACAGAAAATTGCAGATTTCTATTTTGTCCCTAAAAACGATGACTCCGATCATGCCGAAAAAGCGACATTTTGGACAGGCCTAAAAAAAAAGCATTTTAGAACCATTTTCAAAAAAAGCTGAGAATTCTTTTTTTCATTTTTTGACACAAAAACAGTGACCCCGGTCATGCCGAACTATCGACATTCTGGACAGGCCTAAAAAAACATTTTAAAACCATTTTCACAAAAAATTGCAGATTTCTATTTTGTCCCTAAAAACGATGACTCCGATCATGCCGAAAAAGCGACATTCTGGACAGGCCTAAATTTTTAAAAAAAAACCATTTTCACCAAAAATTGATGATTTTTTTTTCTTCATTTTCGTGACACAAAAACAGTGACCCCGGTTATGCCGAACTAGCGACATTCTGGACAGGCCTAAAAAAAAAGCATTTTATAACCATTTAAAAAAAAAAAAATCAGAATTCTTTTTTTCATTTTTTGACACAAAAACAGTGACCCCGGTCATGCCGAACTATCGACATTCTGGACAGGCCTAAAAAAAACATTTTAAAACCATTTTCACAAAAAATTGCAGATTTCTATTTTGTCCCTAAAAACGATGACTCCGATCATGCCGAAAAAGCGACATTCTGGACAGGCCTAAAAAAATGTTTTAGAACCATTTTCACAAAAAATTGCAGATATTTTTTTTTCATTTTCGTGACACAAAAACAGTGACCCCGGTCATGCCGAACTATCGACATTCTGGACAGGCCTAAAAAAACATTTTAAAACCATTTTCACAAAAAATTGTAGATTTCTATTTTTGTCACCAAAAACGATGACTCCGATCATGCCGAACTAGCGACATTTTGGACAGGCCTAAAAAAAAAGCATTTTAGAACCATTTTCAAAAAAAAAGCTCAGAATTCTTTTTTTCATTTTTTGACACAAAAACAGTGACCCCGGTCATGCCGAACTATCGTCATTCTGGACAGGCCTAAAAAAAAATTTAAAAACCATTTTCACCAAAAATGGCTGATTTTTTTTTCTTCATTTTTTGACACAAAAACAGTGACCCCGGTCATGCCAAACTAGCGACATTCTGGACAGGCCTAAAAAAAATATTTGAAAACCATTTTCAAAAAAAGCTGAGAATTCTTTTTTTCATTTTTTGACACAAAAACAGTGACCCCGGTCATGCCGAACTATCGACATTCTGGACAGGCCTAAAAAAAATATTTGAAAACCATTTTCACAAAAAATTGCAGATATTTTTTTTTCATTTTCGTGACACAAAAACAGTCACCCCGGTCATGCCGAACTATCGACATTCTGGACAGGCCTAAAAAAAACATTTTAAAACCATTTTCACAAAAAATTGCAGATTTCTATTTTGTCCCTAAAAACGCTGACTCCGATCATGCTGAAAAAGCGACATTATGGACAGGTCTAAAAATTTTTTTAAAAACCATTTTCACCAAAAATTGCTGATTTTTTTTTCTTCATTTTGGTGACACAAAAACAGTGACCCCGGTCATGCCAAACTAGCGACATTCTGGACAGGCCTAAAAAAAACATTTTAAAACCATTTTCACTAAAAAAGCTCAGAATTATTTTTTTCATTTTTTGACACAAAAACAGTGACCCCGGTCATGCCGAACTATCGACATTCTGGACAGGCCTAAAAAAAACATTTTAAAACCATTTTCACAGAAAATTGCAGATTTCTATTTTGTCCCTAAAAACGATGACTCCGATCATGCAGAAAAAGCGACATTTTGGACAGGCCTAAAAAAAAAGCATTTTAGAACCATTTTCAAAAAAAGCTGAGAATTCTTTTTTTCATTTTTTGACACAAAAACAGTGACCCCGGTCATGCCGAACTATCGACATTCTGGACAGGCCTAAAAAAAATATTTGAAAACCATTTTCACAAAAAATTGCAGATTTCTATTTTGTCCCTAAAAACGATGACTCCGATCATGCCGAAAAAGCGACATTCTGGACAGGCCAAAAAAAAAAATGTAGAACCATTTTCACAAAAAATTGCAGATATTTTTTTTTCATTTTCGTGACACAAAAACAGTGACCCCGGTCATGCCGAACTATCGACATTCTGGACAGGCCTAAAAAAAACATTTTAAAACCATTTTCACAAAAAATTGCAGATTTCTATTTTGTCCCTAAAAACGATGACTCCGATCATGCCGAAAAAGCGACATTCTGGACAGGCCTAAAAAAAAAATTAAAAACCATTTTCACCAAAAATTGCTGATTTTTTTTTCTTCATTTTCGTGACACAAAAACAGTGACCCCGGTTATGCCGAACTAGCGACATTCTGGACAGGCCTAAAAAAAAACATTTTAAAACCATTTTCACAAAAAATTGTAGATTTCTATTTTGTCCCTAAAAACGATGACTCCGATCATGCCGAAAAAACGACATTCTGGACAGGCCTAAAAAAAAACCATTTTAGAACCATTTTCAAAAAAAAAGCTCAGAATTCTTTTTTTCATTTTTTGACACAAAAACAGTGACCCCGGTCATGCCGAACTATCGACATTCTGGACAGGCCTAAAAAAACATTTTAAAACCATTTTCACAAAAAATTGCAGATTTCTATTTTGTCCCTAAAAACGATGACTCCGATCATGCCGAAAAAGCGACATTCTGGACAGGCCTAAATTTTTTTTTAAAAACCATTTTCACCAAAAATTGATGATTTTTTTTTCTTCATTTTCGTGACACAAAAACAGTGACCCCGGTTCATGCCGAACTAGTCGACATTCTGGACAGGCCTAAAAAAACATTTTAAAACCATTTTCACAAAAAATTGTAGATTTCTATTTTTGTCACCAAAAACGATGACTCCGATCATGCCGAACTAGCGACATTTTGGACAGGCCTAAAAAAAAAGCATTTTAGAACCATTTTCAAAAAAAAAGCTCAGAATTCTTTTTTTCATTTTTTGACACAAAAACAGTGACCCCGGTCATGCCGAACTATCGTCATTCTGGACAGGCCTAAAAAAAAACATTTTAAAACCATTTTCACAAAAAATTGCAGATTTCTATTTTGTCCCTAAAAACGATGACTCCGATCATGCCGAAAAAGCGACATTTTGGACAGGCCTAAAAAAAAAGCATTTTAGAACCATTTTCAAAAAAAGCTCAGACTTCTTTTTTTCATTTTTTGACACAAAAACAGTGACCCCGGTCATGCCGAACTATCGACATTCTGGACAGGCCTAAAAAAAACATTTTAAAACCATTTTCACAAAAAATTGCAGATTTCTATTTTGTCCCTAAAAACGATGACTCCGATCATGCCGAAAAAGCGACATTCTGGACAGGCCTAAAAAAAATTTTTAGAACCATTTTCACAAAAAATTGCAGATATTTTTTTTTCATTTTCGTGACACAAAAACAGTGACCCCGGTCATGCCGAACTATCGACATTCTGGACAGGCCTAAAAAAACATTTTAAAACCATTTTCACAAAAAATTGTAGATTTCTATTTTTGTCACCAAAAACGATGACTCCGATCATGCCGAACTAGCGACATTTTGGACAGGCCTAAAAAAAAAGCATTTTAGAACCATTTTCAAAAAAAAAGCTCAGAATTCTTTTTTTCATTTTTTGACACAAAAACAGTGACCCCGGTCATGCCGAACTATCGTCATTCTGGACAGGCCTAAAAAAAAATTTAAAAACCATTTTCACCAAAAATGGCTGATTTTTTTTTCTTCATTTTTTGACACAAAAACAGTGACCCCGGTCATACCGAACTATCGACATTCTGGACATGCCTAAAAAAACATTTTAAAACCATTTTCACAAAAAATTGCAGATTTCTATTTTGTCCCTAAAAACGATGACTCCGATCATGCCGAAAAAGCGCCATTCTGGACAGGCCTAAAAAAAAAATGTAGAACCATTTTCACAAAAAATTGCAGATATTTTTTTCTCATTTTCGTGACACAAAAACAGTGACCCCGGTCATGCCGAACTATCGACATTCTGGACAGGCCTAAAAAAAACATTTTAAAACCATTTTCACAAAAAATTGCAGATTTCTATTTTGTCCCTAAAAACGATGACTCCGATCATGCCGAAAAAGCGACATTCTGGACAGGCCTAAAAAAAAAATTTAGAACCATTTTCACAAAAAATTGCAGATATTTTTTTTTCATTTTCGTGACACAAAAACAGTGACCCCGGTCATGCCGAACTATCGACATTCTGGACAGGCCTAAAAAAACATTTTAAAACCATTTTCACAAAAAATTGTAGATTTCTATTTTTGTCACCAAAAACGATGACTCCGATCATGCCGAACTAGCGACATTTTGGACAGGCCTAAAAAAAAATCATTTTAGAACCATTTTCAAAAAAAAAGCTCAGAATTCTTTTTTTCATTTTTTGACACAAAAACAGTGACCCCGGTCATACCGAACTATCGACATTCTGGACATGCCTAAAAAAACATTTTAAAACCATTTTCACAAAAAATTGCAGATTTCTATTTTGTCCCTAAAAACGATGACTCCGATCATGCCGAAAAAGTGCCATTCTGGACAGGCCTAAAAAAAAAATGTAGAACCATTTTCACAAAAAATTGCAGATATTTTTTTCTCATTTTCGTGACACAAAAACAGTGACCCCGGTCATGCCGAACTATCGACATTCTGGACAGGCCTAAAAAAACATTTTAAAACCATTTTCACCAAAAATTGTAGATTTCTATTTTTGTCACCAAAAACGATGACTCCGATCATGCCGAACTAGCGACATTTTGGACAGGCCTAAAAAAAACATTTTAAAACCATTTTCACAAAAAATTGCAGATTTCTATTTTGTCCCTAAAAACGATGACTCCGATCATGCCGAAAAAGCGACATTTTGGACAGGCCTAAAAAAAAAGCATTTTAGAACCATTTTCAAAAAAAGCTCAGACTTCTTTTTTTCATTTTTTGACACAAAAACAGTGACCCCGGTCATGCCGAACTATCGACATTCTGGACAGGCCTAAAAAAAACATTTTAAAACCATTTTCACAAAAAATTGCAGATTTCTATTTTGTCCCTAAAAACGATGACTCCGATCATGCCGAAAAAGCGACATTCTGGACAGGCCTAAAAAAATGTTTTAGAACCATTTTCACAAAAAATTGCAGATATTTTTTTTTCATTTTCGTGACACAAAAACAGTGACCCCGGTCATGCCGAACTATCGACATTCTGGACAGGCCTAAAAAAACATTTTAAAACCATTTTCACAAAAAATTGTAGATTTCTATTTTTGTCACCAAAAACGATGACTCCGATCATGCCGAACTAGCGACATTTTGGACAGGCCTAAAAAAAAAGCATTTTAGAACCATTTTCAAAAAAAAAGCTCAGAATTCTTTTTTTCATTTTTTGACACAAAAACAGTGACCCCGGTCATGCCGAACTATCGTCATTCTGGACAGGCCTAAAAAAAAATTTAAAAACCATTTTCACCAAAAATGGCTGATTTTTTTTTCTTCATTTTTTGACACAAAAACAGTGACCCCGGTCATACCGAACTATCGACATTCTGGACATGCCTAAAAAAACATTTTAAAACCATTTTCACAAAAAATTGCAGATTTCTATTTTGTCCCTAAAAACGATGACTCCGATCATGCCGAAAAAGCGCCATTCTGGACAGGCCTAAAAAAAAAATGTAGAACCATTTTCACAAAAAATTGCAGATATTTTTTTCTCATTTTCGTGACACAAAAACAGTGACCCCGGTCATGCCGAACTATCGACATTCTGGACAGGCCTAAAAAAAACATTTTAAAACCATTTTCACCAAAAATTGCAGATTTCTATTTTGTCCCTAAAAACGATGACTCCGATCATGCTGAAAAAGCGACATTCTGGACAGGTCTAAAAAAAAAATGTAAAACCATTTTCACCAAAAATTGCTGATTTTTTTTTCTTCATTTTCGTGACACAAAAACAGTGACCCCGGTCATGCCGAACTATCGACATTCTGGACAGGCCTAAAAAAAAACATTTTAAAACCATTTTCACAAAAAATTGCAGATTTCTATTTTGTCCCTAAAAACGATGACTCCGATCATGCTGAAAAAGCGACATTCTGGACAGGTCTAAAAAAAAAATGTAAAACCATTTTCACCAAAAATTGCTGATTTTTTTTTCTTCATTTTCGTGACACAAAAACAGTGACCCCGGTCATGCCGAACTATCGACATTCTGGACAGGCCTAAAAAAAAACATTTTAAAACCATTTTCACAAAAAATTGCAGATTTCTATTTTGTCCCTAAAAACGATGACTCCGATCATGCCGAAAAAGCGACATTTTGAACAGGCCTAAAAAAAAAGCATTTTAGAACCATTTTCAAAAAAAGCTCAGACTTCTTTTTTTCATTTTTTGACACAAAAACAGTGACCCCGGTCATGCCGAACTATCGACATTCTGGACAGGCCTAAAAAAAACATTTTAAAACCATTTTCACAAAAAATTGCAGATTTCTATTTTGTCCCTAAAAACGATGACTCCGATCATGCCGAAAAAGCGACATTCTGGACAGGCCTAAAAAAAAATTTTAGAACCATTTTCACAAAAAATTGCAGATATTTTTTTTTCATTTTCGTGACACAAAAACAGTGACCCCGGTCATGCCGAACTATCGACATTCTGGACAGGCCTAAAAAAACATTTTAAAACCATTTTCACAAAAAATTGTAGATTTCTATTTTTGTCACCAAAAACGATGACTCCGATCATGCCGAACTAGCGACATTTTGGACAGGCCTAAAAAAAAAGCATTTTAGAACCATTTTCAAAAAAAAAGCTCAGAATTCTTTTTTTCATTTTTTGACACAAAAACAGTGACCCCGGTCATACCGAACTATCGACATTCTGGACATGCCTAAAAAAACATTTTAAAACCATTTTCACAAAAAATTGCAGATTTCTATTTTGTCCCTAAAAACGATGACTCCGATCATGCCGAAAAAGCGCCATTCTGGACAGGCCTAAAAAAAAATGTAGAACCATTTTCACAAAAAATTGCAGATATTTTTTTCTCATTTTCGTGACACAAAAACAGTGACCCCGGTCATGCCGAACTATCGACATTCTGGACAGGCCTAAAAAAAACATTTTAAAACCATTTTCACCAAAAATTGCAGATTTCTATTTTGTCCCTAAAAACGATGACTCCGATCATGCTGAAAAAGCGACATTCTGGACAGGTCTAAAAAAAAAATGTAAAACCATTTTCACCAAAAATTGCTGATTTTTTTTTCTTCATTTTCGTGACACAAAAACAGTGACCCCGGTCATGCCAAACTAGCGACATTCTGGACAGGCCTAAAAAAAACATTTTAAAACCATTTTCACTAAAAATTGTAGATTTCTATTTTTGTCACCAAAAACGAATACTCCGATCATGCCGAACTAGCGACATTTTGGACAGGCCTAAAAAAAAAGCATTTTAGAACCATTTTCAAAAAAAAAGCTCAGAATTCTTTTTTTCATTTTTTGACACAAAAACAGTGACCCCGGTCATGCCGAACTATCGTCATTCTGGACAGGCCTAAAAAAAAATTTAAAAACCATTTTCACCAAAAATGGCAAATTTTTTTTTCTTCATTTTTTGACACAAAAACAGTGACCCCGGTCATACCGAACTATCGACATTCTGGACATGCCTAAAAAAACATTTTAAAACCATTTTCACAAAAAATTGCAGATTTCTATTTTGTCCCTAAAAACGATGACTCCGATCATGCCTAAAAAGCGCCATTCTGGACAGGCCTAAAAAAAAAATGTAGAACCATTTTCACAAAAAATTGCATATATTTTTTTCTCATTTTCGTGACACAAAAACAGTGACCCCGGTCATGCCGAACTATCGACATTCTGGACAGGCCTAAAAAAAACATTTTAAAACCATTTTCACCAAAAATTGCAGATTTCTATTTTGTCCCTAAAAACGATGACTCCGATCATGCTGAAAAAGCGACATTCTGGACAGGCCTAAAAAAAACATTTTAAAACCATTTTCACTAAAAATTGTAGATTTCTATTTTTGTCACCAAAAACGAATACTCCGATCATGCCGAACTAGCGACATTTTGGACAGGCCTAAAAAAAAAGCATTTTAGAACCATTTTCAAAAAAAAAGCTCAGAATTCTTTTTTTCATTTTTTGACACAAAAACAGTGACCCCGGTCATGCCGAACTATCGACATTCTGGACAGGCCTAAAAAAAACATTTTAAAACCATTTTCACAAAAAATTGCAGATTTCTATTTTGTCCCTAAAAACGATGACTCCGATCATGCCGAAAAAGCGACATTCTGGACAGGCCTAAAAAAAATTTTTAGAACCATTTTCACAAAAAATTGCAGATATTTTTTTTTCATTTTCGTGACACAAAAACAGTGACCCCGGTCATGCCGAACTATCGACATTCTGGACAGGCCTAAAAAATCATTTTAAAACCATTTTCACAAAAAATTGCAGATTTCTATTTTGTCCCTAAAAACGATGACTCCGATCATGCCGAAAAAGCGACATTTTGGACAGGCCTAAAAAAAAAGCATTTTAGAACCATTTTCAAAAAAAAAGCTTAGAATTCTTTTTTTCATTTTTTGACACAAAAACAGTGACCCCGGTCATGCCGAACTATCGATATTCTGGACAGGCCTAAAAAAAAAATGAAAAACCATTTTCACAAAAAATTGTAGATTTCTATTTTTGTCACCAAAAACGATGACTTCGATCATGCCGAACTAGCGACATTTTGGACAGGCCTAAAAAAAAAGCATTTTAGAACCATTTTCAAAAAAAAAGCTCAGAATTCTTTTTTTCATTTTTTGACACAAAAACAGTGACCCCGGTCATACCGAACTATCGACATTCTGGACATGCCTAAAAAAACATTTTAAAACCATTTTCACCAAAAATTGCAGATTTCTATTTTGTCCCTAAAAACGATGACTCCGATCATGCCGAAAAAGCAACATTCTGGACAGGCCAAAAAAAAAAATGTAGAACCATTTTCACAAAAAATTGCAGATATTTTTTTCTCATTTTCGTGACACAAAAACAGTGACCCCGGTCATGCCGAACTATCGACATTCTGGACAGACCTAAAAAAACCATTTTAAAACCATTTTCACCAAAAATTGCAGATTTCTATTTTGTCCCTAAAAACGATGACTCCGATCATGCTGAAAAAGCGACATTCTGGACAGGTCTAAAAAAAAAATGTAAAACCATTTTCACCAAAAATTGCTGATTTTTTTTTCTTCATTTTCGTGACACAAAAACAGTGACCCCGGTCATGCCGAACTATCGACATTCTGGACAGGCCTAAAAAAAAACATTTTAAAACCATTTTCACAAAAAATTGCAGATTTCTATTTTGTCCCTAAAAACGATGACTCCGATCATGCCGAAAAAGCGACATTTTGAACAGGCCTAAAAAAAGCATTTTAGAACCATTTTCAAAAAAAGCTCAGACTTCTTTTTTTCATTTTTTGACACAAAAACAGTGACCCCGGTCATGCCGAACTATCGACATTCTGGACAGGCCTAAAAAAAACATTTTAAAACCATTTTCACAAAAAATTGCAGATTTCTATTTTGTCCCTAAAAACGATGACTCCGATCATGCCGAAAAAGCGACATTCTGGACAGGCCTAAAAAAATGTTTTAGAACCATTTTCACAAAAAATTGCAGATATTTTTTTTTCATTTTCGTGACACAAAAACAGTGACCCCGGTCATGCCGAACTATCGACATTCTGGACAGGCCTAAAAAAACATTTTAAAACCATTTTCACAAAAAATTGTAGATTTCTATTTTTGTCACCAAAAACGATGACTCCGATCATGCCGAACTAGCGACATTTTGGACAGGCCTAAAAAAAAAGCATTTTAGAACCATTTTCAAAAAAAAAGCTCAGAATTCTTTTTTTCATTTTTTGACACAAAAACAGTGACCCCGGTCATGCCGAACTATCGTCATTCTGGACAGGCCTAAAAAAAAATTTAAAAACCATTTTCACCAAAAATTGCTGATTTTTTTTTCTTCATTTTTTGACACAAAAACAGTGACCCCGGTCATACCGAACTATCGACATTCTGGACATGCCTAAAAAAACATTTTAAAACCATTTTCACAAAAAATTGCAGATTTCTATTTTGTCCCTAAAAACGATGACTCCGATCATGCCGAAAAAGCGCCATTCTGGACAGGCCTAAAAAAAAAATGTAGAACCATTTTCACAAAAAATTGCAGATATTTTTTTCTCATTTTCGTGACACAAAAACAGTGACCCCGGTCATGCCGAACTATCGACATTCTGGACAGGCCTAAAAAAAACATTTTAAAACCATTTTCACCAAAAATTGCAGATTTCTATTTTGTCCCTAAAAACGATGACTCCGATCATGCTGAAAAAGCGACATTCTGGACAGGTCTAAAAAAAAAATGTAAAACCATTTTCACCAAAAATTGCTGATTTTTTTTTCTTCATTTTCGTGACACAAAAACAGTGACCCCGGTCATGCCGAACTATCGACATTCTGGACAGGCCTAAAAAAAAACATTTTAAAACCATTTTCACAAAAAATTGCAGATTTCTATTTTGTCCCTAAAAACGATGACTCCGATCATGCCGAACTAGCGACATTTTGGACAGGCCTAAAAAAAAAGCATTTTAGAACCATTTTCAAAAAAAAAGCTCAGAATTCTTTTTTTCATTTTTTGACACAAAAACAGTGACCCCGGTCATACCGAACTATCGACATTCTGGACATGCCTAAAAAAACATTTTAAAACCATTTTCACAAAAAATTGCAGATTTCTATTTTTGTCACCAAAAACGATGACTCCGATCATGCCGAACTAGCGACATTTTGGACAGGCCTAAAAAAAAAGCATTTTAGAACCATTTTCAAAAAAAAAGCTCAGAATTCTTTTTTTCATTTTTTGACACAAAAACAGTGACCCCGGTCATGCCGAACTATCGTCATTCTGGACAGGCCTAAAAAAAACATTTTAAAACCATTTTCACAAAAAAATTGCAGATTTCTATTTTGTCCCTAAAAACGATGACTCCGATCATGCCGAAAAAGCGACATTTTGGACAGGCCTAAAAAAAAAGCATTTTAGAACCATTTTCAAAAAAAGCTCAGACTTCTTTTTTTCATTTTTTGACACAAAAACAGTGACCCCGGTCATGCCGAACTATCGTCATTCTGGACAGGCCTAAAAAAAAATTTAAAAACCATTTTCACCAAAAATGGCTGATTTTTTTTTCTTCATTTTTTGACACAAAAACAGTGACCCCGGTCATACCGAACTATCGACATTCTGGACATGCCTAAAAAAACATTTTAAAACCATTTTCACAAAAAATTGCAGATTTCTATTTTGTCCCTAAAAACGATGACTCCGATCATGCCGAAAAAGCGCCATTCTGGACAGGCCTAAAAAAAAAATGTAGAACCATTTTCACAAAAAATTGCAGATATTTTTTTCTCATTTTCGTGACACAAAAACAGTGACCCCGGTAATGCGAACTATCGACATTCTGGACAGGCCTAAAAAAAACATTTTAAAACCATTTTCACCAAAAATTGCAGATTTCTATTTTGTCCCTAAAAACGATGACTCCGATCATGCTGAAAAAGCGACATTCTGGACAGGTCTAAAAAAAAAATGTAAAACCATTTTCACCAAAAATTGCTGATTTTTTTTTCTTTATTTTCGTGACACAAAAACAGTGACCCCGGTCATGCCGAACTATCGACATTCTGGACAGGCCTAAAAAAAAACATTTTAAAACCATTTTCACAAAAAATTGCAGATTTCTATTTTGTCCCTAAAAACGATGACTCCGATCATGCCGAAAAAGCGCCATTCTGGACAGGCCTAAAAAAAAAATGTAGAACCATTTTCACAAAAAATTGCATATATTTTTTTCTCATTTTCGTGACACAAAAACAGTGACCCCGGTCATGCCGAACTATCGACATTCTGGACAGGCCTAAAAAAAACATTTTAAAACCATTTTCACCAAAAATTGCAGATTTCTATTTTGTCCCTAAAAACGATGACTCCGATCATGCTGAAAAAGCGACATTCTGGACAGGCCTAAAAAAAACATTTTAAAACCATTTTCACCAAAAATTGTAGATTTCTATTTTTGTCACCAAAAACGAATACTCCGATCATGCCGAACTAGCGACATTTTGGACAGGCCAAAAAAAAAAGCATTTTAGAACCATTTTCAAAAAAAAAGCTCAGAATTCTTTTTTTCATTTTTTGACACAAAAACAGTGACCCCGGTCATGCCGAACTATCGATATTCTGGACAGGCCTAAAAAAAAAATGAAAAACCATTTTCACAAAAAATTGTAGATTTCTATTTTTGTCACCAAAAACGATGACTTCGATCATGCCGAACTAGCGACATTTTGGACAGGCCTAAAAAAAAAGCATTTTAGAACCATTTTCAAAAAAAAAGCTCAGAATTCTTTTTTTCATTTTTTGACACAAAAACAGTGACCCCGGTCATGCCGAACTATCGTCATTCTGGACAGGCCTAAAAAAAAATGTAAAAACCATTTTCACCAAAAATGGCAGATTTTTTTTTCTTCATTTTTTGACACAAAAACAGTGACCCCGGTCATACCGAACTATCGACATTCTGGACATGCCTAAAAAAACATTTTAAAACCATTTTCACAAAAAATTGCAGATTTCTATTTTGTCCCTAAAAACGATGACTCCGATCATGCCGAAAAAGCGACATTCTGGACAGGCCAAAAAAAAAAATGTAGAACCATTTTCACAAAAAATTGCAGATATTTTTTTCTCATTTTCGTGACACAAAAACAGTGACCCCGGTCATGCCGAACTATCGACATTCTGGACAGACCTAAAAAAACCATTTTAAAACCATTTTCACCAAAAATTGCAGATTTCTATTTTGTCCCTAAAAACGATGACTCCGATCATGCTGAAAAAGCGACATTCTGGACAGGTCTAAAAAAAAATTTTAAAACCATTTTCACCAAAAATTGCTGATTTTTTTTTCTTCATTTTCGTGACACAAAAACAGTGACCCCGGTCATGCCGAACTATCGACATTCTGGACAGGCCTAAAAAAACATTTTAAAACCATTTTCACAAAAAATTGTAGATTTCTATTTTTGTCACCAAAAACGATGACTCCGATCATGCCGAACTAGCGACATTTTGGACAGGCCTAAAAAAATAGCATTTTAGAACCATTTTCAAAAAAAAAGCTCAGAATTCTTTTTTTCATTTTTTGACACAAAAACAGTTACCCCGGTCATGCCGAACTATCGTCATTCTGGACAGGCCTAAAAAAATTTTTTAAAACCATTTTCACCAAAAATGGCTGATTTTTTTTTCTTCATTTTTTGACACAAAAACAGTGACCCCGGTCATACCGAACTATCGACATTCTGGACATGCCTAAAAAAACATTTTAAAAACATTTTCACAAAAAATTGCAGATTTCTATTTTGTCCCTAAAAACGATGACTCCGATCATGCCGAAAAAGCGACATTCTGGACAGGCCAAAAAAAAAAATGTAGAACCATTTTCACAAAAAATTGCAGATATTTTTTTCTCATTTTCGTGACACAAAAACAGTGACCCCGGTCATGCCGAACTATCGACATTCTGGACAGGCCTAAAAAAAAAATTAAAAACCATTTTCACAAAAAATTGCAGATATTTTTTTCTCATTTTCGTGACACAAAAACAGTGACCCCGGTCATGCCGAACTATCGACATTCTGGACAGGCCTAAAAAAAACATTTTAAAACCATTTTCACAAAAAATTGTAGATTTCTATTTTTGTCACCAAAAACGATGACTCCGATCATGCCGAACTAGCGACATTCTGGACAGGCCTAAAAAAAAAATGTAGAACCATTTTCACAAAAAATTGCAGATATTTTTTTCTCATTTTCTTGACACAAAAACAGTGACCCCGGTCATGCCGAACTATCGACATTCTGGACAGGCCTAAAAAAAACATTTTTAACCATTTTCACCAAAAATTGCAGATTTCTATTTTGTCCCTAAAAACGATGACTCCGATCATGCTGAAAAAGCGACATTCTGGACAGGTCAAAAAAAAAAATGTAAAACCATTTTCACCAAAAATTGCTGATTTTTTTTTCTTCATTTTCGTGACACAAAAACAGTGACCCCGGTCATGCCAAACTAGCGACATTCTGGACAGGCCTAAAAAAATAAATAAAAACCATTTTCACAAAAAATTGCTGATATTTTTTTCTCATTTTCGTGACACAAAAACAGTGACCCCGGTCATGCCGAACTATCGACATTCTGGACAGGCCTAAAAAAAACATTTTAAAACCATTTTCACAAAAAATTGTAGATTTCTATTTTTGTCACCAAAAACGATGACTCCGATCATGCCGAACTAGCGACATTTAGGACAGGCCTACAAAAAAAGCATTTTAGAACCATTTTCAAAAAAAAAGCTCAGAATTCTTTTTTTCATTTTTTGACACAAAAACAGTGACCCCGGTCATGCCGAACTATCGTCATTCTGGACAGGCCTAAAAAAAAATTTTAAAACCATTTTCACCAAAAATTGCAGATTTCTATTTTGTCCCTAAAAACGATGACTCCGATCATGCTGAAAAAGCGACATTCTGGACAGGTCTAAAAAAAAATTTAAAACCATTTTCACCAAAAATTGCTGATTTTTTTTTCTTCATTTTCGTGACACATAAACAGTGACCCCGGTCACGCCAAACTAGCGACATTCTGGACAGGCCTAAAAAAAACATTTTAAAACCATTTTCACTAAAAATTGTAGATTTCTATTTTTGTCACCAAAAACGAATACTCCGATCATGCCGAACTAGCGACATTTTGGACAGGCCTAAAAAAAAGCATTTTAGAACCATTTTCAAAAAAAAAGCTCAGAATTGTTTTTTTCATTTTTTGACACAAAAACAGTGACCCCGGTCATGCCGAACTATCGACATTCTGGACAGGCCTAAAAAAAACATTTTAAAACCATTTTCACAAAAAATTGTAGATTTCTATTTTTGTCACCAAAAACGATGACTCCGATCATGCCGAACTAGCGACATTCTGGACAGGCCTAAAAAAAAAATGTAGAACCATTTTCACAAAAAATTGCAGATATTTTTTTCTCATTTTCTTGACACAAAAACAGTGACCCCGGTCATGCCGAACTATCGACATTCTGGACAGGCCTAAAAAAAACATTTTTAACCATTTTCACCAAAAATTGCAGATTTCTATTTTGTCCCTAAAAACGATGACTCCGATCATGCTGAAAAAGCGACATTCTGGACAGGTCAAAAAAAAAAATGTAAAACCATTTTCACCAAAAATTGCTGATTTTTTTTTCTTCATTTTCGTGACACAAAAACAGTGACCCCGGTCATGCCAAACTAGCGACATTCTGGACAGGCCTAAAAAAATAAATAAAAACCATTTTCACAAAAAATTGCTGATATTTTTTTCTCATTTTCGTGACACAAAAACAGTGACCCCGGTCATGCCGAACTATCGACATTCTGGACAGGCCTAAAAAAAACATTTTAAAACCATTTTCACCAAAAATTGCAGATTTCTATTTTGTCCCTAAAAACGATGACTCCGATCATGCTGAAAAAGCGACATTCTGGACAGGTCTAAAAAAAAAATGTAAAACCATTTTCACCAAAAATTGCTGATTTTTTTTTCTTCATTTTCGTGACACAAAAACAGTGACCCCGGTCATGCCAAACTAGCGACATTCTGGACAGGCCTAAAAAAAACATTTTAAAACCATTTTCACTAAAAATTGTAGATTTCTATTTTTGTCACCAAAAACGAATGACTCCGATCATGCCGAACTAGCGACATTTTGGACAGGCCTAAAAAAAAAGCATTTTAGAACCATTTTCAAAAAAAAAGCTCAGAATTCTTTTTTTCATTTTTTGACACAAAAACAGTGACCCCGGTCATGCCGAACTATCGTCATTCTGGACAGGCCTAAAAAAAAATTTAAAAACCATTTTCACCAAAAATGGCAAATTTTTTTTTCTTAATTTTTTGACACAAAAACAGTGACCCCGGTCATACCGAACTATCGACATTCTGGACATGCCTAAAAAAACATTTTAAAACCATTTTCACAAAAAATTGCAGATTTCTATTTTGTCCCTAAAAACGATGACTCCGATCATGCCTAAAAAGCGCCATTCTGGACAGGCCTAAAAAAAAAATGTAGAACCATTTTCACAAAAAATTGCATATATTTTTTTCTCATTTTCGTGACACAAAAACAGTGACCCCGGTCATGCCGAACTATCGACATTCTGGACAGGCCTAAAAAAAACATTTTAAAACCATTTTCACCAAAAATTGCAGATTTCTATTTTGTCCCTAAAAACGATGACTCCGATCATGCTGAAAAAGCGACATTCTGGACAGGCCTAAAAAAAACATTTTAAAACCATTTTCACTAAAAATTGTAGATTTCTATTTTTGTCACCAAAAACGAATACTCCGATCATGCCGAACTAGCGACATTTTGGACAGGCCTAAAAAAAAAGCATTTTAGAACCATTTTCAAAAAAAAAGCTCAGAATTCTTTTTTTCATTTTTTGACACAAAAACAGTGACCCCGGTCATGCCGAACTATCGACATTCTGGACAGGCCTAAAAAAAACATTTTAAAACCATTTTCACAAAAAATTGCAGATTTCTATTTTGTCCCTAAAAACGATGACTCCGATCATGCCGAAAAAGCGACATTCTGGACAGGCCTAAAAAAAATTTTTAGAACCATTTTCACAAAAAATTGCAGATATTTTTTTTTCATTTTCGTGACACAAAAACAGTGACCCCGGTCATGCCGAACTATCGACATTCTGGACAGGCCTAAAAAATCATTTTAAAACCATTTTCACAAAAAATTGCAGATTTCTATTTTGTCCCTAAAAACGATGACTCCGATCATGCCGAAAAAGCGACATTTTGGACAGGCCTAAAAAAAAAGCATTTTAGAACCATTTTCAAAAAAAAAGCTCAGAATTCTTTTTTTCATTTTTTGACACAAAAACAGTGACCCCGGTCATGCCGAACTATCGATATTCTGGACAGGCCTAAAAAAAAAATGAAAAACCATTTTCACAAAAAATTGTAGATTTCTATTTTTGTCACCAAAAACGATGACTTCGATCATGCCGAACTAGCGACATTTTGGACAGGCCTAAAAAAAAAGCATTTTAGAACCATTTTCAAAAAAAAAGCTCAGAATTCTTTTTTTCATTTTTTGACACAAAAACAGTGACCCCGGTCATGCCGAACTATCGTCATTCTGGACAGGCCTAAAAAAAAATGTAAAAACCATTTTCACCAAAAATGGCAGATTTTTTTTTCTTCATTTTTTGACACAAAAACAGTGACCCCGGTCATACCGAACTATCGACATTCTGGACATGCCTAAAAAAACATTTTAAAACCATTTTCACAAAAAATTGCAGATTTCTATTTTGTCCCTAAAAACGATGACTCCGATCATGCCGAAAAAGCGACATTCTGGACAGGCCAAAAAAAAAAATGTAGAACCATTTTCACAAAAAATTGCAGATATTTTTTTCTCATTTTCGTGACACAAAAACAGTGACCCCGGTCATGCCGAACTATCGACATTCTGGACAGACCTAAAAAAAACATTTTAAAACCATTTTCACCAAAAATTGCAGATTTCTATTTTGTCCCTAAAAACGATGACTCCGATCATGCTGAAAAAGCGACATTCTGGACAGGTCTAAAAAAAAAATGTAAAACCATTTTCACCAAAAATTGCTGATTTTTTTTTCTTCATTTTCGTGACACAAAAACAGTGACCCCGGTCATGCCGAACTATCGACATTCTGGACAGGCCTAAAAAAAAACATTTTAAAACCATTTTCACAAAAAATTGCAGATTTCTATTTTGTCCCTAAAAACGATGACTCCGATCATGCCGAAAAAGCGACATTTTGAACAGGCCTAAAAAAAAAGCATTTTAGAACCATTTTCAAAAAAAGCTCAGACTTCTTTTTTTCATTTTTTGACACAAAAACAGTGACCCCGGTCATGCCGAACTATCGACATTCTGGACAGGCCTAAAAAAAACATTTTAAAACCATTTTCACAAAAAATTGCAGATTTCTATTTTGTCCCTAAAAACGATGACTCCGATCATGCCGAAAAAGCGACATTCTGGACAGGCCTAAAAAAATGTTTTAGAACCATTTTCACAAAAAATTGCAGATATTTTTTTTTCATTTTCGTGACACAAAAACAGTGACCCCGGTCATGCCGAACTATCGACATTCTGGACAGGCCTAAAAAAACATTTTAAAACCATTTTCACAAAAAATTTTAGATTTCTATTTTTGTCACCAAAAACGATGACTCCGATCATGCCGAACTAGCGACATTTTGGACAGGCCTAAAAAAAAAGCATTTTAGAACCATTTTCAAAAAAAAAGCTCAGAATTCTTTTTTTCATTTTTTGACACAAAAACAGTGACCCCGGTCATGCCGAACTATCGTCATTCTGGACAGGCCTAAAAAAAAATTTAAAAACCATTTTCACCAAAAATGGCTGATTTTTTTTTCTTCATTTTTTGACACAAAAACAGTGACCCCGGTCATACCGAACTATCGACATTCTGGACATGCCTAAAAAAACATTTTAAAACCATTTTCACAAAAAATTGCAGATTTCTATTTTGTCCCTAAAAACGATGACTCCGATCATGCCGAAAAAGCGCCATTCTGGACAGGCCTAAAAAAAAAATGTAGAACCATTTTCACAAAAAATTGCAGATATTTTTTTCTCATTTTCGTGACACAAAAACAGTGACCCCGGTCATGCCGAACTATCGACATTCTGGACAGGCCTAAAAAAAACATTTTAAAACCATTTTCACCAAAAATTGCAGATTTCTATTTTGTCCCTAAAAACGATGACTCCGATCATGCTGAAAAAGCGACATTCTGGACAGGTCTAAAAAAAAAATGTAAAACCATTTTCACCAAAAATTGCTGATTTTTTTTTCTTCATTTTCGTGACACAAAAACAGTGACCCCGGTCATGCCGAACTATCGACATTCTGGACAGGCCTAAAAAAAAACATTTTAAAACCATTTTCACAAAAAATTGCAGATTTCTATTTTGTCCCTAAAAACGATGACTCCGATCATGCCGAACTAGCGACATTTTGGACAGGCCTAAAAAAAAAGCATTTTAGAACCATTTTCAAAAAAAAAGCTCAGAATTCTTTTTTTCATTTTTTGACACAAAAACAGTGACCCCGGTCATACCGAACTATCGACATTCTGGACATGCCTAAAAAAACATTTTAAAACCATTTTCACAAAAAATTGCAGATTTCTATTTTTGTCACCAAAAACGATGACTCCGATCATGCCGAACTAGCGACATTTTGGACAGGCCTAAAAAAAAAGCATTTTAGAACCATTTTCAAAAAAAAAGCTCAGAATTCTTTTTTTCATTTTTTGACACAAAAACAGTGACCCCGGTCATGCCGAACTATCGTCATTCTGGACAGGCCTAAAAAAAACATTTTAAAACCATTTTCACAAAAAAATTGCAGATTTCTATTTTGTCCCTAAAAACGATGACTCCGATCATGCCGAAAAAGCGACATTTTGGACAGGCCTAAAAAAAAAGCATTTTAGAACCATTTTCAAAAAAAGCTCAGACTTCTTTTTTTCATTTTTTGACACAAAAACAGTGACCCCGGTCATGCCGAACTATCGTCATTCTGGACAGGCCTAAAAAAAAATTTAAAAACCATTTTCACCAAAAATGGCTGATTTTTTTTTCTTCATTTTTTGACACAAAAACAGTGACCCCGGTCATACCGAACTATCGACATTCTGGACATGCCTAAAAAAACATTTTAAAACCATTTTCACAAAAAATTGCAGATTTCTATTTTGTCCCTAAAAACGATGACTCCGATCATGCCGAAAAAGCGCCATTCTGGACAGGCCTAAAAAAAAAATGTAGAACCATTTTCACAAAAAATTGCAGATATTTTTTTCTCATTTTCGTGACACAAAAACAGTGACCCCGGTAATGCGAACTATCGACATTCTGGACAGGCCTAAAAAAAACATTTTAAAACCATTTTCACCAAAAATTGCAGATTTCTATTTTGTCCCTAAAAACGATGACTCCGATCATGCTGAAAAAGCGACATTCTGGACAGGTCTAAAAAAAAAATGTAAAACCATTTTCACCAAAAATTGCTGATTTTTTTTTCTTTATTTTCGTGACACAAAAACAGTGACCCCGGTCATGCCGAACTATCGACATTCTGGACAGGCCTAAAAAAAAACATTTTAAAACCATTTTCACAAAAAATTGCAGATTTCTATTTTGTCCCTAAAAACGATGACTCCTATCATGCCGAAAAAGCGCCATTCTGGACAGGCCTAAAAAAAAAATGTAGAACCATTTTCACAAAAAATTGCATATATTTTTTTCTCATTTTCGTGACACAAAAACAGTGACCCCGGTCATGCCGAACTATCGACATTCTGGACAGGCCTAAAAAAAACATTTTAAAACCATTTTCACCAAAAATTGCAGATTTCTATTTTGTCCCTAAAAACGATGACTCCGATCATGCTGAAAAAGCGACATTCTGGACAGGCCTAAAAAAAACATTTTAAAACCATTTTCACCAAAAATTGTAGATTTCTATTTTTGTCACCAAAAACGAATACTCCGATCATGCCGAACTAGCGACATTTTGGACAGGCCAAAAAAAAAAGCATTTTAGAACCATTTTCAAAAAAAAAGCTCAGAATTCTTTTTTTCATTTTTTGACACAAAAACAGTGACCCCGGTCATGCCGAACTATCGACATTCTGGACAGGCCTAAAAAAAACATTTTAAAACCATTTTCACAAAAAATTGCAGATTTCTATTTTGTCCCTAAAAACGATGACTCCGATCATGCCGAAAAAGCGACATTCTGGACAGGCCTAAAAAAAATTTTTAGAACCATTTTCACAAAAAATTGCAGATATTTTTTTTTCATTTTCGTGACACAAAAACAGTGACCCCGGTCATGCCGAACTATCGACATTCTGGACAGGCCTAAAAAATCATTTTAAAACCATTTTCACAAAAAATTGCAGATTTCTATTTTGTCCCTAAAAACGATGACTCCGATCATGCCGAAAAAGCGACATTTTGGACAGGCCTAAAAAAAAAGCATTTTAGAACCATTTTCAAAAAAAAAGCTCAGAATTCTTTTTTTCATTTTTTGACACAAAAACAGTGACCCCGGTCATGCCGAACTATCGATATTCTGGACAGGCCTAAAAAAAAAATGAAAAACCATTTTCACAAAAAATTGTAGATTTCTATTTTTGTCACCAAAAACGATGACTTCGATCATGCCGAACTAGCGACATTTTGGACAGGCCTAAAAAAAAAGCATTTTAGAACCATTTTCAAAAAAAAAGCTCAGAATTCTTTTTTTCATTTTTTGACACAAAAACAGTGACCCCGGTCATGCCGAACTATCGTCATTCTGGACAGGCCTAAAAAAAAATGTAAAAACCATTTTCACCAAAAATGGCAGATTTTTTTTTCTTCATTTTTTGACACAAAAACAGTGACCCCGGTCATACCGAACTATCGACATTCTGGACATGCCTAAAAAAACATTTTAAAACCATTTTCACAAAAAATTGCAGATTTCTATTTTGTCCCTAAAAACGATGACTCCGATCATGCCGAAAAAGCGACATTCTGGACAGGCCAAAAAAAAAAATGTAGAACCATTTTCACAAGAAATTGCAGATATTTTTTTCTCATTTTCGTGACACAAAAACAGTGACCCCGGTCATGCCGAACTATCGACATTCTGGACAGACCTAAAAAAACCATTTTAAAACCATTTTCACCAAAAATTGCAGATTTCTATTTTGTCCCTAAAAACGATGACTCCGATCATGCTGAAAAAGCGACATTCTGGACAGGTCTAAAAAAAAATTTTAAAACCATTTTCACCAAAAATTGCTGATTTTTTTTTCTTCATTTTCGTGACACAAAAACAGTGACCCCGGTCATGCCGAACTATCGACATTCTGGACAGGCCTAAAAAAACATTTTAAAACCATTTTCACAAAAAATTGTAGATTTCTATTTTTGTCACCAAAAACGATGACTCCGATCATGCCGAACTAGCGACATTTTGGACAGGCCTAAAAAAATAGCATTTTAGAACCATTTTCAAAAAAAAAGCTCAGAATTCTTTTTTTCATTTTTTGACACAAAAACAGTTACCCCGGTCATGCCGAACTATCGTCATTCTGGACAGGCCTAAAAATTTTTTTTAAAACCATTTTCACCAAAAATGGCTGATTTTTTTTTCTTCATTTTTTGACACAAAAACAGTGACCCCGGTCATACCGAACTATCGACATTCTGGACATGCCTAAAAAAACATTTTAAAAACATTTTCACAAAAAATTGCAGATTTCTATTTTGTCCCTAAAAACGATGACTCCGATCATGCCGAAAAAGCGACATTCTGGACAGGCCAAAAAAAAAAATGTAGAACCATTTTCACAAAAAATTGCAGATATTTTTTTCTCATTTTCGTGACACAAAAACAGTGACCCCGGTCATGCCGAACTATCGACATTCTGGACAGGCCTAAAAAAAAAATTAAAAACCATTTTCACAAAAAATTGCAGATATTTTTTTCTCATTTTCGTGACACAAAAACAGTGACCCCGGTCATGCCGAACTATCGACATTCTGGACAGGCCTAAAAAAAACATTTTAAAACCATTTTCACAAAAAATTGTAGATTTCTATTTTTGTCACCAAAAACGATGACTCCGATCATGCCGAACTAGCGACATTCTGGACAGGCCTAAAAAAAAAATGTAGAACCATTTTCACAAAAAATTGCAGATATTTTTTTCTCATTTTCTTGACACAAAAACAGTGACCCCGGTCATGCCGAACTATCGACATTCTGGACAGGCCTAAAAAAAACATTTTAAAACCATTTTCACAAAAAATTGCAGATTTCTATTTTGTCCCTAAAAACGATGACTCCGATCATGCCGAAAAAGCGACATTCTGGACAGGCCTAAAAAAAATTTTTAGAACCATTTTCACAAAAAATTGCAGATATTTTTTTTTCATTTTCGTGACACAAAAACAGTGACCCCGGTCATGCCGAACTATCGACATTCTGGACAGGCCTAAAAAATCATTTTAAAACCATTTTCACAAAAAATTGCAGATTTCTATTTTGTCCCTAAAAACGATGACTCCGATCATGCCGAAAAAGCGACATTTTGGACAGGCCTAAAAAAAAAGCATTTTAGAACCATTTTCAAAAAAAAAGCTCAGAATTCTTTTTTTCATTTTTTGACACAAAAACAGTGACCCCGGTCATGCCGAACTATCGATATTCTGGACAGGCCTAAAAAAAAAATGAAAAACCATTTTCACAAAAAATTGTAGATTTCTATTTTTGTCACCAAAAACGATGACTTCGATCATGCCGAACTAGCGACATTTTGGACAGGCCTAAAAAAAAAGCATTTTAGAACCATTTTCAAAAAAAAAGCTCAGAATTCTTTTTTTCATTTTTTGACACAAAAACAGTGACCCCGGTCATGCCGAACTATCGTCATTCTGGACAGGCCTAAAAAAAAATGTAAAAACCATTTTCACCAAAAATGGCAGATTTTTTTTTCTTCATTTTTTGACACAAAAACAGTGACCCCGGTCATACCGAACTATCGACATTCTGGACATGCCTAAAAAAACATTTTAAAACCATTTTCACAAAAAATTGCAGATTTCTATTTTGTCCCTAAAAACGATGACTCCGATCATGCCGAAAAAGCGACATTCTGGACAGGCCAAAAAAAAAAATGTAGAACCATTTTCACAAGAAATTGCAGATATTTTTTTCTCATTTTCGTGACACAAAAACAGTGACCCCGGTCATGCCGAACTATCGACATTCTGGACAGACCTAAAAAAACCATTTTAAAACCATTTTCACCAAAAATTGCAGATTTCTATTTTGTCCCTAAAAACGATGACTCCGATCATGCTGAAAAAGCGACATTCTGGACAGGTCTAAAAAAAAATTTTAAAACCATTTTCACCAAAAATTGCTGATTTTTTTTTCTTCATTTTCGTGACACAAAAACAGTGACCCCGGTCATGCCGAACTATCGACATTCTGGACAGGCCTAAAAAAACATTTTAAAACCATTTTCACAAAAAATTGTAGATTTCTATTTTTGTCACCAAAAACGATGACTCCGATCATGCCGAACTAGCGACATTTTGGACAGGCCTAAAAAAATAGCATTTTAGAACCATTTTCAAAAAAAAAGCTCAGAATTCTTTTTTTCATTTTTTGACACAAAAACAGTTACCCCGGTCATGCCGAACTATCGTCATTCTGGACAGGCCTAAAAATTTTTTTTAAAACCATTTTCACCAAAAATGGCTGATTTTTTTTTCTTCATTTTTTGACACAAAAACAGTGACCCCGGTCATACCGAACTATCGACATTCTGGACATGCCTAAAAAAACATTTTAAAAACATTTTCACAAAAAATTGCAGATTTCTATTTTGTCCCTAAAAACGATGACTCCGATCATGCCGAAAAAGCGACATTCTGGACAGGCCAAAAAAAAAAATGTAGAACCATTTTCACAAAAAATTGCAGATATTTTTTTCTCATTTTCGTGACACAAAAACAGTGACCCCGGTCATGCCGAACTATCGACATTCTGGACAGGCCTAAAAAAAAAATTAAAAACCATTTTCACAAAAAATTGCAGATATTTTTTTCTCATTTTCGTGACACAAAAACAGTGACCCCGGTCATGCCGAACTATCGACATTCTGGACAGGCCTAAAAAAAACATTTTAAAACCATTTTCACAAAAAATTGTAGATTTCTATTTTTGTCACCAAAAACGATGACTCCGATCATGCCGAACTAGCGACATTCTGGACAGGCCTAAAAAAAAAATGTAGAACCATTTTCACAAAAAATTGCAGATATTTTTTTCTCATTTTCTTGACACAAAAACAGTGACCCCGGTCATGCCGAACTATCGACATTCTGGACAGGCCTAAAAAAAACATTTTAAAACCATTTTCACCAAAAATTGCAGATTTCTATTTTGTCCCTAAAAACGATGACTCCGATCATGCTGAAAAAGCGACATTCTGGACAGGTCAAAAAAAAAAATGTAAAACCATTTTCACCAAAAATTGCTGATTTTTTTTTCTTCACTTTCGTGACACAAAAACAGTGACCCCGGTCATGCCAAACTAGCGACATTCTGGACAGGCCTAAAAAAAAAATTAAAAACCATTTTCACAAAAAATTGCTGATATTTTTTTCTCATTTTCGTGACACAAAAACAGTGACCCCGGTCATGCCGAACTATCGACATTCTGGACAGGCCTAAAAAAAACATTTTAAAACCATTTTCACAAAAAATTGTAGATTTCTATTTTTGTCACCAAAAACGATGACTCCGATCATGCCGAACTAGCGACATTTAGGACAGGCCTACAAAAAAAGCATTTTAGAACCATTTTCAAAAAAAAAGCTCAGAATTCTTTTTTTCATTTTTTGACACAAAAACAGTGACCCCGGTCATGCCGAACTATCGTCATTCTGGACAGGCCTAAAAAAAAATTTTAAAACCATTTTCACCAAAAATTGCAGATTTCTATTTTGTCCCTAAAAACGATGACTCCGATCATGCTGAAAAAGCGACATTCTGGACAGGTCTAAAAAAAAATTTAAAACCATTTTCACCAAAAATTGCTGATTTTTTTTTCTTCATTTTCGTGACACAAAAACAGTGACCCCGGTCACGCCAAACTAGCGACATTCTGGACAGGCCTAAAAAAAACATTTTAAAACCATTTTCACTAAAAATTGTAGATTTCTATTTTTGTCACCAAAAACGAATACTCCGATCATGCCGAACTAGCGACATTTTGGACAGGCCTAAAAAAAAGCATTTTAGAACCATTTTCAAAAAAAAAGCTCAGAATTGTTTTTTTCATTTTTTGACACAAAAACAGTGACCCCGGTCATGCCGAACTATCGACATTCTGGACTAAAAAAAAAATGATAAAACCATTTTCACCAAAAATTGCAGATTTCTATTTTGTCCCTAAAAACGATGACTCCGATCATGCTGAAAAAGCGACATTCTGGACAGGTCTAAAAAAAAAATGTAGAACCATTTTCACAAAAAATTGCAGATATTTTTTTCTCATTTTCGTGACACAAAAACAGTGACCCCGGTCATGCCGAACTATCGACATTCTGGACAGGCCTAAAAAAAACATTTTAAAACCATTTTCACAAAAAATTGCAGATTTCTATTTTGTCCCTAAAAACGATGACTCCGATCATGCCGAAAAAGCGACATTCTGGACAGGCCAAAAAAAAAAATGTAGAACCATTTTCACAAAAAATTGCAGATATTTTTTTCTCATTTTCGTGACACAAAAACAGTGACCCCGGTCATGCCGAACTATCGACATTCTGGACAGACCTAAAAAAACCATTTTAAAACCATTTTCACCAAAAATTGCAGATTTCTATTTTGTCCCTAAAAACGATGACTCCGATCATGCTGAAAAAGCGACATTCTGGACAGGTCTAAAAAAATTTTTTAAAACCATTTTCACCAAAAATTGCTGATTTTTTTTTCTTCATTTTCGTGACACAAAAACAGTGACCCCGGTCATGCCGAACTATCGACATTCTGGACAGGCCTAAAAAAACATTTTAAAACCATTTTCACAAAAAATTGTAGATTTCTATTTTTGTCACCAAAAACGATGACTCCGATCATGCCGAACTAGCGACATTTTGGACAGGCCTAAAAAAATAGCATTTTAGAACCATTTTCAAAAAAAAAGCTCAGAATTCTTTTTTTCATTTTTTGACACAAAAACAGTTACCCCGGTCATGCCGAACTATCGTCATTCTGGACAGGCCTAAAAAAAATTTTAAAAACCATTTTCACCAAAAATGGCTGATTTTTTTTTCTTCATTTTTTGACACAAAAACAGTGACCCCGGTCATACCGAACTATCGACATTCTGGACATGCCTAAAAAAACATTTTAAAAACATTTTCACAAAAAATTGCAGATTTCTATTTTGTCCCTAAAAACGATGACTCCGATCATGCCGAAAAAGCGACATTCTGGACAGGCCAAAAAAAAAAATGTAGAACCATTTTCACAAAAAATTGCAGATATTTTTTTCTCATTTTCGTGACACAAAAACAGTGACCCCGGTCATGCCGAACTATCGACATTCTGGACAGGCCTAAAAAAAAAATTAAAAACCATTTTCACAAAAAATTGCAGATATTTTTTTCTCATTTTCGTGACACAAAAACAGTGACCCCGGTCATGCCGAACTATCGACATTCTGGACAGGCCTAAAAAAAACATTTTAAAACCATTTTCACAAAAAATTGTAGATTTCTATTTTTGTCACCAAAAACGATGACTCCGATCATGCCGAACTAGCGACATTCTGGACAGGCCTAAAAAAAAAATGTAGAACCATTTTCACAAAAAATTGCAGATATTTTTTTCTCATTTTCTTGACACAAAAACAGTGACCCCGGTCATGCCGAACTATCGACATTCTGGATAGGCCTAAAAAAAACATTTTAAAACCATTTTCACCAAAAATTGCAGATTTCTATTTTGTCCCTAAAAACGATGACTCCGATCATGCTGAAAAAGCGACATTCTGGACAGGTCAAAAAAAAAAATGTAAAACCATTTTCACCAAAAATTGCTGATTTTTTTTTCTTCATTTTCGTGACACAAAAACAGTGACCCCGGTCATGCCAAACTAGCGACATTCTGGACAGGCCTAAAAAAAAAATTAAAAACCATTTTCACAAAAAATTGCTGATATTTTTTTCTCATTTTCGTGACACAAAAACAGTGACCCCGGTCATGCCGAACTATCGACATTCTGGACAGGCCTAAAAAAAACATTTTAAAACCATTTTCACAAAAAATTGTAGATTTCTATTTTTGTCACCAAAAACGATGACTCCGATCATGCCGAACTAGCAACATTTAGGACAGGCCTACAAAAAAAGCATTTTAGAACCATTTTCAAAAAAAAAGCTCAGAATTCTTTTTTTCATTTTTTGACACAAAAACAGTGACCCCGGTCATGCCGAACTATCGTCATTCTGGACAGGCCTAAAAAAAAATGTAAAAACCATTTTCACCAAAAATGGCAGATTTTTTTTTCTTCATTTTTTGACACAAAAACAGTGACCCCGGTCATACCGAACTATCGACATTCTGGACATGCCTAAAAAAACATTTTAAAACCATTTTCACAAAAAATTGCAGATTTCTATTTTGTCCCTAAAAACGATGACTCCGATCATGCCGAAAAAGCGACATTCTGGACAGGCCAAAAAAAAAAATGTAGAACCATTTTCACAAAAAATTGCAGATATTTTTTTCTCATTTTCGTGACACAAAAACAGTGACCCCGGTCATGCCGAACTATCGACATTCTGGACAGACCTAAAAAAACCATTTTAAAACCATTTTCACCAAAAATTGCAGATTTCTATTTTGTCCCTAAAAACGATGACTCCGATCATGCTGAAAAAGCGACATTCTGGACAGGTCTAAAAAAAATTTTTAAAACCATTTTCACCAAAAATTGCTGATTTTTTTTTCTTCATTTTCGTGACACAAAAACAGTGACCCCGGTCATGCCGAACTATCGACATTCTGGACAGGCCTAAAAAAACATTTTAAAACCATTTTCACAAAAAATTGTAGATTTCTATTTTTGTCACCAAAAACGATGACTCCGATCATGTCGAACTAGCGACATTTTGGACAGGCCTAAAAAAATAGCATTTTAGAACCATTTTCAAAAAAAAAGCTCAGAATTATTTTTTTCATTTTTTGACACAAAAACAGTTACCCCGGTCATGCCGAACTATCGTCATTCTGGACAGGCCTAAAAAAAAATTTAAAAACCATTTTCACCAAAAATGGCTGATTTTTTTTTCTTCATTTTTTGACACAAAAACAGTGACCCCGGTCATACCGAACTATCGACATTCTGGACATGCCTAAAAAAACATTTTAAAAACATTTTCACAAAAAATTGCAGATTTCTATTTTGTCCCTAAAAACGATGACTCCGATCATGCCGAAAAAGCGACATTCTGGACAGGCCAAAAAAAAAAATGTAGAACCATTTTCACAAAAAATTGCAGATATTTTTTTCTCATTTTCGTGACACAAAAACAGTGACCCCGGTCATGCCGAACTATCGACATTCTGGACAGGCCTAAAAAAAAAATTAAAAACCATTTTCACAAAAAATTGCAGATATTTTTTTCTCATTTTCGTGACACGAAAGCAGTGACCCCAGTCATGCCGAACTATCGACATTCTGGACAGGCCTAAAAAAAACATTTTAAAACCATTTTCACAAAAAATTGTAGATTTCTATTTTTGTCACCAAAAACGATGACTCCGATCATGCCGAACTAGCGACATTCTGGACAGGCCTAAAAAAAAAATGTAGAACCATTTTCACAAAAAATTGCAGATATTTTTTTCTCATTTTCTTGACACAAAAACAGTGACCCCGGTCATGCCGAACTATCGACATTCTGGATAGGCCTAAAAAAAACATTTTAAAACCATTTTCACCAAAAATTGCAGATTTCTATTTTGTCCCTAAAAACGATGACTCCGATCATGCTGAAAAAGCGACATTCTGGACAGGTCAAAAAAAAAAATGTAAAACCATTTTCACCAAAAATTGCTGATTTTTTTTTCTTCATTTTCGTGACACAAAAACAGTGACCCCGGTCATGCCAAACTAGCGACATTCTGGACAGGCCTAAAAAAAAAATTAAAAACCATTTTCACAAAAAATTGCTGATATTTTTTTCTCATTTTCGTGACACAAAAACAGTGACCCCGGTCATGCCAAACTAGCGACATTCTGGACAGGCCTAAAAAAAAAATTAAAAACCATTTTCACAAAAAATTGCTGATATTTTTTTCTCATTTTCGTGACACAAAAACAGTGACCCCGGTCATGCCGAACTATCGACATTCTGGACAGGCCTAAAAAAAACATTTTAAAACCATTTTCACAAAAAATTGTAGATTTCTATTTTTGTCACCAAAAACGATGACTCCGATCATGCCGAACTAGCGACATTTAGGACAGGCCTACAAAAAAAGCATTTTAGAACCATTTTCAAAAAAAAAGCTCAGAATTCTTTTTTTCATTTTTTGACACAAAAACAGTGACCCCGGTCATGCCGAACTATCGTCATTCTGGACAGGCCTAAAAAAAAATTTTAAAACCATTTTCACCAAAAATTGCAGATTTCTATTTTGTCCCTAAAAACGATGACTCCGATCATGCTGAAAAAGCGACATTCTGGACAGGTCTAAAAAAAAATTTAAAACCATTTTCACCAAAAATTGCTGATTTTTTTTTCTTCATTTTCGTGACACAAAAACAGTGACCCCGGTCACGCCAAACTAGCGACATTCTGGACAGGCCTAAAAAAAACATTTTAAAACCATTTTCACTAAAAATTGTAGATTTCTATTTTTGTCACCAAAAACGAATACTCCGATCATGCCGAACTAGCGACATTTTGGACAGGCCTAAAAAAAAGCATTTTAGAACCATTTTCAAAAAAAAAGCTCAGAATTGTTTTTTTCATTTTTTGACACAAAAACAGTGACCCCGGTCATGCCGAACTATCGACATTCTGGACAGGCCTAAAAAAAAAATGATAAAACCATTTTCACCAAAAATTGCAGATTTCTATTTTGTCCCTAAAAACGATGACTCCGATCATGCTGAAAAAGCGACATTCTGGACAGGTCTAAAAAAAAAATGTAGAACCATTTTCACAAAAAATTGCAGATATTTTTTTCTCATTTTCGTGACACAAAAACAGTGACCCCGGTCATGCCGAACTATCGACATTCTGGACAGGCCTAAAAAAAAACATTTTAAAACCATTTTCACAAAAAATTGCAGATTTCTATTTTGTCCCTAAAAACGATGACTCCGATCATGCCGAAAAAGCGACATTCTGGACAGGCCAAAAAAAAAAATGTAGAACCATTTTCACAAAAAATTGCAGATATTTTTTTCTCATTTTCGTGACACAAAAACAGTGACCCCGGTCATGCCGAACTATCGACATTCTGGACAGACCTAAAAAAAACATTTTAAAACCATTTTCACCAAAAATTGCAGATTTCTATTTTGTCCCTAAAAACGATGACTCCGATCATGCTGAAAAAGCGACATTCTGGACAGGTCTAAAAAAAATTTTTAAAACCATTTTCACCAAAAATTGCTGATTTTTTTTTCTTCATTTTCGTGACACAAAAACAGTGACCCCGGTCATGCCGAACTATCGACATTCTGGACAGGCCTAAAAAAACATTTTAAAACCATTTTCACAAAAAATTGTAGATTTCTATTTTTGTCACCAAAAACGATGACTCCGATCATGCCGAACTAGCGACATTTTGGACAGGCCTAAAAAAATAGCATTTTAGAACCATTTTCAAAAAAAAAGCTCAGAATTCTTTTTTTCATTTTTTGACACAAAAACAGTTACCCCGGTCATGCCGAACTATCGTCATTCTGGACAGGCCTAAAAAAAATTTTAAAAACCATTTTCACCAAAAATGGCTGATTTTTTTTTCTTCATTTTTTGACACAAAAACAGTGACCCCGGTCATACCGAACTATCGACATTCTGGACATGCCTAAAAAAACATTTTAAAAACATTTTCACAAAAAATTGCAGATTTCTATTTTGTCCCTAAAAACGATGACTCCGATCATGCCGAAAAAGCGACATTCTGGACAGGCCAAAAAAAAAAATGTAGAACCATTTTCACAAAAAATTGCAGATATTTTTTTCTCATTTTCGTGACACAAAAACAGTGACCCCGGTCATGCCGAACTATCGACATTCTGGACAGGCCTAAAAAAAAAATTAAAAACCATTTTCACAAAAAATTGCAGATATTTTTTTCTCATTTTCGTGACACAAAAACAGTGACCCCGGTCATGCCGAACTATCGACATTCTGGACAGGCCTAAAAAAAACATTTTAAAACCATTTTCACAAAAAATTGTAGATTTCTATTTTTGTCACCAAAAACGATGACTCCGATCATGCCGAACTAGCAACATTTAGGACAGGCCTACAAAAAAAGCATTTTAGAACCATTTTCAAAAAAAAGCTCAGAATTCTTTTTTTCATTTTTTGACACAAAAACAGTGACCCCGGTCATGCCGAACTATCGTCATTCTGGACAGGCCTAAAAAAAAATTTTAAAACCATTTTCACCAAAAATTGCAGATTTCTATTTTGTCCCTAAAAACGATGACTCCGATCATGCTGAAAAAGCGACATTCTGGACAGGTCTAAAAAAAAATGTAAAACCATTTTCACCAAAAATTGCTGATTTTTTTTTCTTCATTTTCGTGACACAAAAACAGTGACCCCGGTCACGCCAAACTAGCGACATTCTGGACAGGCCTAAAAAAAACATTTTAAAACCATTTTCACTAAAAATTGTAGATTTCTATTTTTGTCACCAAAAACGAATACTCCGATCATGCCGAACTAGCGACATTTTGGACAGGCCTAAAAAAAAGCATTTTAGAACCATTTTCAAAAAAAAAGCTCAGAATTCTTTTTTTCATTTTTTGACACAAAAACAGTGACCCCGGTCATGCCGAACTATCGTCATTCTGGACAGGCCTAAAAAAAAATGTAAAAACCATTTTCACCAAAAATGGCAGATTTTTTTTTCTTCATTTTTTGACACAAAAACAGTGACCCCGGTCATACCGAACTATCGACATTCTGGACATGCCTAAAAAAACATTTTAAAACCATTTTCACAAAAAATTGCAGATTTCTATTTTGTCCCTAAAAACGATGACTCCGATCATGCCGAAAAAGCGACATTCTGGACAGGCCAAAAAAAAAAATGTAGAACCATTTTCACAAAAAATTGCAGATATTTTTTTCTCATTTTCGTGACACAAAAACAGTGACCCCGGTCATGCCGAACTATCGACATTCTGGACAGACCTAAAAAAACCATTTTAAAACCATTTTCACCAAAAATTGCAGATTTCTATTTTGTCCCTAAAAACGATGACTCCGATCATGCTGAAAAAGCGACATTCTGGACAGGTCTAAAAAAAATTTTTAAAACCATTTTCACCAAAAATTGCTGATTTTTTTTTCTTCATTTTCGTGACACAAAAACAGTGACCCCGGTCATGCCGAACTATCGACATTCTGGACAGGCCTAAAAAAACATTTTAAAACCATTTTCACAAAAAATTGTAGATTTCTATTTTTGTCACCAAAAACGATGACTCCGATCATGTCGAACTAGCGACATTTTGGACAGGCCTAAAAAAATAGCATTTTAGAACCATTTTCAAAAAAAAAGCTCAGAATTATTTTTTTCATTTTTTGACACAAAAACAGTTACCCCGGTCATGCCGAACTATCGTCATTCTGGACAGGCCTAAAAAAAATTTTAAAAACCATTTTCACCAAAAATGGCTGATTTTTTTTTCTTCATTTTTTGACACAAAAACAGTGACCCCGGTCATACCGAACTATCGACATTCTGGACATGCCTAAAAAAACATTTTAAAACCATTTTCACAAAAAATTGCAGATTTCTATTTTGTCCCTAAAAACGATGACTCCGATCATGCCGAAAAAGCGACATTCTGGACAGGCCAAAAAAAAAAATGTAGAACCATTTTCACAAAAAATTGCAGATATTTTTTTCTCATTTTCGTGACACAAAAACAGTGACCCCGGTCATGCCGAACTATCGACATTCTGGACAGACCTAAAAAAACCATTTTAAAACCATTTTCACCAAAAATTGCAGATTTCTATTTTGTCCCTAAAAACGATGACTCCGATCATGCTGAAAAAGCGACATTCTGGACAGGTCTAAAAAAAATTTTTAAAACCATTTTCACCAAAAATTGCTGATTTTTTTTTCTTCATTTTCGTGACACAAAAACAGTGACCCCGGTCATGCCGAACTATCGACATTCTGGACAGGCCTAAAAAAACATTTTAAAACCATTTTCACAAAAAATTGTAGATTTCTATTTTTGTCACCAAAAACGATGACTCCGATCATGTCGAACTAGCGACATTTTGGACAGGCCTAAAAAAATAGCATTTTAGAACCATTTTCAAAAAAAAAGCTCAGAATTATTTTTTTCATTTTTTGACACAAAAACAGTTACCCCGGTCATGCCGAACTATCGTCATTCTGGACAGGCCTAAAAAAAATTTTAAAAACCATTTTCACCAAAAATGGCTGATTTTTTTTTCTTCATTTTTTGACACAAAAACAGTGACCCCGGTCATACCGAACTATCGACATTCTGGACATGCCTAAAAAAACATTTTAAAAACATTTTCACAAAAAATTGCAGATTTCTATTTTGTCCCTAAAAACGATGACTCCGATCATGCCGAAAAAGCGACATTCTGGACAGGCCAAAAAAAAAAATGTAGAACCATTTTCACAAAAAATTGCAGATATTTTTTTCTCATTTTCGTGACACAAAAACAGTGACCCCGGTCATGCCGAACTATCGACATTCTGGACAGGCCTAAAAAAAAAATTAAAAACCATTTTCACAAAAAATTGCAGATATTTTTTTCTCATTTTCGTGACACAAAAACAGTGACCCCGGTCATGCCGAACTATCGACATTCTGGACAGGCCTAAAAAAAACATTTTAAAACCATTTTCACCAAAAATTGTAGATTTCTATTTTTGTCACCAAAAACGATGACTCCGATCATGCCGAACTAGCGACATTCTGGACAGGCCAAAAAAAAAAATGTAAAACCATTTTCACCAAAAATTGCTGATTTTTTTTTCTTCATTTTCGTGACACAAAAACAGTGACCCCGGTCATGCCGAACTATCGTCATTCTGGACAGGCCTAAAAAAAAATTTTAAAACCATTTTCACCAAAAATTGCAGATTTCTATTTTGTCCCTAAAAACGATGACTCCGATCATGCTGAAAAAGCGACATTCTGGACAGGTCTAAAAAAAAATTTAAAACCATTTTCACCAAAAATTGCTGATTTTTTTTTCTTAATTTTCGTGACACAAAAACAGTGACCCCGGTCACGCCAAACTAGCGACATTCTGGACAGGCCTAAAAAAAACATTTTAAAACCATTTTCACTAAAAATTGTAGATTTCTATTTTTGTCACCAAAAACGAATACTCCGATCATGCCGAACTAGCGACATTTTGGACAGGCCTAAAAAAAAGCATTTTAGAACCATTTTCAAAAAAAAAGCTCAGAATTGTTTTTTTCATTTTTTGACACAAAAACAGTGACCCCGGTCATGCCGAACTATCGACATTCTGGACAGGCCTAAAAAAAAAATGATAAAACCATTTTCACCAAAAATTGCAGATTTCTATTTTGTCCCTAAAAACGATGACTCCGATCATGCTGAAAAAGCGACATTCTGGACAGGTCTAAAAAAAAAATGTAGAACCATTTTCACAAAAAATTGCAGATATTTTTTTCTCATTTTCGTGACACAAAAACAGTGACCCCGGTCATGCCGAACTATCGACATTCTGGACAGGCCTAAAAAAAACATTTTAAAACCATTTTCACTAAAAATTGTAGATTTCTATTTTTGTCACCAAAAACGAATACTCCGATCATGCCGAACTAGCGACATTTTGGACAGGCCTAAAAAAAAGCATTTTAGAACCATTTTCAAAAAAAAAGCTCAGAATTGTTTTTTTCATTTTCGTGACACAAAAACAGTGACCCCGGTCATGCCGAACTATCGACATTCTGGACAGGCCTAAAAAAAAAATGTTAAAACCATTTTCACCAAAAATTGCAGATTTCTATTTTGTCCCTAAAAACGATGACTCCGATCATGCCGAAAAAGCGACATTTTGGACAGGCCAAAAAAAAAAGCATTTTAGAACCATTTTCAAAAAAAGCTCAGACTTCTTTTTTTCATTTTTTGACACAAAAACAGTGACCCCGGTCATGCCGAACTATCGACATTCTGGACAGGCCTAAAAAAAACATTTTAAAACCATTTTCACAAAAAATTGCAGATTTCTATTTTGTCCCTAAAAACGATGACTCCGATCATGCCGAAAAAGCGACATTTTGGACAGGCCTAAAAAAAAAGCATTTTAGAACCATTTTCAAAAAAAGCTCAGAATTCTTTTTTTCATTTTTTGACACAAAAACAGTGACCCCGGTCATGCCGAACTATCGTCATTCTGGACAGGCCTAAAAAAAAAATTAAAAACCATTTTCACAAAAAATTGCAGATATTTTTTTCTCATTTTCGTGACACAAAAACAGTGACCCCGGTCATGCCGAACTATCGACATTCTGGACAGGCCTAAAAAAAACATTTTAAAACCATTTTCACAAAAAATTGTAGATTTCTATTTTTGTCACCAAAAACGATGACTCCGATCATGCCGAACTAGCGACATTCTGGACAGGCCTAAAAAAAAAATGTAGAACCATTTTCACAAAAAATTGCAGATATTTTTTTCTCATTTTCTTGACACAAAAACAGTGACCCCGGTCATGCCGAACTATCGACATTCTGGACAGGCCTAAAAAAAACATTTTAAAACCATTTTCACCAAAAATTGCTGATATTTTTTTCTCATTTTCGTGACACAAAAACAGTGACCCCGGTCATGCCGAACTATCGACATTCTGGACAGGCCTAAAAAAAACATTTTAAAACCATTTTCACAAAAAATTGTAGATTTCTATTTTTGTCACCAAAAACGATGACTCCGATCATGCCGAACTAGCGACATTTAGGACAGGCCTACAAAAAAAGCATTTTAGAACCATTTTAAAAAAAAAAGCTCAGAATTCTTTTTTTCATTTTTTGACACAAAAACAGTGACCCCGGTCATGCCGAACTATCGTCATTCTGGACAGGCCTAAAAAAAAAATTTAAAACCATTTTCACCAAAAATTGCAGATTTCTATTTTGTCCCTAAAAACGATGACTCCGATCATGCTGAAAAAGCGACATTCTGGACAGGTCTAAAAAAAAATGTAAAACCATTTTCACCAAAAATGGCTGATTTTTTTTTCTTCATTTTTTGACACAAAAAATGTGACCCCGGTCATACCGACCTATCGACATTCTGGACATGCCTAAAAAAACATTTTAAAACCATTTTCACAAAAAATTGCAGATTTCTATTTTGTCCCTAAAAACGCTGACTCCGATCATGCCAAACTAGCGACATTCTGGACAGGCCTAAAAAAAACATTTTAAAACCATTTTCACTAAAAATTGTAGATTTCTATTTTTGTCACCAAAAACGAATACTCCGATCATGCCGAACTAGCGACATTTTGGACAGGCCTAAAAAAAAAGCATTTTAGAACCATTTTCACAAAAAAAGCTCAGAATTCTTTTTTTCATTTTTTGACACAAAAACAGTGCCCCCGGTCATGCCGAACTATCGACATTCTGGACAGGCCTAAAAAAAACATTTTAAAACCATTTTCACAAAAAATTGCAGATTTCTATTTTGTCCCTAAAAACGATGACTCCGATCATGCCGAAAAAGCGACATTTTGGACAGGCCTAAAAAAAAAGCATTTCAGAACCATTTTCACAAAAAAAGCTCAGAATTCTTTTTTTCATTTTTTGACACAAAAACAGTGATCCCGGTCATGCCGAACTATCGACATTCTGGACAGGCCTAAAAAAAACATTTTAAAACCATTTTCACAAAAAATTGCAGATTTCTATTTTGTCCCTAAAAATGATGACTCCGATCATGCCGAAAAAGCGACATTCTGGACAGGCCTAAAAAAAAAATGTAGAACCATTTTCACAAAAAATTGAAGATATTTTTTTCTCATTTTCGTGACACAAAAACAGTGACCCCGGTCATGCCGAACTATCGACATTCTGGACAGGCCTAAAAAAACATTTTAAAACCATTTTCACAAAAAATTGCAGATTTCTATTTTGTCCCTAAAAACGATTACTCCGATCATGCCGAAAAAGCGACATTCTGGACAGGCCTAAAAAAAAAATGTAGAACCATTTTCACAAAAAATTGCAGATATTTTTTTCTCATTTTCTTGACACAAAAACAGTGACCCCGGTCATGCCGAACTATCGACATTCTGGACAGGCCTAAAAAAAACATTTTAAAACCATTTTCACCAAAAATTGCAGATTTCTATTTTGTCCCTAAAAACGATGACTCCGATCATGCTGAAAAAGCGACATTCTGGACAGGTAAAAAAAAAAAAAGTAAAACCATTTTCACCAAAAATTGCTGATTTTTTTTTCTTCATTTTCGTGACACAAAAACAGTGACCCCGGTCATGCCAAACTAGCGACATTCTGGACAGGCCTAAAAAAAAAATTAAAAACCATTTTCACAAAAAATTGCTGATATTTTTTTCTCATTTTCGTGACACAAAAACAGTGACCCCGGTCATGCCGAACTATCGACATTCTGGACAGGCCTAAAAAAAACATTTTAAAACCATTTTCACAAAAAATTGTAGATTTCTATTTTTGTCACCAAAAACGATGACTCCGATCATGCCGAACTAGCGACATTTAGGACAGGCCTACAAAAAAAGCATTTTAGAACCATTTTCAAAAAAAAAGCTCAGAATTCTTTTTTTCATTTTTTGACACAAAAACAGTGACCCCGGTCATGCCGAACTATCGTCATTCTGGACAGGCCTAAAAAAAAAATTTAAAACCATTTTCACCAAAAATTGCAGATTTCTATTTTGTCCCTAAAAACGATGACTCCGATCATGCTGAAAAAGCGACATTCTGGACAGGTCTAAAAAAAAATTTAAAACCATTTTCACCAAAAATTGCTGATTTTTTTTTCTTCATTTTCGTGACACAAAAACAGTGACCCCGGTCACGCCAAACTAGCGACATTCTGGACAGGCCTAAAAAAAACATTTTAAAACCATTTTCACTAAAAATTGTAGATTTCTATTTTTGTCACCAAAAACGAATACTCCGATCATGCCGAACTAGCGACATTTTGGACAGGCCTAAAAAAAAGCATTTTAGAACCATTTTCAAAAAAAAAGCTCAGAATTGTTTTTTTCATTTTTTGACACAAAAACAGTGACCCCGGTCATGCCGAACTATCGACATTCTGGACAGGCCTAAAAAAAAAATGATAAAACCATTTTCACCAAAAATTGCAGATTTCTATTTTGTCCCTAAAAACGATGACTCCGATCATGCTGAAAAAGCGACATTCTGGACAGGTCTAAAAAAAAAATGTAGAACCATTTTCACAAAAAATTGCAGATATTTTTTTCTCATTTTCGTGACACAAAAACAGTGACCCCGGTCATGCCGAACTATCGACATTCTGGACAGGCCTAAAAAAAACATTTTAAAACCATTTTCACAAAAAATTGCAGATTTCTATTTTGTCCCTAAAAACGATGACTCCGATCATGCCGAAAAAGCGACATTCTGGACAGGCCAAAAAAAAAAATGTAGAACCATTTTCACAAAAAATTGCAGATATTTTTTTCTCATTTTCGTGACACAAAAACAGTGACCCCGGTCATGCCGAACTATCGACATTCTGGACAGACCTAAAAAAAACATTTTAAAACCATTTTCACCAAAAATTGCAGATTTCTATTTTGTCCCTAAAAACGATGACTCCGATCATGCTGAAAAAGCGACATTCTGGACAGGTCTAAAAAAAATTTTTAAAACCATTTTCACCAAAAATTGCTGATTTTTTTTTCTTCATTTTCGTGACACAAAAACAGTGACCCCGGTCATGCCGAACTATCGACATTCTGGACAGGCCTAAAAAAACATTTTAAAACCATTTTCACAAAAAATTGTAGATTTCTATTTTTGTCACCAAAAACGATGACTCCGATCATGCCGAACTAGCGACATTTTGGACAGGCCTAAAAAAATAGCATTTTAGAACCATTTTCAAAAAAAAAGCTCAGAATTCTTTTTTTCATTTTTTGACACAAAAACAGTTACCCCGGTCATGCCGAACTATCGTCATTCTGGACAGGCCTAAAAAAAATTTTAAAAACCATTTTCACCAAAAATGGCTGATTTTTTTTTCTTCATTTTTTGACACAAAAACAGTGACCCCGGTCATACCGAACTATCGACATTCTGGACATGCCTAAAAAAACATTTTAAAAACATTTTCACAAAAAATTGCAGATTTCTATTTTGTCCCTAAAAACGATGACTCCGATCATGCCGAAAAAGCGACATTCTGGACAGGCCAAAAAAAAAAATGTAGAACCATTTTCACAAAAAATTGCAGATATTTTTTTCTCATTTTCGTGACACAAAAACAGTGACCCCGGTCATGCCGAACTATCGACATTCTGGATAGGCCTAAAAAAAAAATTAAAAACCATTTTCACAAAAAATTGCAGATATTTTTTTCTCATTTTCGTGACACAAAAACAGTGACCCCGGTCATGCCGAACTATCGACATTCTGGACAGGCCTAAAAAAAACATTTTAAAACCATTTTCACAAAAAATTGTAGATTTCTATTTTTGTCACCAAAAACGATGACTCCGATCATGCCGAACTAGCGACATTCTGGACAGGCCTAAAAAAAAAATGTAGAACCATTTTCACAAAAAATTGCAGATATTTTTTTCTCATTTTCTTGACACAAAAACAGTGACCCCGGTCATGCCGAACTATCGACATTCTGGACAGGCCTAAAAAAAACATTTTAAAACCATTTTCACAAAAAATTGTAGATTTCTATTTTTGTCACCAAAAACGATGACTCCGATCATGCCGAACTAGCGACATTTTGGACAGGCCTAAAAAAATAGCATTTTAGAACCATTTTCAAAAAAAAAGCTCAGAATTCTTTTTTTCATTTTTTGACACAAAAACAGTTACCCCGGTCATGCCGAACTATCGTCATTCTGGACAGGCCTAAAAAAAATTTTAAAAACCATTTTCACCAAAAATGGCTGATTTTTTTTTCTTCATTTTTTGACACAAAAACAGTGACCCCGGTCATACCGAACTATCGACATTCTGGACATGCCTAAAAAAACATTTTAAAAACATTTTCACAAAAAATTGCAGATTTCTATTTTGTCCCTAAAAACGATGACTCCGATCATGCCGAAAAAGCGACATTCTGGACAGGCCAAAAAAAAAAATGTAGAACCATTTTCACAAAAAATTGCAGATATTTTTTTCTCATTTTCGTGACACAAAAACAGTGACCCCGGTCATGCCGAACTATCGACATTCTGGACAGGCCTAAAAAAAAAATTAAAAACCATTTTCACAAAAAATTGCAGATATTTTTTTCTCATTTTCGTGACACAAAAACAGTGACCCCGGTCATGCCGAACTATCGACATTCTGGACAGGCCTAAAAAAAACATTTTAAAACCATTTTCACAAAAAATTGTAGATTTCTATTTTTGTCACCAAAAACGATGACTCCGATCATGCCGAACTAGCGACATTCTGGACAGGCCTAAAAAAAAAATGTAGAACCATTTTCACAAAAAATTGCAGATATTTTTTTCTCATTTTCTTGACACAAAAACAGTGACCCCGGTCATGCCGAACTATCGACATTCTGGACAGGCCTAAAAAAAACATTTTAAAACCATTTTCACCAAAAATTGCAGATTTCTATTTTGTCCCTAAAAACGATGACTCCGATCATGCTGAAAAAGCGACATTCTGGACAGGTCAAAAAAAAAAATGTAAAACCATTTTCACCAAAAATTGCTGATTTTTTTTTCTTCATTTTCGTGACACAAAAACAGTGACCCCGGTCATGCCAAACTAGCGACATTCTGGACAGGCCGAAAAAAAAAATTAAAAACCATTTTCACAAAAAATTGCTGATATTTTTTTCTCATTTTCGTGACACAAAAACAGTGACCCCGGTCATGCCGAACTATCGACATTCTGGACAGGCCTAAAAAAAACATTTTAAAACCATTTTCACAAAAAATTGTAGATTTCTATTTTTGTCACCAAAAACGATGACTCCGATCATGCCGAACTAGCGACATTTAGGACAGGCCTACAAAAAAAGCATTTTAGAACCATTTTCAAAAAAAAAGCTCAGAATTCTTTTTTTCATTTTTTGACACAAAAACAGTGACCCCGGTCATGCCGAACTATCGTCATTCTGGACAGGCCTAAAAAAAAATTTTAAAACCATTTTCACCAAAAATTGCAGATTTCTATTTTGTCCCTAAAAACGATGACTCCGATCATGCTGAAAAAGCGACATTCTGGACAGGTCTAAAAAAAAATTTAAAACCATTTTCACCAAAAATTGCTGATTTTTTTTTCTTCATTTTCGTGACACAAAAACAGTGACCCCGGTCACGCCAAACTAGCGACATTCTGGACAGGCCTAAAAAAAACATTTTAAAACCATTTTCACTAAAAATTGTAGATTTCTATTTTTGTCACCAAAAACGAATACTCCGATCATGCCGAACTAGCGACATTTTGGACAGGCCTAAAAAAAAGCATTTTAGAACCATTTTCAAAAAAAAAGCTCAGAATTGTTTTTTTCATTTTTTGACACAAAAACAGTGACCCCGGTCATGCCGAACTATCGACATTCTGGACAGGCCTAAAAAAAAAATGATAAAACCATTTTCACCAAAAATTGCAGATTTCTATTTTGTCCCTAAAAACGATGACTCCGATCATGCTGAAAAAGCGACATTCTGGACAGGTCTAAAAAAAAAATGTAGAACCATTTTCACAAAAAATTGCAGATATTTTTTTCTCATTTTCGTGACACAAAAACAGTGACCCCGGTCATGCCGAACTATCGACATTCTGGACAGGCCTAAAAAAAACATTTTAAAACCATTTTCACAAAAAATTGCAGATTTCTATTTTGTCCCTAAAAACGATGACTCCGATCATGCCGAAAAAGCGACATTCTGGACACCAAAAAAAAAAATGTAGAACCATTTTCACAAAAAATTGCAGATATTTTTTTCTCATTTTCGTGACACAAAAACAGTGACCCCGGTCATGCCGAACTATCGACATTCTGGACAGACCTAAAAAAACCATTTTAAAACCATTTTCACCAAAAATTGCAGATTTCTATTTTGTCCCTAAAAACGATGACTCCGATCATGCTGAAAAAGCGACATTCTGGACAGGTCTAAAAAAATTTTTTAAAACCATTTTCACCAAAAATTGCTGATTTTTTTTTCTTCATTTTCGTGACACAAAAACAGTGACCCCGGTCATGCCGAACTATCGACATTCTGGACAGGCCTAAAAAAACATTTTAAAACCATTTTCACAAAAAATTGTAGATTTCTATTTTTGTCACCAAAAACGATGACTCCGATCATGCCGAACTAGCGACATTTTGGACAGGCCTAAAAAAATAGCATTTTAGAACCATTTTCAAAAAAAAAGCTCAGAATTCTTTTTTTCATTTTTTGACACAAAAACAGTTACCCCGGTCATGCCGAACTATCGTCATTCTGGACAGGCCTAAAAAAAATTTTAAAAACCATTTTCACCAAAAATGGCTGATTTTTTTTTCTTCATTTTTTGACACAAAAACAGTGACCCCGGTCATGCCGAACTATCGTCATTCTGGACAGGCCTAAAAAAAATTTTTAAAAACATTTTCACAAAAAATTGCAGATTTCTATTTTGTCCCTAAAAACGATGACTCCGATCATGCTGAAAAAGCGACATTCTGGACAGGTCTAAAAAAAAATGTAAAACCATTTTCACCAAAAATTGCTGATTTTTTTTTCTTCATTTTCGTGACACAAAAACAGTGACCCCGGTCACGCCAAACTAGCGACATTCTGGACAGGCCTAAAAAAAACATTTTAAAACCATTTTCACTAAAAATTGTAGATTTCTATTTTTGTCACCAAAAACGAATACTCCGATCATGCCGAACTAGCGACATTTTGGACAGGCCTAAAAAAAAGCATTTTAGAACCATTTTCAAAAAAAAAGCTCAGAATTGTTTTTTTCATTTTTTGACACAAAAACAGTGACCCCGGTCATGCTGAACTATCGACATTCTGGACAGGCCTAAAAAAAAAATTTTAAAACCATTTTCACCAAAAATTGCAGATTTCTATTTTGTCCCTAAAAACGATGACTCCGATCATGCTGAAAAAGCGACATTCTGGACAGGTCTAAAAAAAAAATGTAGAACCATTTTCACAAAAAATTGCAGATATTTTTTTCTCATTTTCGTGACACAAAAACAGTGACCCCGGTCATGCCGAACTATCGACATTCTGGACAGGCCTAAAAAAAACATTTTAAAACCATTTTCACCAAAAATTGCAGATTTCTATTTTGTCCCTAAAAACGATGACTCCGATCATGCTGAAAAAGCGACGTTCTGGACAGGTCAAAAAAAAAATGTAAAACCATTTTCACCTAAAATTGCTGATTTTTTTTTCTTCATTTTCGTGACACAAAAACAGTGACCCCGGTCATGCCAAACTAGCGACATTCTGGACAGGCCTAAAAAAAAATTAAAAACCATTTTCACAAAAAATTGCAGATATTTTTTTCTCATTTTCGTGACACAAAAACAGTGACCCCGGTCATGCCGAACTATCGACATTCTGGACAGGCCTAAAAAAAACATTTTAAAACCATTTTCACAAAAAATTGTAGATTTCTATTTTTGTCACCAAAAACGATGACTCCGATCATGCCGAACTAGCGACATTTAGGACAGACCTACAAAAAAAGCATTTTAGAACCATTTTCAAAAAAAAAGCTCAGAATTCTTTTTTTCATTTTTTGACACAAAAACAGTGACCCCGGTCATGCCGAACTATCGTCATTCTGGACAGGCCTAAAAAAAAAATTTAAAAACCATTTTCACAAAAAATTGCAGATTTCTATTTTGTCCCTAAAAACGATGACTCCGATCATGCCGAAAAAGCGACATTTTGGACAGGCCAAAAAAAAAAGCATTTTAGAACCATTTTCAAAAAAAGCTCAGACTTCTTTTTTTCATTTTTTGACACAAAAACAGTGACCCCGGTCATGCCGAACTATCGACATTCTGGACAGGCCTAAAAAAAACATTTTAAAACCATTTTCACAAAAAATTGCAGATTTCTATTTTGTCCCTAAAAACGATGACTCCGATCATGCCGAAAAAGCGACATTTTGGACAGGCCTAAAAAAAAAGCATTTTAGAACCATTTTCAAAAAAAGCTCAGAATTCTTTTTTTCATTTTTTGACACAAAAACAGTGACCCCGGTCATGCCGAACTATCGTCATTCTGGACAGGCCTAAAAAAAAAATTAAAAACCATTTTCACAAAAAATTGCAGATATTTTTTTCTCATTTTCGTGACACAAAAACAGTGACCCCGGTCATGCCGAACTATCGACATTCTGGACAGGCCTAAAAAAAACATTTTAAAACCATTTTCACAAAAAATTGTAGATTTCTATTTTTGTCACCAAAAACGATGACTCCGATCATGCCGAACTAGCGACATTCTGGACAGGCCTAAAAAAAAAATGTAGAACCATTTTCACAAAAAATTGCAGATATTTTTTTCTCATTTTCTTGACACAAAAACAGTGACCCCGGTCATGCCGAACTATCGACATTCTGGACAGGCCTAAAAAAAACATTTTAAAACCATTTTCACCAAAAATTGCTGATATTTTTTTCTCATTTTCGTGACACAAAAACAGTGACCCCGGTCATGCCGAACTATCGACATTCTGGACAGGCCTAAAAAAAACATTTTAAAACCATTTTCACAAAAAATTGTAGATTTCTATTTTTGTCAACAAAAACGATGACTCCGATCATGCCGAACTAGCGACATTTAGGACAGGCCTACAAAAAAAGCATTTTAGAACCATTTTCAAAAAAAAAGCTCAGAATTCTTTTTTTCATTTTTTGACACAAAAACAGTGACCCCGGTCATGCCGAACTATCGTCATTCTGGACAGGCCTAAAAAAAAAATTTAAAACCATTTTCACCAAAAATTGCAGATTTCTATTTTGTCCCTAAAAACGATGACTCCGATCATGCTGAAAAAGCGACATTCTGGACAGGTCTAAAAAAAAATGTAAAACCATTTTCACCAAAAATGGCTGATTTTTTTTTCTTCATTTTTTGACACAAAAAATGTGACCCCGGTCATACCGACCTATCGACATTCTGGACATGCCTAAAAAAACATTTTAAAACCATTTTCACAAAAAATTGTAGATTTCTATTTTTGTCACCAAAAACGATGACTCCGATCATGCCGAACTAGCGACATTTAGGACAGGCCTACAAAAAAAGCATTTTAGAACCATTTTCAAAAAAAAAGCTCAGAATTCTTTTTTTCATTTTTTGACACAAAAACAGTGACCCCGGTCATGCCGAACTATCGTCATTCTGGACAGGCCTAAAAAAAAAATTTAAAACCATTTTCACCAAAAATTGCAGATTTCTATTTTGTCCCTAAAAACGATGACTCCGATCATGCTGAAAAAGCGACATTCTGGACAGGTCTAAAAAAAAATGTAAAACCATTTTCACCAAAAATGGCTGATTTTTTTTTCTTCATTTTTTGACACAAAAAATGTGACCCCGGTCATACCGACCTATCGACATTCTGGACATGCCTAAAAAAACATTTTAAAACCATTTTCACTAAAAATTGTAGATTTCTATTTTTGTCACCAAAAACGAATACTCCGATCATGCCGAACTAGCGACATTTTGGACAGGCCTAAAAAAAAAGCATTTTAGAACCATTTTCACAAAAAAAGCTCAGAATTCTTTTTTTCATTTTTTGACACAAAAACAGTGACCCCGGTCATGCCGAACTATCGACATTCTGGACAGGCCTAAAAAAAACATTTTAAAACCATTTTCACAAAAAATTGTAGATTTCTATTTTTGTCACCAAAAACGATGACTCCGATCATGCCGAACTAGCGACATTTTGGACAGGCCTAAAAAAAAAGCATTTTAGAACCATTTTCAAAAAAAAAGCTCAGAATTCTTTTTTTCATTTTTTGACACAAAAACAGTGACCCCGGTCATGCCGAACTATCGACATTCTGGACAGGCCTAAAAAATGTTTTTAAAACCATTTTCACCAAAAATGGCTGATTTTTTTTTCTTCATTTTTTGACACAAAAAATGTGACCCCGGTCATACCGACCTATCGACATTCTGGACATGCCTAAAAAAACATTTTAAAACCATTTTCACAAAAAATTGCAGATTTCTATTTTGTCCCTAAAAACGCTGACTCCGATCATGCCGAACTAGCGACATTTTGGACAGGCCTAAAAAAAAAGCATTTTAGAACCATTTTCAGAAAAAAAGCTCAGAATTCTTTTTTTCATTTTTTGACACAAAAACAGTGACCCCGGTCATGCCGAACTATCGACATTCTGGACAGGCCTAAAAAAAACATTTTAAAACCATTTTCACAAAAAATTGCAGATTTCTATTTTGTCCCTAAAAACGATGACTCCGATCATGCCGAAAAAGCGACATTTTGGACAGGCCTAAAAAAAAAGCATTTCAGAACCATTTTCACAAAAAAAGCTCAGAATTCTTTTTTTCATTTTTTGACACAAAAACAGTGACCCCGGTCATGCCGAACTATCGACATTCTGGACAGGCCTAAAAAAAACATTTTAAAACCATTTTCACAAAAAATTGTAGATTTCTATTTTTGTCACCAAAAACGATGACTCCGATCATGCCGAACTAGCGACATTTTGGACAGGCCTAAAAAAAAAGCATTTTAGAACCATTTTCAAAAAAAAAGCTCAGAATTCTTTTTTTCATTTTTTGACACAAAAACAGTGACCCCGGTCATGCCGAACTATCGACATTCTGGACAGGCCTAAAAAATGTTTTTAAAACCATTTTCACCAAAAATGGCTGATTTTTTTTTCTTCATTTTTTGACACAAAAAATGTGACCCCGGTCATACCGACCTATCGACATTCTGGACATGCCTAAAAAAACATTTTAAAACCATTTTCACAAAAAATTGCAGATTTCTATTTTGTCCCTAAAAACGCTGACTCCGATCATGCCGAACTAGCGACATTTTGGACAGGCCTAAAAAAAAAGCATTTTAGAACCATTTTCAGAAAAAAAGCTCAGAATTCTTTTTTTCATTTTTTGACACAAAAACAGTGACCCCGGTCATGCCGAACTATCGACATTCTGGACAGGCCTAAAAAATGTTTTTAAAACCATTTTCACCAAAAATGGCTGATTTTTTTTTCTTCATTTTTTGACACAAAAAATGTGACCCCGGTCATACCGACCTATCGACATTCTGGACATGCCTAAAAAAACATTTTAAAACCATTTTCACCAAAAATGGCTGATTTTTTTTTCTTCATTTTTTGACACAAAAAATGTGACCCCGGTCATACCGACCTATCGACATTCTGGACATGCCTAAAAAAACATTTTAAAACCATTTTCACAAAAAATTGCAGATTTCTATTTTGTCCCTAAAAACGCTGACTCCGATCATGCCAAACTAGCGACATTCTGGACAGGCCTAAAAAAAACATTTTAAAACCATTTTCACTAAAAATTGTAGATTTCTATTTTTGTCACCAAAAACGAATACTCCGATCATGCCGAACTAGCGACATTTTGGACAGGCCTAAAAAAAAAGCATTTTAGAACCATTTTCACAAAAAAAGCTCAGAATTCTTTTTTTCATTTTTTGACACAAAAACAGTGACCCCGGTCATGCCGAACTATCGACATTCTGGACAGGCCTAAAAAAAACGATGACTCCGATCATGCCGAAAAAGTTACATTCTGGACAGGCCTAAAAAAAAATTTTAGAACAATTTTCACAAAAAATTGCAGATATTTTTTTTTCATTTTCGTGACACAATAACAGTGACCCCATTCATGCCGAACTATCGACATTCTGGACAGGCCTAAAAAAACATTTTAAAACCATTTTCACAAAAATTGCAGATTTCTATTTTGTCCCTAAAAACGATGACTCCGATCATGCCGAAAAAGCGACATTCTGGACAGGCCTAAAAATAATTTTTAGAACCATTTTCACAAAAAATTGCAGATATTTTTTTCTCATTTTCGTGACACAAAAACAGTGACCCCGGTCATGCCGAACTATCGACATTCTGGACAGGCCTAAAAAAAACATTTTAAAACCATTTTCACAAAAAATTGTAGATTTCTATTTTTGTCACCAAAAACGATGACTCCGATCATGCCGAACTAGCGACATTTTGGACAGGCCTAAAAAAAAAGCATTTTAGAACCATTTTCAAAAAAAAAGCTCAGAATTCTTTTTTTCATTTTTTGACACAAAAACAGTGACCCCGGTCATGCCGAACTATCGACATTCTGGACAGGCCTAAAAAATGTTTTTAAAACCATTTTCACCAAAAATGGCTGATTTTTTTTTCTTCATTTTTTGACACAAAAAATGTGACCCCGGTCATACCGACCTATCGACATTCTGGACATGCCTAAAAAAACATTTTAAAACCATTTTCACAAAAAATTGCTGATTTTTTTTTCTTCATTTTTTGACACAAAAAATGTGACCCCGGTCATACCGACCTATCGACATTCTGGACATGCCTAAAAAAACATTTTAAAACCATTTTCACAAAAAATTGCAGATTTCTATTTTGTCCCTAAAAACGCTGACTCCGATCATGCCAAACTAGCGACATTCTGGACAGGCCTAAAAAAAACATTTTAAAACCATTTTCACTAAAAATTGTAGATTTCTATTTTTGTCACCAAAAACGAATACTCCGATCATGCCGAACTAGCGACATTTTGGACAGGCCTAAAAAAAAAGCATTTTAGAACCATTTTCACAAAAAAAGCTCAGAATTCTTTTTTTCATTTTTTGACACAAAAACAGTGACCCCGGTCATGCCGAACTATCGACATTCTGGACAGGCCTAAAAAAAACATTTTAAAACCATTTTCACAAAAAATTGCAGATTTCTATTTTGTCCCTAAAAATGATGACTCAGATCATGCCGAAAAAGCGACATTCTGGACAGGCCTAAAAAAAAAATGTAGAACCATTTTCACAAAAAATTGCAGAAATTTTTTCTCATTTTCGTGACACAAAAACAGTGACCCCGGTCATGCCGAACTATCGACATTCTGGACAGGCCTAAAAAAACATTTTAAAACCATTTTCACAAAAAATTGCAGATTTCTATTTTGTCCCTAAAAACGATTACTCCGATCATGCCGAAAAAGCGACATTCTGGACAGGCCTAAAAAAAAAATGTAGAACCATTTTCACAAAAAATTGCAGATATTTTTTTCTCATTTTCGTGACACAAAAACAGTGACCCAGGTCATGCCGAACTATCGACATTCTGGACAGGCCTAAAAAAAATATTTTAAAACCATTTTCACCAAAAATTGCAGATTTCTATTTTGTCCCTAAAAACGCTGACTCCGATCATGCTGAAAAAGCGACATTCTGGACAGGTCTAAAAAAAAATGTAAAAACCATTTTCACAAAAAATTGCTGATTTTTTTTTCTTCATTTTCGTGACACAAAAACAGTGACCCCGGTCATGCCAAACTAGCGACATTCTGGACAGGCCTAAAAAAAAACATTTTAAAACCATTTTCACAAAAAATTGTAGATTTCTATTTTTGTCACCAAAAACGAATACTCCGATCATGCCGAACTAGCGACATTTTGGACAGGCCTAAAAAAAAAGCATTTTAGAACCATTTTCACAAAAAAAGCTCAGAATTCTTTTTTTCATTTTTTGACACAAAAACAGTGACCCCGGTCATGCCGAACTATCGACATTCTGGACAGGCCTAAAAAAACATTTTAAAACCATTTTCACAAAAATTGCAGATTTCTATTTTGTCCCTAAAAACGATGACTCCGATCATGCCGAAAAAGTTACATTCTGGACAGGCCTAAAAAAAAATTTTAGAACAATTTTCACAAAAAATTGCAGATATTTTTTTTTCATTTTCGTGACACAATAACAGTGACCCCATTCATGCCGAACTATCGACATTCTGGACAGGCCTAAAAAAACATTTTAAAACCATTTTCACAAAAATTGCAGATTTCTATTTTGTCCCTAAAAACGATGACTCCGATCATGCCGAAAAAGCGACATTCTGGACAGGCCTAAAAATAATTTTTAGAACCATTTTCACAAAAAATTGCAGATATTTTTTTCTAATTTTCGTGACACAAAAACAGTGACCCCGGTCATGCCGAACTATCGACATTCTGGACAGGCCTAAAAAAAACATTTTAAAACCATTTTCACAAAAAATTGTAGATTTCTATTTTTGTCACCAAAAACGAATACTCCGATCATGCCGAACTAGCGACATTTTGGACAGGCCTAAAAAAAAAGCATTTTAGAACCATTTTCAAAAAAAAAGCTCAGAATTCTTTTTTTCATTTTTTGACACAAAAACAGTGACCCCGGTCATGCCGAACTATCGACATTCTGGACAGGCCTAAAAAAAACATTTTAAAACCATTTTCACAAAAAATTGTAGATTTCTATTTTTGTCACCAAAAACGATGACTCCGATCATGCCGAACTAGCGACATTTTGGACAGGCCTAAAAAAAAAGCATTTTAGAACCATTTTCAAAAAAAAAGCTCAGAATTCTTTTTTTCATTTTTTGACACAAAAACAGTGACCCCGGTCATGCCGAACTATCGACATTCTGGACAGGCCTAAAAAATGTTTTTAAAACCATTTTCACCAAAAATGGCTGATTTTTTTTTCTTCATTTTTTGACACAAAAAATGTGACCCCGGTCATACCGACCTATCGACATTCTGGACATGCCTAAAAAAACATTTTAAAACCATTTTCACAAAAAATTGCAGATTTCTATTTTGTCCCTAAAAACGCTGACTCCGATCATGCCGAACTAGCGACATTTTGGACAGGCCTAAAAAAAAAGCATTTTAGAACCATTTTCAGAAAAAAAGCTCAGAATTCTTTTTTTCATTTTTTGACACAAAAACAGTGACCCCGGTCATGCCGAACTATCGACATTCTGGACAGGCCTAAAAAATGTTTTTAAAACCATTTTCACCAAAAATGGCTGATTTTTTTTTCTTCATTTTTTGACACAAAAAATGTGACCCCGGTCATACCGACCTATCGACATTCTGGACATGCCTAAAAAAACATTTTAAAACCATTTTCACAAAAAATTGCAGATTTCTATTTTGTCCCTAAAAACGCTGACTCCGATCATGCCAAACTAGCGACATTCTGGACAGGCCTAAAAAAAACATTTTAAAACCATTTTCACTAAAAATTGTAGATTTCTATTTTTGTCACCAAAAACGAATACTCCGATCATGCCGAACTAGCGACATTTTGGACAGGCCTAAAAAAAAAGCATTTTAGAACCATTTTCACAAAAAAAGCTCAGAATTCTTTTTTTCATTTTTTGACACAAAAACAGTGACCCCGGTCATGCCGAACTATCGACATTCTGGACAGGCCTAAAAAAAACATTTTAAAACCATTTTCACAAAAAATTGTAGATTTCTATTTTTGTCACCAAAAACGATGACTCCGATCATGCCGAACTAGCGACATTTTGGACAGGCCTAAAAAAAAAGCATTTTAGAACCATTTTCAAAAAAAAAGCTCAGAATTCTTTTTTTCATTTTTTGACACAAAAACAGTGACCCCGGTCATGCCGAACTATCGACATTCTGGACAGGCCTAAAAAATGTTTTTAAAACCATTTTCACCAAAAATGGCTGATTTTTTTTTCTTCATTTTTTGACACAAAAAATGTGACCCCGGTCATACCGACCTATCGACATTCTGGACATGCCTAAAAAAACATTTTAAAACCATTTTCACAAAAAATTGCAGATTTCTATTTTGTCCCTAAAAACGCTGACTCCGATCATGCCGAACTAGCGACATTTTGGACAGGCCTAAAAAAAAAGCATTTTAGAACCATTTTCAGAAAAAAAGCTCAGAATTCTTTTTTTCATTTTTTGACACAAAAACAGTGACCCCGGTCATGCCGAACTATCGACATTCTGGACAGGCCTAAAAAATGTTTTTAAAACCATTTTCACCAAAAATGGCTGATTTTTTTTTCTTCATTTTTTGACACAAAAAATGTGACCCCGGTCATACCGACCTATCGACATTCTGGACATGCCTAAAAAAACATTTTAAAACCATTTTCACAAAAAATTGCAGATTTCTATTTTGTCCCTAAAAACGCTGACTCCGATCATGCCAAACTAGCGACATTCTGGACAGGCCTAAAAAAAACATTTTAAAACCATTTTCACTAAAAATTGTAGATTTCTATTTTTGTCACCAAAAACGAATACTCCGATCATGCCGAACTAGCGACATTTTGGACAGGCCTAAAAAAAAGCATTTTAGAACCATTTTCACAAAAAAAGCTCAGAATTCTTTTTTTCATTTTTTGACACAAAAACAGTGACCCCGGTCATGCCGAACTATCGACATTCTGGACAGGCCTAAAAAAAACATTTTAAAACCATTTTCACAAAAAATTGCAGATTTCTATTTTGTCCCTAAAAACGATGACTCCGATAATGCCGAAAAAGCGACATTTTGGACAGGCCTAAAAAAAAAGCATTTCAGAACCATTTTCACAAAAAAAGCTCAGAATTCTTTTTTTCATTTTTTGACACAAAAACAGTGACCCCGGTCATGCCGAACTATCGACATTCTGGACAGGCCTAAAAAATGTTTTTAAAACCATTTTCACCAAAAATGGCTGATTTTTTTTTCTTCATTTTTTGACACAAAAAATGTGACCCCGGTCATACCGACCTATCGACATTCTGGACATGCCTAAAAAAACATTTTAAAACCATTTTCACAAAAAATTGCAGATTTCTATTTTGTCCCTAAAAACGCTGACTCCGATCATGCCGAACTAGCGACATTTTGGACAGGCCTAAAAAAAAAGCATTTTAGAACCATTTTCAGAAAAAAAGCTCAGAATTCTTTTTTTCATTTTTTGACACAAAAACAGTGACCCCGGTCATGCCGAACTATCGACATTCTGGACAGGCCTAAAAAATGTTTTTAAAACCATTTTCACCAAAAATGGCTGATTTTTTTTTCTTCATTTTTTGACACAAAAAATGTGACCCCGGTCATACCGACCTATCGACATTCTGGACATGCCTAAAAAAACATTTTAAAACCATTTTCACAAAAAATTGCAGATTTCTATTTTGTCCCTAAAAACGCTGACTCCGATCATGCCAAACTAGCGACATTCTGGACAGGCCTAAAAAAAACATTTTAAAACCATTTTCACTAAAAATTGTAGATTTCTATTTTTGTCACCAAAAACGAATACTCCGATCATGCCGAACTAGCGACATTTTGGACAGGCCTAAAAAAAAGCATTTTAGAACCATTTTCACAAAAAAAGCTCAGAATTCTTTTTTTCATTTTTTGACACAAAAACAGTGACCCCGGTCATGCCGAACTATCGACATTCTGGACAGGCCTAAAAAAAACATTTTAAAACCATTTTCACAAAAAATTGCAGATTTCTATTTTGTCCCTAAAAATGATGACTCCGATCATGCCGAAAAAGCGACATTCTGGACAGGCCTAAAAAAAAAATGTAGAACCATTTTCACAAAAAATTGCAGATATTTTTTTCTCATTTTCGTGACACAAAAACAGTGACCCCGGTCATGCCGAACTATCGACATTCTGGACAGGCCTAAAAAAAACATTTTAAAACCATTTTCACCAAAAATTGCAGATTTCTATTTTGTCCCTAAAAACGCTGACTCCGATCATGCTGAAAAAGCGACATTCTGGACAGGTCTAAAAAAAATGTAAAAACCATTTTCACAAAAAATTGCTGATTTTTTTTTCTTCATTTTCGTGACACAAAAACAGTGACCCCGGTCATGCCAAACTAGCGACATTCTGGACAGGCCTAAAAAAAACATTTTAAAACCATTTTCACTAAAAATTGTAGATTTCTATTTTTGTCACCAAAAACGAATACTCCGATCATGCCGAACTAGCGACATTTTGGACAGGCCTAAAAAAAAAGCATTTTAGAACCATTTTCACAAAAAAAGCTCAGAATTCTTTTTTTCATTTTTTGACACAAAAACAGTGACCCCGGTCATGCCGAACTATCGACATTCTGGACAGGCCTAAAAAAAACATTTTAAAACCATTTTCACAAAAAATTGCAGATTTCTATTTTGTCCCTAAAAACGATGACTCCGATCATGCCGAAAAAGCGACATTTTGGACAGGCCTAAAAAAAAAGCATTTCAGAACCATTTTCAAAAAAATAGCTCAGAATTCTTTTTTTAATTTTTTGACACAAAAACAGTGACCCCGGTCATGCCGAACTATCGACATTCTGGACAGGCCTAAAAAAAACATTTTAAAACCATTTTCACAAAAAATTGCAGATTTCTATTTTGTCCCTAAAAATGATGACTCAGATCATGCCGAAAAAGCGACATTCTGGACAGGCCTAAAAAAAAAATGTAGAACCATTTTCACAAAAAATTGCAGATATTTTTTTCTCATTTTCGTGACACAAAAACAGTGACCCCGGTCATGCCGAACTATCGACATTCTGGACAGGCCTAAAAAAACATTTTAAAACCATTTTCACAAAAAATTGCAGATTTCTATTTTGTCCCTAAAAACGATTACTCCGATCATGCCGAAAAAGCGACATTCTGGACAGGCCTAAAAAAAAAATGTAGAACCATTTTCACAAAAAATTGCAGATATTTTTTTCTCATTTTCGTGACACAAAAACAGTGACCCAGGTCATGCCGAACTATCGACATTCTGGACAGGCCTAAAAAAAATATTTTAAAACCATTTTCACCAAAAATTGCAGATTTCTATTTTGTCCCTAAAAACGCTGACTCCGATCATGCTGAAAAAGCGACATTCTGGACAGGTCTAAAAAAAAATGTAAAAACCATTTTCACAAAAAATTGCTGATTTTTTTTTCTTCATTTTCGTGACACAAAAACAGTGACCCCGGTCATGCCAAACTAGCGACATTCTGGACAGGCCTAAAAAAAACATTTTAAAACCATTTTCACAAAAAATTGTAGATTTCTATTTTTGTCACCAAAAACGAATACTCCGATCATGCCGAACTAGCGACATTTTGGACAGGCCTAAAAAAAAAGCATTTTAGAACCATTTTCACAAAAAAAGCTCAGAATTCTTTTTTTCATTTTTTGACACAAAAACGATGACTCCGATCATGCCGAACTATCGACATTCTGGACAGGCCTAAAAAATGTTTTTAAAACCATTTTCACCAAAAATGGCTGATTTTTTTTTCTTCATTTTTTGACACAAAAAATGTGACCCCGGTCATACCGACCTATCGACATTCTGGACATGCCTAAAAAAACATTTTAAAACCATTTTCACAAAAAATTGCAGATTTCTATTTTGTCCCTAAAAACGATGACTCCGATCATGCCGAAAAAGCGACATTCTGGACAGGCCAAAAAAAAAAATGTAGAACCATTTTCACAAAAAATTGCAGATATTTTTTTTCATTTTCGTGACACAAAAACAGTGACCCCGGTCATGCCGAACTATCGACATTCTGGACAGGCCTAAAAAAACATTTTAAAACCATTTTCACAAAAAATTGCAGATTTCTATTTTGTCCCTAAAAACGATGACTCCGATCATGCCGAAAAAGCGACATTCTGGACAGGCCTAAAAAAAAATGTAAAAACCATTTTCACCAAAAATTGCTGATTTTTTTTTCTTCATTTTCGTGACACAAAAACAGTGACCCCGGTTATGCCGAAGTAGCGACATTCTGGACAGGCCTAAAAAAAAACATTTTAAAACCATTTTCACAAAAAATTGCAGATTTCTATTTTGTCCCTAAAAACGATGACTCCGATCATGCCGAAAAAGCGACATTCTGGACAGGCCTAAAAAAAAAATTTAGAACCATTTTCCAAAAAAATTGCAGATATTTTTTTTTCATTTTCGTGACACAAAAACAGTGACCCCGGTCATGCCGAACTATCGACATTCTGGACAGGCCTAAAAAATATTTTAAAACCATTTTCACAAAAAATTGCAGATTTCTATTTTGTCCCTAAAAACGATGACTCCGATCATGCCGAAAAGCGACATTCTGGACAGGCCTAAAAAAAAATTTAAAAACCATTTTCACCAAAAATGGCTGATTTTTTTTTCTTCATTTTTTGACACAAAAACAGTGACCCCGGTCATACCGAACTATCGACATTATGGACAGGCCTAAAAAAAACATTTTAAAACCATTTTCACAAAAAATTGCAGATTTCTATTTTGTCCCTAAAAACGATGACTCCGATCATGCCGAAAAAGCGACATTCTGGACAGGCCTAAAAAAAAAATGTAGAACCATTTTCACAAAAAATTGCAGATATTTTTTTCTCATTTTCGTGACACAAAAACAGTGACCCCGGTCATGACGAACTATCGACATTCTGGACAGGCCTAAAAAAACATTTTAAAACCATTTTCACAAAAAATTGCAGATTTCTATTTTGTCCCTAAAAACGATGACTCCGATCATGCCGAAAAAGCGACATTCTGGACAGGCCTAAAAAAAATTTTAAAAACCATTTTCACCAAATATTGCTGATTTTTTTTTCTTCATTTTTTGACACAAAAACAGTGACCCCGGTCATACCGAACTATCGACATTCTGGACAGGCCTAAAAAAAACATTTTAAAACCATTTTCACAAAAAATTGCAGATTTCTATTTTGTCCCTAAAAACGATGACTCCGATCATGCCGAAAAGTGACATTCTGGACAGGCCTAAAAAAAAATTTAAAAACCATTTTCACCAAAAATGGCTGATTTTTTTTTCTTCATTTTTTGACACAAAAACAGTGACCCCGGTCATACCGAACTATCGACATTATGGACAGGCCTAAAAAAAACATTTTAAAACCATTTTCACCAAAAATTGCAGATTTCTATTTTGTCCCTAAAAACGATGACTCCGATCATGCCGAAAAAGCGACATTCTGGACAGGTCTAAAAAAATTTTTTAAAACCATTTTCACAAAAAATTGTAGATTTTTTTTTCTTCATTTTCGTGACAGAAAAACAGTGACCCCGGTCATGCCGAACTAGCGACATTTTGGACAGGCCTAAAAAAAAAGCATTTTAGAACCATTTTCACAAAAAAAGCTCAGAATTCTTTTTTTCATTTTTTGACACAAAAACAGTGACCCCGGTCATGCCGAACTATCGACATTCTGGACAGGCCTAAAAAAAACATTTTAAAACCATTTTCACAAAAAATTGCAGATTTCTATTTTGTCCCTAAAAACGATGACTCCGATCATGCCGAAAAAGCGACATTCTGGACAGGCCTAAAAAAAAAATGTAGAACCATTTTCACAAAAAATTGCAGATATTTTTTTCTCATTTTCGTGACACAAAAACAGTGACCCCGGTCATGCCGAACTATCGACATTCTGGACAGGCCTAAAAAAACATTTTAAAACCATTTTCACCAAAAATAGCAGATTTCTATTTTGTCCCTAAAAACGATGACTCCGATCATGCCGAAAAAGCGACATTCTGGACAGGCCTAAAAAAAAATTTAAAAACCATTTTCACCAAAAATGGCAGATTTTTTTTTCTTCATTTTTTTACACAAAAACAGTGACCCCGGTCATGCCGAACTAGCGACATTCTGGACAGGCCTAAAAAAAATTTTTAGAACCATTTTCACAAAAAAAGGCTGATATTTTTTTCTCATTTTCGTGACACAAAAACAGTGACCCCGGTCATGCCGAACTAGCGACATTCTGGACAGGCCTAAAAAAAAACATTTTAAAACCATTTTCACCAAGAATTGCTGTTTTTTTTCTTCATTTTCGTGAAAAAAAAACAGTGACCCCGGTCATGCCGAACTAGCGACATTCTGGACAGGCCTAAAAAAAAAACATTTTAAAACCATTTTCACAAAAAATTGTAGATTTCTATTTTTGTCACCAAAAACGATGACTCCGATCATGCCGAACTAGCGACATTTTGGACAGGCCTAAAAAAAAAGCATTTTAGAACCATTTTCAAAAAAAAAGCTCAGAATGCTTTTTTTCATTTTTTGACACAAAAACAGTGACCCCGGTCATGCCGAACTATCGACATTCTGGACAGGCCTAAAAAAAACATTTTAAAACCATTTTCACAAAAAATTGCAGATTTCTATTTTGTCCCTAAAAACGATGACTCCAATCATGCCAAAAAAGCGACATTCTGGACAGGCCTAAAAAAAAATTTAGAACCATTTTCACAAAAAATTGCAGATTTCTATTTTGTCCCTAAAAACGATGACTCCGATCATGCCGAAAAACCGACATTCTGGACAGGCCTAAAAAAATTTTTAAAAACCATTTTCACCAAAAATGGCTGATTTTTTTTTCTTCATTTTTTTACACAAAAACAGTGACCCCGGTCATGCCGAACTAGCGACATTCTGGACAGGCCTAAAAAAAAAAATTTAAAAACCATTTTCACCAAAAATGGCTGATTTTTTTTTCTTCATTTTTTGACACAAAAACAGTGACCCCGGTCATACCGAACTATCGACATTATGGACAGGCCTAAAAAAAACATTTTAAAACCATTTTCACAAAAAATTGCAGATTTCTATTTTGTCCCTAAAAACGATGACTCCGATCATGCCGAAAAAGCGACATTCTGGACAGGCCTAAAAAAAAAATGTAGAACCATTTTCACAAAAAATTGCAGATATTTTTTTCTCATTTTCGTGACACAAAAACAGTGACCCCGGTCATGACGAACTATCGACATTCTGGACAGGCCTAAAAAAACATTTTAAAACCATTTTCACAAAAAATTGCAGATTTCTATTTTGTCCCTAAAAACGATGACTCCGATCATGCCGAAAAAGCGACATTCTGGACAGGCCTAAAAAAAAATTTAAAAACCATTTTCACCAAATATTGCTGATTTTTTTTTCTTCATTTTTTGACACAAAAACAGTGACCCCGGTCATACCGAACTATCGACATTCTGGACAGGCCTAAAAAAAACATTTTAAAACCATTTTCACAAAAAATTGCAGATTTCTATTTTGTCCCTAAAAACGATGACTCCGATCATGCCGAAAAGTGACATTCTGGACAGGCCTAAAAAAAAATTTAAAAACCATTTTCACCAAAAATGGCTGATTTTTTTTTCTTCATTTTTTGACACAAAAACAGTGACCCCGGTCATACCGAACTATCGACATTATGGACAGGCCTAAAAAAAACATTTTAAAACCATTTTCACAAAAAATTGCAGATTTCTATTTTGTCCCTAAAAACGATGACTCCGATCATGCCGAAAAAGCAACATTCTGGACAGGCCTAAAAAAAATTTTTTGAACCATTTTCAGCAAAAATTGCAGATATTTTTTCCTCATTTTCGTGACACAAAAACAGTGACCCCGGTCATGCCGAACTATCGACATTCTGGACAGGCCTAAAAAAAACATTTTAAAACCATTTTCACCAAAAATTGCAGATTTCTATTTTGTCCCTAAAAACGATGACTCCGATCATGCCGAAAAAGCGACATTCTGGACAGGTCTAAAAAAAATTTTTAAAACCATTTTCACAAAAAATTGTAGATTTTTTTTTCTTCATTTTCGTGACAGAAAAACAGTGACCCCGGTCATGCCGAACTAGCGACATTTTGGACAGGCCTAAAAAAAAAGCATTTTAGAACCATTTTCACAAAAAAAGCTCAGAATTCTTTTTTTCATTTTTTGACACAAAAACAGTGACCCCGGTCATGCCGAACTATCGACATTCTGGACAGGCCTAAAAAAAACATTTTAAAACCATTTTCACAAAAAATTGCAGATTTCTATTTTGTCCCTAAAAACGATGAATCCGATCATGCCGAAAAAGCGACATTCTGGACAGGCCTAAAAAAAAAATGTAGAACCATTTTCACAAAAAATTGCAGATATTTTTTTCTCATTTTCGTGACACAAAAACAGTGACCCCGGTCATGCCGAACTATCGACATTCTGGACAGGCCTAAAAAAACATTTTAAAACCATTTTCACCAAAAATTGCAGATTTCTATTTTGTCCCTAAAAACGATGACTCCGATCATGCCGAAAAAGCGACATTCTGGACAGGCCTAAAAAAAAATTTAAAAACCATTTTCACCAAAAATGGCAGATTTTTTTTTCTTCATTTTTTTACACAAAAACAGTGACCCCGGTCATGACGAACTAGCGACATTCTGGACAGGCCTAAAAAAAAATTTTAGAACCATTTTCACAAAAAAAGGCTGATATTTTTTTCTCATTTTCGTGACACAAAAACAGTGACCCCGGTCATGCCGAACTAGCGACATTCTGGACAGGCCTAAAAAAAAACATTTTAAAACCATTTTCACCAAGAATTGCTGTTTTTTTTCTTCATTTTCGTGAAAAAAAAACAGTGACCCCGGTCATGCCGAACTAGCGACATTCTGGACAGGCCTAAAAAAAAAACATTTTAAAACCATTTTCACAAAAAATTGTAGATTTCTATTTTTGTCACCAAAAACGATGACTCCGATCATGCCGAACTAGCGACATTTTGGACAGGCCTAAAAAAAAAGCATTTTAGAACCATTTTCAAAAAAAAAGCTCAGAGTGCTTTTTTTCATTTTTTGACACAAAAACAGTGACCCCGGTCATGCCGAACTATCGACATTCTGGACAGGCCTAAAAAAAACATTTTAAAACCATTTTCACAAAAAATTGCAGATTTCTATTTTGTCCCTAAAAACGATGACTCCAATCATGCCAAAAAAGCGACATTCTGGACAGGCCTAAAAAAAATTTTAGAACCATTTTCACAAAAAATTGCAGATTTCTATTTTGTCCCTAAAAACGATGACTCCGATCATGCCGAAAAACCGACATTCTGGACAGGCCTAAAAAAATTTTTAAAAACCATTTTCACCAAAAATGGCTGATTTTTTTTTCTTCATTTTTTTACACAAAAACAGTGACCCCGGTCATGCCGAACTAGCGACATTCTGGACAGGCCTAAAAAAAAACATTTTAAAACCATTTTCACCAAGAATTGCTGATTTTTTTTTCTTCATTTTCGTGACACAAAAACAGTGACCCCGGTCATGCCGAACTAGCGACATTCTGGACAGGCCTAAAAAAAAACATTTTAAAACCATTTTCACAAAAAATTGTAGATTTCTATTTTGTCACCAAAAACGATGACTCCGATCATGGCGAACTAGCGACATTTTGGACAGGCCTAAAAAAAAAGCATTTTAGAACCATTTTCAAAAAAAAAGCTCAGAATGCTTTTTTTCATTTTTTGACACAAAAACAGTGACCCCGGTCATGCCGAACTATCGACATTCTGGACAGGCCTAAAAAAAACATTTTAAAACCATTTTCACAAAAAATTGTAGATTTCTATTTTTGTCACCAAAAACGATGACTCCGATCATGCCGAACTAGCGACATTTTGGACAGGCCTAAAAAAAAAGCATTTTAGAACCATTTTCAAAAAAAGCTCAGAATTCTTTTTTTCATTTTTTGACACAAAAACAGTGACCCCGGTCATGCCGAACTATCGACATTCTGGACAGGCCTAAAATTAAAAAAAAAAAACATTTTCACCAAAAATGGCTGATTTTTTTTTCTTCATTTTTTGACACAAAAACAGTGACCCCGCTCATACCGACCTATCGACATTCTGGACATGCCTAAAAAAACATTTTAAAAACATTTTCACAAAAAATTGCAGATTTCTATTTTGTCCCTAAAAACGATGACTCCGATCATGCCGAAAAAGCGACATTTTGGACAGGCCTAAAAAAAAAGCATTTTAGAACCATTTTCAAAAAAAGCTCAGAATTCTTTTTTTCATTTTTTGACACAAAAACAGTGACCCCGGTCATGCCGAACTATCGTCATTCTGGACAGGCCTAAAAAAAATTTTTAAAACCATTTTCACCAAAAATGGCTGATTTTTTTTCTTCATTTTTTGACACAAAAACAGTGACCCCGGTCATACCGAACTATCGACATTCTGGACATGCCTAAAAAAACATTTTAAAACCATTTTCACAAAAAATTGCAGATTTCTATTTTGTCCCTAAAAACGATGACTCCGATCATGCCGAAAAAGCGACATTCTGGACAGGCCTAAAAAAAAAAATTTTAAAACCATTTTCACCAAAAATTGCTGATTTTTTTTTCTTCATTTTCGTGACACAAAAACAGTGACCCCGGTCATGCCAAACTAGCGACATTCTGGACAGGCCTAAAAAAAACATTTTAAAACCATTTTCACAAAAAATTGCAGATTTCTATTTTGTCCCTAAAAACGATGACTCCGATCATGCCGAAAAAGCGACATTTTGGACAGGCCTAAAAAAAAAGCATTTTAGAACCATTTTCAAAAAAAGCTCAGAATTCTTTTTTTCATTTTTTGACACAAAAACAGTGACCCCGGTCATGCCGAACTATCGACATTCTGGACAGGCCTAAAATTTAAAAAAAAAAACCATTTTCACCAAAAATGGCTGATTTTTTTTTCTTCATTTTTTGACACAAAAACAGTGACCCCGCTCATACCGACCTATCGACATTCTGGACATGCCTAAAAAAACATTTTAAAACCATTTTCACAAAAAATTGCAGATTTCTATTTTGTCCCTAAAAACGATGACTCCGATCATGCCGAAAAAGCAACATTCTGGACAGGCCAAAAAAAAAAATTTAGAACCATTTTCACAAAAAATTGCAGATATTTTTTTCTCATTTTCGTGACACAAAAACAGTGACCCCGGTCATGCCGAACTATCGACATTCTGGACAGGCCTAAAAAAAACATTTTAAAACCATTTTCACAAAAAATTGCAGATTTCTATTTTGTCCCTAAAAACGATGACTCCGATCATGCCGAAAAAGCGACATTCTGGACAGGCCTAAAAATTAAAAAAAAAAACATTTTCACCAAAAATTGCTGATTTTTTTTTCTTCATTTTCGTGACACAAAAACAGTGACCCCGGTTATGCCGAACTAGCGACATTCTGGACAGGCCTAAAAAAAACATTTTAAAACCATTTTCACAAAAAATTGTAGATTTCTATTTTTGTCACCAAAAACGATGACTCCGATCATGCCGAACTAGCGACATTTTGGACAGGCCTAAAGAAAAATTACAAAACCATTTTCACCAAAAATGGCTGATTTTTTTTCTTCATTTTCGTGACACAAAAACAGTGACCCCGGTCATGCCAAACTAGCGACATTCTGGACAGGCCTAAAAAAAACATTTTAAAACCATTTTCACAAAAAATTGCAGATTTCTATTTTGTCCCTAAAAACGATGACTCCGATCATGCCGAAAAAGCGACATTCTGGACAGGCCAAAAAAAAAAATGTAGAACCATTTTCACAAAAAATTGCAGATATTTTTTTCTCATTTTCGTGACACAAAAACAGTGACCCCGGTCATGCCGAACTATCGACATTCTGGACAGGCCTAAAAAAAACATTTTAAAACCATTTTCACAAAAAATTGAAGATTTCTATTTTGTCCCTAAAAACGATGACTCCGATCATGCCGAAAAAGCGACATTCTGGACAGGCCAAAAAAAAAAATGTAGAACCATTTTCACCAAAAATTGCTGATTTTTTTTTCTTCATTTTCGTGACACAAAAACAGTGACCCCGGTCATGCCAAACTAGCGACATTCTGGACAGGCCTAAAAAAACATTTTAAAACCATTTTCACAAAAAATAGCAGATTTCTATTTTGTCCCTAAAAACGATGACTCCGATCATGCCGAAAAAGCGACATTCTGGACAGGCCTAAAAAAAATTTTTAGAACCATTTTCACCAAAAATTGCAGATATTTTTTTTTCATTTTCGTGACACAAAAACAGTGACCCCGGTCATGCCGAACTATCGACATTCTGGACAGGCCTAAAAAACATTTAAAAACCATTTTCACAAAAAATTGCAGATTTCTATTTTGTCCCTAAAAAAGATGACTCCGATCATGCCGAAAAAGCGACATTCTGGACAGGCCTAAAAAAAAAATTAAAAACCATTTTCACCAGAAATTGCTGATTTTTTTTTCTTCATTTTCGTGACACAAAAACAGTGACCCCGGTTATGCCGAACTAGCGACATTCTGGACAGGCCTAAAAAAAACATTTTAAAACCATTTTCACAAAAAATTGTAGATTTCTATTTTTGTCACCAAAAACGATGACTCCGATCATGCCGAACTAGCGACATTTTACACAGGCCTAAAAAAAAAGCATTTTAGAACCATTTTCAAAAAAAAAGCTCAGAATTATTTTTTCATTTTTTGACACAAAAACAGTGACCCCGGTTATGCCGAACTAGCGACATTCTGGACAGGCCTAAAAAAAACATTTTAAAACCATTTTCACAAAAAATTGTAGATTTCTATTTTTGTCACCAAAAACGATGACTCCGATCATGCCGAACTAGCGACATTTTGGACAGGCCTAAAGAAAAATTACAAAACCATTTTCACCAAAAATGGCTGATTTTTTTTCTTCATTTTCGTGACACAAAAACAGTGACCCCGGTCATGCCAAACTAGCGACATTCTGGACAGGCCTAAAAAAAACATTTTAAAACCATTTTCACAAAAAATTGCAGATTTCTATTTTGTCCCTAAAAACGATGACTCCGATCATGCCGAAAAAGCGACATTCTGGACAGGCCAAAAAAAAAAATGTAGAACCATTTTCACAAAAAATTGCAGATATTTTTTTCTCATTTTCGTGACACAAAAACAGTGACCCCGGTCATGCCGAACTATCGACATTCTGGACAGGCCTAAAAAAAACATTTTAAAACCATTTTCACAAAAAATTGAAGATTTCTATTTTGTCCCTAAAAACGATGACTCCGATCATGCCGAAAAAGCGACATTCTGGACAGGCCAAAAAAAAAAATGTAGAACCATTTTCACCAAAAATTGCTGATTTTTTTTTCTTCATTTTCGTGACACAAAAACAGTGACCCCGGTCATGCCAAACTAGCGACATTCTGGACAGGCCTAAAAAAACATTTTAAAACCATTTTCACAAAAAATAGCAGATTTCTATTTTGTCCCTAAAAACGATGACTCCGATCATGCCGAAAAAGCGACATTCTGGACAGGCCTAAAAAAATTTTTTAGAACCATTTTCACCAAAAATTGCAGATATTTTTTTTTCATTTTCGTGACACAAAAACAGTGACCCCGGTCATGCCGAACTATCGACATTCTGGACAGGCCTAAAAAACATTTAAAAACCATTTTCACAAAAAATTGCAGATTTCTATTTTGTCCCTAAAAAAGATGACTCCGATCATGCCGAAAAAGCGACATTCTGGACAGGCCTAAAAAAAAAATTAAAAACCATTTTCACCAGAAATTGCTGATTTTTTTTTCTTCATTTTCGTGACACAAAAACAGTGACCCCGGTTATGCCGAACTAGCGACATTCTGGACAGGCCTAAAAAAAACATTTTAAAACCATTTTCACAAAAAATTGTAGATTTCTATTTTTGTCACCAAAAACGATGACTCCGATCATGCCGAACTAGCGACATTTTACACAGGCCTAAAAAAAAAGCATTTTAGAACCATTTTCAAAAAAAAAGCTCAGAATTATTTTTTCATTTTTTGACACAAAAACAGTGACCCCGGTTATGCCGAACTAGCGACATTCTGGACAGGCCTAAAAAAAACATTTTAAAACCATTTTCACAAAAAATTGTAGATTTCTATTTTTGTCACCAAAAACGATGACTCCGATCATGCCGAACTAGCGACATTTTGGACAGGCCTAAAGAAAAATTACAAAACCATTTTCACCAAAAATGGCTGATTTTTTTTCTTCATTTTCGTGACACAAAAACAGTGACCCCGGTCATGCCAAACTAGCGACATTCTGGACAGGCCTAAAAAAAACATTTTAAAACCATTTTCACAAAAAATTGCAGATTTCTATTTTGTCCCTAAAAACGATGACTCCGATCATGCCGAAAAAGCGACATTCTGGACAGGCCAAAAAAAAAAATGTAGAACCATTTTCACAAAAAATTGCAGATATTTTTTTCTCATTTTCGTGACACAAAAACAGTGACCCCGGTCATGCCGAACTATCGACATTCTGGACAGGCCTAAAAAAAACATTTTAAAACCATTTTCACAAAAAATAGCAGATTTCTATTTTGTCCCTAAAAACGATGACTCCGATCATGCCGAAAAAGCGACATTCTGGACAGGCCTAAAAAAAATTTTTAGAACCATTTTCACCAAAAATTGCAGATATTTTTTTTTCATTTTCGTGACACAAAAACAGTGACCCCGGTCATGCCGAACTATCGACATTCTGGACAGGCCTAAAAAACATTTAAAAACCATTTTCACAAAAAATTGCAGATTTCTATTTTGTCCCTAAAAAAGATGACTCCGATCATGCCGAAAAAGCGACATTCTGGACAGGCCTAAAAAAAAAATTAAAAACCATTTTCACCAGAAATTGCTGATTTTTTTTTCTTCATTTTCGTGACACAAAAACAGTGACCCCGGTTATGCCGAACTAGCGACATTCTGGACAGGCCTAAAAAAAACATTTTAAAACCATTTTCACAAAAAATTGTAGATTTCTATTTTTGTCACCAAAAACGATGACTCCGATCATGCCGAACTAGCGACATTTTACACAGGCCTAAAAAAAAAGCATTTTAGAACCATTTTCAAAAAAAAAGCTCAGAATTATTTTTTCATTTTTTGACACAAAAACAGTGACCCCGGTTATGCCGAACTAGCGACATTCTGGACAGGCCTAAAAAAAACATTTTAAAACCATTTTCACAAAAAATTGTAGATTTCTATTTTTGTCACCAAAAACGATGACTCCGATCATGCCGAACTAGCGACATTTTGGACAGGCCTAAAGAAAAATTACAAAACCATTTTCACCAAAAATGGCTGATTTTTTTTCTTCATTTTCGTGACACAAAAACAGTGACCCCGGTCATGCCAAACTAGCGACATTCTGGACAGGCCTAAAAAAAACATTTTAAAACCATTTTCACAAAAAATTGCAGATTTCTATTTTGTCCCTAAAAACGATGACTCCGATCATGCCGAAAAAGCGACATTCTGGACAGGCCAAAAAAAAAAATGTAGAACCATTTTCACAAAAAATTGCAGATATTTTTTTCTCATTTTCGTGACACAAAAACAGTGACCCCGGTCATGCCGAACTATCGACATTCTGGACAGGCCTAAAAAAAACATTTTAAAACCATTTTCACAAAAAATTGCAGATTTCTATTTTGTCCCTAAAAACGATGACTCCGATCATGCCGAAAAAGCGACATTCTGGACAGGCCTAAAAAAAAAATGTAGAACCATTTTCACCAAAAATTGCTGATTTTTTTTTCTTCATTTTCGTGACACAAAAACAGTGACCCCGGTCATGCCAAACTAGCGACATTCTGGACAGGCCTAAAAAAACATTTTAAAACCATTTTCACAAAAAATAGCAGATTTCTATTTTGTCCCTAAAAACGATGACTCCGATCATGCCGAAAAAGCGACATTCTGGACAGGCCTAAAAATTAAAAAAAAAAACATTTTCACCAAAAATTGCTGATTTTTTTTTCTTCATTTTCGTGACACAAAAACAGTGACCCCGGTTATGCCGAACTAGCGACATTCTGGACAGGCCTAAAAAAAACATTTTAAAACCATTTTCACAAAAAATTGTAGATTTCTATTTTTGTCACCAAAAACGATGACTCCGATCATGCCGAACTAGCGACATTTTACACAGGCCTAAAAAAAAAGCATTTTAGAACCATTTTCAAAAAAAAAGCTCAGAATTATTTTTTCATTTTTTGACACAAAAACAGTGACCCCGGTTATGCCGAACTAGCGACATTCTGGACAGGCCTAAAAAAAACATTTTAAAACCATTTTCACAAAAAATTGTAGATTTCTATTTTTGTCACCAAAAACGATGACTCCGATCATGCCGAACTAGCGACATTTTACACAGGCCTAAAAAAAAAGCATTTTAGAACCATTTTCAAAAAAAAAGCTCAGAATTATTTTTTCATTTTTTGACACAAAAACAGTGACCCCGGTTATGCCGAACTAGCGACATTCTGGACAGGCCTAAAAAAAACATTTTAAAACCATTTTCACAAAAAATTGTAGATTTCTATTTTTGTCACCAAAAACGATGACTCCGATCATGCCGAACTAGCGACATTTTGGACAGGCCTAAAGAAAAATTACAAAACCATTTTCACCAAAAATGGCTGATTTTTTTTCTTCATTTTCGTGACACAAAAACAGTGACCCCGGTCATGCCAAACTAGCGACATTCTGGACAGGCCTAAAAAAAACATTTTAAAACCATTTTCACAAAAAATTGCAGATTTCTATTTTGTCCCTAAAAACGATGACTCCGATCATGCCGAAAAAGCGACATTCTGGACAGGCCAAAAAAAAAAATGTAGAACCATTTTCACAAAAAATTGCAGATATTTTTTTCTCATTTTCGTGACACAAAAACAGTGACCCCGGTCATGCCGAACTATCGACATTCTGGACAGGCCTAAAAAAAACATTTTAAAACCATTTTCACAAAAAATTGCAGATTTCTATTTTGTCCCTAAAAACGATGACTCCGATCATGCCGAAAAAGCGACATTCTGGACAGGCCAAAAAAAAAAATGTAGAACCATTTTCACCAAAAATTGCTGATTTTTTTTTCTTCATTTTCGTGACACAAAAACAGTGACCCCGGTCATGCCAAACTAGCGACATTCTGGACAGGCCTAAAAAAACATTTTAAAACCATTTTCACAAAAAATAGCAGATTTCTATTTTGTCCCTAAAAACGATGACTCCGATCATGCCGAAAAAGCGACATTCTGGACAGGCCTAAAAAAAATTTTTAGAACCATTTTCACCAAAAATTGCAGATATTTTTTTTTCATTTTCGTGACACAAAAACAGTGACCCCGGTCATGCCGAACTATCGACATTCTGGACAGGCCTAAAAAAACATTTAAAAACCATTTTCACAAAAAATTGCAGATTTCTATTTTGTCCCTAAAAAAGATGACTCCGATCATGCCGAACTAGCGACATTTTACACAGGCCTAAAAAAAAAGCATTTTAGAACCATTTTCAAAAAAAAAGCTCAGAATTATTTTTTCATTTTTTGACACAAAAACAGTGACCCCGGTTATGCCGAACTAGCGACATTCTGGACAGGCCTAAAAAAAACATTTTAAAACCATTTTCACAAAAAATTGTAGATTTCTATTTTTGTCACCAAAAACGATGACTCCGATCATGCCGAACTAGCGACATTTTGGACAGGCCTAAAGAAAAATTACAAAACCATTTTCACCAAAAATGGCTGATTTTTTTTCTTCATTTTCGTGACACAAAAACAGTGACCCCGGTCATGCCAAACTAGCGACATTCTGGACAGGCCTAAAAAAAACATTTTAAAACCATTTTCACAAAAAATTGCAGATTTCTATTTTGTCCCTAAAAACGATGACTCCGATCATGCCGAAAAAGCGACATTCTGGACAGGCCAAAAAAAAAAATGTAGAACCATTTTCACAAAAAATTGCAGATATTTTTTTCTCATTTTCGTGACACAAAAACAGTGACCCCGGTCATGCCGAACTATCGACATTCTGGACAGGCCTAAAAAAAACATTTTAAAACCATTTTCACAAAAAATTGCAGATTTCTATTTTGTCCCTAAAAACGATGACTCCGATCATGCCGAAAAAGCGACATTTTGGACAGGCCTAAAAAAAAGCATTTTAGAACCATTTTCAAAAAAAGCTCAGAATTCTTTTTTTCATTTTTTGACACAAAAACAGTGACCCCGGTCATGCCGAACTATCGACATTCTGGACAGGCCTAAAAAAAATTTTTAGAACCATTTTCACAAAAAATTGCAGATTTCTATTTTGTCCCTAAAAACGATGACTCCGATCATGCCGAAAAAGCGACATTTTGGACAGGCCTAAAAAAAAAGCATTTTAGAACCATTTTCAAAAAAAGCTCAGAATTCTTTTTTTCATTTTTTGACACAAAAACAGTGACCCCGGTCATGCCGAACTATCGACATTCTGGACAGGCCTAAAAAAAAATTTTAGAACCATTTTCACAAAAAATTGCAGATATTTTTTTTTCATTTTCGTGACACAAATACAGTGACCCCGGTCATGCCGAACTATCGACATTCTGGAAAGGCCTAAAAAAACATTTTAAAACCATTTTCACAAAAAATTGCAGATTTCTATTTTGTCCCTAAAAACGATGACTCCGATCATGCCGAAAAAGCGACATTCTGGACAGGCCTAAAAAAAAAATGTAGAACCATTTTCACAAAAAATTGCAGATATTTTTTTCTCAATTTCGTGACACAAAAACAGTGACCCCGGTCATGCCGAACTATCGACATTCTGGACAGACCTAAAAAAAACATTTTAAAACCATTTTCACCAAAAATTGCAGATTTCTATTTTGTCCCTAAAAACGATGACTCCGATCATGCTGAAAAAGCGACATTCTGGACAGGTCTAAAAAAATTTTTTTAAAACATTTTCACCAAAAATTGCTGATTTTTTTTTCTTCATTTTCGTGACACAAAAACAGTGACCCCGGTCATGCCAAACTAGCGACATTCTGGACAGGCCTAAAAAAAACATTTTAAAACCATTTTCACAAAAAATTGCAGATTTCTATTTTGTCCCTAAAAACGATGACTCCGATCATGCCGAAAAAGCGACATTTTGGACAGGCCTAAAAAAAAAGCATTTTAGAACCATTTTCAAAAAAAGCTCAGAATTCTTTTTTTCATTTTTTGACACAAAAACAGTGACCCCGGTCATGCCGAACTATCGACATTCTGGACAGGCCTAAAAAAAATTTTTAGAACCATTTTCACAAAAAATTGCAGATATTTTTTTTTCATTTTCGTGACACAAAAACAGTGACCCCGGTCATGCCGAACTATCGACATTCTGGACAGGCCTAAAAAAACATTTTAAAACCATTTTCACAAAAAATTGCAGATTTCTATTTTGTCCCTAAAAACGATGACTCCGATCATGCCGAAAAAGCGACATTCTGGACAGGCCTAAAAAAAATTTTTAGAACCATTTTCACAAAAAATGGCAGATATTTTTTTCTCATTTTCGTGACACAAAAACAGTGACCCCGGTCATGCCGAACTATCGACATTCTGGACAGACCTAAAAAAAACATTTTAAAACCATTTTCACCAAAAATTGCAGATTTCTATTTTGTCCCTAAAAACGATGACTCCGATCATGCTGAAAAAGCGACATTCTGGACAGGTCTAAAAAAATTTTTTAAAACCATTTTCACCAAAAATTGCTGATTTTTTTTTCTTCATTTTCGTGACACAAAAACAGTGACCCCGGTCATGCCAAACTAGCGACATTCTGGACAGGCCTAAAAAAAACATTTTAAAACCATTTTCACAAAAAATTTTAGATTTCTATTTTTGTCACCAAAAACGAATACTCCGATCATGCCGAACTATCGACATTCTGGACAGGCCTAAAAAAAACATTTTAAAACCATTTTCACAAAAAATTGCAGATTTCTATTTTGTCCCTAAAAACGATGACTCCGATCATGCCGAAAAAGCGACATTTTGGACAGGCCTAAAAAAAAAGCATTTTAGAACCATTTTCAAAAAAAGCTCAGAATTCTTTTTTTCATTTTTTGACACAAAAACAGTGACCCCGGTCATGCCGAACTATCGACATTCTGGACAGGCCTAAAAAAAATTTTTAGAACCATTTTCACAAAAAATTGCAGATTTCTATTTTGTCCCTAAAAACGATGACTCCGATCATGCCGAAAAAGCGACATTTTGGACAGGCCTAAAAAAAAAGCATTTTAGAACCATTTTCAAAAAAAGCTCAGAATTCTTTTTTTCATTTTTTGACACAAAAACAGTGACCCCGGTCATGCCGAACTATCGACATTCTGGACAGGCCTAAAAAAAATTTTTAGAACCATTTTCACAAAAAATTGCAGATATTTTTTTTTCATTTTCATGACACAAAAACAGTGACCCCGGTCATGCCGAACTATCGACATTCTGGACAGGCCTAAAAAAAACATTTTAAAACAATTTTCACAAAAAATTGCAGATTTCTATTTTGTCCCTAAAAACGTTGACTCCGATCATGCCGAAAAAGCGACATTCTGGACAGGCTTAAAAAAATTTTTTAGAACCATTTTCACAAAAAATTGCAGATTTTTTTTCTCATTTTCGTGACACAAAAACAGTGACCCCGGTCATGCCGAACTATCGTCATTCTGGACAGGCCTAAAAAAAAATTTAAAAACCATTTTCACAAAAAATTACAGATATTTTTTTCTCATTTTCGTGACACAAAAACAGTGACTCCGATCATGCCGAAAAAGCGACATTCTGGACAGGCCTAAAAAAAAAATGTAGAACCATTTTCACAAAAAATTGCAGATATTTTTTTCTCATTTTCGTGACACAAAAATAGTGACCCCGGTCATGCCGAACTATCGACATTCTGGACAGACCTAAAAAAAACATTTTAAAACCATTTTCACCAAAAATTGCAGATTTCTATTTTGTCCCTAAAAACGATGACTCCGATCATGCTGAAAAAGCGACATTCTGGACAGGTCTAAAAAAATTTTTTAAAACCATTTTCACCAAAAATTGCTGATTTTTTTTTCTTCATTTTCGTGACACAAAAACAGTGACCCCGGTCATGCCAAACTAGCGACATTCTGGACAGGCCTAAAAAAAACATTTTAAAACCATTTTCACTAAAAATTGTAGATTTCTATTTTTGTCACCAAAAACGAATACTCCGATCATGCCGAACTAGCGACATTTTGGACAGGCCTAAAAAAAAAGCATTTTAGAACCATTTTCAAAAAAAAAGCTCAGAATTCTTTTTTTCATTTTTTGACACAAAAACAGTGACCCCCGGTCATGCCGAACTATCGACATTCTGGACAGGCCTAAAAAAAACATTTTAAAACCATTTTCACAAAAAATTGCAGATTTCTATTTTGTCCCTAAAAACGATGACTCCGATCATGCCGAAAAAGCGACATTTTGGACAGGCCTAAAAAAAAAGCATTTTAGAACCATTTTCAAAAAAAGCTCAGAATTCTTTTTTTCATTTTTTGACACAAAAACAGTGACCCCGGTCATACCGAACTATCAACATTCTGGACATGACTAAAAAAACATTTTAAAACCATTTTCACAAAAAATTGCAGATTTCTATTTTGTCCCTAAAAACGATGACTCCGATCATGCCGAAAAAGCGACATTCTGGACAGGCCTAAAAAAAAAATGTAGAACCATTTTCACAAAAAATTGCAGATATTTTTTTCTCAATTTCGTGACACAAAAACAGTGACCCCGGTCATGCCGAACTATCGATATTCTGGACAGACCTAAAAAAAACATTTTAAAACCATTTTCACCAAAAATTGCAGATTTCTATTTTGTCCCTAAAAACGATGACTCCGATCATGCCGAAAAAGCGACATTTTGGACAGGCCTAAAAAAAAAGCATTTTAGAACCATTTTCAAAAAAAGCTCAGAATTCTTTTTTTCATTTTTTGACACAAAAACAGTGACCCCGGTCATGCCGAACTATCGACATTCTGGACAGGCCTAAAAAAAAATTTTAGAACCATTTTCACAAAAAATTGCAGATATTTTTTTTTCATTTTCGTGACACAAATACAGTGACCCCGGTCATGCCGAACTATCGACATTCTGGAAAGGCCTAAAAAAACATTTTAAAACCATTTTCACAAAAAATTGCAGATTTCTATTTTGTCCCTAAAAACGATGACTCCGATCATGCCGAAAAAGCGACATTCTGGACAGGCCTAAAAAAAAAATGTAGAACCATTTTCACAAAAAATTGCAGATATTTTTTTCTCAATTTCGTGACACAAAAACAGTGACCCCGGTCATGCCGAACTATCGACATTCTGGACAGACCTAAAAAAAACATTTTAAAACCATTTTCACCAAAAATTGCAGATTTCTATTTTGTCCCTAAAAACGATGACTCCGATCATGCTGAAAAAGCGACATTCTGGACAGGTCTAAAAAAAATTTTTTAAAACATTTTCACCAAAAATTGCTGATTTTTTTTTCTTCATTTTCGTGACACAAAAACAGTGACCCCGGTCATGCCAAACTAGCGACATTCTGGACAGGCCTAAAAAAAACATTTTAAAACCATTTTCACAAAAAATTGCAGATTTCTATTTTGTCCCTAAAAACGATGACTCCGATCATGCCGAAAAAGCGACATTTTGGACAGGCCTAAAAAAAAAGCATTTTAGAACCATTTTCAAAAAAAGCTCAGAATTCTTTTTTTCATTTTTTGACACAAAAACAGTGACCCCGGTCATGCCGAACTATCGACATTCTGGACAGGCCTAAAAAAAATTTTTAGAACCATTTTCACAAAAAATTGCAGATATTTTTTTTTCATTTTCGTGACACAAAAACAGTGACCCCGGTCATGCCGAACTATCGACATTCTGGACAGGCCTAAAAAAACATTTTAAAACCATTTTCACAAAAAATTGCAGATTTCTATTTTGTCCCTAAAAACGATGACTCCGATCATGCCGAAAAAGCGACATTCTGGACAGGCCTAAAAAAATTTTTTAGAACCATTTTCACAAAAAATGGCAGATATTTTTTTCTCATTTTCGTGACACAAAAACAGTGACCCCGGTCATGCCGAACTATCGACATTCTGGACAGACCTAAAAAAAACATTTTAAAACCATTTTCACCAAAAATTGCAGATTTCTATTTTGTCCCTAAAAACGATGACTCCGATCATGCTGAAAAAGCGACATTCTGGACAGGTCTAAAAAAAATTTTTAAAACCATTTTCACCAAAAATTGCTGATTTTTTTTTCTTCATTTTCGTGACACAAAAACAGTGACCCCGGTCATGCCAAACTAGCGACATTCTGGACAGGCCTAAAAAAAACATTTTAAAACCATTTTCACAAAAAATTTTAGATTTCTATTTTTGTCACCAAAAACGAATACTCCGATCATGCCGAACTATCGACATTCTGGACAGGCCTAAAAAAAACATTTTAAAAACATTTTCACAAAAAATTGCAGATTTCTATTTTGTCCCTAAAAACGATGACTCCGATCATGCCGAAAAAGCGACATTTTGGACAGGCCTAAAAAAAAAGCATTTTAGAACCATTTTCAAAAAAAGCTCAGAATTCTTTTTTTCATTTTTTGACACAAAAACAGTGACCCCGGTCATGCCGAACTATCGACATTCTGGACAGGCCTAAAAAAAAATTTAAAAACCATTTTCACCAAAAATGGCTGATTTTTTTTTCTTCATTTTTTGACACAAAAACAGTGACCCCGGTCATACCGAACTATCGACATTATGGACAGGCCTAAAAAAAACATTTTAAAACCATTTTCACAAAAAATTGCAGATTTCTATTTTGTCCCTAAAAACGATGACTCCGATCATGCCGAAAAAGCAACATTCTGGACAGGCCTAAAAAAAATTTTTTGAACCATTTTCAGCAAAAATTGCAGATATTTTTTCCTCATTTTCGTGACACAAAAACAGTGACCCCGGTCATGCCGAACTATCGACATTCTGGACAGGCCTAAAAAAAACATTTTAAAACCATTTTCACCAAAAATTGCAGATTTCTATTTTGTCCCTAAAAACGATGACTCCGATCATGCCGAAAAAGCGACATTCTGGACAGGTCTAAAAAAATTTTTTAAAACCATTTTCACAAAAAATTGGAGATTTTTTTTTCTTCATTTTCGTGACAGAAAAACAGTGACCCCGGTCATACCGAACTAGCGACATTTTGGACAGGCCTAAAAAAAAAGCATTTTAGAACCATTTTCACAAAAAAAGCTCAGAATTCTTTTTTTCATTTTTTGACACAAAAACAGTGACCCCGGTCATGCCGAACTATCGACATTCTGGACAGGCCTAAAAAAAACATTTTAAAACCATTTTCACAAAAAATTGCAGATTTCTATTTTGTCCCTAAAAACGATGAATCCGATCATGCCGAAAAAGCGACATTCTGGACAGGCCTAAAAAAAAAATGTAGAACCATTTTCACAAAAAATTGCAGATATTTTTTTCTCATTTTCGTGACACAAAAACAGTGACCCCGGTCATGCCGAACTATCGACATTCTGGACAGGCCTAAAAAAACATTTTAAAACCATTTTCACCAAAAATTGCAGATTTCTATTTTGTCCCTAAAAACGATGACTCCGATCATGCCGAAAAAGCGACATTCTGGACAGGCCTAAAAAAAAATTTAAAAACCATTTTCACCAAAAATGGCAGATTTTTTTTTCTTCATTTTTTTACACAAAAACAGTGACCCCGGTCATGCCGAACTAGCGACATTCTGGACAGGCCTAAAAAAAATTTTTAGAACCATTTTCACAAAAAAAGGCTGATATTTTTTTCTCATTTTCGTGACACAAAAACAGTGACCCCGGTCATGCCGAACTAGCGACATTCTGGACAGGCCTAAAAAAAAACATTTTAAAACCATTTTCACCAAGAATTGCTGTTTTTTTTCTTCATTTTCGTGAAAAAAAAACAGTGACCCCGGTCATGCCGAACTAGCGACATTCTGGACAGGCCTAAAAAAAAAACATTTTAAAACCATTTTCACAAAAAATTGTAGATTTCTATTTTTGTCACCAAAAACGATGACTCCGATCATGCCGAACTAGCGACATTTTGGACAGGCCTAAAAAAAAAGCATTTTAGAACCATTTTCAAAAAAAAAGCTCAGAGTGCTTTTTTTCATTTTTTGACACAAAAACAGTGACCCCGGTCATGCCGAACTATCGACATTCTGGACAGGCCTAAAAAAAACATTTTAAAACCATTTTCACAAAAAATTGCAGATTTCTATTTTGTCCCTAAAAACGATGACTCCAATCATGCCAAAAAAGCGACATTCTGGACAGGCCTAAAAAAAATTTTAGAACCATTTTCACAAAAAATTGCAGATTTCTATTTTGTCCCTAAAAACGATGACTCCGATCATGCCGAAAAACCGACATTCTGGACAGGCCTAAAAAAAACATTTTAAAACCATTTTCACAAAAAATTGTAGATTTCTATTTTTGTCACCAAAAACGATGACTCCGATCATGCCGAACTAGCGACATTTTGGACAGGCCTAAAAAAAAAGCATTTTAGAACCATTTTCAAAAAAAGCTCAGAATTCTTTTTTTCATTTTTTGACACAAAAACAGTGACCCCGGTCATGCCGAACTATCGACATTCTGGACAGGCCTAAAATAAAAAAAAAAAAACATTTTCACCAAAAATGGCTGATTTTTTTTTCTTCATTTTTTGACACAAAAACAGTGACCCCGCTCATACCGACCTATCGACATTCTGGACATGCCTAAAAAAACATTTTAAAAACATTTTCACAAAAAATTGCAGATTTCTATTTTGTCCCTAAAAACGATGACTCCGATCATGCCGAAAAAGCGACATTTTGGACAGGCCTAAAAAAAAAGCATTTTAGAACCATTTTCAAAAAAAGCTCAGAATTCTTTTTTTCATTTTTTGACACAAAAACAGTGACCCCGGTCATGCCGAACTATCGTCATTCTGGACAGGCCTAAAAAATTTTTTTAAAACCATTTTCACCAAAAATGGCTGATTTTTTTTCTTCATTTTTTGACACAAAAACAGTGACCCCGGTCATACCGAACTATCGACATTCTGGACATGCCTAAAAAAACATTTTAAAACCATTTTCACAAAAAATTGCAGATTTCTATTTTGTCCCTAAAAACGATGACTCCGATCATGCCGAAAAAGCGACATTCTGGACAGGCCTAAAAAAAAAAATTTTAAAACCATTTTCACCAAAAATTGCTGATTTTTTTTTCTTCATTTTCGTGACACAAAAACAGTGACCCCGGTCATGCCAAACTAGCGACATTCTGGACAGGCCTAAAAAAAACATTTTAAAACCATTTTCACAAAAAATTGCAGATTTCTATTTTGTCCCTAAAAACGATGACTCCGATCATGCCGAAAAAGCGACATTTTGGACAGGCCTAAAAAAAAAGCATTTTAGAACCATTTTCAAAAAAAGCTCAGAATTCTTTTTTTCATTTTTTGACACAAAAACAGTGACCCCGGTCATGCCGAACTATCGACATTCTGGACAGGCCTAAAATTTAAAAAAAAAACCATTTTCACCAAAAATGGCTGATTTTTTTTTCTTCATTTTTTGACACAAAAACAGTGACCCCGCTCATACCGACCTATCGACATTCTGGACATGCCTAAAAAAACATTTTAAAACCATTTTCACAAAAAATTGCAGATTTCTATTTTGTCCCTAAAAACGATGACTCCGATCATGCCGAAAAAGCAACATTCTGGACAGGCCAAAAAAAAAAATTTAGAACCATTTTCACAAAAAATTGCAGATATTTTTTTCTCATTTTCGTGACACAAAAACAGTGACCCCGGTCATGCCGAACTATCGACATTCTGGACAGGCCTAAAAAAAACATTTTAAAACCATTTTCACAAAAAATTGCAGATTTCTATTTTGTCCCTAAAAACGATGACTCCGATCATGCCGAAAAAGCGACATTCTGGACAGGCCTAAAAAAAACATTTTAAAACCATTTTCACAAAAAATTGCAGATTTCTATTTTGTCCCTAAAAACGATGACTCCGATCATGCCGAAAAAGCGACATTCTGGACAGGCCTAAAAATTTAAAAAAAAAACATTTTCACCAAAAATTGCAGATTTTTTTTTCTTCATTTTCGTGACACAAAAACAGTGACCCCGGTTATGCCGAACTAGCGACATTCTGGACAGGCCTAAAAAAAACATTTTAAAACCATTTTCACAAAAAATTGTAGATTTCTATTTTTGTCACCAAAAACGATGACTCCGATCATGCCGAACTAGCGACATTTTACACAGGCCTAAAAAAAAAGCATTTTAGAACCATTTTCAAAAAAAAAGCTCAGAATTATTTTTTCATTTTTTGACACAAAAACAGTGACCCCGGTTATGCCGAACTAGCGACATTCTGGACAGGCCTAAAAAAAACATTTTAAAACCATTTTCACAAAAAATTGTAGATTTCTATTTTTGTCACCAAAAACGATGACTCCGATCATGCCGAACTAGCGACATTTTGGACAGGCCTAAAGAAAAATTACAAAACCATTTTCACCAAAAATGGCTGATTTTTTTTCTTCATTTTCGTGACACAAAAACAGTGACCCCGGTCATGCCAAACTAGCGACATTCTGGACAGGCCTAAAAAAAACATTTTAAAACCATTTTCACAAAAAATTGCAGATTTCTATTTTGTCCCTAAAAACGATGACTCCGATCATGCCGAAAAAGCGACATTCTGGACAGGCCAAAAAAAAAAATGTAGAACCATTTTCACAAAAAATTGCAGATATTTTTTTCTCATTTTCGTGACACAAAAACAGTGACCCCGGTCATGCCGAACTATCGACATTCTGGACAGGCCTAAAAAAAACATTTTAAAACCATTTTCACAAAAAATTGCAGATTTCTATTTTGTCCCTAAAAACGATGACTCCGATCATGCCGAAAAAGCGACATTCTGGACAGGCCTAAAAAAAAAATGTAGAACCATTTTCACCAAAAATTGCTGATTTTTTTTTCTTCATTTTCGTGACACAAAAACAGTGACCCCGGTCATGCCAAACTAGCGACATTCTGGACAGGCCTAAAAAAACATTTTAAAACCATTTTCACAAAAAATAGCAGATTTCTATTTTGTCCCTAAAAACGATGACTCCGATCATGCCGAAAAAGCGACATTCTGGACAGGCCTAAAAATTAAAAAAAAAAACTTTTTCACCAAAAATTGCTGATTTTTTTTTCTTCATTTTCGTGACACAAAAACAGTGACCCCGGTTATGCCGAACTAGCGACATTCTGGACAGGCCTAAAAAAAACATTTTAAAACCATTTTCACAAAAAATTGTAGATTTCTATTTTTGTCACCAAAAACGATGACTCCGATCATGCCGAACTAGCGACATTTTACACAGGCCTAAAAAAAAAGCATTTTAGAACCATTTTCAAAAAAAAAGCTCAGAATTATTTTTTCATTTTTTGACACAAAAACAGTGACCCCGGTTATGCCGAACTAGCGACATTCTGGACAGGCCTAAAAAAAACATTTTAAAACCATTTTCACAAAAAATTGTAGATTTCTATTTTTGTCACCAAAAACGATGACTCCGATCATGCCGAACTAGCGACATTTTGGACAGGCCTAAAGAAAAATTACAAAACCATTTTCACCAAAAATGGCTGATTTTTTTTCTTCATTTTCGTGACACAAAAACAGTGACCCCGGTCATGCCAAACTAGCGACATTCTGGACAGGCCTAAAAAAAACATTTTAAAACCATTTTCACAAAAAATTGCAGATTTCTATTTTGTCCCTAAAAACGATGACTCCGATCATGCCGAAAAAGCGACATTCTGGACAGGCCAAAAAAAAAAATGTAGAACCATTTTCACAAAAAATTGCAGATATTTTTTTCTCATTTTCGTGACACAAAAACAGTGACCCCGGTCATGCCGAACTATCGACATTCTGGACAGGCCTAAAAAAAACATTTTAAAACCATTTTCACAAAAAATTGCAGATTTCTATTTTGTCCCTAAAAACGATGACTCCGATCATGCCGAAAAAGCGACATTCTGGACAGGCCAAAAAAAAAAATGTAGAACCATTTTCACCAAAAATTGCTGATTTTTTTTTCTTCATTTTCGTGACACAAAAACAGTGACCCCGGTCATGCCAAACTAGCGACATTCTGGACAGGCCTAAAAAAACATTTTAAAACCATTTTCACAAAAAATAGCAGATTTCTATTTTGTCCCTAAAAACGATGACTCCGATCATGCCGAAAAAGCGACATTCTGGACAGGCCTAAAAAAAATTTTTAGAACCATTTTCACCAAAAATTGCAGATATTTTTTTTTCATTTTCGTGACACAAAAACAGTGACCCCGGTCATGCCGAACTATCGACATTCTGGACAGGCCTAAAAAAACATTTAAAAACCATTTTCACAAAAAATTGCAGATTTCTATTTTGTCCCTAAAAAAGATGACTCCGATCATGCCGAAAAAGCGACATTCTGGACAGGCCTAAAAAAAAAATTAAAAACCATTTTCACCAGAAATTGCTGATTTTTTTTTCTTCATTTTCGTGACACAAAAACAGTGACCCCGGTTATGCCGAACTAGCGACATTCTGGACAGGCCTAAAAAAAACATTTTAAAACCATTTTCACAAAAAATTGTAGATTTCTATTTTTGTCACCAAAAACGATGACTCCGATCATGCCGAACTAGCGACATTTTACACAGGCCTAAAAAAAAAGCATTTTAGAACCATTTTCAAAAAAAAAGCTCAGAATTATTTTTTCATTTTTTGACACAAAAACAGTGACCCCGGTTATGCCGAACTAGCGACATTCTGGACAGGCCTAAAAAAAACATTTTAAAACCATTTTCACAAAAAATTGTAGATTTCTATTTTTGTCACCAAAAACGATGACTCCGATCATGCCGAACTAGCGACATTTTGGACAGGCCTAAAGAAAAATTACAAAACCATTTTCACCAAAAATGGCTGATTTTTTTTCTTCATTTTCGTGACACAAAAACAGTGACCCCGGTCATGCCAAACTAGCGACATTCTGGACAGGCCTAAAAAAAACATTTTAAAACCATTTTCACAAAAAATTGCAGATTTCTATTTTGTCCCTAAAAACGATGACTCCGATCATGCCGAAAAAGCGACATTCTGGACAGGCCAAAAAAAAAAATGTAGAACCATTTTCACAAAAAATTGCAGATATTTTTTTCTCATTTTCGTGACACAAAAACAGTGACCCCGGTCATGCCGAACTATCGACATTCTGGACAGGCCTAAAAAAAACATTTTAAAACCATTTTCACAAAAAATTGCAGATTTCTATTTTGTCCCTAAAAACGATGACTCCGATCATGCCGAAAAAGCGACATTCTGGACAGGCCTAAAAAAAAAATGTAGAACCATTTTCACCAAAAATTGCTGATTTTTTTTTCTTCATTTTCGTGACACAAAAACAGTGACCCCGGTCATGCCAAACTAGCGACATTCTGGACAGGCCTAAAAAAACATTTTAAAACCATTTTCACAAAAAATAGCAGATTTCTATTTTGTCCCTAAAAACGATGACTCCGATCATGCCGAAAAAGCGACATTCTGGACAGGCCTAAAAAAAATTTTTAGAACCATTTTCACAAAAAATTGCAGATATTTTTTTTTCATTTTCGTGACACAAAAACAGTGACCCCGGTCATGCCGAACTATCAACATTCTGGACAGGCCTAAAAAAACATTTAAAAACCATTTTCACAAAAAATTGCAGATTTCTATTTTGTCCCTAAAAAAGATGACTCCGATCATGCCGAAAAAGCGACATTCTGGACAGGCCTAAAAAAAAAATTAAAAACCATTTTCACCAGAAATTGCTGATTTTTTTTTCTTCATTTTCGTGACACAAAAACAGTGACCCCGGTTATGCCGAACTAGCGACATTCTGGACAGGCCTAAAAAAAACATTTTAAAACCATTTTCACAAAAAATTGTAGATTTCTATTTTTGTCACCAGAAACGAATACTCCGATCATGCCGAACTAGCGACATTTTGGACAGGCCTAAAAAAAAAGCATTTTAGAACCATTTTCAAAAAAAAAGCTCAGAAATCTTTTTTTCATTTTTTGACACAAAAACAGTGACCCCGGTCATGCCGAACTATCGACATTCTGGACAGGCCTAAAAAAAACATTTTAAAACCATTTTCACAAAAAATTGTAGATTTCTATTTTTGTCACCAAAAACGAATACTCCGATCATGCCGAACTAGCGACATTTTGGACAGGTCTAAAAAAATTTTTTAAAACCATTTTCACCAAAAATTGCTGATTTTTTTTTCTTCATTTTCGTGACACAAAAACAGTGACCCCGGTCATGCCGAACTAGCGACATTTTGGACAGGCCTAAAAAAAAAGCATTTTAGAACCATTTTCAAAAAAAAACCTCAGAATTCTTTTTTTCATTTTTTGACACAAAAACAGTGACCCCGGTCATGCCGAACTATCGACATTCTGGACAGGCCTAAAAAAAACATTTTAAAACCATTTTCACAAAAAATTGCAGATTTCTATTTTGTCCCTAAAAACGATGACTCCGATCATGCCGAAAAAGCGACATTTTGGACAGGCCTAAAAAAAAAGCATTTTAGAACCATTTTCAAAAAAAGCTCAGAATTCTTTTTTTCATTTTTTGACACAAAAACAGTGACCCCGGTCATGCCGAACTATCGACATTCTGGACAGGCCTAAAAAAAATTTTTAGAACCATTTTCACAAAAAATTGCAGATAGTTTTTTTTCATTTTCGTGACACAAAAACAGTGACCCCGGTCAAGCCGAACTATCGACATTCTGGACAGGCCTAAAAAAACATTTTAAAACCATTTTCACAAAAAATTGCAGATTTCTATTTTGTCCCTAAAAACGATGACTCCGATCATGCCGAAAAAGCGACATTCTGGACAGGCCTAAAAAAAATTTTTAGAACCATTTTCACAAAAAATTGCAGATATTTTTTTCTCATTTTCGTGACACAAAAACAGTGACCCCGGTCATGCCGAACTATCGACATTCTGGACAGGCCTAAAAAAAACATCTTAAAACCATTTTCACAAGAAATTGTAGATTTCTATTTTTGTCACCAAAAACGATGACTCCGATCATGCCGAACTAGCGACATTTTGGACAGGCCTAAAAAAAAAGTATTTTAGAACCATTTTCAAAAAAAAAATTGCAGATTTCTTTTTTTCATTTTTTGACACAAAAACAGTGACCCCGGTCATGCCGAACTATCGTCATTCTGGACAGGCCTAAAAAAAAATTTTAAAACCATTTTCACCAAAAATGGCAGATTTTTTTTCTTCATTTTTTGACACAAACACAGTGACCCCGGTCATACCGAACTATCGACATTCTGGACATGCCTAAAAAAACATTTTAAAACCATTTTCACAAAAAATTGCAGATTTCTATTTTGTCCCTAAAAACGATGACTCCGATCATGCCGAAAAAGCGACATTCTGGACAGGCCTAAAAAAAAAATGTAGAACCATTTTCACAAAAAATTGCTGATATTTTTTTCTCATTTTCGTGACACAAAAACAGTGACCCTGGTCATGCCGAACTATCGACATTCTGGACAGACCTAAAAAAAACATTTTAAAACCATTTTCACCAAAAATTGCAGATTTCTATTTTGTCCCTAAAAACGATGACTCCGATCATGCTGAAAAAGCGACATTCTGGACAGGTCTAAAAAAATGTTTTAAAACCATTTTCACCAAAAATTGCTGATTTTTTTTTCTTCATTTTCGTGACACAAAAACAGTGACCCCGGTCATGCCAAACTAGCGACATTCTGGACAGGCCTAAAAAAAAACATTTTAAAACCATTTTCACTAAAAATTGTAGATTTCTATTTTTGTCACCAAAAACGAATACTCCGATCATGCCGAACTAGCGACATTTTGGACAGGCCTAAAAAAAAAGCATTTTAGAACCATTTTCAAAAAAAAAGCTCAGAATTCTTTTTTTCATTTTTTGACACAAAAACAGTGACCCCGGTCATGCCGAACTATCGACATTCTGGACAGACCTAAAAAAAACATTTTAGAACCATTTTCACAAAAAATTGCAGATTTCTATTTTGTCCCTAAAAACGATGACTCCGATCATGCCGAAAAAGCGACATTTTGGACAGGCCTAAAAAAAAAGCATTTTAGAACCATTTTCAAAAAAAGCTCAGAATTCTTTTTTTCATTTTTTGACACAAAAACAGTGACCCCGGTCATGCCGAACTATCGACATTCTGGACAGGCCTAAAAAAAATTTTTAAAACCATTTTCACAAAAAATTGCAGATATTTTTTTTTCATTTTCGTGACACAAAAACAGTGACCCCGGTCATGCCGAACTATCGACATTCTGGACAGGCCTAAAAAAACATTTTAAAACCATTTTCACAAAAAATTGCAGATTTCTATTTTGTCCCTAAAAACGATGACTCCGATCATGCCGAAAAAGCGACATTCTGGACAGGCCTAAAAAAATTTTTTAGAACCATTTTCACAAAAAATTGCAGATATTTTTTTCTCATTTTCGTGACACAAAAACAGTGACCCCGGTCATGCCGAACTATCGTCATTCTGGACAGGCCTAAAAAAAATGTTTAATACCATTTTCACCAAAAATGGCTGATTTTTTTTCTTCATTTTTTGACACAAAAACAGTGACCCCGGTCATACCGAACTATCGACATTCTGGACATGACTAAAAAAACATTTTAAAACCATTTTCACAAAAAATTGCAGATTTCTATTTTGTCCCTAAAAACGATGACTCCGATCATGCCGAAAAAGCGACATTCTGGACAGGCCTAAAAAAAAAATGTAGAACCATTTTCACAAAAAATTGCAGATATTTTTTTCTCAATTTCGTGACACAAAAACAGTGACCCCGGTCATGCCGAACTATCGACATTCTGGACAGACCTAAAAAAAACATTTTAAAACCATTTTCACCAAAAATTGCAGATTTCTATTTTGTCCCTAAAAACGATGACTCCGATCATGCTGAAAAAGCGACATTCTGGACAGGTCTAAAAAAAATTTTTAAAAACATTTTCACCAAATATTGCTGATTTTTTTTTCTTCATTTTCGTGACACAAAAACAGTGACCCCGGTCATACCGAACTATCGACATTCTGGACATGACTAAAAAAACATTTTAAAACCATTTTCACAAAAAATTGCAGATTTCTATTTTGTCCCTAAAAACGATGACTCCGATCATGCCGAAAAAGCGACATTTTGGACAGGCCTAAAAAAAATGTTTTAAAACCATTTTCACCAAAAATTGCTGATTTTTTTTTCTTCATTTTCGTGACACAAAAACAGTGACCCCGGTCATGCCAAACTAGCGACATTCTGGACAGGCCTAAAAAAAACATTTTAAAACCATTTTCACTAAAAATTGTAGATTTCTATTTTTGTCACCAAAAACGAATACTCCGATCATGCCGAACTAGCGACATTTTGGACAGGCCTAAAAAAAAAGCATTTTAGAACCATTTTCAAAAAAAAAGCTCAGAATTCTTTTTTTCATTTTTTGACACAAAAACAGTGACCCCGGTCATGCCGAACTATCGACATTCTGGACAGGCCTAAAAAAAATTTTTAAAACCATTTTCACAAAAAATTGCAGATATTTTTTTTGCATTTTCGTGACACAAAAACAGTGACCCCGGTCATGCCGAACTATCGACATTCTGGACAGGCCTAAAAAAACATTTTAAAACCATTTTCACAAAAAATTGCAGATTTCTATTTTGTCCCTAAAAACGATGACTCCGATCATGCCGAAAAAGCGACATTCTGGACAGGCCTAAAAAAAAATTTTAGAACCATTTTCACAAAAAATTGCAGATATTTTTTTCTCATTTTCGTGACACAAAAACAGTGACCCCGGTCATGCCGAACTATCGTCATTCTGGACAGGCCTAAAAAAAATGTTTAATACCATTTTCACCAAAAATGGCTGATTTTTTTTCTTCATTTTTTGACACAAAAACAGTGACCCCGGTCATACCGAACTATCGACATTCTGGACATGACTAAAAAAACATTTTAAAACCATTTTCACAAAAAATTGCAGATTTCTATTTTGTCCCTAAAAACGATGACTCCGATCATGCCGAAAAAGCGACATTCTGGACAGGCCTAAAAAAAAAATGTAGAACCATTTTCACAAAAAATTGCTGATATTTTTTTCTCATTTTCGTGACACAAAAACAGTGACCCCGGTCATGCCGAACTATCGACATTCTGGACAGACCTAAAAAAAACATTTTAAAACCATTTTCACCAAAAATTGCAGATTTCTATTTTGTCCCTAAAAACGATGACTCCGATCATGCTGAAAAAGCGACATTCTGGACAGGTCTAAAAAAATGTTTTAAAACCATTTTCACCAAAAATTGCTGATTTTTTTTTCTTCATTTTCGTGACACAAAAACAGTGACCCCGGTCATGCCAAACTAGCGACATTCTGGACAGGCCTAAAAAAAAACATTTTAAAACCATTTTCACTAAAAATTGTAGATTTCTATTTTTGTCACCAAAAACGAATACTCCGATCATGCCGAACTAGCGACATTTTGGACAGGCCTAAAAAAAAAGCATTTTAGAACCATTTTCAAAAAAAAAGCTCAGAATTCTTTTTTTCATTTTTTGACACAAAAACAGTGACCCCGGTCATGCCGAACTATCGACATTCTGGACAGACCTAAAAAAAACATTTTAGAACCATTTTCACAAAAAATTGCAGATTTCTATTTTGTCCCTAAAAACGATGACTCCGATCATGCCGAAAAAGCGACATTTTGGACAGGCCTAAAAAAAAAGCATTTTAGAACCATTTTCAAAAAAAGCTCAGAATTCTTTTTTTCATTTTTTGACACAAAAACAGTGACCCCGGTCATGCCGAACTATCGACATTCTGGACAGGCCTAAAAAAAAATTTTAAAACCATTTTCACAAAAAATTGCAGATATTTTTTTTTCATTTTCGTGACACAAAAACAGTGACCCCGGTCATGCCGAACTATCGACATTCTGGACAGGCCTAAAAAAACATTTTAAAACCATTTTCACAAAAAATTGCAGATTTCTATTTTGTCCCTAAAAACGATGACTCCGATCATGCCGAAAAAGCGACATTCTGGACAGGCCTAAAAAAATTTTTTAGAACCATTTTCACAAAAAATTGCAGATATTTTTTTCTCATTTTCGTGACACAAAAACAGTGACCCCGGTCATGCCGAACTATCGTCATTCTGGACAGGCCTAAAAAAAATGTTTAATACCATTTTCACCAAAAATGGCTGATTTTTTTTCTTCATTTTTTGACACAAAAACAGTGACCCCGGTCATACCGAACTATCGACATTCTGGACATGACTAAAAAAACATTTTAAAACCATTTTCACAAAAAATTGCAGATTTCTATTTTGTCCCTAAAAACGATGACTCCGATCATGCCGAAAAAGCGACATTCTGGACAGGCCTAAAAAAAAAATGTAGAACCATTTTCACAAAAAATTGCAGATATTTTTTTCTCAATTTCGTGACACAAAAACAGTGACCCCGGTCATGCCGAACTATCGACATTCTGGACAGACCTAAAAAAAACATTTTAAAACCATTTTCACCAAAAATTGCAGATTTCTATTTTGTCCCTAAAAACGATGACTCCGATCATGCTGAAAAAGCGACATTCTGGACAGGTCTAAAAAAAATTTTTAAAAACATTTTCACCAAATATTGCTGATTTTTTTTTCTTCATTTTCGTGACACAAAAACAGTGACCCCGGTCATACCGAACTATCGACATTCTGGACATGACTAAAAAAAACATTTTAAAACCATTTTCACCAAAAATTGCAGATTTCTATTTTGTCCCTAAAAACGATGACTCCGATCATGCTGAAAAAGCGACATTCTGGACAGGTCTAAAAAAATGTTTTAAAACCATTTTCACCAAAAATTGCTGATTTTTTTTTCTTCATTTTCGTGACACAAAAACAGTGACCCCGGTCATGCCAAACTAGCGACATTCTGGACAGGCCTAAAAAAAAACATTTTAAAACCATTTTCACTAAAAATTGTAGATTTCTATTTTTGTCACCAAAAACGAATACTCCGATCATGCCGAACTAGCGACATTTTGGACAGGCCTAAAAAAAAAGCATTTTAGAACCATTTTCAAAAAAAAAGCTCAGAATTCTTTTTTTCATTTTTTGACACAAAAACAGTGACCCCGGTCATGCCGAACTATCGACATTCTGGACAGACCTAAAAAAAACATTTTAGAACCATTTTCACAAAAAATTGCAGATTTCTATTTTGTCCCTAAAAACGATGACTCCGATCATGCCGAAAAAGCGACATTTTGGACAGGCCTAAAAAAAAAGCATTTTAGAACCATTTTCAAAAAAAGCTCAGAATTCTTTTTTTCATTTTTTGACACAAAAACAGTGACCCCGGTCATGCCGAACTATCGACATTCTGGACAGGCCTAAAAAAAAATTTTAAAACCATTTTCACAAAAAATTGCAGATATTTTTTTTGCATTTTCGTGACACAAAAACAGTGACCCCGGTCATGCCGAACTATCGACATTCTGGACAGGCCTAAAAAAACATTTTAAAACCATTTTCACAAAAAATTGCAGATTTCTATTTTGTCCCTAAAAACGATGACTCCGATCATGCCGAAAAAGCGACATTCTGGACAGGCCTAAAAAAAAATTTTAGAACCATTTTCACAAAAAATTGCAGATATTTTTTTCTCATTTTCGTGACACAAAAACAGTGACCCCGGTCATGCCGAACTATCGTCATTCTGGACAGGCCTAAAAAAAATGTTTAATACCATTTTCACCAAAAATGGCTGATTTTTTTTCTTAATTTTTTGACACAAAAACAGTGACCCCGGTCATACCGAACTATCGACATTCTGGACATGACTAAAAAAACATTTTAAAACCATTTTCACAAAAAATTGCAGATTTCTATTTTGTCCCTAAAAACGATGACTCCGATCATGCCGAAAAAGCGACATTCTGGACAGGCCTAAAAAAAAAATGTAGAACCATTTTCACAAAAAATTGCTGATATTTTTTTCTCATTTTCGTGACACAAAAACAGTGACCCCGGTCATGCCGAACTATCGACATTCTGGACAGACCTAAAAAAAACATTTTAAAACCATTTTCACCAAAAATTGCAGATTTCTATTTTGTCCCTAAAAACGATGACTCCGATCATGCTGAAAAAGCGACATTCTGGACAGGTCTAAAAAAATGTTTTAAAACCATTTTCACCAAAAATTGCTGATTTTTTTTTCTTCATTTTCGTGACACAAAAACAGTGACCCCGGTCATGCCAAACTAGCGACATTCTGGACAGGCCTAAAAAAAAACATTTTAAAACCATTTTCACTAAAAATTGTAGATTTCTATTTTTGTCACCAAAAACGAATACTCCGATCATGCCGAACTAGCGACATTTTGGACAGGCCTAAAAAAAAAGCATTTTAGAACCATTTTCAAAAAAAAAGCTCAGAATTCTTTTTTTCATTTTTTGACACAAAAACAGTGACCCCGGTCATGCCGAACTATCGACATTCTGGACAGACCTAAAAAAAACATTTTAGAACCATTTTCACAAAAAATTGCAGATTTCTATTTTGTCCCTAAAAACGATGACTCCGATCATGCCGAAAAAGCGACATTTTGGACAGGCCTAAAAAAAAAGCATTTTAGAACCATTTTCAAAAAAAGCTCAGAATTCTTTTTTTCATTTTTTGACACAAAAACAGTGACCCCGGTCATGCCGAACTATCGACATTCTGGACAGGCCTAAAAAAATTTTTTAAAACCATTTTCACAAAAAATTGCAGATATTTTTTTTTCATTTTCGTGACACAAAAACAGTGACCCCGGTCATGCCGAACTATCGACATTCTGGACAGGCCTAAAAAAACATTTTAAAACCATTTTCACAAAAAATTGCAGATTTCTATTTTGTCCCTAAAAACGATGACTCCGATCATGCCGAAAAAGCGACATTCTGGACAGGCCTAAAAAAAATTTTTAGAACCATTTTCACAAAAAATTGCAGATATTTTTTTCTCATTTTCGTGACACAAAAACAGTGACCCCGGTCATGCCGAACTATCGTCATTCTGGACAGGCCTAAAAAAAATGTTTAATACCATTTTCACCAAAAATGGCTGATTTTTTTTCTTCATTTTTTGACACAAAAACAGTGACCCCGGTCATACCGAACTATCGACATTCTGGACATGACTAAAAAAACATTTTAAAACCATTTTCACAAAAAATTGCAGATTTCTATTTTGTCCCTAAAAACGATGACTCCGATCATGCCGAAAAAGCGACATTCTGGACAGGCCTAAAAAAAAAATGTAGAACCATTTTCACAAAAAATTGCAGATATTTTTTTCTCAATTTCGTGACACAAAAACAGTGACCCCGGTCATGCCGAACTATCGACATTCTGGACAGACCTAAAAAAAACATTTTAAAACCATTTTCACCAAAAATTGCAGATTTCTATTTTGTCCCTAAAAACGATGACTCCGATCATGCTGAAAAAGCGACATTCTGGACAGGTCTAAAAAAAATTTTTAAAAACATTTTCACCAAATATTGCTGATTTTTTTTTCTTCATTTTCGTGACACAAAAACAGTGACCCCGGTCATACCGAACTATCGACATTCTGGACATGACTAAAAAAACATTTTAAAACCATTTTCACAAAAAATTGCAGATTTCTATTTTGTCCCTAAAAACGATGACTCCGATCATGCCGAAAAAGCGACATTCTGGACAGGCCTAAAAAAAAAATGTAGAACCATTTTCACAAAAAATTGCAGATATTTTTTTCTCAATTTCGTGACACAAAAACAGTGACCCCGGTCATGCCGAACTATCGATATTCTGGACAGACCTAAAAAAAAACATTTTAAAACCATTTTCACCAAAAATTGCAGATTTCTATTTTGTCCCTAAAAACGATGACTCCGATCATGCCGAAAAAGCGACATTTTGGACAGGCCTAAAAAAAATGTTTTAAAACCATTTTCACCAAAAATTGCTGATTTTTTTTCTTCATTTTCGTGACACAAAAACAGTGACCCCGGTCATGCCAAACTAGCGACATTCTGGACAGGCCTAAAAAAAACATTTTAAAACCATTTTCACAAAAAATTGCAGATTTCTATTTTGTCCCTAAAAACGATGACTCCGATCATGCCGAAAAAGCGACATTTTGGACAGGCCTAAAAAAAAAGCATTTTAGAACCATTTTCAAAAAAAGCTCAGAATTCTTTTTTTCATTTTTTGACACAAAAACAGTGACCCCGGTCATGCCGAACTATCGACATTCTGGACAGGCCTAAAAAAAAATTTTAGAACCATTTTCACAAAAAATTGCAGATATTTTTTTTTCATTTTCGTGACACAAAAACAGTGACCCCGGTCATGCCGAACTATCGACATTCTGGACAGGCCTAAAAAAACATTTTAAAACCATTTTCACAAAAAATTGCAGATTTCTATTTTGTCCCTAAAAACGATGACTCCGATCATGCCGAAAAAGCGACATTCTGGACAGGCCTAAAAAAAATTTTTTGAACCATTTTCACAAAAAATTGCAGATATTTTTTTCTCATTTTCGTGACACAAAAACAGTGACCCCGGTCATGCCGAACTATCGTCATTCTGGACAGGCCTAAAAAAAATTTTTAATACCATTTTCACCAAAAATAGCTGATATTTTTTCTTCATTTTTTGACACAAAAACAGTGACCCCGGTCATACCGAACTATCAACATTCTGGACATGACTAAAAAAACATTTTAAAACCATTTTCACAAAAAATTGCAGATTTCTATTTTGTCCCTAAAAACGATGACTCCGATCATGCCGAAAAAGCGACATTCTGGACAGGCCTAAAAAAAAATGTAGAACCATTTTCACAAAAAATTGCAGATATTTTTTTCTCAATTTCGTCACACAAAAACAGTGACCCCGGTCATGCCAAACTAGCGACATTCTGGACAGGCCTAAAAAAAAACATTTTAAAACCATTTTCACCAAAAATTGCAGATTTCTATTTTGTCCCTAAAAACGATGACTCCGATCATGCTGAAAAAGCGACATTCTGGACAGGTCTAAAAAAAATTTTTAAAAACATTTTCACCAAAAATTGCTGATTTTTTTTTCTTCATTTTCGTGACACAAAAACAGTGACCCCGGTCATGCCAAACTAGCGACATTCTGGACAGGCCTAAAAAAAACATTTTAAAACCATTTTCACTAAAAATTGTAGATTTCTATTTTTGTCACCAAAAACGAATACTCCGATCATGCCGAACTAGCGACATTTTGGACAGGCCTAAAAAAAAAGCATTTTAGAACCATTTTCAAAAAAAAAGCTCAGAATTCTTTTTTTCATTTTCGTGACACAAAAACAGTGACCCCGGTCATGCCGAACTATCGTCATTCTGGACAGGCCTAAAAAAATTTTTTAATACCATTTTCACCAAAAATAGCTGATTTTTTTTCTTCATTTTTTGACACAAAAACAGTGACCCCGGTCATACCGAACTATCAACATTCTGGACATGACTAAAAAAACATTTTAAAACCATTTTCACAAAAAATTGCAGATTTCTATTTTGTCCCTAAAAACGATGACTCCGATCATGCCGAAAAAGCGACATTCTGGACAGGTCTAAAAAAAAAATGTAGAACCATTTTCACAAAAAATTGCAGATATTTTTTTCTCAATTTCGTGACACAAAAACAGTGACCCCGGTCATGCCGAACTATCGATATTCTGGACAGACCTAAAAAAAACATTTTAAAACCATTTTCACCAAAAATTGCAGATTTCTATTTTGTCCCTAAAAACGATGACTCCGATCATGCCGAAAAAGCGACATTTTGGACAGGCCTAAAAAAAAATGCATTTTAGAACCATTTTCAAAAAAAGCTCAGAATTCTTTTTTTCATTTTTTGACACAAAAACAGTGACCCCGGTCATGCCGAACTATCGACATTCTGGACAGGCCTAAAAAAAAAGCATTTTAGAACCATTTTCAAAAAAAAAGCTCAGAATTCTTTTTTTCATTTTCGTGACACAAAAACAGTGACCCCGGTCATGCCGAACTATCGTCATTCTGGACAGGCCTAAAAAAAATTTTTAATACCATTTTCACCAAAAATGGCTGATTTTTTTTCTTCATTTTTTGACACAAAAACAGTGACCCCGGTCATACCGAACTATCAACATTCTGGACATGACTAAAAAAACATTTTAAAACCATTTTCACAAAAAATTGCAGATTTCTATTTTGTCCCTAAAAACGATGACTCCGATCATGCCGAAAAAGCGACATTCTGGACAGGCCTAAAAAAAAAATGTAGAACCATTTTCACAAAAAATTGCAGATATTTTTTTCTCAATTTCGTGACACAAAAACAGTGACCCCGGTCATGCCGAACTATCGATATTCTGGACAGACCTAAAAAAAACATTTTAAAACCATTTTCACCAAAAATTGCAGATTTCTATTTTGTCCCTAAAAACGATGACTCCGATCATGCCGAAAAAGCGACATTCTGGACAGGCCTAAAAAAAAAGCATTTTAGAACCATTTTCAAAAAAAGCTCAGAATTCTTTTTTTCATTTTTTGACACAAAAACAGTGACCCCGGTCATGCCGAACTATCGACATTCTGGACAGGCCTAAAAAAAAAGCATTTTAGAACCATTTTCAAAAAAAAAGCTCAGAATTCTTTTTTTCATTTTCGTGACACAAAAACAGTGACCCCGGTCATGCCGAACTATCGTCATTCTGGACAGGCCTAAAAAAAAAATGTAATACCATTTTCACCAAAAATGGCTGATTTTTTTTCTTCATTTTTTGACACAAAAACAGTGACTCCGGTCATACCGAACTATCAACATTCTGGACATGACTAAAAAAACATTTTAAAACCATTTTCACAAAAAATTGCAGATTTCTATTTTGTCCCTAAAAACGATGACTCCGATCATGCCGAAAAAGCGACATTCTGGACAGGCCTAAAAAAAAAATGTAGAACCATTTTCACAAAAAATTGCAGATATTTTTTTCTCAATTTCGTGACACAAAAACAGTGACCCCGGTCATGCCGAACTATCGATATTCTGGACAGACCTAAAAAAAACATTTTAAAACCATTTTCACCAAAAATTGCAGATTTCTATTTTGTCCCTAAAAACGATGACTCCGATCATGCCGAAAAAGCGACATTCTGGACAGGCCTAAAAAAATTTTTTAGAACCATTTTCACAAAAAATTGCAGATATTTTTTTCTCATTTTCGTGACACAAAAACAGTGACCCCGGTCATGCCGAACTATCGTCATTCTGGACAGGCCTAAAAAAAATGTTTAATACCATTTTCACCAAAAATGGCTGATTTTTTTTCTTCATTTTTTGACACAAAAACAGTGACCCCGGTCATACCGAACTATCGACATTCTGGACATGACTAAAAAAACATTTTAAAACCATTTTCACAAAAAATTGCAGATTTCTATTTTGTCCCTAAAAACGATGACTCCGATCATGCCGAAAAAGCGACATTCTGGACAGGCCTAAAAAAAAAATGTAGAACCATTTTCACAAAAAATTGCAGATATTTTTTTCTCAATTTCGTGACACAAAAACAGTGACCCCGGTCATGCCAAACTAGCGACATTCTGGACAGGCCTAAAAAAAAACATTTTAAAACCATTTTCACCAAAAATTGCAGATTTCTATTTTGTCCCTAAAAACGATGACTCCGATCATGCTGAAAAAGCGACATTCTGGACAGGTCTAAAAAAATTTTTTAAAAACATTTTCACCAAAAATTGCTGATTTTTTTTTCTTCATTTTCGTGACACAAAAACAGTGACCCCGGTCATGCCAAACTAGCGACATTCTGGACAGGCCTAAAAAAAACATTTTAAAACCATTTTCACTAAAAATTGTAGATTTCTATTTTTGTCACCAAAAACGAATACTCCGATCATGCCGAACTAGCGACATTTTGGACAGGCCTAAAAAAAAAGCATTTTAGAACCATTTTCAAAAAAAAAGCTCAGAATTCTTTTTTTCATTTTCGTGACACAAAAACAGTGACCCCGGTCATGCCGAACTATCGTCATTCTGGACAGGCCTAAAAAAATTTTTTAATACCATTTTCACCAAAATGGCTGATTTTTTTTCTTCATTTTTTGACACAAAAACAGTGACCCCGGTCATACCGAACTATCAACATTCTGGACATGACTAAAAAAACATTTTAAAACCATTTTCACAAAAAATTGCAGATTTCTATTTTGTCCCTAAAAACGATGACTCCGATCATGCCGAAAAAGCGACATTCTGGACAGGCCTAAAAAAAAAATGTAGAACCATTTTCACAAAAAATTGCAGATATTTTTTTCTCAATTTCGTGACACAAAAACAGTGACCCCGGTCATGCCGAACTATCGATATTCTGGACAGACCTAAAAAAAACATTTTAAAACCATTTTCACCAAAAATTGCAGATTTCTATTTTGTCCCTAAAAACGATGACTCCGATCATGCCGAAAAAGCGACATTTTGGACAGGCCTAAAAAAAAAGCATTTTAGAACCATTTTCAAAAAAAGCTCAGAATTCTTTTTTTCATTTTTTGACACAAAAACAGTGACCCCGGTCATGCCGAACTATCGACATTCTGGACAGGCCTAAAAAAAAATTTTAGAACCATTTTCACAAAAAATTGCAGATATTTTTTTTTCATTTTCGTGACACAAAAACAGTGACCCCGGTCATGCCGAACTATCGACATTCTGGACAGGCCTAAAAAACATTTTAAAACCATTTTCACAAAAAATTGCAGATTTCTATTTTGTCCCTAAAAACGATGACTCCGATCATGCCGAAAAAGCGACATTCTGGACAGGCCTAAAAAAATTTTTTAGAACCATTTTCACAAAAAATTGCAGATATTTTTTTCTCATTTTCGTGACACAAAAACAGTGACCCCGGTCATGCCGAACTATCGTCTTTCTGGACAGGCCTAAAAAAAATGTTTAATACCATTTTCATCAAAAATGGCTGATTTTTTTTCTTCATTTTTTGACACAAAAACAGTGACCCCGGTCATACCGAACTATCGACATTCTGGACATGACTAAAAAAACATTTTAAAACCATTTTCACAAAAAATTGCAGATTTCTATTTTGTCCCTAAAAACGATGACTCCGATCATGCCGAAAAAGCGACATTCTGGACAGGCCTAAAAAAAAAATGTAGAACCATTTTCACAAAAAATTGCAGATATTTTTTTCTCAATTTCGTGACACAAAAACAGTGACCCCGGTCATGCCGAACTATCGACATTCTGGACAGACCTAAAAAAAACATTTTAAAACCATTTTCAACCAAAAATTGCAGATTTCTATTTTGTCCCTAAAAACGATGACTCCGATCATGCTGAAAAAGCGACATTCTGGACAGGTCTAAAAAAATTTTTTAAAAACATTTTCACCAAAAATTGCTGATTTTTTTTTCTTCATTTTCGTGACACAAAAACAGTGACCCCGGTCATGCCAAACTAGCGACATTCTGGACAGGCCTAAAAAAAAACATTTTAAAACCATTTTCACAAAAAATTGCAGATTTCTATTTTGTCCCTAAAAACGATGACTCCGATCATGCCGAAAAAGCGACATTTTGGACAGGCCTAAAAAAAAAGCATTTTAGAACCATTTTCAAAAAAAGCTCAGAATTCTTTTTTTCATTTTTTGACACAAAAACAGTGACCCCGGTCATGCCGAACTATCGACATTCTGGACAGGCCTAAAAAAAATTTTTAGAACCATTTTCACAAAAAATTGCAGATATTTTTTTTTCATTTTCGTGACACAAAAACAGTGACCCCGGTCATGCCGAACTATCGACATTCTGGACAGGCCTAAAAAAAACATTTTAAAACAATTTTCACAAAAAATTGCAGATTTCTATTTTGTCCCTAAAAACGTTGACTCCGATCATGCCGAAAAAGCGACATTCTGGACAGGCTTAAAAAAAATTTTTAGAACCATTTTCACAAAAAATTGCAGATTTTTTTTCTCATTTTCGTGACACAAAAACAGTGACCCCGGTCATGCCGAACTATCGTCATTCTGGACAGGCCTAAAAAAAAATTTAAAAACCATTTTCACAAAAAATTACAGATATTTTTTTCTCATTTTCGTGACACAAAAACAGTGACTCCGATCATGCCGAAAAAGCGACATTCTGGACAGGCCTAAAAAAAAAATGTAGAACCATTTTCACAAAAAATTGCAGATATTTTTTTCTCATTTTCGTGACACAAAAATAGTGACCCCGGTCATGCCGAACTATCGACATTCTGGACAGACCTAAAAAAAACATTTTAAAACCATTTTCACCAAAAATTGCAGATTTCTATTTTGTCCCTAAAAACGATGACTCCGATCATGCTGAAAAAGCGACATTCTGGACAGGTCTAAAAAATTTTTTAAAACCATTTTCACCAAAAATTGCTGATTTTTTTTTCTTCATTTTCGTGACACAAAAACAGTGACCCCGGTCATGCCAAACTAGCGACATTCTGGACAGGCCTAAAAAAAACATTTTAAAACCATTTTCACTAAAAATTGTAGATTTCTATTTTTGTCACCAAAAACGAATACTCCGATCATGCCGAACTAGCGACATTTTGGACAGGCCTAAAAAAAAAGCATTTTAGAACCATTTTCAAAAAAAAAGCTCAGAATTCTTTTTTTCATTTTTTGACACAAAAACAGTGACCCCCGGTCATGCCGAACTATCGACATTCTGGACAGGCCTAAAAAAAAACATTTTAAAACCATTTTCACAAAAAATTGCAGATTTCTATTTTGTCCCTAAAAACGATGACTCCGATCATGCCGAAAAAGCGACATTTTGGACAGGCCTAAAAAAAAAGCATTTTAGAACCATTTTCAAAAAAAGCTCAGAATTCTTTTTTTCATTTTTTGACACAAAAACAGTGACCCCGGTCATACCGAACTATCAACATTCTGGACATGACTAAAAAAACATTTTAAAACCATTTTCACAAAAAATTGCAGATTTCTATTTTGTCCCTAAAAACGATGACTCCGATCATGCCGAAAAAGCGACATTCTGGACAGGCCTAAAAAAAAAATGTAGAACCATTTTCACAAAAAATTGCAGATATTTTTTTCTCAATTTCGTGACACAAAAACAGTGACCCCGGTCATGCCGAACTATCGATATTCTGGACAGACCTAAAAAAAACATTTTAAAACCATTTTCACCAAAAATTGCAGATTTCTATTTTGTCCCTAAAAACGATGACTCCGATCATGCCGAAAAAGCGACATTTTGGACAGGCCTAAAAAAAAAGCATTTTAGAACCATTTTCAAAAAAAGCTCAGAATTCTTTTTTTCATTTTTTGACACAAAAACAGTGACCCCGGTCATGCCGAACTATCGACATTCTGGACAGGCCTAAAAAAAAATTTTAGAACCATTTTCACAAAAAATTGCAGATATTTTTTTTTCATTTTCGTGACACAAATACAGTGACCCCGGTCATGCCGAACTATCGACATTCTGGAAAGGCCTAAAAAAACATTTTAAAACCATTTTCACAAAAAATTGCAGATTTCTATTTTGTCCCTAAAAACGATGACTCCGATCATGCCGAAAAAGCGACATTCTGGACAGGCCTAAAAAAAATTTTTAGAACCATTTTCACAAAAAATTGCTGATATTTTTTTCTCATTTTCGTGACACAAAAACAGTGACCCCGGTCATGCCGAACTATCGTCTTTCTGGACAGGCCTAAAAAAAATGTTTAATACCATTTTCACCAAAAGTGGCTGATTTTATTTCTTCATTTTTTGACACAAAAACAGTGACCCCGGTCATACCTAACTATCGACATTCTGGACATGACTAAAAAAACATTTTAAAACCATTTTCACAAAAAATTGCAGATTTCTATTTTGTCCCTAAAAACGATGACTCCGATCATGCCGAAAAAGCGACATTCTGGACAGGCCTAAAAAAAAAATGTAGAACCATTTTCACAAAAAATTGCAGATATTTTTTTCTCAATTTCGTGACACAAAAACAGTGACCCCGGTCATGCCGAACTATCGACATTCTGGACAGACCTAAAAAAAACATTTTAAAACCATTTTCACCAAAAATTGCAGATTTCTATTTTGTCCCTAAAAACGATGACTCCGATCATGCTGAAAAAGCGACATTCTGGACAGGTCTAAAAAAATTTTTTTAAAACATTTTCACCAAAAATTGCTGATTTTTTTTTCTTCATTTTCGTGACACAAAAACAGTGACCCCGGTCATGCCAAACTAGCGACATTCTGGACAGGCCTAAAAAAAACATTTTAAAACCATTTTCACAAAAAATTGCAGATTTCTATTTTGTCCCTAAAAACGATGACTCCGATCATGCCGAAAAAGCGACATTTTGGACAGGCCTAAAAAAAAAGCATTTTAGAACCATTTTCAAAAAAAGCTCAGAATTCTTTTTTTCATTTTTTGACACAAAAACAGTGACCCCGGTCATGCCGAACTATCGACATTCTGGACAGGCCTAAAAAAAATTTTTAGAACCATTTTCACAAAAAATTGCAGATATTTTTTTTTCATTTTCGTGACACAAAAACAGTGACCCCGGTCATGCCGAACTATCGACATTCTGGACAGGCCTAAAAAAACATTTTAAAACCATTTTCACAAAAAATTGCAGATTTCTATTTTGTCCCTAAAAACGATGACTCCGATCATGCCGAAAAAGCGACATTCTGGACAGGCCTAAAAAAAATTTTTAGAACCATTTTCACAAAAAATGGCAGATATTTTTTTCTCATTTTCGTGACACAAAAACAGTGACCCCGGTCATGCCGAACTATCGACATTCTGGACAGACCTAAAAAAAACATTTTAAAACCATTTTCACCAAAAATTGCAGATTTCTATTTTGTCCCTAAAAACGATGACTCCGATCATGCTGAAAAAGCGACATTCTGGACAGGTCTAAAAAAAATTTTTAAAACCATTTTCACCAAAAATTGCTGATTTTTTTTTCTTCATTTTCGTGACACAAAAACAGTGACCCCGGTCATGCCAAACTAGCGACATTCTGGACAGGCCTAAAAAAAACATTTTAAAACCATTTTCACAAAAAATTTTAGATTTCTATTTTTGTCACCAAAAACGAATACTCCGATCATGCCGAACTATCGACATTCTCGACAGGCCTAAAAAAAACATTTTAAAAACATTTTCACAAAAAATTGCAGATTTCTATTTTGTCCCTAAAAACGATGACTCCGATCATGCCGAAAAAGCGACATTTTGGACAGGCCTAAAAAAAAAGCATTTTAGAACCATTTTCAAAAAAAGCTCAGAATTCTTTTTTTCATTTTTTGACACAAAAACAGTGACCCCGGTCATGCCGAACTATCGACATTCTGGACAGGCCTAAAAAAAAATTTTAGAACCATTTTCACAAAAAATTGCAGATATTTTTTTTTCATTTTCGTGACACAAAAACAGTGACCCCGGTCATGCCGAACTATCGACATTCTGGACAGGCCTAAAAAAACATTTTAAAACCATTTTCACAAAAAATTGCAGATTTCTATTTTGTCCCTAAAAACGTTGACTCCGATCATGCCGAAAAAGCGACATTTTGGACAGGCCTAAAAAAAAAGCATTTTAGAACCATTTTCAAAAAAAGCTCAGAATTCTTTTTTTCATTTTTTGACACAAAAACAGTGACCCCGGTCATGCCGAACTATCGACATTCTGGACATGCCTAAAAAAAACATTTTAAAACCATTTCCACAAAAAATTGCAGATTTCTATTTTGTCCCTAAAAACGATGACTCCGATCATGCCGAAAAAGCGACATTCTGGACAGGCCTAAAAAAAAAATGTAGAACCATTTTCACAAAAAATTGCAGATATTTTTTTCTCATTTTCGTGACACAAAAACAGTGACCCCGGTCATGCCGAACTATCGACATTCTGGACAGACCTAAAAAAAACATTTTAAAACCATTTTCACAAAAAATTGCAGATTTCTATTTTGTCCCTAAAAACGATGACTCCGATCATGCTGAAAAAGCGAAATTCTGGACAGGTCTAAAAAAAAATTTTAAAACCATTTTCACCAAAAATTGCTGATTTTTTTTTCTTCATTTTCGTGACACAAAAACAGTGACCCCGGTCATGCCAAACTAGCGACATTCTGGACAGGCCTAAAAAAAACATTTTAAAACCATTTTCACAAAAAATTGTAGATTTCTATTTTTGTCACCAAAAACGAATACTCCGATCATGCCGAACTAGCAACATTTTGGACAGGCCTAAAAAAAAAGCATTTTAGAACCATTTTCAAAAAAAAAGCTCAGAATTCTTTTTTTCATTTTTTGACAGAAAAACAGTGACCCCGGTCATGCCGAACTATCGACATTCTGGACAGGCCTAAAAAGAACATTTTAAAACCATTTTCACAAAAAATTGCAGATTTCTATTTTGTCCCTAAAAACGATGACTCCGATCATGCCGAAAAAGCGACATTTCGGACAGGCCTAAAAAAAAAGCATTTTAGAACCATTTTCAAAAAAAGCTCAGAATTCTTTTTTTCATTTTTTGACACAAAAACAGTGACCCCGGTCATGCCGAACTATCGACATTCTGGACAGGCCTAAAAAAGCATTTTTAGAACCATTTTCACAAAAAATTGCAGATATTTTTTTTTCATTTTCGTGACACAAAAACAGTGACCCCGGTCATGCCGAACTATCGACATTCTGGACAGGCCTAAAAAAACATTTTAAAACCATTTTCACAAAAAATTGCAGATTTCTATTTTATCCCTAAAAACGATGACTCCGATCATGCCGAAAAAGCGACATTCTGGACAGGCCTAAAAAAAAAATTTGAACCATTTTCACAAAAAATTGCAGATATTTTTTTTTCATTTTCGTGACACAAAAACAGTGACCCCGGTCATGCCGAACTATCGACATTCTGGACAGGCCTAAAAAAACATTTTAAAACCATTTTCACAAAAAATTGCAGATTTCTATTTTGTCCCTAAAAACGATGACTCCGATCATGCCGAACTATCGTCATTCTGGACAGGCCTAAAAAAAAATTAAAAACCATTTTCACAAAAAATTACAGATATTTTTTTCTCATTTTCGTGACACAAAAACAGTGACCCCGGTCATGCCGAACTATCGACATTCTGGACAGGCCTAAAAAAAACATTTTAAAACCATTTTCACAAAAAATTGTAGATTTCTATTTTTGTCACCAAAAACGATGACTCCGATCATGCCGAACTAGTGACATTTTGGACAGGCCTAAAAAAAAAGCATTTTAGAACCATTTTCAAAAAAAAAGCTCAGAATTCTTTTTTTCATTTTTTGACACAAAAACAGTGACCCCGGTCATGCCGAACTATCGACATTCTGGACAGGCCTAAAAAGAACATTTTAAAACCATTTTCACAAAAAATTGCAGATTTCTATTTTGTCCCTAAAAACGATGACTCCGATCATGCCGAAAAAGCGACATTTCGGACAGGCCTAAAAAAAAAGCATTTTAGAACCATTTTCAAAAAAAGCTCAGAATTCTTTTTTTCATTTTTTGACACAAAAACAGTGACCCCGGTCATGCCGAACTATCGACATTCTGGACAGGCCTAAAAAAGCATTTTTAGAACCATTTTCACAAAAAATTGCAGATATTTTTTTTTCATTTTCGTGACACAAAAACAGTGACCCCGGTCATGCCGAACTATCGACATTCTGGACAGGCCTAAAAAAACATTTTAAAACCATTTTCACAAAAAGTTGCAGATTTCTATTTTATCCCTAAAAACGATGACTCCGATCATGCCGAAAAAGCGACATTCTGGACAGGCCTAAAAAAAAATTTGAACCATTTTCACAAAAAATTGCAGATATTTTTTTTTCATTTTTGTGACACAAAAACAGTGACCCCGGTCATGCCGAACTATCGACATTCTGGACAGGCCTAAAAAAACATTTTAAAACCATTTTCACAAAAAATTGCAGATTTCGATTTTGTCCCTAAAAACGATGACTCCGATCATGCCGAACTATCGTCATTCTGGACAGGCCTAAAAAAAAATTAAAAACCATTTTCACAAAAAATTACAGATATTTTTTTCTCATTTTCGTGACACAAAAACAGTGACCCCGGTCATGCCGAACTATCGACATTCTGGACAGGCCTAAAAAAAACATTTTAAAACCATTTTCACAAAAAATTGTAGATTTCTATTTTTGTCACCAAAAACGATGACTCCGATCATGCCGAAAAAGCGACATTTCGGACAGGCCTAAAAAAAAAGCATTTTAGAACCATTTTCAAAAAAAGCTCAGAATTCTTTTTTTTTTTTTGACACAAAAACAGTGACCCCGGTCATGCCGAACTATCGACATTCTGGACAGGCCTAAAAAAACATTTTAAAACCATTTTCACAAAAAGTTGCAGATTTCTATTTTATCCCTAAAAACGATGACTCCGATCATGCCGAAAAAGCGACATTCTGGACAGGCCTAAAAAAAATTTTAGAACCATTTTCACAAAAAATTGCAGATATTTTTTTTTCATTTTCGTGACACAAAAACAGTGACCCCGGTCATGCCGAACTATCGACATTCTGGACAGGCCTAAAAAAACATTTTAAAACCATTTTCACAAAAAATTGCAGATTTCTATTTTGTCCCTAAAAACGATGACTCCGATCATGCCGAAAAAGCGACATTCTGGACAGGCCTAAAAAATTTTTTTAGAACCATTTTCACAAAAAATTGCAGATATTTTTTTCTCATTTTCGTGACACAAAAACAGTGACCCCGGTCATGCCGAACTATCGACATTCTGGACAGGCCTAAAAAAAAACATTTTAAAACCATTTTCACAAAAAATTGCAGATTTCTATTTTGTCCCTAAAAACGTTGACTCCGATCATGCCGAAAAAGCGACATTCTGGACAGGCCTGAAAAATTTTTTTAGAACCATTTTCACAAAAAATTGCAGATTTTTTTTCTCATTTTCGTGACACAAAAACAGTGACCCCGGTCATGGCGAACTATCGTCATTCTGGACAGGCCTAAAAAAAAATTAAAAACCATTTTCACAAAAAATTACAGATATTTTTTTCTCATTTTCGTGACACAAAAACAGTGACCCCGGTCATGCCGAACTATCGACATTCTGGACAGGCCTAAAAAAAACATTTTAAAACCATTTTCACAAAAAATTGTAGATTTCTATTTTTGTCACCAAAAACGATGACTCCGATCATGCCGAACTAGTGACATTTTGGACAGGCCTAAAAAAAAAGCATTTTAGAACCATTTTCAAAAAAAAAGCTCAGAATTCTTTTTTTCATTTTTTGACACAAAAACAGTGACCCCGGTCATGCCGAACTATCGTCATTCTGGACAGGCCTAAAAAAAAAATTTAAAACCATTTTCACCAAAAATGGCTGATTTTTTTTCTTCATTTTTTGACACAAAAACAGTGACCCCGGTCATACCGAACTATCGACATTCTGGACATGCCTAAAAAAACATTTTAAAACCATTTTCACAAAAAATTGCAGATTTCTATTTTGTCCCTATAACGATGACTCCGATCATGCCGAAAAAGCGACATTCTGGACAGGCCTAAAAAAAAAATGTAGAACCATTTTCACAAAAAATTGCAGATATTTTTTTCTCATTTTCGTGACACAAAAACAGTGACCCCGGTCATGCCGAACTATCGTCTTTCTGGACAGGCCTAAAAAAAATGTTTAATACCATTTTCACCAAAAATGGCTGATTTTTTTTCTTCATTTTTTGACACAAAAACAGTGACCCCGGTCATACCTAACTATCGACATTCTGGACATGACTAAAAAAACATTTTAAAACCATTTTCACAAAAAATTGCAGATTTCTATTTTGTCCCTAAAAACGATGACTCCGATCATGCCGAAAAAGCGACATTCTGGACAGGCCTAAAAAAAAAATGTAGAACCATTTTCACAAAAAATTGCAGATATTTTTTTCTCAATTTCGTGACACAAAAACAGTGACCCCGGTCATGCCGAACTATCGACATTCTGGACAGACCTAAAAAAAACATTTTAAAACCATTTTCACCAAAAATTGCAGATTTCTATTTTGTCCCTAAAAACGATGACTCCGATCATGCTGAAAAAGCGACATTCTGGACAGGTCTAAAAAATTTTTTTAAAAACATTTTCACCAAAAATTGCTGATTTTTTTTTCTTCATTTTCGTGACACAAAAACAGTGACCCCGGTCATGCCAAACTAGCGACATTCTGGACAGGCCTAAAAAAAACATTTTAAAACCATTTTCACAAAAAATTTTAGATTTCTATTTTGTCCCTAAAAACGATGACTCCGATCATGCCGAAAAAGCGACATTTTGGACAGGCCTAAAAAAAAAGCATTTTAGAACCATTTTCAAAAAAAGCTCAGAATTCTTTTTTTCATTTTTTGACACAAAAACAGTGACCCCGGTCATGCCGAACTATCGACATTCTGGACAGGCCTAAAAAAAACATTTTAAAACCATTTTCACAAAAAATTGCAGATTTCTATTTTGTCCCTAAAAACGATGACTCCGACCATGCCGAAAAAGCGACATTTTGGACAGGCCTAAAAAAAAAGCATTTTAGAACCATTTTCAAAAAAAGCTCAGAATTCTTTTTTTCATTTTTTGACACAAAAACAGTGACCCCGGTCATGCCGAACTATCGACATTCTGGACAGGCCTAAAAAAAAATTTTAGAACCATTTTCACAAAAAATTGCAGATATTTTTTTTTCATTTTCGTGACACAAAAACAGTGACCCCGGTCATGCCGAACTATCGACATTCTGGACAGGCCTAAAAAAAACATTTTAAAACCATTTTCACAAAAAATTGCAGATTTCTATTTTGTCCCTAAAAACGATGACTCCGATCATGCCGAAAAAGCGACATTCTGGACAGGCCTAAAAAATTTTTTTTGAACCATTTTCACAAAAAATGGCAGATATTTTTTTCTCATTTTCGTGACACAAAAACAGTGACCCCGGTCATGCCGAACTATCGACATTCTGGACAGGCCTAAAAAAAACATTTTAAAACAATTTTCACAAAAAATTGCAGATTTCTATTTTGTCCCTAAAAACGTTGACTCCGATCATGCCGAAAAAGCGACATTCTGGACAGGCCTAAAAAAATTTTTTAGAACCATTTTCACAAAAAATTGCAGATTTTTTTTCTCATTTTCGTGACACAAAAACAGTGACCCCGGTCATGCCGAACTATCGTCATTCTGGACAGGCCTAAAAAAATATTTAAAAACCATTTTCACAAAAAATTGCAGATTTCTATTTTGTCCCTAAAAACGATGACTCCGATCATGCTGAAAAAGCGACATTCTGGACAGGTCTAAAATTTTTTTTTAAAACCATTTTCACCAAAAATTGCTGATTTTTTTTTCTTCATTTTCGTGACACAAAAACAGTGACCCCGGTCATGCCAAACTAGCGACATTCTGGACAGGCCTAAAAAAAACATTTTAAAACCATTTTCACTAAAAATTGTAGATTTCTATTTTTGTCACCAAAAACGAATACTCCGATCATGCCGAACTAGCGACATTTTGGACAGGCCTAAAAAAAAAGCATTTTAGAACCATTTTCAAAAAAAAAGCTCAGAATTCTTTTTTTCATTTTTTGACACAAAAACAGTGACCCGGGTCATGCCGAACTATCGACATTCTGGACAGGCCTAAAAAAAACATTTTAAAAACATTTTCACCAAAAATTGCAGATTTCTATTTTGTCCCTAAAAACGATGACTCCGATCATGCTGAAAAAGCGACATTCTGGACAGGTCTAAATTTTTTTTTAAAAACCATTTTCACCAAAAATTGCTGATTTTTTTTTCTTCATTTTCGTGACACAAAAACAGTGACCCCGGTCATGCCAAACTAGCGACATTCTGGACAGGCCTAAAAAAAACATTTTAAAACCATTTTCACTAAAAATTGTAGATTTCTATTTTTGTCACCAAAAACGAATACTCCGATCATGCCGAACTAGCGACATTTTGGACAGGCCTAAAAAAAAAGCATTTTAGAACCATTTTCAAAAAAAAAGCTCAGAATTCTTTTTTTCATTTTTTGACACAAAAACAGTGACCCCGGTCATGCCGAACTATCGACATTCTGGACAGGCCTAAAAAAAACATTTTAAAACCATTTTCACAAAAAATTGCAGATTTCTATTTTGTCCCTAAAAACGATGACTCCGATCATGCCGAAAAAGCGACATTTTGGACAGGCCTAAAAAAAAAGCATTTTAGAACCATTTTCAAAAAAAGCTCAGAATTCTTTTTTTCATTTTTTGACACAAAAACAGTGACCCCGGTCATGCCGAACTATCGACATTCTGGACAGGCCTAAAAAAATTTTTTAGAACCATTTTCACAAAAAATTGCAGATATTTTTTTTTCATTTTCGTGACACAAAAACAGTGACCCCGGTCATACCGAACTATCGACATTCTGGACATGCCTAAAAAAAACATTTTAAAACCATTTCCACAAAAAATTGCAGATTTCTATTTTGTCCCTAAAAACGATGACTCCGATCATGCCGAAAAAGCGACATTCTGGACAGGCCTAAAAAAAAAATGTAGAACCATTTTCACAAAAAATTGCAGATATTTTTTTCTCATTTTCGTGACACAAAAACAGTGACCCCGGTCATGCCGAACTATCGACATTCTGGACAGACCTAAAAAAAACATTTTAAAACCATTTTCACAAAAAATTGCAGATTTCTATTTTGTCCCTAAAAACGATGACTCCGATCATGCTGAAAAAGCGAAATTCAGGACAGGTCTAAAAAAAATTTTTAAAACCATTTTCACCAAAAATTGCTGATTTTTTTTTCTTCATTTTCGTGACACAAAAACAGTGACCCCGGTCATGCCAAACTAGCGACATTCTGGACAGGCCTAAAAAAAACATTTTAAAACCATTTTCACAAAAAATTGTAGATTTCTATTTTTGTCACCAAAAACGAATACTCCGATCATGCCGAACTAGCAACATTTTGGACAGGCCTAAAAAAAAAGCATTTTAGAACCATTTTCAAAAAAAGCTCAGAATTCTTTTTTTCATTTTTTGACACAAAAACAGTGACCCCGGTCATGCCGAACTATCGACATTCTGGACAGGCCTAAAAAGAACATTTTAAAACCATTTTCACAAAAAATTGCAGATTTCTATTTTGTCCCTAAAAACGATGACTCCGATCATGCCGAAAAAGCGACATTTCGGACAGGCCTAAAAAAAAAGCATTTTAGAACCATTTCAAAAAAAGCTCAGAATTCTTTTTTTCATTTTTTGACACAAAAACAGTGACCCCGGTCATGCCGAACTATCGACATTCTGGACAGGCCTAAAAAAAACATTTTAAAACCATTTTCACAAAAAATTGCAGATTTCTATTTTGTCCCTAAAAACGATGACTCCGATCATGCCGAAAAGCGACATTTTGGACAGGCCTAAAAAAAAAGCATTTTAGAACCATTTTCAAAAAAAGCTCAGAATTCTTTTTTTCATTTTTTGACACAAAAACAGTGACCCCGGTCATGCCGAACTATCGACATTCTGGACAGGCCTAAAAAGAACATTTTAAAACCATTTTCACAAAAAATTGCAGATTTCTATTTTGTCCCTAAAAACGATGACTCCGATCATGCCGAAAAAGCGACATTTCGGACAGGCCTAAAAAAAAAGCATTTTAGAACCATTTTCAAAAAAAGCTCAGAATTCTTTTTTTCATTTTTTGACACAAAAACAGTGACCCCGGTCATGCCGAACTATCGACATTCTGGACAGGCCTAAAAAAAACATTTTAAAACCATTTTAACAAAAAATTGCAGATTTCTATTTTGTCCCTAAAAACGATGACTCCGATCATGCCGAAAAAGCGACATTTTGGACAGGCCTAAAAAAAAAGCATTTTAGAACCATTTTCAAAAAAAGCTCAGAATTCTTTTTTTCATTTTTTGACACAAAAACAGTGACCCCAGTCATGCCGAACTATCGACATTCTGGACAGGCCTAAAAAAATTTTTTAGAACCATTTTCACAAAAAATTGCAGATATTTTTTTTTCATTTTCGTGACACAAAAACAGTGACCCCGGTCATACCGAACTATCGACATTCTGGACATGCCTAAAAAAACATTTTAAAACCATTTTCACAAAAAATTGCAGATTTATATTTTGTCCCTAAAAACGATGACTCCGATCATGCCGAAAAAGCGACATTCTGGACAGGCCTAAAAAAAAAATGTAGAACCATTTTCACAAAAAATTGCAGATATTTTTTTCTCATTTTCGTGACACAAAAACAATGCCGAACTGGGTCATGCCGAACAATCGTCATTCTGGACAGGCCTAAATTTTTTTTTTTAAACCATCTTCACCAAAAATGGCTGATTTTTTTTCTTCATTTTTTGACACAAAAACAGTGACCCCGGTCATACCGAACTATCGACATTCTGGACATGCCTAAAAAAACATTTTAAAACCATTTTCACAAAAAATTGCAGATTTATATTTTGTCCCTAAAAACGATGACTCCGATCATGCCGAAAATGCGACATTCTGGACAGGCCTAAAAAAAAAATGTAGAACCATTTTCACAAAAAATTGCAGATATTTTTTTCTCATTTTCGTGACACAAAAACAGTGACCCCGGTCATGCCGAACTATCGACATTCTGGACAGACCTAAAAAAAATATTTTAAAACCATTTTCACAAAAAATTGCAGATTTCTATTTTGTCCCTAAAAACGATGACTCCGATCATGCTGAAAAAGCGAAATTCAGGACAGGTCTAAAAAAAAATTTTAAAACCATTTTCACCAAAAATTGCTGATTTTTTTTTCTTCATTTTCGTGACACAAAAACAGTGACCCCGGTCATGCCAAACTAGCGACATTCTGGACAGGCCTAAAAAAAACATTTTAAAACCATTTTCACAAAAAATTGTAGATTTCTATTTTTGTCACCAAAAACGAATACTCCGATCATGCCGAACTAGCAACATTTTGGACAGGCCTAAAAAAAAAGCATTTTAGAACCATTTTCAAAAAAAGCTCAGAATTCTTTTTTTCATTTTTTGACACAAAAACAGTGACCCCGGTCATGCCGAACTATCGACATTCTGGACAGGCCTAAAAAGAACATTTTAAAACCATTTTCACAAAAAATTGCAGATTTCTATTTTGTCCCTAAAAACGATGACTCCGATCATGCCGAAAAAGCGACATTTCGGACAGGCCTAAAAAAAAAGCATTTTAGAACCATTTTCAAAAAACGCTCAGAATTCTTTTTTTCATTTTTTGACACAAAAACAGTGACCCCGGTCATGCCGAACTATCGACATTCTGGACAGGCCTAAAAAGAACATTTTAAAACCATTTTCACAAAAAATTGCAGATTTCTATTTTGTCCCTAAAAACGATGACTCCGATCATGCCGAAAAAGCGACATTTCGGACAGGCCTAAAAAAAAAGCATTTTAGAACCATTTTCAAAAAAAGCTCAGAATTCTTTTTTTCATTTTTTGACACAAAAACAGTGACCCCGGTCATGCCGAACTATCGACATTCTGGACAGGCCTAAAAAAAACATTTTAAAACCATTTTCACAAAAAATTGCAGATTTCTATTTTGTCCCTAAAAACGATGACTCCGATCATGCCGAAAAAGCGACATTCTGGACAGGCCTAAAAAAAAAATGTAGAACCATTTTCACAAAAAATTGCAGATATTTTTTTCTCATTTTCGTGACACAAAAACAATGCCGAACTGGGTCATGCCGAACAATCGTCATTCTGGACAGGCCTAAATTTTTTTTTTTAAACCATCTTCACCAAAAATGGCTGATTTTTTTTCTTCATTTTTTGACACAAAAACAGTGACCCCGGTCATACCGAACTATCGACATTCTGGACATGCCTAAAAAAACATTTTAAAACCATTTTCACAAAAAATTGCAGATTTATATTTTGTCCCTAAAAACGATGACTCCGATCATGCCGAAAATGCGACATTCTGGACAGGCCTAAAAAAAAAATGTAGAACCATTTTCACAAAAAATTGCAGATATTTTTTTCTCATTTTCGTGACACAAAAACAGTGACCCCGGTCATGCAGAACTATCAATATTCTGGACAGACCTAAAAAAAACATTTTAAAACCATTTTCACAAAAAATTGCAGATTTCTATTTTGTCCCTAAAAACGATGACTCCGATCATGCTGAAAAAGCGAAATTCAGGACAGGTCTAAAAAAAATTTTTAAAACCATTTTCACCAAAAATTGCTGATTTTTTTTTCTTCATTTTCGTGACACAAAAACAGTGACCCCGGTCATGCCAAACTAGCGACATTCTGGACAGGCCTAAAAAAAACATTTTAAAACCATTTTCACAAAAAATTGTAGATTTCTATTTTTGTCACCAAAAACGAATACTCCGATCATGCCGAACTAGCAACATTTTGGACAGGCCTAAAAAAAAAGCATTTTAGAACCATTTTCAAAAAAAGCTCAGAATTCTTTTTTTCATTTTTTGACACAAAAACAGTGACCCCGGTCATGCCGAACTATCGACATTCTGGACAGGCCTAAAAAAAACATTTTAAAACCATTTTCACAAAAAATTGCAGATTTCTATTTTGTCCCTAAAAACGATGACTCCGATCATGCCGAAAAGCGACATTTTGGACAGGCCTAAAAAAAAAGCATTTTAGAACCATTTTCAAAAAAAGCTCAGAATTCTTTTTTTCATTTTTTGACACAAAAACAGTGACCCCGGTCATGCCGAACTATCGACATTCTGGACAGGCCTAAAAAGAACATTTTAAAACCATTTTCACAAAAAATTGCAGATTTCTATTTTGTCCCTAAAAACGATGACTCCGATCATGCCGAAAAAGCGACATTTCGGACAGGCCTAAAAAAAAAGCATTTTAGAACCATTTTCAAAAAAAGCTCAGAATTCTTTTTTTCATTTTTTGACACAAAAACAGTGACCCCGGTCATGCCGAACTATCGACATTCTGGACAGGCCTAAAAAAAACATTTTAAAACCATTTTCACAAAAAATTGCAGATTTCTATTTTGTCCCTAAAAACGATGACTCCGATCATGCCGAAAAAGCGACATTTTGGACAGGCCTAAAAAAAAAGCATTTTAGAACCATTTTCAAAAAAAGCTCAGAATTCTTTTTTTCATTTTTTGACACAAAAACAGTGACCCCAGTCATGCCGAACTATCGACATTCTGGACAGGCCTAAAAAAAATTTTTAGAACCATTTTCACAAAAAATTGCAGATATTTTTTTTTCATTTTCGTGACACAAAAACAGTGACCCCGGTCATACCGAACTATCGACATTCTGGACATGCCTAAAAAAACATTTTAAAACCATTTTCACAAAAAATTGCAGATTTATATTTTGTCCCTAAAAACGATGACTCCGATCATGCCGAAAAAGCGACATTCTGGACAGGCCTAAAAAAAAAATGTAGAACCATTTTCACAAAAAATTGCAGATATTTTTTTCTCATTTTCGTGACACAAAAACAATGCCGAACTGGGTCATGCCGAACAATCGTCATTCTGGACAGGCCTAAATTTTTTTTTTTAAACCATCTTCACCAAAAATGGCTGATTTTTTTTCTTCATTTTTTGACACAAAAACAGTGACCCCGGTCATACCGAACTATCGACATTCTGGACATGCCTAAAAAAACATTTTAAAACCATTTTCACAAAAAATTGCAGATTTATATTTTGTCCCTAAAAACGATGACTCCGATCATGCCGAAAATGCGACATTCTGGACAGGCCTAAAAAAAAAATGTAGAACCATTTTCACAAAAAATTGCAGATATTTTTTTCTCATTTTCGTGACACAAAAACAGTGACCCCGGTCATGCAGAACTATCAATATTCTGGACAGACCTAAAAAAAACATTTTAAAACCATTTTCACCAAAAATTGCAGATTTCTATTTTGTCCCTAAAAACGATGACTCCGATCATGCTGAAAAAGCGACATTCTGGACAGGTCTAAAAAAAAATTTAAAAACCATTTTCACCAAAAATGGCTGATTTTTTTTCTTCATTTTTTGACACAAAAACAATGACCCCGGTCATGCCAAACTAGCGACATTCTGGACAGGCCTAAAAAAAACATTTTAAAAACATTTTCACCAAAAATTGCAGATTTCTATTTTGTCCCTAAAAACGATGACTCCGATCATGCTGAAAAAGCGACATTCTGGACAGGTCTAAAAAAAATTTTTAAAAACATTTTCACCAAAAATTGCTGATTTTTTTTTCTTCATTTTCGTGACACAAAAACAGTGACCCCGGTCATGCCGAACTATCGTCATTCTGGACAGGCCTAAAAAAAACATTTTAAAACCATTTTCACTAAAAATTGTAGATTTCTATTTTTGTCACCAAAAACGAATACTCCGATCATGCCGAACTAGCGACATTTTGGACAGGCCTAAAAAAAAAGCATTTTAGAACCATTTTCAAAAAAAAAGCTCAGAATTATTTTTTTCATTTTTTGACACAAAAACAGTGACCCCGGTCATGCCGAACTATCGACATTCTGGACAGGCCTAAAAAAAACATTTTAAAACCATTTTCACCAAAAATTGTAGATTTCTATTTTTGTCACCAAAAACGATGACTCCGATCATGCCGAACTAGTGACATTTTGGACAGGCCTAAAAAAAAAGCATTTTAGAACCATTTTCAAAAAAAAAGCTCAGAATTCTTTTTTTCATTTTTTGACACAAAAACAGTGACCCCGGTCATGCCGAACTATCGTCATTCTGGACAGGCCTAAAAAAAAAATTTAAAACCATTTTCACCAAAAATGGCTGATTTTTTTTCTTCATTTTTTGACACAAAAACAGTGACCCCGGTCATACCGAACTATCGACATTCTGGACATGCCTAAAAAAACATTTTAAAACCATTTTCACAAAAAATTGCAGATTTCTATTTTGTCCCTATAACGATGACTCCGATCATGCCGAAAAAGCGACATTCTGGACAGGCCTAAAAAAAAAATGTAGAACCATTTTCACAAAAAATTGCAGATATTTTTTTCTCATTTTCGTGACACAAAAACAGTGACCCCGGTCATGCCGAACTATCGTCTTTCTGGACAGGCCTAAAAAAAATGTTTAATACCATTTTCACCAAAAATGGCTGATTTTTTTTCTTCATTTTTTGACACAAAAACAGTGACCCCGGTCATACCTAACTATCGACATTCTGGACATGACTAAAAAAACATTTTAAAACCATTTTCACAAAAAATTGCAGATTTCTATTTTGTCCCTAAAAACGATGACTCCGATCATGCCGAAAAAGCGACATTCTGGACAGGCCTAAAAAAAAAATGTAGAACCATTTTCACAAAAAATTGCAGATATTTTTTTCTCAATTTCGTGACACAAAAACAGTGACCCCGGTCATGCCGAACTATCGACATTCTGGACAGACCTAAAAAAAACATTTTAAAACCATTTTCACCAAAAATTGCAGATTTCTATTTTGTCCCTAAAAACGATGACTCCGATCATGCTGAAAAAGCGACATTCTGGACAGGTCTAAAAAATTTTTTTAAAAACATTTTCACCAAAAATTGCTGATTTTTTTTTCTTCATTTTCGTGACACAAAAACAGTGACCCCGGTCATGCCAAACTAGCGACATTCTGGACAGGCCTAAAAAAAACATTTTAAAACCATTTTCACAAAAAATTTTAGATTTCTATTTTGTCCCTAAAAACGATGACTCCGATCATGCCGAAAAAGCGACATTTTGGACAGGCCTAAAAAAAAAGCATTTTAGAACCATTTTCAAAAAAAGCTCAGAATTCTTTTTTTCATTTTTTGACACAAAAACAGTGACCCCGGTCATGCCGAACTATCGACATTCTGGACAGGCCTAAAAAAAACATTTTAAAACCATTTTCACAAAAAATTGCAGATTTCTATTTTGTCCCTAAAAACGATGACTCCGACCATGCCGAAAAAGCGACATTTTGGACAGGCCTAAAAAAAAAGCATTTTAGAACCATTTTCAAAAAAAGCTCAGAATTCTTTTTTTCATTTTTTGACACAAAAACAGTGACCCCGGTCATGCTGAACTATCGACATTCTGGACAGGCCTAAAAAAAAATTTTAGAACCATTTTCACAAAAAATTGCAGATATTTTTTTTTCATTTTCGTGACACAAAAACAGTGACCCCGGTCATGCCGAACTATCGACATTCTGGACAGGCCTAAAAAAAACATTTTAAAACCATTTTCACAAAAAATTGCAGATTTCTATTTTGTCCCTAAAAACGATGACTCCGATCATGCCGAAAAAGCGACATTCTGGACAGGCCTAAAAAATTTTTTTTGAACCATTTTCACAAAAAATGGCAGATATTTTTTTCTCATTTTCGTGACACAAAAACAGTGACCCCGGTCATGCCGAACTATCGACATTCTGGACAGGCCTAAAAAAAACATTTTAAAACAATTTTCACAAAAAATTGCAGATTTCTATTTTGTCCCTAAAAACGTTGACTCCGATCATGCCGAAAAAGCGACATTCTGGACAGGCCTAAAAAAATTTTTTTGAACCATTTTCACAAAAAATTGCAGATTTTTTTTCTCATTTTCGTGACACAAAAACAGTGACCCCGGTCATGCCGAACTATCGTCATTCTGGACAGGCCTAAAAAAATATTTAAAAACCATTTTCACAAAAAATTGCAGATTTCTATTTTGTCCCTAAAAACGATGACTCCGATCATGCTGAAAAAGCGACATTCTGGACAGGTCTAAAATTTTTTTTAAAAACCATTTTCACCAAAAATTGCTGATTTTTTTTTCTTCATTTTCGTGACACAAAAACAGTGACCCCGGTCATGCCAAACTAGCGACATTCTGGACAGGCCTAAAAAAAACATTTTAAAACCATTTTCACTAAAAATTGTAGATTTCTATTTTTGTCACCAAAAACGAATACTCCGATCATGCCGAACTAGCGACATTTTGGACAGGCCTAAAAAAAAAGCATTTTAGAACCATTTTCAAAAAAAAAGCTCAGAATTCTTTTTTTCATTTTTTGACACAAAAACAGTGACCCGGGTCATGCCGAACTATCGACATTCTGGACAGGCCTAAAAAAAACATTTTAAAAACATTTTCACCAAAAATTGCAGATTTCTATTTTGTCCCTAAAAACGATGACTCCGATCATGCTGAAAAAGCGACATTCTGGACAGGTCTAAATTTTTTTTTTAAAACCATTTTCACCAAAAATTGCTGATTTTTTTTTCTTCATTTTCGTGACACAAAAACAGTGACCCCGGTCATGCCAAACTAGCGACATTCTGGACAGGCCTAAAAAAAACATTTTAAAACCATTTTCACTAAAAATTGTAGATTTCTATTTTTGTCACCAAAAACGAATACTCCGATCATGCCGAACTAGCGACATTTTGGACAGGCCTAAAAAAAAAGCATTTTAGAACCATTTTCAAAAAAAAAGCTCAGAATTCTTTTTTTCATTTTTTGACACAAAAACAGTGACCCCGGTCATGCCGAACTATCGACATTCTGGACAGGCCTAAAAAAAACATTTTAAAACCATTTTCACAAAAAATTGCAGATTTCTATTTTGTCCCTAAAAACGATGACTCCGATCATGCCGAAAAAGCGACATTTTGGACAGGCCTAAAAAAAAAGCATTTTAGAACCATTTTCAAAAAAAGCTCAGAATTCTTTTTTTCATTTTTTGACACAAAAACAGTGACCCCGGTCATGCCGAACTATCGACATTCTGGACAGGCCTAAAAAAATTTTTTAGAACCATTTTCACAAAAAATTGCAGATATTTTTTTTTCATTTTCGTGACACAAAAACAGTGACCCCGGTCATACCGAACTATCGACATTCTGGACATGCCTAAAAAAAACATTTTAAAACCATTTCCACAAAAAATTGCAGATTTCTATTTTGTCCCTAAAAACGATGACTCCGATCATGCCGAAAAAGCGACATTCTGGACAGGCCTAAAAAAAAAATGTAGAACCATTTTCACAAAAAATTGCAGATATTTTTTTCTCATTTTCGTGACACAAAAACAGTGACCCCGGTCATGCCGAACTATCGACATTCTGGACAGACCTAAAAAAAACATTTTAAAACCATTTTCACAAAAAATTGCAGATTTCTATTTTGTCCCTAAAAACGATGACTCCGATCATGCTGAAAAAGCGAAATTCTGGACAGGTCTAAAAAAAAATTTTAAAACCATTTTCACCAAAAATTGCTGATTTTTTTTTCTTCATTTTCGTGACACAAAAACAGTGACCCCGGTCATGCCGAACTATCGACATTCTGGACAGGCCTAAAAAAATTTTTTAGAACCATTTTCACAAAAAATTGCAGATATTTTTTTTTCATTTTCGTGACACAAAAACAGTGACCCCGGTCATACCGAACTATCGACATTCTGGACATGCCTAAAAAAAACATTTTAAAACCATTTCCACAAAAAATTGCAGATTTCTATTTTGTCCCTAAAAACGATGACTCCGATCATGCCGAAAAAGCGACATTCTGGACAGGCCTAAAAAAAAAATGTAGAACCATTTTCACAAAAAATTGCAGATATTTTTTTCTCATTTTCGTGACACAAAAACAGTGACCCCGGTCATGCCGAACTATCGACATTCTGGACAGACCTAAAAAAAACATTTTAAAACCATTTTCACAAAAAATTGCAGATTTCTATTTTGTCCCTAAAAACGATGACTCCGATCATGCTGAAAAAGCGAAATTCAGGACAGGTCTAAAAAAAATTTTTAAAACCATTTTCACCAAAAATTGCTGATTTTTTTTTCTTCATTTTCGTGACACAAAAACAGTGACCCCGGTCATGCCAAACTAGCGACATTCTGGACAGGCCTAAAAAAAACATTTTAAAACCATTTTCACAAAAAATTGTAGATTTCTATTTTTGTCACCAAAAACGAATACTCCGATCATGCCGAACTAGCAACATTTTGGACAGGCCTAAAAAAAAAGCATTTTAGAACCATTTTCAAAAAAAGCTCAGAATTCTTTTTTTCATTTTTTGACACAAAAACAGTGACCCCGGTCATGCCGAACTATCGACATTCTGGACAGGCCTAAAAAGAACATTTTAAAACCATTTTCACAAAAAATTGCAGATTTCTATTTTGTCCCTAAAAACGATGACTCCGATCATGCCGAAAAAGCGACATTTCGGACAGGCCTAAAAAAAAAGCATTTTAGAACCATTTCAAAAAAAGCTCAGAATTCTTTTTTTCATTTTTTGACACAAAAACAGTGACCCCGGTCATGCCGAACTATCGACATTCTGGACAGGCCTAAAAAAAACATTTTAAAACCATTTTCACAAAAAATTGCAGATTTCTATTTTGTCCCTAAAAACGATGACTCCGATCATGCCGAAAAGCGACATTTTGGACAGGCCTAAAAAAAAAGCATTTTAGAACCATTTTCAAAAAAAGCTCAGAATTCTTTTTTTCATTTTTTGACACAAAAACAGTGACCCCGGTCATGCCGAACTATCGACATTCTGGACAGGCCTAAAAAGAACATTTTAAAACCATTTTCACAAAAAATTGCAGATTTCTATTTTGTCCCTAAAAACGATGACTCCGATCATGCCGAAAAAGCGACATTTCGGACAGGCCTAAAAAAAAAGCATTTTAGAACCATTTTCAAAAAAAGCTCAGAATTCTTTTTTTCATTTTTTGACACAAAAACAGTGACCCCGGTCATGCCGAACTATCGACATTCTGGACAGGCCTAAAAAAAACATTTTAAAACCATTTTCACAAAAAATTGCAGATTTCTATTTTGTCCCTAAAAACGATGACTCCGATCATGCCGAAAAAGCGACATTTTGGACAGGCCTAAAAAAAAAGCATTTTAGAACCATTTTCAAAAAAAGCTCAGAATTCTTTTTTTCATTTTTTGACACAAAAACAGTGACCCCAGTCATGCCGAACTATCGACATTCTGGACAGGCCTAAAAAATTTTTTTAGAACCATTTTCACAAAAAATTGCAGATATTTTTTTTTCATTTTCGTGACACAAAAACAGTGACCCCGGTCATACCGAACTATCGACATTCTGGACATGCCTAAAAAAACATTTTAAAACCATTTTCACAAAAAATTGCAGATTTATATTTTGTCCCTAAAAACGATGACTCCGATCATGCCGAAAAAGCGACATTCTGGACAGGCCTAAAAAAAAAATGTAGAACCATTTTCACAAAAAATTGCAGATATTTTTTTCTCATTTTCGTGACACAAAAACAATGCCGAACTGGGTCATGCCGAACAATCGTCATTCTGGACAGGCCTAAATTTTTTTTTTTAAACCATCTTCACCAAAAATGGCTGATTTTTTTTCTTCATTTTTTGACACAAAAACAGTGACCCCGGTCATACCGAACTATCGACATTCTGGACATGCCTAAAAAAACATTTTAAAACCATTTTCACAAAAAATTGCAGATTTATATTTTGTCCCTAAAAACGATGACTCCGATCATGCCGAAAATGCGACATTCTGGACAGGCCTAAAAAAAAAATGTAGAACCATTTTCACAAAAAATTGCAGATATTTTTTTCTCATTTTCGTGACACAAAAACAGTGACCCCGGTCATGCCGAACTATCGACATTCTGGACAGACCTAAAAAAAACATTTTAAAACCATTTTCACAAAAAATTGCAGATTTCTATTTTGTCCCTAAAAACGATGACTCCGATCATGCTGAAAAAGCGAAATTCAGGACAGGTCTAAAAAAATTTTTTAAAACCATTTTCACCAAAAATTGCTGATTTTTTTTTCTTCATTTTCGTGACACAAAAACAGTGACCCCGGTCATGCCAAACTAGCGACATTCTGGACAGGCCTAAAAAAAACATTTTAAAACCATTTTCACAAAAAATTGTAGATTTCTATTTTTGTCACCAAAAACGAATACTCCGATCATGCCGAACTAGCAACATTTTGGACAGGCCTAAAAAAAAAGCATTTTAGAACCATTTTCAAAAAAAGCTCAGAATTCTTTTTTTCATTTTTTGACACAAAAACAGTGACCCCGGTCATGCCGAACTATCGACATTCTGGACAGGCCTAAAAAGAACATTTTAAAACCATTTTCACAAAAAATTGCAGATTTCTATTTTGTCCCTAAAAACGATGACTCCGATCATGCCGAAAAAGCGACATTTCGGACAGGCCTAAAAAAAAAGCATTTTAGAACCATTTTCAAAAAAAGCTCAGAATTCTTTTTTTCATTTTTTGACACAAAAACAGTGACCCCGGTCATGCCGAACTATCGACATTCTGGACAGGCCTAAAAAAAACATTTTAAAACCATTTTCACAAAAAATTGCAGATTTCTATTTTGTCCCTAAAAACGATGACTCCGATCATGCCGAAAAGCGACATTTTGGACAGGCCTAAAAAAAAAGCATTTTAGAACCATTTTCAAAAAAAGCTCAGAATTCTTTTTTTCATTTTTTGACACAAAAACAGTGACCCCGGTCATGCCGAACTATCGACATTCTGGACAGGCCTAAAAAGAACATTTTAAAACCATTTTCACAAAAAATTGCAGATTTCTATTTTGTCCCTAAAAACGATGACTCCGATCATGCCGAAAAAGCGACATTTCGGACAGGCCTAAAAAAAAAGCATTTTAGAACCATTTTCAAAAAAAGCTCAGAATTCTTTTTTTCATTTTTTGACACAAAAACAGTGACCCCGGTCATGCCGAACTATCGACATTCTGGACAGGCCTAAAAAAAACATTTTAAAACCATTTTCACAAAAAATTGCAGATTTCTATTTTGTCCCTAAAAACGATGACTCCGATCATGCCGAAAAAGCGACATTTTGGACAGGCCTAAAAAAAAAGCATTTTAGAACCATTTTCAAAAAAAGCTCAGAATTCTTTTTTTCATTTTTTGACACAAAAACAGTGACCCCAGTCATGCCGAACTATCGACATTCTGGACAGGCCTAAAAAAAATTTTTAGAACCATTTTCACAAAAAATTGCAGATATTTTTTTTTCATTTTCGTGACACAAAAACAGTGACCCCGGTCATACCGAACTATCGACATTCTGGACATGCCTAAAAAAACATTTTAAAACCATTTTCACAAAAAATTGCAGATTTATATTTTGTCCCTAAAAACGATGACTCCGATCATGCCGAAAAAGCGACATTCTGGACAGGCCTAAAAAAAAAATGTAGAACCATTTTCACAAAAAATTGCAGATATTTTTTTCTCATTTTCGTGACACAAAAACAATGCCGAACTGGGTCATGCCGAACAATCGTCATTCTGGACAGGCCTAAATTTTTTTTTTTAAACCATCTTCACCAAAAATGGCTGATTTTTTTTCTTCATTTTTTGACACAAAAACAGTGACCCCGGTCATACCGAACTATCGACATTCTGGACATGCCTAAAAAAACATTTTAAAACCATTTTCACAAAAAATTGCAGATTTATATTTTGTCCCTAAAAACGATGACTCCGATCATGCCGAAAATGCGACATTCTGGACAGGCCTAAAAAAAAAATGTAGAACCATTTTCACAAAAAATTGCAGATATTTTTTTCTCATTTTCGTGACACAAAAACAGTGACCCCGGTCATGCAGAACTATCAATATTCTGGACAGACCTAAAAAAAACATTTTAAAACCATTTTCACCAAAAATTGCAGATTTCTATTTTGTCCCTAAAAACGATGACTCCGATCATGCTGAAAAAGCGACATTCTGGACAGGTCTAAAAAAAAATTTAAAAACCATTTTCACCAAAAATGGCTGATTTTTTTTCTTCATTTTTTGACACAAAAACAATGACCCCGGTCATGCCAAACTAGCGACATTCTGGACAGGCCTAAAAAAAACATTTTAAAAACATTTTCACCAAAAATTGCAGATTTCTATTTTGTCCCTAAAAACGATGACTCCGATCATGCTGAAAAAGCGACATTCTGGACAGGTCTAAAAAAAATTTTTAAAAACATTTTCACCAAAAATTGCTGATTTTTTTTTCTTCATTTTCGTGACACAAAAACAGTGACCCCGGTCATGCCGAACTATCGTCATTCTGGACAGGCCTAAAAAAAACATTTTAAAACCATTTTCACTAAAAATTGTAGATTTCTATTTTTGTCACCAAAAACGAATACTCCGATCATGCCGAACTAGCGACATTTTGGACAGGCCTAAAAAAAAAGCATTTTAGAACCATTTTCAAAAAAAAAGCTCAGAATTATTTTTTTCATTTTTTGACACAAAAACAGTGACCCCGGTCATGCCGAACTATCGACATTCTGGACAGGCCTAAAAAAAACATTTTAAAACCATTTTCACCAAAAATTGTAGATTTCTATTTTTGTCACCAAAAACGATGACTCCGATCATGCCGAACTAGCGACATTTTGGACAGGCCTAAAAAAAAAGCATTTTAGAACCATTTTCAAAAAAAAAGCTCAGAATTCTTTTTTTCATTTTTTGACACAAAAACAGTGACCCCGGTCATGCCGAACTATCGACATTCTGGACAGGCCTAAAAAAAACATTTTAAAACCATTTTCACAAAAAATTGCAGATTTCTATTTTGTCCCTAAAAACGATGACTCCGATCATGCCGAAAAAGCGACATTTTGGACAGGCCTAAAAAAAAAGCATTTTAGAACCATTTTCAAAAAAAGCTGAGAATTCTTTTTTTCATTTTTTGACACAAAAACAGTGACCCCGGTCATGCAGAACTATCGATATTCTGGACAGACCTAAAAAAAACATTTTAAAACCATTTTCACCAAAAATTGCAGATTTCTATTTTGTCCCTAAAAACGATGACTCCGATCATGCTGAAAAAGCGACATTCTGGACAGGTCTAAAAAAAATTTTAAAAACCATTTTCACCAAAAATGGCTGATTTTTTTTCTTCATTTTTTGACACAAAAACAATGACCCCGGTCATGCCAAACTAGCGACATTCTGGACAGGCCTAAAAAAAACATTTTAAAAACATTTTCACCAAAAATTGCAGATTTCTATTTTGTCCCTAAAAACGATGACTCCGATCATGCTGAAAAAGCGACATTCTGGACAGGTCTAAAAAAATTTTTTAAAACCATTTTCACCAAAAATGGCTGATTTTTTTTCTTCATTTTTTGACACAAAAACAGTGACCCCGGTCATGCCAAACTAGCGACATTCTGGACAGGCCTAAAAAAAACATTTTAAAACCATTTTCACCAAAAATTGCAGATTTCTATTTTGTCCCTAAAAACGATGACTCCGATCATGCTGAAAAAGCGACATTCTGGACAGGTCTAAAAAAATTTTTTAAAACCATTTTCACCAAAAATTGCTGATTTTTTTTTCTTCATTTTCGTGACACAAAAACAGTGACCCCGGTCATGCCGAACTATCGTCATTCTGGACAGGCCTAAAAAAAACATTTTAAAACCATTTTCACTAAAAATTGTAGATTTCTATTTTTGTCACCAAAAACGAATACTCCGATCATGCCGAACTAGCGACATTTTGGACAGGCCTAAAAAAAAAGCATTTTAGAACCATTTTCAAAAAAAAACCTCAGAATTATTTTTTTCATTTTTTGACACAAAAACAGTGACCCCGGTCATGCCGAACTATCGACATTCTGGACAGGCCTAAAAAAAACATTTTAAAACCATTTTCACAAAAAATTGTAGATTTCTATTTTTGTCACCAAAAACGATGACTCCGATCATGCCGAACTAGCGACATTTTGGACAGGCCTAAAAAAAAAGCATTTTAGAACCATTTTCAAAAAAAAAGCTCAGAATTCTTTTTTTCATTTTTTGACACAAAAACAGTGATTGACACAAAAAAATTGTAGATTTCTATTTTTGTCACCAAAAACGATGACTCCGATCATGCCGAACTATCGACATTCTGGACAGGCCTAAAAGAATTTTTTTGAACCATTTTCACAAAAAATTGCAGATATTTTTATTTCATTTTCGTGACACAAAAACAGTGACCCCGGTCATGCCGAACTATCGACATTCTGGACAGGCCTAAAAAAAACATTTTAAAACCATTTTCACAAAAAATTGCAGATTTCTATTTTGTCCCTAAAAACGATGACTCCGATCATGCCGAAAAAGCGACATTCTGGACAGGCCTAAAAAAAATTTTTAGAACCATTTTCACAAAAAATTGCAGATTTTTTTTCTCATTTTCGTGACACAAAAACAGTGACCCCGGTCATGCCGAACTATCGTCATTCTGGACAGGCCTAAAAAAAAATTTAAAAACCATTTTCACAAAAAATTACAGATATTTTTTTCTCATTTTCGTGACACAAAAACAGTGACCCCGGTCATGCCGAACTATCGACATTCTGGACAGGCCTAAAAAAAACATTTTAAAACCATTTTCACAAAAAATTGCAGATATCTATTTTGTCCCTAAAAACGATGACTCCGATCATGCCGAACTAGCGACATTTTGGACAGGCCTAAAAAAAAAGCATTTTAGAACCATTTTCAAAAAAAAAGCTCAGAATTCTTTTTTTCATTTTTTGACACAAAAACAGTGACCCCGGTCATGCCGAACTATCGTCATTCTGGACAGGCCTAAAAAAAAAATTTAAAACCATTTTCACCAAAAAAGGCTGATTTTTTTTCTTCATTTTTTGACACAAAAACAGTGACCCCGGTCATACCGAACTATAGACATTCTGGACATGCCTAAAAAAACATTTTAAAACCATTTTCACAAAAAATTGCAGATTTCTATTTTGTCCCTAAAAACGATGACTCCGATCATGCAGAAAAAGCGACATTCTGGACAGGTCTAAAAAAAATTTTTAAAACCATTTTCACCAAAAATTGCTGATTTTTTTTTCTTCATTTTCGTGACACAAAAACAGTGACCCCGGTCATGCCAAACTAGCGACATTCTGGACAGGCCTAAAAAAAACATTTTAAAACCATTTTCACTAAAAATTGTAGATTTCTATTTTTGTCACCAAAAACGAATACTCCGATCATGCCGAACTAGCGACATTTTGGACAGGCCTAAAAAAAAAGCATTTTAGAACCATTTTCAAAAAAAAAGCTCAGAATTCTTTTTTTCATTTTTTGACACAAAAACAGTGACCCCGGTCATGCTGAACTATCGACATTCTGGACAGGCCTAAAAAAAACGTTTTAAAACCATTTTCACAAAAAATTGCAGATTTCTATTTTGTCCCTAAAAACGATGACTCCGATCATGCCGAAAAAGCGACATTTTGGACAGGCCTAAAAAAAAAGCATTTTAGAACCATTTTCAAAAAAAGCTCAGAATTATTTTTTTCATTTTTTGACACAAAAACAGTGACCCCGGTCATGCCGAACTATCGACATTCTGGACAGGCCTAAAAAACATTTTAAAACCATTTTCACAAAAAATTGCAGATTTCTATTTTGTCCCTAAAAACGATGACTCCGATCATGCCGAAAAAGCGACATTCTGGACAGACCTAAAAAAATTTTTTAGAACCATTTTCACAAAAAATTGCAGATATTTTTTTCTCATTTTCGTGACACAAAAACAGTGACCCCGGTCATGCCGAACTATCGACATTCTGGACAGGCCTAAAAAAAACATTTTAAAACCATTTTCACAAAAAATTGTATATTTCTATTTTTGTCACCAAAAACGATGACTCCGATCATGCCGAACTAGCGACATTTTGGACAGGCCTAAAAAAAAAGCATTTTAGAACCATTTTCAAAAAAAAAGCTCAGAATTCTTTTTTTCATTTTTTGACACAAAAACAGTGACCCCGGTCATACCGACCTATCGACATTCTGGACATGCCTAAAAAAACATTTTAAAACCATTTTCACAAAAAATTGCAGATTTCTATTTTGTCCCTAAAAACGATGACTCCGATCATGCCCAAAAAGCGACATTCTGGACAGGCCAAAAAAAAAAATGTAGAACCATTTTCACAAAAAATTGCAGATATTTTTTTTTCATTTTCGTGACACAAAAACAGTGACCCCGGTCATGCCGAACTATCGACATTCTGGACAGGCCTAAAAAAACATTTTAAAACCATTTTCACAAAAAATTGTAGATTTCTATTTTTGTCACCAAAAACGATGACTCCGATCATGCCGAACTAGCGACATTTTGGACAGGCCTAAAAAAAAAGCATTTTAGAACCATTTTCAAAAAAAAAGCTCAGAATTCTTTTTTTCATTTTTTGACACAAAAACAGTGACCCCGGTCATGCCGACCTATCGACATTCTGGACAGGCCTAAAAAAAACATTTTAAAACCATTTTCACAAAAAATTGCAGATTTCTATTTTGTCCCTAAAAACGATGACTCCGATCATGCCCAAAAAGCGACATTCTGGACAGGCCTAAAAAAAAAAATGTAGAACCATTTTCACAAAAAATTGCAGATATTTTTTTTTCATTTTCGTGACACAAAAACAGTGACCCCGGTCATGCCGAACTATCGACATTCTGGACAGGCCTAAAAAAACATTTTAAAACCATTTTCACAAAAAATTGCAGATTTCTATTTTGTCCCTAAAAACGATGACTCCGATCATGCCGAAAAAGCGACATTCTGGACAGACCTAAAAAAATTTTTTAGAACCATTTTCACAAAAAATTGCAGATATTTTTTTCTCATTTTCGTGACACAAAAACAGTGACCCCGGTCATGCCGAACTATCGACATTCTGGACAGGCCTAAAAAAAACATTTTAAAACCATTTTCACAAAAAATTGTATATTTCTATTTTTGTCACCAAAAACGATGACTCCGATCATGCCGAACTAGCGACATTTTGGACAGGCCTAAAAAAAAAGCATTTTAGAACCATTTTCAAAAAAAAAGCTCAGAATTCTTTTTTTCATTTTTTGACACAAAAACAGTGACCCCGGTCATACCGAACTATCGACATTCTGGACAGGCCTAAAAAAAACATTTTGAAACCATTTTCACAAAAAATTGCAGATTTCTATTTTGTCCCTAAAAACGATGACTCCGATCATGCCGAAAAGCGACATTCTGGACAGGCCAAAAAATTTTTTTTAAAAACCATTTTCACCAAAAATGGCTGATTTTTTTTTCTTCATTTTTTGACACAAAAACAGTGACCCCGGTCATACCGAACTATCGACATTATGGACAGGTCTAAAAAAAACATTTTAAAACCATTTTCACAAAAAATTGCAGATTTCTATTTTGTCCCTAAAAAAGATGACTCCGATCATGCCGAACTAGCGACATTCTGGACAGGCCTAAAAAAAAACATTTTAAAACCATTTTCACAAAAAATTGTAGATTTCTATTTTTGTCACCAAAAACGATGACTCCGATCATGCCGAAAAAGCGACATTCTGGACAGGCCTAAAAAAAAATTTTAGAACCATTTTCACAAAAAATTGCAGATTTCTATTTTGTCCCTAAAAACGATGACTCCGATCATGCCGAAAAAGCGACATTCTGGACAGGCCTAAAAAAAATTTTTAGAACCATTTTCACAAAAAATTGCAGATATTTTTTTCTCATTTTCGTGACACAAAAACAGTGACCCCGGTCATGCCGAACTATCGACATTCTGGACAGGCCTAAAAAAAAACATTTTAAAACCATTATCACCAAAAATTGCAGATTTCTATTTTGTCCCTAAAAACGATGACTCCGATCATGCCGAAAAAGCGACATTCTGGACAGGCCTAAAAAAAAATTTAAAAACCATTTTCAGCAAAAATGGCTGATTTTTTTTTCTTCATTTTTTTACACAAAAACAGTGACCCCGGTCATGCCGAACTAGCGACATTCTGGACAGGTCTAAAAAAATTTTTTAGAACCATTTTCACAAAAAAAGGCAGATATTTTTTTCTCATTTTCGTGACACAAAAACAGTGACCCCGGTCATGCCGAACTATCGACATTCTGGACAGGCCTAAAAAAAACATTTTAAAACCATTTTCACAAAAAATTGCAGATTTCTATTTTGTCACCAAAAACGATGACTCCGATCATGCCGAACTAGCGACATTTTGGACAGGCCTAAAAAAAATGCATTTTAGAACCATTTTCCAAAAAAAAGCTCAGAATTCTTTTTTTCATTTTTTGACACAAAAACAGTGACCCCGGTCATGCCGAACTATCGACATTCTGGACAGGCCTAAAAAAAAAATGTAGAACCATTTTCACAAAAAATTGCAGATATTTTTTTCTTTTTTTCGTGACACAAAAACAGTGACCCCGGTCATGCCGAACTATCGACATTCTGGACAGGCCTAAAAAAAACATTTTAAAACCATTTTCACCAAAAATTGCAGATTTCTATTTTGTCCCTAAAAACGATGACTCCGATCATGCCGAAAAAGCAACATTCTGGATAGGCCTAAAAAATGTTTTTTGAACCATTTTCACAAAAAATTGCAGATATTTTTTTCTCATTTTCGTGACACAAAAACAGTGACCCCGGTCATGCCGAACTAGCGACATTCTGGACAGGCCTAAAAAAAAAACATTTTAAAACCATTTTCACAAAAAATTGTAGATTTCTATTTTTGTCACCAAAAACGATGACTCCGATCATGCCGAACTAGCGACATTTTGGACAGGCCTAAAAAAATTTTTTAGAACCATTTTCACAAAAAATTGCAGATATTTTTTTTTTTTTTTCGTGACACAAAAACAGTGACCCCGGTCATGCCGAACTATCGACATTCTGGACAGGCCTAAAAAAAACATTTTAAATCCATTTTCACAAAAAATTGCAGATTTCTATTTTGTCCCTAAAAACGATGACTCCGATCATGCCGAAAAGCGACATTCTGGACAGGCCTAAAAAATTTTTTTAAAAACCATTTTCACCAAAAATGGCTGATTTTTTTTTCTTCATTTTTTGACACAAAAACAGTGACCCCGGTCATACCGAACTATCGACATTATGGACAGGTCTAAAAAAAACATTTTAAAACCATTTTCACAAAAAATTGCAGATTTCTATTTTGTCCCTAAAAAAGATGACTCCGATCATGCCGAACTAGCGACATTCTGGACAGGCCTAAAAAAAAACATTTTAAAACCATTTTCACAAAAAATTGTAGATTTCTATTTTTGTCACCAAAAACGATGACTCCGATCATGCCGAAAAAGCGACATTCTGGACAGGCCTAAAAAAAAATTTTAGAACCATTTTCACAAAAAATTGCAGATTTCTATTTTGTCCCTAAAAACGATGACTCCGATCATGCCGAAAAAGCGACATTCTGGACAGGCCTAAAAAAAATTTTTAGAACCATTTTCACAAAAAATTGCAGATATTTTTTTCTCATTTTCGTGACACAAAAACAGTGACCCCGGTCATGCCGAACTATCGACATTCTGGACAGGCCTAAAAAAAAACATTTTAAAACCATTATCACCAAAAATTGCAGATTTCTATTTTGTCCCTAAAAACGATGACTCCGATCATGCCGAAAAAGCGACATTCTGGACAGGCCTAAAAAAAAAATTAAAAACCATTTTCAGCAAAAATGGCTGATTTTTTTTTCTTCATTTTTTTACACAAAAACAGTGACCCCGGTCATGCCGAACTAGCGACATTCTGGACAGGTCTAAAAAAATTTTTTAGAACCATTTTCACAAAAAAAGGCAGATATTTTTTTCTCATTTTCGTGACACAAAAACAGTGACCCCGGTCATGCCGAACTATCGACATTCTGGACAGGCCTAAAAAAAACATTTTAAAACCATTTTCACAAAAAATTGCAGATTTCTATTTTGTCACCAAAAACGATGACTCCGATCATGCCGAACTAGCGACATTTTGGACAGGCCTAAAAAAAATGCATTTTAGAACCATTTTCCAAAAAAAAGCTCAGAATTCTTTTTTTCATTTTTTGACACAAAAACAGTGACCCCGGTCATGCCGAACTATCGACATTCTGGACAGGCCTAAAAAAAAACATTTTAAAACGTTTTTCACAAAAAATTGCAGATTTCTATTTTGTCCCTAAAAACGTTGACTCCGATCATGCCGAAAAAGCGTCATTCTGGACAGGCCTAAAAAATTTTTTTTGAACCATTTTCACAAAAAATTGCAGATATTTTTTTTTCATTTTCGTGACACAAAAACAGTGACCCCGGTCATACCGAACTATCGACATTCAGGACAGGCCTCAAAAAAACCTTGTAAAAACATTTTCACAAAAAATTGCAGATTTCTATTTTGTCCCTAAAAACGATGACTCCGATCATGCCGAACTAGCGACATTTTGGACAGGCCTAAAAAAAATTTTTAGAACCATTTTCACAAAAAATTGCAGATATTTTATTTTTATTTTCGTGACACAAAAACAGTGACCCCGGTCATGCCGAACTATCGACATTCTGGACAGGCCTAAAAAAAAACATTTTAAAACGTTTTTCACAAAAAATTGCAGATTTCTATTTTGTCCCTAAAAAAGATGACTCCGATCATGCCGAACTAGCGACATTCTGGACAGGCCTAAAAAAAAGCATTTTAGAACCATTTTCACAAAAAATTGCAGATTTTTCTTCATTTTGTGACCCTAAAAACGAGTGACCCCGGTCATGCCGAACTAGCGACATTTTGGACAGGCCTAAAAAAAAAGCATTTTAGAACCATTTTCACAAAAAAAGCTCAGAATGCTTTTTTTCATTTTTTGACACAAAAACAGTGACCCCGGTCATGCCGAACTATCGACATTCTGGACAGGCCTAAAAAAAACATTTTAAAACCATTTTCACAAAAAATTGCAGATTTCTATTTTGTCCCTAAAAACGATGACTCCGATCATGCCGAAAAAGCGACATTCTGGACAGGCCTAAAAAAAAATTTTAGAACCATTTTCACAAAAAATTGCAGATTTCTATTTTGTCCCTAAAAACGATGACTCCGATCATGCCGAACTAGCGACATTTTGGACAGGCCTAAAAAAAAAGCATTTTAGAACCATTTTCAAAAAAAAAGCTCAGAATGCTTTTTTTCATTTTTTGACACAAAAACAGTGACCCCGGTCATGCCGAACTATCGACATTCTGGACAGGCCTAAAAAAAACATTTTAAAACCATTTTCACAAAAAATTGCAGATTTCTATTTTGTCCCTAAAAACGATGACTCCGATCATGCCGAACTAGCGACATTTTGGACAGGCCTAAAAAAAATGCATTTTAGAACCATTTTCCAACAAAAAAGCTCAGAATTCTTTTTTTCATTTTTTGACACAAAAACAGTGACCCCGGTCATGCCGAACTATCGACATTCTGGACAGGCCTAAAAAAAAACATTTTAAAACGTTTTTCACAAAAAATTGCAGATTTCTATTTTGTCCCTAAAAACGTTGACTCCGATCATGCCGAAAAAGCGTCATTCTGGACAGGCCTAAAAATTTTTTTTTGAACCATTTTCACAAAAAATTGCAGATATTTTTTTTTCATTTTCGTGACACAAAAACAGTGACCCCGGTCATACCGAACTATCGACATTCAGGACAGGCCTCAAAAAAACCTTGTAAAAACATTTTCACAAAAAATTGCAGATTTCTATTTTGTCCCTAAAAACGATGACTCCGATCATGCCGAACTAGCGACATTTTGGACAGGCCTAAAAAAAATTTTTAGAACCATTTTCACAAAAAATTGCAGATATTTTATTTTTATTTTCGTGACACAAAAACAGTGACCCCGGTCATGCCGAACTATCGACATTCTGGACAGGCCTAAAAAAATTTTTTAGAACCATTTTCACAAAAAATTGCAGATATTTTATTTTTATTTTCGTGACACAAAAACAGTGACCCCGGTCATGCCGAACTATCGACATTCTGGACAGGCCTAAAAAAAACATTTTAAAAACATTTTCACAAAAAATTGCAGATTTCTATTTTGTCCCTAAAAACGATGACTCCGATCATGCCGAAAAAGCGATATTCTGGACAGGCCAAAAAAAAACTTTTAGAACCATTTTCACCAAAAATTGCAGATTTCTATTTTGTCCCTAAAAACGATGACTCCGATCATGCCGAAAAGCGACATTCTGGACAGGCCTAAAAAAAAAATTTAAAAACCATTTTCACCAAAAATGGCTGATTTTTTTTTCTTAATTTTTTGACACAAAAACAGTGACCCCGGTCATACCGAACTATCGACATTATGGACAGGTCTAAAAAAAACATTTTAAAACCATTTTCACAAAAAATTGCAGATTTCTATTTTGTCCCTAAAAAAGATGACTCCGATCATGCCGAACTAGCGACATTCTGGACAGGCCTAAAAAAAAGCATTTTAGAACCATTTTCAAAAAAAAAGCTCAGAATGCTTTTTTTCATTTTTTGACACAAAAACAGTGACCCCGGTCATGCCGAACTATCGACATTCTGGACAGGCCTAAAAAAAAACATTTTAAAACCATTTTCACCAAAAATGGCTGATTTTTTTTTCTTCATTATTTTACACAAAAACAGTGACCGAACTATCGACATTATGGACAGGCCTAAAAAAAACATTTTTAAACCATTTTCACAAAAAATTGCAGATTTCTATTTTGTCCCTAAAAACGATGACTCCGATCATGCCGAAAAAGCAACATTCTGGACAGGCCTAAAAAAAATTTTTTGAACCATTTTCACAAAAAATTGCAGATATTTTTTTCTCATTTTCGTGACACAAAAACAGTGACCCCGGTCATGCCGAACTATCGACATTCTGGACAGGCCTAAAAAAAACATTTTAAAACCATTTTCACCAAAAATTGCAGATTTCTATTTTGTCCCTAAAAACGATGACTCCGATCATGCCGAAAAAGCGACATTCTGGACAGGTCTAAAAATTTTTTTTAAAACCATTTTCACCAAAAATTGCAGATTTTTTTTTCTTCATTTTCGTGACACAAAAACAGTGACCCCGGTCATGCCGAACTATCGACATTCTGGACAGGCCTAAAAAAAACATTTTAAAAACATTTTCACAAAAAATTGCAGATTTCTATTTTGTCCCTAAAAACGATGACTCCGATCATGCCGAAAAAGCGACATTCTGGACAGGCCTAAAAAAAATTTTTAGAACCATTTTCACCAAAAATTGCAGATTTCTATTTTGTCCCTAAAAACGATGACTCCGATCATGCCGAAAAGCGACATTCTGGACAGGCCTAAAAAAAAATTTTCAAAACCATTTTCACCAAAAATGGCTGATTTTTTTTTCTTCATTTTTTGACACAAAAACAGTGACCCCGGTCATACCGAACTATCGACATTATGGACAGGTCTAAAAAAAACATTTTAAAACCATTTTCACAAAAAATTGCAGATTTCTATTTTGTCCCTAAAAAAGATGACTCCGATCATGCCGAACTAGCGACATTCTGGACAGGCCTAAAAAAAACCATTTTAAAACCATTTTCACAAAAAATTGTAGATTTCTATTTTTGTCACCAAAAACGATGACTCCGATCATGCCGAACTAGCGACATTTTGGACAGGCCTAAAAAAAATGCATTTTAGAACCATTTTCAAAAAAAAAGCTCAGAATGCTTTTTTTCATTTTTTGACACAAAAACAGTGACCCCGGTCATGCCGAACTATCGACATTCTGGACAGGCCTAAAAAAAACATTTTAAAACCATTTTCACAAAAAATTGCAGATTTCTATTTTGTCCCTAAAAACGATGACTCCGATCATGCCGAAAAAGCGACATTCTGGACAGGCCTAAAAAAAAATTTTAGAACCATTTTCACAAAAAATTGCAGATTTCTATTTTGTCCCTAAAAACGATGACTCCGATCATGCCGAACTAGCGACATTTTGGACAGGCCTAAAAAAAAAGCATTTTAGAACCATTTTCAAAAAAAAAGCTCAGAATGCTTTTTTTCATTTTTTGACACAAAAACAGTGACCCCGGTCATGCCGAACTATCGACATTCTGGACAGGCCTAAAAAAAACATTTTAAAACCATTTTCACAAAAAATTGCAGATTTCTATTTTGTCCCTAAAAACGATGACTCCGATCATGCCGAACTAGCGACATTTTGGACAGGCCTAAAAAAAATGCATTTTAGAACCATTTTCCAAAAAAAAGCTCAGAATTCTTTTTTTCATTTTTTGACACAAAAACAGTGACCCCGGTCATGCCGAACTATCGACATTCTGGACAGGCCTAAAAAAAAACATTTTAAAACGTTTTTCACAAAAAATTGCAGATTTCTATTTTGTCCCTAAAAACGTTGACTCCGATCATGCCGAAAAAGCGTCATTCTGGACAGGCCTAAAAAAAATTTTTTTGAACCATTTTCACAAAAAATTGCTGATATTTTTTTTTCATTTTCGTGACACAAAAACAGTGACCCCGGTCATACCGAACTATCGACATTCAGGACAGGCCTCAAAAAAACCTTGTAAAAACATTTTCACAAAAAATTGCAGATTTCTATTTTGTCCCTAAAAACGATGACTCCGATCATGCCGAACTAGCGACATTTTGGACAGGCCTAAAAAAAATGCATTTTAGAACCATTTTCCAAAAAAAAGCTCAGAATTCTTTTTTTCATTTTTTGACACAAAAACAGTGACCCCGGTCATGCCGAACTATCGACATTCTGGACAGGCCTAAAAAAAAACATTTTAAAACGTTTTTCACAAAAAATTGCAGATTTCTATTTTGTCCCTAAAAACGTTGACTCCGATCATGCCGAAAAAGCGTCATTCTGGACAGGCCTAAAAAATTTTTTTTGAACCATTTTCACAAAAAATTGCAGATATTTTTTTTTCATTTTCGTGACACAAAAACAGTGACCCCGGTCATACCGAACTATCGACATTCAGGACAGGCCTCAAAAAAACCTTGTAAAAACATTTTCACAAAAAATTGCAGATTTCTATTTTGTCCCTAAAAACGATGACTCCGATCATGCCGAACTAGCGACATTTTGGACAGGCCTAAAAAAAATTTTTAGAACCATTTTCACAAAAAATTGCAGATATTTTATTTTTATTTTCGTGACACAAAAACAGTGACCCCGGTCATGCCGAACTATCGACATTCTGGACAGGCCTAAAAAAATTTTTTAGAACCATTTTCACAAAAAATTGCAGATATTTTATTTTTATTTTCGTGACACAAAAACAGTGACCCCGGTCATGCCGAACTATCGACATTCTGGACAGGCCTAAAAAATTTTTTTAGAACCATTTTCACAAAAAATTGCAGATATTTTATTTTTATTTTCGTGACACAAAAACAGTGACCCCGGTCATGCCGAACTATCGACATTCTGGACAGGCCTAAAAAAAACATTTTAAAAACATTTTCACAAAAAATTGCAGATTTCTATTTTGTCCCTAAAAACGATGACTCCGATCATGCCGAAAAAGCGATATTCTGGACAGGCCAAAAAAAAAATTTTAGAACCATTTTCACCAAAAATTGCAGATTTCTATTTTGTCCCTAAAAACGATGACTCCGATCATGCCGAAAAGCGACATTCTGGACAGGCCTAAAAAAAAAATTTAAAAACCATTTTCACCAAAAATGGCTGATTTTTTTTTCTTAATTTTTTGACACAAAAACAGTGACCCCGGTCATACCGAACTATCGACATTATGGACAGGTCTAAAAAAAACATTTTAAAACCATTTTCACAAAAAATTGCAGATTTCTATTTTGTCCCTAAAAAAGATGACTCCGATCATGCCGAACTAGCGACATTCTGGACAGGCCTAAAAAAAAGCATTTTAGAACCATTTTCAAAAAAAAAGCTCAGAATGCTTTTTTTCATTTTTTGACACAAAAACAGTGACCCCGGTCATGCCGAACTATCGACATTCTGGACAGGCCTAAAAAAAAACATTTTAAAACCATTTTCACCAAAAATGGCTGATTTTTTTTTCTTCATTATTTTACACAAAAACAGTGACCGAACTATCGACATTATGGACAGGCCTAAAAAAAACATTTTTAAACCATTTTCACAAAAAATTGCAGATTTCTATTTTGTCCCTAAAAACGATGACTCCGATCATGCCGAAAAAGCAACATTCTGGACAGGCCTAAAAAAATTTTTTTGAACCATTTTCACAAAAAATTGCAGATATTTTTTTCTCATTTTCGTGACACAAAAACAGTGACCCCGGTCATGCCGAACTATCGACATTCTGGACAGGCCTAAAAAAAACATTTTAAAACCATTTTCACCAAAAATTGCAGATTTCTATTTTGTCCCTAAAAACGATGACTCCGATCATGCCGAAAAAGCGACATTCTGGACAGGTCTAAAAAAATTTTTTAAAACCATTTTCACCAAAAATTGCAGATTTTTTTTTCTTCATTTTCGTGACACAAAAACAGTGACCCCGGTCATGCCGAACTATCGACATTCTGGACAGGCCTAAAAAAAACATTTTAAAAACATTTTCACAAAAAATTGCAGATTTCTATTTTGTCCCTAAAAACGATGACTCCGATCATGCCGAAAAAGCGACATTCTGGACAGGCCTAAAAAAAATTTTTAGAACCATTTTCACCAAAAATTGCAGATTTCTATTTTGTCCCTAAAAACGATGACTCCGATCATGCCGAAAAGCGACATTCTGGACAGGCCTAAAAAAAAATTTTCAAAACCATTTTCACCAAAAATGGCTGATTTTTTTTTCTTCATTTTTTGACACAAAAACAGTGACCCCGGTCATACCGAACTATCGACATTATGGACAGGTCTAAAAAAAACATTTTAAAACCATTTTCACAAAAAATTGCAGATTTCTATTTTGTCCCTAAAAAAGATGACTCCGATCATGCCGAACTAGCGACATTCTGGACAGGCCTAAAAAAAAACATTTTAAAACCATTTTCACAAAAAATTGTAGATTTCTATTTTTGTCACCAAAAACGATGACTCCGATCATGCCGAACTAGCGACATTTTGGACAGGCCTAAAAAAAATGCATTTTAGAACCATTTTCAAAAAAAAAGCTCAGAATGCTTTTTTTCATTTTTTGACACAAAAACAGTGACCCCGGTCATGCCGAACTATCGACATTCTGGACAGGCCTAAAAAAAACATTTTAAAACCATTTTCACAAAAAATTGCAGATTTCTATTTTGTCCCTAAAAACGATGACTCCGATCATGCCGAAAAAGCGACATTCTGGACAGGCCTAAAAAAAAATTTTAGAACCATTTTCACAAAAAATTGCAGATTTCTATTTTGTCCCTAAAAACGATGACTCCGATCATGCCGAACTAGCGACATTTTGGACAGGCCTAAAAAAAAAGCATTTTAGAACCATTTTCAAAAAAAAAGCTCAGAATGCTTTTTTTCATTTTTTGACACAAAAACAGTGACCCCGGTCATGCCGAACTATCGACATTCTGGACAGGCCTAAAAAAAACATTTTAAAACCATTTTCACAAAAAATTGCAGATTTCTATTTTGTCCCTAAAAACAATGACTCCGATCATGCCGAACTAGCGACATTTTGGACAGGCCTAAAAAAAATGCATTTTAGAACCATTTTCCAAAAAAAAGCTCAGAATTCTTTTTTTCATTTTTTGACACAAAAACAGTGACCCCGGTCATGCCGAACTATCGACATTCTGGACAGGCCTAAAAAAAAACATTTTAAAACGTTTTTCACAAAAAATTGCAGATTTCTATTTTGTCCCTAAAAACGTTGACTCCGATCATGCCGAAAAAGCGTCATTCTGGACAGGCCTAAAAAAAATTTTTTTGAACCATTTTCACAAAAAATTGCTGATATTTTTTTTTCATTTTCGTGACACAAAAACAGTGACCCCGGTCATACCGAACTATCGACATTCAGGACAGGCCTCAAAAAAACCTTGTAAAAACATTTTCACAAAAAATTGCAGATTTCTATTTTGTCCCTAAAAACGATGACTCCGATCATGCCGAACTAGCGACATTTTGGACAGGCCTAAAAAAATTTTTTAGAACCATTTTCACAAAAAATTGCAGATATTTTATTTTTATTTTCGTGACACAAAAACAGTGACCCCGGTCATGCCGAACTATCGACATTCTGGACAGGCCTAAAAAAAACATTTTAAAAACATTTTCACAAAAAATTGCAGATTTCTATTTTGTCCCTAAAAACGATGACTCCGATCATGCCGAAAAAGCGATATTCTGGACAGGCCTAAAAAAAAATTTTAGAACCATTTTCACCAAAAATTGCAGATTTCTATTTTGTCCCTAAAAACGATGACTCCGATCATGCCGAAAAGCGACATTCTGGACAGGCCTAAAAAAAAAATTTAAAAACCATTTTCACCAAAAATGGCTGATTTTTTTTTCTTCATTTTTTGACACAAAAACAGTGACCCCGGTCATACCGAACTATCGACATTATGGACAGGTCTAAAAAAAACATTTTAAAACCATTTTCACAAAAAATTGCAGATTTCTATTTTGTCCCTAAAAAAAGATGACTCCGATCATGCCGAACTAGCGACATTCTGGACAGGCCTAAAAAAAAGCATTTTAGAACCATTTTCAAAAAAAAAGCTCAGAATGCTTTTTTTCATTTTTTGACACAAAAACAGTGACCCCGGTCATGCCGAACTATCGACATTCTGGACAGGCCTAAAAAAAAACATTTTAAAACCATTTTCACCAAAAATGGCTGATTTTTTTTTCTTCATTATTTTACACAAAAACAGTGACCCCGGTCATACCGAACTATCGACATTATGGACAGGCCTAAAAAAAACATTTTAAAACCATTTTCACCAAAAATTGCAGATTTCTATTTTGTCCCTAAAAACGATGACTCCGATCATGCCGAAAAAGCGACATTCTGGACAGGTCTAAAAAAAATTTTTAAAACCATTTTCACCAAAAATTGCTGATTTTTTTTTCTTCATTTTCGTGACACAAAAACAGTGACCCCGGTCATGCCGAACTAGCGACATTCTGGACAGGCCTAAAAAAAAAAACATTTTAAAACCATTTTCACAAAAAATTGTAGATTTCTATTTTTGTCACCAAAAACGATGACTCCGATCATGCCGAACTAGCGACATTTTGGACAGGCCTAAAAAAAATTTTTAGAACCATTTTCACAAAAAATTGCAGATATTTTATTTTTATTTTCGTGACACAAAAACAGTGACCCCGGTCATGCCGAACTATCGACATTCTGGACAGGCCTAAAAAAAACATTTTAAAAACATTTTCACAAAAAATTGCAGATTTCTATTTTGTCCCTAAAAACGATGACTCCGATCATGCCGAACTAGCGACATTCTGGACAGGCCTAAAAAAAAGCATTTTAGAACCATTTTCAAAAAAAAAGCTCAGAATGCTTTTTTTCATTTTTTGACACAAAAACAGTGACCCCGGTCATGCCGAACTATCGACATTCTGGACAGGCCTAAAAAAAAACATTTTAAAACCATTTTCACCAAAAATGGCAGATTTTTTTTTCTTCATTATTTTACACAAAAACAGTGACCCCGGTCATACCGAACTATCGACATTATGGACAGGCCTAAAAAAAACATTTTAAAACCATTTTCACAAAAAATTGCAGATTTCTATTTTGTCCCTAAAAACGATGACTCCGATCATGCCGAAAAAGCAACATTCTGGACAGGCCTAAAAAAATGTTTTTGAACCATTTTCACAAAAAATTGCAGATATTTTTTTCTCATTTTCGTGACACAAAAACAGTGACCCCGGTCATGCCGAACTATCGACATTCTGGACAGGCCTAAAAAAAACATTTTAAAACCATTTTCACCAAAAATTGCAGATTTCTATTTTGTCCCTAAAAACGATGACTCCGATCATGCCGAAAAAGCGACATTCTGGACAGGCCTAAAAAAAATGTTTAGAACCATTTTCACCAAAAATTGCAGATTTCTATTTTGTCCCTAAAAACGATGACTCCGATCATGCCGAAAAGCGACATTCTGGACAGGCCTAAAAAAAAATTTTCAAAACCATTTTCACCAAAAATGGCTGATTTTTTTTTCTTCATTTTTTGACACAAAAACAGTGACCCCGGTCATACCGAACTATCGACATTATGGACAGGTCTAAAAAAAACATTTTAAAACCATTTTCACAAAAAATTGCAGATTTCTATTTTGTCCCTAAAAAAGATGACTCCGATCATGCCGAACTAGCGACATTCTGGACAGGCCTAAAAAAAAACATTTTAAAACCATTTTCACAAAAAATTGTAGATTTCTATTTTTGTCACCAAAAACGATGACTCCGATCATGCCGAACTAGCGACATTTTGGACAGGCCTAAAAAAAAAGCATTTTAGAACCATTTTCAAAAAAAAAGCTCAGAATGCTTTTTTTCATTTTTTGACACAAAAACAGTGACCCCGGTCATGCCGAACTATCGACATTCTGGACAGGCCTAAAAAAAACATTTTAAAACCATTTTCACAAAAAATTGCAGATTTCTATTTTGTCCCTAAAAACGATGACTCCGATCATGCCGAAAAAGCGACATTCTGGACAGGCCTAAAAAAAAATTTTAGAACCATTTTCACAAAAAATTGCAGATTTCTATTTTGTCCCTAAAAACGATGACTCCGATCATGCCGAACTAGCGACATTTTGGACAGGCCTAAAAAAAAAGCATTTTAGAACCATTTTCAAAAAAAAAGCTCAGAATGCTTTTTTTCATTTTTTGACACAAAAACAGTGACCCCGGTCATGCCGAACTATCGACATTCTGGACAGGCCTAAAAAAAACATTTTAAAACCATTTTCACAAAAAATTGCAGATTTCTATTTTGTCCCTAAAAACGATGACTCCGATCATGCCGAAAAAGCGACATTCTGGACAGGCCTAAAAAAAAAATTTAGAACCATTTTCACAAAAAATTGCAGATTTCTATTTTGTCCCTAAAAACGATGACTCCGATCATGCCGAAAAAGCAACATTCTGGACAGGCCTAAAAAAATTTTTTTGAACCATTTTCACAAAAAATTGCAGATATTTTTTTCTCATTTTCGTGACACAAAAACAGTGACCCCGGTCATGCCGAACTATCGACATTCTGGACAGGCCTAAAAAAAACATTTTAAAACCATTTTCACCAAAAATTGCAGATTTCTATTTTGTCCCTAAAAACGATGACTCCGATCATGCCGAAAAAGCGACATTCTGGACAGGCCTAAAAAAAAATTTTAGAACCATTTTCACCAAAAATTGCAGATTTCTATTTTGTCCCTAAAAACGATGACTCCGATCATGCCGAAAAGCGACATTCTGGACAGGCCTAAAAAAAAAATTTAAAAACCATTTTCACCAAAAATGGCTGATTTTTTTTCCTTCATTTTTTGACACAAAAACAGTGACCCCGGTCATACCGAACTATCGACATTATGGACAGGTCTAAAAAAAACATTTTAAAACCATTTTCACAAAAAATTGCAGATTTCTATTTTGTCCCTAAAAAAGATGACTCTGATCATGCCGAACTAGCGACATTCTGGACAGGCCTAAAAAAAAACATTTTAAAACCATTTTCACAAAAAATTGTAGATTTCTATTTTTGTCACCAAAAACGATGACTCCGATCATGCCGAACTAGCGACATTTTGGACAGGCCTAAAAAAAAAGCATTTTATAACCATTTTCAAAAAAAAAGCTCAGAATGCTTTTTTTCATTTTTTGACACAAATACAGTGACCCCGGTCATGCCGAACTATCGACATTCTGGACAGGCCTAAAAAAAACATTTTAAAACCATTTTCACAAAAAATTGCAGATTTCTATTTTGTCCCTAAAAACGATGACTCCGATCATGCCGAAAAAGCGACATTCTGGACAGGCCTAAAAAAAAATTTTAGAACCATTTTCACAAAAAATTGCAGATTTCTATTTTGTCCCTAAAAACGATGACTCTGATCATGCCGAAAAAGCGACATTCTGGACAGGCCTAAAAAAAATTTTTAGAACCATTTTCACCAAAAATTGCAGATATTTTTTTCTCATTTTCGTGACACAAAAACAGTGACCCCGGTCATGCCGAACTATCGACATTCTGGACAGGCCTAAAAAAAAACATTTTAAAACCATTATCACCAAAAATTGCAGATTTCTATTTTGTCCCTAAAAACGATGACTCCGATCATGCCGAAAAAGCGACATTCTGGACAGGCCTAAAAAAAAAATTAAAAACCATTTTCAGCAAAAATGGCTGATTTTTTTTTCTTCATTTTTTTACACAAAAACAGTGACCCCGGTCATGCCGAACTAGCGACATTCTGGACAGGCCTAAAAAAAAATTTTAGAACCATTTTCACAAAAAAAGGCAGATATTTTTTTCTCATTTTCGTGACACAAAAACAGTGACCCCGGTCATGCCGAACTATCGACATTCTGGACAGGCCTAAAAAAAAAATTTTAAAACCATTTTCACCAAAAATTGCAGATTTATATTTTGTCCCTAAAAACGATGACTCCAATCATGCCGAACTAGCGACATTTTGGACAGGCCTAAAAAAAATGCATTTTAGAACCATTTTCCAAAAAAAAGCTCAGAATTCTTTTTTTCATTTTTTGACACAAAAACAGTGACCCCGGTCATGCCGAACTATCGACATTCTGGACAGGCCTATTAAAAAACATTTTAAAACGTTTTTCACAAAAAATTGCAGATTTCTATTTTGTCCCTAAAAACGTTGACTCCGATCATGCCGAAAAAGCGTCATTCTGGACAGGCCTAAAAAAAAAATTTTGAACCATTTTCACAAAAAATTGCAGATATTTTTTTTTCATTTTCGTGACACAAAAACAGTGACCCCGGTCATACCGAACTATCGAAATTTTGAACAGGCCTCAAAAAAACCTTGTAAAAACATTTTCACAAAAAATTGCAGATTTCTATTTTGTCCCTAAAAACGATGACTCCGATCATGCCGAAAAAGCGACATTCTGGACAATCCTAAAAAAAAAATGTAGAACCATTTTCACAAAAAATTGCAGATATTTTATTTTTATTTTCGTGACACAAAAACAGTGACCCCGGTCATGCCGAACTATCGACATTCTGGACAGGCCTAAAAAAAACATTTTAAAAACATTTTCACAAAAAATTGCAGATTTCTATTTTGTCCCTAAAAACGATGACTCCGATCATGCCGAAAAAGCGACATTCTGGACAGGCCTAAAAAAAAATTTTAGAACCATTTTCACCAAAAATTGCAGATTTCTATTTTGTCCCTAAAAACGATGACTCCGATCATGCCGAAAAGCGACATTCTGGACAGGCCTAAAAAAAAAATTTTAAAACCATTTTCACCAAAAATGGCTGATTTTTTTTTCTTCATTTTTTGACACAAAAACAGTGACCCCGGTCATACCGAACTATCGACATTATGGACAGGTCTAAAAAAAACATTTTAAAACCATTTTCACAAAAAATTGCAGATTTCTATTTTGTCCCTAAAAAAGATGACTCCGATCATGCCGAACTAGCGACATTCTGGACAGGCCTAAAAAAAAACATTTTAAAACCATTTTCACAAAAAATTGTAGATTTCTATTTTTGTCACCAAAAACGATGACTCCGATCATGCCGAACTAGCGACATTTTGGACAGGCCTAAAAAAAAAGCATTTTAGAACCATTTTCAAAAAAAAAGCTCAGAATGCTTTTTTTCATTTTTTGACACAAAAACAGTGACCCCGGTCATGCCGAACTATCGACATTCTGGACAGGCCTAAAAAAAACATTTTAAAACCATTTTCACAAAAAATTGCAGATTTCTATTTTGTCCCTAAAAACGATGACTCCGATCATGCCGAAAAAGCGACATTCTGGACAGGTCTAAAAAAAAAATTTAAAACCATTTTCACCAAAAATTGCAGATTTTTTTTTCTTCATTTTCGTGACACAAAAACAGTGACCCCGGTTATGCCAAACTAGCGACATTCTGGACAGGCCTAAAAAAAACATTTTAAAACCATTTTCACAAAAAAATTGTAGATTTCTTTTTTTGTCACCAAAAACGAATACTCCGATCATGCCGAACTAGCGACATTTTGGACAGGCCTAAAAAAAAAGCATTTTAGAACCATTTTCCAAAAAAAAGCTCAGAATTCTTTTTTTCATTTTTTGACACAAAAACAGTGACCCCGGTCATGCCGAACTATCGACATTCTGGACAGGCCTAAAAAAAACATTTTAAAACCATTTTCACAAAAAATTGCAGATTTCTATTTTGTCCCTAAAAACGATGACTCCGATCATGCCGAAAAAGCGACATTCTGGACAGGCCTAAAAAAAAATGTTAGAACCATTTTCACAAAAAATTGCAGATATTCATTTTTATTTTTCGTGACACAAAAACAGTGACCCCGGTCATGACGAACTATCGACATTCTGGACAGGCCTAAAAAAAACATTTTAAAACCATTTTCACAAAAAATTGCAGATTTCTATTTTGTCCCTAAAAACGATGACCCCGGTCATGCCGAACTATCGACATTCTGGACAGGCCTAAAAAAAACATTTTAAAAACATTTTCACAAAAAATTGCAGATTTCTATTTTGTCCCTAAAAACGATGACTCCGATCATGCCGAAAAAGCGACATTCTGGACAGGCCTAAAAAAAAATTTTAGAACCATTTTCACCAAAAATTGCAGATTTCTATTTTGTCCCTAAAACGATGACTCCGATCATGCCGAAAAGCGACATTCTGGACAGGCCTAAAAAAAAAATTTAAAAACCATTTTCACCAAAAATGGCTGATTTTTTTTTCTTCATTTTTTGACATAAAAACAGTGACCCCGGTCATACCGAACTATCGACATTATGGACAGGTCTAAAAAAAACATTTTAAAACCATTTTCACAAAAAATTGCAGATTTCTATTTTGTCCCTAAAAAAGATGACTCCGATCATGCCGAACTAGCGACATTCTGGACAGGCCTAAAAAAAAACATTTTAAAACCATTTTCACAAAAAATTGTAGATTTCTATTTTTGTCACCAAAAACGATGACTCCGATCATGCCGAACTAGCGACATTTTGGACAGGCCTAAAAAAAAAGCATTTTAGAACCATTTTCAAAAAAAAAGCTCAGAATGCTTTTTTTCATTTTTTGACACAAAAACAGTGACCCCGGTCATGCCGAACTATCGACATTCTGGACAGGCCTAAAAAAAACATTTTAAAACCATTTTCACAAAAAATTGCAGATTTCTAAATTGTCCCTAAAAACGATGACTCCGATCATGCCGAAAAAGCGACATTCTGGACAGGTCTAAAAAAAAAATTTAAAACCATTTTCACCAAAAATTGCAGATTTTTTTTTCTTCATTTTCGTGACACAAAAACAGTGACCCCGGTTATGCCAAACTAGCGACATTCTGGACAGGCCTAAAAAAAACATTTTAAAACCATTTTCACAAAAAAATTGTAGATTTCTTTTTTTGTCACCAAAAACGAATACTCCGATCATGCCGAACTAGCGACATTTTGGACAGGCCTAAAAAAAAAGCATTTTAGAACCATTTTCCAAAAAAAAGCTCAGAATTCTTTTTTTCATTTTTTGACACAAAAACAGTGACCCCGGTCATGCCGAACTATCGACATTCTGGACAGGCCTAAAAAAAACATTTTAAAACCATTTTCACAAAAAATTGCAGATTTCTATTTTGTCCCTAAAAACGATGACTCCGATCATGCCGAAAAAGCGACATTCTGGACAGGCCTAAAAAAAAATGTTAGAACCATTTTCACAAAAAATTGCAGATATTTATTTTTATTTTTCGTGACACAAAAACAGTGACCCCGGTCATGACGAACTATCGACATTCTGGACAGGCCTAAAAAAAACATTTTAAAACCATTTTCACAAAAAATTGCAGATTTCTATTTTGTCCCTAAAAACGATGACTCCGATCATGCCGAAAAAGCGACATTCTGGACAGGCCTAAAAAAAAATGTTAGAACCATTTTCACAAAAAATTGCAGATATTTATTTTTATTTTTCGTGACACAAAAACAGTGACCCCGGTCATGACGAACTATCGACATTCTGGACAGGCCTAAAAAAACATTTTAAAACCATTTTCACAAAAAATTGCAGATTTCTATTTTGTCCCTAAAAACGATGACTCCGATCATGCCGAAAAAGCCACATTCTGGACAGGCCTAAAAAAAAATTTAAAAACCATTTTCACCAAAAATTGCTGATTTTTTTTTCTTCATTTTCGTGACACAAAAACAGTGACCCCGGTTATGCCGAACTAGCGACATTCTGGACAGGCCTAAAAAAAACATTTTAAAACCATTTTCACAAAAAATTGTAGATTTCTATTTTTGTCACCAAAAACGAATACTCCGATCATGCCGAACTAGCGACATTTTGGACAGGCCTAAAAAAAAAGCATTTTAGAACAATTTTACAAAAAAAAGCTCAGAATTCTTTTTTTCATTTTTTGACACAAAAACAGTGACCCCGGTCATGCCGAACTATCGACATTCTGGACAGGCCTAAAAAAAACATTTTAAAACCATTTTCACAAAAAATTGCAGATTTCTATTTTGTCCCTAAAAACGATGACTCCGATCATGCCGAAAAAGCGACATTCTGGACAGGCCTAAAAAAATTTTTTAGAACCATTTTCACAAAAAATTGCAGATATTTTTTTCTCATTTTCGTGACACAAAAACAGTGACCCCGGTCATGCCGAACTATCGACATTCTGGACAGGCCTAAAAAAAAACATTTTAAAACCATTTTCACAAAAAATTGCAGATTTCTATTTTGTCCCTAAAAACGATGACTCCGATCATGCCGAAAAAGCGACATTCTGGACAGGCCTAAAAAAAAATTTTAAAACCATTTTCAGCAAAAATGGCTGATTTTTTTTTCTTCATTTTTTTACACAAAAACAGTGACCCCGGTCATGCCGAACTAGCGACATTCTGGACAGGCCTAAAAAAATTTTTTAGAACCATTTTCACAAAAAAAGGCAGATATTTTTTTTCATTTTCGTGACACAAAAACAGTGACCCCGGTCATGCCGAACTATCGACATTCTGGACAGGCCTAAAAAAAAAAATTTAAAACCATTTTCACCAAAAATTGCAGATTTAGATTTTGTCCCTAAAAACGATGACTCCAATCATGCCGAACTAGCGACATTTTGGACAGGCCTAAAAAAAATGCATTTTAGAACCATTTTCCAAAAAAAAGCTCAGAATTCTTTTTTTCATTTTTTGACACAAAAACAGTGACCCCGGTCATGCCGAACTATCGACATTCTGGACAGGCCTATTAAAAAACATTTTAAAACGTTTTTCACAAAAAATTGCAGATTTCTATTTTGTCCCTAAAAACGTTGACTCCGATCATGCCGAAAAAGCGTCATTCTGGACAGGCCTAAAAAAAATTTTTTGAACCATTTTCACAAAAAATTGCAGATATTTTTTTTTCATTTTCGTGACACAAAAACAGTGACCCCGGTCATACCGAACTATCGACATTCTGGACAGGCCTCAAAAAAACCTTGTAAAAACATTTTCACAAAAAATTGCAGATTTCTATTTTGTCCCTAAAAACGATGACTCCGATCATGCCGAAAAAGCGACATTCTGGACAATCCTAAAAAAAAAATGTAGAACCATTTTCACAAAAAATTGCAGATATTTTTTTCTCATTTTCGTGACACAAAAACAGTGACCCCGGTCATGCCGAACTATCGACATTCTGGACAGGCCTAAAAAAACACATTTTAAAACCATTTTCACAAAAAATTGTAGATTTCTATTTTTGTCACCAAAAACGAATACTCCGATCATGCCGAACTAGCGACATTTTGGACAGGCCTAAAAAAAAAGCATTTTAGAACCATTTTACAAAAAAAAGCTCAGAATTCTTTTTTTCATTTTTTGACACAAAAACAGTGACCCCGGTCATGCCGAACTATCGACATTCTGGACAGGCCTAAAAAAAACATTTTAAAACCATTTTCACCAAAAATTGCAGATTTCTATTTTGTCCCTAAAAACGATGACTCCGATCATGCCGAAAAAGCGACATTCTGGACAGGCCTAAAAAAAAAATTTAAAACCATTTTCACCAAAAATGGCTGATTTTTTTTTCTTCATTTTTTTACACAAAAACAGTGACCCCGGTCATGCCGAACTAGCGACATTCTGGACAGGCCTAAAAAAATTTTTTGGAAACATTTTCACAAAAAAAGGCAGATATTTTTTTCTCATTTTCGTGACACAAAAACAGTGACCCCGGTCATGCCGAACTATCGACATTCTGGACAGGCCTAAAAAAAAACATTTTAAAACGTTTTTCACAAAAAATTGCAGATTTCTATTTTGTCCCTAAAAACGTTGACTCCGATCATGCCGAAAAACCGTCATTCTGGACAGGCCTAAAAAAAAATTTTTGAATAAATTTTCACAAAAAATTGCAGATATTTTTTTCTTCATTTTCGTGACACAAAAACAGTGACCCCGGTTATGCCGAACTAGCGACATTCTGGACAGGCCTAAAAAAAACATTTTAAAACCATTTTCACAAAAAATTGCAGATTTCTATTTTGTCCCTAAAAACGATGACTCCGATCATGCCGAAAAAGCGACATTCTGGACAGGCCTAAAAAAAATTTTTAGAACCATTTTCACAAAAAATTGCAGATATTTTTTTCTCATTTTCGTGACACAAAAACAGTGACCCCGGTCATGCCGAACTATCGACATTCTGGACAGGCCTAAAAAAAAACATTTTAAAACCATTTTCACCAAAAATTGCAGATTTCTATTTTGTCCCTAAAAACGATGACTCCGATCATGCCGAAAAAGCGACATTCTGGACAGGCCTAAAAAAAAAATTTAAAACCATTTTCACCAAAAATGGCTGATTTTTTTTTCTTCATTTTTTTACACAAAAACAGTGACCCCGGTCATGCCGAACTAGCGACATTCTGGACAGGCCTAAAAAAAAATTTTTGAACCATTTTCACAAAAAAAGGCAGATATTTTTTTCTCATTTTCGTGACACAAAAACAGTGACCCCGGTCATGCCGAACTATCGACATTCTGGACAGGCCTAAAAAAAAACATTTTAAAACATTTTCACCAAAAATTGCAGATTTCTATTTTGTCCCTAAAAACGATGACTCCGATCATGCCGAAAAAGCGACATTCTGGACAGGCCTAAAAAAAAAATTTAAAACCATTTTCACCAAAAATGGCTGATTTTTTTTTCTTCATTTTTTTACACAAAAACAGTGACCCCGGTCATGCCGAACTAGCGACATTCTGGACAGGCCTAAAAAAAATTTTTAGAACCATTTTCACAAAAAAAGGCAGATATTTTTTTTCATTTTCGTGACACAAAAACAGTGACCCCGGTCATGCCGAACTATCGACATTCTGGACAGGCCTAAAAAAAAATTTTTAAAACCATTTTCACCAAAAATTGCAGATTTAGATTTTGTCCCTAAAAACGATGACTCCAATCATGCCGAACTAGCGACATTTTGGACAGGCCTAAAAAAAATGCATTTTAGAACCATTTTCCAAAAAAAAGCTCAGAATTCTTTTTTTCATTTTTTGACACAAAAACAGTGACCCCGGTCATGCCGAACTATCGACATTCTGGACAGGCCTATTAAAAAACATTTTAAAACGTTTTTCACAAAAAATTGCAGATTTCTATTTTGTCCCTAAAAACGTTGACTCCGATCATGCCGAAAAAGCGTCATTCTGGACAGGCCTAAAAAAAAAATTTTGAACCATTTTCACAAAAAATTGCTGATATTTTTTTTTTCATTTTCGTGACACAAAAACAGTGACCCCGGTCATACCGAACTATCGACATTCTGGACAGGCCTCAAAAAAACCTTGTAAAAACATTTTCACAAAAAATTGCAGATTTCTATTTTGTCCCTAAAAACGATGACTCCGATCATGCCGAAAAAGCGACATTCTGGACAATCCTAAAAAAAAAATGTAGAACCATTTTCACAAAAAATTGCAGATATTTTTTTCTCATTTTCGTTACACAAAAACAGTGACCCCGGTCATGCCGAACTATCGACATTCTGGACAGGCCTAAAAAAAACATTTTAAAACCATTTTCACCAAAAATTGCAGATTTCTATTTTGTCCCTAAAAACGATGACTCAAATCATGCCGAAAAAACGACATTCTGGACAGGTCTAAAAAAAAAATTTAAAACCATTTTCACCAAAAATTGCTGATTTTTTTTTCTTCATTTTCGTGACACAAAAACAGTGACCCCGGTTATGCCGAACTAGCGACATTCTGGACAGGCCTAAAAAAAACATTTTAAAACCATTTTCACAAAAAATTGTAGATTTCTATTTTTGTCACCAAAAACGAATACTCCGATCATGCCGAACTAGCGACATTTTGGACAGGCCTAAAAAAAAAGCATTTTAGAACCATTTTACAAAAAAAAGCTCAGAATTCTTTTTTTCATTTTTTGACACAAAAACAGTGACCCCGGTCATGCCGAACTATCGACATTCTGGACAGGCCTAAAAAAAACATTTTAAAACCATTTTCACCAAAAATTGCAGATTTCTATTTTGTCCCTAAAAACGATGACTCCGATCATGCCGAAAAAGCGACATTCTGGACAGGCCTAAAAAAAAAATTTAAAACCATTTTCACCAAAAATGGCTGATTTTTTTTTCTTCATTTTTTTACACAAAAACAGTGACCCCGGTCATGCCGAACTAGCGACATTCTGGACAGGCCTAAAAATTTTTTTTTTAACCATTTTCACAAAAAAAGGCAGATATTTTTTTCTCATTTTCGTGACACAAAAACAGTGACCCCGGTCATGCCGAACTATCGACATTCTGGACAGGCCTAAAAAAAAACATTTTAAAACGTTTTTCACAAAAAATTGCAGATTTCTATTTTGTCCCTAAAAACGTTGACTCCGATCATGCCGAAAAACCGTCATTCTGGACAGGCCTAAAAAATTTTTTTTGAATTAATTTTCACAAAAAATTGCAGATATTTTTTTCTTCATTTTCGTGACACAAAAACAGTGACCCCGGTTATGCCGAACTAGCGACATTCTGGACAGGCCTAAAAAAAACATTTTAAAACCATTTTCACAAAAAATTGCAGATTTCTATTTTGTCCCTAAAAACGATGACTCCGATCATGCCGAAAAAGCGACATTCTGGACAGGCCTAAAAAAATTTTTTAGAACCATTTTCACAAAAAATTGCAGATATTTTTTTCTCATTTTCGTGACACAAAAACAGTGACCCCGGTCATGCCGAACTATCGACATTCTGGACAGGCCTAAAAAAACACATTTTAAAACCATTTTCACAAAAAATTGTAGATTTCTATTTTTGTCACCAAAAACGAATACTCCGATCATGCCGAACTAGCGACATTTTGGACAGGCCTAAAAAAAAAGCATTTTAGAACCATTTTACAAAAAAAGCTCAGAATTCTTTTTTTCATTTTTTGACACAAAAACAGTGACCCCGGTCATGCCGAACTATCGACATTCTGGACAGGCCTAAAAAAAACATTTTAAAACCATTTTCACCAAAAATTGCAGATTTCTATTTTGTCCCTAAAAACGATGACTCCGATCATGCCGAAAAAGCGACATTCTGGACAGGCCTAAAAAAAAAATTTAAAACCATTTTCACCAAAAATGGCTGATTTTTTTTTCTTCATTTTTTTACACAAAAACAGTGACCCCGGTCATGCCGAACTAGCGACATTCTGGACAGGCCTAAAAAAATTTTTTGGAAACATTTTCACAAAAAAAGGCAGATATTTTTTTCTCATTTTCGTGACACAAAAACAGTGACCCCGGCATGCCGAACTATCGACATTCTGGACAGGCCTAAAAAAAAACATTTTAAAACGTTTTTCACAAAAAATTGCAGATTTCTATTTTGTCCCTAAAAACGTTGACTCCGATCATGCCGAAAAACCGTCATTCTGGACAGGCCTAAAAAAAAATTTTTGAATTAATTTTCACAAAAAATTGCAGATATTTTTTTCTTCATTTTCGTGACACAAAAACAGTGACCCCGGTTATGCCGAACTAGCGACATTCTGGACAGGCCTAAAAAAAACATTTTAAAACCATTTTCACAAAAAATTGCAGATTTCTATTTTGTCCCTAAAAACGATGACTCCGATCATGCCGAAAAAGCGACATTCTGGACAGGCCTAAAAAAATTTTTTAGAACCATTTTCACAAAAAATTGCAGATATTTTTTTCTCATTTTCGTGACACAAAAACAGTGACCCCGGTCATGCCGAACTATCGACATTCTGGACAGGCCTAAAAAAAAACATTTTAAAACCATTTTCACCAAAAATTGCAGATTTCTATTTTGTCCCTAAAAACGATGACTCCGATCATGCCGAAAAAGCGACATTCTGGACAGGCCTAAAAAAAAAATTTAAAACCATTTTCACCAAAAATGGCTGATTTTTTTTTCTTCATTTTTTTACACAAAAACAGTGACCCCGGTCATGCCGAACTAGCGACATTCTGGACAGGCCTAAAAAAAAATTTTTGAACCATTTTCACAAAAAAAGGCAGATATTTTTTTCTCATTTTCGTGACACAAAAACAGTGACCCCGGTCATGCCGAACTATCGACATTCTGGACAGGCCTAAAAAAAAACATTTTAAAACATTTTCACCAAAAATTGCAGATTTCTATTTTGTCCCTAAAAACGATGACTCCGATCATGCCGAACTAGCGACATTTTGGACAGGCCTAAAAAAAATGCATTTTAGAACCATTTTCAAAAAAAAAGCTCAGAATTCTTTTTTTCATTTTTTGACACAAAAACAGTGACCCCGGTCATGCCGAACTATCGACATTCTGGACAGGCCTAAAAAAAAACATTTTAAAACGTTTTTCACAAAAAATTGCAGATTTCTATTTTGTCCCTAAAAACGTTGACTCCGATCATGCCGAAAAACCGTCATTCTGGACAGGCCTAAAAAAAAATTTTTGAACCATTTTCACAAAAAATTGCAGATCTTTTTTTTTCATTTTCGTGACACAAAAACAGTGACCCCGGTCATGCCGAACTATCGACATTCTGGACAGGCCTAAAAAAAAACATTTTAAAACCATTTTCACCAAAAATTGCAGATTTCTATTTTGTCCCTAAAAACGATGACTCCGATCATGCCGAAAAAGCGACATTCTGGACAGGCCTAAAAAAAAAATTTAAAACCATTTTCACCAAAAATGGCTGATTTTTTTTTCTTCATTTTTTTACACAAAAACAGTGACCCCGGTCATGCCGAACTAGCGACATTCTGGACAGGCCTAAAAAAAATTTTTTGAACCATTTTCACAAAAAAAGGCAGATTTCTATTTTGTCCCTAAAAACGATGACTCCGATCATGCCGAACTAGCGACATTTTGGACAGGCCTAAAAAAAATGCATTTTAGAACCATTTTCAAAAAAAAAGCTCAGAATTCTTTTTTTCATTTTTTGACACAAAAACAGTGACCCCGGTCATGCCGAACTATCGACATTCTGGACAGGCCTAAAAAAAAACATTTTAAAACGTTTTTCACAAAAAATTGCAGATTTCTATTTTGTCCCTAAAAACGTTGACTCCGATCATGCCGAAAAACCGTCATTCTGGACAGGCCTAAAAAAAAAATTTTGAACCATTTTCACAAAAAATTGCAGATCTTTTTTTTTCATTTTCGTGACACAAAAACAGTGACCCCGGTCATACCGAACTATCGACATTCTGGACAGGCCTAAAAAAAAACATTTTAAAACCATTTTCACAAAAAATTGCAGATTTCTATTTTGTCCCTAAAAACGATGACTCCGATCATGCCTAAAAAGCGACATTCTGGACAGGTCTAAAAAAAATTTTTAAAACCATTTTCACCAAAAATTGCTGATTTTTTTTTCTTCATTTTCGTGACACAAAAACAGTGACCCCGGTCATGCCGAACTAGCGACATTCTGGACAGGCCTAAAAAAAAACATTTTAAAACGATTTTCACCAAAAATTGTAGATTTCTATTTTTGTCACCAAAAACGATGACTCCGATCATGCCGAACTAGCGACATTTTGGACAGGCCTAAAAAAAAAGCTTTTTAGAACCATTTTCAAAAAAAAGCTCCGAATTCTTTTTTTCATTTTTTGACACAAAAACAGTGACCCCGGTCATGCCGAACTATCGACATTCTGGACAGGCCTAAAAAAAACATTTTAAAACCATTTTCACAAAAAATTGCAGATTTCTATTTTGTCCCTAAAAACGATGACTCCGATCATGCCGAAAAGCGACATTCTGGACAGGCCTAAAAAAAATTTTTAAAACCTTTTTCACCAAAAATGGCAGATTTTTTTTTCTTCATTTTCGTGACACAAAAACAGTGACCCCGGTCATGCCGAACTAGCGACTTTCTGGACAGGCCTAAAAAGAAACATTTTAAAACCATTTTCACAAAAAATTGTAGATTTCTATTTTTGTCACCAAAAACGATGACTCCGATCATGCCGAACTAGCGACATTTTGGACAGGCCTAAAAAAAAATTTTAGAACCATTTTCACAAAAAATTGCAGATTTCTATTTTGTCCCTAAAAACGATGACTCCGATCATGCCGAAAAAGCGACATTCTGGACAGTCCTAAAAAAAAAATGTAGAACCATTTTCACAAAAAATTGCAGATATTTTTTTCTCATTTTCGTGACACAAAAACAGTGACCCCGGTCATGCCGAACTATCGACATTCTGGACAGGCCTAAAAAAAAACATTTTAAAACCATTTTCACCAAAAATTGCAGATTTCTATTTTGTCCCTAAAAACGATGACTCCGATCATGCCGAAAAAGCGACATTCTGGACAGGCCTAAAAAAAAAATTTAAAACCATTTTCACCAAAAATGGCTGATTTTTTTTTCTTCATTTTTTTACACAAAAACAGTGACCCCGGTCATGCCGAACTAGCGACATTCTGGACAGGCCTAAAAAAAATTTTTTGAACCATTTTCACAAAAAAAGGCAGATATTTTTTTCTCATTTTCGTGACACAAAAACAGTGACCCCGGTCATGCCGAACTATCGACATTCTGGACAGGCCTAAAAAAAAACATTTTAAAACATTTTCACCAAAAATTGCAGATTTCTATTTTGTCCCTAAAAACGATGACTCCGATCATGCCGAACTAGCGACATTTTGGACAGGCCTAAAAAAAATGCATTTTAGAACCATTTTCAAAAAAAAAGCTCAGAATTCTTTTTTTCATTTTTTGACACAAAAACAGTGACCCCGGTCATGCCGAACTATCGACATTCTGGACAGGCCTAAAAAAAAACATTTTAAAACGTTTTTCACAAAAAATTGCAGATTTCTATTTTGTCCCTAAAAACGTTGACTCCGATCATGCCGAAAAACCGTCATTCTGGACAGGCCTAAAAAAAAAATTTTGAACCATTTTCACAAAAAATTGCAGATCTTTTTTTTTCATTTTCGTGACACAAAAACAGTGACCCCGGTCATGCCGAACTATCGACATTCTGGACAGGCCTAAAAAAAAACATTTTAAAACCATTTTCACCAAAAATTGCAGATTTCTATTTTGTCCCTAAAAACGATGACTCCGATCATGCCGAAAAAGCGACATTCTGGACAGGCCTAAAAAAAAAATTTAAAACCATTTTCACCAAAAATGGCTGATTTTTTTTTCTTCATTTTTTTACACAAAAACAGTGACCCCGGTCATGCCGAACTAGCGACATTCTGGACAGGCCTAAAAAAAAATTTTTGAACCATTTTCACAAAAAAAGGCAGATTTCTATTTTGTCCCTAAAAACGATGACTCCGATCATGCCGAACTAGCGACATTTTGGACAGGCCTAAAAAAAATGCATTTTAGAACCATTTTCAAAAAAAAAGCTCAGAATTCTTTTTTTCATTTTTTGACACAAAAACAGTGACCCCGGTCATGCCGAACTATCGACATTCTGGACAGGCCTAAAAAAAAACATTTTAAAACGTTTTTCACAAAAAATTGCAGATTTCTATTTTGTCCCTAAAAACGTTGACTCCGATCATGCCGAAAAACCGTCATTCTGGACAGGCCTAAAAAAAAAATTTTGAACCATTTTCACAAAAAATTGCAGATCTTTTTTTTTCATTTTCGTGACACAAAAACAGTGACCCCGGTCATACCGAACTATCGACATTCTGGACAGGCCTAAAAAAAAACATTTTAAAACCATTTTCACAAAAAATTGCAGATTTCTATTTTGTCCCTAAAAACGATGACTCCGATCATGCCTAAAAAGCGACATTCTGGACAGGTCTAAAAAAAATTTTTAAAACCATTTTCACCAAAAATTGCTGATTTTTTTTTCTTCATTTTCGTGACACAAAAACAGTGACCCCGGTCATGCCGAACTAGCGACATTCTGGACAGGCCTAAAAAAAAACATTTTAAAACGATTTTCACCAAAAATTGTAGATTTCTATTTTTGTCACCAAAAACGATGACTCCGATCATGCCGAACTAGCGACATTTTGGACAGGCCTAAAAAAAAAGCTTTTTAGAACCATTTTCAAAAAAAAGCTCCGAATTCTTTTTTTCATTTTTTGACACAAAAACAGTGACCCCGGTCATGCCGAACTATCGACATTCTGGACAGGCCTAAAAAAAACATTTTAAAACCATTTTCACAAAAAATTGCAGATTTCTATTTTGTCCCTAAAAACGATGACTCCGATCATGCCGAAAAGCGACATTCTGGACAGGCCTAAAAAAAAATTTTAAAACCTTTTTCACCAAAAATGGCAGATTTTTTTTTCTTCATTTTCGTGACACAAAAACAGTGACCCCGGTCATGCCGAACTAGCGACTTTCTGGACAGGCCTAAAAAGAAACATTTTAAAACCATTTTCACAAAAAATTGTAGATTTCTATTTTTGTCACCAAAAACGATGACTCCGATCATGCCGAACTAGCGACATTTTGGACAGGCCTAAAAAAAAATTTTAGAACCATTTTCACAAAAAATTGCAGATTTCTATTTTGTCCCTAAAAACGATGACTCCGATCATGCCGAAAAAGCGACATTCTGGACAGTCCTAAAAAAAAAATGTAGAACCATTTTCACAAAAAATTGCAGATATTTTTTTCTCATTTTCGTGACACAAAAACAGTGACCCCGGTCATTCCGAACTATCGACATTCTGGACAGGCCTAAAAAACATTTTAAAACCATTTTCACAAAAAATTGCAGATTTCTATTTTGTCCCTAAAAACGATGACTCCGATCATGCCGAAAAAGCGACATTCTGGACAGGCCTAAATTTTTTTTTAAAAACCATTTTCACCAAAAATTGCTGATTTTTTTTTCTCATTTTCGTGACACAAAAACAGTGACCCCGGTCATGCCGAACTAGCGACATTCTGGACAGGCCTAAAAAAAAAGCATTTTAGAACCATTTTCAAAAAAAAGCTCCGAATAATTTTTTTCATTTTTTGACACAAAAACAGTGCCGAACTATCGACATTCTGGACAGGCCTAAAAAAAACATTTTAAAACCATTTTCACAAAAAATTGCAGATTTCTATTTTGTCCCTAAAAACGATGACTCCGATCAAAAAGCGACATTCTGGACAGGCCAAATTTTTTTTTTAAAACCATTTTCACCAAAAATTGCTGATTTTTTTTTCATTTTCGTGACACAAAAACAGTGACCCCGGTCATGCCGAACTAGCGACATTCTGGACAGGCCTAAAAAAAAAGCATTTTAGAACCATTTTCAAAAAAAAAGCTCCGAATTATTTTTTTCATTTTTTGACACAAAAACAGTGACCCCGGTCATGCCGAACTATCGACATTCTGGACAGGCCTAAAAAAACATTTTAAAACCATTTTCACCAAAAATTGCAGATTTCTATTTTGTCCCTAAAAACGATGACTCCGATCATGCCGAAAAAGCGACATTCTGGACAGGCATAAAATGTTTTAAAAAAAACATTTTCACCAAAAATTGCTGATTTTTTTTTCTTCATTTTCGTGACACAAAAACAGTGACCCCGGTCATGCCGAACTAGCGACATACTGGACAGGCCTAAAAAAAACATTTTAAAACCATTTTCACAAAAAATTGTAGATTTCTATTTTTGTCACCAAAAACGATGACTCCGATCATGCCGAACTAGCGACATTTTGGACAGGCCTAAAAAAAAAGCATTTTAGAACCATTTTCACAAAAAATTGCAGATTTCTATTTTGTCCCTAAAAACGATGACTCCGATCATGCCGAAAAAGCGACATTCTGGACAGGCCTAAAAAAAAATGTTTGAACCATTTTCACAAAAAATTGCAGATATTTTTTTTTCATTTTCGTGACACAAAAACAGTGACCCCGGTCATGCCGAACTATCGACATTCTGGACAGGCCTAAAAAAACATTTTAAAACCATTTTCACAAAAAATTGCAGATTTCTATTTTGTCCCTAAAAACGATGACTCCGATCATGCCGAAAAAGCGACATTCTGGACAGGCCTAAAATGTTTTAAAAAAAACATTTTCACCAAAAATGGCTGATTTTTTTTTCTTCATTTTTTGACACAAAAACAGTGACCCCGGTCATACCGAACTATCGACATTATGGACAGGCCTAAAAAAAACATTTTAAAACCATTTTCACAAAAAATTGCAGATTTCTATTTTGTCCCTAAAAACGATGACTCCGATCATGCCGAAAAAGCGACATTCTGGACAGGCCTAAAAAAAAAATTTAGAACCATTTTCACCAAAATTTGCTGATTTTTTTTCCTTCATTTTCGTGACACAAAAACAGTGACCCCGGTTATGCCGAACTAGCGACATTCTGGACAGGCCTAAAAAAAAGCATTTTAGAACCATTTTCAAAAAAAAAGCTCAGAATTCTGATTTTCATTATTTGACACAAAAACAGTGACCCCGGTCATGCAGAACTATCGACATACTGGACAGCCCTAAAAAAAACATTTTAAAACCATTTTCACAAAAAATTGCAGATTTCTATTTTGTCCCTAAAAACGATGACTCCGATCATGCCGAAAAAGCGACATTCTGGACAGGCCTAAAAAAAAATGTTTGAACCATTTTCACAAAAAATTGCAGATATTTTTTTTTCATTTTCGTGACACAAAAACAGTGACCCCGGTCATGCCGAACTATCGACATTCTGGACAGGCCTAAAAAAACATTTTAAAACCATTTTCACAAAAAATTGCAGATTTCTATTTTGTCCCTAAAAACGATGACTCCGATCATGCCTAAAAAGCGACATTCTGGACAGGTCTAAAAAAAATTTTTAAAACCATTTTCACCAAAAATTGCTGATTTTTTTTTCTTCATTTTCGTGACACAAAAACAGTGACCCCGGTCATGCCGAACTAGCGACATTCTGGACAGGCCTAAAAAAAAACATTTTAAAACGATTTTCACCAAAAATTGTAGATTTCTATTTTTGTCACCAAAAACGATGACTCCGATCATGCCGAACTAGCGACATTTTGGACAGGCCTAAAAAAAAAGCTTTTTAGAACCATTTTCAAAAAAAAGCTCCGAATTCTTTTTTTCATTTTTTGACACAAAAACAGTGACCCCGGTCATGCCGAACTATCGACATTCTGGACAGGCCTAAAAAAAACATTTTAAAACCATTTTCACAAAAAATTGCAGATTTCTATTTTGTCCCTAAAAACGATGACTCCGATCATGCCGAAAAAGCGACATTCTGGACAGGCCTAAAAAAAAATTTAAAAACCATTTTCAGCAAAAATGGCTGATTTTTTTTTCTTCATTTTTTTACACAAAAACAGTGACCCCGGTCATGCCGAACTATCGACATTCTGGACAGGCCTAAAAAAAAATTTTTAAAACCATTTTCACCAAAAATTGCAGATTTAGATTTTGTCCCTAAAAACGATGACTCCAATCATGCCGAACTAGCGACATTTTGGACAGGCCTAAAAAAAATGCACTTTAGAACCATTTTCCAAAAAAAAGCTCAGAATTCTTTTTTTCATTTTTTGACACAAAAACAGTGACCCCGGTCATGCCGAACTATCGACATTCTGGACAGGCCTATTAAAAAACATTTTAAAACGTTTTTCACAAAAAATTGCAGATTTCTATTTTGTCCCTAAAAACGTTGACTCCGATCATGCCGAAAAAGCGTCATTCTGGACAGGCCTAAAAAAAAAATTTTGAACCATTTTCACAAAAAATTGCAGATATTTTTTTCTTCATTTTCGTGACACAAAAACAGTGACCCCGGTCATGCCGAACTAGCGACATTCTGGACAGGCCTAAAAAAAAACATTTTAAAACGATTTTCACCAAAAATTGTAGATTTCTATTTTTGTCACCAAAAACGATGACTCCGATCATGCCGAACTAGCGACATTTTGGACAGGCCTAAAAAAAAAGCTTTTTAGAACCATTTTCAAAAAAAAGCTCCGAATTCTTTTTTTCATTTTTTGACACAAAAACAGTGACCCCGGTCATGCCGAACTATCGACATTCTGGACAGGCCTAAAAAAAACATTTTAAAACCATTTTCACAAAAAATTTCAGATTTCTATTTTGTCCCTAAAAACGATGACTCCGATCATGCCGAAAAGCGACATTCTGGACAGGCCTAAAAAAAAATTTTAAAACCTTTTTCACCAAAAATGGCAGATTTTTTTTTCTTCATTTTCGTGACACAAAAACAGTGACCCCGGTCATGCCGAACTAGCGACTTTCTGGACAGGCCTAAAAAGAAACATTTTAAAACCATTTTCACAAAAAATTGTAGATTTCTATTTTTGTCACCAAAAACGATGACTCCGATCATGCCGAACTAGCGACATTTTGGACAGGCCTAAAAAAAAATTTTAGAACCATTTTCACAAAAAATTGCAGATTTCTATTTTGTCCCTAAAAACGATGACTCCGATCATGCCGAAAAAGCGACATTCTGGACAGTCCTAAAAAAAAAATGTAGAACCATTTTCACAAAAAATTGCAGATATTTTTTTCTCATTTTCGTGACACAAAAACAGTGACCCCGGTCATTCCGAACTATCGACATTCTGGACAGGCCTAAAAAACATTTTAAAACCATTTTCACAAAAAATTGCAGATTTCTATTTTGTCCCTAAAAACGATGACTCCGATCATGCCGAAAAAGCGACATTCTGGACAGGCCTAAATTTTTTTTTAAAAACCATTTTCACCAAAAATTGCTGATTTTTTTTTCTCATTTTCGTGACACAAAAACAGTGACCCCGGTCATGCCGAACTAGCGACATTCTGGACAGGCCTAAAAAAAAAGCATTTTAGAACCATTTTCAAAAAAAAGCTCCGAATAATTTTTTTCATTTTTTGACACAAAAACAGTGCCGAACTATCGACATTCTGGACAGGCCTAAAAAAAACATTTTAAAACCATTTTCACAAAAAATTGCAGATTTCTATTTTGTCCCTAAAAACGATGACTCCGATCAAAAAGCGACATTCTGGACAGGCCAAATTTTTTTTTTAAAACCATTTTCACCAAAAATTGCTGATTTTTTTTTCATTTTCGTGACACAAAAACAGTGACCCCGGTCATGCCGAACTAGCGACATTCTGGACAGGCCTAAAAAAAAAGCATTTTAGAACCATTTTCAAAAAAAAAGCTCCGAATTATTTTTTTCATTTTTTGACACAAAAACAGTGACCCCGGTCATGCCGAACTATCGACATTCTGGACAGGCCTAAAAAAACATTTTAAAACCATTTTCACCAAAAATTGCAGATTTCTATTTTGTCCCTAAAAACGATGACTCCGATCATGCCGAAAAAGCGACATTCTGGACAGGCATAAAATGTTTTAAAAAAAACATTTTCACCAAAAATTGCTGATTTTTTTTTCTTCATTTTCGTGACACAAAAACAGTGACCCAGGTCATGCCGAACTAGCGACATTCTGGACAGGCCTAAAAAAAACATTTTAAAACCATTTTCACAAAAAATTGTAGATTTCTATTTTTGTCACCAAAAACGATGACTCCGATCATGCCGAACTAGCGACATTTTGGACAGGCCTAAAAAAAAAGCATTTTAGAACCATTTTCACAAAAAATTGCAGATTTCTATTTTGTCCCTAAAAACGATGACTCCGATCAAAAAGCGACATTCTGGACAGGCCAAATTTTTTTTTTAAAACCATTTTCACCAAAAATTGCTGATTTTTTTTTCATTTTCGTGACACAAAAACAGTGACCCCGGTCATGCCGAACTAGCGACATTCTGGACAGGCCTAAAAAAAAAGCATTTTAGAACCATTTTCAAAAAAAAAGCTCCGAATTATTTTTTTCATTTTTTGACACAAAAACAGTGACCCCGGTCATGCCGAACTATCGACATTCTGGACAGGCCTAAAAAAACATTTTAAAACCATTTTCACCAAAAATTGCAGATTTCTATTTTGTCCCTAAAAACGATGACTCCGATCATGCCGAAAAAGCGACATTCTGGACAGGCATAAAATGTTTTAAAAAAAACATTTTCACCAAAAATTGCTGATTTTTTTTTCTTCATTTTCGTGACACAAAAACAGTGACCCCGGTCATGCCGAACTAGCGACATTCTGGACAGGCCTAAAAAAAACATTTTAAAACCATTTTCACAAAAAATTGTAGATTTCTATTTTTGTCACCAAAAACGATGACTCCGATCATGCCGAACTAGCGACATTTTGGACAGGCCTAAAAAAAAAGCATTTTAGAACCATTTTCACAAAAAATTGCAGATTTCGATTTTGTCCCTAAAAACGATGACTCCGATCATGCCGAAAAAGCGACATTCTGGACAGGCCTAAAAAAAAATGTTTGAACCATTTTCACAAAAAATTGCAGATATTTTTTTTTCATTTTCGTGACACAAAAACAGTGACCCCGGTCATGCCGAACTATCGACATTCTGGACAGGCCTAAAAAAACATTTTAAAACCATTTTCACAAAAAATTGCAGATTTCTATTTTGTCCCTAAAAACGATGACTCCGATCATGCCGAAAAAGCGACATTCTGGACAGGCCTAAAATGTTTTAAAAAAAACATTTTCACCAAAAATGGCTGATTTTTTTTTCTTCATTTTTTGACACAAAAACAGTGACCCCGGTCATACCGAACTATCGACATTATGGACAGGCCTAAAAAAAACATTTTAAAACCATTTTCACAAAAAATTGCAGATTTCTATTTTGTCCCTAAAAACGATGACTCCGATCATGCCGAAAAAGCGACATTCTGGACAGGCCTAAAAAAAAAATTTAGAACCATTTTCACCAAAATTTGCTGATTTTTTTTCCTTCATTTTCGTGACACAAAAACAGTGACCCCGGTTATGCCGAACTAGCGACATTCTGGACAGGCCTAAAAAAAAGCATTTTAGAACCATTTTCAAAAAAAAAGCTCAGAATTCTGATTTTCATTATTTGACACAAAAACAGTGACCCCGGTCATGCAGAACTATCGACATACTGGACAGCCCTAAAAAAAACATTTTAAAACCATTTTCACAAAAAATTGCAGATTTCTATTTTGTCCCTAAAAACGTTGACTCCGATCATGCCGAAAAAGCGACATTCTGGACAGGCCTAAAAAAAAATTTAAAAACCATTTTCACCAAAAATGGCTGATTTTTTTTTCTTCATTTTTTGACACAACAAAAGTGACCCCGGTCATACCGAACTATCGACATTCTGGACAGGCCTAAAAAAAACATTTTAAAACCATTTTCACAAAAAATTGCAGATTTCTATTTTGTCCCTAAAAACGATGACTCCGATCATGCCGAAAAAGCGACATTCTGGACAGGCCTAAAAAAAAATGTTTGAACCATTTTCACAAAAAATTGCAGATATTTTTTTTTCATTTTCGTGACACAAAAACAGTGACCCCGGTCATGCCGAACTATCGACATTCTGGACAGGCCTAAAAAAACATTTTAAAACCATTTTCACAAAAAATTGCAGATTTCTATTTTGTCCCTAAAAACGATGACTCCGATCATGCCTAAAAAGCGACATTCTGGACAGGTCTAAAAAAAATTTTTAAAACCATTTTCACCAAAAATTGCTGATTTTTTTTTCTTCATTTTCGTGACACAAAAACAGTGACCCCGGTCATGCCGAACTATCGACATTCTGGACAGGCCTAAAAAAAACATTTTAAAACCATTTTCACAAAAAATTGCAGATTTCTATTTTGTCCCTAAAAACGATGACTCCGATCATGCCGAAAAAGCGACATTCTGGACAGGCCTAAAAAAAAATTTAAAAACCATTTTCAGCAAAAATGGCTGATTTTTTTTTCTTCATTTTTTTACACAAAAACAGTGACCCCGGTCATGCCGAACTATCGACATTCTGGACAGGCCTAAAAAAAAATTTTTAAAACCATTTTCACCAAAAATTGCAGATTTAGATTTTGTCCCTAAAAACGATGACTCCAATCATGCCGAACTAGCGACATTTTGGACAGGCCTAAAAAAAAAATTTTGAACCATTTTCACAAAAAATTGCAGATATTTTTTTCTTCATTTTCGTGACACAAAAACAGTGACCCCGGTCATGCCGAACTAGCGACATTCTGGACAGGCCTAAAAAAAAACATTTTAAAACGATTTTCACCAAAAATTGTAGATTTCTATTTTTGTCACCAAAAACGATGACTCCGATCATGCCGAACTAGCGACATTTTGGACAGGCCTAAAAAAAAAGCTTTTTTAGAACCATTTTCAAAAAAAAGCTCCGAATTCTTTTTTTCATTTTTTGACACAAAAACAGTGACCCCGGTCATGCCGAACTATCGACATTCTGGACAGGCCTAAAAAAAACATTTTAAAACCATTTTCACAAAAAATTGCAGATTTCTATTTTGTCCCTAAAAACGATGACTCCGATCATGCCGAAAAGCGACATTCTGGACAGGCCTAAAAAAAAATTTTAAAACCTTTTTCACCAAAAATGGCAGATTTTTTTTTCTTCATTTTCGTGACACAAAAACAGTGACCCCGGTCATGCCGAACTAGCGACTTTCTGGACAGGCCTAAAAAGAAACATTTTAAAACCATTTTCACAAAAAATTGTAGATTTCTATTTTTGTCACCAAAAACGATGACTCCGATCATGCCGAACTAGCGACATTTTGGACAGGCCTAAAAAAAAATTTTAGAACCATTTTCACAAAAAATTGCAGATTTCTATTTTGTCCCTAAAAACGATGACTCCGATCATGCCGAAAAAGCGACATTCTGGACAGTCCTAAAAAAAAAATGTAGAACCATTTTCACAAAAAATTGCAGATATTTTTTTCTCATTTTCGTGACACAAAAACAGTGACCCCGGTCATTCCGAACTATCGACATTCTGGACAGGCCTAAAAAACATTTTAAAACCATTTTCACAAAAAATTGCAGATTTCTATTTTGTCCCTAAAAACGATGACTCCGATCATGCCGAAAAAGCGACATTCTGGACAGGCCTAAATTTTTTTTTAAAAACCATTTTCACCAAAAATTGCTGATTTTTTTTTCTCATTTTCGTGACACAAAAACAGTGACCCCGGTCATGCCGAACTAGCGACATTCTGGACAGGCCTAAAAAAAAAGCATTTTAGAACCATTTTCAAAAAAAAGCTCCGAATAATTTTTTTCATTTTTTGACACAAAAACAGTGCCGAACTATCGACATTCTGGACAGGCCTAAAAAAAACATTTTAAAACCATTTTCACAAAAAATTGCAGATTTCTATTTTGTCCCTAAAAACGATGACTCCGATCAAAAAGCGACATTCTGGACAGGCCAAATTTTTTTTTTAAAACCATTTTCACCAAAAATTGCTGATTTTTTTTTCATTTTCGTGACACAAAAACAGTGACCCCGGTCATGCCGAACTAGCGACATTCTGGACAGGCCTAAAAAAAAAGCATTTTAGAACCATTTTCAAAAAAAAAGCTCCGAATTATTTTTTTCATTTTTTGACACAAAAACAGTGACCCCGGTCATGCCGAACTATCGACATTCTGGACAGGCCTAAAAAAACATTTTAAAACCATTTTCACCAAAAATTGCAGATTTCTATTTTGTCCCTAAAAACGATGACTCCGATCATGCCGAAAAAGCGACATTCTGGACAGGCATAAAATGTTTTAAAAAAAACATTTTCACCAAAAATTGCTGATTTTTTTTTCTTCATTTTCGTGACACAAAAACAGTGACCCCGGTCATGCCGAACTAGCGACATTCTGGACAGGCCTAAAAAAAACATTTTAAAACCATTTTCACAAAAAATTGTAGATTTCTGTTTTTGTCACCAAAAACTATGACTCCGATCATGCCGAACTAGCGACATTTTGGACAGGCCTAAAAAAAAAGCATTTTAGAACCATTTTCACAAAAAATTGCAGATTTCTATTTTGTCCCTAAAAACGATGACTCCGATCATGCCGAAAAAGCGACATTCTGGACAGGCCTAAAAAAAAATGTTTGAACCATTTTCACAAAAAATTGCAGATATTTTTTTTTCATTTTCGTGACACAAAAACAGTGACCCCGGTCATGCCGAACTATCGACATTCTGGACAGGCCTAAAAAAACATTTTAAAACCATTTTCACAAAAAATTGCAGATTTCTATTTTGTCCCTAAAAACGATGACTCCGATCATGCCGAAAAAGCGACATTCTGGACAGGCCTAAAATGTTTTAAAAAAAACATTTTCACCAAAAATGGCTGATTTTTTTTTCTTCATTTTTTGACACAAAAACAGTGACCCCGGTCATACCGAACTATCGACATTATGGACAGGCCTAAAAAAAACATTTTAAAACCATTTTCACAAAAAATTGCAGATTTCTATTTTGTCCCTAAAAACGATGACTCCGATCATGCCGAAAAAGCGACATTCTGGACAGGCCTAAAAAAAAAATTTAGAACCATTTTCACCAAAATTTGCTGATTTTTTTTCCTTCATTTTCGTGACACAAAAACAGTGACCCCGGTTATGCCGAACTAGCGACATTCTGGACAGGCCTAAAAAAAAGCATTTTAGAACCATTTTCAAAAAAAAAGCTCAGAATTCTGATTTTCATTATTTGACACAAAAACAGTGACCCCGGTCATGCAGAACTATCGACATACTGGACAGCCCTAAAAAAAACATTTTAAAACCATTTTCACAAAAAATTGCAGATTTCTATTTTGTCCCTAAAAACGTTGACTCCGATCATGCCGAAAAAGCGACATTCTGGACAGGCCTAAAAAAAATTTTTAAAACCATTTTCACCAAAAATGGCTGATTTTTTTTTCTTCATTTTCGTGACACAAAAACAGTGACCCCGGTCATGCCGAACTATCGACATTCTGGACAGGCCTAAAAAAAACATTTTAAAACCATTTTCACAAAAAATTGCAGATTTCTATTTTGTCCCTAAAAACGATGACTCCGATCATGCCGAAAAAGCGACATTCTGGACAGGCCTAAAAAAAAATTTTTGAACCATTTTCACAAAAAATTGCAGATATTTTTTTTTCATTTTCGTGACACAAAAACAGTGACCCCGGTCATGCCGAACTATCGACATTCTGGACAGGCCTAAAAAAAACATTTTAAAACCATTTTCACAAAAAATTGCAGATTTCTATTTTGTCCCTAAAAACGATGACTCCGATCATGCCGAAAAAGCGACATTCTGGACAGGCCTAAAAAAAAATTTTAAAACCATTTTCAGCAAAAATGGCTGATTTTTTTTTCTTCATTTTTTTACACAAAAACAGTGACCCCGGTCATGCCGAACTAGCGACATTCTGGACAGGCCTAAAAAAAAACATTTTAAAACGATTTTCACCAAAAATTGCAGATTTCTATTTTTGTCCCTAAAAACGATGACTCCGATCATGCCGAACTAGCGACATTTTGGACAGGCCTAAAAAAAAAGCTTTTTAGAACCATTTTCAAAAAAAAGCTCCGAATTCTTTTTTTCATTTTTTGACACAAAAACAGTGACCCCGGTCATGCCGAACTATCGACATTCTGGACAGGCCTAAAAAAAACATTTTAAAACCATTTTCACAAAAAATTGCAGATTTCTATTTTGTCCCTAAAAACGATGACTCCGATCATGCCGAAAAAGCGACATTCTGGACAGGCCTAAAAAAAAATTTTAAAACCATTTTCAGCAAAAATGGCTGATTTTTTTTTCTTCATTTTTTTACACAAAAACAGTGACCCCGGTCATGCCGAACTAGCGACATTCTGGACAGGCCTAAAAAAAATTTTTAGAACCATTTTCACAAAAAAAGGCAGATATTTTTTTTCATTTTCGTGACACAAAAACAGTGACCCCGGTCATGCCGAACTAGCGACATTCTGGACAGGCCTAAAAAAAAACATTTTAAAACCATTTTCACCAAAAATTGCAGATTTCGATTTTGTCACCTAAAAACGATGACTCCGATCATGCCGAACTAGCGACATTTTGGACAGGCCTAAAAAAAAAGCTTTTTAGAACCATTTTCAAAAAAAAGCTCCGAATTCTTTTTTTCATTTTTTGACACAAAAACAGTGACCCCGGTCATGCCGAACTATCGACATTCTGGACAGGCCTATTAAAAAACATTTTAAAACCATTTTCACAAAAAATTGCAGATTTCTATTTTGTCCCTAAAAACGATGACTCCGATCATGCCGAAAAAGCGACATTCTGGACAGGCCTAAAAAAAAATTTTGAAACCATTTTCACAAAAAATGGCAGATTTTTTTTTCTTCATTTTCGTGACACAAAAACAGTGACCCCGGTCATGCCGAACTATCGACATTCTGGACAGGCCTCAAAAAAACCTTGTAAAAACATTTTCACAAAAAATTGCAGATTTCTATTTTGTCCCTAAAAACGATGACTCCGATCATGCCGAAAAAGCGACATTCTGGACAGTCCTAAAAAAAAAATGTAGAACCATTTTCACAAAAAATTGCAGATATTTTTTTCTCATTTTCGTTACACAAAAACAGTGACCCCGGTCATGCCGAACTATCGACATTCTGGACAGGCCTAAAAAAAACATTTTAAAACCATTTTCACCAAAAATTGCAGATTTCTATTTTGTCCCTAAAAACGATGACTCCGATCATGCCGAAAAAGCGACATTCTGGACAGGTCTAAAAAAAAAATTTAAAACCATTTTCACCAAAAATTGCTGATTTTTTTTTCTTCATTTTCGTGACACAAAAACAGTGACCCCGGTTATGCCGAACTAGCGACATTCTGGACAGGCCTAAAAAAAACATTTTAAAACCATTTTCACAAAAAATTGTAGATTTCTATTTTTGTCACCAAAAACGAATACTCCGATCATGCCGAACTAGCGACATTTTGGACAGGCCTAAAAAAAAAGCATTTTAGAACCATTTTACAAAAAAAAGCTCAGAATTCTTTTTTTCATTTTTTGACACAAAAACAGTGACCCCGGTCATGCCGAACTATCGACATTCTGGACAGGCCTAAAAAAAACATTTTAAAACCATTTTCACCAAAAATTGCAGATTTCTATTTTGTCCCTAAAAACGATGACTCCGATCATGCCGAAAAAGCGACATTCTGGACAGGCCTAAAAAAAAAATTTAAAACCATTTTCACCAAAAATGGCAGATTTTTTTTTCTTCATTTTTTTACACAAAAACAGTGACCCCGGTCATGCCGAACTAGCGACATTCTGGACAGGCCTAAAAAAATTTTTTTGAACCATTTTCACAAAAAAAGGCAGATATTTTTTTCTCATTTTCGTGACACAAAAACAGTGACCCCGGTCATGCCGAACTATCGACATTCTGGACAGGCCTAAAAAAAAACATTTTAAAACGTTTTTCACAAAAAATTGCAGATTTCTATTTTGTCCCTAAAAACGTTGACTCCGATCATGCCGAAAAACCGTCATTCTGGACAGGCCTAAAAAAAATTTTTAGAATTAATTTTCACAAAAAATTGCAGATATTTTTTTCTTCATTTTCGTGACACAAAAACAGTGACCCCGGTCATGCCGAACTAGCGACATTCTGGACAGGCCTAAAAAAAACATTTTAAAACCATTTTCACAAAAAATTGCAGATTTCTATTTTGTCCCTAAAAACGATGACTCCGATCATGCCGAAAAAGCGACATTCTGGACAGGCCTAAAAAAAAATTTTAGAACCATTTTCACAAAAAATTGCAGATATTTTTTTCTCATTTTCGTGACACAAAAACAGTGACCCCGGTCATGCCGAACTAGCGACATTCTGGACAGGCCTAAAAAAAACATTTTAAAACCATTTTCACAAAAAATTGTAGATTTCTATTTTTGTCACCAAAAACGAATACTCCGATCATGCCGAACTAGCGACATTTTGGACAGGCCTAAAAAAAAAGCATTTTAGAACCATTTTACAAAAAAAAGCTCAGAATTCTTTTTTTCATTTTTTGACACAAAAACAGTGACCCCGGTCATGCCGAACTATCGACATTCTGGACAGGCCTAAAAAAAACATTTTAAAACCATTTTCACCAAAAATTGCAGATTTCTATTTTGTCCCTAAAAACGATGACTCCGATCATGCCGAAAAAGCGACATTCTGGACAGGCCTAAAAAAAAAATTTAAAACCATTTTCACCAAAAATGGCTGATTTTTTTTTCTTCATTTTTTTACACAAAAACAGTGACCCCGGTCATGCCGAACTAGCGACATTCTGGACAGGCCTAAAAAAAATTTTTTGAACCATTTTCACAAAAAAAGGCAGATATTTTTTTCTCATTTTCGTGACACAAAAACAGTGACCCCGGTCATGCCGAACTATCGACATTCTGGACAGGCCTAAAAAAAAACATTTTAAAACGTTTTTCACAAAAAATTGCAGATTTCTATTTTGTCCCTAAAAACGTTGACTCCGATCATGCCGAAAAACCGTCATTCTGGACAGGCCTAAAAAATTTTTTTGAATTAATTTTCACAAAAAATTGCAGATATTTTTTTCTTCATTTTCGTGACACAAAAACAGTGACCCCGGTTATGCCGAACTAGCGACATTCTGGACAGGCCTAAAAAAAACATTTTAAAACCATTTTCACAAAAAATTGCAGATTTCTATTTTGTCCCTAAAAACGATGACTCCGATCATGCCGAAAAAGCGACATTCTGGACAGGCCTAAAAAAAATTTTAGAACCATTTTCACAAAAAATTGCAGATATTTTTTTCTCATTTTCGTGACACAAAAACAGTGACCCCGGTCATGCCGAACTATCGACATTCTGGACAGGCCTAAAAAAAAACATTTTAAAACCATTTTCACCAAAAATTGCAGATTTCTATTTTGTCCCTAAAAACGATGACTCCGATCATGCCGAAAAAGCGACATTCTGGACAGGCCTAAAAACAAAATTTAAAACCATTTTCACCAAAAATGGCTGATTTTTTTTTCTTCATTTTTTTACACAAAAACAGTGACCCCGGTCATGCCGAACTAGCGACATTCTGGACAGGCCTAAAAAAAATTTTTTGAACCATTTTCACAAAAAAAGGCAGATTTCTATTTTGTCCCTAAAAACGATGACTCCGATCATGCCGAACTAGCGACATTTTGGACAGGCCTAAAAAAAATGCATTTTAGAACCATTTTCAAAAAAAAAGCTCAGAATTCTTTTTTTCATTTTTTGACACAAAAACAGTGACCCCGGTCATGCCGAACTATCGACATTCTGGACAGGCCTAAAAAAAAACATTTTAAAACGTTTTTCACAAAAAATTGCAGATTTCTATTTTGTCCCTAAAAACGTTGACTCCGATCATGCCGAAAAACCGTCATTCTGGACAGGCCTAAAAAAAAAATTTTGAACCATTTTCACAAAAAATTGCAGATCTTTTTTTTTCATTTTCGTGACACAAAAACAGTGACCCCGGTCATACCGAACTATCGACATTCTGGACAGGCCTAAAAAAAAACATTTTAAAACCATTTTCACAAAAAATTGCAGATTTCTATTTTGTCCCTAAAAACGATGACTCCGATCATGCCTAAAAAGCGACATTCTGGACAGGTCTAAAAAAATTTTTTAAAACCATTTTCACCAAAAATTGCTGATTTTTTTTTCTTCATTTTCGTGACACAAAAACAGTGACCCCGGTCATGCCGAACTAGCGACATTCTGGACAGGCCTAAAAAAAAACATTTTAAAACGATTTTCACCAAAAATTGTAGATTTCTATTTTTGTCACCAAAAACGATGACTCCGATCATGCCGAACTAGCGACATTTTGGACAGGCCTAAAAAAAAAGCTTTTTAGAACCTTTTTCAAAAAAAAGCTCCGAATTCTTTTTTTCATTTTTTGACACAAAAACAGTGACCCCGGTCATGCCGAACTATCGACATTCTGGACAGGCCTAAAAAAAACATTTTAAAACCATTTTCACAAAAAATTGCAGATTTGTATTTTGTCCCTAAAAACGATGACTCCGATCATGCCGAAAAGCGACATTCTGGACAGGCCTAAAAAAATTTTTTAAAACCTTTTTCACCAAAAATGGCAGATTTTTTTTTCTTCATTTTCGTGACACAAAAACAGTGACCCCGGTCATGCCGAACTAGCGACTTTCTGGACAGGCCTAAAAAGAAACATTTTAAAACCATTTTCACAAAAAATTGTAGATTTCTATTTTTGTCACCAAAAACGATGACTCCGATCATGCCGAACTAGCGACATTTTGGACAGGCCTAAAAAAAAATTTTAGAACCATTTTCACAAAAAATTGCAGATTTCTATTTTGTCCCTAAAAACGATGACTCCGATCATGCCGAAAAAGCGACATTCTGGACAGGCCTAAATTTTTTTTTAAAAACCATTTTCACCAAAAATTGCTGATTTTTTTTTCTCATTTTCGTGACACAAAAACAGTGACCCCGGTCATGCCGAACTAGCGACATTCTGGACAGGCCTAAAAAAAAAGCATTTTAGAACCATTTTCAAAAAAAAGCTCCGAATAATTTTTTTCATTTTTTGACACAAAAACAGTGCCGAACTATCGACATTCTGGACAGGCCTAAAAAAAACATTTTAAAACCATTTTCACAAAAAATTGCAGATTTCTATTTTGTCCCTAAAAACGATGACTCCGATCAAAAAGCGACATTCTGGACAGGCCAAATTTTTTTTTTAAAACCATTTTCACCAAAAATTGCTGATTTTTTTTTCATTTTCGTGACACAAAAACAGTGACCCCGGTCATGCCGAACTAGCGACATTCTGGACAGGCCTAAAAAAAAAGCATTTTAGAACCATTTTCAAAAAAAAAGCTCCGAATTATTTTTTTCATTTTTTGACACAAAAACAGTGACCCCGGTCATGCCGAACTATCGACATTCTGGACAGGCCTAAAAAAACATTTTAAAACCATTTTCACAAAAAATTGCAGATTTCTATTTTGTCCCTAAAAACGATGACTCCGATCATGCCGAAAAAGCGACATTCTGGACAGGCATAAAATGTTTTAAAAAAAACATTTTCACCAAAAATTGCTGATTTTTTTTTCTTCATTTTCGTGACACAAAAACAGTGACCCAGGTCATGCCGAACTAGCGACATTCTGGACAGGCCTAAAAAAAACATTTTAAAACCATTTTCACAAAAAATTGTAGATTTCTATTTTTGTCACCAAAAACGATGACTCCGATCATGCCGAACTAGCGACATTTTGGACAGGCCTAAAAAAAAAGCATTTTAGAACCATTTTCACAAAAAATTGCAGATTTCTATTTTGTCCCTAAAAACGATGACTCCGATCAAAAAGCGACATTCTGGACAGGCCAAATTTTTTTTTTTAAAACCATTTTCACCAAAAATTGCTGATTTTTTTTTCATTTTCGTGACACAAAAACAGTGACCCCGGTCATGCCGAACTAGCGACATTCTGGACAGGCCTAAAAAAAAAGCATTTTAGAACCATTTTCAAAAAAAAAGCTCCGAATTATTTTTTTCATTTTTTGACACAAAAACAGTGACCCCGGTCATGCCGAACTATCGACATTCTGGACAGGCCTAAAAAAACATTTTAAAACCATTTTCACCAAAAATTGCAGATTTCTATTTTGTCCCTAAAAACGATGACTCCGATCATGCCGAAAAAGCGACATTCTGGACAGGCATAAAATGTTTTAAAAAAAACATTTTCACCAAAAATTGCTGATTTTTTTTTCTTCATTTTCGTGACACAAAAACAGTGACCCCGGTCATGCCGAACTAGCGACATTCTGGACAGGCCTAAAAAAAACATTTTAAAACCATTTTCACAAAAAATTGTAGATTTCTATTTTTGTCACCAAAAACGATGACTCCGATCATGCCGAACTAGCGACATTTTGGACAGGCCTAAAAAAAAAGCATTTTAGAACCATTTTCACAAAAAATTGCAGATTTCTATTTTGTCCCTAAAAACGATGACTCCGATCATGCCGAAAAAGCGACATTCTGGACAGGCCTAAAAAAAAATGTTTGAACCATTTTCACAAAAAATTGCAGATATTTTTTTTTCATTTTCGTGACACAAAAACAGTGACCCCGGTCATGCCGAACTATCGACATTCTGGACAGGCCTAAAAAAACATTTTAAAACCATTTTCACAAAAAATTGCAGATTTCTATTTTGTCCCTAAAAACGATGACTCCGATCATGCCGAAAAAGCGACATTCTGGACAGGCCTAAAATGTTTTAAAAAAAACATTTTCACCAAAAATGGCTGATTTTTTTTTCTTCATTTTTTGACACAAAAACAGTGACCCCGGTCATACCGAACTATCGACATTATGGACAGGCCTAAAAAAAACATTTTAAAACCATTTTCACAAAAAATTGCAGATTTCTATTTTGTCCCTAAAAACGATGACTCCGATCATGCCGAAAAAGCGACATTCTGGACAGGCCTAAAAAAAAAATTTAGAACCATTTTCACCAAAATTTGCTGATTTTTTTTCCTTCATTTTCGTGACACAAAAACAGTGACCCCGGTTATGCCGAACTAGCGACATTCTGGACAGGCCTAAAAAAAAGCATTTTAGAACCATTTTCAAAAAAAAAGCTCAGAATTCTGATTTTCATTATTTGACACAAAAACAGTGACCCCGGTCATGCAGAACTATCGACATACTGGACAGCCCTAAAAAAAACATTTTAAAACCATTTTCACAAAAAATTGCAGATTTCTATTTTGTCCCTAAAAACGTTGACTCCGATCATGCCGAAAAAGCGACATTCTGGACAGGCCTAAAAAAAAATTTAAAAACCATTTTCACCAAAAATGGCTGATTTTTTTTTCTTCATTTTTTGACACAACAAAAGTGACCCCGGTCATACCGAACTATCGACATTCTGGACAGGCCTAAAAAAAACATTTTAAAACCATTTTCACAAAAAATTGCAGATTTCTATTTTGTCCCTAAAAACGATGACTCCGATCATGCCGAAAAAGCGACATTCTGGACAGGCCTAAAAAAAAATGTTTGAACCATTTTCACAAAAAATTGCAGATATTTTTTTTTCATTTTCGTGACACAAAAACAGTGACCCCGGTCATGCCGAACTAGCGACATTTTGGACAGGCCTAAAAAAAACATTTTAGAACAATTTTCACAAAAATAGCTCAGATTTTTTTTTTTCATTTTTTGACACAAAAACAGTGACCCCGGTCATGCCGAACTATCGACATTCTGGACAGGCCTAAAAAAACATTTTATAACCATTTTCACAAAAAATTGCAGATATTTTTTTTTCATTTTCACGACACAAAAACAGTGACCGAACTAGCAACATTCTGGACAGGCCTAAAAAAACATTTTAAAACTATTTTCACAAAAAATTGCAGATTTCTATTTTTGTCACCAAAAACAATGACTCCGATCATGCCAAACTAGCGACATTTTGGACAGGCCTAAAAAAAACATTTTAGAACAATTTTCACAAAAATAGCTCAGAATTTTTTTTTTCATTTTTTGACACAAAAACAGTGACCCCGGTCATGCCGAACTATCGACATTCTGGACAGGCCTAAAAAAACATTTTATAACCATTTTCACAAAAAATTGCAGATATTTTTTTTTCATTTTCACGACACAAAAACAGTGACCCCGGCCGAACTAGCGACATTCTGGACAGGCCTAAAAAAACATTTTAAAACTATTTTCACAAAAAATTGCAGATTTCTATTTTTGTCACCAAAAACAATGACTCCGATCATGCCGAACTAGCGACATTTTGGACAGGCCTAAAAAAAACATTTTAGAACAATTTTCACAAAAATAGCTCAGATTTTTTTTTTTCATTTTTTGACACAAAAACAGTGACCCCGGTCATGCCGAACTATCGACATTCTGGACAGGCCTAAAAAAACATTTTATAACCATTTTCACAAAAAATTGCAGATATTTTTTTTTCATTTTCACGACACAAAAACAGTGACCCCGGTCATGCCGAACTAGCGACATTCTGGACAGGCCTAAAAAAACATTTTAAAACTATTTTCACAAAAAATTGCAGATTTCTATTTTTGTCACCAAAAACAATGACTCCGATCATGCCGAACTAGCGACATTTTGGACAGGCCTAAAAAAAAACATTTTAGAACAATTTTCACAAAAATAGCTCAGATTTTTTTTTTCATTTTTTGACACAAAAACAGTGACCCCGGTCATGCCGAACTATCGACATTCTGGACAGGCCTAAAAAAACATTTTATAACCATTCTCACAAAAAAATGCAGATATTTTTTTTTCGTTTTCACGACACAAAAACAGTGACCCCGGCCGAACTAGCGACATTCTGGACAGGCCTAAAAAAACATTTTAAAACTATTTTCACAAAAAATTGCAGATTTCTATTTTTGTCACCAAAAACAATGACTCCGATCATGCCGAACTAGCGACATTTTGGACAGGCCTAAAAAAAACATTTTAGAACAATTTTCACAAAAATAGCTCAGATTTTTTTTTTTCATTTTTTGACACAAAAACAGTGACCCCGGTCATGCCGAACTATCGACATTCTGGACAGGCCTAAAAAAACATTTTATAACCATTTTCACAAAAAATTGCAGATATTTTTTTTTCATTTTCACGACACAAAAACAGTGACCCCGGTCATGCCGAACTAGCAACATTCTGGACAGGCCTAAAAAAACATTTTAAAACTATTTTCACAAAAAATTGCAGATTTCTATTTTTGTCACCAAAAACAATGACTCCGATCATGCCAAACTAGCGACATTTTGGACAGGCCTAAAAAAAACATTTTAGAACAATTTTCACAAAAATAGCTCAGATTTTTTTTGTTCATTTTTTGACACAAAAACAGTGACCCCGGTCATGCCGAACTATCGACATTCTGGACAGGCCTAAAAAAACATTTTATAACCATTCTCACAAAAAAATGCAGATATTTTTTTTTCATTTTCACGACACAAAAACAGTGACCCCGGCCGAACTAGCGACATTCTGGACAGGCCTAAAAAAACATTTAAAAACTATTTTCACAAAAAATTGCAGATTTCTATTTTTGTCACCAAAAACAATGACTCCGATCATGCCGAACTAGCGACATTTTGGACAGGCCGAAAAAAAACATTTTAGAACAATTTTCACAAAAATAGCTCAGATTTTTTTTTTTCATTTTTTGACACAAAAACAGTGACCCCGGTCATGCCGAACTATCGACATTCTGGACAGGCCTAAAAAAACCATTTTATAACTATTCTTACAAAAAAATGCAGATATTTTTTTTTCATTTTCACGACACAAAAACAGTGACCGAACTAGCGACATTCTGGACAGGCCTAAAAAAACATTTAAAAACTATTTTCACAAAAAATTGCAGATTTCTATTTTTGTCACCAAAAACAATGACTCCGATCATGCCGAACTAGCGATATTTTGGACAGGCCTAAAAAAATCATTTTAGAACAATTTTCACAAAAATAGCTCAGAATTTTTTTTTTCATTTTTTGACACAAAAACAGTGACCCCGGTCATGCCGAACTATCGACATTCTGGACAGGCCTAAAAAAACATTTTATAACCATTTTCACAAAAAATTGCAGATATTTTTTTTTCATTTTCACGACACAAAAACAGTGACCCCGGCCGAACTAGCGACATTCTGGACAGGCCTAAAAAAACATTTTAAAACTATTTTCACAAAAAATTGCAGATTTCTATTTTTGTCACCAAAAACAATGACTCCGATCATGCCGAACTAGCGACATTTTGGACAGGCCTAAAAAAAACATTTTAGAACAATTTTCACAAAAATAGCTCAGATTTTTTTTTTTCATTTTTTGACACAAAAACAGTGACCCCGGTCATGCCGAACTATCGACATTCTGGACAGGCCTAAAAAAACATTTTATAACCATTTTCACAAAAAATTGCAGATATTTTTTTTTCATTTTCACGACACAAAAACAGTGACCCCGGTCATGCCGAACTAGCAACATTCTGGACAGGCCTAAAAAAACATTTTAAAACTATTTTCACAAAAAATTGCAGATTTCTATTTTTGTCACCAAAAACAATGACTCCGATCATGCCAAACTAGCGACATTTTGGACAGGCCTAAAAAAAACATTTTAGAACAATTTTCACAAAAATAGCTCAGATTTTTTTTGTTCATTTTTTGACACAAAAACAGTGACCCCGGTCATGCCGAACTATCGACATTCTGGACAGGCCTAAAAAAACATTTTATAACCATTCTCACAAAAAAATGCAGATATTTTTTTTTCATTTTCACGACACAAAAACAGTGACCCCGGCCGAACTAGCGACATTCTGGACAGGCCTAAAAAAACATTTAAAAACTATTTTCACAAAAAATTGCAGATTTCTATTTTTGTCACCAAAAACAATGACTCCGATCATGCCGAACTAGCGACATTTTGGACAGGCCGAAAAAAAACATTTTAGAACAATTTTCACAAAAATAGCTCAGATTTTTTTTTTTCATTTTTTGACACAAAAACAGTGACCCCGGTCATGCCGAACTATCGACATTCTGGACAGGCCTAAAAAAACCATTTTATAACTATTCTTACAAAAAAATGCAGATATTTTTTTTTCATTTTCACGACACAAAAACAGTGACCGAACTAGCGACATTCTGGACAGGCCTAAAAAAACATTTAAAAACTATTTTCACAAAAAATTGCAGATTTCTATTTTTGTCACCAAAAACAATGACTCCGATCATGCCGAACTAGCGATATTTTGGACAGGCCTAAAAAAATCATTTTAGAACAATTTTCACAAAAATAGCTCAGAATTTTTTTTTTCATTTTTTGACACAAAAACAGTGACCCCGGTCATGCCGAACTATCGACATTCTGGACAGGCCTAAAAAAACATTTTATAACCATTTTCACAAAAAATTGCAGATATTTTTTTTTCATTTTCACGACACAAAAACAGTGACCCCGGCCGAACTAGCGACATTCTGGACAGGCCTAAAAAAACATTTTAAAACTATTTTCACAAAAAATTGCAGATTTCTATTTTTGTCACCAAAAACAATGACTCCGATCATGCCGAACTAGCGACATTTTGGACAGGCCTAAAAAAAACATTTTAGAACAATTTTCACAAAAATAGCTCAGATTTTTTTTTTTCATTTTTTGACACAAAAACAGTGAACCCGGTCATGCCGAACTATCGACATTCTGGACAGGCCTAAAAAAACATTTTATAACCATTTTCACAAAAAATTGCAGATATTTTTTTTTCATTTTCACGACACAAAAACAGTGACCCCGGTCATGCCGAACTAGCAACATTCTGGACAGGCCTAAAAAAACATTTTAAAACTATTTTCACAAAAAATTGCAGATTTCTATTTTTGTCACCAAAAACAATGACTCCGATCATGCCAAACTAGCGACATTTTGGACAGGCCTAAAAAAAACATTTTAGAACAATTTTCACAAAAATAGCTCAGATTTTTTTTTTTCATTTTTTGACACAAAAACAGTGACCCTGGTCATGCCAAACTATCGACATTCTGGACAGGCCTAAAAAAACATTTTAAAACTATTTTCACAAAAAATTGCAGATTTCTATTTTTGTCACCAAAAACAATGACTCCGATCATGCCGAACTAGCGACATTTTGGACAGGCCTAAAAAAAACATTTTAGAACAATTTTCACAAAAATAGCTCAGATTTTTTTTTTTCATTTTTTGACACAAAAACAGTGACCCGGCCATGCCGAACTATCGACATTCTGGACAGGCCTAAAAAAACATTTTATAACCATTTTCACAAAAATTTGCAGATATTTTTTTTTCATTTTCACGACACAAAAACAGTGACCCCGGTCATGCCGAACTAGCGACATTCTGGCCAGGCCTAAAAAAAACATTTTAAAACTATTTTCACAAAAAATTGCAGATTTCTATTTTTGTCATCAAAAACGATGACTCCGATCATGCCGAACTAGCAACATTTTGGACAGTCCTAAAAAAATATTTTAGAACCATTTTCACAAAAAAAGCTCAGATTTTTTATTTTTCATTTTTTATTTTTTTTGACACAAAAACAGTGACCCCGGTCATGCCGAACTATCGACATTCTGGACAGGCCTAAAAAAACATTTTATAACCATTCACACAAAAAAAATGCAGATATTTTTTTTTCATTTTCACGACACAAAAATAGCTCAGATTTTTTTTTCTTCATTTTTTGACACAAAAACAGTGACCCGGCCGAGCTAGGGACATTCTGGACAGGCCTAAAAAAACATTTTAAAACTATTTTCACAAAAAATTGCAGATTTCTATTTTTGTCACCAAAAACAATGACTCCGATCATGCCGAACTAGCGACATTTTGGACAGGCCTAAAAAAAACTTTTTAGAACAATTTTCACAAAAATAGCTCAGATTTTTTTTTTCATTTTTTGACACAAAAACAGTGACCCCGGTCATGCCGAACTATCGACATTCTGGACAGGCCTAAAAAAACATTTTATAACCATTCTCACAAAAAAATGCAGACCGGCCGAACTAGCGACATTCTGGACAGGCCTAAAAAAACATTTAAAAACTATTTTCACAAAAAATTGCAGATTTCTATTTTTGTCACCAAAAACAATGACTCCGATCATGCTGAACTAGCGACATTTTGGACAGGCCTAAAAAAAACATTTTAGAACAATTTTCACAAAAATAGCTCAGATTTTTTTTTTCTTCATTTTTTGACACAAAAACAGTGACCCCGGTCATGCCGAACTATCGACATTCTGGACAGGCCTAAAAAAACATTTTATAACCATTCACACAAAAAAAATGCAGATATTTTTTTTTCATTTTCACGACACAAAAATAGCTCAGATTTTTTTTTTTCATTTTTTGACACAAAAACAGTGACCCGGCCGAGCTAGGGACATTCTGGACAGGCCTAAAAAAACATTTTAAAACTATTTTCACAAAAAATTGCAGATTTCTATTTTTGTCACCAAAAACAATGACTCCGATCATGCCGAACTAGCGACATTTTGGACAGGCCTGAAAAAAACTTTTTAGAACAATTTTCACAAAAATAGCTCAGATTTTTTTTTTCATTTTTTGACACAAAAACAGTGACCCCGGTCATGCCGAACTATCGACATTCTGGACAGGCCTAAAAAAACATTTTATAACCATTCTCACAAAAAAATGCAGACCGGCCGAACTAGCGACATTCTGGACAGGCCTAAAAAAACATTTAAAAACTATTTTCACAAAAAATTGCAGATTTCTATTTTTGTCACCAAAAACAATGACTCCGATCATGCTGAACTAGCGACATTTTGGACAGGCCTAAAAAAAACATTTTAGAACAATTTTCACAAAAATAGCTCAGATTTTTTTTTTCTTCATTTTTTGACACAAAAACAGTGACCCCGGTCATGCCGAACTATCGACATTCTGGACAGGCCTAAAAAAACCATTTTATAACTATTCTTACAAAAAAATGCAGATATTTTTTTTTCATTTTCACGACACAAAAACAGTGACCGAACTAGCGACATTCTGGACAGGCCTAAAAAAACATTTTAAAACTATTTTCACAAAAAATTGCAGATTTCTATTTTTGTCACCAAAAACAATGACTCCGATCATGCCGAACTAGCGACATTTTGGACAGGCCTAAAAAAAACTTTTTAGAACAATTTTCACAAAAATAGCTCAGATTTTTTTTTTCATTTTTTGACACAAAAACAGTGACCCCGGTCATGCCGAACTATCGACATTCTGGACAGGCCTAAAAAAACATTTTATAACCATTCTCACAAAAAAATGCAGACCGGCCGAACTAGCGACATTCTGGACAGGCCTAAAAAAACATTTAAAAACTATTTTCACAAAAAATTGCAGATTTCTATTTTTGTCACCAAAAACAATGACTCCGATCATGCTGAACTAGCGACATTTTGGACAGGCCTAAAAAAAACATTTTAGAACAATTTTCGCAAAAATAGCTCAGATTTTTATTTCTTCATTTTTTTACATTAAAACAGTGACCCCGGTCATGCCGAACTATCGACATTCTGGACAGGCCAAAAAAACATTTTATGACCATTTTCACAAAAAATTGCAGATATTTTTTTTTCATTTTCACGACACAAAAACAGTGACCCCGGTCATGCCGAACTAGCGACATTCTGGACAGGCCTAAAAAAACATTTTAAAACTATTTTCACAAAAAATTGCAGATATTTATTTTTTATTTTTTTGACACAAAAACAGTGACCCCGGTCATGCCGAACTAGCGACATTCTGGACAGGCCTAAAAAAACATTTTAAAACTATTTTCAAAAAAAATTGCAGATTTCTATTTTTGTCACCAAAAACCGTGACCCCGGTCATGCCGAACTATCGACATTCTGGACAGGCCTAAAAAAAACATTTTATAACTATTCTCACAAAAAAATGCAGATATTTTTTTTTCATTTTCACGACACAAAAACAGTGACCGAACTAGCGACATTCTGGACAGGCCTAAAAAAAAACATTTTAAAACGATTTTCACCAAAAATTGTAGATTTCTATTTTTGTCACCAAAAACGATGACTCCGATCATGCCGAACTAGCGACATTTTGGACAGGCCTAAAAAAAAAGCTTTTTAGAACCTTTTTCAAAAAAAAGCTCCGAATTCTTTTTTTCATTTTTTGACACAAAAACAGTGACCCCGGTCATGCCGAACTATCGACATTCTGGACAGGCCTAAAAAAAACATTTTAAAACCATTTTCACAAAAAATTGCAGATTTGTATTTTGTCCCTAAAAACGATGACTCCGATCATGCCGAAAAGCGACATTCTGGACAGGCCTAAAAAAAAATTTTAAAACCTTTTTCACCAAAAATGGCAGATTTTTTTTTCTTCATTTTCGTGACACAAAAACAGTGACCCCGGTCATGCCGAACTAGCGACTTTCTGGACAGGCCTAAAAAGAAACATTTTAAAACCATTTTCACAAAAAATTGTAGATTTCTATTTTTGTCACCAAAAACGATGACTCCGATCATGCCGAACTAGCGACATTTTGGACAGGCCTAAAAAAAAATTTTAGAACCATTTTCACAAAAAATTGCAGATTTCTATTTTGTCCCTAAAAACGATGACTCCGATCATGCCGAAAAAGCGACATTCTGGACAGGCCTAAATTTTTTTTTAAAAACCATTTTCACCAAAAATTGCTGATTTTTTTTTCTCATTTTCGTGACACAAAAACAGTGACCCCGGTCATGCCGAACTAGCGACATTCTGGACAGGCCTAAAAAAAAAGCATTTTAGAACCATTTTCAAAAAAAAGCTCCGAATAATTTTTTTCATTTTTTGACACAAAAACAGTGCCGAACTATCGACATTCTGGACAGGCCTAAAAAAAACATTTTAAAACCATTTTCACAAAAAATTGCAGATTTCTATTTTGTCCCTAAAAACGATGACTCCGATCAAAAAGCGACATTCTGGACAGGCCAAATTTTTTTTTTAAAACCATTTTCACCAAAAATTGCTGATTTTTTTTTCATTTTCGTGACACAAAAACAGTGACCCCGGTCATGCCGAACTAGCGACATTCTGGACAGGCCTAAAAAAAAAGCATTTTAGAACCATTTTCAAAAAAAAAGCTCCGAATTATTTTTTTCATTTTTTGACACAAAAACAGTGACCCCGGTCATGCCGAACTATCGACATTCTGGACAGGCCTAAAAAAACATTTTAAAACCATTTTCACAAAAAATTGCAGATTTCTATTTTGTCCCTAAAAACGATGACTCCGATCATGCCGAAAAAGCGACATTCTGGACAGGCATAAAATGTTTTAAAAAAAACATTTTCACCAAAAATTGCTGATTTTTTTTTCTTCATTTTCGTGACACAAAAACAGTGACCCAGGTCATGCCGAACTAGCGACATTCTGGACAGGCCTAAAAAAAACATTTTAAAACCATTTTCACAAAAAATTGTAGATTTCTATTTTTGTCACCAAAAACGATGACTCCGATCATGCCGAACTAGCGACATTTTGGACAGGCCTAAAAAAAAAGCATTTTAGAACCATTTTCACAAAAAATTGCAGATTTCTATTTTGTCCCTAAAAACGATGACTCCGATCAAAAAGCGACATTCTGGACAGGCCAAATTTTTTTTTTTAAAACCATTTTCACCAAAAATTGCTGATTTTTTTTTCATTTTCGTGACACAAAAACAGTGACCCCGGTCATGCCGAACTAGCGACATTCTGGACAGGCCTAAAAAAAAAGCATTTTAGAACCATTTTCAAAAAAAAAGCTCCGAATTATTTTTTTCATTTTTTGACACAAAAACAGTGACCCCGGTCATGCCGAACTATCGACATTCTGGACAGGCCTAAAAAAACATTTTAAAACCATTTTCACCAAAAATTGCAGATTTCTATTTTGTCCCTAAAAACGATGACTCCGATCATGCCGAAAAAGCGACATTCTGGACAGGCATAAAATGTTTTAAAAAAAACATTTTCACCAAAAATTGCTGATTTTTTTTTCTTCATTTTCGTGACACAAAAACAGTGACCCCGGTCATGCCGAACTAGCGACATTCTGGACAGGCCTAAAAAAAACATTTTAAAACCATTTTCACAAAAAATTGTAGATTTCTATTTTTGTCACCAAAAACGATGACTCCGATCATGCCGAACTAGCGACATTTTGGACAGGCCTAAAAAAAAAGCATTTTAGAACCATTTTCACAAAAAATTGCAGATTTCTATTTTGTCCCTAAAAACGATGACTCCGATCATGCCGAAAAAGCGACATTCTGGACAGGCCTAAAAAAAAATGTTTGAACCATTTTCACAAAAAATTGCAGATATTTTTTTTTCATTTTCGTGACACAAAAACAGTGACCCCGGTCATGCCGAACTATCGACATTCTGGACAGGCCTAAAAAAACATTTTAAAACCATTTTCACAAAAAATTGCAGATTTCTATTTTGTCCCTAAAAACGATGACTCCGATCATGCCGAAAAAGCGACATTCTGGACAGGCCTAAAATGTTTTAAAAAAAACATTTTCACCAAAAATGGCTGATTTTTTTTTCTTCATTTTTTGACACAAAAACAGTGACCCCGGTCATACCGAACTATCGACATTATGGACAGGCCTAAAAAAAACATTTTAAAACCATTTTCACAAAAAATTGCAGATTTCTATTTTGTCCCTAAAAACGATGACTCCGATCATGCCGAAAAAGCGACATTCTGGACAGGCCTAAAAAAAAAATTTAGAACCATTTTCACCAAAATTTGCTGATTTTTTTTCCTTCATTTTCGTGACACAAAAACAGTGACCCCGGTTATGCCGAACTAGCGACATTCTGGACAGGCCTAAAAAAAAGCATTTTAGAACCATTTTCAAAAAAAAAGCTCAGAATTCTGATTTTCATTATTTGACACAAAAACAGTGACCCCGGTCATGCAGAACTATCGACATACTGGACAGCCCTAAAAAAAACATTTTAAAACCATTTTCACAAAAAATTGCAGATTTCTATTTTGTCCCTAAAAACGTTGACTCCGATCATGCCGAAAAAGCGACATTCTGGACAGGCCTAAAAAAAAATTTAAAAACCATTTTCACCAAAAATGGCTGATTTTTTTTTCTTCATTTTTTGACACAACAAAAGTGACCCCGGTCATACCGAACTATCGACATTCTGGACAGGCCTAAAAAAAACATTTTAAAACCATTTTCACAAAAAATTGCAGATTTCTATTTTGTCCCTAAAAACGATGACTCCGATCATGCCGAAAAAGCGACATTCTGGACAGGCCTAAAAAAAAATGTTTGAACCATTTTCACAAAAAATTGCAGATATTTTTTTTTCATTTTCGTGACACAAAAACAGTGACCCCGGTCATGCCGAACTATCGACATTCTGGACAGGCCTAAAAAAACATTTTAAAACCATTTTCACAAAAAATTGCAGATTTCTATTTTGTCCCTAAAAACGATGACTCCGATCATGCCGAAAAAGCGACATTCTGGACAGGCCTAAAATGTTTTAAAAAAACCATTTTCACCAAAAATGGCTGATTTTTTTTTCTTCATTTTTTGACACAAAAACAGTGACCCCGGTCATACCGAACTATCGACATTATGGACAGGCCTAAAAAAAACATTTTAAAACCATTTTCACAAAAAATTGCAGATTTCTATTTTGTCCATAAAAACGATGACTCCGATCATGCCGAAAAAGCGACATTCTGGACAGGCCTAAAAAAAAAATTTAGAACCATTTTCACCAAAAATTGCTGATTTTTTTTCCTTCATTTTCGTGACACAAAAACAGTGACCCCGGTTATGCCGAACTAGCGACATTCTGGACAGGCCTAAAAAAAAGCATTTTAGAACCATTTTCAAAAAAAAAGCTCAGAATTCTTATTTTCATTATTTGACACAAAAACAGTGACCCCGTTCATGCAGAACTATCGACATACTGGACAGCCCTAAAAAAAACATTTTAAAACCATTTTCACAAAAAATTGCAGATTTCTATTTTGTCCCTAAAAACGATGACTCCGATCATGCCGAAAAAGCGACATTCTGGACAGGCCTAAAAAAAAATTTAAAAACCATTTTCACCAAAAATGGCTGATTTTTTTTTCTTCATTTTTTGACACAACAAAAGTGACCCCGGTCATACCGAACTATCGACATTCTGGACAGGCCTAAAAAAAACATTTTAAAAACATTTTCACCAAAAATTGCAGATTTCTATTTTGTCCCTAAAAACGATGACTCCGATCATGCCGAAAAAGCGACATTCTGGACAGGCCTAAAAATTTTTTTAAAAACCATTTTCACCAAAAATTGCTGATTTTTTTTTCTCATTTTCGTGACACAAAAACAGTGACCCCGGTCATGCCGAACTAGCGACATTCTGGACAGGCCTAAAAAAAAAGCATTTTAGAACCATTTTCAAAAAAAAAATCCGAATTATTTTTTTCATTTTTTGACACAAAAACAGTGCCGAACTATCGACATTCTGGACAGGCCTAAAAAAAACATTTTAAAACCATTTTCACAAAAAATTGCAGATTTCTTATTTGTCCCTAAAAACGATGACTCCGATCATGCCGAAAAAGCGACATTCTGGACAGGCCTAAAAAAAAATTTAAAAACCATTTTCACCAAAAATTGCTGATTTTTTTTTCTTCATTTTCGTGACACAAAAACAGTGACCCCGGTCATGCCGAACTAGCGACATTCTGGATTTGCCTAAAAAAAACATTTTAAAACCATTTTCACAAAAAATTGTAGATTTCTATTTTTGTCACCAAAAACGATGACTCCGATCATGCCGAACTAGCGACATTTTGGACAGGCCTAAAAAAAAAGCATTTTAGAACCATTTTCAAACAAAAGCTCCGAATTCTTTTTTTCATTTTTTGACACAAAAACAGTGACCCACGTCATGCCGAACTATCGACATTCTGGACAGGCCTAAAAAAAAATGTATGAACCATTTTCACAAAAAATTGCAGATATTTTTTTTTCATTTTCGTGACACAAAAACAGTGACCCCGGTCATGCCGAACTATCGACATTCTGGACAGGCCTAAAAAAACATTTTAAAACCATTTTCACAAAAAATTGCAGATTTCTATTTTGTCCCTAAAAACGATGACTCCGATCATGCCGAAAAAGCGACATTCTGGACAGGCCTAAAAAAAAATGTTTGAACCATTTTCACAAAAAATTGCAGATATTTTTTTTTCATTTTCGTGACACAAAAACAGTGACCCCGGTCATGCCGAACTATCGACATTCTGGACAGGCCTAAAAAAACATTTTAAAACCATTTTCACAAAAAATTGCAGATTTCTATTTTGTCCCTAAAAACGATGACTCCGATCATGCCGAAAAAGCGACATTCTGGACAGGCCTAAAATGTTTTAAAAAAACCATTTTCACCAAAAATGGCTGATTTTTTGTTCTTCATTTTTTGACACAAAAACAGTGACCCCGGTCATACCGAACTATCGACATTATGGACAGGCCTAAAAAAAACATTTTAAAACCATTTTCACAAAAAATTGCAGATTTCTATTTTGTCCCTAAAAACGATGACTCCGATCATGCCGAAAAAGCGACATTCTGGACAGGCCTAAAAAAAAAATTTAGAACCATTTTCACCAAAAATTGCTGATTTTTTTTCCTTCATTTTCGTGACACAAAAACAGTGACCCCGGTTATGCCGAACTAGCAACATTCTGGACAGGCCTAAAAAAAAGCATTTTAGAACCATTTTCAAAAAAAAAGCTCAGAATTCTGATTTTCATTATTTGACACAAAAACAGTGACCCCGGTCATGCAGAACTATCGACATACTGGACTGCCCTAAAAAAAACATTTTAAAACCATTTTCACAAAAAATTGCAGATTTCTATTTTGTCCCTAAAAACGTTGACTCCGATCATGCCGAAAAAGCGACATTCTGGACAGGCCTAAAAAAAAATTTAAAAACCATTTTCACCAAAAATGGCTGATTTTTTTTTCTTCATTTTTTGACACAACAAAAGTGACCCCGGTCATACCGAACTATCGACATTCTGGACAGGCCTAAAAAAAACATTTTAAAACCATTTTCACAAAAAATTGCAGATTTCTATTTTGTCCCTAAAAACGATGACTCCGATCATGCCGAAAAAGCGACATTCTGGACAGGCCTAAAAAAAAATGTTTGAACCATTTTCACAAAAAATTGCAGATATTTTTTTTTCATTTTCGTGACACAAAAACAGTGACCCCGGTCATGCCGAACTATCGACATTCTGGACAGGCCTAAAAAAACATTTTAAAACCATTTTCACAAAAAATTGCAGATTTCTATTTTGTCCCTAAAAACGATGACTCCGATCATGCCGAAAAAGCGACATTCTGGACAGGCCTAAAATGTTTTTAAAAAACCATTTTCACCAAAAATGGCTGATTTTTTTTTCTTCATTTTTTGACACAAAAACAGTGACCCCGGTCATACCGAACTATCGACATTATGGACAGGCCTAAAAAAAACATTTTAAAACCATTTTCACAAAAAATTGCAGATTTCTATTTTGTCCCTAAAAACGATGACTCCGATCATGCCGAAAAAGCGACATTCTGGACAGGCCTAAAAAAAAATTTAGAACCATTTTCACCAAAAATTGCTGATTTTTTTTCCTTCATTTTCGTGACACAAAAACAGTGACCCCGGTTATGCCGAACTAGCGACATTCTGGACAGGCCTAAAAAAAAGCATTTTAGAACCATTTTCAAAAAAAAAGCTCAGAATTCTGATTTTCATTATTTGACACAAAAACAGTGACCCCGGTCATGCAGAACTATCGAAACATTTTCTATTTTGTCCCTAAAAACGATGACTCCAATCATGCCGAAAAGCGACATTCTGGACAGGCCTAAAAAACATTTTAAAACCATTTTCACAAAAAATTGCAGATTTCTATTTTGTCCCTAAAAACGATGACTCCGATCATTCCGAAAAAGCGACATTCTGGACAGGCCTAAAAAAAAATTTAAAAACCATTTTCACCAAAAATGGCTGATTTTTTTTTCTTCATTTTTTGACACAAAAACAGTGACCCCGGTCATGCCGAACTATCGACAATCTGGACAGGCCTAAAAAAAACATTTAAAAACCATTTTCACAAAAAATTACAGATATTTTTTTTTTCATTTTCGTGACACAAACACAGTGACCCCGGTCATGCCGAACTATCGACATTCTGGACAGGCCTAAAAAAACATTTTAAAACAATTTTCACAAAAAATTGCAGATTTCTATTTTGTCCCTAAAAACGATGCCTCCGATCAAGCTGAAAAAGCGACATTCTGGACAGGCCTAAAAAAAATGTCTAAAACGATTTTCACAAAAAATTGCAGATTTTTTTTTTTCATTTTCGTGACACAAAAACAGTGACACCGGTCATGCCGAACTAGCGACATTCTGGACAGGCCTAAAAAAACATTTAAAAACCATTTTCACAAAAAATTGCAGATTTCTATTTTTGTCACCAAAAACGATGACTCCGATCATGCCGAACTAGCGACATTTTGGACAGGCCTAAAAAAATGTTTTAAAACCATTTTCACAAAAAATTGCAGATTTTTTTTTCTTCATTTTCATAACACAAAAACAGTGACCCCGGTCATGCCGAACTAGCGACATTCTGGACAGGCCTAAAAAAACATTTTAAAACCATTTTCACAAAAAATTGCAGATTTCTATTTTTGTCATCAAAAACGATGACTCCGATCATGCCGAACTAGCGACATTTTGGACAGGCCTAAAAAAATGTTTTAAAACCATTTTCACAAAAAATTGCAGATTTTTTTTTCTTCATTTTCACGACACAAAAACAGTGACTCCGGTCATGCCGAACTAGCGACATTCTGGACAGGCCTAAAAAAACATTTTAAAACCATTTTCACAAAAAATTGCAGATTTCTATTTTTGTCATCAAAAACGATGACTCCGATCATGCCGAACTAGCGACATTTTGGACAGGCCTAAAAAAATATTTTAGAACCATTTTCAAAAAAAAAGCTCAGAATTCTGATTTTCATTATTTGACACAAAAACAGTGACCCCGTTCATGCAGAACTATCGACATACTGGACAGCCCTAAAAAAAACATTTTAAAACCATTTTCACAAAAAATTGCAGATTTCTATTTTGTCCCTAAAAACGATGACTCCGATCATGCCGAAAAAGCGACATTCTGGACAGGCCTAAAAAAAAATTTAAAAACCATTTTCACCAAAAATGGCTGATTTTTTTTTCTTCATTTTTTGACACAACAAAAGTGACCCCGGTCATACCGAACTATCGACATTCTGGACAGGCCTAAAAAAAACATTTTAAAAACATTTTCACCAAAAATTGCAGATTTCTATTTTGTCCCTAAAAACGATGACTCCGATCATGCCGAAAAAGCGACATTCTGGACAGGCCTAAATTTTTTTTTAAAAACCATTTTCACCAAAAATTGCTGATTTTTTTTTCTCATTTTCGTGACACAAAAACAGTGACCCCGGTCATGCCGAACTAGCGACATTCTGGACAGGCCTAAAAAAAAAGCATTTTAGAACCATTTTCAAAAAAAAAATCCGAATTATTTTTTTCATTTTTTGACACAAAAACAGTGCCGAACTATCGACATTCTGGACAGGCCTAAAAAAAACATTTTAAAACCATTTTCACAAAAAATTGCAGATTTCTATTTTGTCCCTAAAAACGATGACTCCGATCATGCCGAAAAAGCGACATTCTGGACAGGCCTAAAAAAAAATTTAAAAACCATTTTCACCAAAAATTGCTGATTTTTTTTTCTTCATTTTCGTGACACAAAAACAGTGACCCCGGTCATGCCGAACTAGCGACATTCTGGATTTGCCTAAAAAAAACATTTTAAAACCATTTTCACAAAAAATTGTAGATTTCTATTTTTGTCACCAAAAACGATGACTCCGATCATGCCGAACTAGCGACATTTTGGACAGGCCTAAAAAAAAAGCATTTTAGAACCATTTTCAAACAAAAGCTCCGAATTCTTTTTTTCATTTTTTGACACAAAAACAGTGACCCACGTCATGCCGAACTATCGACATTCTGGACAGGCCTAAAAAAAAATTTAAAACCATTTTCACAAAAAATGGCAGATTTTTTTTTTTCATTTTCGTGACACAAAAACAGTGACACGGTCATGCTGAACTAGCGACATTCTGGACAGGCCTAAAAAAACATTTTAAAACCATTTTCACAAAAAATTGCAGATTTCTATTTTTGTCACCAAAAACGATGACTCCGATCATGCCGAACTAGCGACATTTTGGACACGCCTAAAAAAACATTTTAAAACCATTTTCACAAAAAATTGCAGATTTCTATTTTGTCCCTAAAAACTATGACTCCGATCATGCCGAAAAAGCGACATTCTGGACAGGCCTAAAAAAAAATGTAAAACCATTTTCACAAAAAATGGCAGATTTTTTTTTTTCATTTTCGTGACACAAAAACAGTGACACGGTCATGCTGAACTAGCGACATTTTGGACAGGCCTAAAAAAACATTTTAGAACAATTTTCACAAAAAAAGCTCCGATTTTTTTTTTTCATTTTTTGACACAAAAACAGTGACCCCGGTCATGCCGAACTATCGACATTCTGGAAAGGCCTAAAAAAACATTTTATAACCATTTTCACAAAAAATTGCAGATATTTTTTTTTCTTTTTCGTGACACAAAAAAAGTGACCCCGGTCATGCCGAACTAGCAACATTCCGGACTGGCCTAAAAAATTTTTTTAAAAACAATTTATACAAAAAATTGCAGATTTCTATTTGTCCCTAAAAACGATGACTCCGATCAAGCTGAAAAAGCGACATTCTGGACAGGCCTAAAAAAAATGTCTAAAACAATTTTCACAAAAAATTGAAGATTTTTTTTTTTCATTTTCGTGACACAAAAACAGTGACACAGGTCATGCCGAACTAGCGACATTCTGGACAGGCCTAAAAAAACATTTTATAACCATTTTCACAAAAAATTGCAGATATTTTTTTTTCTTTTTCGTGACACAAAAAAAGTGACCCCGGTCATGCCGAACTAGCAACATTCCGGACTGGCCTAAAAATTTTTTTTAAAAACAATTTATACAAAAAATTGCAGATTTCTATTTGTCCCTAAAAACGATGACTCCGATCAAGCTGAAAAAGCGACATTCTGGACAGGCCTAAAAAAAATGTCTAAAACAATTTTCACAAAAAATTGCAGATTTTTTTTTTTTCATTTTCGTGACACAAAAACAGTGACACCGGTCATGACGAACTAGCGACATTCTGGACAGGCCTAAAAAACATTTAAAAACCATTTTCACAAAAAATTGCAGATTTCTATTGTTGTCACCAAAAACGATGACTCAAATCATGCCGAACTAGCGACATTTTGGACAGGCCTAAAAAAAACATATTAGAACCATTTTCACAAAAAAAGCTCAGATTTTTTTTTTCATTTTTTAACTCAAAAACAGTGACCCCGGTCATGCCGAACTATCGACATTCTGGACAGGCCTAAAAAAAACATTTTAAAACTATTTTCACAAAAAATTGCAGATTTCTATTTTTGTCACCAAAAACAATGACTCCGATCATGCCGAACTAGCGACATTCTGGACAGGCCTAAAAAAACATTTTAAAACAATTTTCACAAAAAATTGCAGATTTCTATTTTTGTCACCAAAAACAATGACTCCGATCATGCCGAACTAGCGACATTTTGGACAGGCCTAAAAAAAACATTTTAGAACAATTTTCACAAAAATAGCTCAGATTTTTTTTTTTCATTTTTTGACACAAAAACAGTGACCCCGGTCATGCCGAACTATCGACATTCTGGACAGGCCTAAAAAAACATTTTAAAACCATTTTCACAAAAAATTGCAGATATTTTTTTTTCATTTTCACGACACAAAAACAGTGACCCCGGTCATGCCGAACTAGCGACATTCTGGACAGGCCTAAAAAAACATTTTAAAACTATTTTCACAAAAAATTGCAGATTTCTATTTTTGTCACCAAAAACAATGACTCCGATCATGCCGAACTAGCGACATTTTGGACAGGCCTAAAAAAAAAACATTTTAGAACATTTTTCACAAAAATAGCTCAGATTTTTTTTTTCATTTTTTGACACAAAAACAGTGACCCCGGTCATGCCGAACTATCGACATTCTGGACAGGCCTAAAAAAACATTTTATAACCATTTTCACAAAAAATTGCAGATATTTTTTTTTCATTTTCACGACACAAAAACAGTGACCCCGTCATGCTGAACTAGCGACATTATGGACAGGCCTAAAAAAACATTTTAAAACTATTTTCACAAAAAATTGCAGATTTCTATTTTTGTCACCAAAAACAATGACTCCGATCATGCCGAACTAGCGACATTTTGGACAGGCCTAAAAAAAACATTTTAGAACAATTTTCACAAAAATAGCTCAGATTTTTTTTTTTCATTTTTTGACACAAAAACAGTGACCCCGGTCATGCCGAACTATCGACATTCTGGACAGGCCTAAAAAAACATTTTATAACCATTTTCACAAAAAATTGCAGATATTTTTTTTTCATTTTCACGACACAAAAACAGTGACCCCGGTCATGCCGAACTAGCGACATTCAGGACAGGCCTAAAAAAACATTTTAAAACTATTTTCACAAAAAATTGCAGATTTCTATTTTTGTCACCAAAAACAATGACTCCGATCATGCCGAACTAGCGACATTTTGGACAGGCCTAAAAAAAAACATTTTAGAACAATTTTCACAAAAATAGCTCAGATTTTTTTTTTCATTTTTTGACACAAAAACAGTGACCCCGGTCATGCCGAACTATCGACATTCTGGACAGGCCTAAAAAAACATTTTATAACCATTTTCACAAAAAATTGCAGATATTTTTTTTTCATTTTCACGACACAAAAACAGTGACCCCGTCATGCTGAACTAGCGACATTATGGACAGGCCTAAAAAAACATTTTAAAACTATTTTCACAAAAAATTGCAGATTTCTATTTTTGTCACCAAAAACAATGACTCCGATCATGCCGAACTAGCGACATTTTGGACAGGCCTAAAAAAAACATTTTAGAACAATTTTCACAAAAATAGCTCAGATTTTTTTTTTTCTTCATTTTTTGACACGAAAACAGTTTCCCCGGTCATGCCGAACTATCGACATTCTGGACAGGCCTAAAAAAACATTTTATAACCATTTTCACAAAAAATTGTAGATATTTTTTTTTCATTTTCACGACACAAAAACAGTGACCCCGGTCATGCCGAACTAGCGACATTCTGGACAGGCCTAAAAAACCATTTTAAAACTATTTTCACAAAAAATTGCAGATTTCTATTTTTGTCACCAAAAACAGTGACCCCGGTCATGCCGAACTATCGACATTTTGGACAGGCCTAAAAAAAACATTTTAGAACAATTTTCACAAAAATAGCTCAGATTTTTTTTTTTCATTTTTTGACACAAAAACAGTGACCCCGGTCATGCCGAACTATCGACATTCTGGACAGGCCTAAAAAAACATTTTATAACCATTTTCACAAAAAATTGCAGATATTTTTTTTTCATTTTCACGACACAAAAACAGTGACCCCGGTCATGCCGAACTAGCGACATTCAGGACAGGCCTAAAAAAACATTTTAAAACTATTTTCACAAAAAATTGCAGATTTCTATTTTTGTCACCAAAAACAATGACTCCGATCATGCCGAACTAGCGACATTTTGGACAGGCCTAAAAAAAAACATTTTAGAACAATTTTCACAAAAATAGCTCAGATTTTTTTTTTCATTTTTTGACACAAAAACAGTGACCCCGGTCATGCCGAACTATCGACATTCTGGACAGGCCTAAAAAAACATTTTATAACCATTTTCACAAAAAATTGCAGATATTTTTTTTTCATTTTCACGACACAAAAACAGTGACCCCGTCATGCTGAACTAGCGACATTCTGGACAGGCCTAAAAAAACATTTTATAACCATTTTCACAAAAAATTGCAGATTTCTATTTTTGTCACCAAAAACGATGACTCCGATCATGCCGAACTAGCGACATTTTGGACACGCCTAAAAAAACATTTTAAAACCATTTTCACAAAAAATTGCAGATTTCTATTTTGTCCCTAAAAACTATGACTCCGATCATGCCGAAAAAGCGACATTCTGGACAGGCCTAAAAAAAAATGTAAAACCATTTTCACAAAAAATGGCAGATTTTTTTTTTCATTTTCGTGACACAAAAACAGTGACACGGTCATGCTGAACTAGCGACATTTTGGACAGGCCTAAAAAAACATTTTAGAACAATTTTCACAAAAAAAGCTCCGATTTTTTTTTTTCATTTTTTGACACAAAAACAGTGACCCCGGTCATGCCGAACTATCGACATTCTGGAAAGGCCTAAAAAAACATTTTATAACCATTTTCACAAAAAATTGCAGATATTTTTTTTTCTTTTTCGTGACACAAAAAAAGTGACCCCGGTCATGCCGAACTAGCAACATTCCGGACTGGCCTAAAAAATTTTTTTTAAAACAATTTATACAAAAAATTGCAGATTTCTATTTGTCCCTAAAAACGATGACTCCGATCAAGCTGAAAAAGCGACATTCTGGACAGGCCTAAAAAAAATGTCTAAAACAATTTTCACAAAAAATTGCAGATTTTTTTTTTTCATTTTCGTGACACAAAAACAGTGACACAGGTCATGCCGAACTAGCGACATTCTGGACAGGCCTAAAAAAACATTTTATAACCATTTTCACAAAAAATTGCAGATATTTTTTTTTCTTTTTCGTGACACAAAAAAAGTGACCCCGGTCATGCCGAACTAGCAACATTCCGGACTGGCCTAAAATTTTTTTTAAAAAACAATTTATACAAAAAATTGCAGATTTCTATTTGTCCCTAAAAACGATGACTCCGATCAAGCTGAAAAAGCGACATTCTGGACAGGCCTAAAAAAAATGTCTAAAACAATTTTCACAAAAAATTGCAGATTTTTTTTTTTCATTTTCGTGACACAAAAACAGTGACACCGGTCATGACGAACTAGCGACATTCTGGACAGGCCTAAAAAACATTTAAAAACCATTTTCACAAAAAATTGCAGATTTCTATTGTTGTCACCAAAAACGATGACTCAAATCATGCCGAACTAGCGACATTTTGGACAGGCCTAAAAAAACCATATTAGAACCATTTTCACAAAAAAAGCTCAGATTTTTTTTTTCATTTTTTGACACAAAAACAGTGACCCCGGTCATGCCGAAAAAGCGACATTCGTCCAGAATGTCGTCCAGAAATAGGCCCCCAAAAAAAATGTAAAACCATTTTCACAAAAAATTGCTGATTTTTTTTTTTCATTTTCGTGACACAAAAACAGTGACCCCGGTCATACCGAACTAGCGACATTCTGGACAGGCCTAAAAAAAAACATTTTAAAAAACATTTTCACAAAAAATTGCAGATTTCTATTTTTGTCACCAAAAACGATGACTCCGATCATGCCGAACTAGCGACATTTTGGACAGGCCTAAAAAAATGTTTTAAAACCATTTTCACAAAAAATTGCAGATTTCTATTTTTGTCATCAAAAACGATGACTCCGATCATGCCGAACTAGCGACATTTTGGACACGCCTAAAAAAACATTTTAAAACCATTTTCACAAAAAATTGCAGATTTCTATTTTGTCCCTAAAAACTATGACTCCGATCATGCCGAAAAAGCGACATTCTGGACAGGCCTAAAAAAAAATTTAAAACCATTTTCACAAAAAATGGCAGATTTTTTTTTTTCATTTTCGTGACACAAAAACAGTGACACGGTCATGCTGAACTAGCGACATTCTGGACAGGCCTAAAAAAACATTTTAAAACCATTTTCACAAAAAATTGCAGATTTCTATTTTTGTCACCAAAAACGATGACTCCGATCATGCCGAACTAGCGACATTTTGGACACGCCTAAAAAAACATTTTAAAACCATTTTCACAAAAAATTGCAGATTTCTATTTTGTCCCTAAAAACTATGACTCCGATCATGCCGAAAAAGCGACATTCTGGACAGGCCTAAAAAAAAATGTAAAACCATTTTCACAAAAAATGGCAGATTTTTTTTTTTCATTTTCGTGACACAAAAACAGTGACACGGTCATGCTGAACTAGCGACATTTTGGACAGGCCTAAAAAAACATTTTAGAACAATTTTCACAAAAAAAGCTCCGATTTTTTTTTTTCATTTTTTGACACAAAAACAGTGACCCCGGTCATGCCGAACTATCGACATTCTGGACAGGCCTAAAAAAACATTTTATAACCATTTTCACAAAAAATTGCAGATATTTTTTTTTCATTTTCACGACACAAAAACAGTGACCCCGGTCATGCCGAACTAGCGACATTCAGGACAGGCCTAAAAAAACATTTTAAAACTATTTTCACAAAAAATTGCAGATTTCTATTTTTGTCACCAAAAACAATGACTCCGATCATGCCGAACTAGCGACATTTTGGACAGGCCTAAAAAAAAACATTTTAGAACAATTTTCACAAAAATAGCTCAGATTTTTTTTTTCATTTTTTGACACAAAAACAGTGACCCCGGTCATGCCGAACTATCGACATTCTGGACAGGCCTAAAAAAACATTTTATAACCATTTTCACAAAAAATTGCAGATATTTTTTTTTCATTTTCACGACACAAAAACAGTGACCCCGGTCATGCCGAACTATCGACATTCTGGACAACCCTAAAAAAACATTTTATAACCATTTTCACAAAAAAATGCTGATATTTTTTTTTCATTTTCACGACACAAAAACAGTGACCCCGGCCGAACTAGCGACATTCTGGACAGGCCTAAAAAAACATTTTAAAACCATTTTCACAAAAAATTGCAGATTTCTATTTTGTCCCTAAAAACTATGACTCCGATCATGCCGAAAAAGCGACATTCTGGACAGGCCTAAAAAAAAATGTAAAACCATTTTCACAAAAAATGGCAGATTTTTTTTTTCATTTTCGTGACACAAAAACAGTGACACGGTCATGCTGAACTAGCGACATTTTGGACAGGCCTAAAAAAACATTTTAGAACAATTTTCACAAAAAAAGCTCCGATTTTTTTTTTTCATTTTTTGACACAAAAACAGTGACCCCGGTCATGCCGAACTATCGACATTCTGGAAAGGCCTAAAAAAACATTTTATAACCATTTTCACAAAAAATTGCAGATATTTTTTTTTCTTTTTCGTGACACAAAAAAAGTGACCCCGGTCATGCCGAACTAGCAACATTCCGGACTGGCCTAAAAAAATTTTTTAAAAACAATTTATACAAAAAATTGCAGATTTCTATTTGTCCCTAAAAACGATGACTCCGATCAAGCTGAAAAAGCGACATTCTGGACAGGCCTAAAAAAAATGTCTAAAACAATTTTCACAAAAAATTGCAGATTTTTTTTTTTCATTTTCGTGACACAAAAACTGTGACACAGGTCATGCCGAACTAGCGACATTCTGGACAGGCCTAAAAAAACATTTTATAACCATTTTCACAAAAAATTGCAGATATTTTTTTTTCTTTTTCGTGACACAAAAAAAGTGACCCCGGTCATGCCGAACTAGCAACATTCCGGACTGGCCTAAAAATTTTTTTTAAAAACAATTTATACAAAAAATTGCAGATTTCTATTTGTCCCTAAAAACGATGACTCCGATCAAGCTGAAAAAGCGACATTCTGGACAGGCCTAAAAAAAATGTCTAAAACAATTTTCACAAAAAATTGCAGATTTTTTTTTTTCATTTTCGTGACACAAAAACAGTGACACCGGTCATGACGAACTAGCGACATTCTGGACAGGCCTAAAAAACATTTAAAAACCATTTTCACAAAAAATTGCAGATTTCTATTGTTGTCACCAAAAACGATGACTCAAATCATGCCGAACTAGCGACATTTTGGACAGGCCTAAAAAAAACATATTAGAACCATTTTCACAAAAAAAGCTCAGATTTTTTTTTTCATTTTTTAACTCAAAAACAGTGACCCCGGTCATGCCGAACTATCGACATTCTGGACAGGCCTAAAAAAAACATTTTAAAACTATTTTCACAAAAAATTGCAGATTTCTATTTTTGTCACCAAAAACAATGACTCCGATCATGCCGAACTAGCGACATTTTGGACAGGCCTAAAAAAAACATTTTAGAACAATTTTCACAAAAATAGCTCAGATTTTTTTTTTTCATTTTTTGACACAAAAACAGTGACCCCGGTCATGCCGAACTATCGACATTCTGGACAGGCCTAAAAAAACATTTTATAACCATTTTCACAAAAAATTGCAGATATTTTTTTTTCATTTTCACGACACAAAAACAGTGACCCCGGTCATGCCGAACTAGCGACATTCTGGACAGGCCTAAAAAAACATTTTAAAACTATTTTCACAAAAAATTGCAGATTTCTATTTTTGTCACCAAAAACAATGACTCCGATCATGCCGAACTAGCGACATTTTGGACAGGCCTAAAAAAAAACATTTTAGAACAATTTTCACAAAAATAGCTCAGATTTTTTTTTTCATTTTTTGACACAAAAACAGTGACCCCGGTCATGCCGAACTATCGACATTCTGGACAGGCCTAAAAAAACATTTTATAACCATTTTCACAAAAAATTGCAGATATTTTTTTTTCATTTTCACGACACAAAAACAGTGACCCCGTCATGCTGAACTAGCGACATTATGGACAGGCCTAAAAAAACATTTTAAAACTATTTTCACAAAAAATTGCAGATTTCTATTTTTGTCACCAAAAACAATGACTCCGATCATGCCGAACTAGCGACATTTTGGACAGGCCTAAAAAAAACATTTTAGAACAATTTTCACAAAAATAGCTCAGATTTTTTTTTTTCTTCATTTTTTGACACGAAAACAGTTTCCCCGGTCATGCCGAACTATCGACATTCTGGACAGGCCTAAAAAAACATTTTATAACCATTTTCACAAAAAATTGTAGATATTTTTTTTTCATTTTCACGACACAAAAACAGTGACCCCGGTCATGCCGAACTAGCGACATTCTGGACAGGCCTAAAAAACCATTTTAAAACTATTTTCACAAAAAATTGCAGATTTCTATTTTTGTCACCAAAAACAATGACTCCGATCATGCCGAACTAGCGACATTTTGGACAGGCCTAAAAAAAACATTTTAGAACAATTTTCACAAAAATAGCTCAGATTTTTTTTTTTCATTTTTTGACACAAAAACAGTGACCCCGGTCATGCCGAACTATCGACATTCTGGACAGGCCTAAAAAAACATTTTATAACCATTTTCACAAAAAATTGCAGATATTTTTTTTTCATTTTCACGACACAAAAACAGTGACCCCGGTCATGCCGAACTAGCGACATTCTGGACAGGCCTAAAAAAACATTTTAAAACTATTTTCACAAAAAATTGCAGATTTCTATTTTTGTCACCAAAAACAATGACTCCGATCATGCCGAACTAGCGACATTTTGGACAGGCCTAAAAAAAAACATTTTAGAACAATTTTCACAAAAATAGCTCAGATTTTTTTTTTCATTTTTTGACACAAAAACAGTGACCCCGGTCATGCCGAACTATCGACATTCTGGACAGGCCTAAAAAAACATTTTATAACCATTTTCACAAAAAATTGCAGATATTTTTTTTTCATTTTCACGACACAAAAACAGTGACCCCGGTCATGCCGAACTAGCGACATTCTGGACAGGCCTAAAAAAACATTTTAAAACTATTTTCACAAAAAATTGCAGATTTCTATTTTTGTCACCAAAAACAATGACTCCGATCATGCCGAACTAGCGACATTTTGGACAGGCCTAAAAAAAACATTTTAGAACAATTTTCACAAAAATAGCTCAGATTTTTTTTTCTTCATTTTTTGACACAAAAACAGTGACCCCGGTCATGCCGAACTATCGACATTCTGGACAACCCTAAAAAAACATTTTATAACCATTTTCACAAAAAAATGCAGATATTTTTTTTTCATTTTCACGACACAAAAACAGTGACCCCGGCCGAACTAGCGACATTCTGGACAGGCCTAAAAAAACATTTTATAACCATTTTCACAAAAAATTGCAGATATTTTTTTTTCATTTTCACGACACAAAAACAGTGACCCCGGCCGAACTAGCGACATTCTGGACAGGCCTAAAAAAACATTTTAAAACTATTTTCACAAAAATAGCTGATTTTTTTTTTTCATTTTTTGACACAAAAACAGTGACCCCGGTCATGCCGAACTATCGACATTCTGGACAGGCCTAAAAAAACATTTTATAACCATTTTCACAAAAAATTGCAGATATTTTTTTTTCATTTTCACGACACAAAAACAGTGACCCCGGTCATGCCGAACTAGCGACATTCTGGACAGGCCTAAAAAAAACATTTTAGAACAATTTTCACAAAAATAGCTGATTTTTTTTTTTTCATTTTTTGACACAAAAACAGTGACCCCTGTCATGCCGAACTATCGACATTCTGGACAGGCCTAAAAAAACATTTTATAACCATTTTCACAAAAAATTGCAGATATTTTTTTTTCATTTTCACGACACAAAAACAGTGACCCCGGTCATGCCGAACTAGCGACATTCTGGACAGGCCTAAAAAAACATTTTAAAACTATTTTCACAAAAAATTGCAGATTTCTATTTTTGTCTCCAAAAACAGTGACCCCGGTCATGCCGAACTATCGACATTTTGGACAGGCCTAAAAAAAACATTTTAGAACAATTTTCACAAAAATAGCTCAGATTTTTTTTTTCATTTTTTGACACAAAAACAGTGACCCCGGTCATGCCGAAATATCGACATTCTGGACAGGCCTAAAAAAACATTTTATAACTATTCTCACAAAAAAATGCAGATATTTTTTTTTCATTTTCACGACACAAAAACAGTGACCGAACTAGCGACATTCTGTACAGGCCTAAAAAAACATTTTAAAACTATTTTCACAAAAAATTGCAGATTTCTATTTTTGTCACCAAAAACAATGACTCCGATCATGCCGAACTAGCGACATTTTGGACAGGCCTAAAAAAAACATTTTAGAACAATTTTCACAAAAATAGCTCAGATTTTTTTTTTTCATTTTTTGACACAAAAACAGTGACCCCGGTCATGCCGAACTATCGACATTCTGGACAGGCCTAAAAAAACATTTTAAAACTATTTTCACAAAAAATTGCAGATTTCTATTTTTGTCACCAAAAACAATGACTCCGATCATGCCGAACTGGCGACATTCTGGACAGGCCTAAAAAAACATTTTAAAACTATTTTCACAAAAAATTGCAGATTTCTATTTTTGTCACCAAAAACAATGACTCCGATCATGCCGAACTAGCGACATTTTGGACAGGCCTAAAAAAAAACATTTTAGAACAATTTTCACAAAAATAGCTCAGATTTTTTTTTTCATTTTTTGACACAAAAACAGTGACCCCATTCATGCCGAACTATCGACATTCTGGACAGGCCTAAAAAAACATTTTATAACCATTTTCACAAAAAATTGCAGATATTTTTTTTTCATTTTCACGACACAAAAACAGTGACCCCGACATGCTGAACTAGCGACATTATGGACAGGCCTAAAAAAACATTTTAAAACTATTTTCACAAAAAATTGCAGATTTCTATTTTTGTCACCAAAAACAATGACTCCGATCATGCCGAACTAGCGACATTTTGGACAGGCCTAAAAAAACCATTTTAGAACAATTTTCACAAAAATAGCTCAGATTCTTTTTTTTCTTCAGGCCTAAAAAAACATTTTATAACCATTTTCACAAAAAATTGCAGATATTTTTTTTTCATTTTCACGACACAAAAACAGTGACCCCGGTCATGCCGAACTAGCGACATTCTGGACAGGCCTAAAAAAACATTTTAAAACTATTTTCACAAAAATAGCTCAGATTTTTTTTTTCATTTTTTGACACAAAAACAGTTTCCCTGGTCATGCCGAACTATCGACATTCTGGACAGGCCTAAAAAAACATTTTATAACCATTTTCACAAAAAATTGCAGATATTTTTTTTTCATTTTCACGACACAAAAACAGTGACCCCGGTCATGCCGAACTAGCGACATTCAGGACAGGCCTAAAAAAACTTTTTAAAACTATTTTCACAAAAAATTGCAGATTTCTATTTTTGTCACCAAAAACAATGACTCCGATCATGCCGAACTAGCGACATTTTGGACAGGCCTAAAAAAAAACATTTTAGAACAATTTTCACAAAAATAGCTCAGATTTTTTTTTTCATTTTTTGACACAAAAACAGTGACCCCGGTCATGCCGAACTATCGACATTCTGGACAGGCCTAAAAAAACATTTTATAACCATTTTCACAAAAAATTGCAGATATTTTTTTTTCATTTTCACGACACAAAAACAGTGACCCCGGTCATGCCGAACTAGCGACATTCTGGACAGGCCTAAAAAAACATTTTAAAACTATTTTCACAAAAAATTGCAGATTTCTATTTTTGTCACCAAAAACAATGACTCCGATCATGCCGAACTAGCGACATTCTGGACAACCCTAAAAAAACATTTTATAACCATTTTCACAAAAAAATGCAGATATTTTTTTTTCATTTTCACGACACAAAAACAGTGACCCCGGCCGAACTAGCGACATTCTGGACAGGCCTAAAAAAACATTTTAGAACAATTTTCACAAAAATAGCTGATTTTTTTTTTTCATTTTTTGACACAAAAACAGTGACCCCGGTCATGCCGAACTATCGACATTCTGGACAGGCCTAAAAAAACATTTTATAACCATTTTCACAAAAAATTGCAGATATTTTTTTTTCATTTTCACGACACAAAAACAGTGACCCCGGTCATGCCGAACTAGCGACATTCTGGACAGGCCTAAAAAAAACATTTTAGAACAATTTTCACAAAAATAGCTGATTTTTTTTTTTTCATTTTTTGACACAAAAACAGTGACCCCTGTCATGCCGAACTATCGACATTCTGGACAGGCCTAAAAAAACATTTTATAACCATTTTCACAAAAAATTGCAGATATTTTTTTTTCATTTTCACGACACAAAAACAGTGACCCCGACATGCTGAACTAGCGACATTATGGACAGGCCTAAAAAAACATTTTAAAACTATTTTCACAAAAAATTGCAGATTTCTATTTTTGTCACCAAAAACAATGACTCCGATCATGCCGAACTAGCGACATTTTGGACAGGCCTAAAAAAACCATTTTAGAACAATTTTCACAAAAATAGCTCAGATTCTTTTTTTTCTTCAGGCCTAAAAAAACATTTTATAACCATTTTCACAAAAAATTGCAGATATTTTTTTTTCATTTTCACGACACAAAAACAGTGACCCCGGTCATGCCGAACTAGCGACATTCTGGACAGGCCTAAAAAAACATTTTAAAACTATTTTCACAAAAAATTGCAGATTTCTATTTTTGTCACCAAAAACAATGACTCCGATCATGCCGAACTAGCGACATTTTGGACAGGCCTAAAAAAAACATTTTAGAACAATTTTCACAAAAATAGCTCAGATTTTTTTTTTTCATTTTTTGACACAAAAACAGTGACCCCGGTCATGCCGAACTATCGACATTCTGGACAGGCCTAAAAAAACATTTTATAACCATTTTCACAAAAAATTGCAGATATTTTTTTTTCATTTTCACGACACAAAAACAGTGACACCGGTCATGCCGAACTAGCAACAATCTGGACAGGCCTAAAAAAACATTTTAAAACTATTTTCACAAAAAATTGCAGATTTCTATTTTTGTCACCAAAAACAGTGACCCCGGTCATGCCGAACTATCGACATTTTGGACAGGCCTAAAAAAAACATTTTAGAACAATTTTCACAAAAATAGCTCAGATTTTTTTTTTTCATTTTTTGACACAAAAACAGTGACCCCGGTCATGCCGAACTATCGACATTCTGGACAGGCCTAAAAAAACATTTTATAACTATTCTCACAAAAAAATGCAGATATTTTTTTTTCATTTTCACGACACAAAAACAGTGACCGAACGCGACATTCTGGACAGGCCTAAAAAAACATTTTAAAACTATTTTCACAAAAAATTGCAGATTTCTATTTTTGTCACCAAAAACAATGACTCTGATCATGCCGAACTAGCGACATTTTGGACAGGCCTAAAAAAAACATTTTAGAACCATTTTCACAAAAATAGCTCAGATTTTTTTTTTTCATTTTTTGACACAAAAACAGTGACCCCGGTCATGCCGAACTATCGACATTCTGGACAGGCCTAAAAAAACATTTTATAACCATTTTCACAAAAAATTGCAGATATTTTTTTTTCATTTTCACGACACAAAAACAGTGACCCCGGTCATGCCGAACTAGCGACATTCTGGACAGGCCTAAAAAAAATGTCTAAAACAATTTTCACAAAAAATTGCAGATTTTTTTTTTTCATTTTCGTGACACAAAAACAGTGACACAGGTCATGCCGAACTAGCGACATTCTGGACAGGCCTAAAAAAACATTTTATAACCATTTTCACAAAAAATTGCAGATATTTTTTTTTCTTTTTCGTGACACAAAAAAAGTGACCCCGGTCATGCCGAACTAGCAACATTCCGGACTGGCCTAAATTTTTTTTTTAAAAACAATTTATACAAAAAATTGCAGATTTCTATTTGTCCCTAAAAACGATGACTCCGATCAAGCTGAAAAAGCGACATTCTGGACAGGCCTAAAAAAAATGTCTAAAACAATTTTCACAAAAAATTGCAGATTTTTTTTTTTTCATTTTCGTGACACAAAAACAGTGACACCGGTCATGACGAACTAGCGACATTCTGGACAGGCCTAAAAAAAACATTTTAAAACTATTTTCACAAAAAATTGCAGATTTCTATTTTTGTCACCAAAAACAATGACTCCGATCATGCCGAACTAGCGACATTCTGGACAGGCCTAAAAAAACATTTTAAAACAATTTTCACAAAAAATTGCAGATTTCTATTTTTGTCACCAAAAACAATGACTCCGATCATGCCGAACTAGCGACATTTTGGACAGGCCTAAAAAAAACATTTTAGAACAATTTTCACAAAAATAGCTCAGATTTTTTTTTTTCATTTTTTGACACAAAAACAGTGACCCCGGTCATGCCGAACTATCGACATTCTGGACAGGCCTAAAAAAACATTTTATAACCATTTTCACAAAAAATTGCAGATATTTTTTTTTCATTTTCACGACACAAAAACAGTGACCCCGGTCATGCCGAACTAGCGACATTCTGGACAGGCCTAAAAAAACATTTTAAAACTATTTTCACAAAAAATTGCAGATTTCTATTTTTGTCACCAAAAACAATGACTCCGATCATGCCGAACTAGCGACATTTTGGACAGGCCTAAAAAAAAACATTTTAGAACAATTTTCACAAAAATAGCTCAGATTTTTTTTTTCATTTTTTGACACAAAAACAGTGACCCCGGTCATGCCGAACTATCGACATTCTGGACAGGCCTAAAAAAACATTTTATAACCATTTTCACAAAAAATTGCAGATATTTTTTTTTCATTTTCACGACACAAAAACAGTGACCCCGTCATGCTGAACTAGCGACATTATGGACAGGCCTAAAAAAACATTTTAAAACTATTTTCACAAAAAATTGCAGATTTCTATTTTTGTCACCAAAAACAATGACTCCGATCATGCCGAACTAGCGACATTTTGGACAGGCCTAAAAAAAGCATTTTAGAACAATTTTCACAAAAATAGCTCAGATTTTTTTTTTCTTCATTTTTTGACACGAAAACAGTGTCCCCGGTCATGCCGAACTATCGACATTCTGGACAGGCCTAAAAAAAACATTTTAGAACAATTTTCACAAAATAGCTCAGATTTTTTTTTTCATTTTTGACACAAAACAGTGACCCCGGTCATGCCGAACTATCGACATTCTGGACAGGCCTAAAAAACATTTTATAACCATTTTCACAAAAATTGCTGATATTTTTTTTCATTTCACGACACAAAAACAGTGACCCCGGTCATGCCGAACTAGCGACATTCTGGACAGGCCTAAAAAAACATTTTAAAACTATTTTCACAAAAAATTGCAGATTTCTATTTTTGTTTCCAAAAACAGTGACCCCGGTCATGCCGAACTATCGACATTTTGGACAGGCCTAAAAAAAACATTTTAGAACAATTTTCACAAAAATAGCTCAGATTTTTTTTTTCATTTTTTGACACAAAAACAGTGACCCCGGTCATGCCGAACTATCGACATTCTGGACAGGCCTAAAAAAACATTTTATAACCATTTTCACAAAAAATTGCAGATATTTTTTTTTCATTTTCACGACACAAAAACAGTGACCCCGGTCATGCCGAACTAGCGACATTCTGGACAGGCCTAAAAAAACATTTTAAAACTATTTTCACAAAAAATTGCAGATTTCTATTTTTGTCTCCAAAAACAGTGACCCCGGTCATGCCGAACTATCGACATTTTGGACAGGCCTAAAAAAAACATTTTAGAACAATTTTCACAAAAATAGCTCAGATTTTTTTTTTCATTTTTTGACACAAAAACAGTGACCCCGGTCATGCCGAACTATCGACATTCTGGACAGGCCTAAAAAAACATTTTATAACTATTTTCACAAAAAATTGCAGATATTTTTTTTTCATTTTCACGACACAAAAACAGTGACCCCGGTCATGCCGAACTAGCGACATTCTGGACAGGCCTAAAAAAACATTTTAAAACTATTTTCACAAAAAATTGCAGATTTCTATTTTTGTCACCAAAAACAATGACTCCGATCATGCCGAACTAGCGACATTTTGGACAGGCCTAAAAAAAACATTTTAGAACAATTTTCACAAAAATAGCTCAGATTTTTTTTTTTCATTTTTTGACACAAAAACAGTGACCCCGGTCATGCCGAACTATCGACATTCTGGACAGGCCTAAAAAAACATTTTAAAACTATTTTCACAAAAAATTGCAGATTTCTATTTTTGTCACCAAAAACAATGACTCCGATCATGCCGAACTAGCGACATTCTGGACAGGCCTAAAAAAACATTTTAGAACAATTTTCACAAAAAATTGCAGATTTTTTTTTTCATTTTCTGACACAAAAACAGTGACCCCGGTCATGCCGAACTATCGACATTTTGGACAGGCCTAAAAAAAACATTTTAGAACAATTTTCACAAAAATAGCTCAGATTTTTTTTTTTCATTTTTTGACACAAAAACAGTGACCCCGGTCATGCCGAACTATCGACATTCTGGACAGGCCTAAAAAAACATTTTATAACCATTTTCACAAAAAATTGCAGATATTTTTTTTTCATTTTCACGACACAAAAACAGTGACCCCGGTCATGCCGAACTAGCAACATTCTGGACAGGCCTAAAAAAACATTTTAAAACTATTTTCACAAAAAATTGCAGATTTCTATTTTTGTCACCAAAAACAATGACTCCGATCATGCCGAACTAGCGACATTTTGGACAGGCCTAAAAAAACATTTTAGAACAATTTTCACAAAAATAGCTCAGATTTTTTTTTCTTCATTTTTTGACACAAAAACAGTGACCCCGGTCATGCCGAACTATCGACATTCTGGACAGGCCTAAAAAAACATTTTATAACCATTTTCACAAAAAATTGCAGATATTTTTTTTTCATTTTCACGACACAAAAACAGTGACCCCGGTCATGCCGAACTAGCGACATTCTGGACAGGCCTAAAAAAACATTTTAAAACTATTTTCACAAAAAATTGCAGATTTCTATTTTTGTCACCAAAAACAATGACTCCGATCATGCCGAACTAGCGACATTTTGGACAGGCCTAAAAAAAACATTTTAGAACAATTTTCACAAAAATAGCTCAGATTTTTTTTTTTCATTTTTTGACACAAAAACAGTGACCCCGGTCATGCCGAACTATCGACATTCTGGACAGGCCTAAAAAAACATTTTATAACCATTTTCACAAAAAATTGCAGATATTTTTTTTTCATTTTCACGACACAAAAACAGTGACCCCGGTCATGCCGAACTAGCGACATTCTGGACAGGCCTAAAAAAACATTTTAAAACTATTTTCACAAAAAATTGCAGATTTCTATTTTTGTCACCAAAAACAGTGACCCCGGTCATGCCGAACTATCGACATTTTGGACAGGCCTAAAAAAAACATTTTAGAACAACTTTCACAAAAATAGCTCAGATTTTTTTTTTTCATTTTTTGACACAAAAACAGTGACCCCGGTCATGCCGAACTATCGACATTCTGGACAGGCCTAAAAAAACATTTTATAACCATTTTCACAAAAAATTGCAGATATTTTTTTTTCATTTTCACGACACAAAAACAGTGACCCCGGTCATGCCGAACTAGCAACAATCTGGACAGGCCTAAAAAAACATTTTAAAACTATTTTCACAAAAAATTGCAGATTTCTATTTTTGTCACCAAAAACAATGACTCCGATCATGCCGAACTAGCGACATTTTGGACAGGCCTAAAAAAAACATTTTAGAACAATTTTCACAAAAATAGCTCAGATTTTTTTTTTTCATTTTTTGACACAAAAACAGTGACCCCGGTCATGCCGAACTATCGACATTCTGGACAGGCCTAAAAAAATATTTTATAACCATTTTCACAAAAAATTGCAGATATTTTTTTTTCATTTTCACGACACAAAAACAGTGACCCCGGTCATGCCGAACTAGCGACATTCTGGACAGGCCTAAAAAAACATATTAAAACTATTTTCACAAAAAATTGCAGATTTCTATTTTTGTCACCAAAAACAATGACTCCGATCATGCCGAACTAGCGACATTTTGGACAGGCCTAAAAAAAACATTTTAGAACAATTTTCACAAAATATTGCAGATTTCTATTTTTGTCACCAAAAACAATGACTCCGATCATGCCGAACTAGCGACATTTTGGACAGGCCTAAAAAAAACATTTTAGAACAATTTTCACAAAAATAGCTCAGATTTTTTTTCTTCATTTTTTGACACAAAAACAGTGACCCCGGTCATGCCGAACTATCGACATTCTAGACAGGCCTAAAAAAACATTTTATAACCATTTTCACAAAAAATTGCAGATATTTTTTTTTCATTTTCACGACACAAAAACAGTGACCCCGTCATGCTGAACTAGCGACATTATGGACAGGCCTAAAAAAACATTTAAAAACTATTTTCACAAAAAATTGCAGATTTCTATTTTTGTCACCAAAAACAATGACTCCGATCATGCCGAACTAGCGACATTTTGGACAGGCCTAAAAAAAACATTTTAGAACCATTTTCACAAAAAAAGCTCCGATTTTTTATTTTTCATTTTTTATTTTTTTTGACACAAAAACAGTGACCCCGGTCATGCCGAACTATCGACATTCTGGACAGGCCTAAAAAAACATTTTATAACCATTTTCACAAAAAATTGCAGATATTTTTTTATCATTTTCACGACACAAAAACAGTGACCCCGGTCATGCCGAACTAGCGACATTCTGGACAGGCCTAAAAAAACATTTTAAAACTATTTTCACAAAATATTGCAGATTTCTATTTTTGTCTCCAAAAACAGTGACCCCGGTCATGCCTAACTATCGACATTTTGGACAGGCCTAAAAAAAACATTTTAGAACAATTTTCACAAAAATAGCTCAGATTTTTTTTTTCATTTTTTGACACAAAAACAGTGACCCCGGTCATGCCGAACTATCGACATTCTGGACAGGCCTAAAAAAACATTTTATAACTATTCTCACAAAAAAATGCAGATATTTTTTTTTCATTTTCACGACACAAAAACAGTGACCGAACTAGCGACATTCTGTACAGGCCTAAAAAAACATTTTAAAACTATTTTCACAAAAAATTGCAGATTTCTATTTTTGTCACCAAAAACAATGACTCCGATCATGCCGAACTAGCGACATTTTGGACAGGCCTAAAAAAAACATTTTAGAACAATTTTCACAAAAATAGCTCAGATTTTTTTTTTTCATTTTTTGACACAAAAACAGTGACCCCGGTCATGCCGAACTATCGACATTCTGGACAGGCCTAAAAAAACATTTTAAAACTATTTTCACAAAAAATTGCAGATTTCTATTTTTGTCACCAAAAACAATGACTCCGATCATGCCGAACTGGCGACATTCTGGACAGGCCTAAAAAAACATTTTAAAACTATTTTCACAAAAAATTGCAGATTTCTATTTTTGTCACCAAAAACAATGACTCCGATCATGCCGAACTAGCGACATTTTGGACAGGCCTAAAAAAAAACATTTTAGAACAATTTTCACAAAAATAGCTCAGATTTTTTTTTTCATTTTTTGACACAAAAACAGTGACCCCATTCATGCCGAACTATCGACATTCTGGACAGGCCTAAAAAAACATTTTATAACCATTTTCACAAAAAATTGCAGATATTTTTTTTTCATTTTCACGACACAAAAACAGTGACCCCGACATGCTGAACTAGCGACATTATGGACAGGCCTAAAAAAACATTTTAAAACTATTTTCACAAAAAATTGCAGATTTCTATTTTTGTCACCAAAAACAATGACTCCGATCATGCCGAACTAGCGACATTTTGGACAGGCCTAAAAAAACCATTTTAGAACAATTTTCACAAAAATAGCTCAGATTCTTTTTTTTCTTCAGGCCTAAAAAAACATTTTATAACCATTTTCACAAAAAATTGCAGATATTTTTTTTTCATTTTCACGACACAAAAACAGTGACCCCGGTCATGCCGAACTAGCGACATTCTGGACAGGCCTAAAAAAACATTTTAAAACTATTTTCACAAAAATAGCTCAGATTTTTTTTTTCATTTTTTGACACAAAAACAGTTTCCCTGGTCATGCCGAACTATCGACATTCTGGACAGGCCTAAAAAAACATTTTATAACCATTTTCACAAAAAATTGCAGATATTTTTTTTTCATTTTCACGACACAAAAACAGTGACCCCGGTCATGCCGAACTAGCGACATTCTGGACAGGCCTAAAAAAACATTTTAAAACTATTTTCACAAAAAATTGCAGATTTCTATTTTTGTCACCAAAAACAATGACTCCGATCATGCCGAACTAGCGACATTTTGGACAGGCCTAAAAAAAACATTTTAGAACAATTTTCACAAAAATAGCTCAGATTTTTTTTCTTCATTTTTTGACACAAAAACAGTGACCCCGGTCATGCCGAACTATCGACATTCTGGACAGGCCTAAAAAAACATTTTATAACCATTTTCACAACAAATTGCAGATATTTTTTTTTCATTTTCACGACACAAAAACAGTGACCCCGTCATGCTGAACTAGCGACATTATGGACAGGCCTAAAAAAACATTTTAAAACTATTTTCACAAAAAATTGCAGATTTCTATTTTTGTCACCAAAAACAATGACTCCGATCATGCCGAACTAGCGACATTTTGGACAGGCCTAAAAAAAACATTTTAGAACAATTTTCACAAAAATAGCTCAGATTTTTTTTTTTCTTCAGGCCTAAAAAAACATTTTATAACCATTTTCACAAAAAATTGCAGATATTTTTTTTTCATTTTCACGACACAAAAACAGTGACCCCGGTCATGCCGAACTAGCGACATTCTGGACAGGCCTAAAAAAACATTTTAAAACTATTTTCACAAAAATAGCTCAGATTTTTTTTTTTCATTTTTTGACACAAAAACAGTTTCCCCGGTCATGCCGAACTATCGACATTCTGGACAGGCCTAAAAAAACATTTTATAACCATTTTCACAAAAAATTGCAGATATTTTTTTTTCATTTTCACGACACAAAAACAGTGACCCCGGTCATGCCGAACTAGCGACATTCTGGACAGGCCTAAAAAAACATTTTAAAACTATTTTCACAAAAAATTGCAGATTTCTATTTTTGTCACCAAAAACAGTGACCCCGGTCATGCCGAACTATCGACATTTTGGACAGGCCTAAAAAAAACATTTTAGAACAACTTTCACAAAAATAGCTCAGATTTTTTTTTTTCATTTTTTGACACAAAAACAGTGACCCCGGTCATGCCGAACTATCGACATTCTGGACAGGCCTAAAAAAACATTTTATAACCATTTTCACAAAAAATTGCAGATATTTTTTTTTCATTTTCACGACACAAAAACAGTGACCCCGGTCATGCCGAACTAGCAACAATCTGGACAGGCCTAAAAAAACATTTTAAAACTATTTTCACAAAAAATTGCAGATTTCTATTTTTGTCACCAAAAACAATGACTCCGATCATGCCGAACTAGCGACATTTTGGACAGGCCTAAACAAAACATTTTAGAACAATTTTCACAAAAATAGCTCAGATTTTTTTTTTTCATTTTTTGACACAAAAACAGTGACCCCGGTCATGCCGAACTATCGACATTCTGGACAGGCCTAAAAAAATATTTTATAACCATTTTCACAAAAAATTGCAGATATTTTTTTTTCATTTTCACGACACAAAAACAGTGACCCCGGTCATGCCGAACTAGCGACATTCTGGACAGGCCTAAAAAAACATATTAAAACTATTTTCACAAAAAATTGCAGATTTCTATTTTTGTCACCAAAAACAATGACTCCGATCATGCCGAACTAGCGACATTTTGGACAGGCCTAAAAAAAACATTTTAGAACAATTTTCACAAAATATTGCAGATTTCTATTTTTGTCACCAAAAACAATGACTCCGATCATGCCGAACTAGCGACATTTTGGACAGGCCTAAAAAAAACATTTTAGAACCATTTTCGCAAAAAAAGCTCCGATTTTTTATTTTTCATTTTTTATTATTTTTGACACAAAAACAGTGACCCCGGTCATGCCGAACTATCGACATTCTGGACAGGCCTAAAAAAACATTTTATAACCATTTTCACAAAAAATTGCAGATATTTTTTTATCATTTTCACGACACAAAAACAGTGACCCCGGTCATGCCGAACTAGCGACATTCTGGACAGGCCTAAAAAAACATTTTAAAACAATTTTCACAAAATATTGCAGATTTCTATTTTTGTCACCAAAAACAATGACTCCGATCATGCCGAACTAGCGACATTTTGGACAGGCCTAAAAAAAACATTTTAGAACAATTTTCACAAAAATAGCTCAGATTTTTTTTTTTCATTTTTTGACACAAAAACAGTGACCCCGGTCATGCCGAACTATCGACATTCTGGACAGGCCTAAAAAAATATTTTATAACCATTTTCACAAAAAATTGCAGATATTTTTTTTTCATTTTCACGACACAAAAACAGTGACCCCGGTCATGCCGAACTAGCGACATTCTGGACAGGCCTAAAAAAACATATTAAAACTATTTTCACAAAAAATTGCAGATTTCTATTTTTGTCACCAAAAACAATGACTCCGATCATGCCGAACTAGCGACATTTTGGACAGGCCTAAAAAAAACATTTTAGAACAATTTTCACAAAATATTGCAGATTTCTATTTTTGTCACCAAAAACAATGACTCCGATCATGCCGAACTAGCGACATTTTGGACAGGCCTAAAAAAAACATTTTAGAACAATTTTCACAAAATATTGCAGATTTCTATTTTTGTCACCAAAAACAATGACTCCGATCATGCCGAACTAGCGACATTTTGGACAGGCCTAAAAAAAACATTTTAGAACAATTTTCACAAAATATTGCAGATTTCTATTTTTGTCACCAAAAACAATGACTCCGATCATGCCGAACTAGCGACATTTTGGACAGGCCTAAAAAAAACATTTTAGAACAATTTTCACAAAATATTGCAGATTTCTATTTTTGTCACCAAAAACAATGACTCCGATCATGCCGAACTAGCGACATTTTGGACAGGCCTAAAAAAAACATTTTAGAACCATTTTCGCAAAAAAAGCTCCGATTTTTTATTTTTCATTTTTTATTATTTTTGACACAAAAACAGTGACCCCGGTCATGCCGAACTATCGACATTCTGGACAGGCCTAAAAAAACATTTTATAACCATTTTCACAAAAAATTGCAGATATTTTTTTATCATTTTCACGACACAAAAACAGTGACCCCGGTCATGCCGAACTAGCGACATTCTGGACAGGCCTAAAAAAACATTTTAAAACAATTTTCACAAAATATTGCAGATTTCTATTTTTGTCACCAAAAACAATGACTCCGATCATGCCGAACTAGCGACATTTTGGACAGGCCTAAAAAAAACATTTTAGAACAATTTTCACAAAAATAGCTCAGATTTTTTTTTTTCATTTTTTTACACAAAAACAGTGACCCCGGTCATGCCGAACTATCGACATTCTAGACAGGCCTAAAAAAACATTTTATAACCATTTTCACAAAAAATTGCAGATATTTTTTTTTCATTTTCACGACACAAAAACAGTGACCCCGTCATGCTGAACTAGCGACATTATGGACAGGCCTAAAAAAACATTTAAAAACTATTTTCACAAAAAATTGCAGATTTCTATTTTTGTCACCAAAAACAATGACTCCGATCATGCCGAACTAGCGACATTTTGGACAGGCCTAAAAAAAACATTTTAGAACAATTTTCACAAAATTAGCTCAGATTTTTTTTTTTCTTCATTTTTTGACACAAAAACAGTTTCCCCGGTCATGCCGAACTATCGACATTCTGGACAGGCCTAAAAAAACATTTTATAACCATTTTCACAAAAAATTGCAGATATTTTTTTTTTATTTTCACGACACAAAAACGTGACCCCGGTCATGCCGAACTAGCGACATTCTGGACAGGCCTAAAAAAACTTTTTAAAACTATTTTCACAAAAAATTGCAGATTTCTATTTTTGTCATCAAAAACGATGACTCCGATCATGCCGAACTAGCAACATTTTGGACAGGCCTAAAAAAATATTTTAGAACCATTTTCACAAAAAAAGCTCAGATTTTTTATTTTTCATTTTTTATTTTTTTTGACACAAAAACAGTGACCCCGGTCATGCCGAACTATCGACATTCTGGACAGGCCTAAAAAAACATTTTATAACCATTTTCACAAAAAATTGCAGATATTTTTTTTTCATTTTCACGACACAAAAACAGTGACCCCGGTCATGCCGAACTAGCGACATTCTGGACAGGCCTAAAAAAACATTTTAAAACAATTTCCACAAAATATTGCAGATTTCTATTTTTGTCACCAAAAACAATGACTCCGATCATGCCGAACTAGCGACATTTTGGACAGGCCTAAAAAAAACATTTTAGAACAATTTTCACAAAAATAGCTCAGATTTTTTTTCTTCATTTTTTGACACAAAAACAGTGACCCCGGTCATGCCGAACTATCGACATTCTGGACAGGCCTAAAAAAACATTTTAAAACTATTTTCACAAAAAATTGCAGATTTCTATTTTTGTCACCAAAAACAGTGACCCCGGTCATGCCGAACTATCGACATTTTGGACAGGCCTAAAAAAAACATTTTATAACCATTTTCACAAAAAATTGCAGATATTTTTTTTTCATTTTTTGACACAAAAACAGTGACCCCGGTCATGCCGAACTATCGACATTCTGGACAGGCCTAAAAAAACATTTTATAACCATTTTCACAAAAAATTGCAGATATTTTTTTTTCATTTTCACGATACAAAAACAGTGACCCTGGTCATGCCGAACTAGCGACATTCTGGACAGGCGTAAAAAAACTTTTTAAAACTATTTTCACAAAAAATTGTCGATTTCTATTTTTGTCATCAAAAACGATGACTCCGATTATGCCGAACTAGCAACATTTTGGACAGGCCTAAAAAAATATTTAGAACCATTTTCACAAAAAAAGCTCAGATTTTTTATTTTTCATTTTTTATTTTTTTTGACACAAAAACAGTGACCCCGGTCATGCCGAACTATCGACATTCTGGACAGGCCTAAAAAAACATTTTATAACCATTTTCACAAAAAATTGCAGATATTTTTTTTTCATTTTCACGACACAAAAACAGTGACCCCGTCATGCTGAACTAGCGACATTATGGACAGGCCTAAAAAAACATTTAAAAACTATTTTCACAAAAAATTGCAGATTTCTATTTTTGTCACCAAAAACAATGACTCCGATCATGCCGAACTAGCGACATTTTGGACAGGCCTAAAAAAAACATTTTAGAACAATTTTCACAAAATTAGCTCAGATTTTTTTTTTTCTTCATTTTTTGACACAAAAACAGTTTCCCCGGTCATGCCGAACTATCGACATTCTGGACAGGCCTAAAAAAACATTTTATAACCATTTTCACAAAAAATTGCAGATATTTTTTTTTTTTTTTCACGACACAAAAACAGTGACCCCGGTCATGCCGAACTAGCGACATTCTGGACAGGCCTAAAAAAACTTTTTAAAACTATTTTCACAAAAAATTGCAGATTTCTATTTTTGTCATCAAAAACGATGACTCCGATCATGCCGAACTAGCAACATTTTGGACAGGCCTAAAAAAATATTTTAGAACCATTTTCACAAAAAAAGCTCAGATTTTTTATTTTTCATTTTTTATTTTTTTTGACACAAAAACAGTGACCCCGGTCATGCCGAACTATCGACATTCTGGACAGGCCTAAAAAAACATTTTAAAACTATTTTCACAAAAAATTGCAGATTTCTATTTTTGTCACCAAAAACAATGACCCCGGTCATGCCGAACTATCGACATTTTGGACAGGCCTAAAAAAAAACATTTTAGAACAATTTTCACAAAAATAGCTCAGATTTTTTTTTTTCATTTTTTGACACAAAAACAGTGACCCCGGTCATGCCGAACTATCGACATTCTGGACAGGCCTAAAAAAACATTTTATAACCATTTTCACAAAAAAATGCAGATATTTTTTTTTCATTTTCACGACACAAAAACAGTGACCCCGGCCGAACTAGCGACATTCTGGACAGGCCTAAAAAAACATTTAAAAACTATTTTCACAAAAAATTGCAGATTTCTATTTTTGTCACCAAAAACAATGACTCCGATCATGCCGAACTAGCGACATTTTGGACAGGCCTAAAAAAAACATTTTAGAACAATTTTCACAAAAATAGCTCAGATTTTTTTTTTTCATTTTTTGACACAAAAACAGTGACCCCGGTCATGACGAACTATCGACATTCTGGACAGGCCTAAAAAAACATTTTATAACCATTTTCACAAAAAATTGCAGATATTTTTTTTTTGTTTTCACGACACAAAAACAGTGACCCCGGTCATGCCGAACTAGCGACATTCTGGACAGGCCTAAAAAAACATTTTAAAACAATTTTCACAAAAATAGCTCAGATTTTTTTTTTTCATTTTTTGACACAAAAACAGTGACCCCGGTCATGCCGAACTATCGACATTCTGGACAGGCCTAAAAAAACATTTTATAACCATTTTCACAAAAAATTGCAGATATTTTTTTTTCATTTTCACGACACAAAAACAGTGACCCCGGTCATGCCGAACTAGCGACATTCTGGACAGGCCTAAAAAAACATTTTAAAACTATTTTCACAAAAAATTGCAGATTTCTATTTTTGTCACCAAAAACAATGACTCCGATCATGCCGAACTAGCGACATTTTGGACAGGCCTAAAAAAAAAACATTTTAGAACAATTTTCACAAAAATAGCTCAGATTTTTTTTTCTTCATTTTTTGACACAAAAACAGTGACCCCGGTCATGCCGAACTATCGACATTCTGGACAGGCCTAAAAAAACATTTTATAACCATTTTCACAAAAAATTGCAGATATTTTTTTTTCATTTTCACGACACAAAAACAGTGACCCCGGCCGAACTAGCTACATTCTGGACAGGCCTAAAAAAAACATTTTAAAACTATTTTCACAAAAAATTGCAGATTTCTATTTTTGTCACCAAAAACAATGACTCCGATCATGCCGAACTAGCGACATTTTGGACAGGCCTAAAAAAAACATTTTAGAACAATTTTCACAAAAATAGCTCAGATTTTTTTTTTTCATTTTTTGACACATAAACAGTGACCCCGGTCATGCCGAACTATCGACATTCTGGACAGGCCTAAAAAAAACATTTTATAACTATTCTCACAAAAAAATGCAGATATTTTTTTTTCATTTTCACGACACAAAAACAGTGACCGAACTAGCGACATTCTGGAAAGGCCTAAAAAAACATTTTAAAACTATTTTCACAAAAAATTGCAGATTTCTATTTTTGTCACCAAAAACAATGACTCCGATCATGCCGAACTAGCGACATTTTGGACAGGCCTAAAAAAAACATTTTAGAACAATTTTCACAAAAATAGCTCAGATTTTTTTTTTTCATTTTTTGACACATAAACAGTGACCCCGGTCATGCCGAACTATCGACATTCTGGACAGGCCTAAAAAAAACATTTTATAACTATTCTCACAAAAAAATGCAGATATTTTTTTTTCATTTTCACGACACAAAAACAGTGACCGAACTAGCGACATTCTGGAAAGGCCTAAAAAAACATTTTAAAACTATTTTCACAAAAAATTGCAGATTTCTATTTTTGTCACCAAAAACAATGACTCCGATCATGCCGAACTAGCGACATTCTGGACAGGCCTAAAAAAACATTTTAAAACGATTTCACAAAAAATTGCAGATTTCTATTTTTGTCACCAAAAACAATGACTCCGATCATGCCGAACTAGCGACATTTTGGACAGGCCTAAAAAAAACATTTTAGAACAATTTTCACAAAAATAGCTCAGATATTTTTTTTTCATTTTCACGACACAAAAACAGTGACCCCGGTCATGCCGAACTATCGACATTCTGGACAGGCCTAAAAAAAACATTTTAAAACTATTTTCACAAAAAATTGCAGATTTCTATTTTTGTCACCAAAAACAGTGACCCCGGTCATGCCGAACTATCGACATTTTGGACAGGCCTAAAAAAAACATTTTAGAACAATTTTCACAAAAATAGCTCAGATTTTTTTTTTTCATTTTTTGACACAAAAACAGTGACCCCGGTCATGCCGAACTATCGACATTCTGGACAGGCCTAAAAAAACATTTTATAACCATTTTCACAAAAAAATGCAGATATTTTTTTTTCATTTTCACGACACAAAAACAGTGACCCCGGTCATGCCGAACTAGCGACATTCTGGACAGACCTAAAAAAACATTTTAAAACTATTTTCACAAAAAATTGCAGATTTCTATTTTTGTCACCAAAAACAGTGACTCCGATCATGCCGAACTAGCGACATTCTGGACAGGCCTAAAAAAAACATTTTAAAACTATTTTCACAAAAAATTGCAGATTTCTATTTTTGTCACCAAAAACAATGACTCCGATCATGCCGAACTAGCGACATTCTGGACAGGCCTAAAAAAAACATTTTAAAACTATTTTCACAAAAAATTGCAGATTTCTATTTTTGTCACCAAAAACAATGACTCCGATCATGCCGAACTAGCGACATTTTGGACAGGCCTAAAAAAAAACATTTTAGAACAATTTTCACAAAAATAGCTCAGATTTTTTTTTTTCATTTTTTGACACAAAAACAGTGACCCCGGTCATGCCGAACTATCGACATTCTGGACAGGCCTAAAAAAACATTTTATAACCATTTTCACAAAAAATTGCAGATATTTTTTTTTCATTTTCACGACACAAAAACAGTGACCCCGGTCATGCCAAACTATCGACATTCTGGACAGGCCTAAAAAAACATTTTAAAACTATTTTCACAAAAAATTGCAGATTTCTATTTTTGTCACCAAAAACAATGACTCCGATCATGCCGAACTAGCGACATTTTGGACAGGCCTAAAAAAAACATTTTAGAACAATTTTCACAAAAAAAGCTCAGATTTTTTTTGTTCATTTTTTGACACAAAAACAGTGACCCCGGTCATGCCGAACTATCGACATTCTGGACAGGCCTAAAAAAACATTTTATAACCATTCTCACAAAAAAATGCTGATATTTTTTTTTCATTTTCACGACACAAAAACAGTGACCCTGGTCATGCCGAACTAGCGACATTCTGGACAGGCCTAAAAAAACATTTTAAAACTATTTTCACAAAAAATTGCAGATTTCTATTTTTCTCACCAAAAACAATGACTCCGATCCTGCCGAACTAGCGACATTTTGGACAGGCCTAAAAAAAACATTTTAGAACAATTTTCACAAAAATAGGTCAGATTTTTTTTTTTCATTTTTTGACACAAAAACAGTGACCCCGGTCATGCCGAACTATCGACATTCTGGACAGGCCTAAAAAAACATTTTATAACCATTTTCACAAAAAATTGCAGATATTTTTTTTTCATTTTCACGACACAAAAACAGTGACCCCGGTCATGCCGAACTAGCGACATTCTGGACAGGCCTAAAAAAACATTTTAAAACTATTTTCACAAAAAATTGCAAATTTCTATTTTTGTCACCAAAAACAATGACTCCGATCATGCCAAACTAGCGACATTTTGGACAGGCCTAAAAAAAACATTTTAGAACAATTTTCACAAAAATAGCTCAGAATTTTTTTTTTCATTTTTTGACACAAAAACAGTGACCCCGGTCATGCCGAACTATCGACATTCTGGACAGGCCTAAAAAAACATTTTAAAACTATTTTCACAAAAAATTGCAGATTTCTATTTTTGTCACCAAAAACAATGACTCCGATCATGCCGAACTAGCGACATTTTGGACAGGCCTAAAAAAAACATTTTAGAACAATTTTCACAAAAATAGCTCAGATTTTTTTGGTTCATTTTTTGACACAAAAACAGTGACCCCGATCATGCCGAACTAGCGACATTTTGGACAGGCCTAAAAAAAACATTTTAGAACAATTTTCACAAAAATAGCTCAGATTTTTTTTTTCATTTTTTGACACAAAAACAGTGACCCCGGTCATGCCGAACTATCGACATTCTGGACAGGCCTAAAAAAACATTTTATAACCATTTTCACAAAAAATTGCAGATATTTTTTTTTCATTTTCACGACACAAAAACAGTGACCCCGGTCATGCCGAACTAGCGACATTCTGGACAGGCCTAAAAAAACATTTTAAAACTATTTTCACAAAAAATTGCAGATTTCTATTTTTGTCACCAAAAACAGTGACCCCGGTCATGCCGAACTAGCGACATTCTGGACAGGCCTAAAAAAACATTTTAAAACTATTTTCACAAAAAATTGCAAATTTCTATTTTTGTCACCAAAAACAATGACTCCGATCATGCCAAACTAGCGACATTTTGGACAGGCCTAAAAAAAACATTTTAGAACAATTTTCACAAAAATAGCTCAGAATTTTTTTTTTCATTTTTTGACACAAAAACAGTGACCCCGGTCATGCCGAACTAGCGACATTCTGGACAGGCCTAAAAAAACATTTTAAAACTATTTTCACAAAAAATTGCAGATTTCTATTTTTGTCACCAAAAACAGTGACCCCGGTCATGCCGAACTATCGACATTCTGGACAGGCCTAAAAAAACATTTTATAACCATTTTCACAAAAAATTGCAGATATTTTTTTTTCATTTTCACGACACAAAAACAGTGACCCCGGTCATGCCGAACTAGCGACATTCTGGACAGGCCTAAAAAAACATTTTAAAACTATTTTCACAAAAAATTGCAGATTTCTATTTTTGTCACCAAAAACAATGACTCCGATCATGCCGAACTAGCGACATTTTGGACAGGCCTAAAAAAAAAACATTTTAGAACAATTTTCACAAAAATAGCTCAGATTTTTTTTTCTTCATTTTTTGACACAAAAACAGTGACCCCGGTCATGCCGAACTATCGACATTCTGGACAGGCCTAAAAAAACATTTTATAACCATTTTCACAAAAAATTGCAGATATTTTTTTTTCATTTTCACGACACAAAAACAGTGACCCCGGCCGAACTAGCTACATTCTGGACAGGCCTAAAAAAAACATTTTAAAACTATTTTCACAAAAAATTGCAGATTTCTATTTTTGTCACCAAAAACAGTGACTCCGATCATGCCGAACTATCGACATTCTGGACAGGCCTAAAAAAACATTTTATAACCATTTTCACAAAAAAATGCAGATATTTTTTTTTCATTTTCACGACACAAAAACAGTGACCCCGGTCATGCCGAACTAGCGACATTCTGGACAGACCTAAAAAAACATTTTAAAACTATTTTCACAAAAAATTGCAGATTTCTATTTTTGTCACCAAAAACAGTGACTCCGATCATGCCGAACTAGCGACATTCTGGACAGGCCTAAAAAAAACATTTTAAAACTATTTTCACAAAAAATTGCAGATTTCTATTTTTGTCACCAAAAACAATGACTCCGATCATGCCGAACTAGCGACATTCTGGACAGGCCTAAAAAAAACATTTTAAAACTATTTTCACAAAAAATTGCAGATTTCTATTTTTGTCACCAAAAACAATGACTCCGATCATGCCGAACTAGCGACATTTTGGACAGGCCTAAAAAAAAACATTTTAGAACAATTTTCACAAAAATAGCTCAGATTTTTTTTTTTCATTTTTTGACACAAAAACAGTGACCCCGATCATGCCGAACTAGCGACATTTTGGACAGGCCTAAAAAAAACATTTTAGAACAATTTTCACAAAAATAGCTCAGATTTTTTTTTTTCATTTTTTGACACAAAAACAGTGACCCCGGTCATGCCGAACTATCGACATTCTGGACAGGCCTAAAAAAACATTTTATAACCATTTTCACAAAAAATTGCAGATATTTTTTTTTCATTTTCACGACACAAAAACAGTGACCCCGGTCATGCCGAACTAGCAACATTCTGGACAGGCCTAAAAAAAACATTTTAAAACTATTTTCACAAAAAATTGCAGATTTCTATTTTTGTCACCAAAAACAGTGACCCCGGTCATGCCGAACTATCGACATTTTGGACAGGCCTAAAAAAAACATTTTAGAACAATTTTCACAAAAATAGCTCAGATTTTTTTTTTTCATTTTTTGACACAAAAACAGTGACCCCGGTCATGCCGAACTATCGACATTCTGGACAGGCCTAAAAAAACATTTTATAACCATTTTCACAAAAAAATGCAGATATTTTTTTTTCATTTTCACGACACAAAAACAGTGACCCCGGTCATGCCGAACTAGCGACATTCTGGACAGACCTAAAAAAACATTTTAAAACTATTTTCACAAAAAATTGCAGATTTCTATTTTTGTCACCAAAAACAGTGACTCCGATCATGCCGAACTAGCGACATTCTGGACAGGCCTAAAAAAAACATTTTAAAACTATTTTCACAAAAAATTGCAGATTTCTATTTTTGTCACCAAAAACAGTGACTCCGATCATGCCGAACTATCGACATTCTGGACAGGCCTAAAAAAACATTTTATAACCATTTTCACAAAAAAATGCAGATATTTTTTTTTCATTTTCACGACACAAAAACAGTGACCCCGGTCATGCCGAACTAGCGACATTCTGGACAGACCTAAAAAAACATTTTAAAACTATTTTCACAAAAAATTGCAGATTTCTATTTTTGTCACCAAAAACAGTGACTCCGATCATGCCGAACTAGCGACATTCTGGACAGGCCTAAAAAAAACATTTTAAAACTATTTTCACAAAAAATTGCAGATTTCTATTTTTGTCACCAAAAACAATGACTCCGATCATGCCGAACTAGCGACATTCTGGACAGGCCTAAAAAAAACATTTTAAAACTATTTTCACAAAAAATTGCAGATTTCTATTTTTGTCACCAAAAACAATGACTCCGATCATGCCGAACTAGCGACATTTTGGACAGGCCTAAAAAAAAACATTTTAGAACAATTTTCACAAAAATAGCTCAGATTTTTTTTTTTCATTTTTTGACACAAAAACAGTGACCCCGATCATGCCGAACTAGCGACATTTTGGACAGGCCTAAAAAAAACATTTTAGAACAATTTTCACAAAAATAGCTCAGATTTTTTTTTTTCATTTTTTGACACAAAAACAGTGACCCCGGTCATGCCGAACTATCGACATTCTGGACAGGCCTAAAAAAACATTTTATAACCATTTTCACAAAAAATTGCAGATATTTTTTTTTCATTTTCACGACACAAAAACAGTGACCCCGGTCATGCCGAACTAGCAACATTCTGGACAGGCCTAAAAAAAACATTTTAAAACTATTTTCACAAAAAATTGCAGATTTCTATTTTTGTCACCAAAAACAGTGACCCCGGTCATGCCGAACTATCGACATTTTGGACAGGCCTAAAAAAAACATTTTAGAACAATTTTCACAAAAATAGCTCAGATTTTTTTTTTTCATTTTTTGACACAAAAACAGTGACCCCGGTCATGCCGAACTATCGACATTCTGGACAGGCCTAAAAAAACATTTTATAACCATTTTCACAAAAAAATGCAGATATTTTTTTTTCATTTTCACGACACAAAAACAGTGACCCCGGTCATGCCGAACTAGCGACATTCTGGACAGACCTAAAAAAACATTTTAAAACTATTTTCACAAAAAATTGCAGATTTCTATTTTTGTCACCAAAAACAGTGACTCCGATCATGCCGAACTAGCGACATTCTGGACAGGCCTAAAAAAAACATTTTAAAACTATTTTCACAAAAAATTGCAGATTTCTATTTTTGTCACCAAAAACAGTGACTCCGATCATGCCGAACTATCGACATTCTGGACAGGCCTAAAAAAACATTTTATAACCATTTTCACAAAAAAATGCAGATATTTTTTTTTCATTTTCACGACACAAAAACAGTGACCCCGGTCATGCCGAACTAGCGACATTCTGGACAGACCTAAAAAAACATTTTAAAACTATTTTCACAAAAAATTGCAGATTTCTATTTTTGTCACCAAAAACAGTGACTCCGATCATGCCGAACTAGCGACATTCTGGACAGGCCTAAAAAAAACATTTTAAAACTATTTTCACAAAAAATTGCAGATTTCTATTTTTGTCACCAAAAACAATGACTCCGATCATGCCGAACTAGCGACATTCTGGACAGGCCTAAAAAAAACATTTTAAAACTATTTTCACAAAAAATTGCAGATTTCTATTTTTGTCACCAAAAACAATGACTCCGATCATGCCGAACTAGCGACATTTTGGACAGGCCTAAAAAAAAACATTTTAGAACAATTTTCACAAAAATAGCTCAGATTTTTTTTTTTCATTTTTTGACACAAAAACAGTGACCCCGATCATGCCGAACTAGCGACATTTTGGACAGGCCTAAAAAAAACATTTTAGAACAATTTTCACAAAAATAGCTCAGATTTTTTTTTTTCATTTTTTGACACAAAAACAGTGACCCCGGTCATGCCGAACTATCGACATTCTGGACAGGCCTAAAAAAACATTTTATAACCATTTTCACAAAAAATTGCAGATATTTTTTTTTCATTTTCACGACACAAAAACAGTGACCCCGGTCATGCCGAACTAGCAACATTCTGGACAGGCCTAAAAAAAACATTTTAAAACTATTTTCACAAAAAATTGCAGATTTCTATTTTTGTCACCAAAAACAGTGACCCCGGTCATGCCGAACTATCGACATTTTGGACAGGCCTAAAAAAAACATTTTAGAACAATTTTCACAAAAATAGCTCAGATTTTTTTTTTTCATTTTTTGACACAAAAACAGTGACCCCGGTCATGCCGAACTATCGACATTCTGGACAGGCCTAAAAAAACATTTTATAACCATTTTCACAAAAAAATGCAGATATTTTTTTTTCATTTTCACGACACAAAAACAGTGACCCCGGTCATGCCGAACTAGCGACATTCTGGACAGACCTAAAAAAACATTTTAAAACTATTTTCACAAAAAATTGCAGATTTCTATTTTTGTCACCAAAAACAGTGACTCCGATCATGCCGAACTAGCGACATTCTGGACAGGCCTAAAAAAAACATTTTAAAACTATTTTCACAAAAAATTGCAGATTTCTATTTTTGTCACCAAAAACAATGACTCCGATCATGCCGAACTAGCGACATTCTGGACAGGCCTAAAAAAAACATTTTAAAACTATTTTCACAAAAAATTGCAGATTTCTATTTTTGTCACCAAAAACAATGACTCCGATCATGCCGAACTAGCGACATTTTGGACAGGCCTAAAAAAAAACATTTTAGAACAATTTTCACAAAAATAGCTCAGATTTTTTTTTTTCATTTTTTGACACAAAAACAGTGACCCCGGTCATGCCGAACTATCGACATTCTGGACAGGCCTAAAAAAACATTTTATAACCATTTTCACAAAAAATTGCAGATATTTTTTTTTCATTTTCACGACACAAAAACAGTGACCCCGGTCATGCCAAACTATCGACATTCTGGACAGGCCTAAAAAAACATTTTAAAACTATTTTCACAAAAAATTGCAGATTTCTATTTTTGTCACCAAAAACAGTGACTCCGATCATGCCGAACTAGCGACATTCTGGACAGGCCTAAAAAAAACATTTTAAAACTATTTTCACAAAAAATTGCAGATTTCTATTTTTGTCACCAAAAACAATGACTCCGATCATGCCGAACTAGCGACATTTTGGACAGGCCTAAAAAAAAACATTTTAGAACAATTTTCACAAAAATAGCTCAGATTTTTTTTTTTCATTTTTTGACACAAAAACAGTGACCCCGATCATGCCGAACTAGCGACATTTTGGACAGGCCTAAAAAAAACATTTTAGAACAATTTTCACAAAAATAGCTCAGATTTTTTTTTTTCATTTTTTGACACAAAAACAGTGACCCCGGTCATGCCGAACTATCGACATTCTGGACAGGCCTAAAAAAACATTTTATAACCATTTTCACAAAAAATTGCAGATATTTTTTTTTCATTTTCACGACACAAAAACAGTGACCCCGGTCATGCCGAACTAGCAACATTCTGGACAGGCCTAAAAAAAACATTTTAAAACTATTTTCACAAAAAATTGCAGATTTCTATTTTTGTCACCAAAAACAGTGACCCCGGTCATGCCGAACTATCGACATTTTGGACAGGCCTAAAAAAAACATTTTAGAACAATTTTCACAAAAATAGCTCAGATTTTTTTTTTTCATTTTTTGACACAAAAACAGTGACCCCGGTCATGCCGAACTATCGACATTCTGGACAGGCCTAAAAAAACATTTTATAACCATTTTCACAAAAAAATGCAGATATTTTTTTTTCATTTTCACGACACAAAAACAGTGACCCCGGTCATGCCGAACTAGCGACATTCTGGACAGACCTAAAAAAACATTTTAAAACTATTTTCACAAAAAATTGCAGATTTCTATTTTTGTCACCAAAAACAGTGACTCCGATCATGCCGAACTAGCGACATTCTGGACAGGCCTAAAAAAAACATTTTAAAACTATTTTCACAAAAAATTGCAGATTTCTATTTTTGTCACCAAAAACAGTGACTCCGATCATGCCGAACTATCGACATTCTGGACAGGCCTAAAAAAACATTTTATAACCATTTTCACAAAAAAATGCAGATATTTTTTTTTCATTTTCACGACACAAAAACAGTGACCCCGGTCATGCCGAACTAGCGACATTCTGGACAGACCTAAAAAAACATTTTAAAACTATTTTCACAAAAAATTGCAGATTTCTATTTTTGTCACCAAAAACAGTGACTCCGATCATGCCGAACTAGCGACATTCTGGACAGGCCTAAAAAAAACATTTTAAAACTATTTTCACAAAAAATTGCAGATTTCTATTTTTGTCACCAAAAACAATGACTCCGATCATGCCGAACTAGCGACATTCTGGACAGGCCTAAAAAAAACATTTTAAAACTATTTTCACAAAAAATTGCAGATTTCTATTTTTGTCACCAAAAACAATGACTCCGATCATGCCGAACTAGCGACATTTTGGACAGGCCTAAAAAAAAACATTTTAGAACAATTTTCACAAAAATAGCTCAGATTTTTTTTTTTCATTTTTTGACACAAAAACAGTGACCCCGATCATGCCGAACTAGCGACATTTTGGACAGGCCTAAAAAAAACATTTTAGAACAATTTTCACAAAAATAGCTCAGATTTTTTTTTTTCATTTTTTGACACAAAAACAGTGACCCCGGTCATGCCGAACTATCGACATTCTGGACAGGCCTAAAAAAACATTTTATAACCATTTTCACAAAAAATTGCAGATATTTTTTTTTCATTTTCACGACACAAAAACAGTGACCCCGGTCATGCCGAACTAGCAACATTCTGGACAGGCCTAAAAAAAACATTTTAAAACTATTTTCACAAAAAATTGCAGATTTCTATTTTTGTCACCAAAAACAGTGACCCCGGTCATGCCGAACTATCGACATTTTGGACAGGCCTAAAAAAAACATTTTAGAACAATTTTCACAAAAATAGCTCAGATTTTTTTTTTTCATTTTTTGACACAAAAACAGTGACCCCGGTCATGCCGAACTATCGACATTCTGGACAGGCCTAAAAAAACATTTTATAACCATTTTCACAAAAAAATGCAGATATTTTTTTTTCATTTTCACGACACAAAAACAGTGACCCCGGTCATGCCGAACTAGCGACATTCTGGACAGACCTAAAAAAACATTTTAAAACTATTTTCACAAAAAATTGCAGATTTCTATTTTTGTCACCAAAAACAGTGACTCCGATCATGCCGAACTAGCGACATTCTGGACAGGCCTAAAAAAAACATTTTAAAACTATTTTCACAAAAAATTGCAGATTTCTATTTTTGTCACCAAAAACAGTGACTCCGATCATGCCGAACTATCGACATTCTGGACAGGCCTAAAAAAACATTTTATAACCATTTTCACAAAAAAATGCAGATATTTTTTTTTCATTTTCACGACACAAAAACAGTGACCCCGGTCATGCCGAACTAGCGACATTCTGGACAGACCTAAAAAAACATTTTAAAACTATTTTCACAAAAAATTGCAGATTTCTATTTTTGTCACCAAAAACAGTGACTCCGATCATGCCGAACTAGCGACATTCTGGACAGGCCTAAAAAAAACATTTTAAAACTATTTTCACAAAAAATTGCAGATTTCTCATTTTTGTCACCAAAAACAATGACTCCGATCATGCCGAACTAGCGACATTCTGGACAGGCCTAAAAAAACATTTTAAAACTATTTTCACAAAAAATTGCAGATTTCTATTTTTCATTTTCACGACACAAAAACAGTGACCCCGGTCATGCCGAACTAGCGACATTCTGGACAGGCCTAAAAAAACATTTTAAAACTATTTTCACAAAAAATTGCAGATTTCTATTTTTGTCACCAAAAACAGTGACTCCGATCATGCCGAACTAGCGACATTCTGGACAGGCCTAAAAAAAACATTTTAGAACTATTTTCACAAAAAATCTGCAGATTTCTCATTTTTGTCACCAAAAACAGTGACTCCGGTCATGCCGAACTATCGACATTCTGGACAGGCCTAAAAAAACATTTTATAACCATTTTCACAAAAAAATGCAGATATTTTTTTTTCATTTTCACGACACAAAAACAGTGACCCCGGTCATGCCGAACTAGCGACATTCTGGACAGGCCTAAAAAAACATTTTAAAACTATTTTCACAAAAAATTGCAGATTTCTATTTTTGTCACCAAAAACAGTGACTCCGATCATGCCGAACTAGCGACATTCTGGACAGGCCTAAAAAAAACATTTTAGAACTATTTTCACAAAAATAGTGCAGATTTTCTTTTTCATTTTTGTCACCAAAAACAGTGACCCCGGTCATGCCGAACTAGCGACATTCTGGACAGGCCTAAAAAAAACATTTTAAAACTATTTTCACAAAAAATTGCAGATTTCTATTTTTGTCACCAAAAACAATGACTCCGATCATGCCGAACTAGCGACATTTTGGACAGGCCTAAAAAAAACATTTTAGAACAATTTTCACAAAAATAGCTCAGATTTTTTTTTTTCATTTTTTGACACAAAAACAGTGACCCCGATCATGCCGAACTAGCGACATTTTGGACAGGCCTAAAAAAAACATTTTAGAACAATTTTCACAAAAATAGCTCAGATTTTTTTTTTTCATTTTTTGACACAAAAACAGTGACCCCGGTCATGCCGAACTATCGACATTCTGGACAGGCCTAAAAAAACATTTTATAACCATTTTCACAAAAAATTGCAGATATTTTTTTTTCATTTTCACGACACAAAAACAGTGACCCCGGTCATGCCGAACTAGCGACATTCTGGACAGGCCTAAAAAAAACATTTTAAAACTATTTTCACAAAAAATTGCAGATTTCTATTTTTGTCACCAAAAACAGTGACCCCGGTCATGCCGAACTATCGACATTTTGGACAGGCCTAAAAAAAACATATTAGAACAATTTTCACAAAAATAGCTCAGATTTTTTTTTTTCATTTTTTGACACAAAAACAGTGACCCCGGTCATGCCGAACTATCGACATTCTGGACAGGCCTAAAAAAACATTTTATAACCATTTTCACAAAAAAATGCAGATATTTTTTTTTCATTTTCACGACACAAAAACAGTGACCCCGGTCATGCCGAACTAGCGACATTCTGGACAGACCTAAAAAAACATTTTAAAACTATTTTCACAAAAAATTGCAGATTTCTATTTTTGTCACCAAAAACAGTGACTCCGATCATGCCGAACTAGCGACATTCTGGACAGGCCTAAAAAAAACATTTTAAAACTATTTTCACAAAAAATTGCAGATTTCTATTTTTGTCACCAAAAACAATGACTCCGATCATGCCGAACTAGCGACATTCTGGACAGGCCTAAAAAAAACATTTTAAAACTATTTTCACAAAAAATTGCAGATTTCTATTTTTGTCACCAAAAACAATGACTCCGATCATGCCGAACTAGCGACATTTTGGACAGGCCTAAAAAAAAACATTTTAGAACAATTTTCACAAAAATAGCTCAGATTTTTTTTTTTCATTTTTTGACACAAAAACAGTGACCCCGGTCATGCCGAACTATCGACATTCTGGACAGGCCTAAAAAAACATTTTATAACCATTTTCACAAAAAATTGCAGATATTTTTTTTTCATTTTCACGACACAAAAACAGTGACCCCGGTCATGCCAAACTATCGACATTCTGGACAGGCCTAAAAAAACATTTTAAAACTATTTTCACAAAAAATTGCAGATTTCTATTTTTGTCACCAAAAACAATGACTCCGATCATGCCGAACTAGCGACATTTTGGACAGGCCTAAAAAAAACATTTTAGAACAATTTTCACAAAAAAAGCTCAGATTTTTTTTGTTCATTTTTTGACACAAAAACAGTGACCCCGGTCATGCCGAACTATCGACATTCTGGACAGGCCTAAAAAAACATTTTATAACCATTCTCACAAAAAAATGCTGATATTTTTTTTTCATTTTCACGACACAAAAACAGTGACCCTGGTCATGCCGAACTAGCGACATTCTGGACAGGCCTAAAAAAACATTTTAAAACTATTTTCACAAAAAATTGCAGATTTCTATTTTTGTCACCAAAAACAGTGACCCCGGTCATGCCGAACTATCGACATTCTGGACAGGCCTAAAAAAACATTTTATAACCATTTTCACAAAAAATTGCAGATATTTTTTTTTCATTTTCACGACACAAAAACAGTGACCCCGGCCGAACTAGCTACATTCTGGACAGGCCTAAAAAAAACATTTTAAAACTATTTTCACAAAAAATTGCAGATTTCTATTTTTGTCACCAAAAACAATGACTCCGATCATGCCGAACTAGCGACATTTTGGACAGGCCTAAAAAAAACATTTTAGAACAATTTTCACAAAAATAGCTCAGATTTTTTTTTTTCATTTTTTGACACATAAACAGTGACCCCGGTCATGCCGAACTATCGACATTCTGGACAGGCCTAAAAAAAACATTTTATAACTATTCTCACAAAAAAATGCAGATATTTTTTTTTCATTTTCACGACACAAAAACAGTGACCGAACTAGCGACATTCTGGAAAGGCCTAAAAAAACATTTTAAAACTATTTTCACAAAAAATTGCAGATTTCTATTTTTGTCACCAAAAACAATGACTCCGATCATGCCGAACTAGCGACATTTTGGACAGGCCTAAAAAAAACATTTTAGAACAATTTTCACAAAAATAGCTCAGATTTTTTTTTTTCATTTTTTGACACATAAACAGTGACCCCGGTCATGCCGAACTATCGACATTCTGGACAGGCCTAAAAAAAACATTTTATAACTATTCTCACAAAAAAATGCAGATATTTTTTTTTCATTTTCACGACACAAAAACAGTGACCGAACTAGCGACATTCTGGAAAGGCCTAAAAAAACATTTTAAAACTATTTTCACAAAAAATTGCAGATTTCTATTTTTGTCACCAAAAACAATGACTCCGATCATGCCGAACTAGCGACATTTTGGACAGGCCTAAAAAAAACATTTTAGAACAATTTTCACAAAAATAGCTCAGATTTTTTTTTTTCATTTTTTGACACAAAAACAGTGACCCCGGTCATGCCGAACTATCGACATTCTGGACAGGCCTAAAAAAACATTTTAAAACTATTTTCACAAAAAATTGCAGATTTCTATTTTTGTCACCAAAAACAATGACTCCGATCATGCCGAACTAGCGACATTCTGGACAGGCCTAAAAAAACATTTTAAAACTATTTTCACAAAAAATTGCAGATTTCTATTTTTGTCACCAAAAACAATGACTCCGATCATGCCGAACTAGAGACATTTTGGACAGGCCTAAAAAAAACATTTTAGAACAATTTTCACAAAAATAGCTCAGATTTTTTTTCTTCATTTTTTGACACAAAAACAGTGACCCCGGTCATGCCGAACTATCGACATTCTGGACAGGCCTAAAAAAACATTTTAAAACTATTTTCACAAAAAATTGCAGATTTCTATTTTTGTCACCAAAAACAATGACTCCGATCATGCCGAACTAGCGACATTCTGGACAGGCCTAAAAAAAACATTTTAGAACAATTTTCACAAAAATAGCTCAGATTTTTTTTTTTCATTTTTTGACACAAAAACAGTGACCCCGGTCATGCCGAACTATCGACATTCTGGACAGGCCTAAAAAAACATTTTAAAACTATTTTCACAAAAAATTGCAGATTTCTATTTTTGTCACCAAAAACAATGACTCCGATCATGCCGAACTAGCGACATTCTGGACAGGCCTAAAAAAAACATTTTAGAACAATTTTCACAAAAATAGCTCAGATTTTTTTTTTTCATTTTTTGACACAAAAACAGTGACCCCGGTCATGCCGAACTATCGACATTCTGGACAGGCCTAAAAAAACATTTTAAAACTATTTTCACAAAAAATTGCAGATTTCTATTTTTGTCACCAAAAACAATGACTCCGATCATGCCGAACTAGCGACATTCTGGACAGGCCTAAAAAAACATTTTAAAACTATTTTCACAAAAAATTGCAGATTTCTATTTTTGTCACCAAAAACAATGACTCCGATCATGCCGAACTAGAGACATTTTGGACAGGCCTAAAAAAAACATTTTAGAACAATTTTCACAAAAATAGCTCAGATTTTTTTTCTTCATTTTTTGACACAAAAACAGTGACCCCGGTCATGCCGAACTATCGACATTCTGGACAGGCCTAAAAAAACATTTTAAAACTATTTTCACAAAAAATTGCAGATTTCTATTTTTGTCACCAAAAACAATGACTCCGATCATGCCGAACTAGCGACATTCTGGACAGGCCTAAAAAAACATTTTAAAACTATTTTCACAAAAAATTGCAGATTTCTATTTTTGTCACCAAAAACAATGACTCCGATCATGCCGAACTAGCGACATTTTGGACAGGCCTAAAAAAAACATTTTAGAACAATTTTCACAAAAATAACTCAGATTTTTTTTTCTTCATTTTTTGACACAAAAACAGTGACCCCGGTCATGCCGAACTAGCGACATTCTGGACAGGCCTAAAAAACATTTTAAAACTATTTTCACAAAAAATTGCAGATTTCTATTTTTGTCACCAAAAACAGTGACCCCGGTCATGCCGAACTATCGACATTCTGGACAGGCCTAAAAAAACATTTTAAAACCATTTTCACAAAAAATTGCAGATTTCTATTTTGTCCCTAAAAACGATGACTCCGATCATGCCGAAAAAGCGACATTCTGGACAGGCCTAAAATGTTTTAAAAAAACCATTTTCACCAAAAATGGCTGATTTTTTGTTCTTCATTTTTTGACACAAAAACAGTGACCCCGGTCATACCGAACTATCGACATTATGGACAGGCCTAAAAAAAACATTTTAAAACCATTTTCACAAAAAATTGCAGATTTCTATTTTGTCCCTAAAAACGATGACTCCGATCATGCCGAAAAAGCGACATTCTGGACAGGCCTAAAAAAAAAATTTAGAACCATTTTCACCAAAAATTGCTGATTTTTTTTCCTTCATTTTCGTGACACAAAAACAGTGACCCCGGTTATGCCGAACTAGCGACATTCTGGACAGGCCTAAAAAAAAGCATTTTAGAACCATTTTCAAAAAAAAAGCTCAGAATTCTGATTTTCATTATTTGACACAAAAACAGTGACCCCGGTCATGCAGAACTATCGACATACTGGACTGCCCTAAAAAAAAACATTTTAAAACCATTTTCACAAAAAATTGCAGATTTCTATTTTGTCCCTAAAAACGTTGACTCCGATCATGCCGAAAAAGCGACATTCTGGACAGGCCTAAAAAAAAATTTAAAAACCATTTTCACCAAAAATGGCTGATTTTTTTTTCTTCATTTTTTGACACAACAAAAGTGACCCCGGTCATACCGAACTATCGACATTCTGGACAGGCCTAAAAAAAACATTTTAAAACCATTTTCACAAAAAATTGCAGATTTCTATTTTGTCCCTAAAAACGATGACTCCGATCATGCCGAAAAAGCGACATTCTGGACAGGCCTAAAAAAAAATTTTAAAACCATTTTCACCAAAAATTGCTGATTTTTTTTTCTTCATTTTCGTGACACAAAAACAGTGACCCCGGTCATGCCGAACTAGCGACATTCTGGACAGGCCTAAAAAAAACATTTTAAAACCATTTTCACAAAAAATTGTAGATTTCTTTTTTTGTCACCAAAAACGATGTCTCCGGTCATACCGAACTATCGACATTCTGGACAGGCCTAAAAAAAAACATTTAAAAACCATTTTCACAAAAAATTGCAGATTTCTATTTTGTCCCTTAAAACGATGACTCCGATCATGCCGAAAAAGCGACATTCTGGACAGGCCTAAAAAAAAATGTAGAACCATTTTCACAAAAAATTGCAGATATTTTTTTCTCATTTTCGTGACACAAAAACAGTGACCCCGGTCATGCCGAACTATCGACATTCTGGACAGGCCTAAAAAACATTTTAAAACCATTTTCACAAAAAATTGCAGATTTCTATTTTGTCCCTAAAAACGATGACTCCGATCATTCCGAAAAAGCGACATTCTGGACAGGCCTAAAAAAAAATTTAAAAACCATTTTCACCAAAAATGGCTGATTTTTTTTTCTTCTTTTTTTGACACAAAAACAGTGACCCCGGTCATGCCGAACTATCGACAATCTGGACAGGCCTAAAAAAAACATTTAAAAACCATTTTCACAAAAAATTACAGATATTTTTTTTTTCATTTTCGTGACACAAACACAGTGACCCCGGTCATGCCGAACTATCGACATTCTGGACAGGCCTAAAAAAACATTTTAAAACAATTTTCACAAAAAATTGCAGATTTCTATTTTGTCCCTAAAAACGATGCCTCCGATCAAGCTGAAAAAGCGACATTCTGGACAGGCCTAAAAAAAATGTCTAAAACGATTTTCACAAAAAATTGCAGAATTTTTTTTTTCATTTTCGTGACACAAAAACAGTGACACCGGTCATGCCGAACTAGCGACATTCTGGACAGGCCTAAAAAAACATTTAAAAACCATTTTCACAAAAAATTGCAGATTTCTATTTTTGTCACCAAAAACGATGACTCCGATCATGCCGAACTAGCGACATTTTGGACAGGCCTAAAAAAATGTTTTAAAACCATTTTCACAAAAAATTGCAGATTTTTTTTTCTTCATTTTCATAACACAAAAACAGTGACCCCGGTCATGCCGAACTAGCGACATTCTGGACAGGCCTAAAAAAACATTTTAAAACCATTTTCACAAAAAATTGCAGATTTCTATTTTTGTCATCAAAAACGATGACTCCGATCATGCCGAACTAGCGACATTTTGGACAGGCCTAAAAAAAAAGCATTTTAGAACCATTTTCAAACAAAAGCTCCGAATTCTTTTTTTCATTTTTTGACACAAAAACAGTGACCCACGTCATGCCGAACTATCGACATTCTGGACAGGCCTAAAAAAAAGCATTTTAGAACCATTTTCACAAAAAAAGCTCAGAATTCTGATTTTCATTATTTGACACAAAAACAGTGACCCCGGTCATGCAGAACTATCGACATACTGGACTGCACTAAAAAAAAAATTTAAAACCATTTTCACAAAAAATTGCAGATTTCTATTTTGTCCCTAAAAACGTTGACTCCGATCATGCCGAAAAAGCGACATTCTGGACAGGCCTAAAAAAAAATTTAAAAACCATTTTCACCAAAAATGGCTGATTTTTTTTTCTTCATTTTTTGACACAACAAAAGTGACCCCGGTCATACCGAACTATCGACATTCTGGACAGGCCTAAAAAAAACATTTTAAAACCATTTTCACAAAAAATTGCAGATTTCTATTTTGTCCCTAAAAACGATGACTCCGATCATGCCGAAAAAGCGACATTCTGGACAGGCCTAAAAAAAAATTTTAAAACCATTTTCACCAAAAATTGCTGATTTTTTTTTCTTCATTTTCGTGACACAAAAACAGTGACCCCGGTCATGCCGAACTAGCGACATTCTGGACAGGCCTAAAAAAAACATTTTAAAACCATTTTCACAAAAAATTGTAGATTTCTTTTTTTGTCACCAAAAACGATGTCTCCGATCATGCCGAACTAGCGACATTCTGGACAGGCCTAAAAAATATTTTAAAAACCATTTTCACCAAAAATGGCTGATTTTTTTTTCTTCATTTTTTGACACAAAAACAGTGACCCCGGTCATACCGAACTATCGACATTCTGGACAGGCCTAAAAAAAACATTTAAAAACCATTTTCACAAAAAATTGCAGATTTCTATTTTGTCCCTAAAAACGATGACTCCGATCATGCCGAAAAAGCGACATTCTGGACAGGCCTAAAAAAAAATGTTAGAACCATTTTCACAAAAAATTGCAGATATTTTTTTCTCATTTTCGTGACACAAAAACAGTGACCCCGGTCATGCCGAACTATCGACATTCTGGACAGGCCTAAAAAAACATTTTAAAACCATTTTCACAAAAAATTGCAGATTTCTATTTTTGTCACCAAAAACGATGACTCCGATCATGCCGAACTAGCGACATTCTGGACAGGCCTAAAAAAACATTTAAAAACCATTTTCACCAAAAATGGCTGATTTTTTTTCTTCTTTTTGTGACACAAAAACAGTGACCCCGGTCATGCCGAACTATCGACATTCTGGACAGGCCTAAAAAAAACATTTAAAAACCATTTTCACAAAAAATTACAGATATTTTTTTTTTCATTTTCGTGACACAAACACAGTGACCCCGGTCATGCCGAACTATCGACATTCTGGACAGGCCTAAAAAAACATTTTAAAACAATTTTCACAAAAAATTGCAGATATTCTATTTCATGTTCACGACTCAAAAACGAGTGACCTCCGGTCAAGCCGAAAAAGCGACATTCTGGACAGGCCTAAAAAAACATGTCTAAAACGATTTTCACAAAAAATTGCAGAATTTTTTTTTTCATTTTCGTGACACAAAAACAGTGACACCGGTCATGCCGAACTAGCGACATTCTGGACAGGCCTAAAAAAACATTTAAAAACCATTTTCACAAAAAATCTGCAGATTTCTCATTTTTGTCACCAAAAACGAGTGACTCCGATCATGCCGAACTAGCGACATTCTGGACAGGCCTAAAAAAATGTTTTAAAACCATTTTCACAAAAAATTGCAGATTTTTTTTTCTTCATTTTCACGACACAAAAACAGTGACCCCGGTCATGCCGAACTAGCGACATTCTGGACAGGCCTAAAAAAACATTTTAAAACCATTTTCACAAAAAATTGCAGATTTCTATTTTTGTCATCAAAAACGATGACTCCGATCATGCCGAACTAGCGACATTTTGGACAGGCCTAAAAAAAAAGCATTTTAGAACCATTTTCACAACAAAAGCTCCGAATTCTTTTTTTCATTTTTTGACACAAAAACAGTGACCCACGGTCATGCCGAACTATCGACATTCTGGACAGGCCTAAAAAAACATTTAAAACCATTTTCACAAAAAATGGCAGATTTTTTTTTTTCATTTTCGTGACACAAAAACAGTGACACGGTCATGCTGAACTAGCGACATTCTGGACAGGCCTAAAAAAACATTTTAAAACCATTTTCACAAAAAATTGCAGATTTCTATTTTTGTCACCAAAAACGATGACTCCGATCATGCCGAACTAGCGACATTTTGGACACGCCTAAAAAAACATTTTAAAACCATTTTCACAAAAAATTGCAGATTTCTATTTTGTCCCTAAAAACTATGACTCCGATCATGCCGAAAAAGCGACATTCTGGACAGGCCTAAAAAAAAATGTAAAACCATTTTCACAAAAAATGGCAGATTTTTTTTTTTCATTTTCGTGACACAAAAACAGTGACACGGTCATGCTGAACTAGCGACATTCTGGACAGGCCTAAAAAAACATTTTAAAACCATTTTCACAAAAAAAGCTCCGATTTTTTTTTTTCATTTTTTGACACAAAAACAGTGACCCCGGTCATGCCGAACTATCGACATTCTGGAAAGGCCTAAAAAAACATTTTATAACCATTTTCACAAAAAATTGCAGATATTTTTTTTTCTTTTTCGTGACACAAAAAAAGTGACCCCGGTCATGCCGAACTAGCAACATTCCGGACTGGCCTAAAAAATTTTTTTAAAAACAATTTATACAAAAAATTGCAGATTTCTATTTGTCCCTAAAAACGATGACTCCGATCAAGCTGAAAAAGCGACATTCTGGACAGGCCTAAAAAAAATGTCTAAAACAATTTTCACAAAAAATTGAAGATTTTTTTTTTTCATTTTCGTGACACAAAAACAGTGACACAGGTCATGCCGAACTAGCGACATTCTGGACAGGCCTAAAAAAACATTTTATAACCATTTTCACAAAAAATTGCAGATATTTTTTTTTCTTTTTCGTGACACAAAAAAAGTGACCCCGGTCATGCCGAACTAGCAACATTCCGGACTGGCCTAAAAATTTTTTTTAAAAACAATTTATACAAAAAATTGCAGATTTCTATTTGTCCCTAAAAACGATGACTCCGATCAAGCTGAAAAAGCGACATTCTGGACAGGCCTAAAAAAAATGTCTAAAACAATTTTCACAAAAAATTGCAGATTTTTTTTTTTCATTTTCGTGACACAAAAACAGTGACACCGGTCATGACGAACTAGCGACATTCTGGACAGGCCTAAAAAAACATTTTAAAACCATTTTCACAAAAAATTGCAGATTTCTATTTTTGTCACCAAAAACGATGACTCCGATCATGCCGAACTAGCGACATTTTGGACAGGCCTAAAAAAAACATTTTAGAACAATTTTCACAAAAATAGCTCAGATTTTTTTTTTCATTTTTTGACACAAAAACAGTGACCCCGATCATGCCGAACTATCGACATTCTGGACAGGCCTAAAAAAACATTTTAAAACCATTTTCACAAAAAATTGCAGATATTTCTTTTTCATTGTCACGACACAAAAACAGTGACCCCGATCATGCCGAACTAGCGACATTCTGGACAGGCCTAAAAAAACATTTTAAAACTATTTTCACAAAAAATTGCAGATTTCTATTTTTGTCACCAAAAACAATGACTCCGATCATGCCGAACTAGCGACATTTTGGACAGGCCTAAAAAAAACATTTTAGAACAATTTTCACAAAAATAGCTCAGATTTTTTTTTTTCTTCATTTTTTGACACGAAAACAGTTTCCCCGGTCATGCCGAACTATCGACATTCTGGACAGGCCTAAAAAAACATTTTATAACCATTTTCACAAAAAATTGTAGATATTTTTTTTTCATTTTCACGACACAAAAACAGTGACCCCGGTCATGCCGAACTAGCGACATTCTGGACAGGCCTAAAAAACCATTTTAAAACTATTTTCACAAAAAATTGCAGATTTCTATTTTTGTCACCAAAAACAGTGACCCCGGTCATGCCGAACTATCGACATTTTGGACAGGCCTAAAAAAAACATTTTAGAACAATTTTCACAAAAATAGCTCAGATTTTTTTTTTTCATTTTTTGACACAAAAACAGTGACCCCGGTCATGCCGAACTATCGACATTCTGGACAGGCCTAAAAAAACATTTTATAACCATTTTCACAAAAAATTGCAGATATTTTTTTTTCATTTTCACGACACAAAAACAGTGACCCCGGTCATGCCGAACTAGCGACATTCAGGACAGGCCTAAAAAAACGTTTTAAAACTATTTTCACAAAAAATTGCAGATTTCTATTTTTGTCACCAAAAACAATGACTCCGATCATGCCGAACTAGCGACATTTTGGACAGGCCTAAAAAAAAACATTTTAGAACAATTTTCACAAAAATAGCTCAGATTTTTTTTTTCATTTTTTGACACAAAAACAGTGACCCCGGTCATGCCGAACTATCGACATTCTGGACAGGCCTAAAAAAACATTTTATAACCATTTTCACAAAAAATTGCAGATATTTTTTTTTCATTTTCACGACACAAAAACAGTGACCCCGGTCATGCCGAACTAGCGACATTCTGGACAGGCCTAAAAAAACATTTTAAAACAATTTTCACAAAAAATTGCAGATTTCTATTTTTGTCACCAAAAACAATGACTCCGATCATGCCGAACTAGCGACATTTTGGACAGGCCTAAAAAAAGCATTTTAGAACAATTTTCACAAAAATAGCTCAGATTTTTTTTTCTTCATTTTTTGACACAAAAACAGTGACCCCGGTCATGCCGAACTATCGACATTCTGGACAAACCTAAAAAAACATTTTATAACCATTTTCACAAAAAAATGCAGATATTTTTTTTTCATTTTCACGACACAAAAACAGTGACCCCGGCCGAACTAGCGACATTCTGGACAGGCCTAAAAAAACATTTTATAACCATTTTCACAAAAAATTGCAGATATTTTTTTTTCATTTTCACGACACAAAAACAGTGACCCCGGCCGAACTAGCGACATTCTGGACAGGCCTAAAAAAACATTTTAAAACTATTTTCACAAAAATAGCTGATTTTTTTTTTTCATTTTTTGACACAAAAACAGTGACCCCGGTCATGCCGAACTATCGACATTCTGGACAGGCCTAAAAAAACATTTTATAACCATTTTCACAAAAAATTGCAGATATTTTTTTTTCATTTTCACGACACAAAAACAGTGACCCCGGTCATGCCGAACTAGCGACATTCTGGACAGGCCTAAAAAAAACATTTTAGAACAATTTTCACAAAAATAGCTGATTTTTTTTTTTTCATTTTTTGACACAAAAACAGTGACCCCTGTCATGCCGAACTATCGACATTCTGGACAGGCCTAAAAAAACATTTTATAACCATTTTCACAAAAAATTGCAGATATTTTTTTTTCATTTTCACGACACAAAAACAGTGACCCCGGTCATGCCGAACTAGCGACATTCTGGACAGGCCTAAAAAAACATTTTAAAACTATTTTCACAAAAAATTGCAGATTTCTATTTTTGTCTCCAAAAACAGTGACCCCGGTCATGCCGAACTATCGACATTTTGGACAGGCCTAAAAAAAACATTTTAGAACAATTTTCACAAAAATAGCTCAGATTTTTTTTTTCATTTTTTGACACAAAAACAGTGACCCCGGTCATGCCGAAATATCGACATTCTGGACAGGCCTAAAAAAACATTTTAAAACTATTTTCACAAAAAATTGCAGATTTCTATTTTTGTCACCAAAAACAATGACTCCGATCATGCCGAACTAGCGACATTTTGGACAGGCCTAAAAAAAACATTTTAGAACAATTTTCACAAAAATAGCTCAGATTTTTTTTTTTCATTTTTTGACACAAAAACAGTGACCCCGGTCATGCCGAACTATCGACATTCTGGACAGGCCTAAAAAAACATTTTAAAACTATTTTCACAAAAAATTGCAGATTTCTATTTTTGTCACCAAAAACAATGACTCCGATCATGCCGAACTGGCGACATTCTGGACAGGCCTAAAAAAACATTTTAAAACTATTTTCACAAAAAATTGCAGATTTCTATTTTTGTCACCAAAAACAATGACTCCGATCATGCCGAACTAGCGACATTTTGGACAGGCCTAAAAAAAAACATTTTAGAACAATTTTCACAAAAATAGCTCAGATTTTTTTTTTCATTTTTTGACACAAAAACAGTGACCCCATTCATGCCGAACTATCGACATTCTGGACAGGCCTAAAAAAACATTTTAGAACCATTTTCACAAAAAATTGCAGATATTTTTTTTTCATTTTCACGACACAAAAACAGTGACCCCGACATGCTGAACTAGCGACATTATGGACAGGCCTAAAAAAACATTTTAAAACTATTTTCACAAAAAATTGCAGATATTTTTTTTTCATTTTCACGACACAAAAACAGTGACCCCGGTCATGCCGAACTAGCGACATTCTGGACAGGCCTAAAAAAAACATTTTAGAACAATTTTCACAAAAATAGCTGATTTTTTTTTTTTCAATTTTTGACACAAAAACAGTGACCCCTGTCATGCCGAACTATCGACATTCTGGACAGGCCTAAAAAAACATTTTATAACCATTTTCACAAAAAATTGCAGATATTTTTTTTTCATTTTCACGACACAAATACAGTGACCCCGGTCATGCCGAACTAGCGACATTCTGGACAGGCCTAAAAAAACATTTTAAAACTATTTTCACAAAAAATTGCAGATTTCTATTTTTGTCTCCAAAAACAGTGACCCCGGTCATGCCGAACTATCGACATTTTGGACAGGCCTAAAAAAAACATTTTAGAACAATTTTCACAAAAATAGCTCAGATTTTTTTTTTCATTTTTTGACACAAAAACAGTGACCCCGGTCATGCCGAACTATCGACATTCTGGACAGGCCTAAAAAAACATTTTATAACTATTCTCACAAAAAAATGCAGATATTTTTTTTTCATTTTCACGACACAAAAACAGTGACCGAACTAGCGACATTCTGTACAGGCCTAAAAAAACATTTTAAAACTATTTTCACAAAAAATTGCAGATTTCTATTTTTGTCACCAAAAACAATGACTCCGATCATGCCGAACTAGCGACATTTTGGACAGGCCTAAAAAAAACATTTTAGAACAATTTTCACAAAAATAGCTCAGATTTTTTTTTTTCATTTTTTGACACAAAAACAGTGACCCCGGTCATGCCGAACTATCGACATTCTGGACAGGCCTAAAAAAACATTTTAAAACTATTTTCACAAAAAATTGCAGATTTCTATTTTTGTCACCAAAAACAATGACTCCGATCATGCCGAACTGGCGACATTCTGGACAGGCCTAAAAAAACATTTTAAAACTATTTTCACAAAAAATTGCAGATTTCTATTTTTGTCACCAAAAACAATGACTCCGATCATGCCGAACTAGCGACATTTTGGACAGGCCTAAAAAAAAACATTTTAGAACAATTTTCACAAAAATAGCTCAGATTTTTTTTTTCATTTTTTGACACAAAAACAGTGACCCCATTCATGCCGAACTATCGACATTCTGGACAGGCCTAAAAAAACATTTTATAACCATTTTCACAAAAAATTGCAGATATTTTTTTTTCATTTTCACGACACAAAAACAGTGACCCCGACATGCTGAACTAGCGACATTATGGACAGGCCTAAAAAAACATTTTAAAACTATTTTCACAAAAAATTGCAGATTTCTATTTTTGTCACCAAAAACAATGACTCCGATCATGCCGAACTAGCGACATTTTGGACAGGCCTAAAAAAACCATTTTAGAACAATTTTCACAAAAATAGCTCAGATTCTTTTTTTTCTTCAGGCCTAAAAAAACATTTTATAACCATTTTCACAAAAAATTGCAGATATTTTTTTTTCATTTTCACGACACAAAAACAGTGACCCCGGTCATGCCGAACTAGCGACATTCTGGACAGGCCTAAAAAAACATTTTAAAACTATTTTCACAAAAATAGCTCAGATTTTTTTTTTCATTTTTTGACACAAAAACAGTTTCCCTGGTCATGCCGAACTATCGACATTCTGGACAGGCCTAAAAAAACATTTTATAACCATTTTCACAAAAAATTGCAGATATTTTTTTTTCATTTTCACGACACAAAAACAGTGACCCCGGTCATGCCGAACTAGCGACATTCTGGACAGGCCTAAAAAAACATTTTAAAACTATTTTCACAAGAAATTGCAGATTTCTATTTTTGTCACCAAAAACAGTGACCCCGGTCATGCCGAACTATCGACATTTTGGACAGGCCTAAAAAAAACATTTTAGAACAACTTTCACAAAAATAGCTCAGATTTTTTTTTTTCATTTTTTGACACAAAAACAGTGACCCCGGTCATGCCGAACTATCGACATTCTGGACAGGCCTAAAAAAACATTTTATAACCATTTTCACAAAAAATTGCAGATATTTTTTTTTCATTTTCACGACACAAAAACAGTGACACCGGTCATGCCGAACTAGCAACAATCTGGACAGGCCTAAAAAAACATTTTAAAACTATTTTCACAAAAAATTGCAGATTTCTATTTTTGTCACCAAAAACAATGACTCCGATCATGCCGAACTAGCGACATTTTGGACAGGCCTAAACAAAACATTTTAGAACAATTTTCACAAAAATAGCTCAGATTTTTTTTTTTCATTTTTTGACACAAAAACAGTGACCCCGGTCATGCCGAACTATCGACATCCTGGACAGGCCTAAAAAAACATTTTATAACCATTTTCACAAAAAATTGCAGATATTTTTTTTTCATTTTCACGACACAAAAACAGTGACCCCGGTCATGCCGAACTAGTGACATTCTGGACAGGCCTAAAAAAACATTTTAAAACTATTTTCACAAAAAATTGCAGATTTCTATTTTTGTTTCCAAAAACAGTGACCCCGGTCATGCCGAACTATCGACATTTTGGACAGGCCTAAAAAAAACATTTTAGAACAATTTTCACAAAAATAGCTCAGATTTTTTTTTTCATTTTTTGACACAAAAACAGTGACCCCGGTCATGCCGAACTATCGACATTCTGGACAGGCCTAAAAAAACATTTTATAACCATTTTCACAAAAAATTGCAGATATTTTTTTTTCATTTTCACGACACAAAAACAGTGACCCCGGTCATGCCGAACTAGCGACATTCTGGACAGGCCTAAAAAAACATTTTAAAACTATTTTCACAAAAAATTGCAGATTTCTATTTTTGTCACCAAAAACAGTGACCCCGGTCATGCCGAACTATCGACATTTTGGACAGGCCTAAAAAAAACATTTTAGAACAACTTTCACAAAAATAGCTCAGATTTTTTTTTTTCATTTTTTGACACAAAAACAGTGACCCCGGTCATGCCGAACTATCGACATTCTGGACAGGCCTAAAAAAACATTTTATAACCATTTTCACAAAAAATTGCAGATATTTTTTTTTCATTTTCACGACACAAAAACAGTGACACCGGTCATGCCGAACTAGCAACAATCTGGACAGGCCTAAAAAAACATTTTAAAACTATTTTCACAAAAAATTGCAGATTTCTATTTTTGTCACCAAAAACAATGACTCCGATCATGCCGAACTAGCGACATTTTGGACAGGCCTAAACAAAACATTTTAGAACAATTTTCACAAAAATAGCTCAGATTTTTTTTTTTCATTTTTTGACACAAAAACAGTGACCCCGGTCATGCCGAACTATCGACATTCTGGACAGGCCTAAAAAAACATTTTATAACCATTTTCACAAAAAATTGCAGATATTTTTTTTTCATTTTCACGACACAAAAACAGTGACCCCGGTCATGCCGAACTAGCGACATTCTGGACAGGCCTAAAAAAACATTTTAAAACTATTTTCACAAAAAATTGCAGATTTCTATTTTTGTCACCAAAAACAATGACTCCGATCATGCCGAACTAGCGACATTTTGGACAGGCCTAAAAAAAGCATTTTAGAACAATTTTCACAAAAATAGCTCAGATTTTTTTTTTTCATTTTTTGACACAAAAACAGTGACCCCGGTCATGCCGAACTATCGACATTCTGGACAGGCCTAAAAAAACATTTTATAACCATTTTCACAAAAAATTGCAGATATTTTTTTTTCATTTTCACGACACAAAAACAGTGACCCCGGTCATGCCGAACTAGCAACAATCTGGACAGGCCTAAAAAAACATTTTAAAACTATTTTCACAAAAAATTGCAGATTTCTATTTTTGTCACCAAAAACAATGACTCCGATCATGCCGAACTAGCGACATTTTGGACAGGCCTAAACAAAACATTTTAGAACAATTTTCACAAAAATAGCTCAGATTTTTTTTTTTCATTTTTTGACACAAAAACAGTGACCCCGGTCATGCCGAACTATCGACATTCTGGACAGGCCTAAAAAAATATTTTATAACCATTTTCACAAAAAATTGCAGATATTTTTTTTTCATTTTCACGACACAAAAACAGTGACCCCGGTCATGCCGAACTAGCGACATTCTGGACAGGCCTAAAAAAACATATTAAAACTATTTTCACAAAAAATTGCAGATTTCTATTTTTGTCACCAAAAACAATGACTCCGATCATGCCGAACTAGCGACATTTTGGACAGGCCTAAAAAAAACATTTTAGAACAATTTTCACAAAAATAGCTCAGATTTTTTTTTTTCATTTTTTGACACAAAAACAGTGACCCCGGTCATGCCGAACTATCGACATTCTGGACAGGCCTAAAAAAAACATTTTATAACTATTCTCACAAAAAAATGCAGATATTTTTTTTTCATTTTCACGACACAAAAACAGTGACCGAACGCGACATTCTGGACAGGCCTAAAAAAACATTTTAAAACTATTTTCACAAAAAATTGCAGATTTCTATTTTTGTCACCAAAAACAATGACTCTGATCATGCCGAACTAGCGACATTTTGGACAGGCCTAAAAAAAACATTTTAGAACCATTTTCACAAAAATAGCTCAGATTTTTTTTTTTCATTTTTTGACACAAAAACAGTGACCCCGGTCATGCCGAACTATCGACATTCTGGACAGGCCTAAAAAAACATTTTATAACCATTTTCACAAAAAATTGCAGATATTTTTTTTTCATTTTCACGACACAAAAACAGTGACCCCGGTCATGCCGAACTAGCGACATTCTGGACAGGCCTAAAAAAAATGTCTAAAACAATTTTCACAAAAAATTGCAGATTTTTTTTTTTCATTTTCGTGACACAAAAACAGTGACACAGGTCATGCCGAACTAGCGACATTCTGGACAGGCCTAAAAAAACATTTTATAACCATTTTCACAAAAAATTGCAGATATTTTTTTTTCTTTTTCGTGACACAAAAAAAGTGACCCCGGTCATGCCGAACTAGCAACATTCCGGACTGGCCTAAATTTTTTTTTTAAAAACAATTTATACAAAAAATTGCAGATTTCTATTTGTCCCTAAAAACGATGACTCCGATCAAGCTGAAAAAGCGACATTCTGGACAGGCCTAAAAAAAATGTCTAAAACAATTTTCACAAAAAATTGCAGATTTTTTTTTTTTCATTTTCGTGACACAAAAACAGTGACACCGGTCATGACGAACTAGCGACATTCTGGACAGGCCTAAAAAACATTTAAAAACCATTTTCACAAAAAATTGCAGATTTCTATTGTTGTCACCAAAAACGATGACTCAAATCATGCCGAACTAGCGACATTTTGGACAGGCCTAAAAAAACCATATTAGAACCATTTTCACAAAAAAAGCTCAGATTTTTTTTTTCATTTTTTAACTCAAAAACAGTGACCCCGGTCATGCCGAACTATCGACATTCTGGACAGGCCTAAAAAAAACATTTTAAAACTATTTTCACAAAAAATTGCAGATTTCTATTTTTGTCACCAAAAACAATGACTCCGATCATGCCGAACTAGCGACATTCTGGACAGGCCTAAAAAAACATTTTAAAACAATTTTCACAAAACATTGCAGATTTCTATTTTTGTCACCAAAAACAATGACTCCGATCATGCCGAACTAGCGACATTTTGGACAGGCCTAAAAAAAACATTTTAGAACAATTTTCACAAAAATAGCTCAGATTTTTTTTTTTCTTCATTTTTTGACACGAAAACAGTTTCCCCGGTCATGCCGAACTATCGACATTTTGGACAGGCCTAAAAAAAACATTTTAGAACAATTTTCACAAAAATAGCTCAGATTTTTTTTTTTCATTTTTTGACACAAAAACAGTGACCCCGGTCATGCCGAACTATCGACATTCTGGACAGGCCTAAAAAAACATTTTATAACCATTTTCACAAAAAATTGCAGATATTTTTTTTTCATTTTCACGACACAAAAACAGTGACCCCGGTCATGCCGAACTAGCGACATTCTGGACAGGCCTAAAAAAACATTTTAAAACCATTTTCACAAAAAATTGCAGATATTTTTTTTTCATTTTCACGACACAAAAACAGTGACCCCGGTCATGCCGAACTAGCGACATTCTGGACAGGCCTAAAAAAACATTTTAAAACTATTTTCACAAAAAATTGCAGATTTCTATTTTTGTCACCAAAAACAGTGACCCCGGTCATGCCGAACTATCGACATTTTGGACAGGCCTAAAAAAAACATTTTAGAACAACTTTCACAAAAATAGCTCAGATTTTTTTTTTTCATTTTTTGACACAAAAACAGTGACCCCGGTCATGCCGAACTATCGACATTCTGGACAACCCTAAAAAAACATTTTATAACCATTTTCACAAAAAAATGCAGATATTTTTTTTTCATTTTCACGACACAAAAACAGTGACCCCGGCCGAACTAGCGACATTCTGGACAGGCCTAAAAAAACATTTTATAACCATTTTCACAAAAAATTGCAGATATTTTTTTTTCATTTTCACGACACAAAAACAGTGACCCCGGCCGAACTAGCGACATTCTGGACAGGCCTAAAAAAACATTTTAAAACTATTTTCACAAAAATAGCTGATTTTTTTTTTTCATTTTTTGACACAAAAACAGTGACCCCGGTCATGCCGAACTATCGACATTCTGGACAGGCCTAAAAAAACATTTTATAACCATTTTCACAAAAAATTGCAGATATTTTTTTTTCATTTTCACGACACAAAAACAGTGACCCCGGTCATGCCGAACTAGCGACATTCTGGACAGGCCTAAAAAAAACATTTTAGAACAATTTTCACAAAAATAGCTGATTTTTTTTTTTTCATTTTTTGACACAAAAACAGTGACCCCTGTCATGCCGAACTATCGACATTCTGGACAGGCCTAAAAAAACATTTTATAACCATTTTCACAAAAAATTGCAGATATTTCTTTTTCATTTTCACGACACAAAAACAGTGACCCCGGTCATGCCGAACTAGCGACATTCTGGACAGGCCTAAAAAAACATTTTAAAACTATTTTCACAAAAAATTGCAGATTTCTATTTTTGTCTCCAAAAACAGTGACCCCGGTCATGCCGAACTATCGACATTTTGGACAGGCCTAAAAAAAACATTTTAGAACAATTTTCACAAAAATAGCTCAGATTTTTTTTTTCATTTTTTGACACAAAAACAGTGACCCCGGTCATGCCGAACTATCGACATTCTGGACAGGCCTAAAAAAACATTTTATAACTATTCTCACAAAAAAATGCAGATATTTTTTTTTCATTTTCACGACACAAAAACAGTGACCGAACTAGCGACATTCTGTACAGGCCTAAAAAAACATTTTAAAACTATTTTCACAAAAAATTGCAGATTTCTATTTTTGTCACCAAAAACAATGACTCCGATCATGCCGAACTAGCGACATTTTGGACAGGCCTAAAAAAAACATTTTAGAACAATTTTCACAAAAATAGCTCAGATTTTTTTTTTTCATTTTTTGACACAAAAACAGTGACCCCGGTCATGCCGAACTATCGACATTCTGGACAGGCCTAAAAAAACATTTTAAAACTATTTTCACAAAAAATTGCAGATTTCTATTTTTGTCACCAAAAACAATGACTCCGATCATGCCGAACTGGCGACATTCTGGACAGGCCTAAAAAAACATTTTAAAACTATTTTCACAAAAAATTGCAGATTTCTATTTTTGTCACCAAAAACAATGACTCCGATCATGCCGAACTAGCGACATTTTGGACAGGCCTAAAAAAACCATTTTAGAACAATTTTCACAAAAATAGCTCAGATTCTTTTTTTTCTTCAGGCCTAAAAAAACATTTTATAACCATTTTCACAAAAAATTGCAGATATTTTTTTTTCATTTTCACGACACAAAAACAGTGACCCCGGTCATGCCGAACTAGCGACATTCTGGACAGGCCTAAAAAAACATTTTAAAACTATTTTCACAAAAATAGCTCAGATTTTTTTTTTCATTTTTTGACACAAAAACAGTTTCCCTGGTCATGCCGAACTATCGACATTCTGGACAGGCCTAAAAAAACATTTTATAACCATTTTCACAAAAAATTGCAGATATTTTTTTTTCATTTTCACGACACAAAAACAGTGACCCCGGTCATGCCGAACTAGCGACATTCTGGACAGGCCTAAAAAAACATTTTAAAACTATTTTCACAAGAAATTGCAGATTTCTATTTTTGTCACCAAAAACAGTGACCCCGGTCATGCCGAACTATCGACATTTTGGACAGGCCTAAAAAAAACATTTTAGAACAACTTTCACAAAAATAGCTCAGATTTTTTTTTTTCATTTTTTGACACAAAAACAGTGACCCCGGTCATGCCGAACTATCGACATTCTGGACAGGCCTAAAAAAACATTTTATAACCATTTTCACAAAAAATTGCAGATATTTTTTTTTCATTTTCACGACACAAAAACAGTGACACCGGTCATGCCGAACTAGCAACAATCTGGACAGGCCTAAAAAAAACATTTTAAAACTATTTTCACAAAAAATTGCAGATTTCTATTTTTGTCACCAAAAACAATGACTCCGATCATGCCGAACTAGCGACATTTTGGACAGGCCTAAACAAAACATTTTAGAACAATTTTCACAAAAATAGCTCAGATTTTTTTTTTTCATTTTTTGACACAAAAACAGTGACCCCGGTCATGCCGAACTATCGACATCCTGGACAGGCCTAAAAAAACATTTTATAACCATTTTCACAAAAAATTGCAGATATTTTTTTTTCATTTTCACGACACAAAAACAGTGACCCCGGTCATGCCGAACTAGCGACATTCTGGACAGGCCTAAAAAAACATTTTAAAACTATTTTCACAAAAAATTGCAGATTTCTATTTTTGTTTCCAAAAACAGTGACCCCGGTCATGCCGAACTATCGACATTTTGGACAGGCCTAAAAAAAACATTTTAGAACAATTTTCACAAAAATAGCTCAGATTTTTTTTTTCATTTTTTGACACAAAAACAGTGACCCCGGTCATGCCGAACTATCGACATTCTGGACAGGCCTAAAAAAACATTTTATAACCATTTTCACAAAAAATTGCAGATATTTTTTTTTCATTTTCACGACACAAAAACAGTGACCCCGGTCATGCCGAACTAGCGACATTCTGGACAGGCCTAAAAAAACATTTTAAAACTATTTTCACAAAAAATTGCAGATTTCTATTTTTGTCACCAAAAACAGTGACCCCGGTCATGCCGAACTATCGACATTTTGGACAGGCCTAAAAAAAACATTTTAGAACAACTTTCACAAAAATAGCTCAGATTTTTTTTTTTCATTTTTTGACACAAAAACAGTGACCCCGGTCATGCCGAACTATCGACATTCTGGACAGGCCTAAAAAAACATTTTATAACCATTTTCACAAAAAATTGCAGATATTTTTTTTTCATTTTCACGACACAAAAACAGTGACCCCGGCCGAACTAGCGACATTCTGGACAGGCCTAAAAAAACATTTTATAACCATTTTCACAAAAAATTGCAGATATTTTTTTTTCATTTTCACGACACAAAAACAGTGACCCCGGCCGAACTAGCGACATTCTGGACAGGCCTAAAAAAACATTTTAAAACTATTTTCACAAAAATAGCTGATTTTTTTTTTTCATTTTTTGACACAAAAACAGTGACCCCGGTCATGCCGAACTATCGACATTCTGGACAGGCCTAAAAAAACATTTTATAACCATTTTCACAAAAAATTGCAGATATTTTTTTTTCATTTTCACGACACAAAAACAGTGACCCCGGTCATGCCGAACTAGCGACATTCTGGACAGGCCTAAAAAAAACATTTTAGAACAATTTTCACAAAAATAGCTGATTTTTTTTTTTTCATTTTTTGACACAAAAACAGTGACCCCTGTCATGCCGAACTATCGACATTCTGGACAGGCCTAAAAAAACATTTTATAACCATTTTCACAAAAAATTGCAGATATTTTTTTTTCATTTTCACGACACAAAAACAGTGACCCCGGTCATGCCGAACTAGCGACATTCTGGACAGGCCTAAAAAAACATTTTAAAACTATTTTCACAAAAAATTGCAGATTTCTATTTTTGTCTCCAAAAACAGTGACCCCGGTCATGCCGAACTATCGACATTTTGGACAGGCCTAAAAAAAACATTTTAGAACAATTTTCACAAAAATAGCTCAGATTTTTTTTTTCATTTTTTGACACAAAAACAGTGACCCCGGTCATGCCGAACTATCGACATTCTGGACAGGCCTAAAAAAACATTTTATAACTATTCTCACAAAAAAATGCAGATATTTTTTTTTCATTTTCACGACACAAAAACAGTGACCGAACTAGCGACATTCTGTACAGGCCTAAAAAAACATTTTAAAACTATTTTCACAAAAAATTGCAGATTTCTATTTTTGTCACCAAAAACAATGACTCCGATCATGCCGAACTAGCGACATTTTGGACAGGCCTAAAAAAAACATTTTAGAACAATTTTCACAAAAATAGCTCAGATTTTTTTTTTCATTTTTTGACACAAAAACAGTGACCCCGGTCATGCCGAACTATCGACATTCTGGACAGGCCTAAAAAAACATTTTAAAACTATTTTCACAAAAAATTGCAGATTTCTATTTTTGTCACCAAAAACAATGACTCCGATCATGCCGAACTGGCGACATTCTGGACAGGCCTAAAAAAACATTTTAAAACTATTTTCACAAAAAATTGCAGATTTCTATTTTTGTCACCAAAAACAATGACTCCGATCATGCCGAACTAGCGACATTTTGGACAGGCCTAAAAAAAAACATTTTAGAACAATTTTCACAAAAATAGCTCAGATTTTTTTTTTCATTTTTTGACACAAAAACAGTGACCCCATTCATGCCGAACTATCGACATTCTGGACAGGCCTAAAAAAACATTTTATAACCATTTTCACAAAAAATTGCAGATATTTTTTTTTCATTTTCACGACACAAAAACAGTGACCCCGACATGCTGAACTAGCGACATTATGGACAGGCCTAAAAAAACATTTTAAAACTATTTTCACAAAAAATTGCAGATTTCTATTTTTGTCACCAAAAACAATGACTCCGATCATGCCGAACTAGCGACATTTTGGACAGGCCTAAAAAAACCATTTTAGAACAATTTTCACAAAAATAGCTCAGATTCTTTTTTTTCTTCAGGCCTAAAAAAACATTTTATAACCATTTTCACAAAAAATTGCAGATATTTTTTTTTCATTTTCACGACACAAAAACAGTGACCCCGGTCATGCCGAACTAGCGACATTCTGGACAGGCCTAAAAAAACATTTTAAAACTATTTTCACAAAAATAGCTCAGATTTTTTTTTTCATTTTTTGACACAAAAACAGTTTCCCTGGTCATGCCGAACTATCGACATTCTGGACAGGCCTAAAAAAACATTTTATAACCATTTTCACAAAAAATTGCAGATATTTTTTTTTCATTTTCACGACACAAAAACAGTGACCCCGGTCATGCCGAACTAGCGACATTCTGGACAGGCCTAAAAAAACATTTTAAAACTATTTTCACAAGAAATTGCAGATTTCTATTTTTGTCACCAAAAACAGTGACCCCGGTCATGCCGAACTATCGACATTTTGGACAGGCCTAAAAAAAACATTTTAGAACAACTTTCACAAAAATAGCTCAGATTTTTTTTTTTCATTTTTTGACACAAAAACAGTGACCCCGGTCATGCCGAACTATCGACATTCTGGACAGGCCTAAAAAAACATTTTATAACCATTTTCACAAAAAATTGCAGATATTTTTTTTTCATTTTCACGACACAAAAACAGTGACACCGGTCATGCCGAACTAGCAACAATCTGGACAGGCCTAAAAAAACATTTTAAAACTATTTTCACAAAAAATTGCAGATTTCTATTTTTGTCACCAAAAACAATGACTCCGATCATGCCGAACTAGCGACATTTTGGACAGGCCTAAACAAAACATTTTAGAACAATTTTCACAAAAATAGCTCAGATTTTTTTTTTTCATTTTTTGACACAAAAACAGTGACCCCGGTCATGCCGAACTGTCGACATCCTGGACAGGCCTAAAAAAACATTTTATAACCATTTTCACAAAAAATTGCAGATATTTTTTTTTCATTTTCACGACACAAAAACAGTGACCCCGGTCATGCCGAACTAGCGACATTCTGGACAGGCCTAAAAAAACATTTTAAAACTATTTTCACAAAAAATTGCAGATTTCTATTTTTGTTTCCAAAAACAGTGACCCCGGTCATGCCGAACTATCGACATTTTGGACAGGCCTAAAAAAAACATTTTAGAACAATTTTCACAAAAATAGCTCAGATTTTTTTTTTCATTTTTTGACACAAAAACAGTGACCCCGGTCATGCCGAACTATCGACATTCTGGACAGGCCTAAAAAAACATTTTATAACCATTTTCACAAAAAATTGCAGATATTTTTTTTTCATTTTCACGACACAAAAACAGTGACCCCGGTCATGCCGAACTAGCGACATTCTGGACAGGCCTAAAAAAACATTTTAAAACTATTTTCACAAAAAATTGCAGATTTCTATTTTTGTCACCAAAAACAGTGACCCCGGTCATGCCGAACTATCGACATTTTGGACAGGCCTAAAAAAAACATTTTAGAACAACTTTCACAAAAATAGCTCAGATTTTTTTTTTTCATTTTTTGACACAAAAACAGTGACCCCGGTCATGCCGAACTATCGACATTCTGGACAGGCCTAAAAAAACATTTTATAACCATTTTCACAAAAAATTGCAGATATTTTTTTTTCATTTTCACGACACAAAAACAGTGACCCCGGTCATGCCGAACTAGCGACATTCTGGACAGGCCTAAAAAAACATTTTAAAACTATTTTCACAAAAAATTGCAGATTTCTATTTTTGTCTCCAAAAACAGTGACCCCGGTCATGCCGAACTATCGACATTTTGGACAGGCCTAAAAAAAACATTTTAGAACAATTTTCACAAAAATAGCTCAGATTTTTTTTTTCATTTTTTGACACAAAAACAGTGACCCCGGTCATGCCGAACTATCGACATTCTGGACAGGCCTAAAAAAACATTTTATAACTATTCTCACAAAAAAATGCAGATATTTTTTTTTCATTTTCACGACACAAAAACAGTGACCGAACTAGCGACATTCTGTACAGGCCTAAAAAAACATTTTAAAACTATTTTCACAAAAAATTGCAGATTTCTATTTTTGTCACCAAAAACAATGACTCCGATCATGCCGAACTAGCGACATTTTGGACAGGCCTAAAAAAAACATTTTAGAACAATTTTCACAAAAATAGCTCAGATTTTTTTTCTTCATTTTTTGACACAAAAACAGTGACCCCGGTCATGCCGAACTATCGACATTCTGGACAGGCCTAAAAAAACATTTTATAACCATTTTCACAACAAATTGCAGATATTTTTTTTTCATTTTCACGACACAAAAACAGTGACCCCGTCATGCTGAACTAGCGACATTATGGACAGGCCTAAAAAAACATTTTAAAACTATTTTCACAAAAAATTGCAGATTTCTATTTTTGTCACCAAAAACAATGACTCCGATCATGCCGAACTAGCGACATTTTGGACAGGCCTAAAAAAAACATTTTAGAACAATTTTCACAAAAATAGCTCAGATTTTTTTTTTTCTTCAGGCCTAAAAAAACATTTTATAACCATTTTCACAAAAAATTGCAGATATTTTTTTTTCATTTTCACGACACAAAAACAGTGACCCCGGTCATGCCGAACTAGCGACATTCTGGACAGGCCTAAAAAAACATTTTAAAACTATTTTCACAAAAATAGCTCAGATTTTTTTTTTTCATTTTTTGACACAAAAACAGTTTCCCCGGTCATGCCGAACTATCGACATTCTGGACAGGCCTAAAAAAACATTTTATAACCATTTTCACAAAAAATTGCAGATATTTTTTTTTCATTTTCACGACACAAAAACAGTGACCCCGGTCATGCCGAACTAGCGACATTCTGGACAGGCCTAAAAAAACATTTTAAAACTATTTTCACAAAAAATTGCAGATTTCTATTTTTGTCACCAAAAACAGTGACCCCGGTCATGCCGAACTATCGACATTTTGGACAGGCCTAAAAAAAACATTTTAGAACAACTTTCACAAAAATAGCTCAGATTTTTTTTTTTCATTTTTTGACACAAAAACAGTGACCCCGGTCATGCCGAACTATCGACATTCTGGACAGGCCTAAAAAAACATTTTATAACCATTTTCACAAAAAATTGCAGATATTTTTTTTTCATTTTCACGACACAAAAACAGTGACCCCGGTCATGCCGAACTAGCGACATTCTGGACAGGCCTAAAAAAACATTTTAAAACTATTTTCACAAAAAATTGCAGATTTCTATTTTTGTCACCAAAAACAGTGACCCCGGTCATGCCGAACTATCGACATTTTGGACAGGCCTAAAAAAAACATTTTAGAACAACTTTCACAAAAATAGCTCAGATTTTTTTTTTTCATTTTTTGACACAAAAACAGTGACCCCGGTCATGCCGAACTATCGACATTCTGGACAGGCCTAAAAAAACATTTTATAACCATTTTCACAAAAAATTGCAGATATTTTTTTTTCATTTTCACGACACAAAAACAGTGACACCGGTCATGCCGAACTAGCAACAATCTGGACAGGCCTAAAAAAACATTTTAAAACTATTTTCACAAAAAATTGCAGATTTCTATTTTTGTCACCAAAAACAATGACTCCGATCATGCCGAACTAGCGACATTTTGGACAGGCCTAAACAAAACATTTTAGAACAATTTTCACAAAAATAGCTCAGATTTTTTTTTTTCATTTTTTGACACAAAAACAGTGACCCCGGTCATGCCGAACTGTCGACATCCTGGACAGGCCTAAAAAAACATTTTATAACCATTTTCACAAAAAATTGCAGATATTTTTTTTTCATTTTCACGACACAAAAACAGTGACCCCGGTCATGCCGAACTAGCGACATTCTGGACAGGCCTAAAAAAACATTTTAAAACTATTTTCACAAAAAATTGCAGATTTCTATTTTTGTCTCCAAAAACAGTGACCCCGGTCATGCCGAACTATCGACATTTTGGACAGGCCTAAAAAAAACATTTTAGAACAATTTTCACAAAAATAGCTCAGATTTTTTTTTTCATTTTTTGACACAAAAACAGTGACCCCGGTCATGCCGAACTATCGACATTCTGGACAGGCCTAAAAAAACATTTTATAACCATTTTCACAAAAAATTGCAGATATTTTTTTTTCATTTTCACGACACAAAAACAGTGACCCCGGTCATGCCGAACTAGCGACATTCTGGACAGGCCTAAAAAAACATTTTAAAACTATTTTCACAAAAAATTGCAGATTTCTATTTTTGTCACCAAAAACAGTGACCCCGGTCATGCCGAACTATCGACATTTTGGACAGGCCTAAAAAAAACATTTTAGAACAACTTTCACAAAAATAGCTCAGATTTTTTTTTTTCATTTTTTGACACAAAAACAGTGACCCCGGTCATGCCGAACTATCGACATTCTGGACAGGCCTAAAAAAACATTTTATAACCATTTTCACAAAAAATTGCAGATATTTTTTTTTCATTTTCACGACACAAAAACAGTGACCCCGGTCATGCCGAACTAGCGACATTCTGGACAGGCCTAAAAAAACATTTTAAAACTATTTTCACAAAAAATTGCAGATTTCTATTTTTGTCTCCAAAAACAGTGACCCCGGTCATGCCGAACTATCGACATTTTGGACAGGCCTAAAAAAAACATTTTAGAACAATTTTCACAAAAATAGCTCAGATTTTTTTTTTCATTTTTTGACACAAAAACAGTGACCCCGGTCATGCCGAACTATCGACATTCTGGACAGGCCTAAAAAAACATTTTATAACTATTCTCACAAAAAAATGCAGATATTTTTTTTTCATTTTCACGACACAAAAACAGTGACCGAACTAGCGACATTCTGTACAGGCCTAAAAAAACATTTTAAAACTATTTTCACAAAAAATTGCAGATTTCTATTTTTGTCACCAAAAACAATGACTCCGATCATGCCGAACTAGCGACATTTTGGACAGGCCTAAACAAAACATTTTAGAACAATTTTCACAAAAATAGCTCAGATTTTTTTTTTTCATTTTTTGACACAAAAACAGTGACCCCGGTCATGCCGAACTATCGACATTCTGGACAGGCCTAAAAAAATATTTTATAACCATTTTCACAAAAAATTGCAGATATTTTTTTTTCATTTTCACGACACAAAAACAGTGACCCCGGTCATGCCGAACTAGCGACATTCTGGACAGGCCTAAAAAAACATATTAAAACTTTTTTCACAAAAAATTGCAGATTTCTATTTTTGTCACCAAAAACAATGACTCCGATCATGCCGAACTAGCGACATTTTGGACAGGCCTAAAAAAAACATTTTAGAACAATTTTCACAAAATATTGCAGATTTCTATTTTTGTCACCAAAAACAATGACTCCGATCATGCCGAACTAGCGACATTTTGGACAGGCCTAAAAAAAACATTTTAGAACAATTTTCACAAAAATAGCTCAGATTTTTTTTCTTCATTTTTTGACACAAAAACAGTGACCCCGGTCATGCCGAACTATCGACATTCTGGACAGGCCTAAAAAAACATTTTATAACCATTTTCACAACAAATTGCAGATATTTTTTTTTCATTTTCACGACACAAAAACAGTGACCCCGTCATGCTGAACTAGCGACATTATGGACAGGCCTAAAAAAACATTTTAAAACTATTTTCACAAAAAATTGCAGATTTCTATTTTTGTCACCAAAAACAATGACTCCGATCATGCCGAACTAGCGACATTTTGGACAGGCCTAAAAAAAACATTTTAGAACAATTTTCACAAAAATAGCTCAGATTTTTTTTTTTCTTCAGGCCTAAAAAAACATTTTATAACCATTTTCACAAAAAATTGCAGATATTTTTTTTTCATTTTCACGACACAAAAACAGTGACCCCGGTCATGCCGAACTAGCGACATTCTGGACAGGCCTAAAAAAACATTTTAAAACTATTTTCACAAAAAATTGCAGATTTCTATTTTTGTCACCAAAAACAGTGACCCCGGTCATGCCGAACTATCGACATTTTGGACAGGCCTAAAAAAAACATTTTAGAACAACTTTCACAAAAATAGCTCCGATTTTTTTTTTTCATTTTTTGACACAAAAACAGTGACCCCGGTCATGCCGAACTATCGACATTCTGGACAGGCCTAAAAAAACATTTTATAACCATTTTCACAAAAAATTGCAGATATTTTTTTTTCATTTTCACGACACAAAAACAGTGACCCCGGTCATGCCGAACTAGCAACAATCTGGACAGGCCTAAAAAAACATTTTAAAACTATTTTCACAAAAAATTGCAGATTTCTATTTTTGTCACCAAAAACAATGACTCCGATCATGCCGAACTAGCGACATTTTGGACAGGCCTAAACAAAACATTTTAGAACAATTTTCACAAAAATAGCTCAGATTTTTTTTTTTCATTTTTTGACACAAAAACAGTGACCCCGGTCATGCCGAACTATCGACATTCTGGACAGGCCTAAAAAAATATTTTATAACCATTTTCACAAAAAATTGCAGATATTTTTTTTTCATTTTCACGACACAAAAACAGTGACCCCGGTCATGCCGAACTAGCGACATTCTGGACAGGCCTAAAAAAACATATTAAAACTTTTTTCACAAAAAATTGCAGATTTCTATTTTTGTCACCAAAAACAATGACTCCGATCATGCCGAACTAGCGACATTTTGGACAGGCCTAAAAAAAACATTTTAGAACAATTTTCACAAAATATTGCAGATTTCTATTTTTGTCACCAAAAACAATGACTCCAATCATGCCGAACTAGCGACATTTTGGACAGGCCTAAAAAAAACATTTTAGAACAATTTTCACAAAAATAGCTCAGATTTTTTTTCTTCATTTTTTGACACAAAAACAGTGACCCCGGTCATGCCGAACTATCGACATTCTAGACAGGCCTAAAAAAACATTTAAAAACTATTTTCACAAAAAATTGCAGATTTCTATTTTTGTCACCAAAAACAATGACTCCGATCATGCCGAACTAGCGACATTTTGGACAGGCCTAAAAAAAACATTTTAGAACCATTTTCACAAAAAAAGCTCAGATTTTTTATTTTTCATTTTTTATTTTTTTTGACACAAAAACAGTGACCCCGGTCATGCCGAACTATCGACATTCTGGACAGGCCTAAAAAAACATTTTATAACCATTTTCACAAAAAATTGCAGATATTTTTTTATCATTTTCACGACACAAAAACAGTGACCCCGGTCATGCCGAACTAGCGACATTCTGGACAGGCCTAAAAAAACATTTTAAAACAATTTTCACAAAATATTGCAGATTTCTATTTTTGTCACCAAAAACAATGACTCCGATCATGCCGAACTAGCAACATTTTGGACAGGCCTAAAAAAAACATTTTAGAACAATTTTCACAAAAATAGCTCAGATTTTTTTTTTTCATTTTTTGACACAAAAACAGTGACCCCGGTCATGCCGAACTATCGACATTCTGGACAGGCCTAAAAAAACATTTTATAACCATTTTCACAAAAAATTGCAGATATTTTTTTTTCATTTTCACGACACAAAAACAGTGACCCCGGTCATGCCGAACTAGCGACATTCTGGACAGGCCTAAAAAAACATTTTAAAACTATTTTCACAAAAAATTGCAGATTTCTATTTTTGTCACCAAAAACAATGACTCCGATCATGCCGAACTAGCGACATTTTGGACAGGCCTAAAAAAAGCATTTTAGAACAATTTTCACAAAAATAGCTCAGATTTTTTTTTCTTCATTTTTTGACACAAAAACAGTGACCCCGGTCATGCCGAACTATCGACATTCTGGACAACCCTAAAAAAACATTTTATAACCATTTTCACAAAAAAATGCAGATATTTTTTTTTCATTTTCACGACACAAAAACAGTGACCCCGGCCGAACTAGCGACATTCTGGACAGGCCTAAAAAAACATTTTATAACCATTTTCACAAAAAATTGCAGATATTTTTTTTTCATTTTCACGACACAAAAACAGTGACCCCGGCCGAACTAGCGACATTCTGGACAGGCCTAAAAAAACATTTTAAAACTATTTTCACAAAAATAGCTGATTTTTTTTTTTCATTTTTTGACACAAAAACAGTGACCCCGGTCATGCCGAACTATCGACATTCTGGACAGGCCTAAAAAAACATTTTATAACCATTTTCACAAAAAATTGCAGATATTTTTTTTTCATTTTCACGACACAAAAACAGTGACCCCGGTCATGCCGAACTAGCGACATTCTGGACAGGCCTAAAAAAAACATTTTAGAACAATTTTCACAAAAATAGCTGATTTTTTTTTTTTCATTTTTTGACACAAAAACAGTGACCCCTGTCATGCCGAACTATCGACATTCTGGACAGGCCTAAAAAAACATTTTATAACCATTTTCACAAAAAATTGCAGATATTTTTTTTTCATTTTCACGACACAAAAACAGTGACCCCGGTCATGCCGAACTAGCGACATTCTGGACAGGCCTAAAAAAACATTTTAAAACTATTTTCACAAAAAATTGCAGATTTCTATTTTTGTCTCCAAAAACAGTGACCCCGGTCATGCCGAACTATCGACATTTTGGACAGGCCTAAAAAAAACATTTTAGAACAATTTTCACAAAAATAGCTCAGATTTTTTTTTTCATTTTTTGACACAAAAACAGTGACCCCGGTCATGCCGAACTATCGACATTCTGGACAGGCCTAAAAAAACATTTTATAACTATTCTCACAAAAAAATGCAGATATTTTTTTTTCATTTTCACGACACAAAAACAGTGACCGAACTAGCGACATTCTGTACAGGCCTAAAAAAACATTTTTAAACTATTTTCACAAAAAATTGCAGATTTCTATTTTTGTCACCAAAAACAATGACTCCGATCATGCCGAACTAGCGACATTTTGGACAGGCCTAAAAAAAACATTTTAGAACAATTTTCACAAAAATAGCTCAGATTTTTTTTTTTCATTTTTTGACACAAAAACAGTGACCCCGGTCATGCCGAACTATCGACATTCTGGACAGGCCTAAAAAAACATTTTAAAACTATTTTCACAAAAAATTGCAGATTTCTATTTTTGTCACCAAAAACAATGACTCCGATCATGCCGAACTGGCGACATTCTGGACAGGCCTAAAAAAACATTTTAAAACTATTTTCACAAAAAATTGCAGATTTCTATTTTTGTCACCAAAAACAATGACTCCGATCATGCCGAACTAGCGACATTTTGGACAGGCCTAAAAAAAAACATTTTAGAACAATTTTCACAAAAATAGCTCAGATTTTTTTTTTCATTTTTTGACACAAAAACAGTGACCCCATTCATGCCGAACTATCGACATTCTGGACAGGCCTAAAAAAACATTTTATAACCATTTTCACAAAAAATTGCAGATATTTTTTTTTCATTTTCACGACACAAAAACAGTGACCCCGACATGCTGAACTAGCGACATTATGGACAGGCCTAAAAAAACATTTTAAAACTATTTTCACAAAAAATTGCAGATTTCTATTTTTGTCACCAAAAACAATGACTCCGATCATGCCGAACTAGCGACATTTTGGACAGGCCTAAAAAAACCATTTTAGAACAATTTTCACAAAAATAGCTCAGATTCTTTTTTTTCTTCAGGCCTAAAAAAACATTTTATAACCATTTTCACAAAAAATTGCAGATATTTTTTTTTCATTTTCACGACACAAAAACAGTGACCCCGGTCATGCCGAACTAGCGACATTCTGGACAGGCCTAAAAAAACATTTTAAAACTATTTTCACAAAAATAGCTCAGATTTTTTTTTTCATTTTTTGACACAAAAACAGTTTCCCTGGTCATGCCGAACTATCGACATTCTGGACAGGCCTAAAAAAACATTTTATAACCATTTTCACAAAAAATTGCAGATATTTTTTTTTCATTTTCACGACACAAAAACAGTGACCCCGGTCATGCCGAACTAGCGACATTCTGGACAGGCCTAAAAAAACATTTTAAAACTATTTTCACAAGAAATTGCAGATTTCTATTTTTGTCACCAAAAACAGTGACCCCGGTCATGCCGAACTATCGACATTTTGGACAGGCCTAAAAAAAAACATTTTAGAACAACTTTCACAAAAATAGCTCAGATTTTTTTTTTTCATTTTTTGACACAAAAACAGTGACCCCGGTCATGCCGAACTATCGACATTCTGGACAGGCCTAAAAAAACATTTTATAACCATTTTCACAAAAAATTGCAGATATTTTTTTTTCATTTTCACGACACAAAAACAGTGACACCGGTCATGCCGAACTAGCAACAATCTGGACAGGCCTAAAAAAACATTTTAAAACTATTTTCACAAAAAATTGCAGATTTCTATTTTTGTCACCAAAAACAATGACTCCGATCATGCCGAACTAGCGACATTTTGGACAGGCCTAAACAAAACATTTTAGAACAATTTTCACAAAAATAGCTCAGATTTTTTTTTTTCATTTTTTGACACAAAAACAGTGACCCCGGTCATGCCGAACTATCGACATCCTGGACAGGCCTAAAAAAACATTTTATAACCATTTTCACAAAAAATTGCAGATATTTTTTTTTCATTTTCACGACACAAAAACAGTGACCCCGGTCATGCCGAACTAGCGACATTCTGGACAGGCCTAAAAAAACATTTTAAAACTATTTTCACAAAAAATTGCAGATTTCTATTTTTGTTTCCAAAAACAGTGACCCCGGTCATGCCGAACTATCGACATTTTGGACAGGCCTAAAAAAAACATTTTAGAACAATTTTCACAAAAATAGCTCAGATTTTTTTTTTCATTTTTTGACACAAAAACAGTGACCCCGGTCATGCCGAACTATCGACATTCTGGACAGGCCTAAAAAAACATTTTATAACCATTTTCACAAAAAATTGCAGATATTTTTTTTTCATTTTCACGACACAAAAACAGTGACCCCGGTCATGCCGAACTAGCGACATTCTGGACAGGCCTAAAAAAACATTTTAAAACTATTTTCACAAAAAATTGCAGATTTCTATTTTTGTCACCAAAAACAGTGACCCCGGTCATGCCGAACTATCGACATTTTGGACAGGCCTAAAAAAAACATTTTAGAACAACTTTCACAAAAATAGCTCAGATTTTTTTTTTTCATTTTTTGACACAAAAACAGTGACCCCGGTCATGCCGAACTATCGACATTCTGGACAGGCCTAAAAAAACATTTTATAACCATTTTCACAAAAAATTGCAGATATTTTTTTTTCATTTTCACGACACAAAAACAGTGACCCCGGTCATGCCGAACTAGCGACATTCTGGACAGGCCTAAAAAAACATTTTAAAACTATTTTCACAAAAAATTGCAGATTTCTATTTTTGTCTCCAAAAACAGTGACCCCGGTCATGCCGAACTATCGACATTTTGGACAGGCCTAAAAAAAACATTTTAGAACAATTTTCACAAAAATAGCTCAGATTTTTTTTTTCATTTTTTGACACAAAAACAGTGACCCCGGTCATGCCGAACTATCGACATTCTGGACAGGCCTAAAAAAACATTTTATAACTATTCTCACAAAAAAATGCAGATATTTTTTTTTCATTTTCACGACACAAAAACAGTGACCGAACTAGCGACATTCTGTACAGGCCTAAAAAAACATTTTAAAACTATTTTCACAAAAAATTGCAGATTTCTATTTTTGTCACCAAAAACAATGACTCCGATCATGCCGAACTAGCGACATTTTGGACAGGCCTAAAAAAAACATTTTAGAACAATTTTCACAAAAATAGCTCAGATTTTTTTTCTTCATTTTTTGACACAAAAACAGTGACCCCGGTCATGCCGAACTATCGACATTCTGGACAGGCCTAAAAAAACATTTTATAACCATTTTCACAACAAATTGCAGATATTTTTTTTTCATTTTCACGACACAAAAACAGTGACCCCGTCATGCTGAACTAGCGACATTATGGACAGGCCTAAAAAAACATTTTAAAACTATTTTCACAAAAAATTGCAGATTTCTATTTTTGTCACCAAAAACAATGACTCCGATCATGCCGAACTAGCGACATTTTGGACAGGCCTAAAAAAAACATTTTAGAACAATTTTCACAAAAATAGCTCAGATTTTTTTTTTTCTTCAGGCCTAAAAAAACATTTTATAACCATTTTCACAAAAAATTGCAGATATTTTTTTTTCATTTTCACGACACAAAAACAGTGACCCCGGTCATGCCGAACTAGCGACATTCTGGACAGGCCTAAAAAAACATTTTAAAACTATTTTCACAAAAATAGCTCAGATTTTTTTTTTTCATTTTTTGACACAAAAACAGTTTCCCCGGTCATGCCGAACTATCGACATTCTGGACAGGCCTAAAAAAACATTTTATAACCATTTTCACAAAAAATTGCAGATATTTTTTTTTCATTTTCACGACACAAAAACAGTGACCCCGGTCATGCCGAACTAGCGACATTCTGGACAGGCCTAAAAAAACATTTTAAAACTATTTTCACAAAAAATTGCAGATTTCTATTTTTGTCACCAAAAACAGTGACCCCGGTCATGCCGAACTATCGACATTTTGGACAGGCCTAAAAAAAACATTTTAGAACAACTTTCACAAAAATAGCTCAGATTTTTTTTTTTCATTTTTTGACACAAAAACAGTGACCCCGGTCATGCCGAACTATCGACATTCTGGACAGGCCTAAAAAAACATTTTATAACCATTTTCACAAAAAATTGCAGATATTTTTTTTTCATTTTCACGACACAAAAACAGTGACCCCGGTCATGCCGAACTAGCAACAATCTGGACAGGCCTAAAAAAACATTTTAAAACTATTTTCACAAAAAATTGCAGATTTCTATTTTTGTCACCAAAAACAATGACTCCGATCATGCCGAACTAGCGACATTTTGGACAGGCCTAAACAAAACATTTTAGAACAATTTTCACAAAAATAGCTCAGATTTTTTTTTTTCATTTTTTGACACAAAAACAGTGACCCCGGTCATGCCGAACTATCGACATTCTGGACAGGCCTAAAAAAATATTTTATAACCATTTTCACAAAAAATTGCAGATATTTTTTTTTCATTTTCACGACACAAAAACAGTGACCCCGGTCATGCCGAACTAGCGACATTCTGGACAGGCCTAAAAAAACATATTAAAACTATTTTCACAAAAAATTGCAGATTTCTATTTTTGTCACCAAAAACAATGACTACGATCATGCCGAACTAGCGACATTTTGGACAGGCCTAAAAAAAACATTTTAGAACAATTTTCACAAAATATTGCAGATTTCTATTTTTGTCACCAAAAACAATGACTCCGATCATGCCGAACTAGCGACATTTTGGACAGGCCTAAAAAAAACATTTTAGAACAATTTTCACAAAAATAGCTCAGATTTTTTTTCTTCATTTTTTGACACAAAAACAGTGACCCCGGTCATGCCGAACTATCGACATTCTAGACAGGCCTAAAAAAACATTTTATAACCATTTTCACAAAAAATTGCAGATATTTTTTTTTCATTTTCACGACACAAAAACAGTGACCCCGTCATGCTGAACTAGCGACATTATGGACAGGCCTAAAAAAAACATTTAAAAACTATTTTCACAAAAAATTGCAGATTTCTATTTTTGTCACCAAAAACAATGACTCCGATCATGCCGAACTAGCGACATTTTGGACAGGCCTAAAAAAAACATTTTAGAACCATTTTCACAAAAATAGCTCAGATTTTTTTTTTTCATTTTTTGACACATAAACAGTGACCCCGGTCATGCCGAACTATCGACATTCTGGACAGGCCTAAAAAAAACATTTTATAACTATTCTCACAAAAAAATGCAGATATTTTTTTTTCATTTTCACGACACAAAAACAGTGACCGAACTAGCGACATTCTGGAAAGGCCTAAAAAAACATTTTAAAACTATTTTCACAAAAAATTGCAGATTTCTATTTTTGTCACCAAAAACAATGACTCCGATCATGCCGAACTAGCGACATTCTGGACAGGCCTAAAAAAACATTTTAAAACGATTTCACAAAAAATTGCAGATTTCTATTTTTGTCACCAAAAACAATGACTCCGATCATGCCGAACTAGCGACATTTTGGACAGGCCTAAAAAAAACATTTTAGAACAATTTTCACAAAAATAGCTCAGATTTTTTTTCTTCATTTTTTGACACAAAAACAGTGACCCCGGTCATGCCGAACTATCGACATTCTGGACAGGCCTAAAAAAACATTTTAAAACTATTTTCACAAAAAATTGCAGATTTCTATTTTTGTCACCAAAAACAATGACTCCGATCATGCCGAACTAGCGACATTCTGGACAGGCCTAAAAAAACATTTTAAAACTATTTTCACAAAAAATTGCAGATTTCTATTTTTGTCACCAAAAACAATGACTCCGATCATGCCGAACTAGCGACATTTTGGACAGGCCTAAAAAAAACATTTTAGAACAATTTTCACAAAAATAACACAGATTTTTTTTTCTTCATTTTTTGACACAAAAACAGTGACCCCGGTCATGCCGAACTAGCGACATTCTGGACAGGCCTAAAAAACATTTTAAAACTATTTTCACAAAAAATTGCAGATTTCTATTTTTGTCACCAAAAACAATGACTCCGATCATGCCGAACTAGCGACATTCTGGACAGGCCTAAAAAAAACATTTTAAAACTATTTTCACAAAAAATTGCAGATTTCTATTTTTGTCACCAAAAACAATGACTCCGATCATGCCGAACTTGCGACATTCTGGACAGGCCTAAAAAAAACATTTTAAAACTATTTTCACAAAAAATTGCAGATTTCTATTTTTGTCACCAAAAACAATGACTCCGATCATGCCGAACTAGCGACATTTTGGACAGGCCTAAAAAAAAACATTTTAGAACAATTTTCACAAAAATAGCTCAGATTTTTTTTTTCATTTTTTGACACAAAAACAGTGACCCCGGTCATGCCGAACTAGCGACATTCTGGACAGGCCTAAAAAAACATTTTAAAACTATTTTCACAAAAAATTGCAGATTTCTATTTTTGTCACCAAAAACAATGACCCCGGTCATGCCGAACTATCGACATTTTGGACAGGCCTAAAAAAAAACATTTTAGAACAATTTTCACAAAAATAGCTCAGATTTTTTTTTTTAATTTTTTGACACAAAAACAGTGACCCCGGTCATGCCGAACTATCGACATTCTGGACAGGCCTAAAAAAACATTTTATAACCATTTTCACAAAAAATTGCAGATATTTTTTTTTCATTTTCACGACACAAAAACAGTGACCCCGGTCATGCCGAACTAGCGACATTCTGGACAGGCCTAAAAAAACATTTTAAAACTATTTTCACAAAAAATTGCAGATTTCTATTTTTGTCACCAAAAACAATGACTCCGATCATGCCGAACTAGCGACATTTTGGACAGGCCTAAAAAAAAAACATTTTAGAACAATTTTCACAAAAATAGCTCAGATTTTTTTTTCTTCATTTTTTGACACAAAAACAGTGACCCCGGTCATGCCGAACTATCGACATTCTGGACAGGCCTAAAAAAACATTTTATAACCATTTTCACAAAAAATTGCAGATATTTTTTTTTCATTTTCACGACACAAAAACAGTGACCCCGGCCGAACTAGCTACATTCTGGACAGGCCTAAAAAAAACATTTTAAAACTATTTTCACAAAAAATTGCAGATTTCTATTTTTGTCACCAAAAACAATGACTCCGATCATGCCGAACTAGCGACATTTTGGACAGGCCTAAAAAAAAACATTTTAGAACAATTTTCACAAAAATAGCTCAGATTTTTTTTTTTCATTTTTTGACACATAAACAGTGACCCCGGTCATGCCGAACTATCGACATTCTGGACAGGCCTAAAAAAAACATTTTATAACTATTCTCACAAAAAAATGCAGATATTTTTTTTTCATTTTCACGACACAAAAACAGTGACCGAACTAGCGACATTCTGGAAAGGCCTAAAAAAACATTTTAAAACTATTTTCACAAAAAATTGCAGATTTCTATTTTTGTCACCAAAAACAATGACTCCGATCATGCCGAACTAGCGACATTTTGGACAGGCCTAAAAAAAACATTTTAGAACAATTTTCACAAAAATAGCTCAGATTTTTTTTTTTCATTTTTTGACACATAAACAGTGACCCCGGTCATGCCGAACTATCGACATTCTGGACAGGCCTAAAAAAAACATTTTATAACTATTCTCACAAAAAAATGCAGATATTTTTTTTTCATTTTCACGACACAAAAACAGTGACCGAACTAGCGACATTCTGGAAAGGCCTAAAAAAACATTTTAAAACTATTTTCACAAAAAATTGCAGATTTCTATTTTTGTCATCAAAAACAATGACTCCGATCATGCCGAACTAGCGACATTTTGGACAGGCCTAAAAAAAACATTTTAGAACAATTTTCACAAAAATAGCTCAGATTTTTTTTTTTCATTTTTTGACACAAAAACAGTGACCCCGGTCATGCCGAACTATCGACATTCTGGACAGGCCTAAAAAAACATTTTAAAACTATTTTCACAAAAAATTGCAGATTTCTATTTTTGTCACCAAAAACAATGACTCCGATCATGCCGAACTAGCGACATTCTGGACAGGCCTAAAAAAACATTTTAAAACTATTTTCACAAAAAATTGCAGATTTCTATTTTTGTCACCAAAAACAATGACTCCGATCATGCCGAACTAGCGACATTTTGGACAGGCCTAAAAAAAACATTTTAGAACAATTTTCACAAAAATAGCTCAGATTTTTTTTCTTCATTTTTTGACACAAAAACAGTGACCCCGGTCATGCCGAACTATCGACATTCTGGACAGGCCTAAAAAAACATTTTAAAACTATTTTCACAAAAAATTGCAGATTTCTATTTTTGTCACCAAAAACAATGACTCCGATCATGCCGAACTAGCGACATTCTGGACAGGCCTAAAAAAACATTTTAAAACTATTTTCACAAAAAATTGCAGATTTCTATTTTTGTCACCAAAAACAATGACTCCGATCATGCCGAACTAGCGACATTTTGGACAGGCCTAAAAAAAACATTTTAGAACAATTTTCACAAAAATAACTCAGATTTTTTTTTCTTCATTTTTTGACACAAAAACAGTGACCCCGGTCATGCCGAACTAGCGACATTCTGGACAGGCCTAAAAAACATTTTAAAACTATTTTCACAAAAAATTGCAGATTTCTATTTTTGTCACCAAAAACAATGACTCCGATCATGCCGAACTAGCGACATTCTGGACAGGCCTAAAAAAAACATTTTAAAACTATTTTCACAAAAAATTGCAGATTTCTATTTTTGTCACCAAAAACAATGACTCCGATCATGCCGAACTAGCGACATTTTGGACAGGCCTAAAAAAAACATTTTAGAACAATTTTCACAAAAATAGCTCAGATTTTTTTTTCTTCATTTTTTGACACATAAACAGTGACCCCGGTCATGCCGAACTATCGACATTCTGGACAGGCCTAAAAAAAACATTTTATAACTATTCTCACAAAAAAATGCAGATATTTTTTTTTCATTTTCACGACACAAAAACAGTGACTGAACTAGCGACATTCTGGAAAGGCCTAAAAAAACATTTTAAAACTATTTTCACAAAAAATTGCAGATTTCTATTTTTGTCATCAAAAACAATGACTCCGATCATGCCGAACTAGCGACATTTTGGACAGGCCTAAAAAAAACATTTTAGAACAATTTTCACAAAAATAGCTCAGATTTTTTTTTTTCATTTTTTGACACAAAAACAGTGACCCCGGTCATGCCGAACTATCGACATTCTGGACAGGCCTAAAAAAACATTTTAAAACTATTTTCACAAAAAATTGCAGATTTCTATTTTTGTCACCAAAAACAATGACTCCGATCATGCCGAACTAGCGACATTCTGGACAGGCCTAAAAAAACATTTTAAAACTATTTTCACAAAAAATTGCAGATTTCTATTTTTGTCACCAAAAACAATGACTCCGATCATGCCGAACTAGCGACATTTTGGACAGGCCTAAAAAAAAACATTTTAGAACAATTTTCACAAAAATAGCTCAGATTTTTTTTTTTCATTTTTTGACACAAAAACAGTGACCCCGGTCATGCCGAACTATCGACATTCTGGACAGGCCTAAAAAAACATTTTATAACCATTTTCACAAAAAATTGCAGATATTTTTTTTTCATTTTCACGACACAAAAACAGTGACCCCGGTCATGCCAAACTATCGACATTCTGGACAGGCCTAAAAAAACATTTTAAAACTATTTTCACAAAAAATTGCAGATTTCTATTTTTGTCACCAAAAACAATGACTCCGATCATGCCGAACTAGCGACATTTTGGTCAGGCCTAAAAAAAACATTTTAGAACAATTTTCACAAAAAAAGCTCAGATTTTTTTTGTTCATTTTTTGACACAAAAACAGTGACCCCGGTCATGCCGAACTATCGACATTCTGGACAGGCCTAAAAAAACATTTTATAACCATTCTCACAAAAAAATGCTGATATTTTTTTTTCATTTTCACGACACAAAAACAGTGACCCCGGTCATGCCGAACTAGCGACATTCTGGACAGGCCTAAAAAAACATTTTAAAACTATTTTCACAAAAAATTGCAGATTTCTATTTTTGTCACCAAAAACAATGACTCCGATCATGCCGAACTAGCGACATTTTGGACAGGCCTAAAAAAAACATTTTAGAACAATTTTCACAAAAATAGCTCAGAATTTTTTTTTTCATTTTTTTACACAAAAACAGTGGCCCCGGTCATGCCAAACTATCGACATTCTGGACAGGCCTAAAAAAACATTTTAAAACTATTTTCACAAAAAATTGCAGATTTCTATTTTTGTCACCAAAAACAATGACTCCGATCATGCCGAACTAGCGACATTTTGGACAGGCCTAAAAAAAACATTTTAGAACAATTTTCACAAAAATAGCTCAGATTTTTTTTGTTCATTTTTTGACACAAAAACAGTGACCCCGATCATGCCGAACTAGCGACATTTTGGACAGGCCTAAAAAAAACATTTTAGAACAATTTTCACAAAAATAGCTCAGATTTTTTTTTTCATTTTTTGACACAAAAACAGTGACCCCGGTCATGCCGAACTATCGACATTCTGGACAGGCCTAAAAAAACATTTTATAACCATTTTCACAAAAAATTGCAGATATTTTTTTTTCATTTTCACGACACAAAAACAGTGACCCCGGTCATGCCGAACTAGCGACATTCTGGACAGGCCTAAAAAAAACATTTTAAAACTATTTTCACAAAAAATTGCAGATTTCTATTTTTGTCACCAAAAACAATGACTCCGATCATGCCGAACTTGCGACATTCTGGACAGGCCTAAAAAAAACATTTTAAAACTATTTTCACAAAAAATTGCAGATTTCTATTTTTGTCACCAAAAACAATGACTCCGATCATGCCGAACTAGCGACATTTTGGACAGGCCTAAAAAAAAACATTTTAGAACAATTTTCACAAAAATAGCTCAGATTTTTTTTTTCATTTTTTGACACAAAAACAGTGACCCCGGTCATGCCGAACTAGCGACATTCTGGACAGGCCTAAAAAAACATTTTAAAACTATTTTCACAAAAAATTGCAGATTTCTATTTTTGTCACCAAAAACAATGACCCCGGTCATGCCGAACTATCGACATTTTGGACAGGCCTAAAAAAAAACATTTTAGAACAATTTTCACAAAAATAGCTCAGATTTTTTTTTTTAATTTTTTGACACAAAAACAGTGACCCCGGTCATGCCGAACTATCGACATTCTGGACAGGCCTAAAAAAACATTTTATAACCATTTTCACAAAAAATTGCAGATATTTTTTTTTCATTTTCACGACACAAAAACAGTGACCCCGGTCATGCCGAACTAGCGACATTCTGGACAGGCCTAAAAAAACATTTTAAAACTATTTTCACAAAAAATTGCAGATTTCTATTTTTGTCACCAAAAACAATGACTCCGATCATGCCGAACTAGCGACATTTTGGACAGGCCTAAAAAAAAAACATTTTAGAACAATTTTCACAAAAATAGCTCAGATTTTTTTTTCTTCATTTTTTGACACAAAAACAGTGACCCCGGTCATGCCGAACTATCGACATTCTGGACAGGCCTAAAAAAACATTTTATAACCATTTTCACAAAAAATTGCAGATATTTTTTTTTCATTTTCACGACACAAAAACAGTGACCCCGGCCGAACTAGCTACATTCTGGACAGGCCTAAAAAAAACATTTTAAAACTATTTTCACAAAAAATTGCAGATTTCTATTTTTGTCACCAAAAACAATGACTCCGATCATGCCGAACTAGCGACATTTTGGACAGGCCTAAAAAAAAACATTTTAGAACAATTTTCACAAAAATAGCTCAGATTTTTTTTTTTCATTTTTTGACACATAAACAGTGACCCCGGTCATGCCGAACTATCGACATTCTGGACAGGCCTAAAAAAAACATTTTATAACTATTCTCACAAAAAAATGCAGATATTTTTTTTTCATTTTCACGACACAAAAACAGTGACCGAACTAGCGACATTCTGGAAAGGCCTAAAAAAACATTTTAAAACTATTTTCACAAAAAATTGCAGATTTCTATTTTTGTCACCAAAAACAATGACTCCGATCATGCCGAACTAGCGACATTTTGGACAGGCCTAAAAAAAACATTTTAGAACAATTTTCACAAAAATAGCTCAGATTTTTTTTTTTCATTTTTTGACACATAAACAGTGACCCCGGTCATGCCGAACTATCGACATTCTGGACAGGCCTAAAAAAAACATTTTATAACTATTCTCACAAAAAAATGCAGATATTTTTTTTTCATTTTCACGACACAAAAACAGTGACCGAACTAGCGACATTCTGGAAAGGCCTAAAAAAACATTTTAAAACTATTTTCACAAAAAATTGCAGATTTCTATTTTTGTCATCAAAAACAATGACTCCGATCATGCCGAACTAGCGACATTTTGGACAGGCCTAAAAAAAACATTTTAGAACAATTTTCACAAAAATAGCTCAGATTTTTTTTTTTCATTTTTTGACACAAAAACAGTGACCCCGGTCATGCCGAACTATCGACATTCTGGACAGGCCTAAAAAAACATTTTAAAACTATTTTCACAAAAAATTGCAGATTTCTATTTTTGTCACCAAAAACAATGACTCCGATCATGCCGAACTAGCGACATTCTGGACAGGCCTAAAAAAACATTTTAAAACTATTTTCACAAAAAATTGCAGATTTCTATTTTTGTCACCAAAAACAATGACTCCGATCATGCCGAACTAGCGACATTTTGGACAGGCCTAAAAAAAACATTTTAGAACAATTTTCACAAAAATAGCTCAGATTTTTTTTCTTCATTTTTTGACACAAAAACAGTGACCCCGGTCATGCCGAACTATCGACATTCTGGACAGGCCTAAAAAAACATTTTAAAACTATTTTCACAAAAAATTGCAGATTTCTATTTTTGTCACCAAAAACAATGACTCCGATCATGCCGAACTAGCGACATTCTGGACAGGCCTAAAAAAACATTTTAAAACTATTTTCACAAAAAATTGCAGATTTCTATTTTTGTCACCAAAAACAATGACTCCGATCATGCCGAACTAGCGACATTTTGGACAGGCCTAAAAAAAACATTTTAGAACAATTTTCACAAAAATAACTCAGATTTTTTTTTCTTCATTTTTTGACACAAAAACAGTGACCCCGGTCATGCCGAACTAGCGACATTCTGGACAGGCCTAAAAAACATTTTAAAACTATTTTCACAAAAAATTGCAGATTTCTATTTTTGTCACCAAAAACAATGACTCCGATCATGCCGAACTAGCGACATTCTGGACAGGCCTAAAAAAAACATTTTAAAACTATTTTCACAAAAAATTGCAGATTTCTATTTTTGTCACCAAAAACAATGACTCCGATCATGCCGAACTAGCGACATTTTGGACAGGCCTAAAAAAAACATTTTAGAACAATTTTCACAAAAATAGCTCAGATTTTTTTTTCTTCATTTTTTGACACATAAACAGTGACCCCGGTCATGCCGAACTATCGACATTCTGGACAGGCCTAAAAAAAACATTTTATAACTATTCTCACAAAAAAATGCAGATATTTTTTTTTCATTTTCACGACACAAAAACAGTGACCGAACTAGCGACATTCTGGAAAGGCCTAAAAAAACATTTTAAAACTATTTTCACAAAAAATTGCAGATTTCTATTTTTGTCATCAAAAACAATGACTCCGATCATGCCGAACTAGCGACATTTTGGACAGGCCTAAAAAAAACATTTTAGAACAATTTTCACAAAAATAGCTCAGATTTTTTTTTTTCATTTTTTGACACAAAAACAGTGACCCCGGTCATGCCGAACTATCGACATTCTGGACAGGCCTAAAAAAACATTTTAAAACTATTTTCACAAAAAATTGCAGATTTCTATTTTTGTCACCAAAAACAATGACTCCGATCATGCCGAACTAGCGACATTCTGGACAGGCCTAAAAAAACATTTTAAAACTATTTTCACAAAAAATTGCAGATTTCTATTTTTGTCACCAAAAACAATGACTCCGATCATGCCGAACTAGCGACATTTTGGACAGGCCTAAAAAAAACATTTTAGAACAATTTTCACAAAAATAGCTCAGATTTTTTTTCTTCATTTTTTGACACAAAAACAGTGACCCCGGTCATGCCGAACTATCGACATTCTGGACAGGCCTAAAAAAACATTTTAAAACTATTTTCACAAAAAATTGCAGATTTCTATTTTTGTCACCAAAAACAATGACTCCGATCATGCCGAACTAGCGACATTCTGGACAGGCCTAAAAAAACATTTTAAAACTATTTTCACAAAAAATTGCAGATTTCTATTTTTGTCACCAAAAACAATGACTCCGATCATGCCGAACTAGCGACATTTTGGACAGGCCTAAAAAAAAACATTTTAGAACAATTTTCACAAAAATAGCTCAGATTTTTTTTTTTCATTTTTTGACACAAAAACAGTGACCCCGGTCATGCCGAACTATCGACATTCTGGACAGGCCTAAAAAAACATTTTATAACCATTTTCACAAAAAATTGCAGATATTTTTTTTTCATTTTCACGACACAAAAACAGTGACCCCGGTCATGCCAAACTATCGACATTCTGGACAGGCCTAAAAAAACATTTTAAAACTATTTTCACAAAAAATTGCAGATTTCTATTTTTGTCACCAAAAACAATGACTCCGATCATGCCGAACTAGCGACATTTTGGTCAGGCCTAAAAAAAACATTTTAGAACAATTTTCACAAAAAAAGCTCAGATTTTTTTTGTTCATTTTTTGACACAAAAACAGTGACCCCGGTCATGCCGAACTATCGACATTCTGGACAGGCCTAAAAAAACATTTTATAACCATTCTCACAAAAAAATGCTGATATTTTTTTTTCATTTTCACGACACAAAAACAGTGACCCCGGTCATGCCGAACTAGCGACATTCTGGACAGGCCTAAAAAAACATTTTAAAACTATTTTCACAAAAAATTGCAGATTTCTATTTTTGTCACCAAAAACAATGACTCCGATCATGCCGAACTAGCGACATTTTGGACAGGCCTAAAAAAAACATTTTAGAACAATTTTCACAAAAATAGCTCAGAATTTTTTTTTTCATTTTTTTACACAAAAACAGTGGCCCCGGTCATGCCAAACTATCGACATTCTGGACAGGCCTAAAAAAACATTTTAAAACTATTTTCACAAAAAATTGCAGATTTCTATTTTTGTCACCAAAAACAATGACTCCGATCATGCCGAACTAGCGACATTTTGGACAGGCCTAAAAAAAACATTTTAGAACAATTTTCACAAAAATAGCTCAGATTTTTTTTGTTCATTTTTTGACACAAAAACAGTGACCCCGATCATGCCGAACTAGCGACATTTTGGACAGGCCTAAAAAAAACATTTTAGAACAATTTTCACAAAAATAGCTCAGATTTTTTTTTTCATTTTTTGACACAAAAACAGTGACCCCGGTCATGCCGAACTATCGACATTCTGGACAGGCCTAAAAAAACATTTTATAACCATTTTCACAAAAAATTGCAGATATTTTTTTTTCATTTTCACGACACAAAAACAGTGACCCCGGTCATGCCGAACTAGCGACATTCTGGACAGGCCTAAAAAAACATTTTAAAACTATTTTCACAAAAAATTGCAGATTTCTATTTTTGTCACCAAAAACAGTCACCCCGGTCATGCCGAACTATCGACATTTTGGAAAGGCCTAAAAAAAACATTTTAGAACAATTTTCACAAAAATAGCTCAGATTTTTTTTTTTCATTTTTTGACACAAAAACAGTGACCCCGGTCATGCCGAACTATCGACATTCTGGACAGGCCTAAAAAAACATTTTATAACCATTTTCACAAAAAATTGCAGATATTTTTTTTTCATTTTCACGACACAAAAACAGTGACCCCGGTCATGCCGAACTAGCAACATTCTGGACAGGCCTAAAAAAAACATTTTAAAACTATTTTCACAAAAAATTGCAGATTTCTATTTTTGTCACCAAAAACAGTGACCCCGGTCATGCCGAACTATCGACATTCTGGACAGGCCTAAAAAAACATTTTATAACCATTTTCACAAAAAAATGCAGATATTTTTTTTTCATTTTCACGACACAAAAACAGTGACCCCGGTCATGCCGAACTAGCGACATTCTGGACAGACCTAAAAAAACATTTTAAAACTATTTTCACAAAAAATTGCAGATTTCTATTTTTGTCACCAAAAACAATGACTCCGATCATGCCGAACTAGCGACATTTTGGACAGGCCTAAAAAAAATAAATTTTAGAACAATTTTCACAAAAATAGCTCAGATTTTTTTTTCTTCATTTTTTGACACAAAAACAGTGACCCCGGTCATGCCGAACTATCGACATTCTGGACAGGCGTAAAAAAACATTTTATAACCATTTTCACAAAAAATTGCAGATATTTTTTATTTATTTTTTTGCCACAAAAACAGTGACCTCGGTCATGCCGAACTAGCGACATTCTGGACAGGCCTAAAAAAACATTTTAAAACTATTTTCACAAAAAATTGCAGATTTCTATTTTTGTCACCAAAAACAATGACTCCGATCATGCCGAACTAGCGACATTTTGGACAGGCCTAAAAAAAACATTTTAGAACAATTTTCACAAAAATAGCTCATATTTTTTTTTTTCATTTTTTTGACACAAAAACAGTGACCCCGGTCATGCCGAACTATCGACATTCTGGACAGGCCTAAAAAAACATTTTATAACCATTTTCACAAAAAATTGCAGATATTTTTTTTTTGTTTTCACGACACAAAAACAGTGACCCCGGTCATGCCGAACTAGCGACATTCTGGACAGGCCTAAAAAAACATTTTAAAACAATTTTCACAAAATATTGCAGATTTCTATTTTTGTCACCAAAAACAATGACTCCGATCATGCCGAACTAGCGACATTTTGGACAGGCCTAAAAAAAACATTTTAGAACAATTTTCACAAAAATAGCTCAGATTTTTTTTTTCATTTTTTGACACAAAAACAGTGACCCCGGTCATGCCGAACTATCGACATTCTGGACAGGCCTAAAAAAACATTTTATAACCATTTTCACAAAAAATTGCAGATATTTTTTTTTCATTTTCACGACACAAAAACAGTGACCCCGGTCATGCCGAACTAGCGACATTCTGGACAGGCCTAAAAAAACATTTTAAAACTATTTTCACAAAAAATTGCAGATTTCTATTTTTGTCACCAAAAACAATGACTCCGATCATGCCGAACTAGCGACATTTTGGACAGGCCTAAAAAAAACATTTTAGAACAATTTTCACAAAAATAGCTCAGAATTTTTTTTTTCATTTTTTTACACAAAAACAGTGGCCCCGGTCATGCCAAACTATCGACATTCTGGACAGGCCTAAAAAAACATTTTAAAACTATTTTCACAAAAAATTGCAGATTTCTATTTTTGTCACCAAAAACAATGACTCCGATCATGCCGAACTAGCGACATTTTGGACAGGCCTAAAAAAAACATTTTAGAACAATTTTCACAAAAATAGCTCAGAATTTTTTTTTTCATTTTTTTACACAAAAACAGTGGCCCCGGTCATGCCAAACTATCGACATTCTGGACAGGCCTAAAAAAACATTTTAAAACTATTTTCACAAAAAATTGCAGATTTCTATTTTTGTCACCAAAAACAATGACTCCGATCATGCCGAACTAGCGACATTTTGGACAGGCCTAAAAAAAACATTTTAGAACAATTTTCACAAAAATAGCTCAGAATTTTTTTTTTCATTTTTTTACACAAAAACAGTGGCCCCGGTCATGCCAAACTATCGACATTCTGGACAGGCCTAAAAAAACATTTTAAAACTATTTTCACAAAAAATTGCAGATTTCTATTTTTGTCACCAAAAACAATGACTCCGATCATGTTTTTAGCGACATTTTGGACAGGCCTAAAAAAAACATTTTAGAACAATTTTCACAAAAATAGCTCAGATTTTTTTTGTTCATTTTTTGACACAAAAACAGTGACCCCGATCATGCCGAACTAGCGACATTTTGGACAGGCCTAAAAAAAACATTTTAGAACAATTTTCACAAAAATAGCTCAGATTTTTTTTTTCATTTTTTGACACAAAAACAGTGACCCCGGTCATGCCGAACTATCGACATTCTGGACAGGCCTAAAAAAACATTTTATAACCATTTTCACAAAAAATTGCAGATATTTTTTTTTCATTTTCACGACACAAAAACAGTGACCCCGGTCATGCCGAACTAGCGACATTCTGGACAGGCCTAAAAAAACATTTTAAAACTATTTTCACAAAAAATTGCAGATTTCTATTTTTGTCACCAAAAACAGTGACCCCGGTCATGCCGAACTATCGACATTTTGGAAAGGCCTAAAAAAAACATTTTAGAACAATTTTCACAAAAATAGCTCAGATTTTTTTTTTTCATTTTTTGACACAAAAACAGTGACCCCGGTCATGCCGAACTATCGACATTCTGGACAGGCCTAAAAAAACATTTTATAACCATTTTCACAAAAAATTGCAGATATTTTTTTTTCATTTTCACGACACAAAAACAGTGACCCCGGTCATGCCGAACTAGCAACATTCTGGACAGGCCTAAAAAAAACATTTTAAAACTATTTTCACAAAAAATTGCAGATTTCTATTTTTGTCACCAAAAACAGTGACCCCGGTCATGCCGAACTATCGACATTCTGGACACGCCTAAAAAAACATTTTATAACCATTTTCACAAAAAAATGCAGATATTTTTTTTTCATTTTCACGACACAAAAACAGTGACCCCGGTCATGCCGAACTAGCGACATTCTGGACAGACCTAAAAAAACATTTTAAAACTATTTTCACAAAAAATTGCAGATTTCTATTTTTGTCACCAAAAACAATGACTCCGATCATGCCGAACTAGCGACATTTTGGACAGGCCTAAAAAAAATACATTTTAGAACAATTTTCACAAAAATAGCTCAGATTTTTTTTTCTTCATTTTTTGACACAAAAACAGTGACCCCCGTCATGCCGAACTATCGACATTCTGGACAGGCGTAAAAAAACATTTTATAACCATTTTCACAAAAAATTGCAGATATTTTTTTTTTTTTTTTTTGCCACAAAAACAGTGACCTCGGTCATGCCGAACTAGCGACATTCTGGACAGGCCTAAAAAAACATTTTAAAACTATTTTCACAAAAAATTGCAGATTTCTATTTTTGTCACCAAAAACAATGACTCCGATCATGCCGAACTAGCGACATTTTGGACAGGCCTAAAAAAAACATTTTAGAACAATTTTCACAAAAATAGCTCATATTTTTTTTTTTAATTTTTTGACACAAAAACAGTGACCCCGGTCATGCCGAACTATCGACATTCTGGACAGGCCTAAAAAAACATTTTATAACCATTTTCACAAAAAATTGCAGATATTTTTTTTTTGTTTTCACGACACAAAAACAGTGACCCCGGTCATGCCGAACTAGCGACATTCTGGACAGGCCTAAAAAAACATTTTAAAACAATTTTCACAAAATATTGCAGATTTCTATTTTTGTCACCAAAAACAATGACTCCGATCATGCCGAACTAGCGACATTTTGGACAGGCCTAAAAAAAACATTTTAGAACAATTTTCACAAAAATAGCTCAGATTTTTTTTTTCATTTTTTGACACAAAAACAGTGACCCCGGTCATGCCGAACTATCGACATTCTGGACAGGCCTAAAAAAACATTTTATAACCATTTTCACAAAAAATTGCAGATATTTTTTTTTCATTTTCACGACACAAAAACAGTGACCCCGGTCATGCCGAACTAGCGACATTCTGGACAGGCCTAAAAAAACATTTTAAAACTATTTTCACAAAAAATTGCAGATTTCTATTTTTGTCACCAAAAACAGTGACCCCGGTCATGCCGAACTATCGACATTCTGGACAGGCCTAAAAAAACATTTTATAACCATTTTCACAAAAAAATGCAGATATTTTTTTTTCATTTTCACGACACAAAAACAGTGACCCCGGTCATGCCGAACTAGCGACATTCTGGACAGACCTAAAAAAACATTTTAAAACTATTTTCACAAAAAATTGCAGATTTCTATTTTTGTCACCAAAAACAATGACTCCGATCATGCCGAACTAGCGACATTTTGGACAGGCCTAAAAAAAATACATTTTAGAACAATTTTCACAAAAATAGCTCAGATTTTTTTTTCTTCATTTTTTGACACAAAAACAGTGACCCCGGTCATGCCGAACTATCGACATTCTGGACAGGCGTAAAAAAACATTTTATAACCATTTTCACAAAAAATTGCAGATATTTTTTTTTTTTTTTTTTGCCACAAAAACAGTGACCTCGGTCATGCCGAACTAGCGACATTCTGGACAGGCCTAAAAAAACATTTTAAAACTATTTTCACAAAAAATTGCAGATTTCTATTTTTGTCACCAAAAACAATGACTCCGATCATGCCGAACTAGCGACATTTTGGACAGGCCTAAAAAAAACATTTTAGAACAATTTTCACAAAAATAGCTCATATTTTTTTTTTTCATTTTTTGACACAAAAACAGTGACCCCGGTCATGCCGAACTATCGACATTCTGGACAGGCCTAAAAAAACATTTTATAACCATTTTCACAAAAAATTGCAGATATTTTTTTTTTGTTTTCGCGACACAAAAACAGTGACCCCGGTCATGCCGAACTAGCGACATTCTGGACAGGCCTAAAAAAACATTTTAAAACAATTTTCACAAAATATTGCAGATTTCTATTTTTGTCACCAAAAACAATGACTCCGATCATGCCGAACTAGCGACATTTTGGACAGGCCTAAAAAAAACATTTTAGAACAATTTTCACAAAAATAGCTCAGATTTTTTTTTTCATTTTTTGACACAAAAACAGTGACCCCGGTCATGCCGAACTATCGACATTCTGGACAGGCCTAAAAAAACATTTTATAACCATTTTCACAAAAAATTGCAGATATTTTTTTTTCATTTTCACGACACAAAAACAGTGACCCCGGTCATGCCGAACTAGCGACATTCTGGACAGGCCTAAAAAAACATTTTAAAACTATTTTCACAAAAAATTGCAGATTTCTATTTTTGTCACCAAAAACAGTGACCCCGGTCATGCCGAACTATCGACATTTTGGAAAGGCCTAAAAAAAACATTTTAAAACTATTTTCACAAAAAATTGCAGATTTCTATTTTTGTCACCAAAAACAGTGACCCCGGTCATGCCGAACTATCGACATTCTGGACAGGCCTAAAAAAACATTTTATAACCATTTTCACAAAAAAATGCAGATATTTTTTTTTCATTTTCACGACACAAAAACAGTGACCCCGGTCATGCCGAACTAGCGACATTCTGGACAGGCCTAAAAAAACATTTTAAAACTATTTTCACAAAAAATTGCAGATTTCTATTTTTGTCACCAAAAACAATGACTCCGATCATGCCGAACTAGCGACATTTTGGACAGGCCTAAAAAAAACATTTTAGAACAATTTTCACAAAAATAGCTCATTTTTTTTTTTTTCATTTTTTGACACAAAAACAGTGACCCCGGTCATGCCGAACTATCGACATTCTGGACAGGCCTAAAAAAACATTTTATAACCATTTTCACAAAAAATTGCAGATATTTTTTTTTTGTTTTCACGACACAAAAACAGTGACCCCGGTCATGCCGAACTAGCGACATTCTGGACAGGCCTAAAAAAACATTTTAAAACAATTTTCACAAAAAATTGCAGATTTCTATTTTTGTCACCAAAAACAGTGACCCCGGTCATGCCGAACTATCGACATTTTGGAAAGGCCTAAAAAAAACATTTTAAAACTATTTTCACAAAAAATTGCAGATTTCTATTTTTGTCACCAAAAACAGTGACCCCGGTCATGCCGAACTAGCGACATTCTGGACAGACCTAAAAAAACATTTTAAAACTATTTTCACAAAAAATTGCAGATTTCTATTTTTGTCACCAAAAACAATGACTCCGATCATGCCGAACTAGCGACATTTTGGACAGGCCTAAAAAAAATACATTTTAGAACAATTTTCACAAAAATAGCTCAGATTTTTTTTTCTTCATTTTTTGACACAAAAACAGTGACCCCGGTCATGCCGAACTATCGACATTCTGGACAGGCGTAAAAAAACATTTTATAACCATTTTCACAAAAAATTGCAGATATTTTTTTTTTTTTTTTTTGCCACAAAAACAGTGACCTCGGTCATGCCGAACTAGCGACATTCTGGACAGGCCTAAAAAAACATTTTAAAACTATTTTCACAAAAAATTGCAGATTTCTATTTTTGTCACCAAAAACAATGACTCCGATCATGCCGAACTAGCGACATTTTGGACAGGCCTAAAAAAAACATTTTAGAACAATTTTCACAAAAATAGCTCATATTTTTTTTTTTCATTTTTTGACACAAAAACAGTGACCCCGGTCATGCCGAACTATCGACATTCTGGACAGGCCTAAAAAAACATTTTATAACCATTTTCACAAAAAATTGCAGATATTTTTTTTTTGTTTTCACGACACAAAAACAGTGACCCCGGTCATGCCGAACTAGCGACATTCTGGACAGGCCTAAAAAAACATTTTAAAACAATTTTCACAAAATATTGCAGATTTCTATTTTTGTCACCAAAAACAATGACTCCGATCATGCCGAACTAGCGACATTTTGGACAGGCCTAAAAAAAACATTTTAGAACAATTTTCACAAAAATAGCTCAGATTTTTTTTTTCATTTTTTGACACAAAAACAGTGACCCCGGTCATGCCGAACTATCGACATTCTGGACAGGCCTAAAAAAACATTTTATAACCATTTTCACAAAAAATTGCAGATATTTTTTTTTCATTTTCACGACACAAAAACAGTGACCCCGGTCATGCCGAACTAGCGACATTCTGGACAGGCCTAAAAAAACATTTTAAAACTATTTTCACAAAAAATTGCAGATTTCTATTTTTGTCACCAAAAACAGTGACCCCGGTCATGCCGAACTATCGACATTTTGGAAAGGCCTAAAAAAAACATTTTAAAACTATTTTCACAAAAAATTGCAGATTTCTATTTTTGTCACCAAAAACAGTGACCCCGGTCATGCCGAACTATCGACATTCTGGACAGGCCTAAAAAAACATTTTATAACCATTTTCACAAAAAAATGCAGATATTTTTTTTTCATTTTCACGACACAAAAACAGTGACCCCGGTCATGCCGAACTAGCGACATTCTGGACAGGCCTAAAAAAACATTTTAAAACTATTTTCACAAAAAATTGCAGATTTCTATTTTTGTCACCAAAAACAATGACTCCGATCATGCCGAACTAGCGACATTTTGGACAGGCCTAAAAAAAACATTTTAGAACAATTTTCACAAAAATAGCTCATTTTTTTTTTTTTCATTTTTTGACACAAAAACAGTGACCCCGGTCATGCCGAACTATCGACATTCTGGACAGGCCTAAAAAAACATTTTATAACCATTTTCACAAAAAATTGCAGATATTTTTTTTTTGTTTTCACGACACAAAAACAGTGACCCCGGTCATGCCGAACTAGCGACATTCTGGACAGGCCTAAAAAAACATTTTAAAACAATTTTCACAAAAAATTGCAGATTTCTATTTTTGTCACCAAAAACAGTGACCCCGGTCATGCCGAACTATCGACATTTTGGAAAGGCCTAAAAAAAACATTTTAAAACTATTTTCACAAAAAATTGCAGATTTCTATTTTTGTCACCAAAAACAGTGACCCCGGTCATGCCGAACTATCGACATTCTGGACAGGCCTAAAAAAACATTTTATAACCATTTTCACAAAAAAATGCAGATATTTTTTTTTCATTTTCACGACACAAAAACAGTGACCCCGGTCATGCCGAACTAGCGACATTCTGGACAGGCCTAAAAAAACATTTTAAAACTATTTTCACAAAAAATTGCAGATTTCTATTTTTGTCACCAAAAACAATGACTCCGATCATGCCGAACTAGCGACATTTTGGACAGGCCTAAAAAAAACATTTTAGAACAATTTTCACAAAAATAGCTCATTTTTTTTTTTTTCATTTTTTGACACAAAAACAGTGACCCCGGTCATGCCGAACTATCGACATTCTGGACAGGCCTAAAAAAACATTTTATAACCATTTTCACAAAAAATTGCAGATATTTTTTTTTTGTTTTCACGACACAAAAACAGTGACCCCGGTCATGCCGAACTAGCGACATTCTGGACAGGCCTAAAAAAACATTTTAAAACAATTTTCACAAAATATTGCAGATTTCTATTTTTGTCACCAAAAACAATGACTCCGATCATGCCGAACTAGCGACATTTTGGACAGGCCTAAAAAAAACATTTTAGAACAATTTTCACAAAAATAGCTCAGATTTTTTTTTTCATTTTTTGACACAAAAACAGTGACCCCGGTCATGCCGAACTATCGACATTCTGGACAGGCCTAAAAAAACATTTTATAACCATTTTCACAAAAAATTGCAGATATTTTTTTTTCATTTTCACGACACAAAAACAGTGACCCCGGTCATGCCGAACTAGCGACATTCTGGACAGGCCTAAAAAAACATTTTAAAACTATTTTCACAAAAAATTGCAGATTTCTATTTTTGTCACCAAAAACAGTGACCCCGGTCATGCCGAACTATCGACATTTTGGAAAGGCCTAAAAAAAACATTTTAGAACAATTTTCACAAAAATAGCTCAGATTTTTTTTTTTCATTTTTTGACACAAAAACAGTGACCCCGGTCATGCCGAACTAGCGACATTCTGGACAGGCCTAAAAAAACATTTAAAAACTATTTTCACAAAAAATTGCAGATTTCTATTTTTGTCACCAAAAACAATGACTCCGATCATGCCGAACTAGCGACATTTTGGACAGGCCTAAAAAAAACATTTTAGAACAATTTTCACAAAAATAGCTCATATTTTTTTTTTTCATTTTTTGACACAAAAACAGTGACCCCGGTCATGCCGAACTATCGACATTCTGGACAGGCCTAAAAAAACATTTTATAACCATTTTCACAAAAAATTGCAGATATTTTTTTTTTGTTTTCACGACACAAAAACAGTGACCCCGGTCATGCCGAACTAGCGACATTCTGGACAGGCCTAAAAAAACATTTTAAAACAATTTTCACAAAATATTGCAGATTTCTATTTTTGTCACCAAAAACAATGACTCCGATCATGCCGAACTAGCGACATTTTGGACAGGCCTAAAAAAAACATTTTAGAACAATTTTCACAAAAATAGCTCAGATTTTTTTTTTCATTTTTTGACACAAAAACAGTGACCCCGGTCATGCCGAACTATCGACATTCTGGACAGGCCTAAAAAAACATTTTATAACCATTTTCACAAAAAATTGCAGATATTTTTTTTTCATTTTCACGACACAAAAACAGTGACCCCGGTCATGCCGAACTAGCGACATTCTGGACAGGCCTAAAAAAACATTTTAAAACTATTTTCACAAAAAATTGCAGATTTCTATTTTTGTCACCAAAAACAGTGACCCCGGTCATGCCGAACTATCGACATTTTGGAAAGGCCTAAAAAAAACATTTTAGAACAATTTTCACAAAAATAGCTCAGATTTTTTTTTTTCATTTTTTGACACAAAAACAGTGACCCCGGTCATGCCGAACTATCGACATTCTGGACAGGCCTAAAAAAACATTTTATAACCATTTTCACAAAAAATTGCAGATATTTTTTTTTCATTTTCACGACACAAAAACAGTGACCCCGGTCATGCCGAACTAGCAACATTCTGGACAGGCCTAAAAAAAACATTTTAAAACTATTTTCACAAAAAATTGCAGATTTCTATTTTTGTCACCAAAAACAGTGACCCCGGTCATGCCGAACTATCGACATTCTGGACAGGCCTAAAAAAACATTTTATAACCATTTTCACAAAAAAATGCAGATATTTTTTTTTCATTTTCACGACACAAAAACAGTGACCCCGGTCATGCCAAACTAGCGACATTCTGGACAGACCTAAAAAAACATTTTAAAACTATTTTCACAAAAAATTGCAGATTTCTATTTTTGTCACCAAAAACAATGACTCCGATCATGCCGAACTAGCGACATTTTGGACAGGCCTAAAAAAAATACATTTTAGAACAATTTTCACAAAAATAGCTCAGATTTTTTTTTCTTCATTTTTTGACACAAAAACAGTGACCCCGGTCATGCCGAACTATCGACATTCTGGACAGGCGTAAAAAAACATTTTATAACCATTTTCACAAAAAATTGCAGATATTTTTTTTTTTTTTTTTTGCCACAAAAACAGTGACCTCGGTCATGCCGAACTAGCGACATTCTGGACAGGCCTAAAAAAACATTTTAAAACTATTTTCACAAAAAATTGCAGATTTCTATTTTTGTCACCAAAAACAATGACTCCGATCATGCCGAACTAGCGACATTTTGGACAGGCCTAAAAAAAACATTTTAGAACAATTTTCACAAAAATAGCTCATATTTTTTTTTTTCATTTTTTGACACAAAAACAGTGACCCCGGTCATGCCGAACTATCGACATTCTGGACAGGCCTAAAAAAACATTTTATAACCATTTTCACAAAAAATTGCAGATATTTTTTTTTTGTTTTCACGACACAAAAACAGTGACCCCGGTCATGCCGAACTAGCGACATTCTGGACAGGCCTAAAAAAACATTTTAAAACAATTTTCACAAAATATTGCAGATTTCTATTTTTGTCACCAAAAACAATGACTCCGATCATGCCGAACTAGCGACATTTTGGACAGGCCTAAAAAAAACATTTTAGAACAATTTTCACAAAAATAGCTCAGATTTTTTTTTTCATTTTTTGACACAAAAACAGTGACCCCGGTCATGCCGAACTATCGACATTCTGGACAGGCCTAAAAAAACATTTTATAACCATTTTCACAAAAAATTGCAGATATTTTTTTTTCATTTTCACGACACAAAAACAGTGACCCCGGTCATGCCGAACTAGCGACATTCTGGACAGGCCTAAAAAAACATTTTAAAACTATTTTCACAAAAAATTGCAGATTTCTATTTTTGTCACCAAAAACAGTGACCCCGGTCATGCCGAACTATCGACATTTTGGAAAGGCCTAAAAAAAACATTTTAGAACAATTTTCACAAAAATAGCTCAGATTTTTTTTTTTCATTTTTTGACACAAAAACAGTGACCCCGGTCATGCCGAACTATCGACATTCTAGACAGGCCTAAAAAAACATTTTATAACCATTTTCACAAAAAATTGCAGATATTTTTTTTTCATTTTCACGACACAAAAACAGTGACCCCGGTCATGCCGAACTAGCAACATTCTGGACAGGCCTAAAAAAAACATTTTAAAACTATTTTCACAAAAAATTGCAGATTTCTATTTTTGTCACCAAAAACAGTGACCCCGGTCATGCCGAACTATCGACATTCTGGACAGGCCTAAAAAAACATTTTATAACCATTTTCACAAAAAAATGCAGATATTTTTTTTTCATTTTCACGACACAAAAACAGTGACCCCGGTCATGCCGAACTAGCGACATTCTGGACAGACCTAAAAAAACATTTTAAAACTATTTTCACAAAAAATTGCAGATTTCTATTTTTGTCACCAAAAACAATGACTCCGATCATGCCGAACTAGCGACATTTTGGACAGGCCTAAAAAAACATTTTAAAACAATTTTCACAAAATATTGCAGATTTCTATTTTTGTCACCAAAAACAATGACTCCGATCATGCCGAACTAGCGACATTTTGGACAGGCCTAAAAAAAACATTTTTGAACAATTTTCACAAAAATAGCTCAGATTTTTTTTTTCATTTTTTGACACAAAAACAGTGACCCCGGTCATGCCGAACTATCGACATTCTGGACAGGCCTAAAAAAACATTTTATAACCATTTTCACAAAAAATTGCAGATATTTTTTTTTCATTTTCACGACACAAAAACAGTGACCCCGGTCATGCCGAACTAGCGACATTCTGGACAGGCCTAAAAAAACATTTTAAAACTATTTTCACAAAAAATTGCAGATTTCTATTTTTGTCACCAAAAACAGTGACCCCGGTCATGCCGAACTATCGACATTTTGGAAAGGCCTAAAAAAAACATTTTAAAACTATTTTCACAAAAAATTGCAGATTTCTATTTTTGTCACCAAAAACAGTGACCCCGGTCATGCCGAACTATCGACATTCTGGACAGGCCTAAAAAAACATTTTATAACCATTTTCACAAAAAAATGCAGATATTTTTTTTTCATTTTCACGACACAAAAACAGTGACCCCGGTCATGCCGAACTAGCGACATTCTGGACAGGCCTAAAAAAACATTTTAAAACTATTTTCACAAAAAATTGCAGATTTCTATTTTTGTCACCAAAAACAATGACTCCGATCATGCCGAACTAGCGACATTTTGGACAGGCCTAAAAAAAACATTTTAGAACAATTTTCACAAAAATAGCTCATTTTTTTTTTTTTCATTTTTTGACACAAAAACAGTGACCCCGGTCATGCCGAACTATCGACATTCTGGACAGGCCTAAAAAAACATTTTATAACCATTTTCACAAAAAATTGCAGATATTTTTTTTTTGTTTTCACGACACAAAAACAGTGACCCCGGTCATGCCGAACTAGCGACATTCTGGACAGGCCTAAAAAAACATTTTAAAACAATTTTCACAAAAAATTGCAGATTTCTATTTTTGTCACCAAAAACAGTGACCCCGGTCATGCCGAACTATCGACATTTTGGAAAGGCCTAAAAAAAACATTTTAAAACTATTTTCACAAAAAATTGCAGATTTCTATTTTTGTCACCAAAAACAGTGACCCCGGTCATGCCGAACTATCGACATTCTGGACAGGCCTAAAAAAACATTTTATAACCATTTTCACAAAAAAATGCAGATATTTTTTTTTCATTTTCACGACACAAAAACAGTGACCCCGGTCATGCCGAACTAGCGACATTCTGGACAGGCCTAAAAAAACATTTTAAAACTATTTTCACAAAAAATTGCAGATTTCTATTTTTGTCACCAAAAACAATGACTCCGATCATGCCGAACTAGCGACATTTTGGACAGGCCTAAAAAAAACATTTTAGAACAATTTTCACAAAAATAGCTCATTTTTTTTTTTTTCATTTTTTGACACAAAAACAGTGACCCCGGTCATGCCGAACTATCGACATTCTGGACAGGCCTAAAAAAACATTTTATAACCATTTTCACAAAAAATTGCAGATATTTTTTTTTTGTTTTCACGACACAAAAACAGTGACCCCGGTCATGCCGAACTAGCGACATTCTGGACAGGCCTAAAAAAACATTTTAAAACAATTTTCACAAAATATTGCAGATTTCTATTTTTGTCACCAAAAACAATGACTCCGATCATGCCGAACTAGCGACATTTTGGACAGGCCTAAAAAAAACATTTTAGAACAATTTTCACAAAAATAGCTCAGATTTTTTTTTTCATTTTTTGACACAAAAACAGTGACCCCGGTCATGCCGAACTATCGACATTCTGGACAGGCCTAAAAAAACATTTTATAACCATTTTCACAAAAAATTGCAGATATTTTTTTTTCATTTTCACGACACAAAAACAGTGACCCCGGTCATGCCGAACTAGCGACATTCTGGACAGGCCTAAAAAAACATTTTAAAACTATTTTCACAAAAAATTGCAGATTTCTATTTTTGTCACCAAAAACAGTGACCCCGGTCATGCCGAACTATCGACATTTTGGAAAGGCCTAAAAAAAACATTTTAGAACAATTTTCACAAAAATAGCTCAGATTTTTTTTTTTCATTTTTTGACACAAAAACAGTGACCCCGGTCATGCCGAACTAGCGACATTCTGGACAGGCCTAAAAAAACATTTAAAAACTATTTTCACAAAAAATTGCAGATTTCTATTTTTGTCACCAAAAACAATGACTCCGATCATGCCGAACTAGCGACATTTTGGACAGGCCTAAAAAAAACATTTTAGAACAATTTTCACAAAAATAGCTCATATTTTTTTTTTTCATTTTTTGACACAAAAACAGTGACCCCGGTCATGCCGAACTATCGACATTCTGGACAGGCCTAAAAAAACATTTTATAACCATTTTCACAAAAAATTGCAGATATTTTTTTTTTGTTTTCACGACACAAAAACAGTGACCCCGGTCATGCCGAACTAGCGACATTCTGGACAGGCCTAAAAAAACATTTTAAAACAATTTTCACAAAATATTGCAGATTTCTATTTTTGTCACCAAAAACAATGACTCCGATCATGCCGAACTAGCGACATTTTGGACAGGCCTAAAAAAAACATTTTAGAACAATTTTCACAAAAATAGCTCAGATTTTTTTTTTCATTTTTTGACACAAAAACAGTGACCCCGGTCATGCCGAACTATCGACATTCTGGACAGGCCTAAAAAAACATTTTATAACCATTTTCACAAAAAATTGCAGATATTTTTTTTTCATTTTCACGACACAAAAACAGTGACCCCGGTCATGCCGAACTAGCGACATTCTGGACAGGCCTAAAAAAACATTTTAAAACTATTTTCACAAAAAATTGCAGATTTCTATTTTTGTCACCAAAAACAGTGACCCCGGTCATGCCGAACTATCGACATTTTGGAAAGGCCTAAAAAAAACATTTTAGAACAATTTTCACAAAAATAGCTCAGATTTTTTTTTTTCATTTTTTGACACAAAAACAGTGACCCCGGTCATGCCGAACTATCGACATTCTGGACAGGCCTAAAAAAACATTTTATAACCATTTTCACAAAAAATTGCAGATATTTTTTTTTCATTTTCACGACACAAAAACAGTGACCCCGGTCATGCCGAACTAGCAACATTCTGGACAGGCCTAAAAAAAACATTTTAAAACTATTTTCACAAAAAATTGCAGATTTCTATTTTTGTCACCAAAAACAGTGACCCCGGTCATGCCGAACTATCGACATTCTGGACAGGCCTAAAAAAACATTTTATAACCATTTTCACAAAAAAATGCAGATATTTTTTTTTCATTTTCACGACACAAAAACAGTGACCCCGGTCATGCCAAACTAGCGACATTCTGGACAGACCTAAAAAAACATTTTAAAACTATTTTCACAAAAAATTGCAGATTTCTATTTTTGTCACCAAAAACAATGACTCCGATCATGCCGAACTAGCGACATTTTGGACAGGCCTAAAAAAAATACATTTTAGAACAATTTTCACAAAAATAGCTCAGATTTTTTTTTCTTCATTTTTTGACACAAAAACAGTGACCCCGGTCATGCCGAACTATCGACATTCTGGACAGGCGTAAAAAAACATTTTATAACCATTTTCACAAAAAATTGCAGATATTTTTTTTTTTTTTTTTTGCCACAAAAACAGTGACCTCGGTCATGCCGAACTAGCGACATTCTGGACAGGCCTAAAAAAACATTTTAAAACTATTTTCACAAAAAATTGCAGATTTCTATTTTTGTCACCAAAAACAATGACTCCGATCATGCCGAACTAGCGACATTTTGGACAGGCCTAAAAAAAACATTTTAGAACAATTTTCACAAAAATAGCTCATATTTTTTTTTTTCATTTTTTGACACAAAAACAGTGACCCCGGTCATGCCGAACTATCGACATTCTGGACAGGCCTAAAAAAACATTTTATAACCATTTTCACAAAAAATTGCAGATATTTTTTTTTTGTTTTCACGACACAAAAACAGTGACCCCGGTCATGCCGAACTAGCGACATTCTGGACAGGCCTAAAAAAACATTTTAAAACAATTTTCACAAAATATTGCAGATTTCTATTTTTGTCACCAAAAACAATGACTCCGATCATGCCGAACTAGCGACATTTTGGACAGGCCTAAAAAAAACATTTTAGAACAATTTTCACAAAAATAGCTCAGATTTTTTTTTTCATTTTTTGACACAAAAACAGTGACCCCGGTCATGCCGAACTATCGACATTCTGGACAGGCCTAAAAAAACATTTTATAACCATTTTCACAAAAAATTGCAGATATTTTTTTTTCATTTTCACGACACAAAAACAGTGACCCCGGTCATGCCGAACTAGCGACATTCTGGACAGGCCTAAAAAAACATTTTAAAACTATTTTCACAAAAAATTGCAGATTTCTATTTTTGTCACCAAAAACAGTGACCCCGGTCATGCCGAACTATCGACATTTTGGAAAGGCCTAAAAAAAACATTTTAGAACAATTTTCACAAAAATAGCTCAGATTTTTTTTTTTCATTTTTTGACACAAAAACAGTGACCCCGGTCATGCCGAACTATCGACATTCTAGACAGGCCTAAAAAAACATTTTATAACCATTTTCACAAAAAATTGCAGATATTTTTTTTTCATTTTCACGACACAAAAACAGTGACCCCGGTCATGCCGAACTAGCAACATTCTGGACAGGCCTAAAAAAAACATTTTAAAACTATTTTCACAAAAAATTGCAGATTTCTATTTTTGTCACCAAAAACAGTGACCCCGGTCATGCCGAACTATCGACATTCTGGACAGGCCTAAAAAAACATTTTATAACCATTTTCACAAAAAAATGCAGATATTTTTTTTTCATTTTCACGACACAAAAACAGTGACCCCGGTCATGCCGAACTAGCGACATTCTGGACAGACCTAAAAAAACATTTTAAAACTATTTTCACAAAAAATTGCAGATTTCTATTTTTGTCACCAAAAACAATGACTCCGATCATGCCGAACTAGCGACATTTTGGACAGGCCTAAAAAAAATACATTTTAGAACAATTTTCACAAAAATAGCTCAGATTTTTTTTTCTTCATTTTTTGACACAAAAACAGTGACCCCGGTCATGCCGAACTATCGACATTCTGGACAGGCTTAAAAAAACATTTTATAACCATTTTCACAAAAAATTGCAGATATTTTTATTTTTATTTTTTGCCACAAAAACAGTGACCTCGGTCATGCCGAACTAGCGACATTCTGGACAGGCCTAAAAAAACATTTTAAAACTATTTTCACAAAAAATTGCAGATTTCTATTTTTGTCACCAAAAACAATGACTCCGATCATGCCGAACTAGCGACATTTTGGACAGGCCTAAAAAAAACATTTTAGAACAATTTTCACAAAAATAGCTCATATTTTTTTTTTTCATTTTTTGACACAAAAACAGTGACCCCGGTCATGCCGAACTATCGACATTCTGGACAGGCCTAAAAAAACATTTTATAACCATTTTCACAAAAAATTGCTGATATTTTTTTTTCATTTTCACGACACAAAAACAGTGACCCCGGTCATGCCGAACTAGCGACATTCTGGACAGGCCTAAAAAAACATTTTAAAACTATTTTCACAAAAAATTGCAGATTTCTATTTTTGTCACCAAAAACAGTGACCCCGGTCATGCCGAACTATCGACATTTTGGACAGGCCTAAACAAAACATTTTAGAACAATTTTCACAAAAATAGCTCAGATTTTTTTTTTTCATTTTTTGACACAAAAACAGTGACCCCGGTCATGCCGAACTATCGACATTCTGGACAGGCCTAAAAAAACATTTTATAACCATTTTCACAAAAAATTGCAGATATTTTTTTTTCATATTCACGACACAAAAACAGTGACCCCGGTCATGCCGAACTAGCGACATTCTGGACAGGCCTAAAAAAACATTTTAAAACTATTTTCACAAAAAATTGCAGATTTCTATTTTTGTTTCCAAAAACAGTGACCCCGGTCATGCCGAACTATCGACATTTCGGACAGGCCTAAAAAAAACATTTTAGAACAATTTTCACAAAAATAGCTCATATTTTTTTTTTTCATTTTTTGACACAAAAACAGTGACCCCGGTCATGCCGAACTATCGACATTCTGGACAGGCCTAAAAAAACATTTTATAACCATTTTCACAAAAAATTGCTGATATTTTTTTTTCATTTTCACGACACAAAAACAGTGACCCCGGTCATGCCGAACTAGCGACATTCTGGACAGGCCTAAAAAAACATTTTATAACCATTTTCACAAAAAATTGCAGATATTTTTTTTTTGTTTTCACGACACAAAAACAGTGACCCCGGTCATGCCGAACTAGCGACATTCTGGACAGGCCTAAAAAAACATTTTAAAACAATTTTCACAAAATATTGCAGATTTCTATTTTTGTCACCAAAAACAATGACTCCGATCATGCCGAACTAGCGACATTTTGGACAGGCCTAAAAAAAACATTTTAGAACAATTTTCACAAAAATAGCTCAGATTTTTTTTTTCATTTTTTGACACAAAAACAGTGACCCCGGTCATGCCGAACTATCGACATTCTGGACAGGCCTAAAAAAACATTTTATAACCATTTTCACAAAAAATTGCAGATATTTTTTTTTCATTTTCACGACACAAAAACAGTGACCCCGGTCATGCCGAACTAGCGACATTCTGGACAGGCCTAAAAAAACATTTTAAAACTATTTTCACAAAAAATTGCAGATTTCTATTTTTGTCACCAAAAACAGTGACCCCGGTCATGCCGAACTATCGACATTTTGGAAAGGCCTAAAAAAAACATTTAAAAACTATTTTCACAAAAAATTGCAGATTTCTATTTTTGTCACCAAAAACAGTGACCCCGGTCATGCCGAACTATCGACATTCTGGACAGGCCTAAAAAAACATTTTATAACCATTTTCACAAAAAATTGCAGATATTTTTTTTTTGTTTTCACGACACAAAAACAGTGACCCCGGTCATGCCGAACTAGCGACATTCTGGACAGGCCTAAAAAAACATTTTAAAACAATTTTCACAAAATATTGCAGATTTCTATTTTTGTCACCAAAAACAATGACTCCGATCATGCCGAACTAGCGACATTTTGGACAGGCCTAAAAAAAACATTTTAGAACAATTTTCACAAAAATAGCTCAGATTTTTTTTTTCATTTTTTGACACAAAAACAGTGACCCCGGTCATGCCGAACTATCGACATTCTGGACAGGCCTAAAAAAACATTTTATAACCATTTTCACAAAAAATTGCAGATATTTTTTTTTCATTTTCACGACACAAAAACAGTGACCCCGGTCATGCCGAACTAGCGACATTCTGGACAGGCCTAAAAAAACATTTTAAAACTATTTTCACAAAAAATTGCAGATTTCTATTTTTGTCACCAAAAACAGTGACCCCGGTCATGCCGAACTATCGACATTTTGGAAAGGCCTAAAAAAAACATTTTAGAACAATTTTCACAAAAATAGCTCAGATTTTTTTTTTTCATTTTTTGACACAAAAACAGTGACCCCGGTCATGCCGAACTATCGACATTCTAGACAGGCCTAAAAAAACATTTTATAACCATTTTCACAAAAAATTGCAGATATTTTTTTTTCATTTTCACGACACAAAAACAGTGACCCCGGTCATGCCGAACTAGCAACATTCTGGACAGGCCTAAAAAAAACATTTTAAAACTATTTTCACAAAAAATTGCAGATTTCTATTTTTGTCACCAAAAACAGTGACCCCGGTCATGCCGAACTATCGACATTCTGGACAGGCCTAAAAAAACATTTTATAACCATTTTCACAAAAAAATGCAGATATTTTTTTTTCATTTTCACGACACAAAAACAGTGACCCCGGTCATGCCGAACTAGCGACATTCTGGACAGACCTAAAAAAACATTTTAAAACTATTTTCACAAAAAATTGCAGATTTCTATTTTTGTCACCAAAAACAATGACTCCGATCATGCCGAACTAGCGACATTTTGGACAGGCCTAAAAAAAATACATTTTAGAACAATTTTCACAAAAATAGCTCAGATTTTTTTTTCTTCATTTTTTGACACAAAAACAGTGACCCCGGTCATGCCGAACTATCGACATTCTGGACAGGCTTAAAAAAACATTTTATAACCATTTTCACAAAAAATTGCAGATATTTTTATTTTTATTTTTTGCCACAAAAACAGTGACCTCGGTCATGCCGAACTAGCGACATTCTGGACAGGCCTAAAAAAACATTTTAAAACTATTTTCACAAAAAATTGCAGATTTCTATTTTTGTCACCAAAAACAATGACTCCGATCATGCCGAACTAGCGACATTTTGGACAGGCCTAAAAAAAACATTTTAGAACAATTTTCACAAAAATAGCTCATATTTTTTTTTTTCATTTTTTGACACAAAAACAGTGACCCCGGTCATGCCGAACTATCGACATTCTGGACAGGCCTAAAAAAACATTTTATAACCATTTTCACAAAAAATTGCTGATATTTTTTTTTCATTTTCACGACACAAAAACAGTGACCCCGGTCATGCCGAACTAGCGACATTCTGGACAGGCCTAAAAAAACATTTTAAAACTATTTTCACAAAAAATTGCAGATTTCTATTTTTGTCACCAAAAACAGTGACCCCGGTCATGCCGAACTATCGACATTTTGGACAGGCCTAAACAAAACATTTTAGAACAATTTTCACAAAAATAGCTCAGATTTTTTTTTTTCATTTTTTGACACAAAAACAGTGACCCCGGTCATGCCGAACTATCGACATTCTGGACAGGCCTAAAAAAACATTTTATAACCATTTTCACAAAAAATTGCAGATATTTTTTTTTCATATTCACGACACAAAAACAGTGACCCCGGTCATGCCGAACTAGCGACATTCTGGACAGGCCTAAAAAAACATTTTAAAACTATTTTCACAAAAAATTGCAGATTTCTATTTTTGTTTCCAAAAACAGTGACCCCGGTCATGCCGAACTATCGACATTTCGGACAGGCCTAAAAAAAACATTTTAGAACAATTTTCACAAAAATAGCTCATATTTTTTTTTTTCATTTTTTGACACAAAAACAGTGACCCCGGTCATGCCGAACTATCGACATTCTGGACAGGCCTAAAAAAACATTTTATAACCATTTTCACAAAAAATTGCTGATATTTTTTTTTCATTTTCACGACACAAAAACAGTGACCCCGGTCATGCCGAACTAGCGACATTCTGGACAGGCCTAAAAAAACATTTTATAACCATTTTCACAAAAAATTGCAGATATTTTTTTTTTGTTTTCACGACACAAAAACAGTGACCCCGGTCATGCCGAACTAGCGACATTCTGGACAGGCCTAAAAAAACATTTTAAAACAATTTTCACAAAAAATTGCAGATTTCTATTTTTGTCACCAAAAACAATGACTCCGATCATGCCGAACTAGCGACATTTTGGACAGGCCTAAAAAAAACATTTTAAAACTATTTTCACAAAAAATTGCAGATTTCTATTTTTGTCACCAAAAACAGTGACCCCGGTCATGCCGAACTATCGACATTCTGGACAGGCCTAAAAAAACATTTTATAACCATTTTCACAAAAAAATGCAGATATTTTTTTTTCATTTTCACGACACAAAAACAGTGACCCCGGTCATGCCGAACTAGCGACATTCTGGACAGGCCTAAAAAAACATTTTAAAACTATTTTCACAAAAAATTGCAGATTTCTATTTTTGTCACCAAAAACAATGACTCCGATCATGCCGAACTAGCGACATTTTGGACAGGCCTAAAAAAAACATTTTAGAACAATTTTCACAAAAATAGCTCATTTTTTTTTTTTTCATTTTTTGACACAAAAACAGTGACCCCGGTCATGCCGAACTATCGACATTCTGGACAGGCCTAAAAAAACATTTTATAACCATTTTCACAAAAAATTGCAGATATTTTTTTTTTGTTTTCACGACACAAAAACAGTGACCCCGGTCATGCCGAACTAGCGACATTCTGGACAGGCCTAAAAAAACATTTTAAAACAATTTTCACAAAAAATTGCAGATTTCTATTTTTGTCACCAAAAACAGTGACCCCGGTCATGCCGAACTATCGACATTTTGGAAAGGCCTAAAAAAAACATTTTAAAACTATTTTCACAAAAAATTGCAGATTTCTATTTTTGTCACCAAAAACAGTGACCCCGGTCATGCCGAACTATCGACATTCTGGACAGGCCTAAAAAAACATTTTATAACCATTTTCACAAAAAAATGCAGATATTTTTTTTTCATTTTCACGACACAAAAACAGTGACCCCGGTCATGCCGAACTAGCGACATTCTGGACAGGCCTAAAAAAACATTTTAAAACTATTTTCACAAAAAATTGCAGATTTCTATTTTTGTCACCAAAAACAATGACTCCGATCATGCCGAACTAGCGACATTTTGGACAGGCCTAAAAAAAACATTTTAGAACAATTTTCACAAAAATAGCTCATTTTTTTTTTTTCATTTTTTGACACAAAAACAGTGACCCCGGTCATGCCGAACTATCGACATTCTGGACAGGCCTAAAAAAACATTTTATAACCATTTTCACAAAAAATTGCAGATATTTTTTTTTTGTTTTCACGACACAAAAACAGTGACCCCGGTCATGCCGAACTAGCGACATTCTGGACAGGCCTAAAAAAACATTTTAAAACAATTTTCACAAAATATTGCAGATTTCTATTTTTGTCACCAAAAACAATGACTCCGATCATGCCGAACTAGCGACATTTTGGACAGGCCTAAAAAAAACATTTTAGAACAATTTTCACAAAAATAGCTCAGATTTTTTTTTTAATTTTTTGACACAAAAACAGTGACCCCGGTCATGCCGAACTATCGACATTCTGGACAGGCCTAAAAAAACATTTTATAACCATTTTCACAAAAAATTGCAGATATTTTTTTTTCATTTTCACGACACAAAAACAGTGACCCCGGTCATGCCGAACTAGCGACATTCTGGACAGGCCTAAAAAAACATTTTAAAACTATTTTCACAAAAAATTGCAGATTTCTATTTTTGTCACCAAAAACAGTGACCCCGGTCATGCCGAACTATCGACATTTTGGAAAGGCCTAAAAAAAACATTTTAGAACAATTTTCACAAAAATAGCTCAGATTTTTTTTTTTCATTTTTTGACACAAAAACAGTGACCCCGGTCATGCCGAACTAGCGACATTCTGGACAGGCCTAAAAAAACATTTTAAAACTATTTTCACAAAAAATTGCAGATTTCTATTTTTGTCACCAAAAACAGTGACCCCGGTCATGCCGAACTATCGACATTTTGGAAAGGCCTAAAAAAAACATTTTAGAACAATTTTCACAAAAATAGCTCAGATTTTTTTTTTTCATTTTTTGACACAAAAACAGTGACCCCGGTCATGCCGAACTAGCGACATTCTGGACAGGCCTAAAAAAACATTTTAAAACTATTTTCACAAAAAATTGCAGATTTCTATTTTTGTCACCAAAAACAATGACTCCGATCATGCCGAACTAGCGACATTTTGGACAGGCCTAAAAAAAACATTTTAGAACAATTTTCACAAAAATAGCTCATTTTTTTTTTTTTCATTTTTTGACACAAAAACAGTGACCCCGGTCATGCCGAACTATCGACATTCTGGACAGGCCTAAAAAAACATTTTATAACCATTTTCACAAAAAATTGCAGATATTTTTTTTTCGTTTTCACGACACAAAAACAGTGACCCCGGTCATGCCGAACTAGCGACATTCTGGACAGGCCTAAAAAAACATTTTAAAACTATTTTCACAAAAAATTGCAGATTTCTATTTTTGTCACCAAAAACAGTGACCCCGGTCATGCCGAACTATCGACATTTTGGAAAGGCCTAAAAAAAACATTTTAGAACAATTTTCACAAAAATAGCTCAGATTTTTTTTTTTCATTTTTTGACACAAAAACAGTGACCCCGGTCATGCCGAACTATCGACATTCTGGACAGGCCTAAAAAAACATTTTATAACCATTTTCACAAAAAATTGCAGATATTTTTTTTTCATTTTCACGACACAAAAACAGTGACCCCGGTCATGCCGAACTAGCAACATTCTGGACAGGCCTAAAAAAAACATTTTAAAACTATTTTCACAAAAAATTGCAGATTTCTATTTTTGTCACCAAAAACAGTGACCCCGGTCATGCCGAACTATCGACATTCTGGACAGGCCTAAAAAAACATTTTATAACCATTTTCACAAAAAAATGCAGATATTTTTTTTTCATTTTCACGACACAAAAACAGTGACCCCGGTCATGCCGAACTAGCGACATTCTGGACAGGCCTAAAAAAACATTTTAAAACTATTTTCACAAAAAATTGCAGATTTCTATTTTTGTCACCAAAAACAGTGACCCCGGTCATGCCGAACTATCGACATTTTGGAAAGGCCTAAAAAAAACATTTTAGAACAATTTTCACAAAAATAGCTCAGATTTTTTTTTTTCATTTTTTGACACAAAAACAGTGACCCCGGTCATGCCGAACTAGCGACATTCTGGACAGGCCTAAAAAAACATTTTAAAACTATTTTCACAAAAAATTGCAGATTTCTATTTTTGTCACCAAAAACAGTGACCCCGGTCATGCCGAACTATCGACATTTTGGAAAGGCCTAAAAAAAACATTTTAGAACAATTTTCACAAAAATAGCTCAGATTTTTTTTTTTCATTTTTTGACACAAAAACAGTGACCCCGGTCATGCCGAACTAGCGACATTCTGGACAGGCCTAAAAAAACATTTTAAAACTATTTTCACAAAAAATTGCAGATTTCTATTTTTGTCACCAAAAACAATGACTCCGATCATGCCGAACTAGCGACATTTTGGACAGGCCTAAAAAAAACATTTTAGAACAATTTTCACAAAAATAGCTCATTTTTTTTTTTTTCATTTTTTGACACAAAAACAGTGACCCCGGTCATGCCGAACTATCGACATTCTGGACAGGCCTAAAAAAACATTTTATAACCATTTTCACAAAAAATTGCAGATATTTTTTTTTCGTTTTCACGACACAAAAACAGTGACCCCGGTCATGCCGAACTAGCGACATTCTGGACAGGCCTAAAAAAACATTTTAAAACTATTTTCACAAAAAATTGCAGATTTCTATTTTTGTCACCAAAAACAGTGACCCCGGTCATGCCGAACTATCGACATTTTGGAAAGGCCTAAAAAAAACATTTTAGAACAATTTTCACAAAAATAGCTCAGATTTTTTTTTTTCATTTTTTGACACAAAAACAGTGACCCCGGTCATGCCGAACTATCGACATTCTGGACAGGCCTAAAAAAACATTTTATAACCATTTTCACAAAAAATTGCAGATATTTTTTTTTCATTTTCACGACACAAAAACAGTGACCCCGGTCATGCCGAACTAGCAACATTCTGGACAGGCCTAAAAAAAACATTTTAAAACTATTTTCACAAAAAATTGCAGATTTCTATTTTTGTCACCAAAAACAGTGACCCCGGTCATGCCGAACTATCGACATTCTGGACAGGCCTAAAAAAACATTTTATAACCATTTTCACAAAAAAATGCAGATATTTTTTTTTCATTTTCACGACACAAAAACAGTGACCCCGGTCATGCCGAACTAGCGACATTCTGGACAGGCCTAAAAAAACATTTTAAAACTATTTTCACAAAAAATTGCAGATTTCTATTTTTGTCACCAAAAACAATGACTCCGATCATGCCGAACTAGCGACATTTTGGACAGGCCTAAAAAAAACATTTTAGAACAATTTTCACAAAAATAGCTCATATTTTTTTTTTTCATTTTTTGACACAAAAACAGTGACCCCGGTCATGCCGAACTATCGACATTCTGGACAGGCCTAAAAAAACATTTTATAACCATTTTCACAAAAAATTGCAGATATTTTTTTTTTGTTTTCACGACACAAAAACAGTGACCCCGGTCATGCCGAACTAGCGACATTCTGGACAGGCCTAAAAAAACATTTTAAAACAATTTTCACAAAATATTGCAGATTTCTATTTTTGTCACCAAAAACAATGACTCCGATCATGCCGAACTAGCGACATTTTGGACAGGCCTAAAAAAAACATTTTAGAACAATTTTCACAAAAATAGCTCAGATTTTTTTTTTCATTTTTTGACACAAAAACAGTGACCCCGGTCATGCCGAACTATCGACATTCTGGACAGGCCTAAAAAAACATTTTATAACCATTTTCACAAAAAATTGCAGATTTCTATTTTTGTCACCAAAAACAGTGACCCCGGTCATGCCGAACTATCGACATTCTGGACAGGCGTAAAAAAACATTTTATAACCATTTTCACAAAAAATTGCAGATATTTTTTTTTTTTTTTATTGCCACAAAAACAGTGACCTCGGTCATGCCGAACTAGCGACATTCTGGACAGGCCTAAAAAAACATTTTAAAACTATTTTCACAAAAAATTGCAGATTTCTATTTTTGTCACCAAAAACAATGACTCCGATCATGCCGAACTAGCGACATTTTGGACAGGCCTAAAAAAAACATTTTAGAACAATTTTCACAAAAATAGCTCATATTTTTTTTTTTCATTTTTTGACACAAAAACAGTGACCCCGGTCATGCCGAACTATCGACATTCTGGACAGGCCTAAAAAAACATTTTATAACCATTTTCACAAAAAATTGCAGATATTTTTTTTTTGTTTTCACGACACAAAAACAGTGACCCCGGTCATGCCGAACTAGCGACATTCTGGACAGGCCTAAAAAAACATTTTAAAACAATTTTCACAAAATATTGCAGATTTCTATTTTTGTCACCAAAAACAATGACTCCGATCATGCCGAACTAGCGACATTTTGGACAGGCCTAAAAAAAACATTTTAGAACAATTTTCACAAAAATAGCTCAGATTTTTTTTTTCATTTTTTGACACAAAAACAGTGACCCCGGTCATGCCGAACTATCGACATTCTGGACAGGCCTAAAAAAACATTTTATAACCATTTTCACAAAAAATTGCAGATTTCTATTTTTGTCACCAAAAACAGTGACCCCGGTCATGCCGAACTATCGACATTCTGGACAGGCGTAAAAAAACATTTTATAACCATTTTCACAAAAAATTGCAGATATTTTTTTTTTTTTTTATTGCCACAAAAACAGTGACCTCGGTCATGCCGAACTAGCGACATTCTGGACAGGCCTAAAAAAACATTTTAAAACTATTTTCACAAAAAATTGCAGATTTCTATTTTTGTCACCAAAAACAATGACTCCGATCATGCCGAACTAGCGACATTTTGGACAGGCCTAAAAAAAACATTTTAGAACAATTTTCACAAAAATAGCTCATATTTTTTTTTTTCATTTTTTGACACAAAAACAGTGACCCCGGTCATGCCGAACTATCGACATTCTGGACAGGCCTAAAAAAACATTTTATAACCATTTTCACAAAAAATTGCAGATATTTTTTTTTTGTTTTCACGACACAAAAACAGTGACCCCGGTCATGCCGAACTAGCGACATTCTGGACAGGCCTAAAAAAACATTTTAAAACAATTTTCACAAAATATTGCAGATTTCTATTTTTGTCACCAAAAACAATGACTCCGATCATGCCGAACTAGCGACATTTTGGACAGGCCTAAAAAAAACATTTTAGAACAATTTTCACAAAAATAGCTCAGATTTTTTTTTTCATTTTTTGACACAAAAACAGTGACCCCGGTCATGCCGAACTATCGACATTCTGGACAGGCCTAAAAAAACATTTTATAACCATTTTCACAAAAAATTGCAGATATTTTTTTTTCATTTTCACGACACAAAAACAGTGACCCCGGTCATGCCGAACTAGCGACATTCTGGACAGGCCTAAAAAAACATTTTAAAACTATTTTCACAAAAAATTGCAGATTTCTATTTTTGTCACCAAAAACAGTGACCCCGGTCATGCCGAACTATCGACATTTTGGAAAGGCCTAAAAAAAACATTTTAGAACAATTTTCACAAAAATAGCTCAGATTTTTTTTTTTCATTTTTTGACACAAAAACAGTGACCCCGGTCATGCCGAACTATCGACATTCTAGACAGGCCTAAAAAAACATTTTATAACCATTTTCACAAAAAATTGCAGATATTTTTTTTTCATTTTCACGACACAAAAACAGTGACCCCGGTCATGCCGAACTAGCAACATTCTGGACAGGCCTAAAAAAAACATTTTAAAACTATTTTCACAAAAAATTGCAGATTTCTATTTTTGTCACCAAAAACAGTGACCCCGGTCATGCCGAACTATCGACATTCTGGACAGGCCTAAAAAAACATTTTATAACCATTTTCACAAAAAAATGCAGATATTTTTTTTTCATTTTCACGACACAAAAACAGTGACCCCGGTCATGCCGAACTAGCGACATTCTGGACAGACCTAAAAAAACATTTTAAAACTATTTTCACAAAAAATTGCAGATTTCTATTTTTGTCACCAAAAACAATGACTCCGATCATGCCGAACTAGCGACATTTTGGACAGGCCTAAAAAAAACATTTTAGAACAATTTTCACAAAAATAGCTCATATTTTTTTTTTTCATTTTTTGACACAAAAACAGTGACCCCGGTCATGCCGAACTATCGACATTCTGGACAGGCCTAAAAAAACATTTTATAACCATTTTCACAAAAAATTGCAGATATTTTTTTTTTGTTTTCACGACACAAAAACAGTGACCCCGGTCATGCCGAACTAGCGACATTCTGGACAGGCCTAAAAAAACATTTTAAAACAATTTTCACAAAATATTGCAGATTTCTATTTTTGTCACCAAAAACAATGACTCCGATCATGCCGAACTAGCGACATTTTGGACAGGCCTAAAAAAAACATTTTAGAACAATTTTCACAAAAATAGCTCAGATTTTTTTTTTCATTTTTTGACACAAAAACAGTGACCCCGGTCATGCCGAACTATCGACATTCTGGACAGGCCTAAAAAAACATTTTATAACCATTTTCACAAAAAATTGCAGATTTCTATTTTTGTCACCAAAAACAGTGACCCCGGTCATGCCGAACTATCGACATTCTGGACAGGCGTAAAAAAACATTTTATAACCATTTTCACAAAAAATTGCAGATATTTTTTTTTTTTTTTATTGCCACAAAAACAGTGACCTCGGTCATGCCGAACTAGCGACATTCTGGACAGGCCTAAAAAAACATTTTAAAACTATTTTCACAAAAAATTGCAGATTTCTATTTTTGTCACCAAAAACAATGACTCCGATCATGCCGAACTAGCGACATTTTGGACAGGCCTAAAAAAAACATTTTAGAACAATTTTCACAAAAATAGCTCATATTTTTTTTTTTCATTTTTTGACACAAAAACAGTGACCCCGGTCATGCCGAACTATCGACATTCTGGACAGGCCTAAAAAAACATTTTATAACCATTTTCACAAAAAAATGCAGATATTTTTTTTTCATTTTCACGACACAAAAACAGTGACCCCGGTCATGCCGAACTAGCGACATTCTGGACAGACCTAAAAAAACATTTTAAAACTATTTTCACAAAAAATTGCAGATTTCTATTTTTGTCACCAAAAACAATGACTCCGATCATGCCGAACTAGCGACATTTTGGACAGGCCTAAAAAAAATACATTTTAGAACAATTTTCACAAAAATAGCTCAGATTTTTTTTTCTTCATTTTTTGACACAAAAACAGTGACCCCGGTCATGCCGAACTATCGACATTCTGGACAGGCGTAAAAAAACATTTTATAACCATTTTCACAAAAAATTGCAGATATTTTTATTTTTATTTTTTGCCACAAAAACAGTGACCTCGGTCATGCCGAACTAGCGACATTCTGGACAGGCCTAAAAAAACATTTTAAAACTATTTTCACAAAAAATTGCAGATTTCTATTTTTGTCACCAAAAACAATGACTCCGATCATGCCGAACTAGCGACATTTTGGACAGGCCTAAAAAAACAATTTTAGAACAATTTTCACAAAAATAGCTCATATTTTTTTTTCTTCATTTTTTGACACAAAAACAGTGACCCCGGTCATGCCGAACTATCGACATTCTGGACAGGCCTAAAAAAACATTTTATAACCATTTTCACAAAAAATTGCTGATATTTTTTTTTCATTTTCACGACACAAAAACAGTGACCCCGGTCATGCCGAACTAGCGACATTCTGGACAGGCCTAAAAAAACATTTTAAAACTATTTTCACAAAAAATTGCAGATTTCTATTTTTGTCACCAAAAACAGTGACCCCGGTCATGCCGAACTATCGACATTTTGGACAGGCCTAAACAAAACATTTTAGAACAATTTTCACAAAAATAGCTCAGATTTTTTTTTTTCATTTTTTGACACAAAAACAGTGACCCCGGTCATGCCGAACTATCGACATTCTGGACAGGCCTAAAAAAACATTTTATAACCATTTTCACAAAAAATTGCAGATATTTTTTTTTCATATTCACGACACAAAAACAGTGACCCCGGTCATGCCGAACTAGCGACATTCTGGACAGGCCTAAAAAAACATTTTAAAACTATTTTCACAAAAAATTGCAGATTTCTATTTTTGTTTCCAAAAACAGTGACCCCGGTCATGCCGAACTATCGACATTTCGGACAGGCCTAAAAAAAACATTTTAGAACAATTTTCACAAAAATAGCTCATATTTTTTTTTTTCATTTTTTGACACAAAAACAGTGACCCCGGTCATGCCGAACTATCGACATTCTGGACAGGCCTAAAAAAACATTTTATAACCATTTTCACAAAAAATTGCTGATATTTTTTTTTCATTTTCACGACACAAAAACAGTGACCCCGGTCATGCCGAACTAGCGACATTCTGGACAGGCCTAAAAAAACATTTTAAAACTATTTTCACAAAAAATTGCAGATTTCTATTTTTGTCACCAAAAACAGTGACCCCGGTCATGCCGAACTATCGACATTTTGGACAGGCCTAAACAAAACATTTTAGAACAATTTTCACAAAAATAGCTCAGATTTTTTTTTTTCATTTTTTGACACAAAAACAGTGACCCCGGTCATGCCGAACTATCGACATTCTGGACAGGCCTAAAAAAACATTTTATAACCATTTTCACAAAAAATTGCAGATATTTTTTTTTCATATTCACGACACAAAAACAGTGACCCCGGTCATGCCGAACTAGCGACATTCTGGACAGGCCTAAAAAAACATTTTAAAACTATTTTCACAAAAAATTGCAGATTTCTATTTTTGTTTCCAAAAACAGTGACCCCGGTCATGCCGAACTATCGACATTTCGGACAGGCCTAAAAAAAACATTTTAGAACAATTTTCACAAAAATAGCTCAGATTTTTTTTTTCATTTTTTGACACAAAAACAGTGACCCCGGTCATGCCGAACTATCGACATTCTGGACAGGCCTAAAAAAACATTTTATAACCATTTTCACAAAAAATTGCAGATATTTTTTTTTCATTTTCACGACACAAAAACAGTGACCCCGGTCATGCCGAACTAGCGACATTCTGGACAGGCCTAAAAAAACATTTTAAAACTATTTTCACAAAAAATTGCAGATTTCTATTTTTGTCACCAAAAACAATGACTCCGATCATGCCGAACTAGCGACATTTTGGACAGGCCTAAAAAAAGCATTTTAGAACAATTTTCACAAAAATAGCTCAGATTTTTTTTTTTCATTTTTTGACACAAAAACAGTGACCCCGGTCATGCCGAACTATCGACATTCTGGACAGGCCTAAAAAAACATTTTATAACCATTTTCACAAAAAATTGCTGATATTTTTTTTTCATTTTCACGACACAAAAACAGTGACCCCGGTCATGCCGAACTAGCGACATTCTGGACAGGCCTAAAAAAACATTTTAAAACTATTTTCACAAAAAATTGCAGATTTCTATTTTTGTCACCAAAAACAGTGACCCCGGTCATGCCGAACTATCGACATTTTGGACAGGCCTAAACAAAACATTTTAGAACAATTTTCACAAAAATAGCTCAGATTTTTTTTTTTCATTTTTTGACACAAAAACAGTGACCCCGGTCATGCCGAACTATCGACATTCTGGACAGGCCTAAAAAAACATTTTATAACCATTTTCACAAAAAATTGCAGATATTTTTTTTTCATATTCACGACACAAAAACAGTGACCCCGGTCATGCCGAACTAGCGACATTCTGGACAGGCCTAAAAAAACATTTTAAAACTATTTTCACAAAAAATTGCAGATTTCTATTTTTGTTTCCAAAAACAGTGACCCCGGTCATGCCGAACTATCGACATTTCGGACAGGCCTAAAAAAAACATTTTAGAACAATTTTCACAAAAATAGCTCATATTTTTTTTTTTCATTTTTTGACACAAAAACAGTGACCCCGGTCATGCCGAACTATCGACATTCTGGACAGGCCTAAAAAAACATTTTATAACCATTTTCACAAAAAATTGCTGATATTTTTTTTTCATTTTCACGACACAAAAACAGTGACCCCGGTCATGCCGAACTAGCGACATTCTGGACAGGCCTAAAAAAACATTTTAAAACTATTTTCACAAAAAATTGCAGATTTCTATTTTTGTCACCAAAAACAGTGACCCCGGTCATGCCGAACTATCGACATTTTGGACAGGCCTAAACAAAACATTTTAGAACAATTTTCACAAAAATAGCTCAGATTTTTTTTTTTCATTTTTTGACACAAAAACAGTGACCCCGGTCATGCCGAACTATCGACATTCTGGACAGGCCTAAAAAAACATTTTATAACCATTTTCACAAAAAATTGCAGATATTTTTTTTTCATATTCACGACACAAAAACAGTGACCCCGGTCATGCCGAACTAGCGACATTCTGGACAGGCCTAAAAAAACATTTTAAAACTATTTTCACAAAAAATTGCAGATTTCTATTTTTGTTTCCAAAAACAGTGACCCCGGTCATGCCGAACTATCGACATTTCGGACAGGCCTAAAAAAAACATTTTAGAACAATTTTCACAAAAATAGCTCAGATTTTTTTTTTCATTTTTTGACACAAAAACAGTGACCCCGGTCATGCCGAACTATCGACATTCTGGACAGGCCTAAAAAAACATTTTATAACCATTTTCACAAAAAATTGCAGATATTTTTTTTTCATTTTCACGACACAAAAACAGTGACCCCGGTCATGCCGAACTAGCGACATTCTGGACAGGCCTAAAAAAACATTTTAAAACTATTTTCACAAAAAATTGCAGATTTCTATTTTTGTCACCAAAAACAATGACTCCGATCATGCCGAACTAGCGACATTTTGGACAGGCCTAAAAAAAGCATTTTAGAACAATTTTCACAAAAATAGCTCAGATTTTTTTTTTTCATTTTTTGACACAAAAACAGTGACCCCGGTCATGCCGAACTATCGACATTCTGGACAACCCTAAAAAAACATTTTATAACCATTTTCACAAAAAAATGCAGATATTTTTTTTTCATTTTCACGACACAAAAACAGTGACCCCGGCCGAACTAGCGACATTCTGGACAGGCCTAAAAAAACATTTTATAACCATTTTCACAAAAAATTGCAGATATTTTTTTTTCATTTTCACGACACAAAAACAGTGACCCCGGCCGAACTAGCGACATTCTGGACAGGCCTAAAAAAACATTTTAAAACTATTTTCACAAAAAATTGCAGATTTCTATTTTTGTCACCAAAAACAATGACTCCGATCATGCCGAACTAGCGACATTTTGGACAGGCCTAAAAAAAAACATTTTAGAACAATTTTCACAAAAATAGCTGATTTTTTTTTTTCATTTTTTGACACAAAAACAGTGACCCCGGTCATGCCGAACTAGCGACATTCTGGACAGGCCTAAAAAAACATTTTAAAACTATTTTCACAAAAAATTGCAGATTTCTATTTTTGTCACCAAAAACAATGACTCCGATCATGCCGAACTAGCGACATTTTGGACAGGCCTAAAAAAAACATTTTAGAACAATTTTCACAAAAATAGCTCAGATTTTTTTTCTTCATTTTTTGACACAAAAACAGTGACCCCGGTCATGCCGAACTATCGACATTCTGGACAGGCCTAAAAAAACATTTTAAAACTATTTTCACAAAAAATTGCAGATTTCTATTTTTGTCACCAAAAACAATGACTCCGATCATGCCGAACTGGCGACATTCTGGACAGGCCTAAAAAAACATTTTAAAACTATTTTCACAAAAAATTGCAGATTTCTATTTTTGTCACCAAAAACAATGACTCCGATCATGCCGAACTAGCGACATTTTGGACAGGCCTAAAAAAAAACATTTTAGAACAATTTTCACAAAAATAGCTCAGATTTTTTTTTTCATTTTTTGACACAAAAACAGTGACCCCGGTCATGCCGAACTATCGACATTCTGGACAGGCCTAAAAAAACATTTTATAACCATTTTCACAAAAAATTGCAGATATTTTTTTTTCATTTTCACGACACAAAAACAGTGACCCCGGTCATGCCGAACTAGCGACATTCTGGACAGGCCTAAAAAAACATTTTAAAACTATTTTCACAAAAAATTGCAGATTTCTATTTTTGTCACCAAAAACAATGACTCCGATCATGCCGAACTAGCGACATTTTGGACAGGCCTAAAAAAAAACATTTTAGAACAATTTTCACAAAAATAGCTGATTTTTTTTTTTCATTTTTTGACACAAAAACAGTGACCCCGGTCATGCCGAACTAGCGACATTCTGGACAGGCCTAAAAAAACATTTTAAAACTATTTTCACAAAAAATTGCAGATTTCTATTTTTGTCACCAAAAACAATGACTCCGATCATGCCGAACTAGCGACATTTTGGACAGGCCTAAAAAAAACATTTTAGAACAATTTTCACAAAAATAGCTCAGATTTTTTTTCTTCATTTTTTGACACAAAAACAGTGACCCCGGTCATGCCGAACTATCGACATTCTGGACAGGCCTAAAAAAACATTTTAAAACTATTTTCACAAAAAATTGCAGATTTCTATTTTTGTCACCAAAAACAATGACTCCGATCATGCCGAACTGGCGACATTCTGGACAGGCCTAAAAAAACATTTTAAAACTATTTTCACAAAAAATTGCAGATTTCTATTTTTGTCACCAAAAACAATGACTCCGATCATGCCGAACTAGCGACATTTTGGACAGGCCTAAAAAAAAACATTTTAGAACAATTTTCACAAAAATAGCTCAGATTTTTTTTTTCATTTTTTGACACAAAAACAGTGACCCCGGTCATGCCGAACTATCGACATTCTGGACAGGCCTAAAAAAACATTTTATAACCATTTTCACAAAAAATTGCAGATATTTTTTTTTCATTTTCACGACACAAAAACAGTGACCCCGGTCATGCCGAACTAGCGACATTCTGGACAGGCCTAAAAAAACATTTTAAAACTATTTTCACAAAAAATTGCAGATTTCTATTTTTGTCACCAAAAACAATGACTCCGATCATGCCGAACTAGCGACATTTTGGACAGGCCTAAACAAAACATTTTAGAACAATTTTCACAAAAATAGCTCAGATTTTTTTTTTTCATTTTTTGACACAAAAACAGTGACCCCGGTCATGCCGAACTATCGACATTCTGGACAGGCCTAAAAAAATATTTTATAACCATTTTCACAAAAAATTGCAGATATTTTTTTTTCATTTTCACGACACAAAAACAGTGACCCCGGTCATGCCGAACTAGCGACATTCTGGACAGGCCTAAAAAAACATATTAAAACTATTTTCACAAAAAATTGCAGATTTCTATTTTTGTCACCAAAAACAATGACTCCGATCATGCCGAACTAGCGACATTTTGGACAGGCCTAAAAAAAACATTTTAGAACAATTTTCACAAAAATAGCTCAGATTTTTTTTTCTTCATTTTTTGACACAAAAACAGTGACCCCGGTCATGCCGAACTATCGACATTCTGGACAGGCCTAAAAAAAACATTTTATAACTATTCTCACAAAAAAATGCAGATATTTTTTTTTCATTTTCACGACACAAAAACAGTGACCGAACGCGACATTCTGGACAGGCCTAAAAAAACATTTTAAAACTATTTTCACAAAAAATTGCAGATTTCTATTTTTGTCACCAAAAACAATGACTCTGATCATGCCGAACTAGCGACATTTTGGACAGGCCTAAAAAAAACATTTTAGAACCATTTTCACAAAAATAGCTCAGATTTTTTATTTTTCATTTTTTATTTTTTTTGACACAAAAACAGTGACCCCGGTCATGCCGAACTAGCGACATTCTGGACAGGCCTAAAAAAACATTTTAAAACAATTTTCACAAAATATTGCAGATTTCTATTTTTGTCACCAAAAACAATGACTCCGATCATGCCGAACTAGCGACATTTTGGACAGGCCTAAAAAAAACATTTTAGAACAATTTTCACAAAAATAGCTCAGATTTTTTTTTTTCATTTTTTGACACAAAAACAGTGACCCCGGTCATGCCGAACTATCGACATTCTAGACAGGCCTAAAAAAACATTTTATAACCATTTTCACAAAAAATTGCAGATATTTTTTTTTCATTTTCACGACACAAAAACAGTGACCCCGTCATGCTGAACTAGCGACATTATGGACAGGCCTAAAAAAACATTTAAAAACTATTTTCACAAAAAATTGCAGATTTCTATTTTTGTCACCAAAAACAATGACTCCGATCATGCCGAACTAGCGACATTTTGGACAGGCCTAAAAAAAACATTTTAGAACAATTTTCACAAAATTAGCTCAGATTTTTTTTTTTCTTCATTTTTTGACACAAAAACAGTTTCCCCGGTCATGCCGAACTATCGACATTCTGGACAGGCCTAAAAAAACATTTTATAACCATTTTCACAAAAAATTGCAGATATTTTTTTTTTATTTTCACGACACAAAAACAGTGACCCCGGTCATGCCGAACTAGCGACATTCTGGACAGGCCTAAAAAAACTTTTTAAAACTATTTTCACAAAAAATTGCAGATTTCTATTTTTGTCATCAAAAACGATGACTCCGATCATGCCGAACTAGCAACATTTTGGACAGGCCTAAAAAAATATTTTAGAACCATTTTCACAAAAAAAGCTCAGATTTTTTATTTTTCATTTTTTATTTTTTTTGACACAAAAACAGTGACCCCGGTCATGCCGAACTATCGACATTCTGGACAGGCCTAAAAAAACATTTTATAACCATTTTCACAAAAAATTGCAGATATTTTTTTTTCATTTTCACGACACAAAAACAGTGACCCCGGTCATGCCGAACTAGCGACATTCTGGACAGGCCTAAAAAAACATTTTAAAACAATTTCCACAAAATATTGCAGATTTCTATTTTTGTCACCAAAAACAATGACTCCGATCATGCCGAACTAGCGACATTTTGGACAGGCCTAAAAAAAACATTTTAGAACAATTTTCACAAAAATAGCTCAGATTTTTTTTCTTCATTTTTTGACACAAAAACAGTGACCCCGGTCATGCCGAACTATCGACATTCTGGACAGGCCTAAAAAAACATTTTAAAACTATTTTCACAAAAAATTGCAGATTTCATTTTTTGACACAAAAACAGTGACCCCGGTCATGCCGAACTATCGACATTCTGGACAGGCCTAAAAAAACATTTTATAACCATTTTCACAAAAAATTGCAGATATTTTTTTTTCATTTTCACGATACAAAAACAGTGACCCTGGTCATGCCGAACTAGCGACATTCTGGACAGGCCTAAAAAAACTTTTTAAAACTATTTTCACAAAAAATTGTCGATTTCTATTTTTGTCATCAAAAACGATGACTCCGATTATGCCGAACTAGCAACATTTTGGACAGGCCTAAAAAAATATTTAGAACCATTTTCACAAAAAAAGCTCAGATTTTTTATTTTTCATTTTTTATTTTTTTTTACACAAAAACAGTGACCCCGGTCATGCCGAACTATCGACATTCTGGACAGGCCTAAAAAAACATTTTATAACCATTTTCACAAAAAATTGCAGATATTTTTTTTTCATTTTCACGATACAAAAACAGTGACCCTGGTCATGCCGAACTAGCGACATTCTGGACAGGCCTAAAAAAACTTTTTAAAACTATTTTCACAAAAAATTGTCGATTTCTATTTTTGTCATCAAAAACGATGACTCCGATTATGCCGAACTAGCAACATTTTGGACAGGCCTAAAAAAATATTTAGAACCATTTTCACAAAAAAAGCTCAGATTTTTTATTTTTCATTTTTTATTTTTTTTGACACAAAAACAGTGACCCCGGTCATGCCGAACTATCGACATTCTGGACAGGCCTAAAAAAACATTTTATAACCATTTTCACAAAAAATTGCAGATATTTTTTTTTCATTTTCACGACACAAAAACAGTGACCCCGTCATGCTGAACTAGCGACATTATGGACAGGCCTAAAAAAACATTTAAAAACTATTTTCACAAAAAATTGCAGATTTCTATTTTTGTCACCAAAAACAATGACTCCGATCATGCCGAACTAGCGACATTTTGGACAGGCCTAAAAAAAACATTTTAGAACAATTTTCACAAAATTAGCTCAGATTTTTTTTTTTCTTCATTTTTTGACACAAAAACAGTTTCCCCGGTCATGCCGAACTATCGACATTCTGGACAGGCCTAAAAAAACATTTTATAACCATTTTCACAAAAAATTGCAGATATTTTTTTTTTATTTTCACGACACAAAAACAGTGACCCCGGTCATGCCGAACTAGCGACATTCTGGACAGGCCTAAAAAAACTTTTTAAAACTATTTTCACAAAAAATTGCAGATTTCTATTTTTGTCATCAAAAACGATGACTCCGATCATGCCGAACTAGCGACATTTTGGACAGGCCTAAAAAAAACATTTTAGAACAACTTTCACAAAAATAGCTCAGATTTTTTTTTTTCATTTTTTGACACAAAAACAGTGACCCCGGTCATGCCGAACTAGCAACAATCTGGACAGGCCTAAAAAAACATTTTAAAACTATTTTCACAAAAAATTGCAGATTTCTATTTTTGTCACCAAAAACAATGACTCCGATCATGCCGAACTAGCGACATTTTGGACAGGCCTAAACAAAACATTTTAGAACAATTTTCACAAAAATAGCTCAGATTTTTTTTTTTCATTTTTTGACACAAAAACAGTGACCCCGGTCATGCCGAACTATCGACATTCTGGACAGGCCTAAAAAAATATTTTATAACCATTTTCACAAAAAATTGCAGATATTTTTTTTTCATTTTCACGACACAAAAACAGTGACCCCGGTCATGCCGAACTAGCGACATTCTGGACAGGCCTAAAAAAAACATATTAAAACTATTTTCACAAAAAATTGCAGATTTCTATTTTTGTCACCAAAAACAATGACTCCGATCATGCCGAACTAGCGACATTTTGGACAGGCCTAAAAAAAACATTTTAGAACAATTTTCACAAAAATAGCTCAGATTTTTTTTCTTCATTTTTTGACACAAAAACAGTGACCCCGGTCATGCCGAACTATCGACATTCTGGACAGGCCTAAAAAAACATTTTAAAACTATTTTCACAAAAAATTGCAGATTTCTATTTTTGTCACCAAAAACAATGACTCCGATCATGCCGAACTGGCGACATTCTGGACAGGCCTAAAAAAACATTTTAAAACTATTTTCACAAAAAATTGCAGATTTCTATTTTTGTCACCAAAAACAATGACTCCGATCATGCCGAACTAGCGACATTTTGGACAGGCCTAAAAAAAAACATTTTAGAACAATTTTCACAAAAATAGCTCAGATTTTTTTTTTCATTTTTTGACACAAAAACAGTGACCCCGGTCATGCCGAACTATCGACATTCTGGACAGGCCTAAAAAAACATTTTATAACCATTTTCACAAAAAATTGCAGATATTTTTTTTTCATTTTCACGACACAAAAACAGTGACCCCGGTCATGCCGAACTAGCGACATTCTGGACAGGCCTAAAAAAACATTTTAAAACTATTTTCACAAAAAATTGCAGATTTCTATTTTTGTCACCAAAAACAATGACTCCGATCATGCCGAACTAGCGACATTTTGGACAGGCCTAAAAAAAAACATTTTAGAACAATTTTCACAAAAATAGCTGATTTTTTTTTTTCATTTTTTGACACAAAAACAGTGACCCCGGTCATGCCGAACTAGCGACATTCTGGACAGGCCTAAAAAAACATTTTAAAACTATTTTCACAAAAAATTGCAGATTTCTATTTTTGTCACCAAAAACAATGACTCCGATCATGCCGAACTAGCGACATTTTGGACAGGCCTAAAAAAAACATTTTAGAACAATTTTCACAAAAATAGCTCAGATTTTTTTTCTTCATTTTTTGACACAAAAACAGTGACCCCGGTCATGCCGAACTAGCGACATTCTGGACAGGCCTAAAAAAACTTTTTAAAACTATTTTCACAAAAAATTGCAGATTTCTATTTTTGTCATCAAAAACGATGACTCCGATCATGCCGAACTAGCAACATTTTGGACAGGCCTAAAAAAATCATTTTAGAACCATTTTCACAAAAAAAGCTCAGATTTTTTATTTTTCATTTTTTATTTTTTTTGACACAAAAACAGTGACCCCGGTCATGCCGAACTATCGACATTCTGGACAGGCCTAAAAAAACATTTTATAACCATTTTCACAAAAAATTGCAGATATTTTTTTTTCATTTTCACGACACAAAAACAGTGACCCCGGTCATGCCGAACTAGCGACATTCTGGACAGGCCTAAAAAAACATTTTAAAACAATTTCCACAAAATATTGCAGATTTCTATTTTTGTCACCAAAAACAATGACTCCGATCATGCCGAACTAGCGACATTTTGGACAGGCCTAAAAAAAACATTTTAGAACAATTTTCACAAAAATAGCTCAGATTTTTTTTCTTCATTTTTTGACACAAAAACAGTGACCCCGGTCATGCCGAACTATCGACATTCTGGACAGGCCTAAAAAAACATTTTAAAACTATTTTCACAAAAAATTGCAGATTTCATTTTTTGACACAAAAACAGTGACCCCGGTCATGCCGAACTATCGACATTCTGGACAGGCCTAAAAAAACATTTTATAACCATTTTCACAAAAAATTGCAGATATTTTTTTTTCATTTTCACGATACAAAAACAGTGACCCTGGTCATGCCGAACTAGCGACATTCTGGACAGGCCTAAAAAAACTTTTTAAAACTATTTTCACAAAAAATTGTCGATTTCTATTTTTGTCATCAAAAACGATGACTCCGATTATGCCGAACTAGCAACATTTTGGACAGGCCTAAAAAAATATTTAGAACCATTTTCACAAAAAAAGCTCAGATTTTTTATTTTTCATTTTTTATTTTTTTTTACACAAAAACAGTGACCCCGGTCATGCCGAACTATCGACATTCTGGACAGGCCTAAAAAAACATTTTATAACCATTTTCACAAAAAATTGCAGATATTTTTTTTTCATTTTCACGATACAAAAACAGTGACCCTGGTCATGCCGAACTAGCGACATTCTGGACAGGCCTAAAAAAACTTTTTAAAACTATTTTCACAAAAAATTGTCGATTTCTATTTTTGTCATCAAAAACGATGACTCCGATTATGCCGAACTAGCAACATTTTGGACAGGCCTAAAAAAATATTTAGAACCATTTTCACAAAAAAAGCTCAGATTTTTTATTTTTCATTTTTTATTTTTTTTGACACAAAAACAGTGACCCCGGTCATGCCGAACTATCGACATTCTGGACAGGCCTAAAAAAACATTTTATAACCATTTTCACAAAAAATTGCAGATATTTTTTTTTCATTTTCACGACACAAAAACAGTGACCCCGTCATGCTGAACTAGCGACATTATGGACAGGCCTAAAAAAACATTTAAAAACTATTTTCACAAAAAATTGCAGATTTCTATTTTTGTCACCAAAAACAATGACTCCGATCATGCCGAACTAGCGACATTTTGGACAGGCCTAAAAAAAACATTTTAGAACAATTTTCACAAAATTAGCTCAGATTTTTTTTTTTCTTCATTTTTTGACACAAAAACAGTTTCCCCGGTCATGCCGAACTATCGACATTCTGGACAGGCCTAAAAAAACATTTTATAACCATTTTCACAAAAAATTGCAGATATTTTTTTTTTATTTTCACGACACAAAAACAGTGACCCCGGTCATGCCGAACTAGCGACATTCTGGACAGGCCTAAAAAAACTTTTTAAAACTATTTTCACAAAAAATTGCAGATTTCTATTTTTGTCATCAAAAACGATGACTCCGATCATGCCGAACTAGCGACATTTTGGACAGGCCTAAAAAAAACATTTTAGAACAACTTTCACAAAAATAGCTCAGATTTTTTTTTTTCATTTTTTGACACAAAAACAGTGACCCCGGTCATGCCGAACTAGCAACAATCTGGACAGGCCTAAAAAAACATTTTAAAACTATTTTCACAAAAAATTGCAGATTTCTATTTTTGTCACCAAAAACAATGACTCCGATCATGCCGAACTAGCGACATTTTGGACAGGCCTAAACAAAACATTTTAGAACAATTTTCACAAAAATAGCTCAGATTTTTTTTTTTCATTTTTTGACACAAAAACAGTGACCCCGGTCATGCCGAACTATCGACATTCTGGACAGGCCTAAAAAAATATTTTATAACCATTTTCACAAAAAATTGCAGATATTTTTTTTTCATTTTCACGACACAAAAACAGTGACCCCGGTCATGCCGAACTAGCGACATTCTGGACAGGCCTAAAAAAAACATATTAAAACTATTTTCACAAAAAATTGCAGATTTCTATTTTTGTCACCAAAAACAATGACTCCGATCATGCCGAACTAGCGACATTTTGGACAGGCCTAAAAAAAACATTTTAGAACAATTTTCACAAAAATAGCTCAGATTTTTTTTCTTCATTTTTTGACACAAAAACAGTGACCCCGGTCATGCCGAACTATCGACATTCTGGACAGGCCTAAAAAAACATTTTAAAACTATTTTCACAAAAAATTGCAGATTTCTATTTTTGTCACCAAAAACAATGACTCCGATCATGCCGAACTGGCGACATTCTGGACAGGCCTAAAAAAACATTTTAAAACTATTTTCACAAAAAATTGCAGATTTCTATTTTTGTCACCAAAAACAATGACTCCGATCATGCCGAACTAGCGACATTTTGGACAGGCCTAAAAAAAAACATTTTAGAACAATTTTCACAAAAATAGCTCAGATTTTTTTTTTCATTTTTTGACACAAAAACAGTGACCCCGGTCATGCCGAACTATCGACATTCTGGACAGGCCTAAAAAAACATTTTATAACCATTTTCACAAAAAATTGCAGATATTTTTTTTTCATTTTCACGACACAAAAACAGTGACCCCGGTCATGCCGAACTAGCGACATTCTGGACAGGCCTAAAAAAACATTTTAAAACTATTTTCACAAAAAATTGCAGATTTCTATTTTTGTCACCAAAAACAATGACTCCGATCATGCCGAACTAGCGACATTTTGGACAGGCCTAAAAAAAAACATTTTAGAACAATTTTCACAAAAATAGCTGATTTTTTTTTTTCATTTTTTGACACAAAAACAGTGACCCCGGTCATGCCGAACTAGCGACATTCTGGACAGGCCTAAAAAAACATTTTAAAACTATTTTCACAAAAAATTGCAGATTTCTATTTTTGTCACCAAAAACAATGACTCCGATCATGCCGAACTAGCGACATTTTGGACAGGCCTAAAAAAAACATTTTAGAACAATTTTCACAAAAATAGCTCAGATTTTTTTTCTTCATTTTTTGACACAAAAACAGTGACCCCGGTCATGCCGAACTATCGACATTCTGGACAGGCCTAAAAAAACATTTTAAAACTATTTTCACAAAAAATTGCAGATTTCTATTTTTGTCACCAAAAACAATGACTCCGATCATGCCGAACTGGCGACATTCTGGACAGGCCTAAAAAAACATTTTAAAACTATTTTCACAAAAAATTGCAGATTTCTATTTTTGTCACCAAAAACAATGACTCCGATCATGCCGAACTAGCGACATTTTGGACAGGCCTAAAAAAAAACATTTTAGAACAATTTTCACAAAAATAGCTCAGATTTTTTTTTTCATTTTTTGACACAAAAACAGTGACCCCGGTCATGCCGAACTATCGACATTCTGGACAGGCCTAAAAAAACATTTTATAACCATTTTCACAAAAAATTGCAGATATTTTTTTTTCATTTTCACGACACAAAAACAGTGACCCCGGTCATGCCGAACTAGCGACATTCTGGACAGGCCTAAAAAAACATTTTAAAACTATTTTCACAAAAAATTGCAGATTTCTATTTTTGTCACCAAAAACAATGACTCCGATCATGCCGAACTAGCGACATTTTGGACAGGCCTAAACAAAACATTTTAGAACAATTTTCACAAAAATAGCTCAGATTTTTTTTCTTCATTTTTTGACACAAAAACAGTGACCCCGGTCATGCCGAACTATCGACATTCTGGACAGGCCTAAAAAAATATTTTATAACCATTTTCACAAAAAATTGCAGATATTTTTTTTTCATTTTCACGACACAAAAACAGTGACCCCGGTCATGCCGAACTAGCGACATTCTGGACAGGCCTAAAAAAACATATTAAAACTATTTTCACAAAAAATTGCAGATTTCTATTTTTGTCACCAAAAACAATGACTCCGATCATGCCGAACTAGCGACATTTTGGACAGGCCTAAAAAAAACATTTTAGAACAATTTTCACAAAAATAGCTCAGATTTTTTTTTCTTCATTTTTTGACACAAAAACAGTGACCCCGGTCATGCCGAACTATCGACATTCTGGACAGGCCTAAAAAAAACATTTTATAACTATTCTCACAAAAAAATGCAGATATTTTTTTTTCATTTTCACGACACAAAAACAGTGACCGAACGCGACATTCTGGACAGGCCTAAAAAAACATTTTAAAACTATTTTCACAAAAAAATGCAGATTTCTATTTTTGTCACCAAAAACAATGACTCTGATCATGCCGAACTAGCGACATTTTGGACAGGCCTAAAAAAAACATTTTAGAACCATTTTCACAAAAATAGCTCAGATTTTTTATTTTTCATTTTTTATTTTTTTTGACACAAAAACAGTGACCCCGGTCATGCCGAACTAGCGACATTCTGGACAGGCCTAAAAAAACATTTTAAAACAATTTTCACAAAATATTGCAGATTTCTATTTTTGTCACCAAAAACAATGACTCCGATCATGCCGAACTAGCGACATTTTGGACAGGCCTAAAAAAAACATTTTAGAACAATTTTCACAAAAATAGCTCAGATTTTTTTTTTTCATTTTTTGACACAAAAACAGTGACCCCGGTCATGCCGAACTATCGACATTCTAGACAGGCCTAAAAAAACATTTTATAACCATTTTCACAAAAAATTGCAGATATTTTTTTTTCATTTTCACGACACAAAAACAGTGACCCCGTCATGCTGAACTAGCGACATTATGGACAGGCCTAAAAAAACATTTAAAAACTATTTTCACAAAAAATTGCAGATTTCTATTTTTGTCACCAAAAACAATGACTCCGATCATGCCGAACTAGCGACATTTTGGACAGGCCTAAAAAAAACATTTTAGAACAATTTTCACAAAATTAGCTCAGATTTTTTTTTTTCTTCATTTTTTGACACAAAAACAGTTTCCCCGGTCATGCCGAACTATCGACATTCTGGACAGGCCTAAAAAAACATTTTATAACCATTTTCACAAAAAATTGCAGATATTTTTTTTTTATTTTCACGACACAAAAACAGTGACCCCGGTCATGCCGAACTAGCGACATTCTGGACAGGCCTAAAAAAACTTTTTAAAACTATTTTCACAAAAAATTGCAGATTTCTATTTTCGTCATCAAAAACGATGACTCCGATCATGCCGAACTAGCAATATTTTGGACAGGCCTAAAAAAATATTTTAGAACCATTTTCACAAAAAAAGCTCAGATTTTTTATTTTTCATTTTTTATTTTTTTTGACACAAAAACAGTGACCCCGGTCATGCCGAACTATCGACATTCTGGACAGGCCTAAAAAAACATTTTATAACCATTTTCACAAAAAATTGCAGATATTTTTTTTTCATTTTCACGACACAAAAACAGTGACCCCGGTCATGCCGAACTAGCGACATTCTGGACAGGCCTAAAAAAACATTTTAAAACAATTTCCACAAAATATTGCAGATTTCTATTTTTGTCACCAAAAACAATGACTCCGATCATGCCGAACTAGCGACATTTTGGACAGGCCTAAAAAAAACATTTTAGAACAATTTTCACAAAAATAGCTCAGATTTTTTTTCTTCATTTTTTGACACAAAAACAGTGACCCCGGTCATGCCGAACTATCGACATTCTGGACAGGCCTAAAAAAACATTTTAAAACTATTTTCACAAAAAATTGCAGATTTCATTTTTTGACACAAAAACAGTGACCCCGGTCATGCCGAACTATCGACATTCTGGACAGGCCTAAAAAAACATTTTATAACCATTTTCACAAAAAATTGCAGATATTTTTTTTTCATTTTCACGATACAAAAACAGTGACCCTGGTCATGCCGAACTAGCGACATTCTGGACAGGCCTAAAAAAAACTTTTTAAAACTATTTTCACAAAAAATTGTCGATTTCTATTTTTGTCATCAAAAACGATGACTCCGATTATGCCGAACTAGCAACATTTTGGACAGGCCTAAAAAAATATTTAGAACCATTTTCACAAAAAAAGCTCAGATTTTTTATTTTTCATTTTTTATTTTTTTTGACACAAAAACAGTGACCCCGGTCATGCCGAACTATCGACATTCTGGACAGGCCTAAAAAAACATTTTATAACCATTTTCACAAAAAATTGCAGATATTTTTTTTTCATTTTCACGATACAAAAACAGTGACCCTGGTCCTGCCGAACTAGCGACATTCTGGACAGGCCTAAAAAAACTTTTTAAAACTATTTTCACAAAAAATTGTCGATTTCTATTTTTGTCATCAAAAACGATGACTCCGATTATGCCGAACTAGCAACATTTTGGACAGGCCTAAAAAAATATTTAGAACCATTTTCACAAAAAAAGCTCAGATTTTTTATTTTTCATTTTTTATTTTTTTTGACACAAAAACAGTGACCCCGGTCATGCCGAACTATCGACATTCTGGACAGGCCTAAAAAAACATTTTATAACCATTTTCACAAAAAATTGCAGATATTTTTTTTTCATTTTCACGACACAAAAACAGTGACCCCGTCATGCTGAACTAGCGACATTATGGACAGGCCTAAAAAAACATTTAAAAACTATTTTCACAAAAAATTGCAGATTTCTATTTTTGTCACCAAAAACAATGACTCCGATCATGCCGAACTAGCGACATTTTGGACAGGCCTAAAAAAAACATTTTAGAACAATTTTCACAAAATTAGCTCAGATTTTTTTTTTTCTTCATTTTTTGACACAAAAACAGTTTCCCCGGTCATGCCGAACTATCGACATTCTGGACAGGCCTAAAAAAACATTTTATAACCATTTTCACAAAAAATTGCAGATATTTTTTTTTTATTTTCACGACACAAAAACAGTGACCCCGGTCATGCCGAACTAGCGACATTCTGGACAGGCCTAAAAAAACTTTTAAAAACTATTTTCACAAAAAATTGCAGATTTCTATTTTTGTCATCAAAAACGATGACTCCGATCATGCCGAACTAGCGACATTTTGGACAGGCCTAAAAAAAACATTTTAGAACAACTTTCACAAAAATAGCTCAGATTTTTTTTTTTCATTTTTTGACACAAAAACAGTGACCCCGGTCATGCCGAACTAGCAACAATCTGGACAGGCCTAAAAAAACATTTTAAAACTATTTTCACAAAAAATTGCAGATTTCTATTTTTGTCACCAAAAACAATGACTCCGATCATGCCGAACTAGCGACATTTTGGACAGGCCTAAACAAAACATTTTAGAACAATTTTCACAAAAATAGCTCAGATTTTTTTTTTTCATTTTTTGACACAAAAACAGTGACCCCGGTCATGCCGAACTATCGACATTCTGGACAGGCCTAAAAAAATATTTTATAACCATTTTCACAAAAAATTGCAGATATTTTTTTTTCATTTTCACGACACAAAAACAGTGACCCCGGTCATGCCGAACTAGCGACATTCTGGACAGGCCTAAAAAAAACATATTAAAACTATTTTCACAAAAAATTGCAGATTTCTATTTTTGTCACCAAAAACAATGACTCCGATCATGCCGAACTAGCGACATTTTGGACAGGCCTAAAAAAAACATTTTAGAACAATTTTCACAAAAATAGCTCAGATTTTTTTTTCTTCATTTTTTGACACAAAAACAGTGACCCCGGTCATGCCGAACTATCGACATTCTGGACAGGCCTAAAAAAAACATTTTATAACTATTCTCACAAAAAAATGCAGATATTTTTTTTTCATTTTCACGACACAAAAACAGTGACCCCGTCATGCTGAACTAGCGACATTATGGACAGGCCTAAAAAAACATTTAAAAACTATTTTCACAAAAAATTGCAGATTTCTATTTTTGTCACCAAAAACAATGACTCCGATCATGCCGAACTAGCGACATTTTGGACAGGCCTAAAAAAAACATTTTAGAACAATTTTCACAAAATTAGCTCAGATTTTTTTTTTTCTTCATTTTTTGACACAAAAACAGTTTCCCCGGTCATGCCGAACTATCGACATTCTGGACAGGCCTAAGAAAACATTTTATAACCATTTTCACAAAAAATTGCAGATATTTTTTTTTTATTTTCACGACACAAAAACAGTGACCCCGGTCATGCCGAACTAGCGACATTCTGGACAGGCCTAAAAAAACTTTTTAAAACTATTTTCACAAAAAATTGCAGATTTCTATTTTTGTCATCAAAAACGATGACTCCGATCATGCCGAACTAGCAACATTTTGGACAGGCCTAAAAAAATATTTTAGAACCATTTTCACAAAAAAAGCTCAGATTTTTTATTTTTCATTTTTTATTTTTTTTGACACAAAAACAGTGACCCCGGTCATGCCGAACTATCGACATTCTGGACAGGCCTAAAAAAACATTTTATAACCATTTTCACAAAAAATTGCAGATATTTTTTTTTCATTTTCACGACACAAAAACAGTGACCCCGGTCATGCCGAACTAGCGACATTCTGGACAGGCCTAAAAAAACATTTTAAAACAATTTCCACAAAATATTGCAGATTTCTATTTTTGTCACCAAAAACAATGACTCCGATCATGCCGAACTAGCGACATTTTGGACAGGCCTAAAAAAAACATTTTAGAACAATTTTCACAAAAATAGCTCAGATTTTTTTTCTTCATTTTTTGACACAAAAACAGTGACCCCGGTCATGCCGAACTATCGACATTCTGGACAGGCCTAAAAAAACATTTTAAAACTATTTTCACAAAAAATTGCAGATTTCTATTTTTGTCACCAAAAACAATGACTCCGATCATGCCGAACTAGCGACATTCTGGACAGGCCTAAAAAAACATTTTAAAACTATTTTCACAAAAAATTGCAGATTTCTATTTTTGTCACCAAAAACAATGACTCCGATCATGCCGAACTAGCGACATTTTGGACAGGCCTAAAAAAAACATTTCATAACCATTTTCACAAAAAATTGCAGATATTTTTTTTTCATTTTTTGACACAAAAACAGTGACCCCGGTCATGCCGAACTATCGACATTCTGGACAGGCCTAAAAAAACATTTTATAACCATTTTCACAAAAAATTGCAGATATTTTTTTTTCATTTTCACGATACAAAAACAGTGACCCCGGTCATGCCGAACTAGCGACATTCTGGACAGGCCTAAAAAAACTTTTTAAAACTATTTTCACAAAAAATTGTCGATTTCTATTTTTGTCATCAAAAACGATGACTCCGATCATGCCGAACTAGCAACATTTTGGACAGGCCTAAAAAAATATTTAGAACCATTTTCACAAAAAAAGCTCAGATTTTTTATTTTTCATTTTTTATTTTTTTTGACACAAAAACAGTGACCCCGGTCATGCCGAACTAGCGACATTTTGGACAGGCCTAAAAAAAACATTTTAGAACAATTTTCACAAAAATAGCTCAGATTTTTTTTCTTCATTTTTTGACACAAAAACAGTGACCCCGGTCATGCCGAACTATCGACATTCTGGACAGGCCTAAAAAAACATTTTATAACCATTTTCACAAAAAATTGCAGATATTTATTTTTTATTTTTTTGACACAAAAACAGTGACCCCGGTCATGCCGAACTAGCGACATTCTGGACAGACCTAAAAAAACATTTTAAAACTATTTTCACAAAAAATTGCAGATTTCTATTTTTGTCACCAAAAACAATGACTCCGATCATGCCGAACTAGCGACATTTTGGACAGGCCTAAAAAAAACATTTTAGAACAATTTTCACAAAAATAGCTCAGATTTTTTTTTTCATTTTTTGACACAAAAACAGTGACCCCGGTCATGCCGAACTATCGACATTCTGGACAGGCCTAAAAAAACATTTTATAACCATTTTCACCAAAAATTGCAGATATTTTTTTTTCATTTTCACGACACAAAAACAGTGACCCCGGTCATGCCGAACTAGCGACATTCTGGACAGGCCTAAAAAAACATTTTAAAACTATTTTCACAAAAAATTGCAGATTTCTATTTTTGTCACCAAAAACAATGACCCCGGTCATGCCGAACTATCGACATTTTGGACAGGCCTAAAAAAAAACATTTTAGAACAATTTTCACAAAAATAGCTCAGATTTTTTTTTTTCATTTTTTGACACAAAAACAGTGACCCCGGTCATGCCGAACTATCGACATTCTGGACAGGCCTAAAAAAACATTTTATAACCATTTTCACAAAAAAATGCAGATATTTTTTTTTCATTTTCACGACACAAAAACAGTGACCCCGGCCGAACTAGCGACATTGTGGACAGGCCTAAAAAAACATTTAAAAACTATTTTCACAAAAAATTGCAGATTTCTATTTTTGTCACCAAAAACAATGACTCCGATCATGCCGAACTAGCGACATTTTGGACAGGCCTAAAAAAAAAACATTTTAGAACAATTTTCACAAAAATAGCTCAGATTTTTTTTTCTTCATTTTTTGACACAAAAACAGTGACCCCGGTCATGCCGAACTATCGACATTCTGGACAGGCCTAAAAAAACATTTTATAACCATTTTCACAAAAAATTGCAGATATTTTTTTTTTTTTTTTTTGCCACAAAAACAGTGACCTCGGTCATGCCGAACTAGCGACATTCTGGACAGGCCTAAAAAAACATTTTAAAACTATTTTCACAAAAAATTGCAGATTTCTATTTTTGTCACCAAAAACAATGACTCCGATCATGCCGAACTAGCGACATTTTGGACAGGCCTAAAAAAAACATTTTAGAACAATTTTCACAAAAATAGCTCTTTTTTTTTTTTTCATTTTTTGACACAAAAACAGTGACCCCGGTCATGCCGAACTATCGACATTCTGGACAGGCCTAAAAAAACATTTTATAACCATTTTCACAAAAAATTGCAGATATTTTTTTTTCATTTTCACGACACAAAAACAGTGACCCCGGCCGAACTAGCTACATTCTGGACAGGCCTAAAAAAAACATTTTAAAACTATTTTCACAAAAAATTGCAGATTTCTATTTTTGTCACCAAAAACAATGACTCCGATCATGCCGAACTAGCGACATTTTGGACAGGCCTAAAAAAAACATTTTAGAACAATTTTCACAAAAATAGCTCAGATTTTTTTTTTTCATTTTTTGACACATAAACAGTGACCCCGGTCATGCCGAACTATCGACATTCTGGACAGGCCTAAAAAAAACATTTTATAACTATTCTCACAAAAAAATGCAGATATTTTTTTTTCATTTTCACGACACAAAAACAGTGACCGAACTAGCGACATTCTGGAAAGGCCTAAAAAAACATTTTAAAACTATTTTCACAAAAAATTGCAGATTTCTATTTTTGTCACCAAAAACAATGACTCCGATCATGCCGAACTAGCGACATTTTGGACAGGCCTAAAAAAAACATTTTAGAACAATTTTCACAAAAATAGCTCAGATTTTTTTTTTTCATTTTTTGACACAAAAACAGTGACCCCGGTCATGCCGAACTATCGACATTCTGGACAGGCCTAAAAAAACATTTTAAAACTATTTTCACAAAAAATTGCAGATTTCTATTTTTGTCACCAAAAACAATGACTCCGATCATGCCGAACTAGCGACATTTTGGACAGGCCTAAAAAAAACATTTTAGAACAATTTTCACAAAAATAGCTCAGATTTTTTTTTTTCATTTTTTTTTTTCATTTTTTGACACATAAACAGTGACCCCGGTCATGCCGAACTATCGACATTCTGGACAGGCCTAAAAAAAACATTTTATAACTATTCTCACAAAAAAATGCAGATATTTTTTTTTCATTTTCACGACACAAAAACAGTGACCGAACTAGCGACATTCTGGAAAGGCCTAAAAAAACATTTTAAAACTATTTTCACAAAAAATTGCAGATTTCTATTTTTGTCACCAAAAACAATGACTCCAATCATGCCGAACTAGCGACATTTTGGACAGGCCTAAAAAAAACATTTTAGAACAATTTTCACAAAAATAGCTCAGATTTTTTTTTTTCATTTTTTGACACAAAAACAGTGACCCCGGTCATGCCGAACTATCGACATTCTGGACAGGCGTAAAAAAACATTTTAAAACTATTTTCACAAAAAATTGCAGATTTCTATTTTTGTCACCAAAAACAATGACTCCGATCATGCCGAACTAGCGACATTTTGGACAGGCCTAAAAAAACCATTTTAGAACAATTTTCACAAAAATAGCTCAGATTTTTTTTCTTCATTTTTTGACACAAAAACAGTGACCCCGGTCATGCCGAACTATCGACATTCTGGACAGGCCTAAAAAAACATTTTAAAACTATTTTCACAAAAAATTGCAGATTTCTATTTTTGTCACCAAAAACAATGACTCCGATCATGCCGAACTAGCGACATTCTGGACAGGCCTAAAAAAACATTTTAAAACTATTTTCACAAAAAATTGCAGATTTCTATTTTTGTCACCAAAAACAATGACTCCGATCATGCCGAACTAGCGACATTTTGGACAGGCCTAAAAAAAACATTTTAGAACAATTTTCACAAAAATAGCTCAGATTTTTTTTTTTCATTTTTTGACACAAAAACAGTGACCCCGGTCATGCCGAACTATCGACATTCTGGACAGGCCTAAAAAAACATTTTAAAACTATTTTCACAAAAAATTGCAGATTTCTATTTTTGTCACCAAAAACAATGACTCCGATCATGCCGAACTAGCGACATTCTGGACAGGCCTAAAAAAAACATTTTAAAACTATTTTCACAAAAAATTGCAGATTTCTATTTTTGTCACCAAAAACAATGACTCCGATCATGCCGAACTAGCGACATTTTGGACAGGCCTAAAAAAAAACATTTTAGAACAATTTTCACAAAAATAGCTCAGATTTTTTTTCTTCATTTTTTGACACAAAAACAGTGACCCCGGTCATGCCGAACTATCGACATTCTGGACAGGCCTAAAAAAAACATTTTAAAACTATTTTCACAAAAAATTGCAGATTTCTATTTTTGTCACCAAAAACAATGACTCCGATAATGCCGAACTAGCGACATTCTGGACAGGCCTAAAAAAACATTTTAAAACTATTTTCACAAAAAATTGCAGATTTCTATTTTTGTCACCAAAAACAATGACTCCGATCATGCCGAACTAGCGACATTTTGGACAGGCCTAAAAAAAACATTTTAGAACAATTTTCACAAAAATAACTCAGATTTTTTTTTCTTCATTTTTTGACACAAAAACAGTGACCCCGGTCATGCCGAACTAGCGACATTCTGGACAGGCCTAAAAAAACATTTTAAAACTATTTTCACAAAAAATTGCAGATTTCTATTTTTGTCACCAAAAACAATGACTCCGATCATGCCGAACTAGCGACATTCCTGGACAGGCCTAAAAAAAACATTTTAAAACTATTTTCACAAAAAATTGCAGATTTCTATTTTTGTCACCAAAAACAATGACTCCGATCATGCCGAACTAGCGACATTTTGGACAGGCCTAAAAAAAAACATTTTAGAACAATTTTCACAAAAATAGCTCAGATTTTTTTTTTTCATTTTTTGACACAAAAACAGTGACCCCGGTCATGCCGAACTATCGACATTCTGGACAGGCCTAAAAAAACATTTTATAACCATTTTCACAAAAAATTGCAGATATTTTTTTTTCATTTTCACGACACAAAAACAGTGACCCCGGTCATGCCGAACTAGCGACATTCTGGACAGGCCTATAAAAACATTTTAAAACTATTTTCACAAAAAATTGCAGATTTCTATTTTTGTCACCAAAAACAATGACTCCGATCATGCCAAACTAGCGACATTTTGGACAGGCCTAAAAAAAACATTTTAGAACAATTTTCACAAAAATAGCTCAGAATTTTTTTTTTCATTTTTTGACACAAAAACAGTGACCCCGGTCATGCCAAACTATCGACATTCTGGACAGGCCTAAAAAAACATTTTAAAACTATTTTCACAAAAAATTGCAGATTTCTATTTTTGTCACCAAAAACAATGACTCCGATCATGCCGAACTAGCGACATTTTGGACAGGCCTAAAAAAAACATTTTAGAACAATTTTCACAAAAAAAGCTCAGATTTTTTTTGTTCATTTTTTGACACAAAAACAGTGACCCCGGTCATGCCGAACTATCGACATTCTGGACAGGCCTAAAAAAACATTTTATAACCATTCTCACAAAAAAATGCAGATATTTTTTTTTCATTTTCACGACACAAAAACAGTGACCCCGGCCGAACTAGCGACATTCTGGACAGGCCTAAAAAAACATTTTAAAACTATTTTCACAAAAAATTGCAGATTTCTATTTTTGTCACCAAAAACAATGACTCCGATCATGCCAAACTAGCGACATTTTGGACAGGCCTAAAAAAAACATTTTAGAACAATTTTCACAAAAATAGCTCAGAATTTTTTTTTTCATTTTTTGACACAAAAACAGTGACCCCGGTCATGCCAAACTATCGACATTCTGGACAGGCCTAAAAAAACATTTTAAAACTATTTTCACAAAAAATTGCAGATTTCTATTTTTGTCACCAAAAACAATGACTCCGATCATGCCGAACTAGCGACATTTTGGACAGGCCTAAAAAAAACATTTTAGAACAATTTTCACAAAAATAGCTCAGATTTTTTTTTTTCATTTTTTGACACAAAAACAGTGACCCCGGTCATGCCGAACTATCGACATTCTGGACAGGCCTAAAAAAACATTTTATAACCATTTTCACAAAAAATTGCAGATATTTTTTTTTCATTTTCACGACACAAAAACAGTGACCCCGGTCATGCCGAACTAGCGACATTCTGGACAGGCATAAAAAAACATTTTAAAACTATTTTCACAAAAAATTGCAGATTTCTATTTTTGTCACCAAAAACAATGACTCCGATCATGCCGAACTAGCGACATTTTGGACAGGCCTAAAAAAAACATTTTAGAACAATTTTCACAAAAATAACTCAGATTTTTTTTTCTTCATTTTTTGACACAAAAACAGTGACCCCGGTCATGCCGAACTAGCGACATTCTGGACAGGCCTAAAAAAACATTTTAAAACTATTTTCACAAAAAATTGCAGATTTCTATTTTTGTCACCAAAAACAATGACTCCGATCATGCCGAACTAGCGACATTCTGGACAGGCATAAAAAAAACATTTTAAAACTATTTTCACAAAAAATTGCAGATTTCTATTTTTGTCACCAAAAACAATGACTCCGATCATGCCGAACTAGCGACATTTTGGACAGGCCTAAAAAAAAACATTTTAGAACAATTTTCACAAAAATAGCTCAGATTTTTTTTTTTCATTTTTTGACACAAAAACAGTGACCCCGGTCATGCCGAACTAGCGACATTCTGGACAGGCCTAAAAAAACATTTTAAAACTATTTTCACAAAAAATTGCAGATTTCTATTTTTGTCACCAAAAACAATGACTCCGATCATGCCGAACTAGCGACATTCTGGACAGGCATAAAAAAAACATTTTAAAACTATTTTCACAAAAAATTGCAGATTTCTATTTTTGTCACCAAAAACAATGACTCCGATCATGCCGAACTAGCGACATTTTGGACAGGCCTAAAAAAAAACATTTTAGAACAATTTTCACAAAAATAGCTCAGATTTTTTTTTTTCATTTTTTGACACAAAAACAGTGACCCCGGTCATGCCGAACTAGCGACATTCTGGACAGGCCTAAAAAAACATTTTAAAACTATTTTCACAAAAAATTGCAGATTTCTATTTTTGTCACCAAAAACAATGACTCCGATCATGCCGAACTAGCGACATTCTGGACAGGCATAAAAAAAACATTTTAAAACTATTTTCACAAAAAATAGCTCAGATTTTTTTTTCATTTTTTGACACAAAAACAGTGACCCCGGTCATGCCAAACTATCGACATTCTGGACAGGCCTAAAAAAACATTTTAAAACTATTTTCACAAAAAATTGCAGATTTCTATTTTTGTCACCAAAAACAATGACTCCGATCATGCCAAACTAGCGACATTTTGGACAGGCCTAAAAAAAACATTTTAGAACAATTTTCACAAAAATAGCTCAGAATTTTTTTTTTCATTTTTTGACACAAAAACAGTGACCCCGGTCATGCCAAACTATCGACATTCTGGACAGGCCTAAAAAAACGTTTTAAAACTATTTTCACAAAAAATTGCAGATTTCTATTTTTGTCACCAAAAACAATGACTCCGATCATGCCGAACTAGCGACATTTTGGACAGGCCTAAAAAAAACATTTTAGAACAATTTTCACAAAAAATTGCAAATATTTTTTTTTTGTTTTCACGACACAAAAACAGTGACCCCAGTCATGCCGAACTAGCGACATTCTGGACAGGCCTAAAAAAACATTTCAAAACAATTTTCACAAAAATAGCTCAGATTTTTTTTTTTCATTTTTTGACACAAAAACAGTGACCCCGGTCATGCCGAACTATCGACATTCTGGACAGGCCTAAAAAAAACATTTTATAACCATTTTCACAAAAAATTGCAGATATTTATTTTTTATTTTTTTGACACAAAAACAGTGACCCCGGTCATGCCGAACTAGCGACATTCTGGACAGGCCTAAAAAAACATTTTAAAACTATTTTCACAAAAAATTGCAGATTTCTATTTTTGTCACCAAAAACAATGACTCCGATCATGCCGAACTAGCGACATTCTGGACAGGCATAAAAAAAACATTTTAAAACTATTTTCACAAAAAATTGCAGATATTTTTTTTTCATTTTCACGACACAAAAACAGTGACCCCGGTCATGCCGAACTATCGACATTCTGGACAGGCCTAAAAAAACATTTTAGAACTATTTTCACAAAAATAGCTGCAGATTTTTTTTTCTCATTTTTGTCACACAAAAACAGTGACCCCGGTCATGCCGAACTAGCGACATTCTGGACAGGCCTAAAAAAACATTTTATAACCATTTTCACAAAAAATTGCAGATATTTTTTTTTCATTTTCACGACACAAAAACAGTGACCCCGGTCATGCCAAACTATCGACATTCTGGACAGGCCTAAAAAAACATTTTAAAACTATTTTCACAAAAAATTGCAGATTTCTATTTTTGTCACCAAAAACAATGACTCCGATCATGCCGAACTAGCGACATTTTGGACAGGCCTAAAAAAAACATTTTAGAACAATTTTCACAAAAATAGCTCAGATTTTTTTTTTTCATTTTTTGACACAAAAACAGTGACCCCGGTCATGCCGAACTATCGACATTCTGGACAGGCCTAAAAAAACATTTTATAACCATTCTCACAAAAAAATGCAGATATTTTTTTTTCATTTTCACGACACAAAAACAGTGACCCCGGCCGAACTAGCGACATTCTGGACAGGCCTAAAAAAACATTTAAAAACTATTTTCACAAAAAATTGCAGATTTCTATTTTTGTCACCAAAAACAATGACTCCGATCATGCCGAACTAGCGACATTTTGGACAGGCCTAAAAAAAACATTTTAGAACAATTTTCACAAAAATAGCTCAGATTTTTTTTTCATTTTTTGACACAAAAACAGTGACCCCGGTCATGCCGAACTATCGACATTCTGGACAGGCCTATAAAAACATTTTAAAACTATTTTCACAAAAAATTGCAGATTTCTATTTTTGTCACCAAAAACAATGACTCCGATCATGCCGAACTAGCGACATTTTGGACAGGCCTAAAAAAAACATTTTAGAACAATTTTCACAAAAATAGCTCAGATTTTTTTTTCATTTTTTGACACAAAAACAGTGACCCCGGTCATGCCGAACTATCGACATTCTGGACAGGCCTATAAAAACATTTTAAAACTATTTTCACAAAAAATTGCAGATTTCTATTTTTGTCACCAAAAACAATGACTCCGATCATGCCAAACTAGCGACATTTTGGACAGGCCTAAAAAAAACATTTTAGAACAATTTTCACAAAAATAGCTCAGAATTTTTTTTTTCATTTTTTGACACAAAAACAGTGACCCCGGTCATGCCAAACTATCGACATTCTGGACAGGCCTAAAAAAACATTTTAAAACTATTTTCACAAAAAATTGCAGATTTCTATTTTTGTCACCAAAAACAATGACTCCGATCATGCCAAACTAGCGACATTTTGGACAGGCCTAAAAAAAACATTTTAGAACAATTTTCACAAAAATAGCTCAGAATTTTTTTTTTCATTTTTTGACACAAAAACAGTGACCCCGGTCATGCCAAACTATCGACATTCTGGACAGGCCTAAAAAAACATTTTAAAACTATTTTCACAAAAAATTGCAGATTTCTATTTTTGTCACCAAAAACAATGACTCCGATCATGCCGAACTAGCGACATTTTGGACAGGCCTAAAAAAAACATTTTAGAACAATTTTCACAAAAATAGCTCAGATTTTTTTTTTTCATTTTTTGACACAAAAACAGTGACCCCGGTCATGCCGAACTATCGACATTCTGGACAGGCCTAAAAAAACATTTTATAACCATTTTCACAAAAAATTGCAGATATTTTTTTTTCATTTTCACGACACAAAAACAGTGACCCCGGTCATGCCGAACTAGCGACATTCTGGACAGGCCTAAAAAAACATTTTAAAACTATTTTCACAAAAAATTGCAGATTTCTATTTTTGTCACCAAAAACAATGACTCCGATCATGCCAAACTAGCGACATTTTGGACAGGCCTAAAAAAAACATTTTAGAACAATTTTCACAAAAAATTGCAGATATTTTTTTTTTGTTTTCACGACACAAAAACAGTGACCCCAGTCATGCCGAACTAGCGACATTCTGGACAGGGCTAAAAAAACATTTCAAAACAATTTTCACAAAAATAGCTCAGATTTTTTTTTTTCCTTTTTTGACACAAAAACAGTGACCCCGGTCATGCCGAACTATCGACATTCTGGACAGGCCTAAAAAAAACATTTTATAACCATTTTCACAAAAAATTGCAGATATTTATTTTTTATTTTTTTGACACAAAAACAGTGACCCCGGTCATGCCGAACTAGCGACATTCTGGACAGGCCTAAAAAAACATTTTAAAACTATTTTCACCAAAAATTGCAGATTTCTATTTTTGTCACCAAAAACAATGACTCCGATCATGCCGAACTACCGACATTTTGGACAGGCCGAAAAAAAACATTTTAGAACAATTTTCACAAAAATAGCTCAGATTTTTTTTTTTCATTTTTTGACACAAAAACAGTGACCCCGGTCATGCCAAACTATCGACATTCTGGACAGGCCTAAAAAAACATTTTAAAACTATTTTCACAAAAAATTGCAGATTTCTATTTTTGTCACCAAAAACAATGACTCCGATCATGCCAAACTAGCGACATTTTGGACAGGCCTAAAAAAAACATTTTAGAACAATTTTCACAAAAATAGCTCAGAATTTTTTTTTTCATTTTTTGACACAAAAACAGTGACCCCGGTCATGCCAAACTATCGACATTCTGGACAGGCCTAAAAAAACATTTTAAAACTATTTTCACAAAAAATTGCAGATTTCTATTTTTGTCACCAAAAACAATGACTCCGATCATGCCAAACTAGCGACATTTTGGACAGGCCTAAAAAAAACATTTTAGAACAATTTTCACAAAAATAGCTCAGAATTTTTTTTTTCATTTTTTGACACAAAAACAGTGACCCCGGTCATGCCAAACTATCGACATTCTGGACAGGCCTAAAAAAACATTTTAAAACTATTTTCACAAAAAATTGCAGATTTCTATTTTTGTCACCAAAAACAATGACTCCGATCATGCCGAACTAGCGACATTTTGGACAGGCCTAAAAAAAACATTTTAGAACAATTTTCACAAAAATAGCTCAGATTTTTTTTTTTCATTTTTTGACACAAAAACAGTGACCCCGGTCATGCCGAACTATCGACATTCTGGACAGGCCTAAAAAAACATTTTATAACCATTTTCACAAAAAATTGCAGATATTTTTTTTTCATTTTCACGACACAAAAACAGTGACCCCGGTCATGCCGAACTAGCGACATTCTGGACAGGCCTAAAAAAACATTTTAAAACTATTTTCACAAAAAATTGCAGATTTCTATTTTTGTCACCAAAAACAATGACTCCGATCATGCCAAACTAGCGACATTTTGGACAGGCCTAAAAAAAACATTTTAGAACAATTTTCACAAAAAATTGCAGATATTTTTTTTTTGTTTTCACGACACAAAAACAGTGACCCCAGTCATGCCGAACTAGCGACATTCTGGACAGGGCTAAAAAAACATTTCAAAACAATTTTCACAAAAATAGCTCAGATTTTTTTTTTTCCTTTTTTGACACAAAAACAGTGACCCCGGTCATGCCGAACTATCGACATTCTGGACAGGCCTAAAAAAAACATTTTATAACCATTTTCACAAAAAATTGCAGATATTTATTTTTTATTTTTTTGACACAAAAACAGTGACCCCGGTCATGCCGAACTAGCGACATTCTGGACAGGCCTAAAAAAACATTTTAAAACTATTTTCACCAAAAATTGCAGATTTCTATTTTTGTCACCAAAAACAATGACTCCGATCATGCCGAACTACCGACATTTTGGACAGGCCGAAAAAAAACATTTTAGAACAATTTTCACAAAAATAGCTCAGATTTTTTTTTTTCATTTTTTGAAACAAAAACAGTGACCCCGGTCATGCCGAACTATCGACATTCTGGACAGGCCTAAAAAAAACATTTTATAACTATTCTTACAAAAAAATGCAGATATTTTTTTTTCATTTTCACGACACAAAAACAGTGACCGAACTAGCGACATTCTGGACAGGCCTAAAAAAAAGATTTTAGAACAATTTTCACAAAAAATTGCAGATATTTTTTTTTTGTTTTCACGACACAAAAACAGTGACCCCAGTCATGCCGAACTAGCGACATTCTGGACAGGCCTAAAAAAACATTTTAAAACTATTTTCACAAAAAATTGCAGATTTCTATTTTTGTCACCAAAAACAATGACTCCGATCATGCCGAACTAGCGACATTTTGGACAGGCCTAAAAAAACCATTTTAGAACAATTTTCACAAAAAATTGCAGATATTTTTTTTTTGTTTTCACGACACAAAAACAGTGACCCCAGTCATGCCGAACTAGCGACATTCTGGACAGGCCTAAAAAAACATTTCAAAACAATTTTCACAAAAATAGCTCAGATTTTTTTTTTTCATTTTTTGACACAAAAACAGTGACCCCGGTCATGCCGAACTATCGACATTCTGGACAGGCCTAAAAAAAACATTTTATAACCATTTTCACAAAAAATTGCAGATATTTATTTTTTATTTTTTTGACACAAAAACAGTGACCCCGGTCATGCCGAACTAGCGACATTCTGGACAGGCCTAAAAAAACATTTTAAAACTATTTTCACCAAAAATTGCAGATTTCTATTTTTGTCACCAAAAACAATGACTCCGATCATGCCGAACTACCGACATTTTGGACAGGCCGAAAAAAAACATTTTAGAACAATTTTCACAAAAATAGCTCAGATTTTTTTTTTTCATTTTTTGACTCAAAAACAGTGACCCCGGTCATGCCGAACTATCGACATTCTGGACAGGCCTAAAAAAACATTTTATAACCATTCTCACAAAAAAATGCTGATTTTTTTTTTTCATTTTCACGACACAAAAACAGTGACCCCGGCCGAACTAGCGACATTCTGGACAGGCCTAAAAAAACATTTTAAAACTATTTTCACAAAAAATTGCAGATTTCTATTTTTGTCACCAAAAACAATGACTCCGACCATGCCGAACTAGCGACATTTTGGACAGGCCTAAAAAAAACATTTTAGAACAATTTTCCCAAAAATAGCTCAGATTTTATTTTTTCATTTTTTGACACAAAAACAGTGACCCCGGTCATGCCGAACTATCGACATTCTGGACAGGCCTAAAAAAACATTTTATAACCATTCTCACAAAAAAATGCAGATATTTTTTTTTCATTTTCACGACACAAAAACAGTGACCCCGGTCATGCCGAACTAGCGACATTCTGGACAGGCCTAAAAAAACATTTTAAAAATATTTTCACAAAAAATTGCAGATTTCTATTTTTGTCACCAAAAACAATGACTCCGATCATGCCAAACTAGCGACATTTTGGACAGGCCTAAAAAAAACATTTTAGAACAATTTTCACAAAAATAGCTCAGATTTTTTTTTTTCATTTTTTGACACAAAAACAGTGACCCCGGTCATGCCAAACTATCGACATTCTGGACAGGCCTAAAAAAACATTTTAAAACTATTTTCACAAAAAATTGCAGATTTCTATTTTTGTCACCAAAAACAATGACTCCGATCATGCCGAACTAGCGACATTTTGGACAGGCCTAAAAAAAACATTTTAGAACAATTTTCACAAAAATAGCTCAGATTTTTTTTTTTCATTTTTTGACACAAAAACAGTGACCCCGGTCATGCCGAACTATCGACATTCTGGACAGGCCTAAAAAAACATTTTATAACCATTTTCACAAAAAATTGCAGATATTTTTTTTTCATTTTCACGACACAAAAAAAGTGACCCCGGCCGAACTAGCGACATTCTGGACAGGCCTAAAAAAACATTTTAAAACTATTTTCACAAAAAATTGCAGATTTCTATTTTTGTCACCAAAAACAATGACTCCGATCATGCCGAACTAGCGACATTTTGGACAGGCCTAAAAAAAACATTTTAGAACAATTTTCACCAAAAATTGCAGATATTTTTTTTTTGTTTTCACGACACAAAAACAGTGACCCCAGTCATGCCGAACTAGCGACATTCTGGACAGGGCTAAAAAAACATTTCAAAACAATTTTCACAAAAATAGCTCAGATTTTTTTTTTTCATTTTTTGACACAAAAACAGTGACCCCGGTCATGCCGAACTATCGACATTCTGGACAGGCCTAAAAAAAACATTTTATAACCATTTTCACAAAAAATTGCAGATATTTATTTTTTATTTTTTTGACACAAAAACAGTGACCCCGGTCATGCCGAACTAGCGACATTCTGGACAGGCCTAAAAAAACATTTTAAAACTATTTTCACCAAAAATTGCAGATTTCTATTTTTGTCACCAAAAACAATGACTCCGATCATGCCGAACTACCGACATTTTGGACAGGCCGAAAAAAAACATTTTATAACTATTCTTACAAAAAAATGCAGATATTTTTTTTTCATTTTCACGACACAAAAACAGTGACCGAACTAGCGACATTCTGGACAGGCCTAAAAAAAACATTTTAGAACAATTCTTACAAAAAAATGCAGATATTTTTTTTTCATTTTCACGACACAAAAACAGTGACCGAACTAGCGACATTCTGGACAGGCCTAAAAAAAAGATTTTAGAACAATTTTCACAAAAAATTGCAGATATTTTTTTTTTGTTTTCACGACACAAAAACAGTGACCCCAGTCATGCCGAACTAGCGACATTCTGGACAGGCCTAAAAAAACATTTTAAAACTATTTTCACAAAAAATTGCAGATTTCTATTTTTGTCACCAAAAACAATGACTCCGATCATGCCGAACTAGCGACATTTTGGACAGGCCTAAAAAAACCATTTTAGAACAATTTTCACAAAAAATTGCAGATATTTTTTTTTTGTTTTCACGACACAAAAACAGTGACCCCAGTCATGCCGAACTAGCGACATTCTGGACAGGCCTAAAAAAACATTTCAAAACAATTTTCACAAAAATAGCTCAGATTTTTTTTTTTCATTTTTTGACACAAAAACAGTGACCCCGGTCATGCCGAACTATCGACATTCTGGACAGGCCTAAAAAAAACATTTTATAACCATTTTCACAAAAAATTGCAGATATTTATTTTTTATTTTTTTGACACAAAAACAGTGACCCCGGTCATGCCGAACTAGCGACATTCTGGACAGGCCTAAAAAAACATTTTAAAACTATTTTCACCAAAAATTGCAGATTTCTATTTTTGTCACCAAAAACAATGACTCCGATCATGCCGAACTACCGACATTTTGGACAGGCCGAAAAAAAACATTTTAGAACAATTTTCACAAAAATAGCTCAGATTTTTTTTTTTCATTTTTTGACTCAAAAACAGTGACCCCGGTCATGCCGAACTATCGACATTCTGGACAGGCCTAAAAAAACATTTTATAACCATTCTCACAAAAAAATGCTGATTTTTTTTTTTCATTTTCACGACACAAAAACAGTGACCCCGGCCGAACTAGCGACATTCTGGACAGGCCTAAAAAAACATTTTAAAACTATTTTCACAAAAAATTGCAGATTTCTATTTTTGTCACCAAAAACAATGACTCCGACCATGCCGAACTAGCGACATTTTGGACAGGCCTAAAAAAAACATTTTAGAACAATTTTCCCAAAAATAGCTCAGATTTTATTTTTTCATTTTTTGACACAAAAACAGTGACCCCGGTCATGCCGAACTATCGACATTCTGGACAGGCCTAAAAAAACATTTTATAACCATTCTCACAAAAAAATGCAGATATTTTTTTTTCATTTTCACGACACAAAAACAGTGACCCCGGTCATGCCGAACTAGCGACATTCTGGACAGGCCTAAAAAAACATTTTAAAAATATTTTCACAAAAAATTGCAGATTTCTATTTTTGTCACCAAAAACAATGACTCCGATCATGCCAAACTAGCGACATTTTGGACAGGCCTAAAAAAAACATTTTAGAACAATTTTCACAAAAATAGCTCAGATTTTTTTTTTTCATTTTTTGACACAAAAACAGTGACCCCGGTCATGCCAAACTATCGACATTCTGGACAGGCCTAAAAAAACATTTTAAAACTATTTTCACAAAAAATTGCAGATTTCTATTTTTGTCACCAAAAACAATGACTCCGATCATGCCGAACTAGCGACATTTTGGACAGGCCTAAAAAAAACATTTTAGAACAATTTTCACAAAAATAGCTCAGATTTTTTTTTTTCATTTTTTGACACAAAAACAGTGACCCCGGTCATGCCGAACTATCGACATTCTGGACAGGCCTAAAAAAACATTTTATAACCATTTTCACAAAAAATTGCAGATATTTTTTTTTCATTTTCACGACACAAAAAAAGTGACCCCGGCCGAACTAGCGACATTCTGGACAGGCCTAAAAAAACATTTTAAAACTATTTTCACAAAAAATTGCAGATTTCTATTTTTGTCACCAAAAACAATGACTCCGATCATGCCGAACTAGCGACATTTTGGACAGGCCTAAAAAAAACATTTTAGAACAATTTTCACCAAAAATTGCAGATATTTTTTTTTTGTTTTCACGACACAAAAACAGTGACCCCAGTCATGCCGAACTAGCGACATTCTGGACAGGGCTAAAAAAACATTTCAAAACAATTTTCACAAAAATAGCTCAGATTTTTTTTTTTCATTTTTTGACACAAAAACAGTGACCCCGGTCATGCCGAACTATCGACATTCTGGACAGGCCTAAAAAAAACATTTTATAACCATTTTCACAAAAAATTGCAGATATTTATTTTTTATTTTTTTGACACAAAAACAGTGACCCCGGTCATGCCGAACTAGCGACATTCTGGACAGGCCTAAAAAAACATTTTAAAACTATTTTCACCAAAAATTGCAGATTTCTATTTTTGTCACCAAAAACAATGACTCCGATCATGCCGAACTACCGACATTTTGGACAGGCCGAAAAAAAACATTTTATAACTATTCTTACAAAAAAATGCAGATATTTTTTTTTCATTTTCACGACACAAAAACAGTGACCGAACTAGCGACATTCTGGACAGGCCTAAAAAAAACATTTTAGAACAATTCTTACAAAAAAATGCAGATATTTTTTTTTCATTTTCACGACACAAAAACAGTGACCGAACTAGCGACATTCTGGACAGGCCTAAAAAAAACATTTTAGAACAATTTTCACAAAAAATTGCAGATATTTTTTTTTTGTTTTCACGACACAAAAACAGTGACCCCAGTCATGCCGAACTAGCGACATTCTGGACAGGCCTAAAAAAACATTTTAAAACTATTTTCACAAAAAATTGCAGATTTCTATTTTTGTCACCAAAAACAATGACTCCGATCATGCCAAACTAGCGACATTTTGGACAGGCCTAAAAAAAACATTTTAGAACAATTTTCACAAAAATAGCTCAGATTTTTTTTTTCATTTTTTGACACAAAAACAGTGACCCCGGTCATGCCAAACTATCGACATTCTGGACAGGCCTAAAAAAACATTTTAAAACTATTTTCACAAAAAATTGCAGATTTCTATTTTTGTCACCAAAAACAATGACTCCGATCATGCCGAACTAGCGACATTTTGGACAGGCCTAAAAAAAACATTTTAGAACAATTTTCACAAAAATAGCTCCGATTTTTTTTTTTCATTTTTTGACACAAAAACAGTGACCCCGGTCATGCCGAACTATCGACATTCTGGACAGGCCTAAAAAAACATTTTATAACCATTTTCACAAAAAATTGCAGATATTTTTTTTTCATTTTCACGACACAAAAAAAGTGACCCCGGCCGAACTAGCGACATTCTGGACAGGCCTAAAAAAACATTTTAAAACTATTTTCACAAAAAAATTGCAGATTTCTATTTTTGTCACCAAAAACAATGACTCCGATCATGCCGAACTAGCGACATTTTGGACAGGCCTAAAAAAAACATTTTAGAACAATTTTCACAAAAAATTGCAAATATTTTTTTTGGGTTTTCACGACACAAAAACAGTGACCCCAGTCATGCCGAACTAGCGACATTCTGGACAGGCCTAAAAAAACATTTCAAAACAATTTTCACAAAAATAGCTCAGATTTTTTTTTTTCATTTTTTGACACAAAAACAGTGACCCCGGTCATGCCGAACTATCGACATTCTGGACAGGCCTAAAAAAAACATTTTATAACCATTTTCAAAAAAAATTGCAGATATTTATTTTTTATTTTTTTGACACAAAAACAGTGACCCCGGTCATGCCGAACTAGCGACATTCTGGACAGGCCTAAAAAAACATTTTAAAACTATTTTCACCAAAAATTGCAGATTTCTATTTTTGTCACCAAAAACAATGACTCCGATCATGCCGAACTACCGACATTTTGGACAGGCCGAAAAAAAACATTTTAGAACAATTTTCACAAAAATAGCTCAGATTTTTTTTTTTCATTTTTTGACTCAAAAACAGTGACCCCGGTCATGCCGAACTATCGACATTCTGGACAGGCCTAAAAAAACATTTTATAACCATTCTCACAAAAAAATGCTGATATTTTTTTTTCATTTTCACGACACAAAAACAGTGACCCCGGCCGAACTAGCGACATTCTGGACAGGCCTAAAAAAACATTTTAAAACTATTTTCACAAAAAATTGCAGATTTCTATTTTTGTCACCAAAAACAATGACTCCGATCATGCCGAACTAGCGACATTTTGGACAGGCCTAAAAAAAACATTTTAGAACAATTTTCACAAAAAATTGCAAATATTTTTTTTTTGTTTTCACGACACAAAAACAGTGACCCCAGTCATGCCGAACTAGCGACATTCTGGACAGGCCTAAAAAAACATTTCAAAACAATTTTCACAAAAATAGCTCAGATTTTTTTTTTTCATTTTTTGACACAAAAACAGTGACCCCGGTCATGCCGAACTATCGACATTCTGGACAGGCCTAAAAAAAACATTTTATAACCATTTTCAAAAAAAATTGCAGATATTTATTTTTTATTTTTTTGACACAAAAACAGTGACCCCGGTCATGCCGAACTAGCGACATTCTGGACAGGCCTAAAAAAACATTTTAAAACTATTTTCACCAAAAATTGCAGATTTCTATTTTTGTCACCAAAAACAATGACTCCGATCATGCCGAACTACCGACATTTTGGACAGGCCGGAAAAAAACATTTTAGAACAATTTTCACAAAAATAGCTCAGATTTTTTTTTTTCATTTTTTGACTCAAAAACAGTGACCCCGGTCATGCCGAACTATCGACATTCTGGACAGGCCTAAAAAAACATTTTATAACCATTCTCACAAAAAAATGCTGATATTTTTTTTTCATTTTCACGACACAAAAACAGTGACCCCGGCCGAACTAGCGACATTCTGGACAGGCCTAAAAAAACATTTTAAAACTATTTTCACAAAAAATTGCAGATTTCTATTTTTGTCACCAAAAACAATGACTCCGATCATGCCGAACTAGCGACATTTTGGACAGGCCTAAAAAAAACATTTTAGAACAATTTTCACAAAAAATTGCAAATATTTTTTTTTTGTTTTCACGACACAAAAACAGTGACCCCAGTCATGCCGAACTAGCGACATTCTGGACAGGCCTAAAAAAACATTTCAAAACAATGTTCACAAAAATAGCTCAGATTTTTTTTTTTCATTTTTTGACACAAAAACAGTGACCCCGGTCATGCCGAACTATCGACATTCTGGACAGGCCTAAAAAAAACATTTTATAACCATTTTCACCAAAAATTGCAGATTTCTATTTTTGTCACCAAAAACAATGACTCCGATCATGCCGAACTACCGACATTTTGGACAGGCCGAAAAAAAACATTTTAGAACAATTTTCACAAAAATAGCTCAGATTTTTTTTTTTCATTTTTTGACTCAAAAACAGTGACCCCGGTCATGCCGAACTATCGACATTCTGGACAGGCCTAAAAAAACATTTTATAACCATTCTCACAAAAAAATGCTGATATTTTTTTTTCATTTTCACGACACAAAAACAGTGACCCCGGCCGAACTAGCGACATTCTGGACAGGCCTAAAAAAACATTTTAAAACTATTTTCACAAAAAATTGCAGATTTCTATTTTTGTCACCAAAAACAATGACTCCGATCATGCCGAACTAGCGACATTTTGGACAGGCCTAAAAAAAACATTTTAGAACAATTTTCCCAAAAATAGCTCAGATTTTATTTTTTCATTTTTTGACACAAAAACAGTGACCCCGGTCATGCCGAACTATCGACATTCTGGACAGGCCTAAAAAAACATTTTATAACCATTTTCACAAAAAATTGCAGATATTTTTTTTTCATTTTCACGACACAAAAAAAGTGACCCCGGCCGAACTAGCGACATTCTGGACAGGCCTAAAAAAACATTTTAAAACTATTTTCACAAAAAATTGCAGATTTCTATTTTTGTCACCAAAAACAATGACTCCGATCATGCCGAACTAGCGACATTTTGGACAGGCCTAAAAAAAACATTTTAGAACAATTTTCCCAAAAATTGCTCAGATTTTTTTTTTTCATTTTTTGACACAAAAACAGTGACCCCATTCATGCCGAACTATCGACATTCTGGACAGGCCTAAAAAAACATTTTATAACCATTTTCACAAAAAATTGCAGATATTTTTTTTTCATTTTCACGACACAAAAACAGTGACCCCGGTCATGCCGAACTAGCGACATTCTGGACAGGCCTAAAAAAACATTTAAAAAATATTTTCACAAAAAATTGCAGATTTCTATTTTTGTCACCAAAAACAATGACTCCGATCATGCCAAACTAGCGACATTTTGGACAGGCCTAAAAAAAACATTTTAGAACAATTTTCACAAAAATAGCTCAGATTTTTTTTTTTCATTTTTTGACCCAAAAACAGTGACCCCGGTCATGCCAAACTATCGACATTCTGGACAGGCCTAAAAAAACATTTTAAAACTATTTTCACAAAAAATTGCAGATTTCTATTTTTGTCACCAAAAACAATGACTCCGATCATGCCGAACTAGCGACATTTTGGACAGGCCTAAAAAAAACATTTTAGAACAATTTTCCCAAAAATTGCTCAGATTTTTTTTTTTCATTTTTTGACACAAAAACAGTGACCCCATTCATGACGAACTATCGACATTCTGGACAGGCCTAAAAAAACATTTTATAACCATTTTCACAAAAAATTGCAGATATTTTTTTTTCATTTTCACGACACAAAAACAGTGACCCCGGTCATGCCGAACTATCGACATTCTGGACAGGCCTAAAAAAAACATTTTATAACCATTTTCACCAAAAATTGCAGATTTCTATTTTTGTCACCAAAAACAATGACTCCGATCATGCCGAACTACCGACATTTTGGACAGGCCGAAAAAAAACATTTTAGAACAATTTTCACAAAAATAGCTCAGATTTTTTTTTTTCATTTTTTGACTCAAAAACAGTGACCCCGGTCATGCCGAACTATCGACATTCTGGACAGGCCTAAAAAAACATTTTATAACCATTCTCACAAAAAAATGCTGATATTTTTTTTTCATTTTCACGACACAAAAACAGTGACCCCGGCCGAACTAGCGACATTCTGGACAGGCCTAAAAAAACATTTTAAAACTATTTTCACAAAAAATTGCAGATTTCTATTTTTGTCACCAAAAACAATGACTCCGATCATGCCGAACTAGCGACATTTTGGACAGGCCTAAAAAAAACATTTTAGAACAATTTTCCCAAAAATAGCTCAGATTTTATTTTTTCATTTTTTGACACAAAAACAGTGACCCCGGTCATGCCGAACTATCGACATTCTGGACAGGCCTAAAAAAACATTTTATAACCATTTTCACAAAAAATTGCAGATATTTTTTTTTCATTTTCACGACACAAAAAAAGTGACCCCGGCCGAACTAGCGACATTCTGGACAGGCCTAAAAAAACATTTTAAAACTATTTTCACAAAAAATTGCAGATTTCTATTTTTGTCACCAAAAACAATGACTCCGATCATGCCGAACTAGCGACATTTTGGACAGGCCTAAAAAAAACATTTTAGAACAATTTTCCCAAAAATTGCTCAGATTTTTTTTTTTCATTTTTTGACACAAAAACAGTGACCCCATTCATGCCGAACTATCGACATTCTGGACAGGCCTAAAAAAACATTTTATAACCATTTTCACAAAAAATTGCAGATATTTTTTTTTCATTTTCACGACACAAAAACAGTGACCCCGGTCATGCCGAACTAGCGACATTCTGGACAGGCCTAAAAAAACATTTTAAAAATATTTTCACAAAAAATTGCAGATTTCTATTTTTGTCACCAAAAACAATGACTCCGATCATGCCAAACTAGCGACATTTTGGACAGGCCTAAAAAAAACATTTTAGAACAATTTTCACAAAAATAGCTCAGATTTTTTTTTTTCATTTTTTGACACAAAAACAGTGACCCCGGTCATGCCAAACTATCGACATTCTGGACAGGCCTAAAAAAACATTTTAAAACTATTTTCACAAAAAATTGCAGATTTCTATTTTTGTCACCAAAAACAATGACTCCGATCATGCCGAACTAGCGACATTTTGGACAGGCCTAAAAAAAACATTTTAGAACAATTTTCCCAAAAATTGCTCAGATTTTTTTTTTCATTTTTTGACACAAAAACAGTGACCCCATTCATGCCGAACTATCGACATTCTGGACAGGCCTAAAAAAACATTTTATAACCATTTTCACAAAAAATTGCAGATATTTTTTTTTCATTTTCACGACACAAAAACAGTGACCCCGGTCATGCCGAACTAGCGACATTCTGGACAGGCCTAAAAAAACATTTAAAAAATATTTTCACAAAAAATTGCAGATTTCTATTTTTGTCACCAAAAACAATGACTCCGATCATGCCAAACTAGCGACATTTTGGACAGGCCTAAAAAAAACATTTTAGAACAATTTTCACAAAAATAGCTCAGATTTTTTTTTTTCATTTTTTGACACAAAAACAGTGACCCCGGTCATGCCAAACTATCGACATTCTGGACAGGCCTAAAAAAACATTTTAAAACTATTTTCACAAAAAATTGCAGATTTCTATTTTTGTCACCAAAAACAATGACTCCGATCATGCCGAACTAGCGACATTTTGGACAGGCCTAAAAAAAACATTTTAGAACAATTTTCCCAAAAATAGCTCAGATTTTATTTTTTCATTTTTTGACACAAAAACAGTGACCCCGGTCATGCCGAACTATCGACATTCTGGACAGGCCTAAAAAAACATTTTATAACCATTTTCACAAAAAATTGCAGATATTTTTTTTTCATTTTCACGACACAAAAAAAGTGACCCCGGCCGAACTAGCGACATTCTGGACAGGCCTAAAAAAACATTTTAAAACTATTTTCACAAAAAATTGCAGATTTCTATTTTTGTCACCAAAAACAATGACTCCGATCATGCCGAACTAGCGACATTTTGGACAGGCCTAAAAAAAACATTTTAGAACAATTTTCCCAAAAATTGCTCAGATTTTTTTTTTTCATTTTTTGACACAAAAACAGTGACCCCATTCATGCCGAACTATCGACATTCTGGACAGGCCTAAAAAAACATTTTATAACCATTTTCACAAAAAATTGCAGATATTTTTTTTTCATTTTCACGACACAAAAACAGTGACCCCGGTCATGCCGAACTAGCGACATTCTGGACAGGCCTAAAAAAACATTTTAAAAATATTTTCACAAAAAATTGCAGATTTCTATTTTTGTCACCAAAAACAATGACTCCGATCATGCCAAACTAGCGACATTTTGGACAGGCCTAAAAAAAACATTTTAGAACAATTTTCACAAAAATAGCTCAGATTTTTTTTTTTCATTTTTTGACACAAAAACAGTGACCCCGGTCATGCCAAACTATCGACATTCTGGACAGGCCTAAAAAAACATTTTAAAACTATTTTCACAAAAAATTGCAGATTTCTATTTTTGTCACCAAAAACAATGACTCCGATCATGCCGAACTAGCGACATTTTGGACAGGCCTAAAAAAAACATTTTAGAACAATTTTCCCAAAAATTGCTCAGATTTTTTTTTTCATTTTTTGACACAAAAACAGTGACCCCATTCATGCCGAACTATCGACATTCTGGACAGGCCTAAAAAAACATTTTATAACCATTTTCACAAAAAATTGCAGATATTTTTTTTTCATTTTCACGACACAAAAACAGTGACCCCGGTCATGCCGAACTAGCGACATTCTGGACAGGCCTAAAAAAACATTTAAAAAATATTTTCACAAAAAATTGCAGATTTCTATTTTTGTCACCAAAAACAATGACTCCGATCATGCCAAACTAGCGACATTTTGGACAGGCCTAAAAAAAACATTTTAGAACAATTTTCACAAAAATAGCTCAGATTTTTTTTTTTCATTTTTTGACACAAAAACAGTGACCCCGGTCATGCCAAACTATCGACATTCTGGACAGGCCTAAAAAAACATTTTAAAACTATTTTCACAAAAAATTGCAGATTTCTATTTTTGTCACCAAAAACAATGACTCCGATCATGCCGAACTAGCGACATTTTGGACAGGCCTAAAAAAAACATTTTAGAACAATTTTCACAAAAATAGCTCAGATTTTTTTTTTTCATTTTTTGACACAAAAACAGTGACCCCGGTCATGCCGAACTATCGACATTCTGGACAGGCCTAAAAAAACATTTTATAACCATTTTCACAAAAAATTGCAGATATTTTTTTTTCATTTTCACGACACAAAAAAAGTGACCCCGGCCGAACTAGCGACATTCTGGACAGGCCTAAAAAAACATTTTAAAACTATTTTCACAAAAAATTGCAGATTTCTATTTTTGTCACCAAAAACAATGACTCCGATCATGCCGAACTAGCGACATTTTGGACAGGCCTAAAAAAAACATTTTAGAACAATTTTCACAAAAAATTGCAGATATTTTTTTTGGGTTTTCACGACACAAAAACAGTGACCCCAGTCATGCCGAACTAGCGACATTCTGGACAGGGCTAAAAAAACATTTCAAAACAATTTTCACAAAAATAGCTCAGATTTTTTTTTTTCATTTTTTGACACAAAAACAGTGACCCCGGTCATGCCGAACTATCGACATTCTGGACAGGCCTAAAAAAAACATTTTATAACCATTTTCACAAATAATTGCAGATATTTATTTTTTATTTTTTTGACACAAAAACAGTGACCCCGGTCATGCCGAACTAGCGACATTCTGGACAGGCCTAAAAAAACATTTTAAAACTATTTTCACCAAAAATTGCAGATTTCTATTTTTGTCACCAAAAACAATGACTCCGATCATGCCGAACTACCGACATTTTGGACAGGCCGAAAAAAAACATTTTAGAACAATTTTCACAAAAATAGCTCAGATTTTTTTTTTTCATTTTTTGACACAAAAACAGTGACCCCGGTCATGCCGAACTATCGACATTCTGGACAGGCCTAAAAAAACATTTTATAACCATTTTCACAAAAAATTGCAGATATTTTTTTTTCATTTTCACGACACAAAAAAAGTGACCCCGGCCGAACTAGCGACATTCTGGACAGGCCTAAAAAAACATTTTAAAACTATTTTCACAAAAAATTGCAGATTTCTATTTTTGTCACCAAAAACAATGACTCCGATCATGCCGAACTAGCGACATTTTGGACAGGCCTAAAAAAAACATTTTAGAACAATTTTCACAAAAAATTGCAGATATTTTTTTTGGGTTTTCACGACACAAAAACAGTGACCCCAGTCATGCCGAACTAGCGACATTCTGGACAGGGCTAAAAAAACATTTCAAAACAATTTTCACAAAAATAGCTCAGATTTTTTTTTTTCATTTTTTGACACAAAAACAGTGACCCCGGTCATGCCGAACTATCGACATTCTGGACAGGCCTAAAAAAAACATTTTATAACCATTTTCACAAATAATTGCAGATATTTATTTTTTATTTTTTTGACACAAAAACAGTGACCCCGGTCATGCCGAACTAGCGACATTCTGGACAGGCCTAAAAAAACATTTTAAAACTATTTTCACCAAAAATTGCAGATTTCTATTTTTGTCACCAAAAACAATGACTCCGATCATGCCGAACTACCGACATTTTGGACAGGCCGAAAAAAAACATTTTAGAACAATTTTCACAAAAATAGCTCAGATTTTTTTTTTTCATTTTTTGACACAAAAACAGTGACCCCGGTCATGCCGAACTATCGACATTCTGGACAGGCCTAAAAAAACCATTTTATAACTATTCTTACAAAAAAATGCAGATATTTTTTTTTCATTTTCACGACACAAAAACAGTGACCGAACTAGCGACATTCTGGACAGGCCTAAAAAAAACATTTTAGAACAATTTTCACAAAAAATTGCAGATATTTTTTTTTTGTTTTCACGACACAAAAACAGTGACCCCAGTCATGCCGAACTAGCGACATTCTGGACAGGCCTAAAAAAACATTTTAAAACTATTTTCACAAAAAATTGCAGATTTCTATTTTTGTCACCAAAAACAATGACTCCGATCATGCCAAACTAGCGACATTTTGGACAGGCCTAAAAAAAACATTTTAGAACAATTTTCACAAAAATAGCTCAGAATTTTTTTTTTCATTTTTTGACACAAAAACAGTGACCCCGGTCATGCCAAACTATCGACATTCTGGACAGGCCTAAAAAAACATTTTAAAACTATTTTCACAAAAAATTGCAGATTTCTATTTTTGTCACCAAAAACAATGACTCCGATCATGCCGAACTAGCGACATTTTGGACAGGCCTAAAAAAAACATTTTAGAACAATTTTCACAAAAATAGCTCAGATTTTTTTTTTTCATTTTTTGACACAAAAACAGTGACCCCGGTCATGCCGAACTATCGACATTCTGGACAGGCCTAAAAAAACATTTTATAACCATTTTCACAAAAAATTGCAGATATTTTTTTTTCATTTTCACGACACAAAAACAGTGACCCCGGTCATGCCGAACTAGCAACATTCTGGACAGGCCTAAAAAAACATTTTAAAACTATTTTCACAAAAAATTGCAGATTTCTATTTTTGTCACCAAAAACAATGACTCCGATCATGCCAAACTAGCGACATTTTGGACAGGCCTAAAAAAAACATTTTAGAACAATTTTCACAAAAATAGCTGAGATTTTTTTTTTTCATTTTTTGACACAAAAACAGTGACCCCGGTCATGCCAAACTATCGACATTCTGGACAGGCCTAAAAAAACATTTTAAAACTATTTTCACAAAAAATTGCAGATTTCTATTTTTGTCACCAAAAACAGTGACCCCGGTCATGCCGAACTATCGACATTCTGGACAGGCCTAAAAAAACATTTCATAACCATTCTCACAAAAAAATGCAGATATTTTTTTTTCATTTTCACGACACAAAAACAGTGACCCCGGCCGAACTAGCGACATTCTGGACAGGCCTAAAAAAACATTTTAAAACTATTTTCACAAAAAATTGCAGATTTCTATTTTTGTCACCAAAAACAGTGACCCCGATCATGCCGAACTAGCGACATTTTGGACAGGCCGAAAAAAAACATTTTAGAACAATTTTCACAAAAATAGCTCAGATTTTTTTTTTTCATTTTTTGACACAAAAACAGTGACCCCGGTCATGCCGAACTATCGACATTCTGGACAGGCCTAAAAAAACCATTTTATAACTATTCTTACAAAAAAATGCAGATCTTTTTTTTTCGTTTTCACGACACAAAAACAGTGACCCCGGCCGAACTAGCGACATTCTGGACAGGCCTAAAAAAACATTTTAAAACTATTTTCACAAAAAATTGCAGATTTCTATTTTTGTCACCAAAAACAATGACTCCGATCATGCCGAACTAGCGACATTTTGGACAGGCCTAAAAAAAACATTTTAGAACAATTTTCACAAAAATAGCTCAGATTTTTTTTTTTCATTTTTTGACACAAAAACAGTGACCCCGGTCATGCCGAACTATCGACATTCTGGACAGGCCTAAAAAAACATTTTATAACCATTTTCACAAAAAATTGCAGATATTTTTTTTTCATTTTCACGACACAAAAACAGTGACCCCGGTCATGCCGAACTAGCAACATTCTGGACAGGCCTAAAAAAACATTTTAAAACTATTTTCACAAAAAATTGCAGATTTCTATTTTTGTCACCAAAAACAATGACTCCGATCATGCCAAACTAGCGACATTTTGGACAGGCCTAAAAAAAACATTTTAGAACAATTTTCACAAAAATAGCTCAGATTTTTTTTTTTCATTTTTTGACACAAAAACAGTGACCCCGGTCATGCCGAACTATCGACATTCTGGACAGGCCTAAAAAAACCATTTTATAACTATTCTTACAAAAAAATGCAGATATTTTTTTTTCATTTTCACGACACAAAAACAGTGACCGAACTAGCGACATTCTGGACAGGCCTAAAAAAACATTTTAAAACTATTTTCACAAAAAATTGCAGATTTCTATTTTTGTCACCAAAAACAATGACTCCGATCATGCCGAACTAGCGATATTTTGGACAGGCCTAAAAAAAACATTTTAGAACAATTTTCACAAAAATAGCTCAGAATTTTTTTTTTCATTTTTTGACACAAAAACAGTGACCCCGGTCATGCCGAACTATCGACATTCTGGACAGGCCTAAAAAAACATTTTATAACCATTTTCACAAAAAATTGCAGATATTTTTTTTTCATTTTCACGACACAAAAACAGTGACCCCGGCCGAACTAGCGACATTCTGGACAGGCCTAAAAAAACATTTTAAAACTATTTTCACAAAAAATTGCAGATTTCTATTTTTGTCACCAAAAACAATGACTCCGATCATGCCGAACTAGCGACATTTTGGACAGGCCTAAAAAAAACATTTTAGAACAATTTTCACAAAAATAGCTCAGATTTTTTTTTTTCATTTTTTGACACAAAAACAGTGACCCCGGTCATGCCGAACTATCGACATTCTGGACAGGCCTAAAAAAACATTTTATAACCATTTTCACAAAAAATTGCAGATATTTTTTTTTCATTTTCACGACACAAAAACAGTGACCCCGGTCATGCCGAACTAGCGACATTCTGGACAGGCCTAAAAAAACATTTTAAAACTATTTTCACAAAAAATTGCAGATTTCTATTTTTGTCACCAAAAACAATGACTCCGATCATGCCGAACTAGCGACATTTTGGACAGGCCTAAAAAAAAACATTTTAGAACAATTTTCACAAAAATAGCTCAGATTTTTTTTTTCATTTTTTGACACAAAAACAGTGACCCCGGTCATGCCGAACTATCGACATTCTGGACAGGCCTAAAAAAACATTTTATAACCATTCTCACAAAAAAATGCAGATATTTTTTTTTCATTTTCACGACACAAAAACAGTGACCCCGGCCGAACTAGCGACATTCTGGACAGGCCTAAAAAAACATTTTAAAACTATTTTCACAAAAAATTGCAGATTTCTATTTTTGTCACCAAAAACAATGACTCCGATCATGCCGAACTAGCGACATTTTGGACAGGCCTAAAAAAAACATTTTAGAACAATTTTCACAAAAATAGCTCAGATTTTTTTTTTTCATTTTTTGACACAAAAACAGTGACCCCGGTCATGCCGAACTATCGACATTCTGGACAGGCCTAAAAAAACATTTTATAACCATTTTCACAAAAAATTGCAGATATTTTTTTTTCATTTTCACGACACAAAAACAGTGACCCCGGTCATGCCGAACTAGCAACATTCTGGACAGGCCTAAAAAAACATTTTAAAACTATTTTCACAAAAAATTGCAGATTTCTATTTTTGTCACCAAAAACAATGACTCCGATCATGCCAAACTAGCGACATTTTGGACAGGCCTAAAAAAAACATTTTAGAACAATTTTCACAAAAATAGCTCAGATTTTTTTTTTTCATTTTTTGACACAAAAACAGTGACCCCGGTCATGCCGAACTATCGACATTCTGGACAGGCCTAAAAAAACCATTTTATAACTATTCTTACAAAAAAATGCAGATATTTTTTTTTCATTTTCACGACACAAAAACAGTGACCGAACTAGCGACATTCTGGACAGGCCTAAAAAAACATTTTAAAACTATTTTCACAAAAAATTGCAGATTTCTATTTTTGTCACCAAAAACAATGACTCCGATCATGCCGAACTAGCGATATTTTGGACAGGCCTAAAAAAAACATTTTAGAACAATTTTCACAAAAATAGCTCAGAATTTTTTTTTTCATTTTTTGACACAAAAACAGTGACCCCGGTCATGCCGAACTATCGACATTCTGGACAGGCCTAAAAAAACATTTTATAACCATTTTCACAAAAAATTGCAGATATTTTTTTTTCATTTTCACGACACAAAAACAGTGACCCCGGCCGAACTAGCGACATTCTGGACAGGCCTAAAAAAACATTTTAAAACTATTTTCACAAAAAATTGCAGATTTCTATTTTTGTCACCAAAAACAATGACTCCGATCATGCCGAACTAGCGACATTTTGGACAGGCCTAAAAAAAACATTTTAGAACAATTTTCACAAAAATAGCTCAGATTTTTTTTTTTCATTTTTTGACACAAAAACAGTGACCCCGGTCATGCCGAACTATCGACATTCTGGACAGGCCTAAAAAAACATTTTATAACCATTTTCACAAAAAATTGCAGATATTTTTTTTTCATTTTCACGACGCAAAAACAGTGACCCCGGTCATGCCGAACTAGCGACATTCTGGACAGGCCTAAAAAAACATTTTAAAACTATTTTCACAAAAAATTGCAGATTTCTATTTTTGTCACCAAAAACAATGACTCCGATCATGCCGAACTAGCGACATTTTGGACAGGCCTAAAAAAAAACATTTTAGAACAATTTTCACAAAAATAGCTCAGATTTTTTTTTTCATTTTTTGACACAAAAACAGTGACCCCGGTCATGCCGAACTATCGACATTCTGGACAGGCCTAAAAAAACATTTTATAACCATTCTCACAAAAAAATGCAGATATTTTTTTTTCGTTTTCACGACACAAAAACAGTGACCCCGGCCGAACTAGCGACATTCTGGACAGGCCTAAAAAAACATTTTAAAACTATTTTCACAAAAAATTGCAGATTTCTATTTTTGTCACCAAAAACAATGACTCCGATCATGCCGAACTAGCGACATTTTGGACAGGCCTAAAAAAAACATTTTAGAACAATTTTCACAAAAATAGCTCAGATTTTTTTTTTTCATTTTTTGACACAAAAACAGTGACCCCGGTCATGCCGAACTATCGACATTCTGGACAGGCCTAAAAAAACATTTTATAACCATTTTCACAAAAAATTGCAGATATTTTTTTTTCATTTTCACGACACAAAAACAGTGACCCCGGTCATGCCGATCTAGCAACATTCTGGACAGGCCTAAAAAAACATTTTAAAACTATTTTCACAAAAAATTGCAGATTTCTATTTTTGTCACCAAAAACAATGACTCCGATCATGCCAAACTAGCGACATTTTGGACAGGCGTAAAAAAAACATTTTAGAACAATTTTCACAAAAATAGCTCAGATTTTTTTTTTTCATTTTTTGACACAAAAACAGTGACCCCGGTCATGCCAAACTATCGACATTCTGGACAGGCCTAAAAAAACATTTTAAAACTATTTTCACAAAAAATTGCAGATTTCTATTTTTGTCACCAAAAACAATGACTCCGATCATGCCGAACTAGCGACATTTTGGACAGGCCTAAAAAAAACATTTTAGAACAATTTTCACAAAAATAGCTCAGATTTTTTTTGTTCATTTTTTGACACAAAAACAGTGACCCCGGTCATGCCGAACTATCGACATTCTGGACAGGCCTAAAAAAACATTTTATAACCATTCTCACAAAAAAATGCAGATATTTTTTTTTCATTTTCACGACACAAAAACAGTGACCCCGGCCGAACTAGCGACATTCTGGACAGGCCTAAAAAAACATTTAAAAACTATTTTCACAAAAAATTGCAGATTTCTATTTTTGTCACCAAAAACAATGACTCCGATCATGCCGAACTAGCGACATTTTGGACAGGCCGAAAAAAAACATTTTAGAACAATTTTCACAAAAATAGCTCAGATTTTTTTTTTTCATTTTTTGACACAAAAACAGTGACCCCGGTCATGCCGAACTATCGACATTCTGGACAGGCCTAAAAAAACCATTTTATAACTATTCTTACAAAAAAATGCAGATATTTTTTTTTCATTTTCACGACACAAAAACAGTGACCGAACTAGCGACATTCTGGACAGGCCTAAAAAAACATTTAAAAACTATTTTCACAAAAAATTGCAGATTTCTATTTTTGTCACCAAAAACAATGACTCCGATCATGCCGAACTAGCGATATTTTGGACAGGCCTAAAAAAAACATTTTAGAACAATTTTCACAAAAATAGCTCAGAATTTTTTTTTTCATTTTTTGACACAAAAACAGTGACCCCGGTCATGCCAAACTATCGACATTCTGGACAGGCCTAAAAAAACATTTTAAAACTATTTTCACAAAAAATTGCAGATTTCTATTTTTGTCACCAAAAACAATGACTCCGATCATGCCGAACTAGCGACATTTTGGACAGGCCTAAAAAAAACATTTTAGAACAATTTTCACAAAAATAGCTCAGATTTTTTTTTTTCATTTTTTGACACAAAAACAGTGACCCCGGTCATGCCGAACTATCGACATTCTGGACAGGCCTAAAAAAACATTTTATAACCATTTTCACAAAAAATTGCAGATATTTTTTTTTCATTTTCACGACACAAAAACAGTGACCGAACTAGCAACATTCTGGACAGGCCTAAAAAAACATTTTAAAACTATTTTCACAAAAAATTGCAGATTTCTATTTTTGTCACCAAAAACAATGACTCCGATCATGCCAAACTAGCGACATTTTGGACAGGCCTAAAAAAAACATTTTAGAACAATTTTCACAAAAATAGCTCAGAATTTTTTTTTTCATTTTTTGACACAAAAACAGTGACCCCGGTCATGCCGAACTATCGACATTCTGGACAGGCCTAAAAAAACATTTTATAACCATTTTCACAAAAAATTGCAGATATTTTTTTTTCATTTTCACGACACAAAAACAGTGACCCCGGCCGAACTAGCGACATTCTGGACAGGCCTAAAAAAACATTTTAAAACTATTTTCACAAAAAATTGCAGATTTCTATTTTTGTCACCAAAAACAATGACTCCGATCATGCCGAACTAGCGACATTTTGGACAGGCCTAAAAAAAACATTTTAGAACAATTTTCACAAAAATAGCTCAGATTTTTTTTTTTCATTTTTTGACACAAAAACAGTGACCCCGGTCATGCCGAACTATCGACATTCTGGACAGGCCTAAAAAAACATTTTATAACCATTTTCACAAAAAATTGCAGATATTTTTTTTTCATTTTCACGACACAAAAACAGTGACCCCGGTCATGCCGAACTAGCGACATTCTGGACAGGCCTAAAAAAACATTTTAAAACTATTTTCACAAAAAATTGCAGATTTCTATTTTTGTCACCAAAAACAATGACTCCGATCATGCCGAACTAGCGACATTTTGGACAGGCCTAAAAAAAAACATTTTAGAACAATTTTCACAAAAATAGCTCAGATTTTTTTTTTCATTTTTTGACACAAAAACAGTGACCCCGGTCATGCCGAACTATCGACATTCTGGACAGGCCTAAAAAAACATTTTATAACCATTCTCACAAAAAAATGCAGATATTTTTTTTTCGTTTTCACGACACAAAAACAGTGACCCCGGCCGAACTAGCGACATTCTGGACAGGCCTAAAAAAACATTTTAAAACTATTTTCACAAAAAATTGCAGATTTCTATTTTTGTCACCAAAAACAATGACTCCGATCATGCCGAACTAGCGACATTTTGGACAGGCCTAAAAAAAACATTTTAGAACAATTTTCACAAAAATAGCTCAGATTTTTTTTTTTCATTTTTTGACACAAAAACAGTGACCCCGGTCATGCTGAACTATCGACATTCTGGACAGGCCTAAAAAAACATTTTATAACCATTTTCACAAAAAATTGCAGATATTTTTTTTTCATTTTCACGACACAAAAACAGTGACCCCGGTCATGCCGAACTAGCAACATTCTGGACAGGCCTAAAAAAACATTTTAAAACTATTTTCACAAAAAATTGCAGATTTCTATTTTTGTCACCAAAAACAATGACTCCGATCATGCCAAACTAGCGACATTTTGGACAGGCCTAAAAAAAACATTTTAGAACAATTTTCACAAAAATAGCTCAGATTTTTTTTGTTCATTTTTTGACACAAAAACAGTGACCCCGGTCATGCCGAACTATCGACATTCTGGACAGGCCTAAAAAAACATTTTATAACCATTCTCACAAAAAAATGCAGATATTTTTTTTTCATTTTCACGACACAAAAACAGTGACCCCGGCCGAACTAGCGACATTCTGGACAGGCCTAAAAAAACATTTAAAAACTATTTTCACAAAAAATTGCAGATTTCTATTTTTGTCACCAAAAACAATGACTCCGATCATGCCGAACTAGCGACATTTTGGACAGGCCGAAAAAAAACATTTTAGAACAATTTTCACAAAAATAGCTCAGATTTTTTTTTTTCATTTTTTGACACAAAAACAGTGACCCCGGTCATGCCGAACTATCGACATTCTGGACAGGCCTAAAAAAACCATTTTATAACTATTCTTACAAAAAAATGCAGATATTTTTTTTTCATTTTCACGACACAAAAACAGTGACCGAACTAGCGACATTCTGGACAGGCCTAAAAAAACATTTAAAAACTATTTTCACAAAAAATTGCAGATTTCTATTTTTGTCACCAAAAACAATGACTCCGATCATGCCGAACTAGCGATATTTTGGACAGGCCTAAAAAAATCATTTTAGAACAATTTTCACAAAAATAGCTCAGAATTTTTTTTTTCATTTTTTGACACAAAAACAGTGACCCCGGTCATGCCGAACTATCGACATTCTGGACAGGCCTAAAAAAACATTTTATAACCATTTTCACAAAAAATTGCAGATATTTTTTTTTCATTTTCACGACACAAAAACAGTGACCCCGGCCGAACTAGCGACATTCTGGACAGGCCTAAAAAAACATTTTAAAACTATTTTCACAAAAAATTGCAGATTTCTATTTTTGTCACCAAAAACAATGACTCCGATCATGCCGAACTAGCGACATTTTGGACAGGCCTAAAAAAAACATTTTAGAACAATTTTCACAAAAATAGCTCAGATTTTTTTTTTTCATTTTTTGACACAAAAACAGTGACCCCGGTCATGCCGAACTATCGACATTCTGGACAGGCCTAAAAAAACATTTTATAACCATTTTCACAAAAAATTGCAGATATTTTTTTTTCATTTTCACGACACAAAAACAGTGACCCCGGTCATGCCGAACTAGCAACATTCTGGACAGGCCTAAAAAAACATTTTAAAACTATTTTCACAAAAAATTGCAGATTTCTATTTTTGTCACCAAAAACAATGACTCCGATCATGCCAAACTAGCGACATTTTGGACAGGCCTAAAAAAAACATTTTAGAACAATTTTCACAAAAATAGCTCAGATTTTTTTTGTTCATTTTTTGACACAAAAACAGTGACCCCGGTCATGCCGAACTATCGACATTCTGGACAGGCCTAAAAAAACATTTTATAACCATTCTCACAAAAAAATGCAGATATTTTTTTTTCATTTTCACGACACAAAAACAGTGACCCCGGCCGAACTAGCGACATTCTGGACAGGCCTAAAAAAACATTTAAAAACTATTTTCACAAAAAATTGCAGATTTCTATTTTTGTCACCAAAAACAATGACTCCGATCATGCCGAACTAGCGACATTTTGGACAGGCCGAAAAAAAACATTTTAGAACAATTTTCACAAAAATAGCTCAGATTTTTTTTGTTCATTTTTTGACACAAAAACAGTGACCCCGGTCATGCCGAACTATCGACATTCTGGACAGGCCTAAAAAAACCATTTTATAACTATTCTTACAAAAAAATGCAGATATTTTTTTTTCATTTTCACGACACAAAAACAGTGACCGAACTAGCGACATTCTGGACAGGCCTAAAAAAACATTTAAAAACTATTTTCACAAAAAATTGCAGATTTCTATTTTTGTCACCAAAAACAATGACTCCGATCATGCCGAACTAGCGATATTTTGGACAGGCCTAAAAAAATCATTTTAGAACAATTTTCACAAAAATAGCTCAGAATTTTTTTTTTCATTTTTTGACACAAAAACAGTGACCCCGGTCATGCCGAACTATCGACATTCTGGACAGGCCTAAAAAAACATTTTATAACCATTTTCACAAAAAATTGCAGATATTTTTTTTTCATTTTCACGACACAAAAACAGTGACCCCGGCCGAACTAGCGACATTCTGGACAGGCCTAAAAAAACATTTTAAAACTATTTTCACAAAAAATTGCAGATTTCTATTTTTGTCACCAAAAACAATGACTCCGATCATGCCGAACTAGCGACATTTTGGACAGGCCTAAAAAAAACATTTTAGAACAATTTTCACAAAAATAGCTCAGATTTTTTTTTTTCATTTTTTGACACAAAAACAGTGAACCCGGTCATGCCGAACTATCGACATTCTGGACAGGCCTAAAAAAACATTTTATAACCATTTTCACAAAAAATTGCAGATATTTTTTTTTCATTTTCACGACACAAAAACAGTGACCCCGGTCATGCCGAACTAGCAACATTCTGGACAGGCCTAAAAAAACATTTTAAAACTATTTTCACAAAAAATTGCAGATTTCTATTTTTGTCACCAAAAACAATGACTCCGATCATGCCAAACTAGCGACATTTTGGACAGGCCTAAAAAAAACATTTTAGAACAATTTTCACAAAAATAGCTCAGATTTTTTTTTTTCATTTTTTGACACAAAAACAGTGACCCTGGTCATGCCAAACTATCGACATTCTGGACAGGCCTAAAAAAACATTTTAAAACTATTTTCACAAAAAATTGCAGATTTCTATTTTTGTCACCAAAAACAATGACTCCGATCATGCCGAACTAGCGACATTTTGGACAGGCCTAAAAAAAACATTTTAGAACAATTTTCACAAAAATAGCTCAGATTTTTTTTTTTCATTTTTTGACACAAAAACAGTGACCCGGCCATGCCGAACTATCGACATTCTGGACAGGCCTAAAAAAACATTTTATAACCATTTTCACAAAAATTTGCAGATATTTTTTTTTCATTTTCACGACACAAAAACAGTGACCCCGGTCATGCCGAACTAGCGACATTCTGGCCAGGCCTAAAAAAAACATTTTAAAACTATTTTCACAAAAAATTGCAGATTTCTATTTTTGTCATCAAAAACGATGACTCCGATCATGCCGAACTAGCAACATTTTGGACAGTCCTAAAAAAATATTTTAGAACCATTTTCACAAAAAAAGCTCAGATTTTTTATTTTTCATTTTTTATTTTTTTTGACACAAAAACAGTGACCCCGGTCATGCCGAACTATCGACATTCTGGACAGGCCTAAAAAAACATTTTATAACCATTCACACAAAAAAAATGCAGATATTTTTTTTTCATTTTCACGACACAAAAATAGCTCAGATTTTTTTTTCTTCATTTTTTGACACAAAAACAGTGACCCGGCCGAGCTAGGGACATTCTGGACAGGCCTAAAAAAACATTTTAAAACTATTTTCACAAAAAATTGCAGATTTCTATTTTTGTCACCAAAAACAATGACTCCGATCATGCCGAACTAGCGACATTTTGGACAGGCCTAAAAAAAACTTTTTAGAACAATTTTCACAAAAATAGCTCAGATTTTTTTTTTCATTTTTTGACACAAAAACAGTGACCCCGGTCATGCCGAACTATCGACATTCTGGACAGGCCTAAAAAAACATTTTATAACCATTCTCACAAAAAAATGCAGACCGGCCGAACTAGCGACATTCTGGACAGGCCTAAAAAAACATTTAAAAACTATTTTCACAAAAAATTGCAGATTTCTATTTTTGTCACCAAAAACAATGACTCCGATCATGCTGAACTAGCGACATTTTGGACAGGCCTAAAAAAAACATTTTAGAACAATTTTCACAAAAATAGCTCAGATTTTTTTTTTCTTCATTTTTTGACACAAAAACAGTGACCCCGGTCATGCCGAACTATCGACATTCTGGACAGGCCTAAAAAAACATTTTATAACCATTCACACAAAAAAAATGCAGATATTTTTTTTTCATTTTCACGACACAAAAATAGCTCAGATTTTTTTTTTTCATTTTTTGACACAAAAACAGTGACCCGGCCGAGCTAGGGACATTCTGGACAGGCCTAAAAAAACATTTTAAAACTATTTTCACAAAAAATTGCAGATTTCTATTTTTGTCACCAAAAACAATGACTCCGATCATGCCGAACTAGCGACATTTTGGACAGGCCTGAAAAAAACTTTTTAGAACAATTTTCACAAAAATAGCTCAGATTTTTTTTTTCATTTTTTGACACAAAAACAGTGACCCCGGTCATGCCGAACTATCGACATTCTGGACAGGCCTAAAAAAACATTTTATAACCATTCTCACAAAAAAATGCAGACCGGCCGAACTAGCGACATTCTGGACAGGCCTAAAAAAACATTTAAAAACTATTTTCACAAAAAATTGCAGATTTCTATTTTTGTCACCAAAAACAATGACTCCGATCATGCTGAACTAGCGACATTTTGGACAGGCCTAAAAAAAACATTTTAGAACAATTTTCACAAAAATAGCTCAGATTTTTTTTTTCTTCATTTTTTGACACAAAAACAGTGACCCCGGTCATGCCGAACTATCGACATTCTGGACAGGCCTAAAAAAACCATTTTATAACTATTCTTACAAAAAAATGCAGATATTTTTTTTTCATTTTCACGACACAAAAACAGTGACCGAACTAGCGACATTCTGGACAGGCCTAAAAAAACATTTTAAAACTATTTTCACAAAAAATTGCAGATTTCTATTTTTGTCACCAAAAACAATGACTCCGATCATGCCGAACTAGCGACATTTTGGACAGGCCTAAAAAAAACTTTTTAGAACAATTTTCACAAAAATAGCTCAGATTTTTTTTTTCATTTTTTGACACAAAAACAGTGACCCCGGTCATGCCGAACTATCGACATTCTGGACAGGCCTAAAAAAACATTTTATAACCATTCTCACAAAAAAATGCAGACCGGCCGAACTAGCGACATTCTGGACAGGCCTAAAAAAACATTTAAAAACTATTTTCACAAAAAATTGCAGATTTCTATTTTTGTCACCAAAAACAATGACTCCGATCATGCTGAACTAGCGACATTTTGGACAGGCATAAAAAAAACATTTTAGAACAATTTTCGCAAAAATAGCTCAGATTTTTATTTCTTCATTTTTTGACACAAAAACAGTGACCCCGGTCATGCCGAACTATCGACATTCTGGACAGGCCTAAAAAAAACATTTTATAACTATTCTTACAAAAAAATGCAGATATTTTTTTTTCATTTTCACGACACAAAAACAGTGACCGAACTAGCGACATTCTGGACAGGCCTAAAAAAACATTTTAAAACTATTTTCACAAAAAATTGCAGATTTCTATTTTTGTCACCAAAAACAATGACTCCGATCATGCCGAACTAGCGATATTTTGGACAGGCCTAAAAAAAACATTTTAGAACAATTTTCACAAAAATAGCTCAGATTTTTTTTTTTCATTTTTTGACACAAAAACAGTGACCCCGGTCATGCCGAACTATCGACATTCTGGACAGGCCTAAAAAAACATTTTATAACCATTTTCACAAAAAATTGCAGATATTTTTTTTTCATTTTCACGACACAAAAACAGTGACCCCGGTCATGCCGAACTAGCGACATTCTGGACAGGCCTAAAAAAACATTTTAAAACTATTTTCACAAAAAATTGCAGATTTCTATTTTTGTCACCAAAAACAATGACTCCGATCATGCCGAACTAGCGACATTTTGGACAGGCCTAAAAAAAACATTTTAGAACAATTTTCACAAAAATAGCTCAGATTTTTTTTTTCATTTTTTGACACAAAAACAGTGACCCCGGTCATGCCGAACTATCGACATTCTGGACAGGCCTAAAAAAACATTTTATAACCATTCTCACAAAAAAATGCAGATATTTTTTTTTCATTTTCACGACACAAAAACAGTGACCCCGGCCGAACTAGCGACATTCTGGACAGGCCTAAAAAAACATTTAAAAACTATTTTCACAAAAAATTGCAGATTTCTATTTTTGTCACCAAAAACAATGACTCCGATCATGCCGAACTAGCGACATTTTGGACAGGCCTAAAAAAAACATTTTTGAACAATTTTCACAAAAATAGCTCAGATTTTTTTTTTTCATTTTTTGACACAAAAACAGTGACCCGGCCATGCCGAACTATCGACATTCTGGACAGGCCTAAAAAAACATTTTATAACCATTTTCACAAAAAATTGCAGATATTTTTTTTTCATTTTCACGACACAAAAACAGTGACCCCGGTCATGCCGAACTAGCGACATTCTTGCCAGGCCTAAAAAAAACATTTTAAAACTATTTTCACAAAAAATTGCAGATTTCTATTTTTGTCATCAAAAACGATGACTCCGATCATGCCGAACTAGCAACATTTTGGACAGTCCTAAAAAAATATTTTAGAACCATTTTCACAAAAAAAGCTCAGATTTTTTATTTTTCATTTTTTATTTTTTTTGACACAAAAACAGTGACCCCGGTCATGCCGAACTATCGACATTCTGGACAGGCCTAAAAAAACATTTTATAACCATTCACACAAAAAAAATGCAGATATTTTTTTTTCATTTTCACGACACAAAAATAGCTCAGATTTTTTTTTTCATTTTTTGACACAAAAACAGTGACCCGGCCGAGCTAGCGACATTCTGGACAGGCCTAAAAAAACATTTTAAAACTATTTTCACAAAAAATTGCAGATTTCTATTTTTGTCACCAAAAACAATGACTCCGATCATTCCGAACTACCGACATTTTGGACAGGCCGAAAAAAAACATTTTAGAACAATTTTCACAAAAATAGCTCAGATTTTTTTTTTTCATTTTTTGACACAAAAACAGTGACCCCGGTCATGCCGAACTGTCGACATTCTGGACAGGCCTAAAAAAACCATTTTATAACTATTCTTACAAAAAAATGCAGATATTTTTTTTTCATTTTCACGACAAAAAAACAGTGACCGAACTAGCGACATTCTGGACAGGCCTAAAAAAACATTTTAAAACTATTTTCACAAAAAATTGCAGATTTCTATTTTTGTCACCAAAAACAATGACTCCGATCATGCCGAACTAGCGACATTTTGGACAGGCCTAAAAAAAACATTTTAGAACAATTTTCACAAAAATAGCTCAGATTTTTTTTTTTCATTTTTTGACACAAAAACAGTGACCCGGCCATGCCGAACTATCGACATTCTGGACAGGCCTAAAAAAACATTTTATAACCATTTTCACAAAAAATTGCAGATATTTTTTTTTCATTTTCACGACACAAAAACAGTGACCCCGGTCATGCCGAACTAGCGACATTCTGGACAGGCCTAAAAAAACATTTTAAAACTATTTTCACAAAAAATTGCAGATTTCTATTTTTGTCACCAAAAACAATGACTCCGATCATGCCGAACTAGCGACATTTTGGACAGGCCTAAAAAAAGCATTTTAGAACAATTTTCACAAAAATAGCTCAGATTTTTTTTTTTCATTTTTTGACACAAAAACAGTGACCCGGCCATGCCGAACTATCGACATTCTGGACAGGCCTAAAAAAACATTTTATAACCATTTTCACAAAAAATTGCAGATATTTTTTTTTCATTTTCACGACACAAAAACAGTGACCCCGGTCATGCCGAACTAGCGACATTCTGGCCAGGCCTAAAAAAACATTTTATAACCATTTTCACCAAAAATTGCAGATATTTTTTTTTCATTTTCACGACACAAAAACAGTGACCCCGGTCATGCCGAACTATCGACATTCTGGACAGGCCTAAAAAAAACATTTTATAACCATTTTCACAAAAAATTGCAGATATTTTTTTTTCATTTTCACGACACAAAAACAGTGACCGAACTAGCGACATTCTGGACAGGCCTAAAAAAACATTTTAAAACTATTTTCACAAAAAATTGCAGATTTCTATTTTTGTCACCAAAAACAATGACTCCGATCATGCCGAACTAGCGACATTTTGGACAGGCCTAAAAAAACATTTTAGAACAATTTTCACAAAAATAGCTCAGATTTTTTTTTTTCATTTTTTGACACAAAAACAGTGACCCGGCCATGCCGAACTATCGACATTCTGGACAGGCCTAAAAAAACATTTTATAACCATTTTCACAAAAAATTGCAGATATTTTTTTTTCATTTTCACGACACAAAAACAGTGACCCGGCCATGCCGAACTATCGACATTCTGGACAGGCCTAAAAAAACATTTTATAACCATTTTCACAAAAAATTGCAGATATTTTTTTTTCATTTTCACGACACAAAAACAGTGACCCCGGTCATGCCGAACTATCGACATTCTGGACAGGCCTAAAAAAATATTTTAGAACCATTTTCACAAAAAAAGCTCAGATTTTTTATTTTTCATATTTTATTTTTTTTGACACAAAAACAGTGACCCCGGTCATGCCGAACTATCGACATTCTGGACAGGCCTAAAAAAACATTTTATAACCATTTTCACCAAAAATTGCAGATATTTTTTTTTCATTTTCACGACACAAAAACAGTGACCCCGGTCATGCCGAACTATCGACATTCTGGACAGGCCTAAAAAAACATTTTATAACCATTTTCACAAAAAATTGCAGATATTTTTTTTTCATTTTCACGACACAAAAACAGTGACCCCGGTCATGCCGAACTAGCGACATTTTGGACAGGCCTAAAAAAATATTTTAGAACCATTTTCACAAAAAAAGCTCAGATTTTTTATTTTTCATTTTTTATTTTTTTTGACACAAAAACAGTGATGCCGGTCATGCCGAACTATCGACATTCTGGACAGGCCTAAAAAAACATTTTATAACCATTCACACAAAAAAAATGCAGATATTTTTTTTTCATTTTCACGACACAAAAATAGCTCAGATTTTTTTTTTCATTTTTTGACACAAAAACAATGACCCGGCCGAGCTAGCGACATTCTGGACAGGCCTAAAAAAACATTTTAAAACTATTTTCACAAAAAATTGCAGATTTCTATTTTTGTCACCAAAAACAATGACTCCGATCATTCCGAACTACCGACATTTTGGACAGGCCGAAAAAAAACATTTTAGAACAATTTTCACAAAAATAGCTCAGATTTTTTTTTTTCATTTTTTGACACAAAAACAGTGACCCCGGTCATGCCGAACTGTCGACATTCTGGACAGGCCTAAAAAAAACATTTTATAACTATTCTTACAAAAAAATGCAGATATTTATTTTTCATTTTCACGACAAAAAAACAGTGACCGAACTAGCGACATTCTGGACAGGCCTAAAAAAACATTTTAAAACTATTTTCACAAAAAATTGCAGATTTCTATTTTTGTCACCAAAAACAATGACTCCGATCATGCCGAACTAGCGACATTTTGGACAGGCCTAAAAAAAACATTTTAGAACAATTTTCACAAAAATAGATCAGATTTCTTTTTTCATATTTTGACACAAAAACAGTGACCCCGGTCATGCCGAACTATCGACATTCTGGACAGGCCTAAAAAAACATTTTATAACCATTTTCACAAAAAATTGCAGATATTTTTTTTTCATTTTCACGACACAAAAACAGTGACCCCGGTCATGCCGAACTAGCGACATTCTGGACAGGCCTAAAAAAACATTTTAAAACTATTTTCACAAAAAATTGCAGATTTCTATTTTTGTCACCAAAAACAATGACTCCGATCATGCCGAACTAGCGACATTTTGGACAGGCCTAAAAAAAGCATTTTAGAACAATTTTCACAAAAATAGCTCAGATTTTTTTTTTTCATTTTTTGACACAAAAACAGTGACCCGGCCATGCCGAACTATCGACATTCTGGACAGGCCTAAAAAAACATTTTATAACCATTTTCACAAAAAATTGCAGATATTTTTTTTTCATTTTCACGACACAAAAACAGTGACCCCGGTCATGCCGAACTAGCGACATTCTGGCCAGGCCTAAAAAAACATTTTATAACCATTTTCACCAAAAATTGCAGATATTTTTTTTTCATTTTCACGACACAAAAACAGTGACCCCGGTCATGCCGAACTATCGACATTCTGGACAGGCCTAAAAAAAACATTTTATAACCATTTTCACAAAAAATTGCAGATATTTTTTTTTCATTTTCACGACACAAAAACAGTGACCGAACTAGCGACATTCTGGACAGGCCTAAAAAAACATTTTAAAACTATTTTCACAAAAAATTGCAGATTTCTATTTTTGTCACCAAAAACAATGACTCCGATCATGCCGAACTAGCGACATTTTGGACAGGCCTAAAAAAACATTTTAGAACAATTTTCACAAAAATAGCTCAGATTTTTTTTTTTCATTTTTTGACACAAAAACAGTGACCCGGCCATGCCGAACTATCGACATTCTGGACAGGCCTAAAAAAACATTTTATAACCATTTTCACAAAAAATTGCAGATATTTTTTTTTCATTTTCACGACACAAAAACAGTGACCCGGCCATGCCGAACTATCGACATTCTGGACAGGCCTAAAAAAACATTTTATAACCATTTTCACAAAAAATTGCAGATATTTTTTTTTCATTTTCACGACACAAAAACAGTGACCCCGGTCATGCCGAACTATCGACATTCTGGACAGGCCTAAAAAAATATTTTAGAACCATTTTCACAAAAAAAGCTCAGATTTTTTATTTTTCATATTTTATTTTTTTTGACACAAAAACAGTGACCCCGGTCATGCCGAACTATCGACATTCTGGACAGGCCTAAAAAAACATTTTATAACCATTTTCACCAAAAATTGCAGATATTTTTTTTTCATTTTCACGACACAAAAACAGTGACCCCGGTCATGCCGAACTATCGACATTCTGGACAGGCCTAAAAAAACATTTTATAACCATTTTCACAAAAAATTGCAGATATTTTTTTTTCATTTTCACGACACAAAAACAGTGACCCCGGTCATGCCGAACTAGCGACATTTTGGACAGGCCTAAAAAAATATTTTAGAACCATTTTCACAAAAAAAGCTCAGATTTTTTATTTTTCATTTTTTATTTTTTTTGACACAAAAACAGTGACCCCGGTCATGCCGAACTATCGACATTCTGGACAGGCCTAAAAAAACATTTTATAACCATTCACACAAAAAAAATGCAGATATTTTTTTTTCATTTTCACGACACAAAAATAGCTCAGATTTTTTTTTTCATTTTTTGACACAAAAACAATGACCCGGCCGAGCTAGCGACATTCTGGACAGGCCTAAAAAAACATTTTAAAACTATTTTCACAAAAAATTGCAGATTTCTATTTTTGTCACCAAAAACAATGACTCCGATCATTCCGAACTACCGACATTTTGGACAGGCCGAAAAAAAACATTTTAGAACAATTTTCACAAAAATAGCTCAGATTTTTTTTTTTCATTTTTTGACACAAAAACAGTGACCCCGGTCATGCCGAACTGTCGACATTCTGGACAGGCCTAAAAAAAACATTTTATAACTATTCTTACAAAAAAATGCAGATATTTATTTTTCATTTTCACGACAAAAAAACAGTGACCGAACTAGCGACATTCTGGACAGGCCTAAAAAAACATTTTAAAACTATTTTCACAAAAAATTGCAGATTTCTATTTTTGTCACCAAAAACAATGACTCCGATCATGCCGAACTAGCGACATTTTGGACAGGCCTAAAAAAAACATTTTAGAACAATTTTCACAAAAATAGCTCAGATTTCTTTTTTCATATTTTGACACAAAAACAGTGACCCCGGTCATGCCGAACTATCGACATTCTGGACAGGCCTAAAAAAACATTTTATAACCATTTTCACAAAAAATTGCAGATATTTTTTTTTCATTTTCACGACACAAAAACAGTGACCCCGGTCATGCCGAACTAGCGACATTCTGGACAGGCCTAAAAAAACATTTTAAAACTATTTTCACAAAAAATTGCAGATTTCTATTTTTGTCACCAAAAACAATGACTCCGATCATGCCGAACTAGCGACATTTTGGACAGGCCTAAAAAAAGCATTTTAGAACAATTTTCACAAAAATAGCTCAGATTTTTTTTTTTCATTTTTTGACACAAAAACAGTGACCCGGCCATGACGAACTATCGACATTCTGGACAGGCCTAAAAAAACATTTTATAACCATTTTCACAAAAAATTGCAGATATTTTTTTTTCATTTTCACGACACAAAAACAGTGACCCCGGTCATGCCGAACTAGCGACATTCTGGCCAGGCCTAAAAAAACATTTTATAACCATTTTCACCAAAAATTGCAGATATTTTTTTTTCATTTTCACGACACAAAAACAGTGACCCCGGTCATGCCGAACTATCGACATTCTGGACAGGCCTAAAAAAAATTTTTATAACCATTTTCACAAAAAATTGCAGATATTTTTTTTTCATTTTCACGACACAAAAACAGTGACCCCGGTCATGCCGAACTATCGACATTCTGGACAGGCCTCAAAAAATATTTTAGAACCATTTTCACAAAAAAAGCTCAGATTTTTTATTTTTCATTTTTTATTTTTTTTGACACAAAAACAGTGACCCCGGTCATGCCGAACTATCGACATTCTGGACAGGCCTAAAAAAACATTTTATAACCATTTTCCCCAAAAATTGCAGATATTTTTTTTTCATTTTCACGACACAAAAACAGTGACCCCGGCCGAACTAGCGACATTCTGGACAGGCCTAAAAAAACATTTTAAAACTATTTTCACAAAAAATTGCAGATTTCTATTTTTGTCACCAAAAACAATGACTCCGATCATGCCAAACTAGCGACATTTTGGACAGGCCTAAAAAAAACATTTTAGAACAATTTTCACAAAAATAGCTCAGAATTTTTTTTTTAATTTTTTGACACAAAAACAGTGACCCCGGTCATGCCGAACTATCGACATTCTGGACAGGCCTAAAAAAACATTTTAAAACTATTTTCACAAAAAATTGCAGATTTCTATTTTTGTCACCAAAAACAATGACTCCGATCATGCCGAACTAGCGACATTTTGGACAGTCCTAAAAAAATATTTTAGAACCATTTTCACAAAAAAAGCTCAGATTTTTTATTTTTCATTTTTTATTTTTTTTGACACAAAAACAGTGACCCCGGTCATGCCGAACTATCGACATTCTGGACAGGCCTAAAAAAACATTTTATAACCATTCACACAAAAAAAATGCAGATATTTTTTTTCATTTTCACGACACAAAAATAGCTCAGATTTTTTTTTTCATTTTTTGACACAAAAACAGTGACCCGGCCGAGCTAGCGACATTCTGGACAGGCCTAAAAAAACATTTTAAAACTATTTTCACAAAAAATTGCAGATTTCTATTTTTGTCACCAAAAACAATGACTCCGATCATTCCGAACTACCGACATTTTGGACAGGCCGAAAAAAAACATTTTAGAACAATTTTCACAAAAATAGCTCAGATTTTTTTTTTTCATTTTTTGACACAAAAACAGTGACCCCGGTCATGCCGAACTGTCGACATTCTGGACAGGCCTAAAAAAACCATTTTATAACTATTCTTACAAAAAAATGCAGATATTTTTTTTTCATTTTCACGACAAAAAAACAGTGACCGAACTAGCGACATTCTGGCCAGGCCTAAAAAAACATTTTAAAACTATTTTCACAAAAAATTGCAGATTTCTATTTTTGTCACCAAAAACAATGACTCCGATCATGCCGAACTAGCGACATTTTGGACAGGCCTAAAAAAAGCATTTTAGAACAATTTTCACAAAAATAGCTCAGATTTTTTTTTTTCATTTTTTGACACAAAAACAGTGACCCGGCCATGCCGAACTATCGACATTCTGGACAGGCCTAAAAAAACATTTTATAACCATTTTCACAAAAAATTGCAGATATTTTTTTTTCATTTTCACGACACAAAAACAGTGACCCCGGGCATGCCGAACTAGCGACATTCTGGCCAGGCCTAAAAAAACATTTTATAACCATTTTCACCAAAAATTGCAGATATTTTTTTTTCATTTTCACGACACAAAAACAGTGACCCCGGTCATGCCGAACTATCGACATTCTGGACAGGCCTAAAAAAACATTTTATAACCATTTTCACAAAAAATTGCAGATATTTTTTTTTCATTTTCACGACACAAAAACAGTGACCCCGGTCATGCCGAACTATCGACATTCTGGACAGGCCTAAAAAAATATTTTAGAACCATTTTCACAAAAAAAGCTCAGATTTTTTATTTTTCATTTTTTATTTTTTTTGACACAAAAACAGTGACCCCGGTCATGCCGAACTATCGACATTCTGGACAGGCCTAAAAAAACATTTTATAACCATTTTCACCAAAAATTGCAGATATTTTTTTTTCATTTTCACGACACAAAAACAGTGACCCCGGTCATGCCGAACTATCGACATTCTGGACAGGCCTAAAAAAACATTTTATAACCATTTTCACAAAAAATTGCAGATATTTTTTTTTCATTTTCACGACACAAAAACAGTGACCCCGGTCATGCCGAACTAGCGACATTCTTGCCAGGCCTAAAAAAAACATTTTAAAACTATTTTCACAAAAAATTGCAGATTTCTATTTTTGTCATCAAAAACGATGACTCCGATCATGCCGAACTAGCAACATTTTGGACAGTCCTAAAAAAATATTTTAGAACCATTTTCACAAAAAAAGCTCAGATTTTTTATTTTTCATTTTTTATTTTTTTTGACACAAAAACAGTGACCCCGGTCATGCCGAACTATCGACATTCTGGACAGGCCTAAAAAAACATTTTATAACCATTCACACAAAAAAAATGCAGATATTTTTTTTTCATTTTCACGACACAAAAATAGCTCAGATTTTTTTTTTCATTTTTTGACACAAAAACAATGACCCGGCCGAGCTAGCGACATTCTGGACAGGCCTAAAAAAACATTTTAAAACTATTTTCACAAAAAATTGCAGATTTCTATTTTTGTCACCAAAAACAATGACTCCGATCATTCCGAACTACCGACATTTTGGACAGGCCGAAAAAAAACATTTTAGAACAATTTTCACAAAAATAGCTCAGATTTTTTTTTTTCATTTTTTGACACAAAAACAGTGACCCCGGTCATGCCGAACTGTCGACATTCTGGACAGGCCTAAAAAAACCATTTTATAACTATTCTTACAAAAAAATGCAGATATTTTTTTTTCATTTTCACGACAAAAAAACAGTGACCGAACTAGCGACATTCTGGACAGGCCTAAAAAAACATTTTAAAACTATTTTCACAAAAAATTGCAGATTTCTATTTTTGTCACCAAAAACAATGACTCCGATCATGCCGAACTAGCGACATTTTGGACAGGCCTAAAAAAAACATTTTAGAACAATTTTCACAAAAATAGCTCAGATTTCTTTTTTCATATTTTGACACAAAAACAGTGACCCCGGTCATGCCGAACTATCGACATTCTGGACAGGCCTAAAAAAACATTTTATAACCATTTTCACAAAAAATTGCAGATATTTTTTTTTCATTTTCACGACACAAAAACAGTGACCCCGGTCATGCCGAACTAGCGACATTCTGGACAGGCCTAAAAAAACATTTTAAAACTATTTTCACAAAAAATTGCAGATTTCTATTTTTGTCACCAAAAACAATGACTCCGATCATGCCGAACTAGCGACATTTTGGACAGGCCTAAAAAAAGCATTTTAGAACAATTTTCACAAAAATAGCTCAGATTTTTTTTTTTCATTTTTTGACACAAAAACAGTGACCCGGCCATGCCGAACTATCGACATTCTGGACAGGCCTAAAAAAACATTTTATAACCATTTTCACAAAAAATTGCAGATATTTTTTTTTCATTTTCACGACACAAAAACAGTGACCCCGGTCATGCCGAACTAGCGACATTCTGGCCAGGCCTAAAAAAACATTTTATAACCATTTTCACCAAAAATTGCAGATATTTTTTTTTCATTTTCACGACACAAAAACAGTGACCCCGGTCATGCCGAACTATCGACATTCTGGACAGGCCTAAAAAAACATTTTATAACCATTTTCACAAAAAATTGCAGATATTTTTTTTTCATTTTCACGACACAAAAACAGTGACCCCGGTCATGCCGAACTATCGACATTCTGGACAGGCCTAAAAAAATATTTTAGAACCATTTTCACAAAAAAAGCTCAGATTTTTTATTTTTCATTTTTTATTTTTTTTGACACAAAAACAGTGACCCCGGTCATGCCGAACTATCGACATTCTGGACAGGCCTAAAAAAACATTTTATAACCATTTTCACCAAAAATTGCAGATATTTTTTTTTCATTTTCACGACACAAAAACAGTGACCCCGGTCATGCCGAACTATCGACATTCTGGACAGGCCTAAAAAAACATTTTATAACCATTTTCACAAAAAATTGCAGATATTTTTTTTTCATTTTCACGACACAAAAACAGTGACCCCGGCCGAACTAGCGACATTCTGGACAGGCCTAAAAAAACATTTTAAAACTATTTTCACAAAAAATTGCAGATTTCTATTTTTGTCACCAAAAACAATGACTCCGATCATGCCAAACTAGCGACATTTTGGACAGGCCTAAAAAAACCATTTTAGAACAATTTTCACAAAAATAGCTCAGAATTTTTTTTTTCATTTTTTGACACAAAAACAGTGACCCCGGTCATGCCGAACTATCGACATTCTGGACAGGCCTAAAAAAACATTTTAAAACTATTTTCACAAAAAATTGCAGATTTCTATTTTTGTCACCAAAAACAATGACTCCGATCATGCCGAACTAGCGACATTTTGGACAGGCCTAAAAAAAACATTTTAGAACAATTTTCACAAAAATAGCTCAGATTTTTTTTTCTTCATTTTTTGACACAAAAACAGTGACCCCGGTCATGCCGAACTATCGACATTCTGGACAGGCCTAAAAAAACATTTTATAACCATTTTCACAAAAAATTGCAGATATTTTTTTTTCATTTTCACGACACAAAAACAGTGACCCAGGTCATGCCGAACTAGCGACATTCTGGACAGGCCTAAAAAAACATTTTAAAACTATTTTCACAAAAAATTGCAGATTTCTATTTTTGTCACCAAAAACAATGACTCCGATCATGCCAAACTAGCGACATTTTGGTCAGGCCTAAAAAAAACATTTTATAACAATTTTCAGAAAAATAGCTCAGAATTTTTTTTTTCATTTTTTGACACAAAAACAGTGACCCCGGTCATGCCGAACTATCGACATTCTGGACAGGCCTAAAAAAACATTTTAAAACTATTTTCACAAAAAATTGCAGATTTCTATTTTTGTCACCAAAAACAATGACTCCGATCATGCCGAACTAGCGACATTTTGGACAGGCCTAAAAAAAACATTTTAGAACAATTTTCACAAAAATAGCTCAGATTTTTTTTTTCATTTTTTGACACAAAAACAGTGACCCCTGTCATGCCGAACTATCGACATTCTGGACAGGCCTAAAAAAACAATTTATAACCATTTTCACAAAAAATTGCAGATATTTTTTTTTACTTTTTCACGACACAAAAACAGTGACCCCGGTCATGCCGAACTAGCGACATTCTGGACAGGCCTAAAAAAACATTTAAAAACTATTTTCACAAAAAATTGCAGATTTCTATTTTTGTCACAAAAAACAATGACTCCGATCATGCCGAACTATCGACATTCTGGACAGGCCTAAAAAACATTTTATAACCATTTTCACCAAAAATTGCAGATATTTTTTTTTCATTTTCACGACACAAAAACAGTGACCCCGGTCATGCCGAACTAGCGACATTCTGGACAGGCCTAAAAAAACATTTTATAACCATTCTCACAAAAAAATGCAGATATTTTTTTTTCATTTTCACGACACAAAAACAGTGACCCCGGCCGAACTAGCGACATTCTGTAAAGGCCTAAAAAAAACATTTTAGAACAATTTTCACAAAAATAGCTCAGATTTCTTTTTTTCATTTTTTGACACAAAAACAGTGACCCCGGTCATGCCGAACTATCGACATTCTGGACAGGCCTAAAAAAACAATTTATAACCATTTTCACAAAAAATTGCAGATATTTTTTTTTACTTTTTCACGACACAAAAACAGTGACCCCGGTCATGCCGAACTAGCGACATTCTGGACAGGCCTAAAAAAACATTTAAAAACTATTTTCACAAAAAATTGCAGATTTCTATTTTTGTCACAAAAAACAATGACTCCGATCATGCCGAACTATCGACATTCTGGACAGGCCTAAAAAACATTTTATAACCATTTTCACCAAAAATTGCAGATATTTTTTTTTCATTTTCACGACACAAAAACAGTGACCCCGGTCATGCCGAACTAGCGACATTCTGGACAGGCCTAAAAAAACATTTTATAACCATTCTCACAAAAAAATGCAGAATTTTTTTTTTCATTTTCACGACACAAAAACAGTGACCCCGGCCGAACTAGCGACATTCTGGACAGGCCTAAAAAAACATTTTAAAACTATTTTCACAAAAAATTGCAGATTTCTATTTTTGTCACCAAAAACAATGACTCCGATCATGCCGAACTAGCGACATTTTGGACAGGCCTAAAAAAAACATTTTAGAACAATTTTCACAAAAATAGCTCAGATTTTTTTTTCTTCATTTTTTGACACAAAAACAGTGACCCCGGTCATGCCGAACTATCGACATTCTGGACAGGCTAAAAAAACATTTTATAACCATTTTCACAAAAAATTGCAGATATTTTTTTTTCATTTTCACGACACAAAAACAGTGACCCCGGCCGAACTAGCGACATTCTGGACAGGCCTAAAAAAACATTTAAAAACTATTTTCACAAAAAATTGCAGATTTCTATTTTTGTCACCAAAAACAATGACTCCGATCATGCAGAACTAGCGACATTTTGGACAGGCCGAAAAAAAACATTTTAGAACAATTTTCACAAAAATAGCTCAGATTTTTTTTTTTCATTTTTTGACACAAAAACAGTGACCCCGGTCATGCCGAACTATCGACATTCTGGACAGGCCTAAAAAAACCATTTTATAACTATTCTTACAAAAAAATGCAGATATTTTTTTTTCATTTTCACGACACAAAAACAGTGACCGAACTAGCGACATTCTGGACAGGCCTAAAAAAACATTTTAAAACTATTTTCACAAAAAATTGCAGATTTCTATTTTTGTCACCAAAAACAATGACTCCGATCATGCCGAACTAGCGACATTCTGGACAGGCCTAAAAAAACATTTTAAAACTATTTTCACAAAAAATGGCAGATTTCTATTTTTGTCACCAAAAACAATGACTCCGATCATGCCGAACTAGCGACATTTTGGACAGGCCTAAAAAAAACATTTTAGAACAATTTTCACAAAAATAGCTCAGATTTTTTTTTTTCATTTTTTGACACAAAAACAGTGACCCCGGTCATGCCGAACTATCGACATTCTGGACAGGCCTAAAAAAACATTTTATAACCATTTTCACAAAAAATTGCAGATATTTTTTTTTCATTTTCACGACACAAAAACAGTGACCCCGGTCATGCCGAACTAGCGACATTCTGGACAGGCCTAAAAAAACATTTTAAAACTATTTTCACAAAAAATTGCAGATTTCTATTTTTGTCACCAAAAACAATGACTCCGATCATGCCGAACTAGCGACATTTTGGACAGGCCTAAAAAAAACATTTTAGAACAATTTTCACAAAAATAGCTCTGATTTTTTTTTTTCATTTTTTGACACAAAAACAGTGACCCCGGTCATGCCGAACTATCGACATTCTGGACAGGCCTAAAAAAACATTTTATAACCATTTTCACAAAAAATTGCAGATATTTTTTTTTCATTTTCACGACACAAAAACAGTGACCCCGGTCATGCCGAACTAGCGACATTCTGGACAGGCCTAAAAAAACATTTTAAAACTATTTTCACAAAAAATTGCAGATTTCTATTTTTGTCACCAAAAACAATGACTCCGATCATGCCGAACTAGCGACATTCTGGACAGGCCTAAAAAAAACATTTTAGAACAATTTTCACAAATATAGCTCAGATTTTTTTTTCTTCATTTTTTGACACACACACACACACACACTCACACACACACACACCGACAACACACACACACACACCGACAACACACACACACACCGACAACACATACACACACACCGACAACATACACACACACACACACCAGCAACACACTCACACACACCGACAACACACACACACACCGACAACACACACACACACACCGACAACACAGACACACACAGACACCAACAACACACACACACACACACCGACAACACACACACACACACACTGACAACACACACACACACACCGACAACACACACACACACCGACAACACACACACACAGACAACACACACACACACACACACACCGACAACACACACACACACACACCGACAACACAGACACACACACACACCGACAACACACACACACACACACACACACACCGACAACACACACACACACACACTGACAACACACACACACACACCGACAACACACACACACAGACAACACACACACACACACACACCGACAACACACATAAACACACACCGACAACACACACACACACACCTACCACACACACACACACACCGACAACACACACACACACCGACAACACACACACACACACACACCGACAACACACACACACACACACCGACAACACACACACACACACCGACAACACACACACACACATCGACAACACACACACACACACACCGACAACACACACACACACACCGACAACACACACACACACACAACACACACACACCGACAACACACACACACACACACACACACACCGACAACACACACACACACACACACACCGACAACACACACACACACACACACACCGACAACACACACTCACACACACACCGACAACACACACACACACCGACAACACACACACACACCGACAACACACACACACACACCGACAACACACACACACACACCGACAACACACACACACACACACACCAGCAACACACACACACACACCGACAACACACACACACACCGACAACACACACACACACACCGACAACACACGCACACACCGACAACACACACACACACCTACCACACACACACACACACAACGACAACACACACACACCGACAAGACACACACACACACACACACACCGACAACACACACACACACACACCGGCAACACACACACACACACAACACACACACACACCGACAACACACACACACACACACACCGACAACACACACACACACACCGACAACACACACACACACACACCGACAACACACCGACAACACACACACACACACACACCGACAACACACACACACCGACAACACACACACACACACACACACACCGACAACACACACACACACACACACACACCGACAACACACACACACACACACACCGACAACACACACACACACGCACCGACAACACACACACACCGACAACACACACAAACACACACACCGACAACACACACAGACACCGACAACACACACACACACACACCGACAACACACACACACACACACACCTACCACACACACACACACACAGACAACACACCGACAACACGCACACACACACCGACAACACACACACACCGACAACACACACACACACACACACACCGACAACACAGACACACACACACCGACAACACACACACACACACACACCGACAACACACACACACACACTGACAACACACACACACACACCGACAACACACACACACACACCGACAACACACACACACAGACAACACACACACACCGACAACACACACACACACCGACAACACACACACACAGACAACACACACACACCGACAACACACACACACACACCGACAACACAGACACACACACACACACACCGACAACACACACACACACACACCGACAACACACACACACACACACCGACAACACACACACACCGACAACACACACACACACACCGACAACACACACACACACACACACACACACACACCGACAACACACACACACACACACCGACAACACACACACACACACACCGACAACACACACACACACACACACTGACAACACATACACACACACACACACACCGACAACACACACACACACACACCGACAACACACACACACACCGACAACACATACACACACACCGACAACACACACACACACACACACCAGCAACACACTCACACACACCGACAACACACACACACACCGACAACACACACACACACACACACCGACAACACACACACACACACACCGACAACACACACACACACACCGACAACACAGACACACACACACACCGACAACACACACACACACACACACACCGACAACACACACACACACACTGACAACACACACACACACACCGACAACACACACACACACACACCGACAACACACACACACACACACAGACAACACACACACACACCGACAACACACACACACACACACCGACAACACAGACACACACACACACCGAGAACACACACACACACACACACACACACCGACAACACACACACACACACTGACAACACACACACACACACCGACAACACACACACACCGACAACACACACACACAGACAACACACACACACACACCGACAACACACACACACACACACACCGACAACACACACACACACAACACACACACACACACACACACACACACCGACAACACACACACACCGACAACACACACACACACACACCGACAACACACACACACACACCTCCACACACACACACACACCGACAACACACCGACAACACACACACACACACCGACAACACACACACACCGACAACACACACACACACACCGACAACACACACACACACACACACCGACAACACACACACACCGACAACACACACACACACACCGACAACACAGACACACACACACACACACCGACAACACACACACACACACACCGACAACACACACACACACACACCGACAACACACACACACCGACAACACACACACACACACCGACAACACACACACACACACACACACACACACACCGACAACACACACACACACACACCGACAACACACACACACACACACCGACAACACACACACACACACACACTGACAACACATACACACACACACACACACCGACAACACACACACACACACACCGACAACACACACACACACCGACAACACATACACACACACCGACAACACACACACACACACACACCAGCAACACACTCACACACACCGACAACACACACACACACCGACAACACACACACACACACACACCGACAACACACACACACACACACCGACAACACACACACACACACCGACAACACAGACACACACACACACCGACAACACACACACACACACACACACCGACAACACACACACACACACTGACAACACACACACACACACCGACAACACACACACACACACACCGACAACACACACACACACACACAGACAACACACACACACACCGACAACACACACACACACACACACACCGACAACACACACACACACACCGACAACACAGACACACACACACACCGACAACACACACACACACACACACACCGACAACACACACACACACACTGACAACACACACACACACACCGACAACACACATACACACACACCGACAACATACACACACACACACACCAGCAACACACTCACACACACCGACAACACACACACACACCGACAACACACACACACACACCGACAACACAGACACACACAGACACCAACAACACACACACACACACACCGACAACACACACACACACACACTGACAACACACACACACACACCGACAACACACACACACACTGACAACACACACACACAGACAACACACACACACACACACACACCGACAACACACACACACACACACCGACAACACAGACACACACACACACCGACAACACACACACACACACACACACACACCGACAACACACACACACACACACTGACAACACACACACACACACCGACAACACACACACACAGACAACACACACACACACACACACCGACAACACACATAAACACACACCGACAACACACACACACACACCTACCACACACACACACACACCGACAACACACACACACACCGACAACACACACACACACACACACCGACAACACACACACACACACACCGACAACACACACACACACACCGACAACACACACACACACATCGACAACACACACACACACACACCGACAACACACACACACACACCGACAACACACACACACACAACACACACACACACCGACAACACACACACACACACACACACACACCGACAACACACACACACACACACACACCGACACACACACACACACACACACCCGACAACACACACTCACACACACACCGACAAAACACACACACACACACACACACACACACACACACACACACACACACCGACAACACACACACACACCGACAACACACACACACACCGACAACACACACACACACACCGACAACACACACACACACACCGACAACACACACACACACACACACCAGCAACACACACACACACACCGACAACACACACACACACCGACAACACACACACACACACCGACAACACACGCACACACCGACAACACACACACACACCTACCACACACACACACACACAACGACAACACACACACACCGACAAGACACACACACACACACACACACCGACAACACACACACACACACACCGGCAACACACACACACACACAACACACACACACACCGACAACACACACACACACACACACCGACAACACACACACACACACCGACAACACACACACACACACACCGACAACACACCGACAACACACACACACACACACACCGACAACACACACACACCGACAACACACACACACACACACACACACCGACAACACACACACACACACACACACCGACAACACACACACACACACACACCGACAACACACACACACACGCACCGACAACACACACACACCGACAACACACACAAACACACACACCGTCAACACACACAGACACCGACAACACACACACACACACACCGACAACACACACACACACACACACCTACCACACACACACACACACAGACAACACACCGACAACACGCACACACACACCGACAACACACACACACCGACAACACACACACACACACACACACCGACAACACAGACACACACACACCGACAACACACACACACACACACACCGACAACACACACACACACACTGACAACACACACACACACACCGACAACACACACACACACACCGACAACACACACACACAGACAACACACACACACCGACAACACACACACACACCGACAACACACACACACAGACAACACACACACACACCGACAACACACACACACACACCGACAACACAGACACACACACACACACACCGACAACACACACACACACACACCGACAACACACACACACACACACCGACAACACACACACACCGACAACACACACACACACACCGACAACACACACACACACACACACACACACACACCGACAACACACACACACACACACCGACAACACACACACACACACACCGACAACACACACACACACACACACTGACAACACATACACACACACACACACACCGACAACACACACACACACACACCGACAACACACACACACACCGACAACACATACACACACACCGACAACACACACACACACACACACCAGCAACACACTCACACACACCGACAACACACACACACACCGACAACACACACACACACACACACCGACAACACACACACACACACACCGACAACACACACACACACACCGACAACACAGACACACACACACACCGACAACACACACACACACACACACACCGACAACACACACACACACACTGACAACACACACACACACACCGACAACACACACACACACACACCGACAACACACACACACACACACAGACAACACACACACACACCGACAACACACACACACACACACCGACAACACAGACACACACACACACCGACAACACACACACACACACACACACACACCGACAACACACACACACACACTGACAACACACACACACACACCGACAACACACACACACCGACAACACACACACACAGACAACACACACACACACACCGACAACACACACACACACACACACCGACAACACACACACACACAACACACACACACACACACACACACACACCGACAACACACACACACACACCGACAACACACACACACACACACCGACAACACACACACACACACCTACCACACACACACACACACCGACAACACACCGACAACACACACACACACACCGACAACACACACACACCGACAACACACACACACACACCGACAACACACACACACACACACACCGACAACACACACACACCGACAACACACACACACACACCGACAACACAGACACACACACACACACACCGACAACACACACACACACACACCGACAACACACACACACACACACCGACAACACACACACACCGACAACACACACACACACACCGACAACACACACACACACACACACACACACCGACAACACACACACACACACACACCGACAACACACACACACACACACCGACAACACACACACACACACACACTGACAACACACACACACACACACACACACACCGACAACACACACACACACACACTGACAACACACACACACACACCGACAACACACACACACACGACAACACACACACACACACACACCGACAACACACATAAACACACACCGACAACACACACACACACACCTACCACACACACACACACACCGACAACACACACACACACCGACAACACACACACACACACACACCGACAACACACACACACACACACCGACAACACACACACACACACCGACAACACACACACACACATCGACAACACACACACACACACACCGACAACACACACACACACACCGACAACACACACACACACAACACACACACACACCGACAACACACACACACACACACACACACACCGACAACACACACACACACACACACACCGACAACACACACACACACACACACACCGACAACACACACTCACACACACACCGACAAAACACACACACACACACACACACACACACACACACACACACACACACCGACAACACACACACACACCGACAACACACACACACACCGACAACACACACACACACACCGACAACACACACACACACACCGACAACACACACACACACACACACCAGCAACACACACACACACACCGACAACACACACACACACCGACAACACACACACACACACCGACAACACACGCACACACCGACAACACACACACACACCTACCACACACACACACACACAACGACAACACACACACACCGACAAGACACACACACACACACACACACCGACAACACACACACACACACACCGGCAACACACACACACACACAACACACACACACACCGACAACACACACACACACACACACCGACAACACACACACACACACCGACAACACACACACACACACACCGACAACACACCGACAACACACACACACACACACACCGACAACACACACACACCGACAACACACACACACACACACACACACCGACAACACACACACACACACACACACCGACAACACACACACACACACACACCGACAACACACACACACACGCACCGACAACACACACACACCGACAACACACACAAACACACACACCGTCAACACACACAGACACCGACAACACACACACACACACACCGACAACACACACACACACACACACCTACCACACACACACACACACAGACAACACACCGACAACATGCACACACACACCGACAACACACACACACCGACAACACACACACACACACACACACCGACAACACAGACACACACACACCGACAACACACACACACACACACACCGACAACACACACACACACACTGACAACACACACACACACACCGACAACACACACACACACACCGACAACACACACACACAGACAACACACACACACCGACAACACACACACACACCGACAACACACACACACAGACAACACACACACACCGACAACACACACACACACACCGACAACACAGACACACACACACACACACCGACAACACACACACACACACACCGACAACACACACACACACACACCGACAACACACACACACCGACAACACACACACACACACCGACAACACACACACACACACACACACACACACACCGACAACACACACACACACACACCGACAACACACACACACACACACCGACAACACACACACACACACACACTGACAACACATACACACACACACACACACCGACAACACACACACACACACACCGACAACACACACACACACCGACAACACATACACACACACCGACAACACACACACACACACACACCAGCAACACACTCACACACACCGACAACACACACACACACCGACAACACACACACACACACACACCGACAACACACACACACACACACCGACAACACACACACACACACCGACAACACAGACACACACACACACCGACAACACACACACACACACACACACCGACAACACACACACACACACTGACAACACACACACACACACCGACAACACACACACACACACACCGACAACACACACACACACACACAGACAACACACACACACACCGACAACACACACACACACACACCGACAACACAGACACACACACACACCGACAACACACACACACACACACACACACACCGACAACACACACACACACACTGACAACACACACACACACACCGACAACACACACACACCGACAACACACACACACAGACAACACACACACACACACCGACAACACACACACACACACACACCGACAACACACACACACACAACACACACACACACACACACACACACACCGACAACACACACACACACACCGACAACACACACACACACACACCGACAACACACACACACACACCTACCACACACACACACACACCGACAACACACCGACAACACACACACACACACCGACAACACACACACACCGACAACACACACACACACACCGACAACACACACACACACACACACCGACAACACACACACACCGACAACACACACACACACACCGACAACACAGACACACACACACACACACCGACAACACACACACACACACACCGACAACACACACACACACACACCGACAACACACACACACCGACAACACACACACACACACCGACAACACACACACACACACACACACACACCGACAACACACACACACACACACCGACAACACACACACACACACACCGACAACACACACACACACACACACTGACAACACATACACACACACACACACACCGACAACACACACACACACACACCGACAACACACACACACACCGACAACACATACACACACACCGACAACACACACACACACACACACCAGCAACACACTCACACACACCGACAACACACACACACACCGACAACACACACACACACACACCGACAACACACACACACACACACCGACAACACACACACACACACGACAACACAGACACACACACACACCACAACACACCACACACACACACACACCGACAACACACACACACACACTGACAACACACACACACACACCGACAACACACACACACACACACCGACAACACACACACACACACACAGACAACACACACACACACCGACAACACACACACACACACACCGACAACACAGACACACACACACACCGACAACACACACACACACACACACACACACCGACAACACACACACACACTGACAACACACACACACACACCGACAACACACACACACCGACAACACACACACACAGACAACACACACACACACACCGACAACACACACACACACACACACCGACAACACACACACACACAACACACACACACACACACACACACACACACACACCGACAACACACACACACACACCCGACAACACACACACACACACACCGACAACACACACACACACACCTACCACACACACACACACACCGACAACACACCGACAACACACACACACACACCGACAACACACACACACCGACAACACACACACACACACCGACAACACACACACACACACACACCGACAACACACACACACACCGACAACACACACACACACATCGACAACACACACACACACACCGACAACACACACACACACCGACAACACACACACACACCGACAACACACAAACACACAACACACACACACACCGACAACACACACACACACACACCGACAACACACAAAAACACACACCGACAACACACACACACACACACACCAACAACACACACACACACACCGACAACACACACACACACACACCGACAACACACACACACATACCGACAACACACACACACACCTACCACACACACACACACACACAACGACAACACACACACACCGACAAGACACACACACACACACACACACCGACAACACACACAGACACACACCGACAACACACACACACACACAACACACACACACACACACCGACAACACACACACACACACACACCGACAACACACACACACACACCGACAACACACACACACACCGACAACACACCGACAACACACACACACACCGACAACACACACACACCAACAACACACACACACACACACCGACAACACACACACACACACCGACAACACACACACACACACACCGACAACACACACACACCGACAACACACACACACACACACACACCGACAACACACACACACACACACTGACAACACATACACACACACACACCGACAACACACACACACACACCGACAACACACACACACACCGACAACACATACACACACACCGACAACACACACACACACAAACACCAGCAACACACTCACACACACCGACAACACACACACACACACACCAACAACACACACACACACACCGACAACACAGACACACACACACCGACAACACACACACACACACACACCGACAACACACACACACACACTGACACCACACACACACACCGACAACACACACACACACACTGACAACACACACACACACACACCGACAACACACACACACACACCGACAACACACACACACACACCGACAACACACACACACACACACACACACACACACCAACAACACACACACACACCGACAACACACACACACACCGACAACACACACACACCGACAACACACACACACACACACCGACAACACACACACACACCTACCACACACACACACACACACAACGACAACACACACACACCGACAAGACACACACACACACCGACAACACACACACACACACACCGACAACACACACACACACACCGACAACACACACACACACACACACCGACAACACACACACACACACCGACAACACACACACACACACCGACAACACACACACACACACACACACCGACAACACACACACACACCGACAACACACACACACACACACCGACAACACACACACACACAACACACACACACACCAACAACACACACACACACACACACACACCGACAACACACACACACACACACACACCGACAACACACACACACACAACACACACACACACCGACAACACACACACACACACACACACACACACCGACAACACACACACACACACACACACACACACACCGACAACACACACACACACACTGACAACACACACACACACCGACAACACACACACACACACCGACAACACACACACACACCGACAACACACACACACACACACACACACACACACCAACAACACACACACACACCGACAACACACACACACACCGACAACACACACACACCGACAACACACACACACACACACCGACAACACACACACACACCTACCACACACACACACACACACAACGACAACACACACACACCGACAAGACACACACACACACACACACACCGACAACACACACACACACACACCGACAACACACACACACACACCGACAACACACACACACACACACACCGACAACACACACACACACACCGACAACACACACACACACACCGACAACACACACACACACACACACACACCGACAACACACACACACACCGACAACACACACACACACACACCGACAACACACACACACACACACACACACCGACAACACACACACACACACACACACACACACCGACAACACACACACACACACACCGACAACACACACACACACACACCGACAACACACACACACACACCTACCACACACACAAACACACCGACAACACACACACACACACCGACAACACACACACACCGACAACACACACACACACACCGACAACACACACACACACACACCGACAACACACACACACACCGACAACACACACACACACACCGACAACACACACACACACCGACAACACACACACACACCGACAACACACACACACACACACCGACAACACACACACACACAACACACACACACACCGACAACACACACACACACACACACACCGACAACACACACACACACACACCGACAACACACACACACACACACACCGACAACACACACTCACACACACACACCGACAACACACACACACCGACAACACACACACACACACACCGACAACACACACACACCGACAACACACACACACACACCGACAACACACACACACACACACACACACACCGACAACACACACACACACACACCGACAACACACACACACACACACCGACAACACACACACACACACACTGACAACACATACACACACACACACCGACAACACACACACACACACACCGACAACACACACACACTCACACCGACAACACACACACACACACCTACCACACACACACACACCGACAACACACCGACAACACACACACACACACACCGACAACACACACACACACACACACACACCGACAACACACACACACACCGACAACACACACACACACACACCGACAACACACACACAACACACACACACACACACCGACAACACACACACACACACACCGACAACACACACACACACACACCGACAACACACACACACACCTACCACACACACACACACACCGACAACACACACACACACACACCGACAACACACACACACACAACACACACACACACCGACAACACACACACACACACACACACCGACAACACACACACACACACACCGACAACACACACACACACACACCGACAACACACACACACACACCTACCACACACACACACACACCGACAACACACACACACACACCGACAACACACACACACCGACAACACACACACACACACCGACAACACACACACACACACACCGACAACACACACACACACCGACAACACACACACACACACCGACAACACACACACACACCGACAACACACACACACACCGACAACACACACACACACACACCGACAACACACACACACACAACACACACACACACCGACAACACACACACACACACCGACAACACACACACACACACACCGACAACACACACACACACACACACCGACAACACACACACACACACACACACACACCGACAACACACACACACACACACCGACAACACACACACACACACACCGACAACACACACACACACACACTGACAACACATACACACACACACACCGACAACACACACACACACACACCGACAACACACACACACTCACACCGACAACACACACACACACACCTACCACACACACACACACCGACAACACACCGACAACACACACACACACCGACAACACACACACACACACACACACACCGACAACACACACACACACCGACAACACACACACACACACACCGACAACACACACACAACACACACACACACCGACAACACACACACACACACACACACACACACACCGACAACACACACACACACACACCGACAACACACACACACACACACCGACAACACACACACACACACCTACCACACACACACACACACCGACAACACACACACACACACACCGACAACACACACACACACAACACACACACACACCGACAACACACACACACACACACACACCGACAACACACACACACACACACCGACAACACACACACACACACACCGACAACACACACACACACACCTACCACACACACACACACACCGACAACACACACACACACACCGACAACACACACACACCGACAACACACACACACACACCGACAACACACACACACACACACCGACAACACACACACACACCGACAACACACACACACACACCGACAACACACACACACACCGACAACACACACACACACCGACAACACACACACACACACACCGACAACACACACACACACAACACACACACACACCGACAACACACACACACACACACCGCCAACACACACACACACACACCGACAACACACACACACACACACACCGACAACACACACTCACACACACACACCGACAACACACACACACACACCGACAACACACACACACACACACCGACAACACACACACACCGACAACACACACACACACACCGACAACACACACACACACACACACACACACCGACAACACACACACACACACACCGACAACACACACACACACACACCGACAACACACACACACACACACTGACAACACATACACACACACACACCGACAACACACACACACACACACCGACAACACACACACACTCACACCGACAACACACACACACACACCTACCACACACACACACACCGACAACACACCGACAACACACACACACACACCGACAACACACACACACCGACAACACACACACACACACCGACAACACACACACACACACACACCGACAACACACACACACACACCGACAACACACACACACACACACCGACAACACACACACACACACACACACACCGACAACACACACACACACACATACCGACAACACACACACACACAACACACACACACACCGACAACACACACACACACACCGACAACACACACACACCGACAACACACACACACACACCGACAACACACACACACACACACCGACAACACACACACACACCGACAACACACACACACACACCGACAACACACACACACACCGACAACACACACACACACCGACAACACACACACACACACACCGACAACACACACACACACAACACACACACACACCGACAACACACACACACACACACCGACAACACACACACACACACACCGACAACACACACACACACACACACACCGACAACACACACTCACACACACACACCGACAACACACACACACACACCGACAACACACACACACACATCGACAACACACACACACACACCTACAACACACACACACACACACACACCGACAACACACACACACACCGACAACACACACACACACACACCGACAACACACACACACACACACTGACAACACATACACACACACACACCGATAACACACACACACACACACCGACAACACACACACACACCGACAACACATACACACACACCGACAACACACACACACACACACACACCAGCAACACACTCACACACACCGACAACACACACACACACACCGACAACACACACACACACACCGACAACACAGACACACACACCCCCCGCAACACACACACACACACCGACAACACACACACACACACACACACACACACCGACAACACACACACACACACACCGACAACACACACACACACACACCGACAACACACACACACACACCTACCACACACACACACACACCGACAACACACACACACACACCGACAACAAACACACACCGACAACACACACACACACACCGACAACACACACACACACACACCGACAACACACACACACACCGACAACACACACACACACACCGACAACACACACACACACCGACAACACACACACACACCGACAACACACACACACACACACCGACAACACACACACACACAACACACACACACACCGACAACACACACACACACACACCGACAACACACACACACACACACCGACAACACACACACACACACACACCGACAACACACACTCACACACACACACCGACAACACACACACACACAGCGACAACACACACACACACACACCGACAACACACACACACCGACAACACACACACACACACCGACAACACACACACACACACACACACACACACACACACCGACAACACACACACACACACACCGACAACACACACACACACACACCGACAACACACACAAACACACTGACAACACATACACACACACACACCGACAACACACACACACACCGACAACACACACACACTCACACCGACAACACACACACACACACCTACCACACACACACACACAACACACACACACACCGACAACACACACACACACACACACCGACAACACACACACACACACCGACAACACACACACACACACACCGACAACACACCGACAACACACACACACACACACACCGACAACACACACACACCGACAACACACACACACACACACACACACCGACAACACACACACACACACACACACCGACAACACACACACACACACACACCGACAACACACACACACACGCACCGACAACACACACACACCGACAACACACACAAACACACACACCGACAACACACACACACACACACCGACAACACACACACACACACACCGACAACACACACACACACACACACACCTACCACACACACACACACACAGACAACACACCGACAACACGCACACACACACCGACAACACACACACACCGACAACACACACACACACACACACACCGACAACACAGACACACACACACCGACAACACACACACACACACACACCGACAACACACACACACACACTGACAACACACACACACACACCAACAACACACACACACACACACCGACAACACACACACACACCGACAACACACACACACACACCGACAACACACACACACACACACACCGACAACACACACACACACACCGACAACACACACACACACACCGACAACACACACACACACACACACACACACCGACAACACACACACACACCGACAACACACACACACACACACCGACAACACACACACACACAACACACACACACACCGACAACACACACACACACACACACACACACACACACCGACAACACACACACACACACACCGACAACACACACACACACACACCGACAACACACACACACACACCTACCACACACACAAACACACCGACAACACACACACACACACCGACAACACACACACACACACCGACAACACACACACACACACACCGACAACACACACACACACCGACAACACACACACACACACCGACAACACACACACACACCGACAACACACACACACACCGACAACACACACACACACACACCGACAACACACACACACACAACACACACACACACCGACAACACACACACACACACACCGACAACACACACACACATACACCGACAACACACACACACACACACACCGACAACACACACTCACACACACACACCGACAACACACACACACCGACAACACACACACACACACACCGACAACACACACACACACCGACAACACACACACACACACCGACAACACACACACACACACACACACACCGACAACACACACACACACACACCGACAACACACACACACACACACCGACAACACACACACACACACACTGACAACACATACACACACACACACCGACAACACACACACACACACACCGACAACACACACACACTCACACCGACAACACACACACACACACCTACCACACACACATACACACCGACAACACACCGACAACACACACACACACACACCGACAACACACACACACACACACACACACCGACAACACACACACACACCGACAACACACACACACACACACCGACAACACACACACAACACACACACACACCGACAACACACACACACACACACACACACCGACAACACACACACACACACACCGACAACACACACACACACACACCGACAACACACACACACACACCTACCACACACACACACACACCGACAACACACACACACACACACCGACAACACACACACACACAACACACACACACACCGACAACACACACACACACACACACACACACACCGACAACACACACACACACACACCGACAACACACACACACACACACCGACAACACACACACACACACCTACCACACACACACACACACCGACAACACACACACACACACCGACAACACACACACACCGACAACACACACACACACACCGACAACACACACACACACACACCGACAACACACACACACACCGACAACACACACACACACACCGACAACACACACACACACCGACAACACACACACACACCGACAACACACACACACACACACCGACAACACACACACACACAACACACACACACACCGACAACACACACACACACACACCGACAACACACACACACACACACCGACAACACACACACACACACACACCGACAACACACACTCACACACACACACCGACAACACACACACACACAACGACAACACACACACACACACACCGACAACACACACACACCGACAACACACACACACACACCGACAACACACACACACACACACACACACCGACCACACACACACACACACACCGACAACACACACACACACACACCGACAACACACACACACACACACTGACAACACATACACACACACACACCGACAACACACACACACACACACCGACAACACACACACACTCACACCGACAACACACACACACACACCTACCACACACACACACACCGACAACACACCGACAACACACACACACACACCGACAACACACACACACCGACAACACACACACACACACCGACAACACACACACACACACACCGACAACACACACACACACACCGACAACACACACACACACACACCGACAACACACACACACACACACACACCGACAACACACACACACACACATACCGACAACACACACACACACAACACACACACACACCGACAACACACACACACACACCGACAACACACACACACCGACAACACACACACACACACCGACAACACACACACACACACACCGACAACACACACACACACCGACAACACACACACACACACCGACAACACACACACACACCGACAACACACACACACACCGACAACACACACACACACACACCGACAATACACACACACACAACACACACACACACCGACAACACACACACACACACACCGACAACACACACACACACACACCGACAACACACACACACACACACACCGACAACACACACTCACACACACACACCGACAACACACACACACACACCGACAACACACACACACACACCGACAACACACACACACCGACAACACACACACACACACCTACAACACACACACACACACACACACCGACAACACACACACACACCGACAACACACACACACACACACCGACAACACACACACACACACACTGACAACACATACACACACACACACCGATAACACACACACACACACACCGACAACACACACACACACCGACAACACATACACACACACCGACAACATACACACACACACACACACCAGCAACACACTCACACACACCGACAACACACACACACACACCGACAACACACACACACACACCGACAACACAGACACACACACCCCCCGCAACACACACACACACACCGACAACACACACACACACACACACACACACACCGACAACACACACACACACACACCGACAACACACACACACACACCTACCACACACACACACACACCGACAACACACACACACACACCGACAACACACACACACACACACCGACAACACACACACACTCACACCGACAACACACACACACACACCTACCACACACACACACACCGACAACACACCGACAACACACACACACACACCGACAACACACACACACCGACAACACACACACACACACCGACAACACACACACACACACACCGACAACACACACACACACACCGACAACACACACACACACACACCGACAACACACACACACACACACACACACCGACAACACACACACACACACATACCGACAACACACACACACACAACACACACACACACCGACAACACACACACACACACCGACAACACACACACACCGACAACACACACACACACACCGACAACACACACACACACACACCGACAACACACACACACACCGACAACACACACACACACACCGACAACACACACACACACCGACAACACACACACACACCGACAACACACACACACACACACCGACAACACACACACACACAACACACACACACACCGACAACACACACACACACACACCGACAACACACACACACACACACCGACAACACACACACACACACACACCGACAACACACACTCACACACACACACCGACAACACACACACACACACCGACAACACACACACACACACCGACAACACACACACACCGACAACACACACACACACACCTACAACACACACACACACACACACACCGACAACACACACACACACCGACAACACACACACACACACACCGACAACACACACATACACACACTGACAACACATACACACACACACACCGATAACACACACACACACACACCGACAACACACACACACACCGACAACACATACACACACACCGACAACACACACACACACACACACACCAGCAACACACTCACACACACCGACAACACACACACACACACCGACAACACACACACACACACCGACAACACAGACACACACACCCCCCGCAACACACACACACACACACCGACAACACACACACACACACACACACACACACCGACAACACACACACACACACACCGACAACACACACACACACACACCGACAACACACACACACACACCTACCACACACACACACACACCGACAACACACACACACACACCGACAACACACACACACCGACAACACACACACACACACACCGACAACACACACACACACACACCGACAACACACACACACACACACACCGACAACACACACTCACACACACACACCGACAACACACACACACACAACGACAACACACACACACACACACCGACAACACACACACACACCGACAACACACACACACACACCGACAACACACACACACACACACACACACCGACCACACACACACACACACACCGACAACACACACACACACACACCGACAACACACACACACACACACTGACAACACATACACACACACACACCGACAACACACACACACACACACCGACAACACACACACACTCACACCGACAACACACACACACACACCTACCACACACACACACACCGACAACACACCGACAACACACACACACACACCGACAACACACACACACCGACAACACACACACACACACCGACAACACACACACACACACACCGACAACACACACACACACACCGACAACACACACACACACACACCGACAACACACACACACACACACACACCGACAACACACACACACACACATACCGACAACACACACACACACAACACACACACACACCGACAACACACACACACACACCGACAACACACACACACCGACAACACACACACACACACCGACAACACACACACACACACACCGACAACACACACACACACCGACAACACACACACACACACCGACAACACACACACACACCGACAACACACACACACACCGACAACACACACACACACACCGACAACACACACACACACAACACACACACACACCGACAACACACACACACACACACCGACAACACACACACACACACACCGACAACACACACACACACACACACCGACAACACACACTCACACACACACACCGACAACACACACACACACACCGACAACACACACACACACACCGACAACACACACACACCGACAACACACACACACACACCTACAACACACACACACACACACACACCGACAACACACACACACACCGACAACACACACACACACACACCGACAACACACACACACACACACTGACAACACATACACACACACACACCGATAACACACACACACACACACCGACAACACACACACACACCGACAACACATACACACACACCGACAACATACACACACACACACACACCAGCAACACACTCACACACACCGACAACACACACACACACACCGACAACACACACACACACACCGACAACACAGACACACACACCCCCCGCAACACACACACACACACCGACAACACACACACACACACACACACACACACCGACAACACACACACACACACACCGACAACACACACACACACACCTACCACACACACACACACACCGACAACACACACACACACACCGACAACACACACACACACACACCGACAACACACACACACTCACACCGACAACACACACACACACACCTACCACACACACACACACCGACAACACACCGACAACACACACACACACACCGACAACACACACACACCGACAACACACACACACACACCGACAACACACACACACACACACCGACAACACACACACACACACCGACAACACACACACACACACACCGACAACACACACACACACACACACACACCGACAACACACACACACACACATACCGACAACACACACACACACAACACACACACACACCGACAACACACACACACACACCGACAACACACACACACCGACAACACACACACACACACCGACAACACACACACACACACACCGACAACACACACACACACCGACAACACACACACACACACCGACAACACACACACACACCGACAACACACACACACACCGACAACACACACACACACACACCGACAACACACACACACACAACACACACACACACCGACAACACACACACACACACACCGACAACACACACACACACACACCGACAACACACACACACACACACACCGACAACACACACTCACACACACACACCGACAACACACACACACACACCGACAACACACACACACACACCGACAACACACACACACCGACAACACACACACACACACCTACAACACACACACACACACACACACCGACAACACACACACACACCGACAACACACACACACACACACCGACAACACACACATACACACACTGACAACACATACACACACACACACCGATAACACACACACACACACACCGACAACACACACACACACCGACAACACATACACACACACCGACAACACACACACACACACACACACCAGCAACACACTCACACACACCGACAACACACACACACACACCGACAACACACACACACACACCGACAACACAGACACACACACCCCCCGCAACACACACACACACACCGACAACACACACACACACACACACACACACACCGACAACACACACACACACACACCGACAACACACACACACACACACCGACAACACACACACACACACCTACCACACACACACACACACCGACAACACACACACACACACCGACAACACACACACACCGACAACACACACACACACACCGACAACACACACACACACACACCGACAACACACACACACACCGACAACACACACACACACACCGACAACACACACACACACCGACAACACACACACACACCGACAACACACACACACACACACCGACAACACACACACACACAACACACACACACACCGACAACACACACACACACACACCGACAACACACACACACACACACCGACAACACACACACACACACACACCGACAACACACACTCACACACACACACCGACAACACACACACACACAGCGACAACACACACACACACACACCGACAACACACACACACCGACAACACACACACACACACCGACAACACACACACACACACACACACACACACACACACCGACAACACACACACACACACACCGACAACACACACACACACACACCGACAACACACACACACACACACTGACAACACATACACACACACACACCGACAACACACACACACACCGACAACACACACACACCGACAACACACACACACACACACACACACCGACAACACACACACACACACACACACCGACAACACACACACACACACACACCGACAACACACACACACACGCACCGACAACACACACACACCGACAACACACACAAACACACACACCGACAACACACACACACACACACCGACAACACACACACACACACACCGACAACACACACACACACACACACACCTACCACACACACACACACACAGACAACACACCGACAACACGCACACACACACCGACAACACACACACACCGACAACACACACACACACACACACACCGACAACACAGACACACACACACCGACAACACACACACACACACACCGACAACACACACACACACACTGACAACACACACACACACACCGACAACACACACACACACACACACCGACAACACACACACACACCGACAACACACACACACAGACAACACACACACACCGACAACACACACACACACACCGACAACACAGACACACACACACACACACCGACAACACACACACACACACACCGACAACACACACACACACACACCGACAACACACACACACCGACAACACACACACACACACCGACAACACACACACACACACACACACACACCGACAACACACACACACACACACCGACAACACACACACACACACACCGACAACACACACACACACACACACTGACAACACATACACACACACACACACACCGACAACACACACACACACACACCGACAACACACACACACACACACCGACAACACACACACACACACACTGACAACACATACACACACACACACCGACAACACACACACACACACACCGACAACACACACACACTCACACCGACAACACACACACACACACCTACCACACACACACACACCGACAACACACCGACAACACACACACACACACCGACAACACACACACACCGACAACACACACACACACACCGACAACACACACACACACACACCGACAACACACACACACACACCGACAACACACACACACACACACCGACAACACACACACACACACACACACCGACAACACACACACACATACCGACAACACACACACACACAACACACACACACACCGACAACACACACACACCGACAACACACACACACCGACAACACACACACACACACCGACAACACACACACACACACACCGACAACACACACACACACCGACAACACACACACACACCGACAACACACACAGACACCGACAACACACACACACACCGACAACACACACACACACACACCGACAACACACACACACACAACACACACACACACCGACAACACACACACACACACACCGACAACACACACACACACACACCGACAACACACACACACACACACACCGACAACACACACTCACACACACACACCGACAACACACACACACACACCGACAACACACACACACACACCGACAACACACACACACCGACAACACACACACACACACCTACAACACACACACACACACACACACCAACAACACACACACACACCGACAACACACACACACACACACCGACAACACACACACACACAGACTGACAACACATACACACACACACACCGATAACACACACACACATACACCGACAACACACACACACACCGACAACACATACACACACACCGACAACACACACACACACACACACACCAGCAACACACTCACACACACCGACAACACACACACACACACCGACAACACACACACATACACCGACAACACAGACACACACCCCCCCCGCAACACACACACACACACCGACAACACACACACACACACACACACACACACCGACAACACACACACACACACACCGACAACACACACACACACACACCGACAACACACACACACACACCTACCACACACACACACACACCGACAACACACACACACACACCGACAACACACACACACCGACAACACACACACACACACCGACAACACACACAAACACACACCGACAACACACACACACACCGACAACACACACACACACACCGACAACACACACACACACCGACAACACACACACACACCGACAACACACACACACACACACCGACAACACACACACACACAACACACACACACACCGACAACAGAAACACACACACACCGACAACACACACACACACACACCGACAACACACACACACACACACACCGACAACACACACTCACACACACACACCGACAACACACACACACACACACACCGACAACACACACACACACGCACCGACAACACACACACACCGACAACACACACAAACACACACACCGACAACACACACACACACACACCGACAACACACACACACACACACCGACAACACACACACACACACACACACCTACCACACACACACACACACAGACAACACACCGACAACACGCACACACACACCGACAACACACACACACCGACAACACACACACACACACACACACCGACAACACAGACACACACACACCGACAACACACACACACACACACACCGACAACACACACACACACACTGACAACACACACACACACACCGACAACACACACACACACACACACCGACAACACACACACACACCGACAACACACACACACAGACAACACACACACACCGACAACACACACACACACACCGACAACACAGACACACACACACACACACCGACAACACACACACACACACACCGACAACACACACACACACACACCGACAACACACACACACCGACAACACACACACACACACCGACAACACACACACACACACACACACACCGACAACACACACACACACACACCGACAACACACACACACACACACCGACAACACACACACACACACACACTGACAACACATACACACACACACACACACCGACAACACACACACACACACACCGACAACACACACACACACCGACAACACATACACACACACCGACAACACACACACACACACACACACCAGCAACACACTCACACACACCGACAACACACACACACACCGACAACACACACACACACACACACCGACAACACACACACACACACACCGACAACACACACACACACCGACAACACAGACACACACACACACCGACAACACACACACACACACACACACCGACAACACACACACACACACTGACAACACACACACACACACCGACAACACACACACACACACACACACCGACAACACACACACACACACACAGACAACACACACACACACCGACAACACACACACACACACACCGACAACACAGACACACACACACACCGACAACACACACACACACACACACACACACCGACAACACACACACACACACTGACAACACACACACACACACCGACAACACACACACACCGACAACACACACACACAGACAACACACACACACACACCGACAACACACACACACACACACCGACAACACACACACACACAACACACACACACACACACACACACACACACACCGACAACACACACACACACCGACAACACACACACACACACACCGACAACACACACACACACACCTACCACACACACACACACACCGACAACACACCGACAACACACACACACACACCGACAACACACACACACCGACAACACACACACACACACCGACAACACACACACACACACACACACCGACAACACACACACACACCGACAACACACACACACACATCGACAACACACACACACACACACCGACAACACACACACACACCGACAACACACACACACACCGACAACACACAAACACACAACACACACACACACCGACAACACACACACACACACACCGACAACACACAAAAACACACACCGACAACACACACACACACACACACCAACAACACACACACACACACCGACAACACACACACACACACCGACAACACACACACACATACCGACAACACACACACACACCTACCACACACACACACACACACAACGACAACACACACACACCGACAAGACACACACACACACACACACACCGACAACACACACAGACACACACCGACAACACACACACACACACAACACACACACACACACACCGACAACACACACACACACACACACCGACAACACACACACACACACCGACAACACACACACACACCGACAACACACCGACAACACACACACACACCGACAACACACACACACCGACAACACACACACACACACACCGACAACACACACACACACACACCGACAACACACACACACACACCGACAACACACACACACACACACCGACAACACACACACACCGACAACACACACACACACACCGACAACACACACACACACACACACACACCGACAACACACACACACACACACCGACACACACACACACACACACACACCGACAACACACACACACACACACTGACAACACATACACACACACACACCGACAACACACACACACACCGACAACACACACACACACCGACAACACATACACACACACCGACAACACACACACACACACACACCAGCAACACACTCACACACACCGACAACACACACACACACACACCAACAACACACACACACACACCGACAACACAGACACACACACACTGACAACACACACACACACACACACCGACAACACACACACACACACTGACACCACACACACACACACCGACAACACACACACACAGACAACACACACACACACCGACAACACACACACACACACCGACAACACAGACACACACACACACCGACAACACACACACACACACACACACACACACACACACCGACAACACACACACACACACTGACAACACACACACACACACCGACAACACACACACACACACCGACAACACACACACACAGACAACACACACACACACACACACACACCGACAACACACACACACACACCGACAACACAGACACACACACACACACACCGACAACACACACACACACACACCGACAACACACACACACACACACACCGACAACACACACACACCGACAACACACACACACACACCGACAACACACACACACACACACACACACACACACACCGACAACACACACACACACACACCGACAACACACACACACACACACCGACAACACACACACACACACACACACCGACAACACACACACACACCGACAACACACACACACACATCGACAACACACACACACACACACCGACAACACACACACACACCGACAACACACACACACACCGACAACACACAAACACACAACACACACACACACCGACAACACACACACACACACACCGACAACACACAAAAACACACACCGACAACACACACACACACACACACACCAACAACACACACACACACACCGACAACACACACACACACACCGACAACACACACACACATACCGACAACACACACACACACCTACCTCACACACACACACACACAACGACAACACACACACACCGACAAGACACACACACACACACACACACCGACAACACACACAGACACACACCGACAACACACACACACACACAACACACACACACACACACCGACAACACACACACACACACACACCGACAACACACACACACACACCGACAACACACACACACACCGACAACACACCGACAACACACACACACACCGACAACACACACACACCGACAACACACACACACACACACCGACAACACACACACACACACACCGACAACACACACACACACACCGACAACACACACACACACCGACAACACACACACACACCGACAACACACACACACCGACAACACACACACACACACACCGACAACACACACACACACACACCAGCAACACACTCACACACACCGACAACACACACACACACACACCAACAACACACACACACACACCGACAACACAGACACACACACACCGACAACACACACACACACACACACCGACAACACACACACACACACTGACACCACACACACACACACCGACAACACACACACACAGACAACACACACACACACCGACAACACACACACACACACCGACAACACAGACACACACACACACCGACAACACACACACACACACACACACACACACACACACCGACAACACACACACACACACTGACAACACACACACACACACCGACAACACACACACACACACCGACAACACACACACACAGACAACACACACACACACACACACACACCGACAACACACACACACACACCGACAACACAGACACACACACACACACACCGACAACACACACACACACACACCGACAACACACACACACACACACACCGACAACACACACACACCGACAACACACACACACACACCGACAACACACACACACACACACACACACACACACACCGACAACACACACACACACACACCGACAACACACACACACACACACCGACAACACACACACACACACACACACCGACAACACACACACACACCGACAACACACACACACACATCGACAACACACACACACACACACCGACAACACACACACACACCGACAACACACACACACACCGACAACACACAAACACACAACACACACACACACCGACAACACACACACACACACACCGACAACACACAAAAACACACACCGACAACACACACACACACACACACACCAACAACACACACACACACACCGACAACACACACACACACACCGACAACACACACACACATACCGACAACACACACACACACCTACCTCACACACACACACACACAACGACAACACACACACACCGACAAGACACACACACACACACACACACCGACAACACACACAGACACACACCGACAACACACACACACACACAACACACACACACACACACCGACAACACACACACACACACACACCGACAACACACACACACACACCGACAACACACACACACACCGACAACACACCGACAACACACACACACACCGACAACACACACACACCGACAACACACACACACACACACCGACAACACACACACACACACACCGACAACACACACACACACACCGACAACACACACACACACCGACAACACACACACACCGACAACACACACACACACACCGACAACACACACACACACACACACACACCGACAACACACACACACACACACCGACAACACACACACACACACACACCGACAACACACACACACACACACTGACAACACATACACACACACACACCGACAACACACACACACACCGACAACACACACACACACCGACAACACATACACACACACCGACAACACACACACACACACACACCAGCAACACACTCACACACACCGACAACACACACACACACACACCAACAACACACACACACACACCGACAACACAGACACACACACACCGACAACACACACACACACACCGACAACACACACACACACACTGACACCACACACACACACACCGACAACACACACACACAGACAACACACACACACACCGACAACACACACACACACACACACCGACAACACAGACACACACACACACCGACAACACACACACACACACACACACACACCGACAACACACACACACACACTGACAACACACACACACACACCGACAACACACACACACACACACACCGACAACACACACACACAGACAACACACACACACACACACACACACCGACAACACACACACACACACACACCGACAACACACACACACACACACACACACACACACACACACACACACACACACACACACACACCGACAACACACACACACACACACCGACAACACACACACACTCACACCGACAACACACACACACACACCTACCACACACACACACACACCGACAACACACCGACAACACACACACACACACCGACAACACACACACACCGACAACACACACACACACACCGACAACACACACACACACACACACACCGACAACACACACACACACCGACAACACACACACACACACCGACAACACACACACACACCGACAACACACACACACACACACCGACAACATACACACACACAACACACACACACACCGACAACACACACACACACACCGACAACACACACACACACACACCGACAACACACACACACACACACACAGACAATACACACTCACACACACACACCGACAACACACACACACACACACACACACACACACACACACACACCGACAACACACACACACACACTGACAAAACACACACACACACACCGACAACACACACACACACACACCGACAACACACACACACACACCGACAACACACACACACACACACACACCAACAACACACACACACACCGACAACACACACACACACACCGACAACACACACACACATACCGACAACACACACACACACCTACCACACACACACACACACACAACGACAACACACACAGACCGACAAGACACACACACACACACACACACCGACAACACACACAGACACACACCGACAACACACACACACACACAACACACACACACACACACCGACAACACACACACACACACACACACCGACAACACACACACACACTCCGACAACACACACACACACCGACAACACACCGACAACACACACACACACACACCGACAACACACACACACCGACAACACACACACACACACACACACACCGACAACACACACACACCACGACACACGACAACACACACACACACCGACAACGACCACACACACACACACACCGACAACACACACACACACACACACCGACAACACACACACACACACACACACACCGACAACACACACACACACACACCGACAACACACACACACACACACCGACAACACACACACACACACCGACAACACACACACACACCGACAACACACACACACACACCGACAACACACACACACCGACAACACAAACACACACACACACACCGACAACACACACACACACACCAACAACACACACACACACACACACCGACAACACACACACACACAACACACACACACACCGACAACACACACAGACACACACCGACAACACACACACACACACACCGACAACACACACACACACACACCGACAACACACACACACACACACACACCGACAACACACACACACACCGACAACACACACACACACAACACACACACACACCGACAACACACACACACACACACACACCGACAACACACACACACACACACACACACACACACACACACCGACAACACACACACACACACTGACAACACACACACACACACACCGACAACACACACACACACACCGACAACACACACACACACACCGACAACACACACACACACACACACACACACACACACCAACAACACACACACACACCGACAACACACACACACACCGACAACACACACACACCGACAACACACACACACACACACCGACAACACACACACACACCTACCACACACACACACACACACAACGACAACACACACACACCGACAAGACACACACACACACACACACACCGACAACACACACACACACACACCGACAACACACACACACACACCGACAACACACACACACACACACACCGACAACACACACACACACACCGACAACACACACACACACCGACAACACACACACACACACACACACACCGACAACACACACACACACCGACAACACACACACACACACACCGACAACACACACACACACAACACACACACACACCGACAACACACACACACACACACACACACACACCGACAACACACACACACACACACCGACAACACACACACACACACACCGACAACACACACACACACACCTACCACACACACAAACACACCGACAACACACACACACACACCGACAACACACACACACCGACAACACACACACACACACCGACAACACACACACACACACACCGACAACACACACACACACCGACAACACACACACACACACCGACAACACACACACACACCGACAACACACACACACCGACAACACACACACACACACACCGACAACACACACACACACAACACACACACACACCGACAACACACACACACACACACCGACAACACACACACACACACACACCGACAACACACACACACACACACACCGACAACACACACTCACACACACACACCGACAACACACACACACCGACAACACACACACACACACACACACCGACAACACACACACACACAACACACACACACACCGACAACACACACACACACACACACACACCGACAACACACACACACACACACACACACACACACCGACAACACACACACACACACTGACAACACACACACACACACACCGACAACACACACACACACACCGACAACACACACACACACACCGACAACACACACACACACACACACACACACACCAACAACACACACACACACCGACAACACACACACACACCGACAACACACACACACCGACAACACACACACACACACACCGACAACACACACACACACCTACCACACACACACACACACACAACGACAACACACACACACCGACAAGACACACACACACACACACACACCGACAACACACACACACACACACCGACAACACACACACACACACCGACAACACACACACACACACACACCGACAACACACACACACACACCGACAACACACACACACACACCGACAACACACACACACACACACACACACCGACAACACACACACACACCGACAACACACACACACACACACCGACAACACACACACACACAACACACACACACACCGACAACACACACACACACACACACACACACACACCGACAACACACACACACACACACCGACAACACACACACACACACACCGACAACACACACACACACACCTACCACACACACAAACACACCGACAACACACACACACACACCGACAACACACACACACCGACAACACACACACACACACCGACAACACACACACACACACACCGACAACACACACACACACCGACAACACACACACACACACCGACAACACACACACACACCGACAACACACACACACACCGACAACACACACACACACACACCGACAACACACACACACACAACACACACACACACCGACAACACACACACACACACAACACACACACACACACACCGACAACACACACACACACACACACACCGACAACACACACACACACTCCGACAACACACACACACACCGACAACACACCGACAACACACACACACACACACCGACAACACACACACACCGACAACACACACACACACACACACACACCGACAACACACACACACACACACACCGACAACACACACACACACACACCGACAACACACACACACACGCACCGACAACACACACACACCGACAACACACACACACACACACACCGACAACACACACACCGACAACACACACACACACACACACACACCGACAACACACACACACACACACCGACAACACACACACACACACACCGACAACACACACACACACACCGACAACACACACACACACCGACAACACACACACACACACCGACAACACACACACACCGACAACACAAACACACACACACACACCGACAACACACACACACACACCAACAACACACACACACACACACCGACAACACACACACACACACACACCGACAACACACACACACACACACCGACAACACACACACACACACACCGACAACACACACACACACACACACACCGACAACACACACACACACACACACCGACAACACACACACACACAACACACACACACACCGACACACACACACACACACACACACACACCGACAACACACACACACACACACACACACACACACACACACCGACAACACACACACACACACTGACAACACACACACACACACACCGACAACACACACACACACACCGACAACACACACACACACACCGACAACACACACACACACACACACACACACACACACACACCAACAACACACACACACACCGACAACACACACACACACCGACAACACACACACACCGACAACACACACACACACACACCGACAACACACACACACACCTACCACACACACACACACACACAACGACAACACACACACACCGACAAGACACACACACACACACACACACCGACAACACACACACACACACACCGACAACACACACACACACACCGACAACACACACACACACACACACCGACAACACACACACACACACCGACAACACACACACACACCGACAACACACACACACACACACACACACCGACAACACACACACACACCGACAACACACACACACACACACCGACAACACACACACACACAACACACACACACACCGACAACACACACACACACACACACACACACACCGACAACACACACACACACACACCGACAACACACACACACACACACCGACAACACACACACACACACCTACCACACACACAAACACACCGACAACACACACACACACACCGACAACACACACACACCGACAACACACACACACACACCGACAACACACACACACACACACACCGACAACACACACACACACCGACAACACACACACACACACCGACAACACACACACACACCGACAACACACACACACCGACAACACACACACACACACACCGACAACACACACACACACAACACACACACACACCGACAACACACACACACACACACCGACAACACACACACACACACACCGACAACACACACACACACACACACCGACAACACACACTCACACACACACACCGACAACACACACACACCGACAACACACACACACACACACACACCGACAACACACACACACACAACACACACACACACCGACAACACACACACACACACACACACACCGACAACACACACACACACACACACACACACACACCGACAACACACACACACACACTGACAACACACACACACACACACCGACAACACACACACACACACCGACAACACACACACACACACCGACAACACACACACACACACACACACACACACCAACAACACACACACACACCGACAACACACACACACACCGACAACACACACACACCGACAACACACACACACACACACCGACAACACACACACACACCTACCACACACACACACACACACAACGACAACACACACACACCGACAAGACACACACACACACACACACACCGACAACACACACACACACACACCGACAACACACACACACACACCGACAACACACACACACACACACACCGACAACACACACACACACACCGACAACACACACACACACACCGACAACACACACACACACACACACACACACCGACAACACACACACACACCGACAACACACACACACACACACCGACAACACACACACACACAACACACACACACACCGACAACACACACACACACACACACACACACACACCGACAACACACACACACACACACCGACAACACACACACACACACACCGACAACACACACACACACACCTACCACACACACAAACACACCGACAACACACACACACACACCGACAACACACACACACCGACAACACACACACACACACCGACAACACACACACACACACACCGACAACACACACACACACCGACAACACACACACACACACCGACAACACACACACACACCGACAACACACACACACACCGACAACACACACACACACACACCGACAACACACACACACACAACACACACACACACCGACAACACACACACACACACACCGACAACACACACACACACACACACCGACAACACACACTCACACAGACACAACGACAACACACACACACCGACAACACACACACACACACACCGACAACACACACACACCGACAACACACACACACACACCGACAACACACACACACACACACACACACACCGACAACACACACACACACACACCGACAACACACACACACACACACCGACAACACACACACACACACACTGACAACACATACACACACACACACCGACAACACACACACACACACACCGACAACACACACACACTCACACCGACAACACACACACACACACCTACCACACACACACACACCGACAACACACCGACAACACACACACACACACCGACAACACACACACACCGACAACACACACACACACACCGACAACACACACACACACACACACACACCGACAACACACACACACACCGACAACACACACACACACACACCGACAACACACACACAACACACACACACACCGACAACACACACACACACACACACACACACACCGACAACACACACACACACACACCGACAACACACACACACACACACCGACAACACACACACACACCTACCACACACACACACACACCGACAACACACACACACACACACCGACAACACACACACACACAACACACACACACACCGACAACACACACACACACACACACACACACCGACAACACACACACACACACACCGACAACACACACACACACACACCGACAACACACACACACACACCTACCACACACACACACACACACCGACAACACACACACACACACCGACAACACACACACACCGACAACACACACACACACACCGACAACACACACACACACACACCGACAACACACACACACACCGACAACACACACACACACACCGACAACACACACACACACCGACAACACACACACACACCGACAACACACACACACACACACCGACAACACACACACACACAACACACACACACACCGACAACACACACACACACACACCGACAACACACACACACACACACCGACAACACACACACACACACACACCGACAACACACACTCACACACACACACCGACAACACACACACACACACCGACAACACACACACACACACACCGACAACACACACACACCGACAACACACACACACACACCGACAACACACACACACACACACACACACACCGACAACACACACACACACACACCGACAACACACACACACACACACCGACAACACACACACACACACACTGACAACACATACACACACACACACCGACAACACACACACACACACACCGACAACACACACACACTCACACCGACAACACACACACACACACCTACCACACACACACACACCGACAACACACCGACAACACACACACACACACCGACAACACACACACACCGACAACACACACACACACACCGACAACACACACACACACACACACCGACAACACACACACACACACCGACAACACACACACACACACACCGACAACACACACACACACACACACACCGACAACACACACACACACACATACCGACAACACACACACACACAACACACACACACACCGACAACACACACACACACACACACACACCGACAACACACACACACACACACACACACACACACACACACACACACACCGACAACACACACACACACACTGACAACACACACACACACACACCGACAACACACACACACACACACCGACAACACACACACACACACCGACAACACACACACACACACACACACACACACACCAACAACACACACACACACCGACAACACACACACACACCGACAACACACACAAACACACCGACAACACACACACACACACACCGACAACACACACACACACCTACCACACACACACACACACACAACGACAACACACACACACCGACAAGACACACACACACACACACCGACAACACACACACACACACACCGACAACACACACACACACACCGACAACACACACACACACACACACCGACAACACACACACACACACCGACAACACACACACACACACCGACAACACACACACACACACACACACACACACAACACACACACACACCGACAACACACACACACACCGACAACACACACACACACAACACACACACACACCGACAACACACACACACACACACACACACACCGACAACACACACACACACACACCGACAACACACACACACACACACCGACAACACACACACACAAACCTACCACACACACACACACACCGACAACACACACACACACACCGACAACACACACACACCGACAACACACACACACACACCGACAACACACACACACACACACCGACAACACACACACACACCGACAACACACACACACACACAGACAACACACACACACACCGACAACACACACACACACCGACAACACACACACACACACACCGACAACACACACACACACAACACACACACACACCGACAACACACACACACACACACCGACAACACACACACACACACACCGACAACACACACACACACACACACCGACAACACACACTCACACACACACACCGACAACACACACACACACACCGACAACACACACACACACACCGACAACACACACACACCGACAACACACACACACACACCTACAACACACACACACACACACACACCGACAACACACACACACACACACACACCGACAACACACACACACACACACCGACAACACACACACACACACCGACAACACACACACACACACACACACACACCGACAACACACACACACACACACCGACAACACACACACACACACACCGACAACACACACACACACACACTGACAACACATACACACACACACACCGACAACACACACACACACACACCGACAACACACACACACTCACACCGACAACACACACACACACACCTACCACACACACACACACCGACAACACACCGACAACACACACACACACACCGACAACACACACACACCGACAACACACACACACACACCGACAACACACACACACACACACACACACCGACAACACACACACACACCGACAACACACACACACACACACTGACAACACACACACAACACACACACACACCGACAACACACACACACACACATACACACACCGCGACAACACACACACACACACACCGACAACACACACACACACACACCGACAACACACACACACACCTACCACACACACACACACACCGACAACACACACACACACACACCGACAACACACACACACACAACACACACACACACCGACAACACACACACACACACACACACACACCGACAACTCACACACACACACACCGACAACACACACACACACACACCGACAACACACACACACACACCTACCACACACACACACACACCGACAACACACACACACACACCGACAACACACACACACCGACAACACACACACACACACCGACAACACACACACACACACACCGACAACACACACACACACCGACAACACACACACACACACCGACAACACACACACACACCGACAACACACACACACACCGACAACACACACACACACACACCGACAACACACACACACACAACACACACACACACCGACAACACACACACACACACACCGACAACACACACACACACACACCGACAACACACACACACACACACACCGACAACACACACTCACACACACACACCGACAACACACACACACACACCGACAACACACACACACACACACCGACAACACACACACACCGACAACACACACACACACACCGACAACACACACACACACACACACACACACCGACAACACACACACACACACACCGACAACACACACACACACACACCGACAACACACACACACACACACTGACAACACATACACACACACACACCGACAACACACACACACACACACCGACAACACACACACACTCACACCGACAACACACACACACACACCTACCACACACACACACACCGACAACACACCGACAACACACACACACACACCGACAACACACACACACCGACAACACACACACACACACCGACAACACACACACACACACACACCGACAACACACACACACACACCGACAACACACACACACACACACCGACAACACACACACACACACACACACCAACAACACACACACACACACATACCGACAACACACACACACACAACACACACACACACCGACAACACACACACACACACACACACACCGACAACACACACACACACACACACACACACACACACACACACCGACAACACACACACACACACTGACAACACACACACACACACACCGACAACACACACACACACACACCGACAACACACACACACACACCGACAACACACACACACACACACACACACACACACCAACAACACACACACACACCGACAACACACACACTCACCGACAACACACACAAACACACCGACAACACACACACACACACACCGACAACACACACACACACCTACCACACACACACACACACACAACGACAACACACACACACCGACAAGACACACACACACACACACCGACAACACACACACACACACACCGACAACACACACACACACACCGACAACACACACACACACACACACCGACAACACACACACACACACCGACAACACACACACACACACCGACAACACACACACACACACACACACACACACAACACACACACACACCGACAACACACACACACACACACCGACAACACACACACACACAACACACACACACACCGACAACACACACACACACACACACACACACACCGACAACACACACACACACACACCGACAACACACACACACACACACCGACAACACACACACACACACACCTACCACACACACACACACACCGACAACACACACACACACACCGACAACACACACACACCGACAACACACACACACACACCGACAACACACACACACACACACCGACAACACACACACACACCGACAACACACACACACACACAGACAACACACACACACACCGACAACACACACACACACCGACAACACACACACACACACACCGACAACACACACACACACAACACACACACACACCGACAACACACACACACACACACCGACAACACACACACACACACACCGACAACACACACACACACACACACCGACAACACACACTCACACACACACACCGACAACACACACACACACACCGACAACACACACACACACACCGACAACACACACACACCGACAACACACACACACACACCTACAACACACACACACACACACACACCGACAACACACACACACACACACACACCGACAACACACACACACACACACTGACAACACATACACACACACACACCGACAACACACACACACACACACCGACAACACACACACACACCGACAACACATACACACACACCGACAACAAACACACACACACACACACCAGCAACACACTCACACACACCGACAACACACACACACACACACCGACAACACAGACACACACACCCCCCGCAACACACACACACACACCGACAACACACACACACACACACACACACACCGACAACACACACACACACACACCGACAACACACACACACACCGACAACACATACACACACACCGACAACACACACACACACACACACACCAGCAACACACTCACACACACCGACAACACACACACACACACCGACAACACACACACACACACCGACAACACAGACACACACACCCCCCGCAACACACACACACACACCGACAACACACACACACACACACACACACACACCGACAACACACACACACACACACCGACAACACACACACACACACACCGACAACACACACACACACACCTACCACACACACACACACACCGACAACACACACACACACACCGACAACACACACACACCGACAACACACACACACACACCGACAACACACACACACACACACCGACAACACACACACACACCGACAACACACACACACACACAGACAACACACACACACACCGACAACACACACACACACCGACAACACACACACACACACACCGACAACACACACACACACAACACACACACACACCGACAACACACACACACACACACCGACAACACACACACACACACACCGACAACACACACACACACACACACCGACAACACACACTCACACACACACACCGACAACACACACACACACACCGACAACACACACACACACACCGACAACACACACACACCGACAACACACACACACACACCTACAACACACACACACACACACACACCGACAACACACACACACACACACACACCGACAACACACACACACACACACTGACAACACATACACACACACACACCGACAACACACACACACACACACCGACAACACACACACACACCGACAACACATACACACACACCGACAACACACACACACACACACACCAGCAACACACTCACACACACCGACAACACACACACACACACCGACAACACACACACACACACCGACAACACAGACACACACACCCCCCGCAACACACACACACACACCGACAACACACACACACACACACACACACACACCGACAACACACACACACACACACCGACAACACACACACACACCGACAACACATACACACACACCGACAACACACACACACACACACACACCAGCAACACACTCACACACACCGACAACACACACACACACACCGACAACACACACACACACACCGACAACACAGACACACACACACACACACCGACAACACACACACACACACACCGACAACACACACACACACACACACACACCGACAACACACACACACACACACACCGACAACACACACACACACTCACACACACACACCGACAACACACACACACACCGACAACACACACACACACACCGACAACACACACACACACACACAAACCGACAACACACACACACACACACCGACAACACACACACACACACACCGACAACACACACACACACACCGACAACACACACACACACACACCGACAACACATAAACACACACACACCGACAACACACACACACACACCGACAACACACACACACACACACACACACACACACACACCGACAACACACACACACACCGACAACACACACACACACACACCGACAACACACACACACACACACCGACAACACACACACACACACACCGACAACACACACACACACCGACAACACACACACACACTCATACACACACACCGACAACACACACACACACACCGACAACACACACACACACACACTGACAACACACACACACACACACCGACAACACACACACACACACACGGACAACACACACACACACCGACAACACACACACAACACACACACACACACACACGACAACACACACACACACCGACAACACACACACACACCGACAACACACACACACACACACCGACAACACACACACACACACACAGACAACACACACACACACACACCGACAACACACACACACACACACCGACAACACACACACACACACCGACAACACACACACACACACACACCGACAACACACACACACACCGACAACACACACACACACACACCGACAACACACACACACACACACCGACAACACACACACACACACACACACACCGACAACACACACACACACACACCGACAACACACACACACACACACAACACACACACACACACACCACACACACACCGACAACACACACACACACACACCGACAACACACACACACACACACCGACAACACATAACACACACACACCGACAACACACACACACACACACTGACAACACACACACATACACACCGACAACACACACACACACACACACACACCGACAACACACACACACACACACACACACCGACAACACACACACACACACACACCGACAACACACACACACCGACAACACACACACACACTCACACACACACACCGACAACACACACACACACCGACAACACACACACACACCGACAACACACACACACACACACAAACCGACAACACACACACACACACACCGACAACACACACACACACACCGACAACACACACACACACACCGACAACACACACACACACACACCGACAACACATAAACACACACACACCGACAACACACACACCGACAACACACACACACCGACAACACACACACACACACACACACACACACACACACACACCGACAACACACACACACACCGACAACACACACACACACACACCGACAACACACACACACACACACCGACAACACACACACACACACACCGACAACACACACACACACCGACAACACACACACACACTCATACACACACACCGACAACACACACACACACACCGACAACACACACACACACACACCGACAACACACACACACACCGACAACACACACACACACACACCGACAACACACACACACACACACACACCGACAACACACACACAACACACACACACACACCGACAACACACACACACACACACACGACAACACACACACACACCGACAACACACACACACACACACCGACAACACACCGACAACACACACACACACCGACAACACACACACACCGACAACACTCACACACACACCGACAACACACACACACACACCGACAACACACACACACACACCGACAACACACACACACACAAACACCAGCAACACACACACACACACCGACAACACACACACACACACCGACAACACACACACACACACACCGACAACACATAAACACACACACACCGACAACACACACACACACACCGACAACACACACACACCGACAACACACACACACACACACACACACACACACACACACACACCGACAACACACACACACACCGACAACACACACACACACACACCGACAACACACACACACACACACCGACAACACACACACACACACACCGACAACACACACACACACCGACAACACACACACACACTCATACACACACACCGACAACACACACACACACACCGACAACACACACACACACACACCGACAACACACACACACACCGACAACACACACACACACACACCGACAACACACACACACACACACACACCGACAACACACACACAACACACACACACACACCGACAACACACACACACACACACACGACAACACACACACACACCGACAACACACACACACACACACCGACAACACACCGACAACACACACACACACCGACAACACACACACACCGACAACACTCACACACACACCGACAACACACACACACACACCGACAACACACACACACACACCGACAACACACACACACACAAACACCAGCAACACACACACACACACCGACAACACACACACACACACACACTTACAACACACACACACCGACAACACACACACACACACACCGACAACACACACACACACACACCGACAACACACACACACCGACAACACACACACACACACACCGACAACACACACACACACCGACAACACACACACACACAACACCGACAACACACACACACACACCGACAACACACACACACACACACCGAAAACACACACACACACACACACACTGACAACACACACACACACACACACCGACAACACACACACACACACACCGACAACACACACACACACACACCGACAACACACACACACCGACAACACACACACACACACACACACACACCGACAACACACACACACACACACCGACAACACACACACACACACACACCGACAACACACACACACACACCGACAACACACACACACACACACACACACACACACCGACAACACACACACACACCGACAACACACACACACACAACACACACACACACACCGACAACACACACACACACACACCGACAAAACACACACGCACACACCGACAACACACACACACACCGACAACACACCCACAACACACACACACACACCGACAACACACACACACCGACAACACACACACACACACCGACAACACACACACACACACACACACCGACAACACACACACACACCGACAACACACACACACCGACAACACACACACACACACCGACAACACACACACACACACCGACAACACACACACACACACACACACACTCACCGACAACACACACACACCGACAACACACACACACACACACACACACACACACACCGACAACACACACACACACACACCGACAACACACACACACCGACAACACACACACACACACACACACACCGACAACACACACACACACACACACCGACAACCCACACAAACACACCGACAACACACACACACACACACCGACAACACACACACACACACACCGACAACACACACACACACAACACACACACACACACAGCGACAACACACACACACACACACACCGACAACACACCGACAACACACACACACACCGACAACACACACACACACACCGACAACACACACACACACACCGACAACACACACACACACACACCGACAACACACACACACAAACACCAGCAACACACACACACACACCGACAACACACACACACACACACACTGACAACACACACACACCGACAACACACACACACACACACCGACAACACACACACACACACACCGACAACACACACACACCGACAACACACACACACACACACACACACACCGACAACACACACACACACACACACACACACCGACAACACACACACACACACCGACAACACACACACACACACACACACACACACACACACCGACACCGACACACACACACACACACACACCAACAACACACACACACACACCGACAACACACACAAACACAACACACACACACACACACACCGACAACACACACACACACACAGCGACAACACACACACACAAACACACCGACAACACACACACACACACCAACAACACGCACACACACACACCGACAACACACACACACACACCGACAACACACACACACACACCGACAACACACACACACACACCGACAACACACACACACACACCGACAACACACACACACACACACACCGACAACACACACACACACACACCGACAACACACACACACACACGCACACACACCGACAACACACACACACACCGACAACACACACACACACAACACACACACACACACCGACAAAACACACACGCACACACCGACAACACACACACACACACACACACACACACGACAACACACACACACACAAACACCAGCAACACACACACACACCGACAACACACACACACACACACACTGACAACACACACACACCGACAACACACACACACACACACCGACAACACACACACACACACCGACAACACACACACACACCGACAACACACACACACACACACACACACACACCGACAACACACACACACACCGACAACACACACACACACAACACCGACAACACACACACACACACCGACAACACACACACACACACACACCGACAACACACACACACACACACACTGACAACACACACACACACACCGACAACACACACACACCGACAACACACACACACACACACACCGACAACACACACACACACACACCGACAACACACACACACACAACACACACACACACACCGACAACACACACACACACACACACAGACAACACACACACACACACACCGACAACACACACACACACACCGACAACACACACACACACACACACACCGACAACACACACACACACCGACAACACACACACACACAACACACACACACACACCGACAACACACACACACACACACCAACAACACACACACACACACCGACAACACACACACACACACACCGACAACACACACACACACACCGACAACACACACACACACACACACCGACAACACATAAACACACACACACCGACAACACACACACACACACACTGACAACACACACACATACACACCGACAACACACACACACACACCGACAACACACACACACACACCGACAACACACACACACACACCGACAACACACACACACACACACACACACACACCGACAACACACACACACACCGACAACACACACACACACACACCGACAACACACACACACACACACCGACAACACACACACACACACACCTTCAACACACACACACACCGACAACACACACACACAACACACACACACACACACACCGACAACACAAACACACACACACACACACACCGACAACACACACACACACACACACACCGACAACACACACACACACACACACACACACCGACAACAAACACACACACCGACAACACACACACACACAACACACACACACCGACAACACACACACACACACACTGACCACACACACACACAAACACACCGACAACACACACACACACACCGACAACACACACACACACACACCGACAACACACACACACACACACCGACAACACACACACACACACCGACAAGACACACACACACACACACACACACACACACACCGACAACACACACACACCGACAACACACACACACACACCAGCAACACACACACACATACCGACAACACACACACACACACACCGACAACACACACACACACACACCGACAACACACACACACACACACCGACAACACATACACACACACACCGACAACACACACACACACACCGACAACACACACACACAAACACACACCGACAACACACACACACACACCGACAACACACACACACAGCGACAACACACACACACAAACACATCGACAACACACACACACACACCAACAACACACACACACACACACCGACAACACACACACACACACCGACAACACACACACACACACACACACACACACCGACAACACACACACACACACCGACAACACACACACACACACACACACACACACACACCGACATCACACACACACACACACACACACCAACAACACACACACACACACCGACAACACACACAAACACAACACACACACACACACACACCGACAACACACACACACACACAGCGACAACACACACACACAAACACACCGACAACACACACACACACACCAACAACACGCACACACACACACCGACAACACACACACACACACCGACAACACACACACACACACCGACAACACACACACACACACCGACAACACACACACACACACCGACAACACACACACACACACACACCGACAACACACACACACACACACCGACAACACACACACACACACGCACACACACCGACAACACACACACACACCGACAACACACACACACACAACACACACACACACACCGACAAAACACACACGCACACACCGACAACACACACACACACACACACACACACCGACAACACACACACACACAAACACCAGCAACACACACACACACCGACAACACACACACACACACACACTGACAACACACACACACCGACAACACACACACACACACACCGACAACACACACACACACACACCGACAACACACACACACACCGACAACACACACACACACACACACACACACACCGACAACACACACACACACCGACAACACACACACACACAACACCGACAACACACACACACACACCGACAACACACACACACACACACACCGACAACACACACACACACACACACTGACAACACACACACACACACCGACAACACACACACACCGACAACACACACACACACACACACCGACAACACACACACACACACACCGACAACACACACACACACAACACACACACACACACCGACAACACACACACACACACACACAGACAACACACACACACACACACCGACAACACACACACACACACCGACAACACACACACACACACACACACCGACAACACACACACACACCGACAACACACACACACACAACACACACACACACACCGACAACACACACACACACACACCAACAACACACACACACACACCGACAACACACACACACACACCGACAACACACCGACAACACACACACACACCGACAACACACACACACCGACAACACACACACACACACACCGACAACACACACACACACACACCGACAACACACACACACACACACCGACAACACACACACACACACCGACAACACACACACACACACCGACAACACATAAACACACACACACCGACAACACACACACACACACACTGACAACACACACACATACACACCGACAACACACACACACACACCGACAACACACACACACACACCGACAACACACACACACACACCGACAACACACACACACACACACACACACACACACCGACAACACACACACACACCGACAACACACACACACACACACCGACAACACACACACACACACACCGACAACACACACACACACACACCTTCAACACACACACACACCGACAACACACACACACACAACACACACACACACACACACCGACAACACAAACACACACACACACACACACCGACAACACACACACACACACACACACACACCGACAACACACACACACACACACACACACACCGACAACAAACACACACACCGACAACACACACACACACAACACACACACACCGACAACACACACACACACACACCGACCACACACACACACAAACACACCGACAACACACACACACACACCGACAACACACACACACACACCGACAACACACACACACACACACCGACAACACACACACACACACCGACAACACACACACACACACACACCACACACACACACACACACACCGACAACACACACACACCGACAACACACACACACACACACACCAGCAACACACACACACACACCAACAACACACACACACACACCGACAACACACACAAACACAACACACACACACACACACACCGACAACACACACACACACACAGCGACAACACACACACACAAACACACCGACAACACACACACACACACCAACAACACGCACACACACACACCGACAACACACACACACACACCGACAACACACACACACACACCGACAACACACACACACACACCGACAACACACACACACACACCGACAACACACACACACACACACACCGACAACACACACACACACACACCGACAACACACACACACACACGCACACACACCGACAACACACACACACACCGACAACACACACACACACAACACACACACACACACCGACAAAACACACACGCACACACCGACAACACACACACACACACACACACACACCGACAACACACACACACACAAACACCAGCAACACACACACACACCGACAACACACACACACACACACACTGACAACACACACACACCGACAACACACACACACACACACCGACAACACACACACACACACACCGACAACACACACACACACCGACAACACACACACACACACACACACACACCGACAACACACACACACACCGACAACACACACACACACAACACCGACAACACACACACACACACCGACAACACACACACACACACACACCGACAACACACACACACACACACACTGACAACACACACACACACACCGACAACACACACACACCGACAACACACACACACACACACACCGACAACACACACACACACACACCGACAACACACACACACACAACACACACACACACACCGACAACACACACACACACACACACAGACAACACACACACACACACACCGACAACACACACACACACACCGACAACACACACACACACACACACACCGACAACACACACACACACCGACAACACACACACACACAACACACACACACACACCGACAACACACACACACACACACCAACAACACACACACACACACCGACAACACACACACACACATCGACAACACACCGACAACACACACACACACCGACAACACACACACACCGACAACACACACACACACACACCGACAACACACACACACACACACCGACAACACACACACACACACACCGACAACACACACACACACACCGACAACACACACACACACACCGACAACACATAAACACACACACACCGACAACACACACACACACACACTGACAACACACACACATACACACCGACAACACACACACACACACCGACAACACACACACACACACCGACAACACACACACACACACCGACAACACACACACACACACACACACACACACACCGACAACACACACACACACCGACAACACACACACACACACACCGACAACACACACACACACACACCGACAACACACACACACACACACCTTCAACACACACACACACCGACAACACACACACACACAACACACACACACACACACACCGACAACACAAACACACACACACACACACACCGACAACACACACACACACACACACACACACCGACAACACACACACACACACACACACACACCGACAACAAACACACACACCGACAACACACACACACACAACACACACACACCGACAACACACACACACACACACCGACCACACACACACACAAACACACCGACAACACACACACACACACCGACAACACACACACACACACCGACAACACACACACACACACACCGACAACACACACACACACACCGACAACACACACACACACACACACACACACACACACACACACACACACACCCACCGACAACACACACACACCGACAACACACACACACACACACACCAGCAACACACACACACATACCGACAACACACACACACACACACCGACAACACACACACACACACACCGACAACACACACACACACACACCGACAACACATACACACACACACCGACAACACACACACACACACCGACAACACACACACACACACACACACCGACAACACACACACACACACCGACAACACACACACACACAGCGACAACACACACACACAAACACATCGACAACACACACACACACACCAACAACACACACACACACACACCGACAACACACACACACACACCGACAACACACACACACACACACACACACACACCGACAACACACACACACACACCGACAACACACACACACACCGACAACACACACACACACACACACACACACCGACAACACACACACACACACCGACAACACACACACACACACACACACACCGACAACACACACACACACCGACAACACACACACACACAACACACACACACACACCGACAAAACACACACGCACACACCGACAACACACACACACACACACACCGACAACACACCCACAACACACACACACACCGACAACACACACACACACACACACACACACCGACAACACACACACACACAAACACCAGCAACACACACACACACCGACAACACACACACACACACACACTGACAACACACACACACCGACAACACACACACACACACACCGACAACACACACACACACACCGACAACACACACACACACCGACAACACACACACACACACACACACACACACCGACAACACACACACACACCGACAACACACACACACACAACACCGACAACACACACACACACACCGACAACACACACACACACACACACCGACAACACACACACACACACACACTGACAACACACACACACACACCGACAACACACACACACCGACAACACACACACCGACAACACACACACACACACACCGACAACACACACACACACAACACACACACACACACCGACAACACACACACACACACACACCGACAACACACACACACACACCGACAACACACACACACACACAGACAACACACACACACACACACCGACAACACACACACACACACCGACAACACACACACACACACACACACCGACAACACACACACACACCGACAACACACACACACACAACACACACACACACACCGACAACACACACACACACACACCAACAACACACACACACACACCGACAACACACACACACACACCGACAACACACCGACAACACACACACACACCGACAACACACACACACCGACAACACACACACACACACCGACAACACACACACACACACACACACACACACACACACCGACAACACACACACACCGACAACACACACACACACACCAGCAACACACACACACATACCGACAACACACACACACACACACCGACAACACACACACACACACACCGACAACACACACACACACACACCGACAACACATACACACACACACCGACAACACACACACACACACCGACAACACACACACACAAACACACACCGACAACACACACACACACACCGACAACACACACACACAGCGACAACACACACACACAAACACATCGACAACACACACACACACACCAACAACACACACACACACACACCGACAACACACACACACACACCGACAACACACACACACACACACACACACACACCGACAACACACACACACACACCGACAACACACACACACACACCGACAACACACACACACACCGACAACACACACACACCGACAACACACACACACACACCGACAACACACACACACACACACACACCGACAACACACACACACACACCGACAACACACACACACACACACACCGACAACACACACACACACACACCGACAACACACACACACACACCGACAACACACACACACACTCACACCGACAACACATAAACACACACACACCGACAACACACACACACACACACTGACAACACACACACATACACACCGACAACACACACACACACACCGACAACACACACACACACACACACCGACAACACACACACACACACCGACAACACACACACACACACACACACACACACCGACAACACACACACACACCGACAACACACACACACACACACACCGACAACACACACACACACACACCGACAACACACACACACACACACCTTCAACACACACACACACCGACAACACACACACACACAACACACACACACACACACACCGACAACACAAACACACACACACACACACACCGACAACACACACACACACACACACACCGACAACACACACACACACACACACACCGACAACAAACACACACACCGACAACACACACACACACAACACACACACACCGACAACACACACACACACACACCGACCACACACACACACAAACACACCGACAACACACACACACACACCGACAACACACACACACACACCGACAACACACACACACACACACACACCGACAACACACACACACACACCGACAACACACACACACACACACACACACACACACACACACACACACACCGACAACACACACACACCGACAACACACACACACACACACACCAGCAACACACACACACATACCGACAACACACACACACACACACCGACAACACACACACACACACACCGACAACACACACACACACACACCGACAACACATACACACACACACCGACAACACACACACACACACCGACAACACACACACACACACACACACCGACAACACACACACACACACCGACAACACACACACACAGCGACAACACACACACACAAACACATCGACAACACACACACACACACCAACAACACACACACACACACCCTGACAACACACACACACACACCGACAACACACACACACACACACACACACACACACCGACAACACACACACACACACCGACAACACACACACACACACCGACAACACACACACACACACACACACACCGACAACACACACACACACACCGACAACACACACACACACACACACACCGACAACACACACACACACAACACACACACACACACCGACAAAACACACACGCACACACCGACAACACACACACACACACACACCGACAACACACCCACAACACACACACACACCGACAACACACACACACCGACAACACACACACACACACACACCGACAACACACACACACACACACCGACAACACACACACACACACACACACACACACACCGACAACACACACACACACACCGATAACACACACACACCGACAACACACACACACACACACCGACAACACACACACACACACCGACAACACACACACACACACCGACAACACACACACACACACACCGACAACACACACACACACAACACACACACCCACACACACACCGACAACACACACACACACACACACCGACAACACACACACACACACACACACCGACAACACACACACACACCGACAACACACACACACACACTGACAACACACACACATACACACCGACAACACACACACACCGACAACACACACACACCGACAACACACACACACACACCGACAACACACACACACACACACACCGACAACACACACACACACACACACCGACAACACACACACTCACACACACACACCGACAACACACACACACACAACACACACACACACACCGACAACACACACACACACACCGACAACACACACACACACACACCGACAACACACACACACACACCGACAACACACACACACACACACACACACACACACACACACACACACCGACAACACACACACACCGACAACACACACACACACACACACCAGCAACACACACACACATACCGACAACACACACACACACACACCGACAACACACACACACACACACCGACAACACATACACACACACACCGACAACACACACACACACACCGACAACACACACACACACACACACACCGACAACACACACACACACACCGACAACACACACACACAGCGACAACACACACACACAAACACATCGACAACACACACACACACACCAACAACACACACACACACACACCGACAACACACACACACCACCGACAACACACACACACACACACACACACACACACCGACAACACACACACACACACCGACAACACACACACACACACCGACAACACACACACACACACACACACACCGACAACACACACACACACACCGACAACACACACACACACACACACACCGACAACACACACACACACCGACAACACACACACACACAACACACACACACACCGACAAAACACACACGCACACACCGACAACACACACACACACACCGACAACACACCCACAACACACACACACACCGACAACACACACACACACACCGACAACACACACACACACACACACCGACAACACACACACACACACACCGACAACACACACACACACACACACACACACACCGACAACACACACACACACACCGATAACACACACACACCGACAACACACACACACACACACCGACAACACACACACACACACCGACAACACACACACACACACCGACAACACACACACACACAACACACACACACACACCGACAAAACACACACGCACACACCGACAACACACACACACACACACACCGACAACACACCCACAACACACACACACACCGACAACACACACACACCGACAACACACACACACACACTGACAACACACACACATACACACCGACAACACACACACACCGACAACACACACACACCGACAACACACACACACACACCGACAACACACACACACACACACACCGACAACACACACACACACACACACCGACAACACACACACTCACACACACACACCGACAACACACACACACACAACACACACACACACACCGACAACACACACACACACACCGACAACACACACACACACACACCGACAACACACACACACACACCGACAACACACACACACACACACCACACACACACACACACACACACACACCGACAACACACACACACCGACAACACACACACACACACACACCAGCAACACACACACACATACCGACAACACACACACACACACACCGACAACACACACACACACACACCGACAACACACACACACACACACCGACAACACATACACACACACACCGACAACACACACACACACACCGACAACACACACACACACACACACACCGACAACACACACACACACACCGACAACACACACACACAGCGACAACACACACACACAAACACATCGACAACACACACACACACACCAACAACACACACACACACACACCGACAACACACACACACCACCGACAACACACACACACACACACACACACACACCGACAACACACACACACACACCGACAACACACACACACACACCGACAACACACACACACACACACACACACCGACAACACACACACACACACCGACAACACACACACACACACACACACCGACAACACACACACACACCGACAACACACACACACACAACACACACACACACCGACAAAACACACACGCACACACCGACAACACACACACACACACCGACAACACACCCACAACACACACACACACCGACAACACACACACACACACCGACAACACACACACACACACACACCGACAACACACACACACACACACCGACAACACACACACACACACACACACACACACCGACAACACACACACACACACCGATAACACACACACACCGACAACACACACACACACACACCGACAACACACACACACACACCGACAACACACACACACACACCGACAACACACACACACACACACCGACAACACACACACACACAACACACACACCCACACACACACCGACAACACACACACACACACACACCGACAACACACACACACACACACCGACAACACACACACACACACACACCGACAACACACACACACACACACACACCGACAACACACACACACACCGACAACACACACACACACCGACAACACACACACACACACCGACAACACACACACACACACACCGACAACACATAAACACACACACACCGACAACACACACACACACACACCGACAACACACACACACACACACACACACACACACACACCGACAACACACACACACACACCGATAACACACACACACCGACAACACACACACACACACACCGACAACACACACACACACACCGACAACACACACACACACACCGACAACACACACACACACACACCGACAACACACACACACACAACACACACACCCACACACACACCGACAACACACACACACACACACACCGACAACACACACACACACACACACACCGACAACACACACACACACCGACAACACACACACACACACTGACAACACACACACATACACACCGACAACACACACACACCGACAACACACACACACCGACAACACACACACACACACCGACAACACACACACACACACACACCGACAACACACACACACACACACACCGACAACACACACACTCACACACACACACCGACAACACACACACACACAACACACACACACACACCGACAACACACACACACACACCGACAACACACACACACACACACCGACAACACACACACACACACCGACAACACACACACACACACACACACACACACACACACACACACCGACAACACACACACACCGACAACACACACACACACACACACCAGCAACACACACACACATACCGACAACACACACACACACACACCGACAACACACACACACACACACCGACAACACACACACACACACACCGACAACACATACACACACACACCGACAACACACACACACACACCGACAACACACACACACACACACACACCGACAACACACACACACACACCGACAACACACACACACAGCGACAACACACACACACAAACACATCGACAACACACACACACACACCAACAACACACACACACACACACCGACAACACACACACACCACCGACAACACACACACACACACACACACACACACACCGACAACACACACACACACACCGACAACACACACACACACACCGACAACACACACACACACACACACACACCGACAACACACACACACACACCGACAACACACACACACACACACACACCGACAACACACACACACACCGACAACACACACACACACAACACACACACACACCGACAAAACACACACGCACACACCGACAACACACACACACACACCGACAACACACCCACAACACACACACACACCGACAACACACACACACACACCGACAACACACACACACACACACACCGACAACACACACACACACACACCGACAACCACACACACACACACACACACACCGACAACACACACACACACACCGATAACACACACACACCGACAACACACACACACACACACCGACAACACACACACACACACCGACAACACACACACACACACCGACAACACACACACACACACACCGACAACACACACACACACAACACACACACCCACACACACACCGACAACACACACACACACACACACCGACAACACACACACACACACACACACCGACAACACACACACACACACACACCGACAACACACACACACACACACACACCGACAACACACACACACACCGACAACACACACACACACCGACAACACACACACACACACCGACAACACACACACACACACACCGACAACACATAAACACACACACACCGACAACACACACACACACACACGACAACACACACACATACACACCGACAACACACACACACACACACACCGACAACACACACACACCGACAACACACACACACACACCGACAACACACACACACACACACACCGACAACACACACACTCACACACACACACCGACAACACACACACACACAACACACACGCACACACCGACAACACACACACACACACACCGACAACACAAACACACACACACACACCGACAACACACACACACACCGACAACACACACACACACAACACACACACACACACCGACAACACACACACACACACACCAACAACACACACACACACACCGACAACACACACACACACACCGACAACACACCGACAACACACACACACACCGACAACACACACACACCGACAACACACACACACACACACCGACAACACACACACACACACACACCGACAACACACACACACACACCGACAACACACACACACACACACACACACACACCGACAACACACACACACACCGACAACACACACACACACACACCGACAACACACACACACACACACCGACAACACACACACACACACACCTTCAACACACACACACACCGACAACACACACACACACAACACACACACACACACACACACCGACAACACAAACACACACACACACACACACCGACAACACACACACACACACACACACCGACAACACACACACACACACACACACACACCGACAACAAACACACACACCGACAACACACACACACACAACACACACACACCGACAACACACACACACACACACCGACCACACACACACACAAACACACCGACAACACACACACACACACCGACAACACACACACACACACCGACAACACACACACACACACACCGACAACACACACACACACACCGACAACACACACACACACACACACACACACACACACACACACACCGACAACACACACACACCGACAACACACACACACACACACACCAGCAACACACACACACATACCGACAACACACACACACACACACCGACAACACACACACACACACACCGACAACACACACACACACACACCGACAACACATACACACACACACCGACAACACACACACACACACCGACAACACACACACACACACACACACCGACAACACACACACACACACCGACAACACACACACACAGCGACAACACACACACACAAACACATCGACAACACACACACACACACCAACAACACACACACACACACCCTGACAACACACACACACACACCGACAACACACACACACACACACACACACACACCGACAACACACACACACACACCGACAACACACACACACACACCGACAACACACACACACACACCGACAACACACACACACCGACAACACACACACACACACACACCGACAACACACACACACACACACACAACACACACACACACACCGACAACACACACACACACACCGACAACACACACACACACACACCGACAACACACACACACACACCGACAACACACACACACACACACACACACACACACACACACACACACACACCGACAACACACACACACCGACAACACACACACACACACACACCAGCAACACACACACACATACCGACAACACACACACACACACACCGACAACACACACACACACACACCGACAACACACACACACACACACCGACAACACATACACACACACACCGACAACACACACACACACACCGACAACACACACACACACACACACACCGACAACACACACACACACACCGACAACACACACACACAGCGACAACACACACACACAAACACATCGACAACACACACACACACACCAACAACACACACACACACACACCGACAACACACACACACCACCGACAACACACACACACACACACACACACACACCGACAACACACACACACACACCGACAACACACACACACACACCGACAACACACACACACACACACACACACCGACAACACACACACACACACCGACAACACACACACACACACACACACCGACAACACACACACACACCGACAACACACACACACACAACACACACACACACCGACAAAACACACACGCACACACCGACAACACACACACACACACCGACAACACACCCACAACACACACACACACCGACAACACACACACACACACCGACAACACACACACACACACCGACAACACACACACACACACACCGACAACTCACACACACACACACACACACACCGACAACACACACACACACACCGATAACACACACACACCGACAACACACACACACACACACCGACAACACACACACACACACCGACAACACACACACACACACCGACAACACACACACACACACACCGACAACACACACACACACAACACACACACCCACACACACACCGACAACACACACACACACACACACCGACAACACACACACACACACACACACCGACAACACACACACACACACACACCGACAACACACACACACACACACACACCGACAACACACACACACACACCGACAACACACACACACACCGACAACACACACACACACACCGACAACACACACACACACACACCGACAACACATAAACACACACACACCGACAACACACACACACACACACTGACAACACACACACATACACACCGACAACACACACACACACACACACCGACAACACACACACACCGACAACACACACACACACACCGACAACACACACACACACACACACCGACAACACACACACTCACACACACACACCGACAACACACACACACACAACACACACGCACACACCGACAACACACACACACACACACCGACAACACAAACACACACACACACACCGACAACACACACACACACCGACAACACACACACACACAACACACACACACACACCGACAACACACACACACACACACCAACAACACACACACACACACCGACAACACACACACACACACCGACAACACACCGACAACACACACACACACCGACAACACACACACACCGACAACACACACACACACACACCGACAACACACACACACACACACCGACAACACACACACACACACACCGACAACACACACACACACACACCGACGACAACACACACACACACACCGACAACACACACACACACACACCGACAACACATAAACACACACACACCGACAACACACACACACACACACTGACAACACACACACATACACACCGACAACACACACACACACACCGACAACAAATCAAATCAAATCAAATTTATTTTTATATAGCCCTTCGTACATCAGCTGATATTCTCAAAGTGCTGTACAGAAACCCAGCCTAAAACCCCAAACAGCAAGCAAAGCATGTGAAAGAAGCACGGTGGCTAGGAAAAACTCCCTAGGAAAAACTCCCTAGAAAGGCCAAAAACCTAGGAAGAAACCTAGAGAGGAACCAGGCTATGAGGGGTGGCCAGTCCTCTTCTGGCTGTGCAGGGTGGATATTAAAACAGAACATGGTCAAAATGTTAAAATGTTAAAATGTTCATAAATGACCAGCATGGTCAAATAATAATAATCATAGTAGTTGTCGAGGGTGCAACAAGCACGTCCGGTGAACAGGTCAGGGTTCCATAGCCGCAGGCAGAACAGTTGAAACTGGAGCAGCAGCACGGCCAGGTGGACTGGGGACAGCAAGGAGTCATCATACCAGGTAGTCCTGAGGCATGGTCCTAGGGCTCAGGTCCTCCGAGAGAAAGACAGAAAGAGAGAAAGAGAGAATTAGAGAGAGCATATTTAAATACACACAGGACACCGGATAAGACAAGAGAAATACTCCAGATGTAACAGACTGACCCTAGCCCCCCGACACATAAACTACTGCAGCATAAATACTGGAGGCTGAGACAGGAGGGATCAGAAGACACTGTGGCCCCATCCGATGATACCCCCGGACAGGGCCAAACAGGCAGGATATAACCCCACCCACTTTGCCAAAGCACAGCCCCCACACCACTAGAGGGATGTCTCCAACCACCAACTTACCGTCCTAAGACAAGGCCGAGTATAGCCCACAACGATCTCCGCCATGGCACAACCCAAGGGGGGGGGGGGGGGGGGGGGGCGCCAACCCAGACAGGAAGACCACGTCAGTGACTCAACCCACTCAAGTGACGCACCCCTCCCATGGACGGCATGGAAGAACACCAGTAGGCCAGTGACTCAGCCTCTGTAAAAGGGTTAGAGGCAGAGAATCCCAGTGGAAAGAGGGGAACCGGCAAGGCAGAGACAGCAAGGGCGGTTCGTTGCTCCAGCCTTTCCGTTCACCTTCACACTCCTGGGCCAGACTATACTTAATCATAGGACCTACTGAAGAGATAAGTCTTCAGTAAAGACTTAAAGGTTGAGACTGAGTCTGCGTCTCTCACATTGGTAGGCAGACCATTCCATAAAAATGGAGCTCTATAGGAGAAAGCCCTACCTCCAGCCGTTTGCTTAGAAATTCTAGGGACAATTAGGAGGCCTGCGTCTTGTGACCGTAGCGTACGTGTAGGTATGTACGGCAGGACCAAATCGGAAAGATAGGTAGGAGCAAGCCCATGTAATGCTTTGTAGGTTAGCAGTAAAACCTTGAAATCAGCCCTTGCCTTAACAGGAAGCCAGTGTAGGGAGGCTAACACTGGAGTAATATGATCAAATTTTTTGGTTCTAGTCAGGATTCTAGCAGCCGTATTTAGCACTAACTGAAGTTTATTTAGTGCTTTATCCGGGTAGCCGGAAAGTAGAGCATTGCAGTAGTCCAGCCTAGAAGTAACAAAAGCATGGATTAATTTTTCTGCGTCATTTTTGGACAGAAAATTTCTGATTTTTGCAATGTTACGTAGATGGAAAAAAGCTGTCCTTGAAACAGTCTTGATATGTTCTTCAAAAGAGAGATCAGGGTCCAGAGTAACGCCGAGGTCCTTCACAGTTTTATTTGAGACGACTGTACAACCATCCAGATTAATTGTCAGATTCAACAGAAGATCTCTTTGTTTCTTGGGACCTAGAACAAGCATCTCTGTTTTGTCCGAGTTTAAAAGTAGAAAGTTTGCAGCCATCCACTTCTTTATGTCTGAAACACAGGCTTCTAGCGAGGGCAATTTTGGGGCTTCACCATGTTTCATTGAAATGTACAGCTGTGTGTCGTCTGCATAGCAGTGAAATTTAACATTATGTTTTCGAATGACATCCCCAAGAGGTAAAATATATAGTGAAAACAATAGTGGTCCTAAAACGGAACCTTGAGGAACACCGAAATTTACAATTGATTTGTCAGAGGACAAACCATTCACAGAGACAAACTGATATCTTTCCGACAGATAAGATCTAAACCAGGCCAGAACTTGTCCATGTAGACCAATTTGGGTTTCCAATCTCTCCAAAAGAATGTGGTGATCGATGGTATCAAAAGCGGCACTAAGATCTAGGAGCACGAGGACAGATGCAGAGCCTCTGCAACACACACACACACCGACAACACACACACACACACACCGACAACACACACACACACCGACAACACACACACACACACCGACAACACACACACACACCGACAACACACACACACACACACACACACACACCGACAACACACACACACACCGACAACACACACACACACACACCGACAACACACACACACACCGACAACACACACACACACAACACACACACACACACACACCGACAACACAAACACACACACACACACACACCGACAACACACACACACACACACACACACACCGACAACACACACACACACACACACACACACCGACAACAAACACACACACCGACAACACACACACACACAACACACACACACCGACAACACACACACACACACACCTACCACACACACACACAAACACACCGACAACACACACACACACACCGACAACACACACACACACACCGACAACACACACACACACACACCGACAACACACACACACACACCGACAACACACACACACACACACACACACACCGACAACACACACACACCGACAACACACACACACACACACACCAGCAACACACACACACATACCGACAACACACACACACACACACCGACAACACACACACACACACCGACAACACACACACACACACACCGACAACACATACACACACACACCGACAACACACACACACACACCGACAACACACACACACACACACACACACCGACAACACACACACACACACACCGACAACACAAACACACAGCGACAACACACACACACAAACACACCGACAACACACACACACACACCAACAACACACACACACACACACCGACAACACACACACACACACCGACAACACACACACACACACACACACACACCGACAACACACACACACACACCGACAACACACACACACACACCGACAACACACACACACACACACACACACACACCGACAACACACACACACACACCGACAACACACACACACACACACACACCGACAACACACACACACACCGACAACACACACACACACAACACACACACACACACCGACAAAACACAGAGGCACACATCGACAACACACACACACACACACCGACAACACACACACACAGCGACAACACACACACACAAACACACCGACAACACACACACACACACCAACAACACACACACACACCGACAACACACACACACACACCGACAACACACACACACACACACACACACACCGACAACACACACACACACACACACACACACCGACAACACACACACACACACCGACAACACACACACACACACCGACAACACACACACACACACACACACACACACCGACAACACACACACACACACCGACAACACACACACACACACACACACCGACAACACACACACACACCGACAACACACACACACACAACACACACACACACACCGACAAAACACACAGGCACACACCGACAACACACACACACACACACCGACAACACACACACACAGCGACAACACACACACACAAACACACCGACAACACACACACACACACCAACAACACACACACACACCGACAACACACACACACACACCGACAACACACACACACACACACACACACACCGACAACACACACACACACACACACACACACCGACAACACACACACACACACCGACAACACACACACACACACCGACAACACACACACACACACACACACACACACCGACAACACACACACACACACCGACAACACACACACACACACACACACCGACAACACACACACACACCGACAACACACACACACACAACACACACACACACACCGACAAAACACACACGCACACACCGACAACACACACACACACACACCGACAACACACCCACAACACACACACACACCGACAACACACACACACCGACAACACACACACACACACACACCGACAACACACACACACACACACCGACAACACACACACACACACACACACACACACCGACAACACACACACACACACACACCGATAACACACACACACACACCGACAACACACACACACACACACACACCGACAACACACACACACACCGACAACACACACACACACAACACACACACACACACCGACAAAACACACACGCACACACCGACAACACACACACACACACACCGACAACACACCCACAACACACACACACACCGACAACACACACACACCGACAACACACACACACACACACACCGACAACACACACACACACACACCGACAACACACACACACACACACACACACACACCGACAACACACACACACACACACACCGATAACACACACACACCGACAACACACACACACACACACCGACAACACACACACACACGCCGACAACACACACACACACACCGACAACACACACACACACACACCGACATCACACACACACACAACACACACACACCCACACACACACCGACAACACACACACACACACACACCGACAACTCACACACACACACACACACCGACAACACACACACACACCGACAACACACACACACACACACACCGACAACACACACACACACACCGACAACACACACACACACCGACAACACACACACACACACCGACAACACACACACACACACACCGACAACACATAAACACACACACACCGACAACACACACACACACACACTGACAACACACACACATACACACCGACAACACACACACACACACACACCGACAACACACACACACCGACAACACACACACACACACCGATAACACACACACACACACACACCGACAACACACACACACACACACACCGACAACACACACACTCACACACACACACCGACAACACACACACACACA